>NC_057865.1:50098434-51345100 GCF_019393635.1 Dromiciops gliroides | reverse complement strand
AAGCTTCCTCAATTTCTCATCCTCAGATGAATAAATGAATGAAAAAAAAAAACAATGACTAAGTATTTACTATGAGCCCAGAACTGTGCTAAGTACTAGGGATACAAGCAAGATAAGTTCTTGACCCCACAGAACTTACATTTAAAAAGGGGAAGGAAAATTGGAAGGAGATTTTCCCAGCATAGTCTAAAGATGTCTAGGAGGTAGCATGGTGGCCTGGTTACAAGCAGGATAAAGGGAAAGCTCACTTATCAGGACCCGGGGTCCAATGTCCAGACAGATACCTGAATTCTGATGGAAGGCAGAGGTGGATTAGAGAACAGGCAATGTGGTTTGGAGACTGTTTAGGTCACATGTTTGATGTTTTAGAGGCAGTTAGGTGGAACAGCGTGATGGAGTGCTGGCCTTGGAGTCAGGAAGGAAGTAAGGAAATGAACATTTATTAAGCACTTAGTAGTGCCAGGCACTGCGGCATGAGTGCTGGGTGTACAAATACAAGCAAAAAGAAAGATAGTTCCTACCCTGAAGGAAATTTTATTCTAATGGGGAACAGAGAAGGTCTTGGTTTGACAGTGAGATTTTGAAGTCCATACCAGGAAAAGGGTCAGGAAGGGAATGAAGTCTGCCCTGGGACCTTCCACAAAATGGAGGAGGGTCCAGGAGGTACTCACTAACGGGAGAAGGGATAAGATTTTATGGGGAAGACTGCAGGGGATGATGGATGTTCCAGCTTGAGGAGACTTCAGTGGCTGAAGGAAGTTCTAGGATGACACAGCATAATCTGGAAGTCTGGGAGCCACAAACACAACTAGGAGGGGGACAGAAGATAAAAAGATAAAAATTCAAATTCTGCCTCAGATATTTAGTAGATGTGGGACTGTGGATAAGTCAGTTAACCTCTCCTAGCTTCAGTTTCTTCATTTATTTATTTATTTATTTTTATTTTTTAATTTTTTTAGTGAGGCAGTTGGGGTTAAGTGACTTGCCCAGGGTCACACAGCTAGTAAGTGTTAAGTGTCTGAGGCCGGATTTGAATTCAGGTCCTCCTGACTCCAGAGCCGGTGCTCTATCCACTGTACCACCTAGCTGCCCCCAGTTTCTTCATTTGTAAAGTGGGGATAATAATAGTAGCTACTTGATAGGTTTGTGAGGAATTGGTAGCTCAGGTAAGCAGTTAGTCCACTGCTGAGCTGGGTCAAATAGTTCATTTCCTAGGGTTGACTCTTCACTGGACTCAGCTATTGCTACTACCAGCTCTGTTCATCTTTACTACCAACTTTTGTTGAGTGGACCTCTGATAGCTCCTTCAACCTTTAGCAATTCAGACCCATAGGTTCATCCCTTCCATCTCTGCACAATTATTCACCTAAGATCAAGAAATAATGAACACAAAAGAAACACCATGTGCTGAGGGACTCATGGTGGTCAGGTGGGGAGATAAGGTTACTTTCTTTTTTTTTCAGTGAGGCAATTGGGGTTAAGTGACTTGCCCAGGGTCACACAGCTAGTAAGTGTTAATTGTCTGAGGCTGGATTTGAACTCAGGTCCTCCTGAATCCAGGGCCAGTGCTCTATTCACTGTGCCACCTAGCTGCCCCTGATAAGGTTACTTTCTGCTTCTCCTCTTACCTAGAGGCATAGTTAGCAATCCTCCTAATTAAAAAAAATGTTGGGTAAGAGAAAGAGGAATCAACAACAAAGATTTGGTATGCACACTCAGCTCTGATTTATTAGTCAATTAAAAGACTTCATCATCACAATACCTGGACAGGAAACCATCAGAGTCTACCTGAATATGCTCTGAAACTTAGGCAAAGGGCTCCCTTTTACCCATGCTTTAAGCAAGTTCAACAAGCCCTCACATGTTAAGTTGAAACAAAGAAAAGAACATTATGGGATAGCTAGGGGGCTTAATAGATAGAGTGCCAGACCTGGAATCTGGAAGATTCATCCTCTTGAATGCAAATCTGGCCTCAGATATTTAGTAGCTGTGTGATCCTGGGCAAGTCATATAACCCTATTTGCCTTGATTTTCTCATCTGTAAAATCATCTGGAGAAGGAAATGGTAAACCACCAAGAAAATCCCAAATGGACTCATGAAGAATCAGACATGACTCAACAACAACAACAAAGAGTATTATAAATACTATATAAAATAGTCTAGGAACGGCAAATTTTTCAAATTGGACCCTCTTTGACCAGTATTCATTCCAATATTGTTTGTTAATATTTTGTAGGACAATGGAGATCTTAATACTATATCCCTCCATAGTGTATTTGACTAAGCAGATGTCCAGATAATTGAAGTCCACTGTCATTAAAATATAGTTCCTTAGTTGCTTGGCTGATTAATGCTGTTCTGTGTAGCCAGCCCAATGTGAGAGGTGGGACCAGGGTCAAAGTAGTCATAAGTATAAAAGTAACCAGCCAGGTAAAAAAAAAAACAGGACCAGGAGAAATGGGAATAACATCTGCAAAGAGGATAATTGGTGTTTCTTGAGGAACAAGCTGTATTGACTTTTTGTGCCAACAGAGCTTGCTGAGAACTCAACCCTTCCGTTAACACAGTGCATGCTGATGGTTCTGGCTCTTGGGGAGTTTGCTTGTCTGATGTCCACAAGGAGCATCCTGGGGTTTTACTCAGAGCATTTTCTGAGTTTGGTGTTTCCGGTTTGTACATTATCATTGGCCACTTGGAAGTTAGAATTGGCTGCTGGCAGTGGATACTCTCTTATTGGTGTCTGATGTTGCCACTGATTTTTGAAGGGACCAGATCTATGAACTTCTTGTTATAGGAATCTCCCAGTGAGGGATCTCCTCTACTGATGCAGTGTGGCATCCTGTCTGAAATTTATAGTTTTTTTAAAGTTATAAACATTTTTATTTATAGTTTTGGGTTTCAATTTTTATCCCTCCTTTCCTCCCTCCCCTCAGCCCTCCCTAAGGCAGTAAGCAATCAGATATAGGTTATACATCACTGTCAAACCACTGTCATCTTCATGCCAAGAGTACCCAGTTTTATACTGACCAGCCAAGTTGGAACTCAGTTACTAACCATGGGGTATGAGATTGGGGGACCAGCATGGTTGGTTAGCTTGTAACTATGTTAGCATTAAAAATGAAAGTGAGGGGGCAGCTAGGTGGTGCAGTGGATAAAAGCACCGGCCCTGGATTCAGGAGGACCTGAGTTCAAATCTGGCCTCAGACACTTGACACTTACTAGCTGTGTGACCCTGGGCAAGTCACTTAACCCTCATTGCCCTCCCCCCTCAAAAAACCCACCAAAACAAAACACACACACACACACACACACAATGAAAGTGAGAGTAAAAGGTCTGAGTCAAGATTGGAGATTAATGCCACTGTAATTGCTATCAATAATATTCCTTAGTCATTGGTTAGTATTCCAACAGAAGATAAAACTCAAGATTATGCTAGGTTCTATCTCAACCTCCCCCTTTCTCCCAATCCTCTACCTCATTGATCTCAACTGCTCCTAAATATTCTAGTTCTACCAACATACCCCCTGCTATGCTATTTCACCTTTCACCCTCTCCCACTCACCCCCAAGAACTATATAAAGAGGCTGTCAGAGATTTATTTGAGTTTAAAATAGATTGTTATGAGTAACTGAATCACAACCCCATGGCTTACATTTTCTTTGGAAATAGAAGGTTTTGAAAAATAAGGGGAAAATGGCTGTAAAAACGGTTTTTATAGTCACCCCCTTAAATATTAAGATGAAAATTGACAATGCTTCCCTCTGATTTTCAGAATACTTAGATATATTAATATTAATGATAATAATTACTATTAACAACCACAATCCCTAATCTTTTCATCCCTACCATAGACGTTCTCTCTACAGCTGTGTTATTTTAATGGCTACAATTGATTTTCACCAAGTTTTGAAACTACAGGGGGCGGGGGAACTCAACACCTTTCTGTGTTAAAGAGAAACTCATTATGTATGTAAATACTTCCTGTGACTCTGACTTCCTTTCATGAATAGGCCTACCATTGCTCTACCAGCAGTGTGGCAGGAAGACCGTGGAAAATACTATATCAGCCAGACAGGGCCAACATTCTTTTGTGATTTGCAGCCTGATTCTGAATAAAGGTAGAGTCTTTTCTATTATTCTGTAAGAAGGAGAATAGATTTGAGAGTGCCAGGATATGTGGGAGAGCAGAATATTTAGTACCAGCTAAGAAAAAATTCATATTAGGATGGAATTAGAATTGAAAGGAACCTTAGAAGTCAAGGAGTCCAATCCACTGATTTTTTGAAGGGACCATATCTATGAGTTTCTTGTTATAGGAATCTCCCAGTGAGGACTTTCCTCTACTGATGCCGTGTGGCATCCTTTCTGAAATTTACAGTTTTTTTTAAAGTAATAAACATTTTTATTTATAGTTTTGGGTTTCAGTTTTTATCCCTTCTTTCTTCCCTCCCCCCAGCCTTCCCTAAGGCAGTAAGCAATCAGATATAGGTTATACATGTACGATTATATAAAACATTACTATATTAGTCATTTTGTTCAAGAAAATTTGAATAAAAAAATGAAAGAAAGTGAAAATTATCATGCTTTAGTCTGTGTTCCATCAATATCAGTTCTTTCTTTGGAGGTAGATAGTATGTTTCATTGATAATGCTTTGGGATTGTCTTAGATCATTGTATTGTTGAGAAAAGTTAAGTCTTTCACAGTTCTTCACCAAACAATATTGCTGTCTCTGTGCACAATGTTCTCTTGGTACTGCTCACTTCACTGTACATCAATTCATACAAGTTTTTCCAGACCTTTCTGAAATTGTCCTGCTTATCATTTCTTATAGTACAACAATATTCCATCACCATCATATACCACAGCTTGTTTAGCCATTCCCCAATTGATGGGCATTCCTTTGATTTCCTGAAACTTACAGTCTTAGAAATTTTCTTGGGTAACCTAGAGGTTAAGTGGCTTGTCCAGGGTTATATAGTATCATCTGTCAGAGGCCAGACTTGAACTTCCTAAATCTTAGGATGACTATCTACTGAGTCATTCTACCTGTCATTTTCTAAATGAGTCCCAGAGAGGATAAATTATTCTCCCAAAGTCCCCCAGGTAGTAAGTGACTGATCCAAGATTAGAACTCAGATCTTCCTAACTCCAGATTCACAACCCAAATGTAGTTTTCCACTAGCCCACTAGTTATAGTGAATCTTAGAAAACTCATAAGTTTGTATTTCAATCATTGCCTGTAGGATTTCCTGCTGGGGAAAGTTTTAGGGTTCTGATGATAATGACCTTATTTTAAAAATTTCCCTCATAAACTTAAGACGAAATGAAGCTGCCCTCTTTGGTAGCAGTATATACCTGTCTGTGAAATGGAAAATATTAGTGGATTTATGGGAGGTGGAATACTTTTACTCATATACATTTTACCCAGATGAATCAGGAGAACTCGCCAAGCCGTTTCTGTCACAGATGAGTAATCCTATCTGGGCAGAGATAGCAGAAGTGGGTGGAGACAGTCACCAGGTTCTCTCGATTTTGCTTTTGAAATGTCACTCATAGTCATCCCTTCATCTCTTTTCCTGCTGTTATTGCTTCATTCCAGTCCTTCATCAGCTCATGCTTGGACCCTGACAATTGTCTCTATTGGCCACTGTGACCCCAGTTTCTTCTCAGTCCAATCCATTGTGCATCCTACTGCCAGACTAATCTTCCAAAAATACACCTTTAATCATGTCACTCCTCAGCTTGAAAGCCTTCAGTGACTTTCTGCTTCCTACCACATCAAGTCTTCATTTTTCCAGTTTTTTCAGGTCCCCCCCACATGCTAGTCCACCTATCAACCTGACCTCATTTCTCACTAGTTCCTAGCACATACCTCTCTGCTCTAAGTAGACACATCTTTTCATTGTACCAAGCCAGATATTAATAATCCCTGCTATCATGACAACTCTTGTTGCTCCTTTTTTGGTGAAAAAAGAAGAACAGTGGGTTTATGGTTCAGTGGGCCTTAGTCCTGGGCTCCCAGACTTACTTGCTGTATGACCTTGGACAAGTCATTTAAACACGCATCTATACAAGACATAAACTAGTTATACCACCAATCTCACAGGATTACTGGGAGAAAAGTGTATTAGAAACCTAAAGGCACTATATAAATATGGTATTCCAATCATTGTTAGAGTGGAGAAAGCTGCTGTTTTCACCCTGAATTGTGACCCATTCTCCCCACCCTCCCTACTCCCCCACATCATCTGTGCATATATGTGTCCTGAGGGGTAAACCTGCAGTACTTACTGACTCAGACTCTGGTCGATCCAATCTTTACTCTGGCTCTATTCTCAGGAGGGAATTTTTGGTAGGGCTTTGATCCAACAACTCCCATGGGCTGTATTTTTGATATGGCACGTCTTTTGAAGAGACCTCTCTTTCAAATGAGCACTGTTTGAAAGGGAAAAAATAGGCAAACACTGAACAGTTCCATATATATGTATGTATACATGTACATACACATATATGTATATACACATTGAAAAGTTTTATGTATATGCATATAGAGAGAAAAGTTTATCATATATAAATAGAGAGATACATACAGACAGACACAGAGAGAGAGGAGATACAGAGAGAGGAGAGACAGACAGACAGACAGACACAGACATAGACACAGAGAGACAGACACAGAGATAGAGGAGAGACAGAGACAGAGACAGAGAGAAGAGACAGGGAGAGAGAGAGGAGAAAGAGAGAGTTTTACATGTATTTAAATTCACATAAAGATGTTTTATTCATTTCTATCATCACTATTCTCTCTTCCATCCTTGGCACTTTAATGATAATCATCTTATTAAAAGTGCAATTATTGATTATGTTTAGGATTGCATGCCAGATTTAAGTAAGATCAATTCAGTATGAGAAGGAGCATTAGAGTAAGGGTCCCTGACCAGTCTTAACAGGAGCTGGATATGATTGTGGCTCAGTCTTATAAAAATTCTATAAAGAGGGCTAAATTATGAATTGAAGCTGGTGAAGGAAGCCAGGGACAACAGAATTAATTTGTTTTTAAGCCATATTGAGAGAAAAGGGAGGATCAAAGAGGGATAGGACCCTTGCCCCAGGACTGACGGGATGATAATAAATGGCAAAAGATGGAAAGCAGATGTGTCCAAACCTTACTTTGCTTTGTCTTCCTACAACCTTGGTTTTTCAGCCTCTTTTTTATGTGTTGTACTCCTTGGTTAGACTGTAAGCTCCTTGAAGGCAGGGCCTATCTTTCTACTTGTATGTGTATTCCTAGTGCTTAGCACAGTTTCTTGCACATAGTAATCACTTATTGAATGTCTGTTGTAATTGCTGCTGCCACAACTGTCATTGTTTTCTTTGCCAAGGAGAATGACCTTTGCATTGGAAATGAAAGAAGGAAAGTAGCCAACAAGGAATTGATACCTGAAATATGGAAAGAGATCATGAGAGCAGCCAGTTGCCTACAATGAATTTGAGTCGGTTGTTCCAAAGGAACCTGTGTTCTTAGGTACTGAAAAGATTGGTAAGCTTGACTTTGAAACCTAAGGAACATTCTAGGATAGATGACTTAAAATATGGTTGATGAATATTTAGAAAGAGAATGAAATATGCTAAATTAAAGTAATTCTTTCTTTTTCTTTTTTGGACAGGGGTTCAAACTGGTAGATAAATGGAATGTTATAGAAACAATTTACCAGGATGCTAGCAAATTTCCTGATAAAGTAATTTATACTATCCTTGTTTAGAAGATGGATATATTACATTTAGATGGGTTCAGAGCAAGTTGGAGGGCTGGACTCAGAGTCATTAATAGTTTCACATTATGGTAGTTCTCTTTTTTGAGTACCTAGAACTCTTCTTCCCTTGCCCCTGGGCCATTTAACACTTTTTAAAAAAAAATCAATTACTTGTATAAAAGTATAGATGGCACAGTCATCAAATTTGCAGATTAAATGAAGCTAAGAAGGAAAATTAATATAGTAGATGGTATGTTAGGATCTAAAAAAAGTCTTGACAGTTTTGAGTACTGGGATAAACCTAATATGATGAAATTCAATAAGGATATATATTTTTTTAATTTTAAAATTTTATTTTATTTTCAGTTCCAAATTCTCTCCCTCTATCCACCCCCATCTTCCATGCATTGAGGAGGTAAGACATATGATATCAATCAAGATAAATATAAAGTCTTACAGTAGAGTTAAAAAAAATACTGACTTCACAGGTACAAGATGGGGGAGGCATGCCAAGAAAGCAGTTTGTCTGAATAAAATCTAAGGGTGTAAATGGATTGCAAGTTCAAATGATTCAGCAATGTTATATGGCAACCAAAAAATCCTAATGTGACCTTGGGTTGCGTTATGAGAGGCCCGGCTTCCAAGAATAAAGAGGTGTGAGTCCTACAATATTTTGCTCCTGTCAGAATTCATCTGGAATATCGTGTTCAGTTATGGGTGCCCCTGTTTAAGGACCTTGATAACTTGGAGCGTGTCCAGGGGAGGGCAGCCAGCATGGTGAAAGGCGTTGAGTGCATGTCACAGCAGAATCCATCAAAGGAACTAGGGATTTTTTTCTTTTGCTTGCAAAAAATGTAATTGAAGGGAAGAAGGTTGGACATGATCAGTCAAATACTTGTAAATGATGCCATACAGGGGAGAGTTAAGACTTTTCTCCTTGACCTCAGAGGTCATCACTAGGAGCAAAGAGTAGAAGAGACAAAGAGGCGAGATAAGCTTAATGTCAGGAAAATCTTCCTAACTACAAAGTGGAATTGGCTGCTTAAGAAGATGGTGGGTTCCCCTTCCTTGGAGTCCTTCAAGCAGAGGCAGAAAAACCACTTGTCAGGGACCTCTTTTGGACAGTGCTTTGGAATAGTTGGTCACTGAGTGTTCTTCCCACTCTTGAGATTCTGTGATTTTGTGACTATCATTAATTGGTTGTATACGGTTGGCAAATCCCTCCTAAATCTCCATTTCTTCATCTATAAAATGCAAATAATAATGCTGGCCTACTTACCTCTTGGGCTGTTATGAAGATCAAAAGAGGTAATGCATATGAGAGTGCTCTATAAAGAATAATGCTATTACACAGTAAGAAATGACAAATAGGAAAGAATTCACAGAAACTTGGAAAGGCTCATATGAACTTAGGCAGAACTAAGTAATCAGAACAAGGAAAACAATCTGCATAATGACCAAAGTCATATAGAGGAAAACGACATTGAAAGCCTTCAGAATTCTGATCAATGTGTTAGAGTCGCTACAGAGTTCTGAGATTCAGTGGATGTTGGAATTAAGGTTAGAGCTGGGGTTAGGGTTGGTCTGGATCATTCATGGCTCTTCCCTTAACCCTCTGGGACCATGATTGCAAGCTGGAATGGTCACCTTAATGACCATCCAGTTCAACTCCCTCATTTTACAAAAGAGGAAACTGAAAAGAATAGAAATTTGCAGTGACTTGTCCCAAGTTTGAACTCAGGTCCTCCAAATGCAAAACACTTTCTACTACATATCAACATTCATACAATGAGATGGTTACCATCAATTATATTATCAAATGAAAGTAATTCATGCAGAAATGTACATGCCCAGGAAGCCCTCCAAAGATAAATTTTACAGGATTAGGTATAATTGAGTGCATTGCTATACTGTCACCTAGTGGGGAAGTTACCTGTGAGTAAGTAGACCTGGTATGACTTCAGCCTGTCTCCCACATACCCCTGTTAAAATAATAATAGAGGTGCTACAAGACAAGAATGTCATAAAACCATAGGCTAATAGAATTCTCTAGCTGGAAGGGACTTTGGAGTGCATGAGGACATCAGTGTGAAAAACATATACCTAGCAAGGTATGTGTGTGTGTGTGTGTGTGTGTGTGTGTGTGTGTGTGTGTGTGACAAACATATACAAACATGCCATGTACCTTTTTGTAGGCTCATTGCTCTAGAGTTGGAAGAACCAGAAAGCCTATCTGGTACAGCCCTCCCTCTTACTTATTTTCTTGATGGGGAAACTGAGGTCCAGGATGATTTGCCCATAGTAATACAAGTGGGAGGTGGCGGGGCTAGGGTTCAAACCAAGTCCTCTGAATCAAAATCTAGGGATCTTTCTATTTTTACACACCCTCCCTTACATGTTTCATATAGCAGCTTTAGAAAACAGATAGAAAACATATCTGTTCTACAGTTAGACTTCTATGGGGGTGGGATGCATGAGTGGGTTATGACAGATATGCAAAAAAGAACATCAATGAAATAATTTTTAAAAGATGCACAGAAGGAAAAAATAATTCAACAGATACAAGCAAATAGAGCCATTTAGTTACATTCTTGTTGAGGTTAATATATATCTATGTTACAGAAGTTCACAATTTCTTGTACAATCCTCTTTCTCATTGTAAGGAGCAAATAAATTAACACATATGAACAGCTTTGCAAGCCTCAGAATGCTAGGTAAATGCTTTTGGTTTTGTTGATGTTATTGTTTCTCCTCCTCCTCCATCCTTCTCTTCCTCCTCCTCCCTGCCAGGATTGCTCAGACCTTTGTTTCTGTCTAGGTTTGGGGATCACTGTATTATGGATAGAGAGTAAGTCAAGAGTGGCCGAAGCAAGCATCCTGATTTTTTATGCTCTAATTTCCTTGCTCCTTTTTTTCTTCTATTTCACTTCCAGATTGGAAGGGTAGAAGTAGGTGAGGCTCATAGGAAATAATTATTTCTTCAATGTTTTTAGGGATGAGGCAGAGTGAGTCATGCCAAATTTGTTGCTGGGCTAATCTGAGTCCTTTCAAATACTTTTTTTTGTGTGAATGATTGAGTTATTTTTTTTTAAGGAATGACTTTTTTCCTAACATTTTTCTTAAGGATCATTGAAAATTTCAGCCATTTTATGCTATGAAATAGGGGCAAATTAGTATGGTCAGAGAGCCTCTTGCTGTTGGGGCTTAATAATAACTGTGTGGTCTTGGGTAAGTCACAACTTCCCTGAGACTCAGTTTCCTCATCTGTAAAATGAAGGAGTTGTACTAAATGACTTCTAAGCTCCCTTCAAGCTCTGACTCGGTGATTCCATGTTTTGTCTGAGACCTAGACCTCTGAATTTCATTGGGGTGAGGATCTTCCACTGAAGAAACTCTACCAAGGAGGACTATAACTTGATGTCTTAGAGAGCCTGAGGCATTGAGAGTTAAGTGATTTGGCCAGGATCACCCAGCCAGTTTATATAAGAGGCAGGATTTGAACTCAGGCTTTCCTGACTTCAAGATTGGCTATGCAAGATTGACTCTCATAATGTAGAAACAAATTAAGACAGAAGCCTAATGATAACAACAAAGAAGAGGGAGTGATGGTTTATTTAGTATTATAAAATTTTAAGCACTTGAAATCTAGATAAGAAGTTTTATAATACAAATACTTTTATGTATTCTGGTGTTTCAGGCTTTTAAATCTTTTAGGCAAATATTCATAGGAGAGTTTAGTGTCTAAATTCCCATTTCCCCACTCCCAATGCATTTGGGATAATTATATACTCTCTAACACTTGAACTAAGGTATCAAAAATATGAATTTTCTATCATTTATGGGACCGGGCCTATTTAAAAGAAGGTGGCTTAAAAATAGCAAAGTAAACAATGGGGTAAAGTGTCTTATTAACTTTCCTAGTGTAAATTGTCAATAGTTATGAACTTGAGAAAATCCCAAAGCTGTAATGCATGTGGAATTTTTTACTGTCCCACAATGAGAATACAATGGTAGCTCAGCATGAAATTGCTATGATACAGTGTATCAGGAATATTTCAGTTATCTGAAAGCTAAAAATTCCCACTTCTATTTAAAAGTTCCAGTTTCAACCACATGACTGTCTTGCTTTGTGAAACTAGACAAGCTATTTAATTTTCTGTATTATCTTATTCCATGTAGAAATAACAATATAATGAATAGCATGTTATATATATATATATATCACATATAATATATTTATATACATTATATATATTGTGTTATGTATGTATGTGTGTGTATCTATATGTATATAACCTGCGATTTATATTTGGAAATGCTACTTTTGATGGTGTTATAAACTGTAGGTATGGCTAAAATCCCTGCTCTCCTCCCCCCAATTTAGTGGATGCCTATAATGGCTGCCATCAAGGCATTTTTGTCTTTGGTTTCATGGGTCCACTGTACCTTCTTACCATTTCTGATGATTGGGTGTTAGCATGGTTTAACATTGCTACATATCAGCAAGTTATTGACTTTGTGCGAACTGATCCGGCTAACCTCTTCCCCCTCCACTTTTCAATTTCCTTTTATGTATTGGCTTCTCCTGTTAGATTGTGAGCTTCTTAAGGGTAGGGATTATTTTACGCTTTTCTTTGGATCTTCAGAGCTTAGTTGAGAGTCTACCGCATATTAGGTACATAATAAATGTTTATTGTCTCTGACTCTAACTTGTGTTAATAAATGTCCACTGAATAGCGTAATCATTCCACGAATGCATGTTGCTATTGGTGGCTCTATTTTACTTCACCAATAGTCACATGTTAAGTTCTACCCTCTTCCTTTTGTCATCCAAAGAAGACGATTTGTAGTTTTGGATCCTTATTGGTTAGATGTTTAACAAATGGCTCTCAATATCTATTTTTATCTCTCTCTCTTTCTGTACATGTATACATATACATATACACATACACATACATATATACACTCGCATACATATACACATGTCAACCTGCACAATACACTTTTAAGTCTAATCTTCATCAATAACATCTTCTTCCTCAAGTTTCAACAATCAACAGAGCAATAAATCAAGACTTGATTTTATAAGAATAAAAAGTTATAGGGTTTTTATTTTTTAGAGTTTTTATCTATTTTTGAGGTGTAAATGACCACTCTGACTATTTAACATTCAGCTCTCTAGAGCCTGCAAGAGCTGACTCTGGCACACCTCTGGATGTACATGTAGATGGAAATTCACTAAAAGACAACCCCAGGATATTTAGGATATGCAGCATGTGGAGAGCACAAGAGAAGGACAAGCATAGTACTAGGTCATTCTTGGCACAATTGCTTGTCAATTCGAAATCATCTCTAAGCCTTTTCTAATTATGGACATCATAGGAAATAAGTCACTGTCACCACTTTGGAGAAGGACAAACCAAGACATATGAAAAAAAGTTGTGATTTCCCATGAAGTCTCTCCAAGTAAAGGACAGAGGCAGGATTATTATCAATGTTAATATTATTTTACACTTAGAGAGCAGGTGGCGATATGCTCAGCACTTTCCCAGCAATCGGAAGTGAAGTTTGACCTATCAAGAAATCAAAGTGTGACAGATTGATGTATGTGCTTCTTTCCAGAGGTCCTTTGGAGGTTGTGTGTGTGTGGCAGGCAATTATCCCTACTTAGCAAAATAGGGATTTAAATGACCAGAATTCCCAGGCAAACTTGGCACACACGCGAGCCTTAATCTCCTATCATTACTGCAAAAGGACCCTTATTTTCATCATTGGTGAAAACTCAGAAATAGCCTTTGAATAAGAAATTGTTATAATGTTAGGCTCTAAGCTTTCTGGGACAAAAAGAAAACCAAACACATTTTATTTCCTGTTTCCTGGTCTGTTCACAGTGATGGAAGAAATAGGATCTTTTTCATCAAATAGGATTTTTTTTTGTCAGGGGGAAGGGAAACCTGTGATTTCATCAGAGTGGGGAAACTCTGAGAAGTGTGAAAAATCCTTTCATCAGCATAGATCATCTGTTATTTATGTCCTTCACTTCTTGGGACACTTGGAGGTTGTGAACTGTCCATGTTGACACAGCTAATGTGTGTCAGAGGCAGGGCATAATCTCACCTCTTTCTGATTTCAACCATGCCTCTTTAAGCAACATTAACACCAACAAAAACTCCTCCAACCCTCTCTTCCTCCCTTCCTCCCTTCCTCCCTTCCTCCCTCCCTTCCTTCCTTCCTTCCTTCCTTCCTTCCTTCCTTCCTTCCTTCCTTCCTTCCTTCCTTCCTTCCTTCCTTCCTTCCTTCCTTCCTTCCTTCCTTCCTTCCTTCTTTCCTCCCTCCCTCCCTCCCTCCCTCCCTCCCTTCCTCCCTTCCTCCCTTCCTTCCTTCCTTCCTTCCTTCCTTCCTTCCTTCCTTCCTTCCTTCCTTCCTTCCTTCCTTCCTTCCTTCCTTCCTTCCTTCCTTCCTTCCTTCCTTCCTTCCTCCCTCCCTCCCTCCCTCCCTCCCTCCCTCCCTCCCTTCCTTCCTTCCTTCCTTCCTTCCTTCCTTCCTTCCTTCCTTCCTTCCTTCCTTCCTTCCTTCCTTCCTTCCTTCCTTCCTTCCTTCCTTCCTTCTTTCCTTCCTCCCTCCCTCCCTCCCTCCCTCCCTCCCTTCCTTCCTTCCTTCCTTCCTTCCTTCCTTCCTTCCTTCCTTCCTTCCTTCCTTCCTTCCTTCCTTCCTTCCTTCCTTCCTTCCTTGCTTGCCTTCCTTCCTTGCCTTCCTTCTTCTATTTATCTATTTGTTTGTTTTTTCCCATTCATTTATTTTCAGCACTCTTTTAAAAAAAACTTTTGTGGGACAATGAGGGTTAAGTGACTTGCCCAAGGTCACACAGCTAGTGTCAAGTGTCTGAGGCTGGATTTGAACTCAGGTCCTCCTGAATCCAAGGCTTTATCCACTGCTCCACCTAGCTGCCCCTCATTCATTTTTTCCACAATTTAACATCCTTCAAAGGAAATCCGGACCATAAAAATCTATGAATCCAACCAGGAAGTGAACCTTTGTGAACTTAGCTAGCCTTGACCTTGGCCTGCACAGGGACTGTGCTCATAGCCATTAAAACTTAATTTGGCCCATTAGGCCTTGTAGTTTCCTGACATAATTTTCATAAGGTTTCACATCCATATAAGACAGTAAATAGGACTCCATAGCCAGATCCTCAAAATATTGTCATTTTCCCTTCTGACATCTAAGTGATGCCACTAAATGATATTCTAGTGAAGGGGTAGCCTGGTGTATTGGAAAGAGTGCTAAACCTGGAATTAGGAAGTAGCCATGTGACCCCAGTAAGTCACAACTTCTTTGACCCTTAGTTTTCTGGGTTTTTTTTTTTTTTTTGGTGAGGCAATTGGGGTTAAGTGACTTGCCTAGGGTCACACAGTTAGTAATTGTTAAGTGTCTGAAGCCAGATTTGAACTCAGGTCCTCCTGAATCCAGGGCCGGTGCTTTATCCACTGCGCCACCTAGCTGCCCCCAACCCTTAGTTTTCTAATTTGTAAAATGAAGGTGTTAGACTCAATGGCCTCTGAGGTCCCTTTCGGGTTTAAACTTATGACCCTCTGGTACCACTAAATGATGGCCTGCTAAAGAGGTCATGTGCCATGGCAGAAGGAGCCTTGGATCTGAGGTCAGACAACTGGGATTTTAAGCTTGCAAATAACAATTAATAGGCATATGATTTTAACAAGCTATCTAATCCCTATGAGCCTCAGTTTCCTTATGCACAAAATGAGGATAATCCTTGTACTTAGTCATAGAGCTGCTTTGAGGAAAGCATTTTTTAAATCATGCAATGATATATAAATGAAAATTTCTTTAATTATTATTAATGGTCTGAGAGAATACACACCTAGTTCTGGCAGTATATTTTGAGACCAGAGATACCTTTGTGGAAAGGTAGAGAGAGGTTATTCCAGCCCTCTTGTATACAAAGATGGGTTCCTGATATTAGATAAGAGTAGCTGGGTAAGACAGTGAGCTCAGGAAGACTTGAATTTAAATCTGGCTTCAAACATTTACTAGCTGTGTCACCCCTGGCAAGTCACTTAATCCCTGTCTTCCTCAGTTTTCTGATCCGTAAAATGGGGAGAAAATTAGTAAACTGTCTTGCAGAGTTATTATGAGGATAAAATGATATAATATTTGTAAAGTTCTTAGCATAGTGCCCAGACCATGGTAGTTGCTATGTAGATTCTAGTTAGTTAGTTGTTGGTAGTGGTGGTGGTGGTAGTATACATAAAGATGTTTCTCTCTCTTTTCCTTCCTTCCTCCCCCCCCTCTCTCTATTTGTTTGTTTATTTATATACTCACATATACACTTTATATATACTTTATGTATATACTTTATGTATATACTTTATGTATATACTTTATATATGCATATATAAAGAAACATCTTTGTACCACTACTAACAACTATATATATGCATACATATACACACATATATGAACAGACACATAGAAAGATATCTGTGGCTTGCCCAGAGTTATGTAGCTACTTCTGAGGTGAAATTTGGACCCAAGTTTCCCTTACTTTATGGTCTACTCTCTATCTCTTATGCCATGGTGCCTCTCTGACCATTATAATGTAATTTAAGTATAGGTTCTGCATATTAAATATTTAGTAATTATGAAATCTTTCCATAGGCCAGTAAAGCATGGCATCAGCTTTTCCAGTTTGTATTTAATTCCCTTTCAAATGCTGAATTTGCTTAAATTATACACAGGTTCCAGTAGAGCGACTGAGTAAGAACTCAGTGATTTAAGAGCAAACGTAGCACATTTTTCACTTTTGACATTTAAATTCTTTATCATTGTGATTAAACCTTATTAGGATGTTGAAAAGCACAGGCCAGAATCAAAGTCTGTGGCCCTCACCTCCCAACACCCAAAAGACTTCAAGGAGAGTTTTGAATGGGTGAAGAAAGACTTGTGATCTCCATTGGTGGTGACCTTCGAAGGAAAAGCAAGGGAATAAATTATTTTGTCAAAATGACCTGGAAGGGTGATGTTTTGGGTGTCACAGGGTGGTCTTGGCTCCCCTCCCCCTCTTCCTTTCCTCTTATAATTGTATCAGTTTCTCATTGTTAAAGAATTCCTCATCCCGAGCTACTCTATTATTTCTGGAATTTGTGGAAAGGTCAGTGAGTCTCAGGAGTTGTGATTACTTTTTCTAGTTGACATTTATTGATCTCATTACCTTCGTGCTCATATTTCAAAAAAACTTTCTTCCCCATTTTGTTACCATTTCAAAGATGACAGAAATGCTGCAGTGTTCACTGTATTAGAACTGTATGTAATTAAAACCTATACCCTGGGTTTCATCGGAATTTCACTGTCAGAACCTCCGCATGTGTTGTTTATAAATTAGATTGTTATAATTAGACCCCACAATGACTGCAGAAAGCCAGGCAGGATTTATATTCTAACATATATTTTATTTCTGCTCGTAAAAAATGACTGCTATAACATCCCGGACCACAAAGCAGTTTGCTGCAACTCAATGGCATACTTGAATCTCGCTGCTCTTCATATTTTAAGCGTAAATGGCCCCTTTTGAAAAAGTTTATGTCTTTGCAAAATGATTCCTTTCTTCTGAAACATCCAGTGCCATAGGATAACAAAGAAACATGAATAAAAGTGGTTTCATAAGATCAGATATGGACACCTCCAAAGCCTTATTCTAAGGCTATTTTTCTATAGGGCAAGTGTATGAAAGTATTGTTTATGACCATTTTCCCTTTAAATATGTTTTATTGGTATTTTCTGTTTCTCATTTCATCATAGTCATCCTAAGTATCCTTGTCCCTACCCCACCCCAATGGCCATCCCACATGACAAATAGGATTCTTTAGAGAGAAAAAAAATATCAGAAAGACCTCATTTCTCAAATATATAGAGAACTGAGTGAAATTTATAAGAATACAAGTCATTCCCCAATTGATAAATGGTCAAAGGATATGAAGAGGCAGTTTACAGATAAAGAAACCAAAGCTATTTATAGTCATGTGAAAAATGCTCTAAATCACTATTGATTAGAGAAATGCAAATGAAAATAACTCTCAGGTACTGCCTAACATCTATCAGATTGGCTAATAATGACAGAAAAGGCAAATGATGAATTCTGGAGAAGATTTGGGAAAATTGGGACACTGGAGTTGTGAACTGATCATTGGATCAGTTCTGGAAAGCAGTTTCGAACTATACCCCAAGGGCAGCCAAACTGTGCATACCCTTTGACCCAGCAATGCCACTGCTGGGTCTGTATCCCAAAGAGGGAAAAAAGAAAAAAAGTACCAGCACAACTGATCAACACATAAAAACATGTGCAACATGTAACACCAATGGGCCTTTTACCTCCATGAGAGAATAGGTTGGAAGCATTTTCTCATTTTTTGCATGAGTCCTGATTGATTTTTATAATTTTATTACATTTACTTTTTTTTTTGGCATATAAGTACTATTTCCATTTACATTATTGTAGTTACATAGAGTGTTTTCTTCAATCTGCCTATTTTACTCTGCTTAGTTCATGTAGATCTTTCCTTGCTTTTCTGTATTCATCACACGCATCACTTCCTATAACACACTAATATTCCATTATATTCATGTATCACAATTTGTTTAGCAATTCCCCAATTGATAGGCATCTACTTTGCTTCCAAATCTTAGCTATCACAGAAAGTGCTGATATGTATGTACATATATACATATGTATGTATGTATGTATGATCTATTTATCTACCTTTTTATTCATTCATCTATCTGTATCATCTATCTATCTATCTATCTATCTATCTATCTATCTATCTATCTATCTATCTATCTATCTATCTATCTATCTATCTATCTATCTATCTACCTACCTACCTACCTACCTACCTACCTACCTACCTATCTATCTATCTATCTATCTATCTATCTATCTATCTATCTATCTATCTATCTATCTATCTATCCATCCATAATCTGTCTGTTTGTCTGTCTGCTTTCCTGCCTGCCTGCCTTCCTGCCTGTCTACCTATCTACCTACCTATCTGTCATCTCTGTATCTCTGTGTATTTGTATGTAGGGACTTTCTTCTTTTTCATGTCTTCTTTAGGTATAAGCCCAGGAATAGAATCTCTGGCTCCAACAATATGGACATTTTAGTAAATTTGATTTGCATAATAGCAAATTGCTTTCCCAAATAGTTCTACCATTTCACAGCTCCACAAACATTGTATTCATGTGCCTATCATTCCACAAGCCCTCTGACGTTGGTTATTGCCATTTTGGCCGTTTTGGCCAATTTGCAGAAGGCCCAAATATTCTACTCTCTTCCTTTACTTCTTTTCCCCCCAATAACGAGGAGCTCCTTTCTCCCCACTTGCCCACATAGTAAAAAAGCAAAAAGCAAAAAAAAAAGTTGAGAGAAGAAAAAGTGAACAAATAATTGGTGTTGGGAGATATCTTTTTTTTCCCTCAGTGATACAATTCACCATGCACATGTATATAAACCTATATAGGTAGATATACATATACACACATACATACATGCATACATGCGTGCATAAACACATACACATATACAATCTACCCTTGTTTTTTCTCAAGGTCTCTTTAGTGAGCTTTATGCCCAGGAGATTTGGCCTTAGGCATTGGATACAGGTTCCATAATATAGCCTATAACCTACAACCAAACAAATCATTTATAGCCTATCTATGATGTGATATATTTACAGGGAATCAGTACTTTTAGGTTACTACTTCTCTATGCAGAAGAATGTGGGCTACCATCTATAGACATATAGCTTCAGCTGTCAATCGTCCAGATATGGTCCCTACTGGAAACATCAGTTCAGTGACTGGATCTCATTGTTGGCATTTGCTCTTAGAAAACTACTGAAACTGTACCCGCAGGCTCTGTCCATGCCTCTCAGGCATACTTAGTATGATACGATTCATCTTTACCTGTGCTTCATCAATAGAGGACACCTATTATGATTCAATCCTCATCATCTTTGTTCATCAATCATAGTGACTATTAGAGAAAGAAGAGGACAGAATTTCAGGAGACCTGGGTCCTGGATCCTGGATCCTGTACTTATTATCTTTATGAGTGGTGTAACACAAATTCTTTTTGTGCCTTTATTTCCTAATCTGCAAAGTGGTAATGATAATATTAATAATGGCTCATAGGGAACATTTATATAGTGCTTAATATGTGCAAAGCACTTTATAATTATTTTCTCATTTAATCCTCACAACAATCCTGGGAGGTAGGTGTAATTATTACTCTCATTTTACAGATGAGGAACTGAGGCAAGAAGCAGTTAAATGACTTGCTCAGGTGCATGTAGCTAGTAAGTATCTGAGGCTGGATTTGAACTCAAGTTACTGATTCTAGGCTCAGTGCTCTATTTACTGTGCCAATTTACTAGCATTAAGTATTTCTAGTCTTAACTACCTCAAGGTCATTGTGACAAAACTGCTTTATAAATTATAGACTGCTATGTAAATATGTTCTATTTTTACTCATCATTTGGACTATCTCGATTATGCTTTAATTGAACTGTTTGGCAAGAAGTTACAATAGCTAGTAACACAAATATTCATCATGAAATATTTTATTAGACAACTTAGGATTTCCATGAAACAGCTACCCCTCCCCTACCATTGTAAAATATGGTAATTGGTTCCAGCCCAATGGAAATAAGAAATGAAAAAATATTATATTTTTATTTGTTTGTTACTATAATATAATGGCAAAGTATAAGAAAAATGTATTCCTGATAGAAGTAGAGTACTTATAGAAAGCAAAAATTAGAAACAAATGACTGAATATCATTTCTAAAGAGAAGTCTAAACTGATGATATGATTAAAAAAACACACATTGTTATCATTGTTGAAAATGCTTTAGTAGTGTGGATTCACCTGTATTCTTTTTCTTCAAATCTTCATATATCCTCTGGTAGGTACAGGTACAAAATTTATCCATATTCTGACAGTTTTGAACGGATTGGGCTTTAGTGTCAGCATCCTTAATTTTTTGCTCAAAAGAAATCTTCAAATTCTTTGAGAATGATGTTGTTCATATCTGTACATTATCTGCCTCTTTGGCCTCCCTGTCAGTTTCTTCAAACATGCATTGCCATGTTGATTTAAATTAAGAAGGTCATCATTTTTTAGTTTTGTAAAGTGAGAATTGAGAAAGTCCTGGACGTTGTCATTTTCTAGGTCATCAAACCCAATGATTTTCCAACATTTGTTATTTCTTTGGTAACAGTCTGCTTTTGAGGAGTCAAACCTTCAAAATCACTATCTACACAATGTGGCAAAATGTGTTTCCATACCACGCATGTGTTGCTTGTAGTTAACTGTTGCCAAACATGGTGATTTTTTTTTTATTGAATCATAGATGTTATAATTTTTCCAGAAGTCACTTAAATAAATCATATCATTTCTTGTAGCTTTAGCAATTGCCTGTTCAAAAGTTTTTCTTTGATAGGAGACTTGTGATAAGTAAAATCTAATGTGTATGTCCTTACCTGTCCCCCAGTGTGTGCGGAAACTAGCTAGGATTTACTTATAAATTCAGCAACAGTTTAGTCTTTAAGCATTTATTAAAGTATATTAGAAGTTAGTAAAGAGAGAGAGAGAGCACATGTCTCTGAAAGAATGAAAAAAACCCAACTCAGATCTATGAGAGAGAGAGAGAGAGAGAGAGAGAGAGAGAGAGAGAGAGAGAGAGAGAGAGAGAGAAAGAAAACCCCCTTCACAGTGCCTGTCATGCTATCCAAGAGCAAGAGCCCCAGTCTGTCTGACTGGAAGCTCTCTGTGGAACAGGAAGTGGGGCAGTTCCACACACAGCTCCAAGCTAATTGGCTGGTAGCATTCAAGTCCATTGATTGACATGACTTAACATGATTGACATGAACTTCCGGGCTGCCAAGGTCAAATTCTTTCTCGGCAGGGGGCGGGGCCTCTGGTTCTCACAGACTTTAAATGTTGCAGTGGCGATGTGGTCCATGAGAATCAATAAAGTTCTGGCATTTTGTGGCAAAAAAATGACTTTTACTTTCTCATTCAACACGAAAAAAAAAATCAGTAAGACTGTTAATGTGGTTTTGTTGTCCTTGCATTATTTTTCAACAGTTGGACAAAAAGAATTTGAAAACTGGTCTTCAAATACTTTATTTGACCATCAAAAAAAACTGGAAGTGATCAATAGTTGTAGCTTCTCAGAACAGGAAGATTTTGAGACTGATAAATAGGCATTGGTTTTAATTTAAAATTCCCTTCTTCATTGGTGTTTTTCAGTTCTTTCAGCTGCGTCTGACTTTTCATGACCCTATTTGGGATTTTCTTGGCAGAGATACTAGAATAATTTGCCATTTCCTTCTTAAGCTCATTTTACAGATGAAGAAACTGAGACAAACAGGGTGAAGTGACTTGCGGGGGTGGGGGGGATCACACAGTTGGTAATTCTAGGAGACCAGATTTGAACCCAGGAAGAGGAGTCTTTCTGACTTGAGGCTGTGCCACCTAGTTGTCCTTTTTCTACCTTCTACATTACCTTCCAATGTGTTAGATGATCCTTAGACACTTTAAATAAAAGATGAGGATTTTCTTTCTCACATTTGGGAGTTTGAGAAGGTCTCCTTTCCTAGACTAAGCCCGTTTCATCTACACTAAAAATGTATTGATCCGGGGCAGCTAGGTGGCGCAGTGGATAGAGCACTGGCCCTGGATTCAGGAGGACCTGAGTTCAAATCCAGCCTCAGACACTTGACACTTACTAGCTATGTGACCCTGGGCAAGTCACTTAACCGCAATTGCCTCACAAAAAAACCCCAAAAAACAAAAAAAACGTATTGATCAGTGTATGAACCTAACCCTAATTCTTCATTTATTTTCTTTAAAGCTTCGATATATTTAGTAGCCCCATGCATCCTCTGCTGCCCTGGTTACCTCTCTGCTTACAGTAAAAGTGTCTACTCTATACATTTCATTCTCATCTTTTTCACTACTTTAAATAAATTTGGAGATTTCGTCCATATGGCTGTTCTACTCAGAGAAATGGGTTTTTGCAGTCAGTCAGCTAGTCAGTTAACATTTATTTATTAAGTGCCTACTATGTTCCAAGTACTGTGATAAATGCTGAGGAAACAAACAGAGGCAAAGACAGTCCCTGACCTTGAGGAGGTCACCGGCTAATTGGGGAGACAACAAGCAAATGATATGAACAAACAAGTTATTTGCAGGATAAATGGGAGTTAATTAGTGGGAAGGGGCTAGAATTAAGAGGGCTTGAGGAAAGCTTTCGAGTAGAAAGTAGGATTTTAGTTGGGACTTAAAGGAAGATAGAGAGACCTGGGGTTAGAGATGAGCAGGAAGAACATTCCAGGAAGGAGGCACAGCCAGAGAAAGTGCCCATAGCAGTGGTACAGTGTGTCTTGTTCACACAACAGCAAAGAGGAGAGTGTTGTTGGGTTGAGGATTTCATGGCGGAGAGTAAGGTAAAAGAGGACTGGAAGGGTACAATGGGTTATGAAGGGCTTTGAACACCAAACAGAGGGTTTTGTATTTTATCCCGGAGGTGATAGGGAGTCATTGGAGATTATTGAGTAGGGGGGTTGACATGTTTGGACCTGCACTTTAGGAAAATCACTTTAGTGGCTGATTGGAGGCTTGGAGGATGGCTTGGTGTGGGAAGAGACTTGAAGAAGGGAGACCCACCAGCAGATTCTCATAGTCTGGGTGTGAGGTGATGAGGACCTGCACCAGGAGGTGGCCATGTCAGAGGAGAAGGGGGGTGGTATTTGGGAGTACTGCAAAGGTAAAATTGACAGGCTTTGGCAAGAGCCTGGATATGGGAGGTGAGAGAGAGTAAAGCATCCAGCCCAATTGGGAGCCTGAGAGACTGGAGGGCAGTGCTGCCCTTAATAGAAACGTTCAATCCAGACAGCTAAAAGACTCTCCATTTCTATCATTGCCACTTCTATTCTTGTAGTTGTTTACAAAATACAAAAAGATGAAGCAACATTTGCCATTTTCTGTTATTTCATCTGTGTGTTTGATAGCATCCTGTACCTTAGATTTGGGTATTCCAATATCACATCCTAATTTAGAGTTACTCTGACCATTGTTCAGGCTATTTCAATTGCATTAAATTTTTGTTTTAATATAATAATAAACGTCTTTTTCCTCTTCCTCCCCTCCTCCTCTTCTTCTTCTCTTCCTCCTCCTCTTCTCCTTCTTCTCCTCCTCCCTCCCTCCCTCTCTTCCTTCCTTCCTTCTTTTCCTCTTCCTCTTGCTCCTCCTCCTCTTGCTCCTCCCTCTACTTGTATTTTTCCTCTTGTCCATGTTGTTAAGGACTCTTTTAAAAATAATACAACTGGGGGCAGCTAGGTGGTGCAATAGATAGAGCAGTGGCCCTGGATTCAGGAGGACCTGAGTTCAAATCCAGCCTCAGACATTTGACACTTACTGGCTGCGTGACCCTGGGCAAATCACTTAACCCCAATTGCCTCACCGCCCAAAAAATAACACAACTGTTGGCAATATGCCACACTGTAGCACATCATATCCATATATGACAATAGGCAAGTACAGATCGAAGACCTAGTGGCATGAAAATCCCCTTGACTACCTGGTGCATGAAATATTCACTAAACTTTGTCTCACATTAAGTGTGATCTGGTTTTAGGTTACTATTCACACTAAATCAGATTCTGCATTATTTGAATTGGCATTAAACACAATCTAGCAGCATTTATGAAGTACTTACTATGTACAAAACATCATGCCAATTCCTGACATTATAAATAGAAATGTAAGACAGTCCTTCCTCTCAAGGAGCGCTCAGTCTAAAGGCAGAGACAGGAGATAACTCATAAGGAAAGTTTCAGTTGTAAATTATTTGGATGGATTCCCTGGTCCTTAGGGGGTAGTAGAAAAGCATATGGTAATACCTTTTCTTTGATGTTATTATTGAGCCACTTGACAGTGCTGAGGACTTGGGTGATAAGAATTTTCCTTTCTGGGTCTTCAAGAGTTGGGGTCATAGCACCTGCAGAAGCAATTGCCAGGCTACCTTCAGAGAGGGTAGCTTTCCAGGGTGATGGCTTCAGGTAGTTGGCTGAAAATATCACTCTTCTCAAGGCTGTTGGCTTCAGGGACCTGGTCTATCTCCATCAGAGTCTGAAGGGAGATGGTGATCAAGTTGGTGATGGTAGTGAGACTTGCCTGACACATGTCGCCTCCTGCCTCTCCTTTAGGGTGCCCTGCTGCTTCATTCAGTCTGTCCTACATGCCCTATATGTGGAATTTGGTTGGTAAGGGTTAGGCTAAGCACAGGGACAGAAGGTCTTATATGCAAATGTAGTCATTTTGTGCACCATTTTGGTTAACTTTTGGTTGTTCTTACAAGGGGTGGTATATAACTAGAAAAATAAATATAGTATATAAAAAGGCACCCATAAAACTTTTAAAAAACAAATTATTTTAACTTTGGCTTAAAGTAGAACTATTGTTTTAGGAAAGAAAATGTAGCATAGTACAATAGCTTCCATATACAATTTATATTAGAATTTCAAACGACACAAGCTGTCAGAAGTTCTGTTGATTTATAGACTCCTTAACACACTTTCTATAATGACATAAAGGCTGAATTCAAACAAATCAGTATCTAGGTAGAAGACAGCATATTATATTAGTTCACGCACATGTGATGTAATGGCCATGTGTATATCAAAATTTAATTTTGAAGTACAGTTCCATATTTGAATATGGGGTGTAGTTTGCAGGAAATTTATAGTCTCTGAATAAAATTTTGATGGGCATAATATAGCAAGCCTCGTGATTTCACTGTAGTGGCTCATGAAAGCATATATTTTCAAAACCTTTACACAATCCAAAATAGTCCTAGTTTCCTGTCTTCTTCAGGAAGTTGAGCATAGAAAAAGTGTTCCACTTGAGATCAACAGAAGTTTCATCCTCTGTTCATTTTATGGTTGCAATGGCTTATTTATTATTTATAGAAAGTACCCAGAGCCCCCTTTTGTACATATAGTCATAGAGTTATAGAAGGAAAAATATAAATTTATAGGCGCATAGATTGAGAGCTGGAAGGAATCTCGGAAACTGTTTGGTCCAACCCCCCTAGACAGATAAAGAAACTGAGGCTCAGAGACATTCTTAAATAATTTTCCCAAGGTCACACTGGAATTTGAGAGCTATAATTCAGATGTTGGTTGATTGACCTTGTATTAGGGGTTCTTTCCATTGTGTCACTACTTTCTGTTCTCTGCTTTATGTATGTATTCATATGAGGCAATGTGGTGTAGTAGATAGAGAGCCAGCTTTGAAGTCAGGCAAACCTGAGTTCAAGTGCTCCTTATACCCACTGGCTGTATGATCATGGGCAAAGTTAATTAAGCTTTCAGTACCCCAGAGTACTCTCTTAGATCTTAGAGTTATCTATGCATCAATGGAGAGCATTTCCATGAACTTTCCACTCCAATGAAACCATATATATGTAGGAAGGAAGAGAGAGGGAGGTGGCATGTGAAGTGGAGGAGAGGGAGAAGGAGGTAGAGGGAGAGAAGTATATGAGGGGTTCGATTGAATGAATCAATCATTTCACCCTACTTCAAATAACTAACACTACTTTTCTATACCCTGACACCAGGTAATAACACCTTTAATGAATTAATCAATCAAAGGCATTACATTAGTTACAGAAAAGGGGGAAGTTAGGTAGCACACTGAATAGAACACTAGGCATGGAATCAGGAAGACTCATCTTCCTGAGTTCAGTTCTGGCCTTTGACACTTAGTAGCTGTGTGACCCTGAGCAAGTCACTGAACCCTGTTTGCCTCAGTTTCCTCATCTGTGAAATGATCTGGGGAAGAAAATGGCAAAGCACTCCAGTATCACTGCCAAGAAAACCCCAGATGGGGTCAAGAAGAGTCAGACAAAGCTGAAACAATGGAACAACAAAGGTACAGGAAAAGTCCTTCATTTGGAAGGAATGAAAATATGTGGATGAAATGATATGACACTATACAGAAAGTATATTAGGACTGGATGAAAAATTTGGTCTTGCTGAGGAATGGATAAAAAGAACTAGCTAGTTTTGAATTTGGCATCTTGATAGCAGGTCTGTATAGTGGTGAATCAGATCCAGTTAAGTCCCATGAAAGGAAATCCTTGGGGGATAGGGGTGAGCAGGGAGAACTTCTCTCTTTTCCTCCCCCCAGCCCTTGATCAGAGAACATCAAAACTTCAGAATATTTGGGTTTTCCCCTCCATCTTAACAATGTCCTTGGGTCAGGCCCCTTTGCAGTCTTTTATATTGTTGACCACCGTCTTCTCCTGAATATGATTTCTCTGTAGGTCCCCCTGATACTGTTTACTCCTGTTCCTTCTTCTAGCTATAGGACCACTCCCCAGTTTTTGCTGGATATTCATCCAGATCCTACTCATTAAACATAGGTGTCTTCATCCTTTTTCCTCTTCTCCTTCTCTACTATCCTCCTTGGCAATTCCACCAGCTCTCATGGATTTGATTGTCATCACTATGCAGAAGATTCTCAGATTGAGTTACCCAGACCCAACTTCTCTATAGCTATAGAATATTTATTGAATGTCTCTTTCCTATGCTGGTCTTGTATGGGGTACAAATATGTAATACAGTCCTTGCCACCAAGTAGCTTGGAGACAAGAGACATAAAATATGATGAATTAACTAACAATAGATGATTTAAATAAGAGTTGAAGGTGAGAATAGAAGGAATGCTATGAGGCACTGTATGATTTATTGCCAAAACAATTGTACAGAACCTTTCAAACATTTTTCAATGATGCATGCATGATATCAGTTTGTACGCAGAAGTAGTACCCAAAACAAGATAAGAAATAACCTCTGAGTTTACCATTTTTACACATGAATGAAAGATTATATGCTTCATTTAGTTCCCTGCCCTTAGATATTACTTTATTCAACTATCCAATATAAAGAGAGCTTGGTAGGGGAACCTGGCCTCTGGGATAGTTCCCATCCCTGGATATTCTAGTTGCTGTATCTGAGGTGATGGCAGGACTATAGACTATAGTCTGGTATAGTCTATGGTATACTGTAGTCTAGTGAAATTTGCCTTCATATCTTCTGCATTCTTCCTGTTGGGAAACTACTAATCTGTTTTAATTGCCTTACCTTTCCACCCAACACCTACCCCATGAAGACACCCAGGGTTTCATGCTGTGTCCTGCTTTCTCAGCATGGTCAACTGTGCTGCCCTGCCCACTCCTGTCCTCTCTAGCCCTGTGCTTTTAATGGTCAATGCAGCTTTCCCCTTCCTTCCCAGATATCTAACTTACCTGTCCTATTTGTTTGTTTGTTTTTTTGCAGGGCAATGAGGGTTAAGTGACTTGCCCAGGGTCACACAGCTAGTAAGTGTCAAGTGACTAAGGTCCAATTTGAACTCAGTAAGTGTTAAGTGTCTGAGGCTGGATTTGAACTCAGGTCTTCCTGAATCCAGGGCCAGTGCTCCATCCACTGAGCCACCTAGCTGTCCCTTTCCTATTTGTTTTTGCTCAAAGTGAAAGTATGTTAGTGAGTTAAATTAGTAGATTAAATAAAATAATAATTAAGTTTAAGTATAATTTTTTGCATGACTTGTTTCAGTATTTCTCTTTACAGATCTGAGAGTTCATCAGCGAGGAGATTCCTTTCCCCTTTACAGATTGCAACTCTTCTGTGCCTTACTCTATTGTCTTCATTATTTGCTGTAGCAGAAAAAATTTCATCTTATTTTAGTAATTTTGGGTGATGAGTCTTTGAACTTAGCTAGGATGGGCCCCAGTTGATAGAAAAAGTCATTGCTTGGATAATCCTTGAATCCTTTTCAGTCTGGAAGAGCCTGACAGTGTATATTGTCTAAGAGTATCACTTTATTTTTTTACTTTTTGTTGCTTTATTTTTAATAGTATTTCATTTTTTCTAATTATATATAAACAATTTTAAACATTAATTTAAAAATTAAGTTTCAAATTATTTCTCTGCCTCCCTCACCACCTCCTCCCTAAGAGAGTAAGCAATTTGATGTAAATTATGGATGTGTGATCATGTAAAACATATTTCCATATTACTCATGTTGTGAAAGAAGAAACAGGCCAAAAGAAAGGAACCAAGATAAAATAAAGTGAAAATAGTATGTTTTGATCTGCATTCAGACTCTATTGGTTCTTTCTCTGGATGTGGGGAGCATTTCCCATCATGAGTCTTTTGGAATCATCTTGGATCATTGTATTGCTGAGAAGCACTAAGTCATTCAGAGTTGATGATTGCACAATGTTTCTGATGCAGCATATGAAAGAATCTGGTTCTGTTTACTTCATTCAACATCAGTTCATATAAGCGTTTCTAGATTTTTCTGAAATCTGGTTGCTCATTATTTCTTTTTCTTTGTTCTTTTCTTTCTTTTCTTTCTTTTCTTTCTTTCTTTCTTTCTTTCTTTCTTTCTTTCTTTCTTTCTTTCTTTCTTTCTTTCTTTCTTTCTTTCTTTCTTTCTTTCTTTCTTTCTTTCTTTCTTTCTTTTTGGTGTGTGTGTGTGTGTGGGGGTGGCAATGAGGGTTAAGTGACTTGCCCAGGGTCACACAGCAAGTAAATATCAAGTGTCTGAGGCCGGATTTGAACTCAGACCCTCCTGAATCCAGAGCTGGTGCTTTATCCAGTGTGCCACCTAGCTGACCCCCAACTCATCATTTCTTACAGCATAATAGTATTCCATTACATTCACATACCACAACTTGTTCAGCCATTGCCCAATTGATGGGCATCCCCTTAATTTCCAATTCTTTGCCACCACAAAAAGACCTGCTATAAATATTTTTTGTGCATGTTGTTCCTTTCCCCTTTTTAGTTGATCTCTTTGAGATACAGCCCTGGATCAATGGATATGCTAAGTTTGATTGCCCTTTGGACTTGGTCCCACATTATTCTCCAGAATGGTTGGATCAGTTCACAACTCCATACACACATCTCTTTCAAGAACCTAAGGTCAAGGGGCAGCTAGGTGGCACAGTGAATAAAGCACCAGCCCTGGATTCAGGAGGACCTGAGTTCAAATTGGACCTTAGTCACTTGACACTTACTAGCTGTGTGACTCTGGGCAAGTCACTTAACCCTCATTGCCCCACACACCCTCTCCCAAAAAAGTATCTAAGGTCATATACACTTCATGATGAGATATGGGAGTGGGACTTTTGGCTTAGGACCCAATGTCTTAATGAAGTTAAAACATCCTTTTGTTTTAAATGGTAAGTTGATGAGACCAGAAGAAGAGAGATTTTTGTTGAGGCAGACCTCTTAATACCTCAAATCATAGTACATAGGAGGCCTTTTTCTTGCTTAATAAAGGGCTAGTCAAGGGAGGCAGGGCAGTGATGGGGAGTGCTACTCGGGAGGCAGGATGGTATGGTACAAAGAGTACTAGATGTGCAGTTAGGAGTTGACTCTGCCACTTTTTATCTCTGTGATGGAGAGCAAGTCACTCTGAAGCTCAGTTTCTTTATGTGTAAAATGGTACTAATATTACTCTTCATACATACACCAAAGGGTTGCTGTGGGGTTAAAATGAGATAATTTATAGGTAGCATGGGGCCTTGAGAGACAGGATAGCTTAGTAAACAGAAAGCCAGCCATTACATCAGGAATACCTGGGTTCAAATCCTCCCTCTGACCCTAGGTGTTGTTGTTTGTTCTTTGTTTTTAAAGAGGACCAAGATGGATGTCATGACTTGCAAAGAATTATATTTAAGTGAAGATTGGCTATGCAAAGCCACCAGCTTCACTCTCTCCTCCACAGCCACCTGGATTCAGTGGCAAGACATATATTAGGAGGACTGGAGATGGTCCCAGATGTTTGAGGAAATCAGGTTAAGTGACTTATCCAAGGTCACATAGCTAGTAAGTGTCAAGTATCTCAGGCTGTGATTTGAACTCATGTCTTCCTTACCCCAGTTCTCTATCTACTGGGCCAACTACCTGCCCTGACCCTGGTTGTATGATATTGGGCAAAGTACCACTCAGTGGCCTGGGTAATTCTCTGAGATTATACATTGCTGAAGACTTGTTTGTCTGCACTGGTAAAGAGAGTTTGTCTACCAGGTCTTGCCTAAACCAAGGAAATCACAGATCTTTGTCTCTTCCCTCTTGCTTAACACATTTACCATGGGTACCATATGAATCAGTACATCTTACTATCTCAGGTTTTATGTGAGGTGTTTTAGGTAATCATAATTATGCAGTTATGTTTCTAAACCCATTCAGTGAATACTCTATCAACAGACCAAACAAGAACAATAACTCCAACCACAAAGCACTAAATCAAGACAGAATAGAAAAATAAAGAACAGAGAAAATCAAGTAATAGAATCCTCTTTTCCCTCATACATGTTGGGGTATAATCTCCCATGGACTTGCTTGCCAGTACAAAAGGTAACATGCCCTCAGACAACTCATGCTCCCTAATGTGTAAAGTTATGCCATGATTTGAACACCTCTCGTGGGTCTATCATTTAGGAAATAGCTATTTTCCTCTGATTTTCAGCTCTAATTATCCCAGATCCTTTGGTATGGTTCCTGCTGCTGCCATCTTCAAGGGTGCTCATCCGGTGCTGTAAAAGCTTTGTTTTTCTCCCCTGGGTTAGGAGGTAGAATGAAAACTCTTATGAGATTGTCCTAGGGTAATATAGAGCTTATTGTGGTAAGACTTTTCTAACAAAAGAGCTGAAAATGTTCTGAGATTAATCCTTACTCTTGATTGTACGCACATGTTTTGTAAACTGCAAAGTTCTATATTACAATATAGTAATATTTATTTTAATCATTCTTACATAAAAGTTCTGCTCCAACACATCACTGTGGCATGGAGGTAATCAGTCAGTCAAACATTTATTAAGCACCCTTTTGTGCCAGGCATTAGGTCAAGTGATAGGCATAGAAAGAGAGGCAAAAGACGATCCCTGCTCTAGAGGAGTTTATGGTCTGTCTCATCTTAGTATAAATTTACAGGTTCTATCAAGTGAAAGACTTTGAGTGTGGTCCTTGGGACAGATAACATTTGCTGTCCCAGAGCATCCCAGCTGAGTAGAGAAAAGCTCATGATCAACAGTTTGGTCCTTTGGCAGTGAATTCTTTGACCAGGGAAGTCCCTGAAAAGAAAATACTAAATGGCTCTCAGTTCTGTGTGACTTTTTGATGTTTCTGAAGTGACAAAGGAAGAATGAATGAAGCATGGAAGAATGACAGGAATCACACAAGTTTTAGACCTCCTATAAACATTTTTGGTGTTGCTGAGTCTTTTCAGTCATGTCTGACTTTTTGTGATCCCATTTGAGTTTTCTTGGCAAAGACACTGGAGTGGGTGGTTTACCATTTTCTTCTCCAGCTCTTTTTACAGATGAGGAACTGAGGCAATCAGGGGTAAGTGACTTGTCCAGGGTCACACAGCTAGTAAGTGTGAGAGACCAGATTTGAACTCAGGAAGATGAGTCTTCCTGACTCCAGTCCCAGTGCTCTATGCACTATGGTGCCACCTAGTTGCTCCTATAAACATTAGGATTCAAGAATAGGCCCAGTGATAGACAATGTTTCTTTTCCTCACTACGTATAGAAAGGTCCATGACTAGAATGGGTCCTAGTTGCTGATTTTCCTAGCCAAGGAAAGCCATCTGCCTAGACTGGGTTGCTGTCTTTCATTGGTGGATAGAGATCCACACCAGTGAAATGACAGATCATTGTGGTGTTGAAACATAAATATTCATTTAAATGTTGTCGCTTTAAACATGAGATCCTCTGAAACAAATCAACCAGTTAATATACTCCCTGGGGAACTAAACCATAATAATATTACAATATTGATATTCTTGCTATAAATGAAATCATAAGGCAAGGAATTTGTGATTAGATGAAGGATGGCTCCAAGCTTCTTCTTGGAGAGACACAACAACAACAACAACAACAACAACAACAACAACACAACAACAACAACAAGAACAGCAAAGCAATTAACTTTTTATACAGTACTTACTATGTGTCAGGCACTGCATTAAGTGCTTTACAAATATTATCTAATTTCGATCCCCATAACAATTCTTTGAGGTAAATGCGATTATTATTCCCATTTTATAGTCTAGAAAACTGAGGTAAGCAGAAGTTAAGTGACTTGTAAAGGGTCACATAGATATTAAGTATATAAGACAGGATTTGAACTCAGGCCTTCCTGAGTCCAGTCCCTGGTGCTTTAACCACTGTGCCATAAAGAATTTGGTTACAAAGAGAAATGTTACTTCATGGAACACCTGGTCTTGTAGTTTATGCATCTATATCTCTTGCAGAGGACAACAAGGTGGGGAAATTTGACCAATAATCCAACAAGATCCTCAAAACTAAGTCACCATATGCATTGAGATTTGATACTTAGATGTGAAGGTAGGCACAGAGAAGGGTGGGAGAAACATTGGAAAGTAAAGTTCAGGATCAAGAGAAGAAAGAGGTCAAGGGTCCTGCATATGTGAAGCACTGAACAGTATTGCAGAAATTAAATGGATTATACCTTTCCAGGCTGGTTGCTTCTCAGATTTAGAGCTGAGAGACACTTTGGGCATTATCTAGTCTAATTAGTAAATAATTTATATACATATAGAGTGTATTTTCAAAATATGAAAAGGAATTAATTAGATTTTCTTGGATGATTTTGTACAAGGGGGTCACATGTTCACAGTTATAGTTTTTTAAATGAAAGTATTTTATTATTTTCTAGTTGCATGTAGAAATAGTTTTCAGCATTTGTTTATATAAGCTTTCCAATTTTCAAATTTTTCTCCCTCCCTTCCCTCCCTCCCCCCTTCCCCTAGAGGGCAAGCAATCTGATATAGGTTACACACACACACACACACACACACACACATATACATAACAACATTAAACATATTTCTGCATCGGTCATGCTATAAGAGAAGAATCAGAGCAATAAGGAAAAACCTCAAAATAGAAAAACAACAGCGCCCAAAACAAAAGAAATAGTATGGTTCAATCAGCATCCATATTCCACAGTGTTTTTTTTTCCTGGATTTGGAGAGCCTTTTCCATCATGAGTCCCCTAGAATTTTCTTATACCATTGTATTGGTGAGAAGAATCCAGTCTATCACAGTTGATCAATACATAATGTTGAAGATACTGTGTATAATGTTCTTCTGGTTATTCATCATCAGTTCATGCAAGTCCTTCCAGGTTTCTCTGAACTCCTGTTCATCGTTTCTTACAGCACAATAGAATTCCATTACATTCATATACCACAACTTGTTCAGCCATTCCCCAACTGATGGGCAGCCCCTCAATTTCTTATTCCTTGCCACCACAAAAAGAGCAGCCACAGTTATAGTTTTAATTTAATTGGATAGTAGATATAATATTTCCACTTTGCCTATTGTACCCTCACCCCACCAAAAAAAACCAAAAACCAAAAACCAAAAAACCTCAGAGGAAGTAGATATATTCTTTTTTGTTTTATTTTTTCTTAATGGTATTTTAGTTTTGTACAATTACACATAAATATAGTTTTAAAAATTCATTTTTACAAGATTTTGAGTTCTGAATTTTTCTCCTTCAATCCCTTCCCTCCCTCCTCCCCAAGACAGCAAGCAATCTGATATAGGCTATACAGTACAATCGTGTTAAACATATTTCCACATTAGAAATCAGAACAAAAGGGGAAAACCAAGAGATAGAAGAAACAAAAAAACAACAAAGAAGTGAAAATTATAAACTTCAATCTACATTCAGACTCCATAGTTCTTTTTCTGGTGGTGGAGAACATTTTCCATCATCAACATTCATTTCTGTAAGATTCTGAGTTCCAAAATTTTCTGCCTCCCTCTCTTCCCCCCACCCCCACCCCAAGACAACAAGCAGTCTGATGTAGGTTATATATGTACAATCATGTTAAACATATTTCCATATTAGTCATGATGTGAAAGAAGAATCAGAACAAAAGGGAAAAAGACAAGAAAGAAAAAACAAAATGAAAAAACCCAAACAAAAAATAAAATGAAAACAGTATGTTTTGATCAGCATTTAGATGCTATGCTTCTTTTTCTGGATGTGGAAAATATTTTCCATCATGAGTCTTTTGGAATTGTCTTGGAACATTGTAGAACTAAGTGTATCACAGATGATCATCACACAATGTTGCCATTACTGTGTACAATGTTTTCCTGGTTCCGCCTGCTTCACTCAGCATCAGTTCACGGAAGTCTTTCCAGGTTTTTCTGAAATCCATCAGCCCATCATTTCTTTTTTTCCTATCTATCTATCTATCTATCTATCTATCTATCTATCTATCTATCTATCTATCTATCTATCTATCTATCTATCTATCTGATTTTTTCATCATTCCTTAATTCACAATAGTATTCCATTACATTCATATACCACAATTAGTCCAGCCGTTCTCCAGTTGATGGGCAACCCCATAACTTCCAATTCTTTGCCACCAGAAAAAGAGTTGCTATAAATATTTTTGTAAATGTGGGTCCTTTCCTCCTTTTTTGGTTATCCCTTTGGGATATAGACCTAGATGTGATATCACTGGGTCAAAGGGTATGAACAATTTTATACCCCTTTGGGCATAATTCCAAAATGACCTCCAGAATGGTTGAATCAGTTCAAAACTCCATCCACAATACAGTAGTGTTTCAATTTCCCCACATCTCCTACAACATTTATCATTTTCTTTTTCTCTCATATTAGCCAATCTGATAGGTGTGAGGTGATACCGCAGAGTTGGATTTAGAACATTTTTATATGACTATAGATAACTTTAATTTCTTCATCTGAAAAGTTCCTGCTCATATCCTTTCATCATTTTTCAATTGGGGAATGATTTGTATTCTTATAAATTTGAGGCATTTCTCTATATATTTGAGAAATGAGGCCTTTATCAGAAATACTGACCATAAAAATTATTTACCAGCTTTTTGCTTTCCTTCTAATCTTGGTTGCATTGGTTTTGTTTAAGTAAAACCTTTTTAATTTAATGTAATCAAAACAATCCATTTTACATTTCATAATGTTCTCTATTTTTTGTTTGGTCATAAATTCTTCCCCTCTCCATATATCTGACAGATAAACTTTTAGCAAGCATTGATGATATGAGGAATTATAAAGCAAATGTAAGGAACGGTGATTTGGTATAATGGAGAGGAGGCTGGATTGGGCATCTGGAGGGACCAAGATAGAAATATTGACAATTAGTAGGGGAACCATGAGCTAGTCACTTAACTCCTCTGTACCTCAGTTTCTTCATCTGTAAAATGGTGATATCTACCCACACAGGATTGTTGTGAGGATAACAGAAATGATGTATATAAAAGTGCTTTGCAATTCTTAAAGCACAATATAAATACTAGTGATTATTATAAATATATAAATGTTATTAGTATAAATACAAATACTAGTTATTAAGAACCTTATCACTGGATAAACCTGTGACACTGAATTAGATTATGTTTGTAAAGTGATTTCTAACTTTTATGTCATTTACATTATTGTGCCAGATTATCACATTAACATGCCAAAGGAAAAATCTTGTAATTGAATATGAGACTGGCCAAACCATCACTGAGGAAAAGATCAAAAGAATCCTTTCTAAGAATTATCAGCAATTTCCAGTGATTTAATACATTCTTTACTGGACGTCTTTAAGTGAATTCTGAATGATGACTTATTAGTTATGCTGTATGTAGTGAGGATCCTTTTAAGGAGGTATGTGTTGAACTCAATGGACACTGAGATATCTTCGAACTCTAAGTCTGTGGTTCAGTGTTTTGTGAATTCTGTGAGGAGCTGTGTACACAGTGCTGATGGGATGCTGGCATGAATGGAGCGTTCAGATGTGATTAGTCAGGGAGAGATTCTGAGGAGTGGAATAGTTATTGAATTTGAATTAGGTTTAAAATGAAGCAACCCAAAGGGGGATATCATTTAGCTGATCAGAACTTCAAACTAGGGCTAGACTGTAGAATTTTTAAAAATTAATTAATTTTTAAACTTTTAAAATAAGATATTATTTTAAATCTTTTCCTCCCTTCTTCCCCTCTCTTTCCTAAGACAGTAAGACAGTAAGCAATTTGATATAGATTATATATGTGCAATTATGTAAAATATATTTCCATATTAGTGATCTTATAAAAGAAGAAACAGAACAAAAGGAAAAAAAATAAAAATAAAGTAAAAATAGTATGTTTCAATTTGCATTCAGACACCATCAGTTTTTTTTCCCCTGGAGGTAGATAGCATTTTTCTTCATGAATCTTTTGGAATTTAGGCTGTAGAATTTCTTGATAAAAGTTTGTATGCTTTGCAGTAGCTACTTCCCACCTAACTAAAGATATGGTGGCAAAATTAACAAGGGCTGTTCCTTTTCCGCTCAGTTGAGCAAACACGTTTTGAGCAGTTGCTATAGGCAAGGCATTGGGTAGGTACTGAGGTATTTAAAAAAAAACGTATCCCTAAGGCATGATCTCTATCTCCATGGAGCTTAAAGTCCAGTAAGGGAGAATGGCGTGTTCACAAATAGCTATGCTAGAAAATAACAATATTTGTCAGCTGTGGAAGCTATGAGAGCTAGATTGGAAGCAGGGCCAGTAGATTGTCAGGCACTGCTATTCCCAAGGCTCTTGGCTTGATGATCATTGGTAGTTGAAGTAGATGTGTGGGTTTGATCTCCCTGCTACATGCTGTTTCCTGTCTTCAGGTTTTCTTCTATCTATATTGGTTTGCCCATCCTATATGTGGCAGTTGGAAAATATGTTACTCATCTTTAGCACAGGCAAGTAGGACACTTATGAGGTGAATCCACCCAAGAAGAGAACCAATCAATGACGAGTCATAAATCATAGTCCAGTCGATAGTGGTTTGGTATGAGTGAAAGGACTCTGCTGGTGCTTATTGAAGAAAAACTTCAGTTAATCAGAAAAGCCTTTTGCTCATATAATCTGATAACATTTGTCTTACATTTAATAGTGTATCAATTTTTGTTTTGTTTTTACTATTTGATAAAGTGTTCTCTTTACCTCGGCATTAATAAACAAAATGATTCTCATCTTAGTGTTATAGATGATGAATAGAGAATCAATGTATGATAACGCCCAAGTTGACACTATGCTTCTCTGTCTCTGTTTCTGTCTGTCTTTCCTACTTTGGTGGTAGAGGGGGAGGAAGAGTCTAGACTTGTGATATCATCAATGTAGGGGACTCCTAGTATGGAAATTCCCTCTGCAGATGCATATGAGCCACTCTTCTGTGATGGTTAGTTTTAGGTTGCTGTCTGGGAGTGCTGAAAGATTGTGTGACTTGTCCATGGGTCTTATTGCTAGTATGTGTCAGAGACAGGACTTGAACAAAGATTTACTGACTCCAAGGCCAGCCATTTCTCCACTCTGGCATGCTGCCTCTTACCATGTCTTTAAAGATTCAAATTAGGGTACCTGGATTACTTGTCTTTCCAGTAGGCATCAAGTAGTACAGTGCCCTCTGGGGAATATAGCAATAGGCATATGTGCTTAAAAAATTAAAATGCAGATCATGTTTTTTTTCTTCATGAAAAGATTGATGTATTAAATATTTATGCAAACACATTAAATTGGCAAGTGTATGAAAACATTATTACATATTCATTACCTTCACATCTCATCATCCAGAAAAACCCCCACACATACAAAAATCCTTCTATTTAAAAATAGAATGGATGGCTATAAGGTTTACAAAGTCACATTCTCTAATTTCGCCCATATTAGAAGGAGAGATATTCGTAGGTTTTCTTAATTCACACAAACAAAATTAATGGTGATACTGGAAACACAGATAATTTTTCAAAAATAAAAACAGTGAAGTTTGGCCTCTCTCCAAAATATTTTATGCAAAATGAATATTAATCCAGATCCTGTTAGAAAGAAAGGTTAGTTGCTAGAAATCAATCTTGATTTGCTGTCTATGTGAACTCTCTGAACCTTAGTTCCTTTTATCTGTAAAAGTGGGGATAAAAACCCCTGAAAGCAGAAATTGGTCTGCCTTAAGTATAATCTGGAATCAGAAATCATAGATGGGATAGGACTACACTATGTATGTGCTGTGGCATTCTCTTTTTGCTTCCCATCTTCCCTTCATTTGGACTTCTAGAAAAGGTAGGGGAGAGGCCTGTGGTTGGACATGGAGAAGTGTGGATACATGACCACTTTTGGACAGAAGATGTGGCACGATGAGTGTGAAGTGACTAGAATCCAGTACTTCTGAGACAGTGTCACAACAGAAAAAGAACAAGGTGATAAGAAGGAATCTAATCCTGCAGAAGAAATGGGGTCTGGAAGCCATGAGAAATAAAGATTTGGGATTTCTAAGACTTCCAGATATTGTGAATTCCATCTGGAATGGTGAGCAAGGAGAGTTGAGTTTCCTCACTCAATCACTTTCTTCCATTTTTAGACTGATCCTAAGACAGGAAATGAATGCACTTCTGCCCTTTGCTTGCTCAAGAGCCTAAAGACGTCGTGGTCAGAATTTCCTGAAGCTAAACGTGGAGTTTAGAAAGGGAATCAGGAAGAATTCTAGGAGATGGTTACAGCTGACTTTCTCCATGTAGGAATAGATGCCATAGTTTACTTCTTTATTCTTTGTACAATAAACAGTGATGGCATCTTGCTAAGTGTTACAATCTATACAATTACTAGGCATAAAACTGAGAGTGAACCTCAGGATGGGGGCTCATGAGCTAAGAGTAGGTTTAATACTTAATAATTTGGGTAACATTCAGTTTCATCCCCTATGTTAATTTCAGGCTTGGCCAGGGAAAGGATTATTGAAACTGCTTAGTGTCACTGTAGCCCTGGTGATATGTCTATAGCGCTACACATTTTCAGGCTTAGTGTCCTCTTGTGGTCAGCAGTGATTCTGCAGCCTCTTTCTTCACATGTTGACTAGATAGACTCACCTTACAAGTTAGGTAGGCTCATAACTCAAATAGAGTGTAATTCATGGGCAGTTCAGAATATGCACTTCCTCAAAGGATAATTAACACAATGGCATGACCTCTTTTTGTAGGCATAAGGAAGGTGATGCTTGAGTCATACAACCAATGGGTTTTATAGGTGGGGGCCGATGCCACAAGGATTACCTGAGTGTGATGTAGCATTGGCTTCCACAACCCTTTTGTTTCCTTCCTTGTATCCTTTGATATCCCTCCTTATTTTCTCTTAAAGATTTATGACATGGAGAAGTAAAAAGAAAATTGAACTCAGGAGTCAGGAGATGTGGATTTGTGTTTTATAACTGCCATTTGTCACTGTGGGCAAGTCACTTACTCTCTCTGGACCTCAGTTTCCTTTTCTGTAGAATAGGACTAATGACCCTTTCTACCTACTTTACAAAGTAGGTAATGAGCAAACAACTATAGAAACCTCAAAATGATATATAAACTTAAGATTTAAAAATTGTTTATTTTCCTTGGCTTTCTACCTTTTGTATTCTTACCTGAGGAAACTGAGATGTAGGATAAATAGTCTTATTTTCTAAAAGTGAGATCTGGGTTCTAGTTTTGGTTCTTTTAAGAGTAGTCTGTATTCCAGATAACTAATTTAATTGTCCTGGTCTCCCTTTTTCTGTGTAAGATTAGTGGGTTGAGGTAAATTCAAAAATTCAATTCAACCAGCAGTTACTGAGCTAGGACCTGGTGACACAAAGATAAAAGTTTAAAAGTCGCTGCCTTCAGGGGACTTATATTCTACTGAGGGGATGATTTTTTTCAGGGCAGTAAGGGTTAAGTGACTTGCCCAGGGTCACACAGACAGTAAGTGTCAAGTGTCCAAGGCTGGATTTGAACTCAGGTCCTCCTGAATCCAGGGCCAGCACTCTATCCACTGTGCCACCTAGATGCCCCATGAGGGGATGATTTTTAAAATCCTTCCTTTGCTAAAGTTCTTTGCCACTAGTTTCTTTCCATAATCCTTTTATTTCCCTCACTATCCTGTTAGCTGTACTCTTCTAATTTCTTCATAATATATCATCTGTTTCTTTTTCTCCTTCTTGTTCCTAATTATCCAATTTCAGTTCTTCATTTTATTTGCCTTCATCTGTGGTCCTCATTTTGGAAGCTCTGATTGAGCTTCCTGCCCTTGTCTCCTTCCTCATAGTTCCCTTGCCTTGAGTCTGCAGGGCCTGTGTTTGTCTCTCTGCAGTCTTTTCTGAGTCTGCCATTGCCAAGAAATTAAAAATTTGCAGAATTTTTTTTAATGGACCAGGTGGAAGATAAAAAGAAGAAAGCAGAGAAATGTCTATTTGATTTTTAAAAATTATTATGTATCTGACTTGAGATTAAAACCAAATCAGCTAAAGCTACTTCTGCTACAACTATTATTCATTTTGTGGTTTAAAACAAGGAAAACATTTTCAGTGATACCAAGCTGCTCTGAAACAACATGCCATTAAAAAAAGAAGAATCATTGATTTAGTGCCAGAAGGGAGCTTAGAAGTCATCAAATCCAACCTCTTCATTGTACGTATGAGGAAACTGGATCCCAGAGAAGGGAAATTATTTGACTATGGTCACACAGAGACCTGAGTGACAGACCTGAGATTTGAACACAGGTCCTCTGATTTCTACATCTATGCCTCTTCCCACTATGCCATGGTATTCACTGTGATGACCTCTCATTGAGAATCATGGAATATCCCAGTCTCTTAAGAATCCAAATTATGGGTAACCTAAAGGATGGTGGAGAGCTGATTGCTGCAAGTGAGGGAGTTACATTATAGTATAGTCTCAAATATAACTTAAATCAAGTAGCATAAAATACATCATCCAGAAAACATGCTTAGAAGGAAAGGGGGAATGGAACCAGCATTTATTAAATTCTTATTATGTTCTAAAAGTATGCTAAGCGCTTTATAAGTATCTCACCTAATCAGGTATTTTGCACATGTAGTGAGAGCAAGGAATGAAAGATAACTCCAGGGATTTGTCCAAGTGGAAGGGCTATAGCACATTTAGTGGAATCCTCATGAAGGATTCGGGGGGGGGGGGGACATGGACAAGAGTCTCCACAGATAGTAAGCCAGGAATAGATGGATTTTGATTGACATGTTGGTGGGAGTACATATATTGAGGAGATCAATGAGCCTTTGAACTCTTTACAGTTACAAATAAAGTAAATAGGATGTATTCAAAACAGATTACTAATTGTTCCCTTCCTATCCCCTTGCTTCTCTGATTTTTCCATTCATTTCTACATTTGTAAATGCTTTGTTGTCAATGGGCATCCCATTTTTTCTGGAATATTAAAGTGATAAAACTAAGGAACAGGAAGATCTTATACATAATAGCCTAAGTTTCAGGCAAATTAAACATAGAAGAAAACTTACAATCTCACTTTATTTATTTATTTGCTTATTTGTTCATTTGTCCATTCATTCATTCATTCACTCATTTATTTATTTATCTATTCATTTATCCATCCATCCATCCATCCATCCATCCATTTATTCATTCATTAATTTGTTCATTTATTTATTTATTTAATCTTTATTTCTCTGATAGGATTCTCCCTAAAATCCTTGAAATATTTTTGCATGTTAAGGAGTTTGTACTTAAAAAGAATACTAGAGTACTACAGCTTTCAAATTCAAGTGCCTTTTTGAGTTCAGTTTCTGATTATTTTTGTACCAAATGTAAATGAAATTAAATAAATGTGGATTAAGTACCTACTGTGTGCCAGGCATTAGGGATGCAAAACCAGAGAAAACAAGCAATAGCCCCTGCCCATAAGGAGTCTAAGTATGTACTTTGGGAAATTTAGAGAAGCCTAGGAACAAGTCTTGGTTTCACTGGTATCGGGAATTCCTGGGTGGGGGCATTCTCTCTTATGATGTAGGTTGGTTTCTTGGTATCTTCTGTGAAATTTGGAGTCTTAGAGCAAGGGTTTATAAGCATTTCTGTGTCATGGACCCCTTCTTAGAATAATGTTTTAAGGAGCATAAAATAAAATTCATATGCCGCCCCAATAAATTTTTAGTAAGTGTATTGCAGGGGCAGCTAGGCGGCACAGTGGATAAAGCACCGGCCCTGGATTCAGGAGTACCTGAGTTCAAATCCGGCCTCAGACACTTGACACTTACTAGCCATGTGACCCTGGGCAAGTCACTTAACCCCCATTGCCCCACAAAAAATATATATAGGGAGGTAATCAGAAAGGGGAAGGCACTAGCAGATGTGGGGCAAGAAAAGGACTCCTGCAGAAGGAAGGGTCTGAGTTGGGTCATAAAGGAAAGCTTAGAGGCAAAAGTGAGGGGGCGGAGTGTTCCAGGTCTCGGGAGAGCCAGTAGAGATGGAGTGTGATGTTTGAGGTCAATGGAACTGGATTGTAAAGTGAGTGGAGCAGAAGGAGTGTGGGAAGACGGAGAAAGGAGGAAGGGGCCAGGTCGTGAAGAGCTTTGAATGCCAAACAGAGGCCTTTATATTTGATCCTGGAGTGGAAAGTGAAACACTTGGAGTTCATTGAAGGGTGTGATGACATGAGGAAACCTTTACTTTAGACAAATCATCGTGGCAGCCCAGGGGAGGATGGAGTGAGATGGGGAGAGGCTTGAGGCCAGGAGACCGGTTAGAAGGCCACTGTAGTTATCTGGCTTGGAGGTAAAGAAGAGGACCAGGTTGGCGGCTCTCCAAGCAGAGAGAAGGAGAGGGTAGGGACATAGTATAAAGATAAAATGACAAGACTGGAGTTTAAGTGATTTGTCCTGAGTCAAACAACTATGTGTCAGGGGTAGGACTTGAACATGGGTTCTTTGGGCTTGGAAGCTTATTGTCTATTCCTTATACTTTGCTGCTTCTTCTAGAGTACTGGGTACATTCAAAAGATAGTCAACCTCAGGGCCATGACTCCTCATAAATTAAGTTGTTTGATCTTCAGCATTTCCTTGTTTGAAGGAGATGGGCATTGAAGCTTTGGACTTTTTTGAGAAGAGGCAATATCTTAACCATACCCCCACAACACATCCCTATATACACAAACATACACACACACACACACACCCCTTCATCTTTACACATTCCCAGAATTTCATTAGATATTATGCCTTTACCCATGGTGAGTTACAGTATTACAAATATTTTTTAAACAAGTAATTATTATTATTTTTATTAGGAATATTTTCCTGGCCATTTTCCTGTACATGATTAATGAATGGTGACTAAACAACCAGGCCTATAGCTAGAAGGATATAAAAAATTATCCTACTCTGAAGCACAGAAGCACATGACTTCTACATTTTTAAAGAGTTTGTGTCTTTAAATGTGGGGACATAAACCAAATATAAAATTTGGTAATGCAGCAAACACTTTATAGCTTGTCTTCACTAGAGGCAGAGTCATCTGGGGTGTGATCTTCTCCTTTATCTTTTACTCTTCACTCCCTTCCACAGGACATGCCAGGACCCATACTGTAGGGTACATGGTAGAAAACTCCGCCACCACCAGAGGCATCCCTCTCTCCTTGCCTTTCCCTTCTTCTCTCACATCACCACCCTGAAATCGTCCAGGCTGATTGGCCGCTCACATTGTTTGGATTGGATGGGATTCACCAACTTTATTTCTTCTGATGAGATGGAGAAGCATCAGGACTTACCAATCATTTTGCCACTGCCTCCTAAGGTAATCTAGGCATTAACCATATGTATCTTCTCTCCAGCCTGATGACTCCTGACACTGTCATCAGACCTAATGCTACAACTTCAGAAATCCTATTCCACCTTTTGGCTAAACTCTTAGGAATTCTAACCTTTTCTATATGCCCAAGAGCTGAGTTTCTTTTATGTGTTTTCTCACCCAGTTAGAGTGTGAAAAGAGGGACTATGGATCTGGAGTCAGGAAGACCCAAGTTCAAATCTGCTATCAGACATATACTAGCTGTATGATCCTAGGAAAATAAGTTAACCTTCCTCTGCCTCAATTTCTTCAACTGTAAAATAGGAAAAATGATAGAACCTACTTCCCAGGGCTTTTTAAAGAATGTTTTGTTTTATTTATTTATTTTTTATTGTGGGGCAATGAGGGTTAAGTGACTTGCCCAGGGTCACACAGCTAGTAAGTGTCAAGTGTCTGAGGTTGGATTTGAACTCAGGTCCTCTTGAATCCAGGGCCAGTGCTCCATCTACTGTGCTACCTAGCTGCCCCTCCCAGGGCTTTTATAAGGATTAAATAGTACCTAGAACATATTAGGATCTTTAAAAATGCCAGTTTCCTTCCTTCCCTCTTTATTTTTTCTTTGCTTGCTTCTTTTCCCAATCAGTGCTTAGCACCATTCTTGGCACATAGTAAGATTTTTTTCCTTTTTCTTTTTTCTTTTCTGGTCAACAAAGGTTAAGTGACTTGCCCAGGGTCACACAGCTAGTAAGTATCAAGTGTCTGAGGTCAGATTTGAACATTTGAACTCAGGTCCTCCTGAATCCAGGACTGGTGCTTTATCCACTGCGCTACCTAGCTGCCCCACATAGTAAGTTCTTAAATTTTTTTCATTCATTGATTCAATTATTCATTCATTCCACAACTTGATCTATGTATGTACCTGGGGAATCAAGATGGACAGATTCTCAACATGAGATGCCCTTAACGAAAGTTAATCCAGTGGTCACATGGGGAAAATAAAAGAGGAAATAAAAAGGCTGTCCAAATGCCTCTTCCAGGAAGTCAGACTCTGAACTCAGTTATGCTATCCCTATCTAAAAATCATGTATTTATCCATTGATCGACCCATCTATCTGTACTGAGAGTTGGTTAAATATAATTTTAGTATGACAGGACAGACTAATAGAAATTGTACCTGAATGTGCATAGCACATGAAGATAAATTTGTTAATCTTTCCAATTTATATCACATGCACAAATTACATTTCCATGACTGATTTGGCTTGGGATGCTTTGCATGCAGTATAAAATATGACCTGATCTGGTCATGCAATAAATATAATTGAAATATCAATTTGTATTTGGGAGGGAAACATAAGGAACAGGCAGTTGAAAGTGTCTGCAGTAGTAATTCAAAATGATCTTGCCACACAATAAAAAAGCAGCTATATTAGTAATTTTAATAGTTCAATTGATTTTTCTCCCCTTTAGAGAAAGAGGTCTGTCTTCTTTAAGCCCAAAGGAGGAAAACCTCCCTGTGTTAACACAGCTGGGAAACCATATTTCTTTTCCCATAGTGGAACAGAGGGATGCTACATAGGGGTCCCAGATTAAAGCACAAACCTAACTGAAGGGTCTACAAGGAGACATCTGTATGTATGTATATGGCTCTGTGTGTGTATGTGTGATTGGTTATGTTCCTTGCCCCCCCACACACATCATGTGACCTTGTTCTCCTTATCTAACAGTGTTATAAATTGATTGTAATTTGGCTTTTTAAAAAATCTGTGTTGTACAATGTTATATAAGTGGCCATAGATGGTATCTACTGCAAAGAAATGCATTGCCTTCTATTAAGAATTATATTTGGGGGAAGCTAGGTGGCGCAGTGGATAAAGCACAGGCCCTGGATTCAGAAGGACCTGGGTTCAAATCTGACCTCAGACACTTGACACTTACTACCTGTGTGACCTTGGGGAAGTCACTTAACCCTCATTGCCCCCCCCAAAGAATTATATTTAAAAACAAACATTAAATGCATTTTTTATTTATTTCCTTGTTTGTCAGGTGGCAAATTAGATAGATCATTGCACCTGCAATCAGGAAGTCCTGAATTTGAATCCTGCCTCAGGTACATATTAACTGTGTGACCCTGGGCAAGTCATTTAACTTCTATTTGCCTCAGTTTCCTCAACTAAAAAGTGGGTATAATAATAGTACCTATTTCACAGAGATATAACAAAAATATAATTAGATGTTCTATGCTGAATGCTTTGCAAACCCTAAGAAGCTACATAAACTTTAGCTATTACTATTACTATGACTACTACTACTACTACTGTTACCACTGTTACTACCACTACTACTGCAGCTGCTGCTGCTACTACTACTACTACTAGTAATTCTACTTTTCCTAATTAGTTCATAAGCAACTCCAGTATGGAAGGTGATAATCTGACACCTCTTTGAGTATCCTCCCTTCTCGCTGGACCTTGAACGTAAGGGGTGTCCAGTTACTGTTCCCTGATGTTATATATGTTGGGACCTGAGGTAGGGCAGGTTGGTTTTCCCTTTTCATGGCTAGTGCCTTCCCCAGTATGGAGGGATGTGTGTGTGTGTGTGTGTGTGTGTGTGTGTGTGTGTGTGAACCAAACCCACTAGGTTTAAAATAAATGAGGTTTTTACGAAATATGAAACTTTGACATGGCTAACTTTTTTCCAAGAGTAGAAGGAGGGAACAGAGATATAGGATCCTCTGCAGATACCTGTTCAGCTGGCGAGAATGGTGCCTGCCCTCAAAAATATCAAGGCAGTGCTCTGGGAAGAGATGAAAAGGAAAGATTTGGTTGTGTTAGGCTTCTATTGGTCTAGGAGATTTTCTGGCTGCTGTACTTTTTTGCCAGAAGCACTGACAACTCCATTTCCAGAACCTTGTATGAGTTTTTTTTTTCCTTTTCTCTTGTCAAAACCATCATCCCAGTAACTTGGCATCAGAACTTTGGGGTGGTCCTAGCAAAGACTTGCACCAAAAGGACGACTCTAAACGAACAAATTCTGCCTATGTGAAGCCCCTTTAAATGGGGAGGAGGAGGAGGAGGAGGAGAACAATGCTATTGTATAAGAGCAGAGAACAGCACTCCCCCTTCCCTCTCCTGGATTTATTAGTCATAGACGACTGGATTAAACTTCAAATGCTCCGCTGGGGAGTTTCTTGGGCATTGATGACTGGTGAACGACAGTGAAATGTCTGTAGCTATTTCAGTTAGTTTTCATTCCATGATAGTGTTTACTTTTAGTGTTGAAAACATTTAAGGTTCATTGGTTCTCTAATTTTGCCTAGGGTGGTTTCTTGGTTACCCAGTGTAGCAGGGAAAGAGGGATTCTAGAAAGCAGAAGAGCCAAAACTTTTCTTTCAACTCTTGTTTTCTCATCTGTATAATGGGGATAATAACACTTATCTCACAAGGTTGTTGTGAGAATCAAATGAGATTGTGTTTGTGTGTGTGTGTGTGTGTGTAGACAGTGCTTTGTAAACTTTAAAGTGCTACATAAATCCTATTATTATTATTATTACTTTTATGAAAACATGATATAATGGAAAGAACACTGAGTCAGAGCACCTGAGTTCAAATTTGGTGCTTGATCTGCTTGCCTTTGGGCAAGTGAATGAACTTCAACAACCATTTGTTGAGTGTATAGTTGCGAAGAACCACACTCATCATTCAGTTCAGTTAAACAAAGATTGACCAAGCAATGTCAGATACTATAATCAGGCAGGCCTGGTTTCTGGGAATATAGACAACAATGAAACAGTCCCTGCTCTTAGGGAGCTTATATTTTACTAGGTAGATCAGGCAAGGCAGTGCAATGAATAAGGACAACTGAGCCTGGAGTCTGGAAGACTCACCTTCCTGAGTTTAAATCCAGCCTCAGATACTTATTAATTAGTCATGTGACCCTGGGTAAATCACTTAACCCTGTTTGCCTCAGTTTTCTTATCTGTAAATGAGATGGAGAAGGAAATGGCAAACAACTCTAGTATCTTTGCCAAGAAAACCTCCAATGGGGTCAGGAAGAGTTGGACATGACCGAAGATGACCAAAACCAATAACTACACACACACACACACTCACACACACAGAAGCAGTGAAAGACAGAGAGAGAGAGAGACAGACAGACAGACAGAGAGAGCAAGTAGGAGCAAATGGATAAATGAAGGTTTTGTATAGGAGGTAATATGTGAGCCAAAAGGTATGACATCTCATTTTTACTTAAAGAAAGTCGGTTTTAAAGTGCTATTGAAAACACCAAATAAACAACTTAAAAAGAATAGAAAACTCTAGAGTTATATATCTGTTTGAAAATAGGAAGAAAGAAATAGGAGGAAAAAAACACCATCCCAACTGCCTGAATTCATGGTCAGGGAAAAGTTCATCTGGCCTGACTTACTCTCTCATCACATCTGGCCTGATTTACTCTCCCATCACATCAGTCCCATCTATCCCCAATAAATGGAAGACCTGACCCATTGGTGGGACTGAGAATGCCCAATATGATTCTCCCCTGCTCCTCTGTGCATGTCCCCTACTTTGCAATTCTTTCCCTGTCTCTCCCAGAGAGATTCAAAATGACTCATTATGGCTAAAGACAAAAACAAACAAACCTAAATGACCAACAACAAAAACCCTCTGCCCTCCAACTCAGAGTCCAGAAGTTGCTCCAGAACTGTGAAAACTTCAGCTACCTGAATTCCATGAAGTTCTTCCCAAACCTTTCCCATATCTGTTGGAATTGGTCTCAATATGGTGCTACCCAGAGATGAGAAGGGAGAACATTGCAAAACTTGGGAACTGTCTCGTGCAAAAGCAGAGAGATGAGAGATGGAATAGTGAGTTAAAGGAATAAGAAAGAAAAAGTTAGCATTTATATAATATTTAAGGTTATATATGTTATCTCAGAACATCTAGTGGTTCAATTGGCTGGAACATGGAATATAAAACAAGACTGGAATGTTCATGACCTATTAGGCACATTTCCCTCTCTGGTTATAGCTGTTTGCCACTGTCCTCAGTGGATGCAATGCTTTGAATATCCTAGAAGCAATAGAAAGCCCCTGGAAGTGACTTTTGATCAGTGGAATGTTGTGGCCTGACCTGTGCCTTGGGAAGATCCTTCTGACAGCTGGTTGGAGGATGGATAAGAGAGGTGAGAGCCTGGAATAAGAGCAAACCAGGGGGGCTATTACAATCAAATGGGCAAGAAGGAATGAAAGACCATATTAGAGTGGGAGTTGAGTGAGTGATGGATGTCAGAGATGCCATGTATGTGGAACCAACAAGATTTGGAAGGTGAGAGAGGATGGAGAGGAAAGAGTCAAAAATGATTTCAAGGTCACAAGGATGGCTAACTGGGCCTGGAGGCCTCCCTTCCACAGAAATAGAGAGGAGGTAGAGTTAGGAGTAGAGATGATGACCTTCCATTTGTAAAGAACTCTCTGAGCCTGAATTTTGGGTTAGAATGAGTACTGATGATAGTATTGCCCCATAATAGAGGCTTATTGGTGCTCGCATCAGCCAACTAAGAAGTGCACTAATTGATTTGAGAACTAAAGTCATAAGTGGACATTTCAGAGGCAGGTTTTGACTCCATGTGGGGAGAGATTTTAAAACAGAGTTCTCTAAGAGTGATATGTGCTCTGTATAGAGGGTATAGGTTTCCCCTTATGAGAGGTCTTCAGGCCAAAACTAGATGACTACTAGTTATAGATATTTTAGGGGGATTCTTTTTTTTTTTTTTTTTTTTTTTGCGGGGCAATGGGGGTTAAGTGACTTGCCCAGGGTCACACAGCTAGTAAGTGTCAAGTGTCTGAGGCCGGATTTGAACTCAGGTCCTCCTGAATCCAGGGCCAGTGTTTTATCCACTGTGCCACCTAGCTGCCCCCCCCCCCAAGGGGGATTCTTAATTATAGGTTGAATTTGATGTCCTCTGGGCTCCCTTCCAACTATAAGAATCTGTGATTCTTTGAGAGGGGAGCACGGTCGACTAGGTAGCAGGGTGTTGTTGTGGCAAAGCTTTGGGGGACTACCAATGGTCTTGGGGTGCTCCTGGGCCTAATGGGAATCATCATGTTTGATTTAAGCAGCATTTGGAACATAATTCAATCCTTTCATGATGATTCAGGATCATATTTTAAAATCCCAATAGCTTTACTAAGCGGTAGATGTAGGCAATTTGGGACATTGGGCTGAATCTGCACTAACCTCTGCACCTATTTCTCCAATAAATCCCCAATATATGTTTTCGTTTTGTTATTTATCTCTTCCTCATAAGAGCGGAGTACAGAATGTGCAGCAGCACGACCTTAGATGCCTCTTTGCAAAATTAATTATTGAGGCAATGTCCAAAGAAGGCTTTTTCTAACTTTTCTTGCCCTTAAAAATATCCTTATCAGCACTGTCTTTCATAGTCCCTTTGACTTCAGTGGCATTCAAAGCATCTTATTATTTCAGCATCAGTTGCCACTTCAACCTTTAGGTCAATTTCAACACACTCTGTAACTCACTTGCATTAATTCTATGGGGCAACATCATCACGTCACAAAGATCACAGATTGAAAACTGGAAGTAGATGGAAAGGTCATTTTAATCCAAGCCTTTCATTTTACAGATGGTAAACTGAGGCCTAGATGGTGTTGTGTCCTTTTATTTCTTAGGATATTGCCAAAGAGCTTTAAAACCATGAACTATTTATTTTTTAACAACCAAAGGCATAAGTGGGATTTATGTTGCTTTTTATTCTTAATTGCCCCAATGCACAGGCAACAAGGGTTAGTATAAATAGCATAAACTCCAGAGGAAAGGAAGCTGGGTTCAAAGCCCACCTTTGGTGCTTAAGATGTGTGTGATCTTAAACAAGTCACTTAAATTCCCTTGTTCTCAATGTCCTCATCTGTAATGAACTGATCTGAACTAGATGCCTTGTCGGGTTTCTTCAAGTCACATAAAGAAGCCTTTACACACTGCACACTTACAGTGTGCTAGCTATAGTGTGAAGGACTGGGAACACAAATTACAAGCAAAAAGAAAGTCAGTTCCATCTTTCAAAGGGCTTACATTCCAACGTGGGACAATAACACATAAAAAAGAGCTAAAAAGGAGTGGGTGTGGAGAGGGGGAGATGAGAAGGTATTAGGGAAGATACCTTCCCTCCCTAGTGGAAAAGTCTAGAAAGTCTGGAGTGGATCCTAGAGAGGAATGAAGAAGTGAACGTGGATGCTCGGGACACTTCCTTAAAATTGGAGCTTCCAGGATGGATGGAAAATCCGAAGCAGCAGCCGTGGGGTGCAGGATGAGAAGACTCCTTCTAGGTTCTTTTTCTATGAACTCTAGAAGAATTTCGCTACGTTAAGGGATTTACATTCTGGTAAATATTTAATATCTGGCTCTGGTGGGTGGGGGAGAATATACCCAGGACACATGTTTAAGTTTAATATTATTAACCTTTCTCTACCACTTTCTTAAATCTAGACAATCAACAAAACAAACCTGATTTGTAGCATCTGCTTATTTCTGAGGTGTAAATGCTCTCACTGAAAATTTAACAATCTCTCTAGAGTTAGGTATGAGCTGGCTCTAGCACAGCCCTGGATTTGTGGGGGTAAGGGGAGGAACTAATACTACTACAACAATGACAACTACTATTGTTGCTACTTCCACCATTACTACTACTGCTGCTGCTGCTGCTACCACCACCACCGCCACCATTATTACTACCACTTCTACTATATTATAACATAAACACTTTGTGATCAGGGGATTCCTCTAATTCTTTATACTGATATACTTAGCACCTCATATTGTGCCAGGCACAGAGTAGGAATTTAAATGATTTGACTATACCACCACCACCAACACCACTACTACTGTTAGTAGTAATTACTTCTTCTTCTTCTTCTACTACTACCACCACCACCACCACCACCACCACCACCACCACTATTAAAATTCCTAATACTCTTACTACTTCCACTCTTACTCTTACAATTCTTACTCTTCCTCCTAATACTATTACTACTACAATTAGTATGCTATTACTACTATTGCTATTACAACTCCTAATACTCTTACCACTGCTACTATTAGTACTCTATTACTACTACTACCATAAAGACTAATACTCTTACCACTATTAGTATTCAGTTACTACTACTACTACTGTCACTACAATTAAAACCTTTATTGCTATTACTACTATTAGTACTCTATTAGTAGTAGTAGTACTATTAGAACTAATATTATTACTATGACTATTACTACCACTGATGATGTTGATAGCAAAAAAATAGTTTTGAACAAGTTGCTTTCAGGAGGATCCAGTTTGGCTGATGAATTAGGTTCTTCATAAATAGAAGGAATTCCTTATCATTTTCAGTGCCTTGGATAATATCAAGATGTGGAAAGCATGCTCTGTCATCTGTCTTCTGAAGCCAGGTTTGCATTGATGAGAATTTGTAAGTAGGACCTCTTGGTCTAAAGAGGGAATCCCACTTTAAACTGGACTCTGTGATAGACATTATCCATGATGGTGGTGAATAACTTTATTGGAAATATGTCATTGCTGGGGACTTTAGGTCAAATGTGGGTTGAGCTGGGCAATGTACCTTCCAGGAATAGGTGACAGTGTGGGCGTGAAGTGTAGTATGTGACATGACAGAAGAAATTCTAAAGATGGTGCATTTTGGGCACAGCACACAGTAGCCCAATCCTAGTCAGATGAGATGATGTCCAAGTGAAGACAATTGTGACATTATATAATGATAATAATGATTTGCATTTACATAATGCCAAAAGGTGGACAAATCGTTTTCCTCATAGCCCTGTGAGATTGGTAGTGCAAATGAGACTTCTCTTCATTTTATAGATGAGGAAACAGACACATTTACCCATGATTGCACAGTTAGTGTCTGAGGAACCCAATACCTATCATCAGTATATTTATGAATATCTACCTAGATTGGCTAATATCTCATATCTGAGCCTGAACAGATTGTATAATGTCCAGGTAAAGATCATAGGGTCTTATCCATACAGGGGAATTAGGTTGAATGCCTTCCAAAGGATCTTTATTCCCCCAAGATTACAGATTAAATATAGTGGCTGCCTATGCCCAGACCCAAATGGTCAGCCTAAGAGGGATCAGTGCCAGCTCCTACAATTAGGAAATGGGATAGTGCTCCAGCCTTGGAGATGAGGGACTGTGTGTCCTTCTGGCATTCTAACTGTGGCAACACAACAGAATCTCCTCCAACTCTGTAATTCTGTGAACACATTTCAATGACACCAAAAGTCACAGCTTGGATGCCAGACCTCTGTCTATCAGATAACCCAGATTTTAGTGCACAATAGTACACATATTCTAAAGCAGCTGGTTCTGAAGCAGACAGAATCATTGTTTTGCCTGCTTCATTATGAAATAGAACCTGGCAAAGAGAGGAAAAATACTTAAATGTTGGCCAAATTGTTGGCCAGAATGAGCTTATGACAATTTTGTACATTTGGATGATTCATTAGGTCATATTCAAAGGTTTAACAGAAATGTTTTAGATTCTTTGAATATAATAAAAATACTTTATATGTGTCATGTGATACAACTTTCTAAAGCACATTTATATAGTCAGGACTTATAATAGACATCTTATGGGTAAAGAGATTAAGTCTGAAGGAGACTCAGCAAGGGTATTCAATATGGCAAACTTGTAAGGCATGGACCAAGGAATTCATGTGTGCACCAACAGCAGCAACTATAGCTCATCGACTGACTCATAGTAAGCAATTAATAGGTGTCTATGGATTTGTTGGTAATCATTGATAAGAGAGTATTATGTAATAGGAAAAAGACTCATTTAGAGCTAGGAGAGTCTTGGGTTTGAGTCTTGCCTCTGACAGTAGCTGTGTGATTATGGGCAAGTCCTTTGATATCTCTGAGTTTTAGTTGCCTTATCTATAAAAATGAAATAATGAAATCTGGATTCCTTAACTCGAGCTTTTATGAGGATGTTACTTTGTAAACTTTAAAAGGCTCTAGAAATGTATTTTCATTAGCTATCTTCAACAAATACATTAAAACATAATTATTAATAACTAATTACTAACATGGAGGGGGGAAAATCCAGTTTTTCCCCCTTTCTATTTCCTCACATAATTACCAGGTCAAGGCAGCCTCTGAAGGACAGGGCTGATAATGAGATTGGTTTCAATCTTTGGTCCGACCCCGTACAGCTGGGAAAGCTTAGATCTGATTAAAGGGTAAAGACCATCTTTTCTAGTGGAATTCCTATGTAACCCCACCATTATAATCTTTAGATAATACTGAGTCTCCGGAGAATAGATCCTTTTTTCTAGCCCTAGGTAGGGGTGGTCTAGGAAGAGATGAGTCTCTTTGTTCAAGAGTGACATAATCAAAATCATTTTCACCCCAGCCCCTCATTAGAATAAGCCCACCTCTCAATATAATATTCATTCTCTCATTAATTGTTAATCAGTCAGAGTGGTTTTCTGCCTGTCTGGCATATTCACTTTTCTAAGGGTCTTTATACAGCTTCTGAGAGTGTCACTGACCTTATTTTATTAATTATTTAATAGCCATAATCAATAAATTGGTTATTAATTACCAAGAAATTAATGCCTCTTGGACTTTTCATTCACTACAACATATAGGATGAAAGACGGAATAAAGCATTGTACTGAGTCACGGGGATGGAAAGGAACATGACAGGTTTTCTGCTCTTAGGCTTGTAGACTGACTGAAGATATAGGAGATACTACAATATACTGGCTCTTCCCTATGCCTCAGATATGGTCTCCTCACTTCTACTTCATAAAATCTCTTCCTTTAAGACGTAGCTATAGAAAACTGTATTCTAGAGGAGGCCTTTGGTTTTTTGTTTTGTTTTGTTTTTTAATTAATAAAGTATTTTATTTTTTTCCGTTACATGTAAAGATAATTCTCATCTTTTGTTTATACAAGCTTTATAATTTCAGATTTTTCTCCCTCCCTCCCCTCCTTTCCCCCTCCCCTAGACAGCAGGTAATCTGATATAGGATATATATATATATATATATATATATATATATATATGTATATATATATATACACACACACACACACACATACACATACACATATACACATATATATATATATACACATAATAACATTAATCCTATTTCTGCATTAGTCATGTTATAAGAGAAAAAATCAGAGCACTGATGAAAAACCTCAAAATAGAAAAAAACAACAGCATCAAAAACAGAAGAAATAGTATGGTTCATTCAGCATCTATACTCCGCAGTTCTTTTTTTTTTTTTCTTGGATTTGGAGATCCTCTTCCATCATGAGTTCCCTGGAACTCTTCTGCACCATTGCATTGGTGAGAAGAATATAGTCCATCACAGTAGGTCAACACTCAATGTTGATGATACTGTGTACAATGTTCTTCTGGTTCTGCTCATCTCACTCATCATCAGCTCACGCAAGACCCTCCAGGTTTCTCTGAACTCCTCCTGCTCATCATTTCTTACAGCACAATAGTATTCCATTGTATTCATATACCACAACTTGTCCAGCCATTCACCAATTGATGGGCACCCCCTCAACTTTCAATTCCTTGCCACCATGTAAAGAGCAGCTATAAATATTTTTGTACATGTGGGTCCCTTTCCCCCTTCCATGATCTCTTTGGGAAAAAGACCCAAAAGTGGTATTGCTGGGTCAAAGGGTATGCACAGCTTTATCGCCCTTTGGGCATAATTCCAAATTGCTCTCCAGAATGGTTGGATCAGTTCACAGCTCCACCAACAATGAATTAGTGTTCCAATTTTCCCACAGCTTCTCCAACATTTATTATTTTCCTTTTTTGTCATTTTAGCCAATCTGATAGGTGTCAGGTGGTACCTCAGAGTTGTTTTAATTAGCATCTCTCTAATCATTAGAGATTTAGAGCATTTTTTCATATGGGAATAGATAGCTTTGGTTTCTTCATCAGAAAACTGCCTGTTCATATCCTTTGACCATTTCTCAATTGGGGAATGACTTGGGTTCTTATAAATTTGATTTAGTTCCCTATATATTTTAGAGATGAGACCTTTATCAGAAGTACTGGCCTCAAAAATTGTTTCCCAGCTTTCTGTAGAGGAGGCCTTTGTTAATCCCTCCTCCCAAGTAATAGGGTTCCCTTTCCTGAATACTTTGTATAGATCCACCTTGATTTTATTCTTTTTTATATTTAATGTATATGTGAGCATATGTGTACTCGTATCTCCTATCATAATGAAAACACAGATCAGGAGATTACTCTAATCCTTCATATTTGTATACCTGGCACCCAACATAGTAATCTCCCATGTTGGGTGTTCCTGGCACTAAGTGATTGCTGATTGGTTGACTACACTATCAGAAGGAATATTCGCCTTGAATAGGATCTCAGATCCATAAAAAATAGAAGTATTTTCAGGTAAAGTTGGAGAATGAGGAATTCCTGGCAGGATTAACAATGAAAGATGGGGCAAAAATAGATTAAAGTAGTAAAGGCTATTCAATTATTAAGAAAAGTAGCCAGGGGGCAGTTAGGTGGTACAGTGGATAAAGTACCAGCCCATGATTCAGGAGGACCTTCGTTCAAATTTGACCTCAGACACTTGACACTTACTAGCTGTGTGACCCTGGGCAAGTCACTTAACCCTCATTGCCCTGTCCCCCTCAAAATTGACAAGGACTGATTTAATAACTATATTATTCATCTATTGAAGGATTATAAGGTAGATGATGTTGTGTTTGGTGGAAAATCTGAATATATTCAGGATATGAGTTTAATTGAACAAAAGAACATGAATACTGTGGCAGCTTTCAAAACCTTCAGGTTTTTTGGACGAAATACAGAACAATAGGACTGTATATTTGAATTTAAAAAAGCTTTTGATTATTCTAATCAACACTTTCTTTTAGGGACAGTATAACTAATCTTTAAAAATAATTTAGCTTCCTAATTTGGAATTATTTTTGATTAATGAAAAGGGACTGTATCCTTGACATGCTATTGAGAAGTTGTGACATAATTAATCTTCCTAATTGTTTCAGTTGAGGACTGTTGAATCTTAGGCTCCCATCATTGCCTGTTGCCTATGCCTGTGAAATAGACACCAGAGCAATGCTTTCTTGGATTCCCCAAATGGCAAAATAGTGGTTAACCAAGTAAGGTCCAATGCTACATCTTTAAATCTTAAAATATACATATACATATATATATATATGTATATATGTGTGTGTGTGTGTGTGTGTGTGTGCGCATGTACACACACATCTTTTCCCACATAGTTTTGTACTGTTTTCTAAGCCTCAGGGCTTGCATAAGTATTTAATTTTGTTTTTTTTGTTTTAATGACTCCAAATATTTTAATATATGAGGCAGTCAGGGCTAGTGTTGGGGTTGGACCCAAAGGTTCTGGATTCAAATGATGAATTTGCTGTTTGGGTGACCAGGGCACATTTTCTCTTTCTGCAAAAGGAGGCACTGAATTAATAACTTCTAAATTCCCCTCTAGCTCTAAATCTGTAATATATTCACATTGTTGTGTGTGGCTTTCCAGAACTGTGATCTCATCTCAGTGGAGTACTCTCAGTATGGATATTCCCTCCAACCAAACAGTTGGACAACTTATTTGTAAGTTACAGACTTAAAGAGCTGTCTGGGAAGTGAGGTACTGAGACATTAAATACTGTACCTTTATAAGTTAATTCTTATTTGTTTCTAAGTTCTATAGCAACAACATTGTTAAAAATCCCACATTTCAATAGAGAACAGAGAGTACTTTTCAAATAAAATAGCCACTCTTTTTTCTTCTTCTTCTTTTTTTTTTAAAGTCCTTGGGGCTGAAATATTTCAGTCACAACATTTAAAACCCTCAAAGTACTACAATTAGTGTTACAGGTTTGAGTAATTTTCATTTATTGGAGTTCAGACAGTCTATTGGGTGTTTATCTGCTGTGAAATGACTCCTATAGCTTGCAAGTAAGAGTGTAAATTGCTAATGTGTTTGAACTAGAAGCATCCTAGTTAATCTATGATACCACTTTTGGGAAAAACAGTTAAAGTATAAAATGGAAGGGACATGGTATTTACTGTCCTACTGAGGAAGCCACAGTCACTGCCAAATGAAAACTGATTTTTTTTTTTAGGGTAATCACGCTGAAGGGAAAGGATCTGAATTGTCACCTGTTTTTCATTGTTGTTTGCTTTTTGGTTAAACGTGCAAATTATTTTACTTACACCTGGATTTTTCCCTTAGACATGTTTTAAGGGGCTAGTGAGGCTTTCAAGGAGGGACGGTTTTCATATGGTGAATTTAGCTGGGATTTTCATGGAACACTGAGGGGAAAGGAAGGGAAGGAGCAAGAAAAGAGAAGGAAAAGAGGAGTGGGAACATTAATCTCTTTTCAATCAATCCTTGATCTGAGACAGAAGGTGGAGTAATCACAGGGTTCCTCCATCTTTTTCCCCCAGCATCACAACCAGGGTCAAATGGAACAGGTCTCTCCACTCTACAATCAGGTTTGGGCTACAGGAGATGTTGGGGAGCAGAACCTCTGTATCACAACTCTAGGGAAGGCTTTCCTTGGCTGTCTGTGAAAATCTGTTCTCAGAGTCTTTTCTCAGCTCAGCCTGCTCCCTAGTGGCTTTTTTCCCCCAGTAAATGAGATAATCTCACTTAAATGCCATGTACTGTGGACCCATTGCAGGGAAAAGAGAAGGTTGTCTAAGAAATATATATGCGTGTACACACACACACACACACACACACACACACACACACAACTTTAAGCACGTATACAAATTCGTATAGATAAATTTTTACAGTTCTTTCTTTTACAAATATTTGTGGATATAGCTATCGATCAACATCTGCATAGATAGAGAATATAGTAATAGGTATATTCTCTATCCTGTGTGAAGGTCTCTTTCTAAAACTACTTAGATCTACGTACAGACACACACACGCCGCCTACCCATATACCACATCTATCTGCCCTATTTAGGACCGTATAGCTCATTCTTGCAGCCAGCTGGGGAGCTGTTGCTTCCTTTGGCTGATTCACAGAAGCGATGCTGGAGAAAAGAGACAGCCAGAATTAAGGGGCTCTCCTCCTCCTTCTCTCTGTCTCCCCGCTTTCACCCGCTTGCCGCCCCCCTCCCCCCGCTCCCCGCAGTTACAAGAGGGCGCAAAGTTGACCAAGATGAAGGGCAGAGGGGTAGGGAGGCTCCCGGGAAGAGCGCATCCGCTTCCAGGATCCTCACGGCCCGTCTTTTGGCAGCCGGGGCGCCCTCGGGCAGTCGCTGTCTTGCCAGCAGCTGGTCCTTCTCTTTCCTGCCCCCAGCTCCCCAACTACTCCCCCGGGGCGTGTCCGGCGTGAAGTCTGAGCATCGCGTAGGTCTCCAGCCCACCACGAGTCAGCTGCAACGTGAACTTAAAGACCCAGCTTGGGAGGAGTACCCGACCCCAACTGGAGTCCCTATCTCCCCCCCCCCATCCAACCCCGATCAGTTGTGCCTCCCTTCTTCATCTCCCTCCTCATCTCACTGCTTGCCAACCCACCTTCCCCCCCCCTCACCCCCTTGAAATTAGCTAAGGTGACAGGGACCGTCTGCAGGATGTGACCAAAAAAAGGCTCTCTCAAGGACTCCTGACTACTCACATCCCAGGCAGCAGCTGCTGCTGGCACAGCTGGATCCCCGGGCATCACTGCCCCCAGCCCAGCTCAGCACCAGAGGGGCAGCGAAGGGCAAGGGACGACCCCTCCAGAACGTCCTGGTCCTGGGACCCTGCGCTGATCTCGGAGCATCCTTGTCTTTTAGCTCCTGGGGTTGACACTTGGTGGGAAGGTTGGAGGGGAGGGGGTGTGTGAGTGGGAATTACCAAATTCCTCCCAGCTGCAGGAAGTTGTCCTTTAAGGGGTGTGTGTGCGTGTGTGTGTGTGTGGGGGGAAGGTGGGGGTGGAATTGCGGAGAGGCTGGTTAGCAGGCACATAGTGAGAACAGCATGTGGACTGGCTTCCCCTGTTTCTTCAATGCTCTGTGTTTGCAGCTGCGTCCGCTGCTGCTGCTGCTGCTGCTGCTGCCTCTGCCGCCTTCAGTATAGCCTGCTGTTGGCAGCAAGCAGTCTCCCGGGCACTGGATGAAGAGAGGGGACGGACCGCCGCTGCCGCGTCCTCTGCTATATGGTGTCTTCTGTTGGGGGGGAGCAGTCGCTGCTCCTCCTCCTCCTTCTCCTCCTCCTCCTCCTTCTCCGTCTGCTGCTGCTGCTGCCTCTGGAGCTGGCCCGCATTCACTCCCCCAGCCCGTAGTCTAGTGAGGAGTTGAGACTCTGCGCCTCCCTCCAGGACGGTCGGACACACATGGCTTGTTACCTGGTCATCAGCTCAAGACATCTCAGGAATGGGCATTACCGTGGTATTAAAGGAGTCTTCAGAGGCCCCCTATGCAAGAATGGCTCTCCCTCACCGGTAACTCTCCCCCAAACCCCTCTAACACGCACGCACTCATACACACAGCCAGAGTCAAAATAAACAGAGGGAGAAGAGTGTTGTGTGGGTGGGTAGGGAGAAATACGGTACTCAGGGGATGCGCACCTAGAACATTTCTTATCAATAGTCCATTCTGTCTTGTTTATGGAGTTTAGAAATCTGCCACGCACAGAGAGGGGCATGCGACTGTTTACATTTGTACTCACACCATATGGTTGTCAGGAGCTTTATTTCTCAATGTGTAAATAATAACGGAATGCAGTTAGCTGCAGGAATGTGGAGGTATAGGTTTCCTTAGGATTCATTCTAAATGGTACTTAGGTTTGTGATTCTGCCAGTTTGGACCGGTTTGGAAAGTTTGGGTGCCACTTCATGTGCCTTGGGAAGATTCACTCTATGGGGAAGGAAAAAGGTGCTTTTTAAAAGGATATGGATGCATCAGGTCTCAGGCAATGAAAGGTGCGGAGAATTGTGACATGATTTCACCCAGTGTTTTATCATGAGGTAGCATTAAAGGGAAGAAAAATAAACAGATGCATCTGTTTGACTTTTTATCTTGCAATGCAAGAGATTTCATAATTCTTAAGCAAACTGAACATTTTAAAAACTATGCTTCTGGTAAGTTGAAACTGAGCTTGCATGGGGGCTCTGATTTAAATGCTAATTATATCCTTGGAAGATGCTATACACTAATGATATTTTAGGCTACAAATATATTCCAAGAAAATGTAAGTATGAATCATGCAGAAATATTATACCTGCATTCTTAGTAGGTAAATGAACTCAAGGAACAATATACTTTTGGCTCAGGGTAGAGAAAGTCAAATTCATATAGAATGAAATGGGGAGAAATAGTTTTAGACATTAGACTCATTTTTCTTTATAGACAATTTCCAGCGTGAACTTTAATGCTTCATGTGGGTGAATCGATTTTTAGTAAAGTGTTACATTGAAAAATCTGTGCTTATGTTGGATATAGGCTATGCTCATGAAACTTAAAATGTATTCAGTGCAAAGACAGAACTAAAATGTAAGTTATGAAGGAAAGTATTGCCTTGTAGGTACTTATCCACTATAAAAAGTTTGATTTTGTAAAGCCCTCATTTATTTGAACAAAATAAGTTAGATATAAGATATCATGGCATGAATCAAAGCTTTTAGCCATAGAATCTTAAGGCTGTATGAGGCTTTTGGTAATTGAGTTTTTATTTTCAAACTCCTTGAATTTCTTCCATTTTTTAAAATCTTTGCGAATAAGAGACCTCATAAGCTTCCTTGGTAAGCTGCTTACATGTTTAACTATCTTTTGCGTCAGCAAAATCATTCTTGTATTAAACTCCAATCTGTCATATGGTTAATGAAGACCATTTATGGGGGGGTCTCCAAACCTTCAGTTATTCTAGCAGTTTTCTTCCAAATATCGCTTTTTTAGTTGGGGGAGATTTGAACTAGACATGTGACTCCAATAAAGACCTGAGTGCTTCTGTGTATGGAGAGCCTGGGGTACTTCACTGGTCCAGACTCACTTTTACTCCTGTTTCAGTTTGAGAGGGTTCCCTCAGGGAGTTAGTATATGCTGTAAGTCATGAGTTCTTGGGGTCTGGGGGTGGGGGGGGGAAACCCTGCTCTGTGGCCACAGATTGTACTCTGAACCCTGACCAGTTCTTTCCCAAATGCATACCTTTCAGTAAGAGAGACCTTGGGCAAGAGGATACAAAAGTATTAAGGCAATCTCTTATCAAAATAGAAGTCCTACTGAGAGTGGGTGGCCAAATAGCATTATTCTGTATAGAGAATAACAGTTTTATCCATTATTGTACTTGTTTTAAAAATGAAAATGCTAGTTTCATGACCCTGTTGAACATCTTGCTATGACCCCATTGTCCCAACCTTACAACTTAGTCTTTCCCAAACTTTTTTTTAGTTTGCTTTTTCTCCCCAGGCCGATTCTTTTCAGTTAATGGCACTGAACCTGTTCTACATATTATATATGCCATAGACCATACTATACAGACTATAGACCACCACTCCAACAGTGACATGTCACTGTTAATTTGAACATATTTCCAAGGTTCAGGACACTCCTCCCCTCAACTGGATGACATCTGAAAATGTTATAATGGGTATATTCTGCATTTTGTAATTTGTCATTGATGGAAAGATTATGTAGCATGGGGTCCAGGACTGTCCCCCTAGGGATCATCAAATGACAGTTTTTTTTCCCTTAATTTGAAACTCATCATATATCTCCCCTTGTGTCCCTTGTACAATTGTTTTCTGGTCTAGCCTGTTTTTCTAGTTTGTTAGGGAGTTCATTTTGAGAGATGAAATGAGAGGCTTTACTTGTCAAACTTTTTTTTTTAAAGCTGTGTCAGTGTTTCATTCTTCTCAAGGTATTTCCATATTGATTTAATGATTCCTTTCCTTCTTCCAACCCTTCTTCCCCTCCCAATGGTGTTTCTCTTGAGCTAGATGTTACGTTTTCAGATACGCAATTGACAAGTCATGCTTTTTCCCTTTAAAAAAGATAGACACTATACTGGTTTACTTCTTTTTTTAATTGAAGTACTTTTCTAGCCCTCAGTAAATCCTCAGAAATGATAGGTGTACCTTTTAACTTCAGTGACTATTAACCTCTTCTCATAGCTATTGAACAGGGCCTGGCCATTTGACTTACAACTGACTTCCCACCTTACCCTACTTGTGGTAGCCATTCCTAGTCAAATTCAAAACTTCGGGTTTTTTTTTTTCCTTTAAAATTAGAGATGATATAAAAAAGGGACATGCCTATAAAATCCCATAGAATAGAATCTCAGAACTAAAATATACACCAACTTACTTTACCAGAGAGAATAACAGAGTCACAATCAAATGTGGACATAAAAATGTGTTTCTTGGATGGTTATTTAAAAAGAAATATCTGGAAATGCTCCAGGTATAAAATGTTGCTCTCTTAAAAATGTACTTTCACAGTTTTCCATTTGCCCCTAGTGTTTGCTAGTGTGGGTTATTACAGTCAAAACTACTGTGCGCAGCATTTTTTTTTTTTCCTATGCTGTTTATTTCAGAGTATTTACTTTAGTGGACATTTACATTACATTTTTAGTGAGAATTGCAGGGATAATAAAATATTTGGGAGTTATCAAGCCATATTCCTAAAGTTAAAGTAAAACTTGGCTCTTCTCATCCAAGGGTATAAATGCAGAGATTTTATTTGAAGGTTGAACTTTTCTAATTGTTGGGAAGTATGTATAAAAAGTATGGCATGCTGCCTTTATGTCTAATAAGCATATTCCTATGAATTTTGCCATACTATAAAGAAAAAGAAAAGAGAGGAATCAAGGGTAGGCAGTTCCCTATTAAAATTTTTCATTGTTTTGAGAGAAAATTGGAATTTTCACCTCCCTTCTTCTTACATAGAAACCAGTCCTCCTCCCCCACTGCAGTAATAACAAGCTCAGATATTTTTCTTATTCATGTTTATCAGTAAACCTGAACAAATAACTGCCTTAAAAGAATCAACAAGTAAGAAGGGAAAAAAAAAATTCCCTTGAAATCTCGAGTTATCAATTAACCTTTAAGATTCTATACACATTACCTCAGAAGACACAAAGCATACCTTTATATTATATATTTATTTATATTTACATTATATATGTTTATATTTTATTTGTATTATATATTTGTTATCATTATTATTATTATTAAAAATTTTCAAAAGACAGATGGGAAAATCATGCACTCTTTTACCATTATGTATATTAAGAATGCCTCCTTGTTTTAATTTTAGAAAGAAAGTAAAAGATAATCTTTAAGAAAAATCCACTTAGATAAAACCCATCATTTCAGACCAAGAAAGTTCCTCTATTGCCATGTCAGGATTCAGAAAGCCAAGCAAATTTCCTCCAACTAAGGAAATTTAGACAGAAAAATGCATATTTAATTTGTAATACTGGTCCTTTGTTTTGTTTATTTGTTTTTTTGCAGGACAATGACGGTTAAGTGACTTGCCCAGGGTCACACAGCTAGTGAATGTCAAGTGTCTGAGGACAAATTTGAACTCAGGTCCTCCTAAATCCAGGGCCAATGCTTTATCCACTGTACCACCGAGCTGCACCCGGTCCTTTGTTTTGATGTAAAGAATCTTTATTTTCAAATTAATATTCAATGGGCAGTGGTATGGAGGCTAGAGAGACCTTGGGTAAGACACTTAATCTCAATATCCCCAGGCAACTCATTAAGATTATAAATTGCTAAGCAGGTGCTGATTGGCTTTGTTACAGGAGTTTCCTAAATCTATGAAGTCACATGTCAAGTGAAATAAAATATTCACTAGATTGAGTTTGAATGAATTTTACTTGATTCCTGAGTTTGGATTTATTTTAGTTGATTCATGAAGAGTGAAAAGGAGTGACATCATTGAAATAAAATCTGTAAGTGACAAATTATCATGTAATTGTCATTGTAGCTTGACTTGTGTCTCTTTGTGTTATTCAGTTTGGGTGTGAAACTGGGTATCTTCATTTGAAGAAGTAACCAACATAATGGCTCAACATTCAGAGTGAGGGCTCTTGGGAACACGCACGCTTCAGTCCTGGTTGGAACTGATGGGATTTGGGCATCAATACCACTCATCAAAGGCACTTAGTACTCTTCATGACCCAACTTGAGAGCCATGTCTACCACATACCTTTACATGGACATCTTGGCTCAAAGTATTCTCTTCTTCAACTAATATACTGTCTCTACTCTTGTCTTCTCTTTCACATGGCTTCTCTTACCTCAAAGGATGCTGTCCCCTTGGAGAGATTACCTTTTTTTTTTTTTAATCTCCAATGCTCAGCCAGTGTTGAGTAAATACTGCTTAAGAAATGTGTGTGGATTGAGTCATTATACAAATCATGATGTGTTTTCAGAAAGTCTGATGTGCCTCTTATCATGACGGGGGAGCCCCCAACTCTTGCTGACTCCTTTGGGCTCCTCTTAGCCAGAAGCTAGAGAGTCTCAATGTAGTCTGTAGGACTGCAGATGACCAGTTTCTTTCCCAAAAGGGAGTTCTCTTTCCTAAATCATAATCTTGACATCTTTTGATTGTTGCAACCCTATTTTTCTAATTATACCAAATCTTATTTCAGAATACTTCAAGTATTCAATGTCAAATATATATGAAATGATAGAAACAAAATACCACAGTGATTCTCTTGCAGTGGCTTCCATCTGACATATGCCCTCATGTTAAGGAAACTGGAATTTTGCAGTACTCTCCATGTTTCCCATTCCTGGTCTGAAATAGGGACATATTCTTGAGAAAGAACAAACATCTTTTTAAGACATTTCCAAAATTTCCTCAAATTGACGTCGTTTTGAATGGGCCAAGTGTAACTTTGTTTTTTGTTTTTAGTGAGGCAATTGGGGTTAAGTGACTTGCCCAGGGTCACACAGCTAGTAAATGTTAAGTGTCTGAGGCCGGATTTGAACTCGGGTACTCCTGACTCCAGGGCCGGTGTTCTATCCACTGTGCCACCTAGCTGCCCTGGGCCAAGTGTAACTTTAAAGATAGATACTTCCCTACACCAATCATTATTATAGTAGTATCTCATGCTTACATGGAACTGTAAAATTTGCAAAGCAGCTTATATCTTCATCCCCTGAGCATGACAACAGTCATCTGAAGTAGGTACTATTGATATCTCCATTTATATTGAAGAGGAAACTGAGGTTGAGAAGAAGCTTAGGGACTTGACTTGGGGCATCCAGGTGCATTAGTACTAAAAGCAAGATTTGAACCAAGGTCTTCCTGCCTTTAAGTACAATGATCTGTCTATGATGCCAAGCTGCCTTAGTGCATCTTCTTTACTTAGGTACATGAATAAATAAGTTTTTCTTTAACTGAAACTTTCAATAGAAGAGGCATTGTGGTACAGCGGGAAAATTGCTATTTATAGAGTTAAAGGACTTGAGTTCAAATTCTGACTCTAATGGTTATAACCTTATAACCTTATGACCTGGGGCAGATCCCTCTGTATCTCTAGGTTTTCTAACTTGTAAAAATGAATGGGTTGGATTAGATGGCTTCTCAGGTCTCTTCAATAGCTCAATGAGTTTATATTTTCAATCCAGCATTTGTAGATGTAATTGATTAGTAACTTCCTATTTTGCCTTATATTAAATACTATACTATTTCTTTTTATAACCACATCACCTCAAAAGCTCCCCATCCCTTCCAAACCAGCCATGGATCCTTGGCTTTAAGGGTTTCTGCTCTAGGAAAGCCATAATCAATATTTAAATGCCTACTAGAATAATTTCCTGGTTGGGTCTTTCAGACTTTGCACCCTGCCACCTTAAAGAAGTTTTTGCTATAAGAAGAATGAAAACTATGTGTTAGTGGTGCAGTTTGTGAATTTTTAATGGACTACACTGTGTTGTTCCTTATGACAAGGAAATCTGATGCAATGATGTGTTTGGGTTTGTTACTTTTAAGTACTCAATTAAAATAAGTGCTGTACTCTATGAATCTGCCCTTATAATTTGGAAATAAAATAAAACTAACAAAATCACATGCTGAGCTAATTTATATGCTAAATATGGAATAGCATTAAATGTTGGATTTGATCATTTGTAGCATTAAGCAATCCTACCCTTAAATAACATGGTCTCATGAATGACTATGTAGTCTTTGATGAATAATGTGTGTTCTGTATTAACAGAGCTGGAAATACCAGTAGGCTTAAGGCTATGTCAAGAACAAGGAGAATAGTGAATGTTTAAATAACGTTATCACATTTAATTCAGTATGAGCCTATTTTATTCAGAACAGTCTCTTTCGTAGAATTTGTTTTGTATTTGTATGTTCATTGAGTGTCAAATTATACAAAGTGACTTGAATTTGGATTATAAAATGTTCCTTTGCTTTTAATTTTTGGGGGGTGTTTCCAATCAAATATATTTCTTTGTAAAAAATGACAGATGATGAACTAGACACCACTTGGCCTTCCATTTAAACTAATTTTACTCAAATGATGAGGATAGGTTTAGGGAGACAATATTTTTAAACTGGGGAATATTTTCAGATACTACGGCAGGAATGGAAATGTATTGAACCGTTGTTATTTTAGGCTTTATTCAAGTTAAGGGTATTCTATTGCTTGTTGTACTTTTACGAAAATCTTGGAAAGTAGGATTTACATAATGTCATGCAAAATGGGTGTTCAATAAATCATTTGTTTTGTTGTTTTGTTCAAGGAAAAATTCAATATGTATGACATTATCTATTTCAAACTTTCCACTAGAAAAGTCTCATTTGTTTCATTCCTGCTGTGCTCACTAGCAATCTTGAGCATTCTGAGTTGCATCACTGACAGGGAAATCTTAAACCATTTATTTTCATTCTAGAATAAGGGAGCTAAGAGGCAGCTGGGTGGCACAGTGGATAGAGCACTAGCCCTGGATTCAGGAGGACCTGAGTTCAAGTCTGGACTCAGACACTTAACACTTACTAGCTGTGTGACCCTGGGCAAGTCACTTAACCCCAATTGCCTCACTAAAAAAAAAAAAAGAATAAGGGAGGTAAGAGTCTCACTCTGTTCTCTGCTGGTCAGGTAAATATATTCTGTTCTAGGCATCCCATTTTAGAGTGACACTGAACACTCAATACCTCTGAAAGTCTCTGGGATGGAGATGGGACTGGATATCAAGCCATATGAGCAATTTCTGAAGGAACTTTAAATGTTTAGCTGGTAAAAAAGAATGCTTGGGGAGAGGAGGTGGTAGAATTTTGTCACTATCTTCAGATAGCTGAAGGGATCGCATCTGTAAGAAACATTAGGCTTATTCTCTATAGTTCAGAGGATGTAACCAGGACAAACAATGGTGGTGGAATCACAGGGATACAGATTTTAACTCCATATGAAGAGGAACCTTGTAACAATTAGAAAAGTTCAGGAATAGAATGAGATCTTTTAAGAATTAGACTTATCCCTTCCACATGACAAGTTTCCCCATCATAGTTTTGATATGTCACAGGTGGGCATAAGAAATTAAATGGAAATTTTTTTGGGGAAGGGGGAGTTTTATGTAAGCTGCAGACACACACAGGCCGGTGGACAGTATAGAAAAAAGTTTAGAAATTCAGAAATACATAAAATATGTATAGCATTATATAACATAAAGCCAGATTTTACAATAAGTATTGTAAACACCCCACAAAAGGAAGAGAAAACAATTCAGACTTCTTCTCTGACATGGAGGGAGGGCCAAAAAAAATCTTAGGTGGATTTTCTAGATCACAGGGGGCACTGCACCTCTAACCCCAGGGATGTAGAAGGGATAACTGTAATGAGTTTACTATCACATCAGTGGACATGTTTAAGCAGAGGATGGGTGACCTCCTGTTAAGTATGTCTCAAAGGGGATTTTTTGCAAATGATTAGACCAGATGACCTCTAAGGTCTCCTTCAACTCTGATATGTCTTTAATTGCCTGGAAGCTTACATTCAAACTCCAGCTATGGGGCCATTGCCTTGGAATGGTGTACGGGGGACAGCATCGAGATGATTTATGCTGCACAATCATTGTGTTCAGTTATAATTAGGGTTGCCAATTTTTTTATTTGAAGATTGGCAAATTCTTTTGGGCAAATTCCATTTCATTTTTCTGTGGGCGAAAGAATCTGAAGATACTTTGCTTATACATGGCAATTGCCAGGCGATCTTTTTTAAAGCAGTCACACCCCTCTACTCTTGTCCTCCTGCACCTCCATCCCTACTTCCCTTAAGGCAAATGAATTTGCAGGTGAAATGCTAACATTTATCTATGGCCCTTTCCAAAGACATCCTCTTCAAAAATACAGACACACCCAATATACTCTCTGAATTCCCTCAAAAACCACAAAGCTGCTTCCACATTGGTAGAAAGTACCCCCACATGTGCACGAATCCCTTTCCACAAAGCTATTACTCCATAACCCTCAAATTGCCCCCCAGAACCATGTATACATACTCATGCTATTCACTTTCTTACTGTCTTGTGAATAATTCTGTTGTCTTTCCTTTGCCTCAGCAACCAAAAGTAGTCTTCCTTTCCCCCCAAAACTGTAGTAAATCAACCAAACCAAATAAGAAGGAGATGACCAGGGAATCCCTAAATTAAGGAGTGAAATAAGAGCCCCGCTCATATTTTGCCTTCCAAGGTACTCTCTGTTTTAGGCTTTATCACTTGTATTTGGAATAAGAAGTCATGAAAATAGTATAGCATCTATTATTGTGTAGGGGCCATATCTGCACAGTTACCCTAGAGTGACTTTATCCTTCCCTTCACACTGAAAGAGAAACCCACTGTGTGACTCCTCACAAATCACAATGTTGGCTACTCATATGTTTGTGAAAATGTGTCTGCAAGGAAGGCTGTTTTTGGAGGTGCTACCAGATGTGGGCACATTGGCATTGTTCTGTGGAAGGAGTGGGGTCAAAGAACCTGGATGTCCCTTCAGGTTCTTCTACTTATTGCCTGTGTGACCATGGGTAAATCACTTAAAACTTCTGAGTCTTGTTTTACTCATTTGTAAATGAGATGATCTCAATGATCTTTTATATCCCAAATTCTAAGACTGATAACGATGACAACAATACTACTGGCTAACATTGTTATACTGCCTAATATCTGCCAAGCACTGTGCTAAATGCTTTACAATTATGACCTCATTTGATCTTTATAACGATTCTGGGAGTAGGTTCTATTCTTTCCCACATTTAACAGTTGAGGAAACTGAGGCAGAGTATAAGTAACTTGCCCAGGGTCACTCAGCTAGTAAATATCTGAGACTGGCTTTAAACTCAAGTCTTTCTTGACTCTCTAGCCACTGTACCACCTAGTCACTTATTAACAACAACAACAACTCTGTATGTTTATAACTCTAAGTTTACAAAGCATTATATACATAAATATCCATCTATATATCTAAAATCTCATTTAATCCGCATAGAATCCTCATGGCTGTTATTATTCTCATTTTATAAATGAGGAAACTGAGGTATACATGTTAAGTAACTTGCCCAGGGACACATAGCTAATAAGCACCCGAAGCAGAATGCGAACAGGTCTTCCGGACTCCAAATCTGGTATTCTATCCACTATATCCCCTATAATTTAAAATCTCCTTGGATTAAATACATAGTTAAAAGGAGACTGGTTTTAAAAAGTGGCCCCCTGGGGGCAGCTAGGTGACACAGTGGATAAAGTGCCAGCCCTGAATTCAAGAAGACCTCAGTTCAAATTCAGCCTCAGACACTTGACACTTAGTAGCTGTGTGATCCTGGGCAAGTCACTTAACCCCCATTGCCCCACAACCCCCCCAAAAAAACCCCAAACAACAACAAAAGTGGCCCCCTGAAGAGTGGGTACCCTTTGGAGGATAGCTTATTTTTTTGAAACACAAATAGTAATGATGACATAATGTTTTAACATCTACAAAGCCCCTGCCTCAAAAGAAAAGAAAACAAAACCAAAAGCAAAACTCAGTTATCTGGGGGTGAATATGGTTACCCCTACTTGAGAGATAAGTAACCGGAGTTTCAAAGAAATTAAGGAAATCACTGTGGATTTTTTCTGGTTTGTGATTCTAGAATTAAAATAGATTCCATTGACTTGACTATTTTTGTTCCAGAATGTATGATAGAATAAATAGCATTTCCACCAACTTCATTTTACTTTGGGTATTGTTCTTCTCTCTCTGTCCCTCTGTTTGTCTTTCTGTCATCTTGTATCTACCAGTAATTACTTCTGTAACCTTGAGCAGACTATCCCATCTCTTTGGGCTCAGTTTGCTCATCTACAAAACCAAAAGGGTTGGTTAGATTGCCCCTCTTGTCTCCTCCAGTTCTAAATTTATGACCCTAGGGGCAGCTAGGATGGTGCAGTGGATGAAGCAATAGCCCTGGATTTAGGAGGACCTGAGTTCAAATATGATCTCAGACACTTGACACTTACTAGCTGTGTGACCCTGGACAAGTCACTTAACCCTCATTGCCCCACAAAAATAAAATAAAATAAATTTATGAGCCTATTGACTGTCTGTCTAGATATTTCTCTACCTAACACAATGCAAGGGGAGCCAGAAAGAGAGTTTTAACATTCTGGCTAGATTCCCATTTGGATAATTTCATTATATTTAATGAAATTAACTCTATCGTTTCAATAGAACAAACTCTTTCTCCTGTGCATCTGTTGATTATTATAAATATGCTCGACTCTGCCCCTGTGGCAGCTCTATTTCCATGGTGTGTGAAGAAAACACTTTTCATGGGTAATTTTGTGCAGCCACGTGGATTCTGTCAGAGTGGGAGCTGGGGTAGGAAATGGGGGGGGGGCAGTCCTTTCATCATGATTATGTTTTTCACTTTAATACCTACAAAGATTCATTTAGGGAATTGCTTCGAGTATAATTTAATGCTTCTTAGTAATCGAAACCACAATGTATTTTATTGCATTTCACTGTTTCCGAACATCTTGTGGAGAACACCAGAAGAGAATGAAAATGTGTTGTGCATAAGCTGATGAAGTCCCCACACAGAGTAGTTCCATTGTGTTGCCCACTGGCTCATATTTCATAACTGTCAAAGACAGGAAATGAAAATTAGGAATTACTGAGTCTGCTCTTCCCCTTCTTGTACAGGTTGGGATAGAGGACAGAAAACCATCTCCTGGCTATGCACTGCCTGTGGCCTTTTCAACAAATAGAAAGAAACCTCTCTGCCTCAGTGACTTTCCCCAAAGCAAAGCCCCATAAGCTGCTTTTCGTGGTTGCAAAGGAGATGGAGAAGGTAAAGGAGAGAGACAGGACTCTGTGTCCAGCTTGTCAGAGCTTTAGCACCCCATGCTGTTCTAATCTGTAGTACTCTATTGTCCAGTCCTAACACCTTTTGTTTTTGAAGCATTAATAAAATATATTAAAAAAGAAAACACACCAGCCCAGGGACCATGTTTGACAGCTCATGCAGCATTCTCTCCTTGAAATTGCATATTCCTTTGCTCAGAGGAGGTAGATCTATGTCATTATCTTTGCCTATTCCAATGAGAGGTCAGCTTCCTTCAATATTACGTACATTTTTCAGAAGTGCTCCTTAGATTGGGAAGTGCAGACAAATGCCCCCAAAGGGCAGAAAACTCCCTTGATAATTTGAAAAGATATGTGACCTAGACTCAAAGAAATTTCATCTTTAATTTAGTCCCTTTAGTATCCTCAGGCGAGAGGCCTGACTCTAAGTATTTTTAAAGGTGCGGTAGCAATAGGAATAATCAGTAATTTTTTATTCAGTTCTGTGATAAATTTCTATTGTAACCATCTCTGCCCATTCAGGTTTAATGGTACTTTTGAATCAAAGACATATATCTGCCTCTTAACTGGAGGTCTGCTGAATTAAGGTCACTTTTTGGACTGGATTCTATCTAAATTGGCTATCTGTAAAGGATAATTATTCAACTTTGTCTTTCACTTTGGTTGGCCTAAGTCATGCTGTTAACCATTTGAAAGAAATGTAAAATAAAATACCAAGTAGGATGATAATGAGTAGATATATGTTAATAAGACACATGGATTATATCAAGGGTTCTATCTGCAAAGTATTTCATTATCTTCTCCTTAATATTCAGTTGAAATTCAAGGATTCCCACAATCACGTATGTTAAGAAGTCAGGTACTCAGTAGCAACGAGCGGCTATGTTGAGTCTTCATTACTTCGGAAGAGAAATAAGTTCCGTACTTGGTGTAGACTACAGTTTTCTGGTTTCAGTAGTAAATTAGCTTCTTTGACTTTTTACAAAAAGGTGAACTTTTGTGCTAACTAAATATAAACTTGACTATAACATTTTTGTATTAATGTAAAATGAGAGGGATCTATAAAAGAGCTAGGGGGCGCCATGGTGCACATGGAGTCAGGAAGACCAGGACACTTAACTAGCTATATGACCCTGGGTAAATCACTTAATCTCTATCTGCCTCAGTTTCCTCAGTTGCAAAATGGAGATAATTATTGCACCTCTCTTCTAGCTGATGTGAGGATAAAATGAGAGACTTGCTAGAATCAGGGGGTGATAGACTTGCTCTCTTTTGCCCTGGTCAGATAACATCTGGTGTGTTTTGTTCTCTTCTGCAAATCACCTTTTAGGAAGGACTTGATGAGCTGAAATGTTTCTAGATCTGGGCAACTAAGTTGGTGGAATGCCCCATACTCAAGCATAAGCAGACCCCTCGAAGGACTTAAGGGTGTTTAGTTCAGAGAAGAAAGCCTTGGCGGGGGGCGGGGGGGGGGTTGTTATAGTAGCTAACTTCAAGTTGCTAATTACTGCTTCTATGATTTTTTGGGGGGTTGGCACTTAACATTCCTGGGATTCAGTTTCTTTATTCATAAAATGGAGTTTGGCCAAGATAGTGTCTGATGTCCCTCCCATTTCTAGCTCTCTGAGCCTATGCAGTACTTGAAGGTCTATGATAGGGAAGAAAGATTATATTTCATCTCTTTGGCCTGGGACAGCAGAAATAGTAGTAATGTGTAGAAACTGCAAATACAAATTTGGGCCTGATAGAAGGGAAAACCTCTTAACAACAAGAGAGTCCCAAAGTGTAATGGACTTCTTCTCAGATGTATGGATTTCCTCTCACTGGAGGTCTCAAACAAAAGATGGAGGGAAACTTGTCTGACATATTGCAGAGGGAATTATGTTTCATCTATTAATCAGACTCAATGGTCTCTGAGATTCTTTCCAACTCAGATTATGTGGTTACTTTGCACATTTTCCTCATATGAGGGAATTTATCATTGGATTATGACAAAAAATTAAAGTATGGAGAAACTCTGGATGACAATCATCTTAGCAAAAACTAGAATGTTCTTCCTTGTTAGACTACAAATACTACTGAGGGCAGTGTTTGACATCTGGTAGAATCCCTTTATTTTTATTTTTATTTTGTTTTTGTTTTTTTTCCAGGGCAATGAGGGTTAAGTGACTTGCCCAGGGTCACACAGCCAGTAAGTGTCAAGTGTCTGAGAATGGATTTGAACTCATTGTACTCCTGAATCCAGGGACAGTGTTTTATCTACTGCACCACCTAGCTGCCCCAGTATCCCTTTATTTTTAAATTTAAAATGAAAAAAAAAATTGTTATCTTTCCTTTTTGATGTCATTTTACTTGTGTCTGACTCTTCATGACTCCTTTTGGGATTTTCTTGGCAAAGATACATGATTGGTTTGCCGTTTCCTTCTTCAGATCATTTTATAGATGAGGAAACTGAGGCAAACAAGGTTAAGTGACTTGCCTCGAGTCACATGGCTAATAAGCATCTGAGGCCACATTTGAACTCAGGAAGATGAGTTTTCCTGACTTCAGGCCCAGAATCCCCCACTGCCCCACCTCACTATCCCTTCTTTTCTTTTTATTTCATCTCTATTTTCCAATATATCCTTTCCTTGTTGCCCCCACCAAAGATGCTGTATAGCAAAGAAGTTCTTAAATGTGGGGAAAATCAGTTCCACAAAACTTTCCAACATGTCAAAAAAGGCCTAACTTTATTTTGCAATATTCCACATCCATAATTCCCTCCTTCTGCAAACAATAGAGAAAGTTGCCTTCTCGTATATCTTCTCTCAGATTAAGCTTGGTCATTTCTGATTTTGCAGCATTCAATTTTAGTTGTTTTATTATTCTTTTCATTTATATCTTTGTAGTCATGGGGTACATATGTGTACTTTACTTTGTATTGGCTCATATATCTTCTCATATTGCTTACTGTTTATAATGTAGTGATAGTTCATTACCTTTATGTACTGTTTAACAGTTCATTGGATGATGGGAATATAGAGGGGTAACACTTGAAATTTTTACTCATCATTTATTTCACTTGACATGGAACTAAGATTGAGGAATTTTAATTTCAAAAGGTTGTGGGAATCACAGAGGTGGATATGTCAAGCTTCAGGGCAATAATAGGAAGCCAAGTAAGACAGTTTCTCTGTCCACAAGAAGTTGGCAGTCTTGGAGGAAGTTCCCAATAAATGGAAATAAAGGATCTGAGAACCTGAATGGGGGAAGGAGAGAAAGCATGAAGTTCCTTAATGTCTGGAGGGGATGCAGGTGGTAGTGATAGAGAAAGGGTAAAGAATAGTGAATATTAGGGCTCCCAAGACAAATTTTGTCTGTTTTACAGTTATATTTATGGAAAGGCCTGGAGGGTAGGCCCAGGCTAGTGGGCTGCTTGGGAAGATTAATAAAAAAGGAAGGGCATTAAAAGGCAAAAGGGAGCAGAAAAAAAGGAAGGGAAAAACTGCTAAAGGTAAAATGTAGCTGAGCCCCACCCCCAGCTGCCCCCAAATTTGCCTAGGGATGGCCTTGCATTGAAGCAATGTATATGCATTGACGTGTGCATATAGATTGAGTTGTACGGGTATACACATCTATTTTTAGATATGGGGAGAGAGTTGGAGAGATGAAATGGATAGAGATTAGACTTAGCTCTCTGGAGAGTTGCTCAGAACCTGTTCTGGAACAGTGGTGTTGAACTCAAATCAAACTGTACCCAAGGATCTTTGAAGGCCATACATTAACTTAGAAAACCACATAAGTTTATGTATTTCTCTTTTAAAAAATTAATACAGATTAATTAGTACAAATTAATACAGATTAAAATCATATTGGAATGGCATTTTCATCAGGTTCAGACCACTACATGGTAGGGGTGTTGTGGTTCACGTGAGCATTTGACGCCTCTGACCTAGCACATAAAGGTTAAGTGACTTGCCCAGGGTAACACAGCCTCTCCTCTTCCAGGCTTCAAGGCTAGCTTTTGATCAACTAGCCTGGGGGCGTCAAACTCAAATAGAACCGGATCCTTGAGTCTCATAGTGACCAGGAAAAATCACAAATTAACATTATGTATATTGTGTAGCATTTTTATTTATTTCGTTAAACATTTACCAGCTTTAATCCTGTTAGGCCCACTCTAGCTGTGAGTTTGATAAGTTCATCCTATACCATGTGGACTTTTATATATAAAACCCAATGTGGAAGGCAGTTGAATTTGATTTGATTATGAGCTTCTTTCTGGTTCTATACTTTAATGATCTATGATGTCATTAGCTCTTGTCTGCCCTCTCATGGTGGAGATTATGATACACTTTTTTCTCTCATGGCTAAGCAAATCATCTAAATTCCCCATGGTGTCTGTCTAACATAATAGAGGCCTTGGTCTAGATATCAGCATATAGTTTATCCATCCATTATCCCTTGCTCTTGAGATCTCTCTCATTCATATATATATATATATATATAGATAGATAGATAGATAGATGTATATAGATGTATATATATATATATACACACATACACACACATATATACTTATACAAACACACACATATATCATATATATATATATATATATATATATATATATATAAAATCTCACATCTGTCTCCAGTGTATCTCCTTTTCTGGAATATGTGTGTGTCTCTATAGATCAAATAATTAATTAGCTAATTAATTTATTAATGCTTTGTATGCATATATATGTATACACATACATATACTCACACACATATCTCTCCCTCTCCTTTTCCTCCTCCCCTCCTCCAGTGTGCCTACTTTTCTGGCTTACTTCTTTCACGATATTGTTTAATAAAACATGTTGCTTATAAGACATCACTAGTAATAGGCTGTCTTTACCCACCACTTCTAGGTATTTCCCTTTTCAGTAATTTACAATTTTGATTTTTCAGTGATCATAGAATTACATGATTTATAGTCATACTGCATAACTGGCAGGATATTGACATGAAAAATAGGGGGTTTGTTTTGGGAGAGAAGTTTGGGGTTATAAAAAGCACTCTGCAGTCTCTCAAATGTGACAACTTTGTTTCTTGTTCCTATTCAATTCTGGGCCAACTCATTGTCCATCTGCTATTTCTGTTGAATATATCTATGTTGGTGAACAACCAGTGGACTCTCTGTTCAACTTCAAATCATTCTGGCCTATAGAAATTCTTCAACTTGATTTTTCCTGTGTGAAATGTTACCCTGAAATCTTAAGAATCTTGTTTAGGCATCTTTGCAATTAACATTACAGAGCTTGATGCATTTAACACAATGTCATCTGCAAATAGGGATCATCTAGAGGGTCTTGTCTTCTCTAGGGAATACTTCCTTTATTTGGACTCTGCACTGGGTAAACTCATGGAGGTGATGAACATCTGGCAAGAATAAATTTTTCCTGTTTTAGACTTTATTTAATATTGGTAATCAGAGGCTTACTGAATAAAGTTAATACTGTTGCATCAAGAAATCTTGTGTAATTTTCATTTATGTGTGGGGCAAAAGTTGTTGAAGAAGAGACTTAAAGACTACATTTTACTTGGCCAAACCAAATATTATTTTTTGGTCAACAAACAAAAATCACGGTAGGATTTTGTATCCCCACACTTATTGGTCAGGTTTGTGACTCTAAAGAATTTTAGAATTTCGTGTCTTAAGTGAAAGCATGCCTATTTCCTCACATTTTATCATGGAAACCCATGTGTAGATAGATGTTAAGGATTTTGTAGAAGTGAGAAGAGGGACATGTGAGTTGATAATTATTGATGTCTTGATGGAAGATTTTTTCAGTGATGTCCCCAATTGTTTTATCCTGTTACTCATTACCTTTGCCTTTTTCCTACATTTTGAGAATTGATTCCTCAATGCCTTTGAAATTCTGGCATCTCTGGCACAAATCTCCTCTGTATATAGTTGATCTGGTCCATCTGTTCTTTATGTCTTTATTGTCATCGATGCCATTTACACTCCTTCAGCCATCTGGGACTAGGAGGTTAGAAACCAAATGCAGGGGCCTCCCTTGTCACTGACGAAAAAAAAATAATTAGTTATAGACATAGTCACAGATGTTTTATGGTTTCCATCCATTCATTGTCCTCCTCCAAGTTTTATCTTTACATACTTTGGGGATGATCTGGTTTCATTGGGTTTCAAGCAAAGCTTTCTGCAAATTCATTATTCCTTCCTTCCTTTAAAAACAAAACAAACATAAGAAAACATGAGTTTAGTAAGATACAATTCACTTAGGATAAATGTAAGTCATATATATGTATTTATCTATGGATCTGGCCTCACACACCCCTCAGGAAGTTAGTTGGGAGATATGGCAGCCAGGTAAAACTAATGTCATCTTGGGTCACAATAAGAGGGCTTTAGTATGCACGATGGTATTACCCAAAGAGATCCTAGCCCTGCACTCTTTCTTGGTGGGACCATATTTCACATTTGGGTTCAACAGTTTAGGAAAATGATTGGTGAGCTTTAAAGCATCCAAATGAGGGTACCCTAGTTAATTAAGGCTTTTAAGTTTTTCTTAGAAGATCCGATGAAGGAATTAGGGGAATTTTAGAGTAAAGAGGAAAATATGTAAGAAGAGCCTGATTGTTGCTGTCAAGAATTTGAAAGGCTGTAATAGGAAAGAGGAATCATTTGGCTAGACCTTCATAGAGCACAGCTAGGAATAATGGGGTAAAAGTCATTGGGGAGAGGGGCAAGGGGCAAATTTATGTTTGATGTAATGAAAAGCTTCTTCACATTTAGAGTTGTAGCTGATAGCTTTAGTTCTTCTCAGCAATTCCAAAGGACTCACGATGGAAAATGTTTTCCACATCCACAAAAAAGAACTGTGGAATCTGATTTGTTTGTTTGTTTTTTGTTGGTTTTCCCCTGTTGTTCTGATTCTTCTTTCACAACAGAAACTAATGTGGAAATATGTTTAATGTGACATAATATCAGATTGCTTTCTGTCTTGGGGAGGGTGGGAGGGAAGGGAAGGAGAAAAATTTGGACCTTAAAATCTTTTAAAAACAAATGTTGAAAACTCTCTTTACATGTAACTGGAGCAATACTATTAAGACTGACAAAAAAAATTACAGTTGTAGAAAAATGGAATGTACCAACCTAGGAACTTGTGGCTTTGTCCTCTCTGGAGGTATTCTAGCAAAGGCTAGCATCCCTTGTGATGTTATTTTATTTTAATTTGTTTTAATCTTAAAGGCATTTTATGATTTTCCTGTTATCATGTAAAGGTAGTTTTCAAGTGATTTTATTTTTTAAAATGTGGCAGCACCATACATAATTTTCTGTCATTTTCCTCTGTCAGTTTTACATAATAGTTTGTATTTTAATAGTATTGCTCTTGGCTGCCACGTTCCTCCGTTTGGCAAGATCAACGTATTTGTCGGCTGAAGCAATTTCTTGCTTCTTTTGCCTTTATTGTTGTAGTGATTGCTTTACATCCCTTAAAATTCCATAGGAACTGATGAGCAGATCCATGTCTATTTTTTTTTACATTTTTGGAATTTGGGGTGCAAATAGCTTTAAAAATAGGTTAATTTGTACTTTATTTTAGTTTCACTCCATAACTTTTCATCTTTGTCCTTATAATTGGTATGCATTCTATGTATCAATGGTCTGACTTGAGAGAGGCAGCTGATATAGAAATGATTCCAAAATAGATGACTAACCATTTCATCATTGTTGAGATAATCTTTCTTTATTTTTATATTGTAAATTTAGGATTTAGCAATTTCATCTTTTAACTATGATTCAAATCATTTTCTATGCTCCTTTTCCTTATTCTTTCACCAGTGCTGCAGAAATAGAAAAGGGCCACACAGGAATGAGGATAAAGTTTTATTTTTTCTGTTTTATGGGACACCATGGCCAAATAATTCATTACTCAGAGATCAGCTTCTTAGTGTTGTATTTCCCCACTTAACTAGGCTGGTCCCCAGTCCATAGCATGATCAGAGGTCAGATCCATAGATAAAATAGAACAGTGTGCTGCTTTGGGGAACAAGGGTCATCTCCATATCCCAAAGAGACATCAGAAAAAGTCTTTTGTGTTGGTACTAGTCCATTGATAGATGGAATGTAGAATCTCATATAGAGAACTAGTCTTAGGTTTGGGAAGAGGTACCTATATTGAGTTCCCAGTTTTGATATATACTGGTTATGTGAACTGGGAAAAGTCACTTAACATCTAGGTCCCACATGCAACTCTCTAAGACTAAAAATGACAGAAGTACAACTGATTGGATGGGAAGAAGTAATTTTTCTCTGGTAGCTCTTTACACTAACAAAGTCACAGGTCCAGTAAAAAATCAAAAAACCAAAACCCCACTTACTAGGAACCATTAAATCTTTGTTCCATACTTAGACATTTGGTTTTCGTCCTATTCTAGTTTATTTCTCTTTTCTAAGGATGAAAGTTCACCTAGTCAATTTTTGTTAATGTTGAGAAATCATGAAGCCATTACTTTTCTGGTACAAACACAAACCAGAAAATTATTCATAAGCATGTCAGTGCTAACCAAGTACTACAGTCAGATTATCATTAATCTCAGTTATCTGAGCAACAGGCTACAGTATTCATATATGCTTTTTAAAGTGAGAATAAACCCTATAAATCTCTAGATAAATAATGTGTTGTACATTAGGGTTTATAATACACCGAACCTGTATCTTAGCTTTTGGGTATCAAAAAGTCATATAGCTGCATTCATTAGTTACCAATTATTTAGTGTTTGGAACTTGAGATACAAAGATTGGGAGTGGGTGGGGAGAGACCCAGAACATTCCCTCCCCTCAAAGGGACTTAAAATCTAAGGAAGCCATAATTCATTTGACTGGCCTTATAGCCTTTCTATGGTGAAAACTTAAGGAGAATTGTGTTTTGTTTTGTTTTTTTATTCTTTGTTTTTAACTTTGATTTTTACTTCTGAACTCATTCAGACTAAAAAAAGAGCAAATAAAGGTAGACTTTGTAGGAGAAATTGCATAGCATATCTCTTACTGAAAAAGATCACAGAATTCATAATGATAAATGATTCTGGTTCTAGAGAATAATTGTCTAATTTCTGAAAAGTGAGGACAGTTACATTATCAGATCAATAATGACACCTAGGGCAAGGACATATCAGTTAATAGAAGTTGTTTAAGCTCTCAGAGATAATATGTGCATATGTTTACTAATGAATGAGGTTTTGTTAATGCAACCTAGACAAGAAACAAAAAGGCACTTATCTATTGCAGACCAGCTTTTTACTTCAAACAAGATTTATATAATGTGTGTTTTTTGTTTGTTTGTTTGTTTGTTTTTTTTGTTTGTTTTTGTTGGGCAATGAGGGTTAAGTGACTTGCCCAGGGTCACACAGCTAGTAAGTGTCAAGTGTCTGAGGCTGGATTGGAACTCAGGTCCTCCTGAATCCAGGGCCAGTGCTCCATCCACTGAGCCACCTAGCTGCCCCCAATGTGTGGTATTTTAATGAGTATTTACTTGTATTTTCCCCTCTTGCATGATTCCTTTCTTCAGTTTTTCACTTTATGTGATTGGGGCAAACAAGCAGAGAAAATATTCCTTTGTGATCCTGATGCAACCTGGAAAGATTTCAGTTTACCCCCTCTTCCTTCTCCCCACCCCTCCCCTCTCCTTGTCTCCCTCCTTCTCTCTCAGAATTAAACTTAAAAAATATATTTTCTGTCCTGATATACAATTGAGATGATTGTAGGACAAGGACTATGACACCATGGAAAAAGAGCTAACTTTAGAGCTAGGAAGACCTGGGTTCAAATCCTGTCCACACACATACTTGCTTATGATCCTGAGCAAGTCACTTTAGCTTTACACTGCTCTAGGGAATTCTGTGACTTGCAGAGAAAATGCTGACCTACACTGGGAGAGGGAGTTCTCTATACCAATGAAATCATGGGTCTGGTACCTTTTCCTAATCATTATAGAGCTAAAAAATCCAAAATACTTCCCACAGCTGTCTTTGAAATGCTGATTAACCAGGGAAATGCAGCTGCTGTTCATCTACCTGACTGTCTCACTTTCCTGCAGGACTTGTAGCAACTACTGATCTCAATCTGTCCTCTCCCACCTCCATGCATTAGTCACACAGGTTTGCCACAATTCATGCTGCCTAAGCAATATTGCTTTATAACTTCTCTTTCCATTCTCTCTCCCCTTCCTGTAAAAAAAAAGCTGTTTTTATCAGTAGCATGCCTGTAAAGGGATGGGAGAAAAAGGAGAGATTACATGAGTGAATCTTAAATTCACAGATACATCTCTTAAGATAACTCTGTAGGGACCAAGATCTTAGCCAAAATGCAACTAAAGACAATTAGCTAAAGACAATAATGGGGCAGCTAGGTGGTACAGTGGATAGAGTGTCGGGGCTGAAGTCAGGAAGACCTGAGTTCAAATCCAGTCTCAGACACTTATTAGCTGTGTGACTCTGGGCAAGTCACTAACTCCTGTTTGCCTCAGTTTCCTTATTTGTAAAATGAACAAAGAAGGAAATGGTCAATCACCCTAGTATCTCTGCCAAGAAAACTCCAAATGGGCTCACAAAGAGTTGGACATGACTAATCGACTAAACAATGACAACAAAGTCAGTTTATATTTGCCACTTCATTTTATGAAATTAATTTCTGTCAATTAGTGGAGGATTCCAGAAAACAAGATGTATGGAAGAATGAAGTGTTGAAGGAAGCATGTTTTGAACGGCGGTTGCTGGGATCCAATGTTGGGTATTCAGTTTGGGTTACTTTTCCTTTTTATATCAGCTCAAAGGAGTTAGATTGATCCTCACACAATTACCTTGTTTTTTTGTTTGTTTTGTTTTGTTTTGCTTTGTTTTGTTTGTTTTTTTACTATGCTTCCCTGATGTTGCTCCCTGAACAATTACCTTTTAAGACCCTCAGTCATCCCATTCATCTTGGATTCTGAACCTTCTCAGTTCTCAGAGTTGAGAGTTGGCTCTCAACTCATGAATTCTTTTTAGCTCTGCATTGATAGTTCTGGAATAGCGCAAAAGGAGGACGAGGATGCTAACAATTACACCATTTTGAGGTGTTTAAAATATTGTTTTATATAGCAGGGACAATATCTTCACAGCCTTCACAGTTGATTGAAAGATGAAAAGAAGACAAGATCCCTCTGGGTTTATGGTTTGATTATAAAATTCATTTGTCTTGCTAGAGCAAAACATAGCCGTAAGGGCTTTCCTCCTACAAGGCGTCTCCTGTACTTACTTTAAGGTCATGCGAGATTCCTCTATAGAGATGACAGAGAACTTTGTTCAGCCATCCTCTGATTGTAAACATCAAGTGAGGCATAAAGCATGGAGATGTGTTCTTGTCAGAGGTGTTTGACCTTGGACATTGTCCAGTACAGAAACTAAGTTCCTCTGGTTTCTCCTTTTTGTAGATGGCATTGTGTTGAATGAATGAAGTCTCAGAACATTACTGAGCCTTGTTAATGTGATCACAATTTTGTGTGTGTGTGTGTATGTGTATGTGTGTTTAGTTGGATGGACTGACCACCCAATGAAGTTGTCCTTAAAGAATATAGATTTTGGCCAGACACTGTAGATGGGCAATGAACAGTACCTAGAACCTAATGGGGGGGGGGGAGAGTAGGTTGGATTACATTTGGGAAGTGATATGGTCTCTTCCATAATCTCAAACTGTTCCTCTAAATAATGCATCTTTTTTTTCTTTTAAGTGAGGCAATTGGGGTTAAGTGACTTGCCCAGTGTTCCACAGCTAGCAAGTGTCAAGTGTCTGAGGCCGGATTTGAACTCAGGTCCTCCTGAATCCAGGGCTGGTGCTCTATCCACTGTGCCACCTAGCTGTCCCCTAAATAATGCATCTTGTACATGTATAAGCTATATCTGATTGCTTACTGCCTTGGAGAGGAGAGGGAGGAAAGGAGAGAGAAAATTTGGAATTCAAAACCATAAATAAAAATGTTCATTATTTAAAATAAAAATAAATAAATAATTCATTTTTTTAAACAGCAACAGTATCTTAACAGTTCTCTATATATGCAAATCATGGAAAACACAGTTTCTGAAGAATCAAAACTATAGGTTAGCAAAACGGAAAGGGAGAGACGTACAATTGGCATAAATAGGCTGTTGCAAATTACTGACCATGGTATGTGCAAAAAGCAGCATAAAATATATTATCTGGGGAAATGTATGATCATAATGTATTGAGAGAAGGGCATACAGATGGCAAGTACTACGCAGGTTATGATAAAGACTCAGAGGAAGGTTTCCAGCACATTGGGTGCATCCTTTATGGAGGTTCTTTGGGAGAACAGGGACAAAAAAATGAGTTTGCAGATGGGTTGTTATTTGCTTCATTGATGGGTCTGATCTCATAGATGAGAGATTGGATGAGAACTCTTTGAAACAAACATTAATAAGCAGAAAGAGAAAGCTGGATCCACAGCTATCTTCATGACCTAGTATTTTCTGTTTTACTTGGATGAAACATTTCCTTTAGTTTTATTATTTAAAAAAAAAGCCAAAAAAGCCTATATTTCAAAAAGACAGATAAATATTTGGTTTAAAAAGGTACTTATTTAGTGCCTCCTCAGTGTCCTAGAAATGGGTATTATTTTATTTTTAAAAATCTGTTGATTGTTGAAGAAAATATCCCTACTATTTAAACTTGCAGTTTTGAATAGAGGGAAGAGTAGGTTATATAATAAGTAGAATTTCTCCTTTTTTCTCTTAAAAGGTCTGGTTGTCTTGGAGGTTCTGCATAATATAGTCAAAAGGACTGTGTACAAAAATCAGTCATTAGGCAATTATTGAGCATTTTTTGTGGTAGAAACATGGCTAGGAACTGATCAAAATCTGGATTTTAATCCTGTATTTGCCACTGAACAACCTTAAAATATTTGGTCATTAGTTTCCTCATTTGCAAAAGGGAAGAATGGACCAGAGGATGATTTCTTCTAGCTCTGATCTTTTAAAAGATTTTTTTCAACAAGATCCTCACTTTTATTTATCTATCTATCTATCTATCTATCTATCTATCTATCTATCTATCTATCTATCTATCTATCTATCTATCTATTTGTTTATTTGTTTGTTTGTTTATTTATTTATTTGTTGGGCAATGAGGGTTAAGAGACTTACCCAGGGTCACACAGCCAGTAAGTGTCAAGTGTCTGAGGCTGGATTTGAACTCAGGTCCTCCTGAATCCAGGGCCGGTGCTTTATCCACTGAGCCACCTAGCTACCTTGATCCTCATTTTTTAATGACTCTCCCCTCTTCTCCCAAATCTCATCTTAGAAGCCTCATTGGTTGAACAGAGAAGCATAGTTAAGCAAATTAACCCATTAACCATTTCTGACATATGCCTTGTTCTGCATTTCTTGAGTCCATCAACCCTCCAGCAAGAAGAGGGAGACATCATCTTCCACCGGTTTCCCCATTAGAATTGGTCACTGAACTGATTTGCATTCTGATTGCTTTTTTTCTTGTTATTGTGTTGATTTCACGTTTTTGCTCATTTTACCCTGCTTTCAGTTAATGTAAATCTCCCCAAGTTTCTCTGAATTCTTCATATTCAAAATTTCATAAAGTACAATATATCGATATCCCATCATGTTCATACATACCCTGGTGTCTTCGGCATTTTCTAGTTGATGGGCACCCACTGTGATTCCACTTATTTTTCCAGCTTGTACATTGGGTGTTGCATTATATAGAAGGAAAAGAGAAAGAGAAGCGGGTGAGGGGGAGAAGGAAGAGAGAGAGATGGGAAAGGGGAGAAAGAGTGAAGAGAGAAAGAAGGGAAGAATAGAAAAAGGGGAGAGAGGAAGGATAATTGAGGTGGACAATGAGATACTTAGTGAGAATAGTTGCATCATGAAGATTTAAATAAAACTGGGTTTCTCTATCACATTTGACTGATAAAATATTTGTAGGTGTTTGTGAATGGGCTTAAAAAAAAAAAGAATTATTTCTCCTGAAGTAATGAAGGCTGGGCAGGGACAAGACTGAGGTTACATCAATTCTCAAATGCTGTGGATGAGGTGAATGGAACCTTATTTGTTGAATACTTAGGACAAGGGGCATTTTTGCAAACCAGTTAATTTTAAGATAAATAAGAAGAGGGGCCACTAGGTGGCACAGTGGATAGAGCACCAGCCCTGGAGTCAGGAGTACCTGAGTTCAAATCTGGCCTCAGACACTTAACACTTACTGGCTGTGTGACCCTGGGCAAGTCACTTAACCCCAATTGCCTCACTTTAAAAAAAAGAAAAGAAAAGAAAAAGAAGAAAAAAAAGGATAAATAAGAAGTGGGGGCAGCTAGATGGTGCAGTGGTAAAGCACCCACCCTGGATTCAGGAGGACCTGAGTTCAAACCTGGCCTCAGACGCTTGACACTTACTGGCTGTGTGACCCTGGGCAAGACACTTAACCCTCATTGCCCTGCCAAAAAAAAAAAAAGATAAATAAGAAGTATTACTTCATACAACTGGATAATAAACTTGTGGAATTTATTAATATTTCAAGGGCAATACTGGTTGGAAATAAAGATCAATTCAAAAAAGTTTATGAATCATCAGTCCTCTGGATGCACAAATGATCATTGTATAGATCAAAGTTATTGCTTTTACACTTATGTGTGGTGGTGTTTTCAGTCAGTCACTGAGCATTTAGTAAGCACTGTGCTTAATATAAGAATATAAGCAAAAGGAAAGACAGTCCCTGCCCTCAAGGAGCTTACATTTCAAAAGGGAAGACAGCATATAAAAAGGAGTAGGAAAAGGTAGGAGAAGGTATGGAGGAGACATGATTGAAAAGTCCAGGAGAGGACAGCCTGTAGAGAAATGAAGACTCACCTGGGCATGCTCCCTAAATGGAGGTTCTGGGAGGGGCCCTCCAGTGTGAGGGAGGGGCCTTAGGTCAGAGAAGACACTGCCAAGGTATGAGTTCCAGTATGAATAGTTTCCTGGAGCTTGATGGAGAAGTTCAGAGAAGTGCCGCTTCGGGGGAATTCACACACACACACACACACACACACACACACACACACACACACACACACACACAGACATGCACACATGATAGTTATACATAATGCATGTATATGAACATACCTTTAAATGAATGTGTACATATGTACATAGTTATGTAAGCACACGTGCGTATGTATATATACATATGTGCTTATATATGCATGTGTGTATATACTTATATGTGTGTATATACTTATATGTGTGTATATACTTATATGTGTGTATATACTTATATGTGTGTATATATGCATGTGTGTATATACTTATATGTGTGTATATACTTATATGTGTGTATATACTTATATGTACACACATATACACAGAGTCCTCCTGTTTCTACACATTCATTTTTAGCAATTTCTAAAAGTCCTTAAAATGGTTTATTTTTATAATATTGATGCTATAGTATACATATTTATGGTTCTGCTTACTTCACTCTGTATCAGTTTATAGAAATCTTAACATGACTTTTTGAAAATTTTATTCCAGTTCAGTGAGATTATGAGAATTTTCAGCATATAGAATCACACACATATACTTATATATGAGAATGAGACATATATGTGTGACATATATATATATATATATATATATATATATATACATGTATATGTATATATATATATACACAGAGAGAGAATATATATAGATATGGAATGAGGCACACACATATGGGGGTATTTATATTAGATATATGTGTGTGTGTGTGTGTGTGTGTGTGTGTGTGTGATATACATACACACATACATATGTATCTCAGACATAAATAGCCATTGAAAAATTTTATTTTACTTGACTATACGCTGTTTCCAATGAATTTGTTTTTCTTTTCTTTTCCAAGGAATGGGGTGAGGGGGGAGTTCTATTAATTAAAAAAAATAAAGAAATGGGGGATGCCACAAATGGGGAATATCAAAAGCATTTCCCATGCATATTATTAGTTTTACTTATTTACTTTATTATATCTCTCACGAAGTGGAAATAAATATAAAACCAAAACAGTAAGATTGTTTTAAAAAGTGTTCATTTAAATTTATGAATGACAGGGTTGCAAATGACCATTAAGAAAAGATGGCATCAATTTCACTTTGAAGATCGTTGCCAGGGCCATATCTCTCTTCCACAGCATGGCCTTGGGGAATGATATTGGTCATCGACTACTGGGTGTAAGGTCCTAGTTCATCAAGGTCTTTTTGTTCATTTAAATGGGGTGTGCCACCCTGCAAGATAGAGAAGAGATTCTAAGGAAACTTTTCCCTATGCTTTAGGCTTGTCAGATCAACAAGTGAAACTGATAAACATTTTATTTTAGCAGTTGTAGTATCACCCTGAAGTTGTGTCCTTTAGACTCCATTTTTTTGTTTATTGAGTGGTATGTCAAGGGAGACTGAATCAAAAACCTTGGACAAAAGTCAAGATGGATAACATCTATCATTTCTTGCCAATCCAAATCCTCACTCTGCCCTTGAAGATGATTAACAGCGGTGGTTCACACTAGATGTTACTCAGATCCCAGTCTTTATCAAAGCCTTTACAAATTCAGTTAATTTTTTTTTAAGAATAAAAAAGTTAAACCTATAACTACTTCCAGGGTTGCTCCTGTTCCCTTTGTAAAGGATAGGCATCCTGGTATTTTTTTTTCTATTTTTAATTCCCTCTTTATACTTCTTACATTAAAAAATAATGCTTTGTGATCCCATAATAATATGGGGGGGGACTTCTTTCACTGCCTTGGGTAGAGGTCATCAGTAGCTACAGATTTAAAGCTGCAGATTATTTGTCTGACTTAAATAGTCTTGCCCAATTTCCCCCCTTTTAGCTCGATTTGCCATCCTTTTAAGCTATTTACTTCTTATCCCTGGTCAGACAATAAAAGAATATAACTGAGACTCATAGATTCAATTAGCTTACAAAACTGTTCATTTTCCCTCTTTTTATAATTGCATTTTAAAATTAGAAGTAACTTAGAGATTAATGAGAAGATCATGGATTTGGACCTTAGAGGTCATCAGGCCCAATAACTTCACTTTATAAACGAAGGAAACGGAGGCACTGACTTATCTTGGAGTGTTTATTTTGTTGTTGCTGTTCAGTCCTTTTTCTGTCTTATCTGACTCTTCATGGCCCCATTTGGGGTTTTCTTGGCAAAGATACTGGAGTGGTATGTCACTTCCTTCTCCAGATTGTTTTACAGATGAGGAAACTGAGGTCAGTAGGGTGAAGTGACTTGCCCAGGATCACACAGCTGGTAAGTGTCTGAGGCTAGATTTGAACTTAGGAAGATGAATCTTCTTGACTCTAGCCTTGGCACTATGAAACTGAGCTGCCCCATTAGTGTTTATAGTAGGATTCGAAGATCAGTGCTCCAGCTTCTGCATAATTCAGCTTCATTTTATGGATGAGGAAACAAAGGTTCAGAGGCATTAAATGATTTAACCAAACTCATGTAGCTAGTAAGGGTCAGAGTGAGGAGGCTGTGAGGTTTCTGGTTGCCCAGTGTCTTTTCTAGTAAATCAAGCATCTTTTTTTTTTTCCTTTTTTCCCCCCACGGTGGGACAATGAGGGTTAAGTGACTTGCCCAGGGTCACACAGCTAGTAAGTGTCAAGTGTCTGAGGCTGGATTTGAACTCAGGTCCTCCTGAATCCAGGGCAGGTACTTTATCCACTATGCCACCTAGCTGCCCCCCTAGCATATTCTCAAAATACAAAGATGACCATCTTCTGTGGTATGGTCTACAATACTTCATGGATTCTGACCAACAGTCTAGAGAGATTTCAATTATGCCAGGCTACTACATAGAACTGGGGTGAGACAGAGCTTTCCATAGCTTCCACGGATTGGTGCTATTCTTTGTGGAAGGCTCTCAGATTTGTCAACTAGCTATTGCTACTGCTTTCTCCCCCTTGGTGGAGTCTGGGTGACCTTTTAGGTGATGCAGGCTAAATATGTCATACATAATAAAATGCTAGTTTGGGTCATTTGACCCTGAGCCAATATACTTAAATTTTTTTTTAAAAAATAGGTCCGTTTTTAAACATCTACAGTGGATTACCCATTTGTACGTTCATTAATAATGCAGTTGCTTAAGAGGTTGATCTTACCATTGAGATTATTTTGCATCATCTACTTGGAAAGGAAGGGAGTTTTTGTTTTAAGAGGTTCACGTTCTAAAAGCACAATAGTAGGTCTTTTTATTTCTACTGTTTTACTCTGGTAAGAAGAGTATAGCTTAGTCATATGTACCTGAAGAAAACATACCATGCAAAAATGATTGGCATAGTGTATAAAGTGCTGGGCCTGGAGTTAGGAAGACTTGAGTTCAAATTTGGCGTCAGATACTTACTAGTTGTGTGACCTTGGACTTAACCCTGTTTGCCTTAATACAGGAGAATGAAATGGGAAACCACTTCAGTAGCTTTGCCAAGAAAACCTCATGGACAGTATGGTCCATGGGGTTACAAAGAGTCAGGAATGACTGAACAATGACATGTTTTGAGGATCTGTAATTTTGTGTGTCTGGAGCATTCATTCATCAACAGAGGCTGTCTTCCCTCTTTACCTTGGTAGATGTTCCTGAAGAGTTTTTGTGTTTCAAAAATTTATTCCCCAGTGGGTATTCTGGACATGGACTTCTCTCGGTATAGCTGGGCTGGTCCTCAGACACCAGGCATACTGTCTATCCCTGGGCCATCCCTTGAAGGCTTTCTGACTTTGGAGAGACCTTCTAATTTGTGCTGTATTGGCCTTGGAGAATAAAGGGTTACTTCCTTTAAGAAGCATTTATTAAGTGCTAATTATATAACAGATATTGGTGATGGGGATACAAAGGCAGAAGCGAGATGTGGGGTTATGCTGAGCCATGTGGGTTGGACAGTGGTGGCGGGCCAGAAGAAAAAGGGAAGCTAAATTTATTATCCTTTCTCATCTGAAATACAAAAAAAATTATTTATTATATGCATACTCTTTAGTGAATAATGAGAATATGACAATAAAAGACAGATGAACTAGTGTAGTAGAAGGTAATGCCTAGATAATAATTTAGACACAATGGGCTGGAAAATTAGTATGATTAGGTACAATTTGTATGACTCATGTAAAGTCATACCAACGTTTGCTTATATTTTGACTAATCTATTCATGTTGAGTGCCATTCCTTGTGTACTAAGAAGAGCTAGTGTGGTAGGAATAAGTCTTTGCCCAAAGAGTTCCAGGAGCCAAGGAGGCTTGCTCCTTATGGTCACCATTAGCCCTGAATTTCACAATCTTCTTCTTCACTCTACCACTATGCTGTGCACCTACCTTTGGGCCAAAGGTTCAAGAATCCTGTTGCCTTGTGGTTTCTCTATCAAGGCCTGGATTCTCCCATTCATTAGATTGTAAATTCCTCAAGGGCAGGGATTATCTTTGGCCTCCTTTTTTGTATCCCCAACATGTAGCCCAGTCCCTGGCATTTAGTAGATGCTTTACTAAAAGTTTATTGATTGATTAATTCTCCTCTAACCTTATTGGAGGCACTGTCCAGGCTCTCTTGGGGCCAGACTCATCTCCCAGTGCCCACAATTGAACTGTCTTTTATATTTCAGCATTTTTGACCTAGGTGAAAGAATCCTTAGCTGTATCTCTGTTGCGAAAAGTTGTTTATATGTATAGTCATTTGCTGTTGGCTTTGGGCTGAAGAAAAAGTTAAAAGTTGGTCACTTTACTTTTCATATTTTGATATTCTGAAGAGGATCCATTAAAAAAGAAGTGTTGTCCGCACATTTCTTTTAACTGAATATTTCTCTTTCAAAGTAGTCTAATCAGCTTAGATTAAGGAGCTTAGTAGGGGAAAGTAAGATAGGGATGTGGCAGCTTTTTTCTTTCTTCCTTCCTTCCTTCCTTCCTTTCTTTTTTTTAAATGTTCTTGACAGCTAAAAACCCTCGTCCGTCCTTCCACTTGACTGGGGGGCAGTTGTATGAATCCTAATTGGTTTCTCTAGCAGTGAGTTAAGAGTGATAAATACTTAAGCAATTACAGTTCTACACATGTGGGCATTTTAAACATGTTAATCCACTGGGAGCCATCCCCAGGCAATCAAATAAATAGTCTTTCGGCTTCTCGGGTCATGCAGAAGTGGGGGGAAGTGCCCTGATTGTCTCCATTTCTTGTAAACCCATCTCCTTTTGCTTCAACTGCTGGTATCAAGGTAATAATGGAGGCAAGGAATTGGCACTAGAGATAAGAAACAGAGCTGCTGTCCTTAGACTACTCCTATAAGTGAAATTACAAACCTCCCTTATTAAGCAGGCATAGTTTGAGATACACGTTCACATATGGCAGATCTTTGCCAGGAGGGAAGGTGGGGTGGGTGACCTTCTTGGAAGCCCCCCATGGGAGTTTTTGAATGGAAGGAAATAACTAAGCAACAGCATATATTTCCTTCTGCATTGAATTTTTATGATAGCTTCCAACACTTATTCAGTTGCAAAGAATTTTTGCTTAATATAATTTCCCTTTTCCACTTGCACACATGGCTGCTTGATGTTAACCAATGTAGCCTGGCCTGGCAAAGGGAAATTGGAAAGTGGTGTCATTGTCCTGGGCTTGTGGCACAATGTAATATCATTAAAACCCTTGATCAGTGATAACCACATGGTTCAGTATTTGATGTGTAAGGAAAGGCTTGGGCCCTATTATTTCCCAAGAGTCCCTCTTTGTTCCAGCAATCAAATTTAATCATTTGATTGGCACTAGAAGGGCATGCATTGGAATCCTGTTAGATGCTATTAGAGCCACATATGTTGACTATGCCCAGGAATCGTTTTGGGGGGAGGAGGGCAGGCATAGCTTCACCTGTGACTTTATTGGAATGAGAATGCCAAATGTCAAGTATCTTTCTACCAATCAGTATAGAATGACAGTAGTTCCACAATTTGTAATCTTAGGGAGCTGCCTGTGCCCCCTTCTAAGTCAAAAGTAGTTAGCCAAAACACACTAGAACAGGAATAAGGACAGCTGGGTTATAATAACAACTCCAGCACTGATTTGTTATGTGACCTTGGTTAAGTGTGTCTTAATTTTCTCATCTGTAAAGTGTGGAGGATAATAACCATCCTATTTCACAAGATTGTTGTAAAGATCAAATCAGATATGCATGTGAAAGCATTGAAAATTATAGAGTGCTATTCATGATAAAATGTTAATTAAGTTAGGATCATAGAGTTAGAACTGGAAGGGGCTCAGAAGGCCAGCTAGTACAACACCTCTTTTTTACAGGTGAAGAATCTGGCATCCACAGAGGTTACAGAGTTACCTAGGCACTTGGCATCAGAGGTGGGATTTGAACACAGCTCCTCCAACTCTTGGGTCAGTGGGATTCTTTACAGTGCCAAACTGCCTCCGCTGATCAGATGGGAAATTTCTTCTGAATAGTTTCTTTTTTGAAATAGTGCAAAGTATTAATTGTGAAAACAAGCAAAACAAAACAATTGCATCTATCATTTTCTGGAGGCTTTATAAATTAACTTGTTTGTCAAACCTCCACTTTTCACAAATGCCCATCTCGTCAAATCTCAACTGTCCAAATACGATGGTAGGACAAAAATGTTGTGTATGATCCAGAGGTTATATGTATGGGATGTGACCAGCATTTGAGGATGGAATGTATTTTGCTTAGTTATGGCTTTCCTAATCATGTTTGGCTTAGTTTCATGTTAGAGTAATGGTAAATTCTTGACTATTGATGGGAAGATTGTCTGAACTGAGGATTTTCAGACTCCCCTTGGAATCCTTGATTCCTTTTGTTAGGAGCTCATTTCAAGTGCCTATTGATATCCCAGGCCTCTTGTGTTTCCTCATTTTTGGGTATTTTCCCTGCCCTTTCCTGCTATAAGGTAGAATTGGGCTCAAAGTGCACAGTCATTGCTTGTCACTTCCTTCTGAGACAACTTTCTATTTTCCCAGTTGTTCTATACTATGTATAGTTATTTGCATATTGTGTCTCTTATTAGAATGTCAACTCTTTGAGAACAGGTACCATGTTTCTCCCCCCCACCCACCCATTTCTTGTCATCCTAGCTCTTAGCACAGTACTTGGCACACAGAAGGTACTTAATAAATGCTTATTAACTAACCCTTATTTACTTGTTATTCCTCGTTGGGCTTAGTGGTATTTTAAATATAGTAAAAAACATTATTTTATCTGCATGTATCCTTACTCCACTGAGACTGATTGATATCTCTCCATCCCTTAGCGCATGGTCTTCATCAGTTAATTCAGCCAGAAACCTGGGGACCATAGTCCTAGTACAAGATTGAATTTAACTGGGCTGGTGCTTAGATAAGTCACATAATTAAAATAACAACAACAACAACAACAATAACTAACCTTTACATAGTGCTTGAAGGTTTGCAAAATGCTTTACAGATATTATTTTATCTTCACAAAACCCAGCACTTTACCCAATGTGCCATCTAGCTGTTCATCCATCAGCAAATACTTGAACGCTTTTCAGCATGCTAGGACCTATAAGAGTTAACACTCCTTGGCATAGTCTTTAAGAATCTAGGGTCACCTCCATACCATTATATGGCATGAAAATTTAAGAAAAACTTCACTGCAGGTCTCTCTACTTCAACAATGAAAAAGATATCTTTTAAACCCTGAGCGCAATGAAAATACATTTTTTTGAGTATTTAACTGCAGCAGTATTTAACTGCAGGTCAAAAGATGGAAACAAATCAAAAACAGACTTATTATCTTAAAAGATCTCCAAAAGGGGAGCCCTGTGGTGTTGGGATAGTGGCTCCACCTGTGATTTCACCGGTATAGGGAACCCCCATTGAGAAAATTAATTCTACCTGTGCAGATCTACTCTAATGTTGCAATTGAGAATCATTTTGCCTGGAGCCTTGATACTTTAAGTGACTGTTCCAGGGTCACACAGTCCATATGTATTGGAGATAGGAGACATCAGAACTCTGGTCTTTCTGATGCTGAGATTGGCTCTTCATCTGCTGAGCCATGCTGAAGTTCATGCCTGACATTGGGAATAACTAGATGAATGAAAAAAGTATTTTTGGATTGCTTGCTGTGCTCCAAAAACCCTCTCAGGGTTAGCCATTGGGGATACAAATACAAAAGCAATATCGGGCAGCTAGGTGGCGCAGTGGATAAAACACTGGCCCTGGATTTAGGAGGACCCGAGTTCAAATCCGGCCTCAGACACTTGACACTTAATAGCTGTGTGACCCTGGACAAGTCACTTAACCCTCTCCCTCCCCCCCCCCCCCCGCCCCAATATAAAAGCAAACACAGTAAACACAATCAAATCCTTCAGAGGGCCAACTTATCTAATGGAGGAGACCATATATGGGGGATTAGTGTAATGAAAAGAATATTATAGTAGGAGTCAAAAAACTTAAGTTCCATTCTTGGCTCAATCATTGATTTACCATTTGATTTGTTGAGTTACCTCTTATCCTTAGTCCTGTGTCTTCATCTCAGTTATATTTTGTATGTCTCCCAGGTATGTGCTCTGTATTCAGCAGGAGCTTAATGAATGTTGAATTGTGCTGAATGTAGTATATGAATAGGAACTTGGTAACATTTAGATAAATGATTAGAAAAAATCATCGCCAAGTCTGCTCCCCCTCCCTAATGTTCTCGTATCACCACTAATCCCCATGTTAAGGGACTAACATGCTGCCTTCCACTAGAAATTTTCCCCATTACTGTTTGGAAGAAGCATTGGATAAGCAAGTGTGTTTTGGTTCCAAGAGATTGATAACTTTTCATTTAAACTTCTAGGGCATGCTATAGTATGCTGACGAATGGTTATTTTGGCTCATTAGCCAGTCAGTTGACATAATGAGGGAATTTAAAAATTTATAGCCAAGGAGAATTTGGCTTAAATACGTGTGGTTATTGTATCTACCAGATGCTGTTTACTTGAGTTTTAGCTCCCACTGAATGAAGAAATGGAGATAAGGATAATGAATATAGGATCAAAGACACTTTTGTATTATTTTATTCATTATTTTACTCACCTTTGAGTTATTTTATCAATTTTGGTTTTCAGTATTTTTCTTTTGATAAAATATAATTCAGGGTCAAAAATATATATTTACACACACAGAGGGGCCATTAAAGTATACATAGATATAGATACAGATAGACACATATCTATCTATATCTCCTTTAATGTATGTATGCATATGTGTATATGTGTGTATAACTCCTTTAATCTATGTATGTATGTGTGTATACACATACAAACATACATACACATTTCTCCTTTAATGGCCCCCAACTTTCTTTGCAAAAAGGCCCATTTTTTTGATACCAGTATTCTGCTGGTGGTTTTTTAAAATGCCTATTAGTCATGTAATAATCTTGACTCCAAAAATTTAAAATAAGTATCACTTGGAGGGCAATGGAGGTAGTGAGTAGATTGCAAAACAGAACAGGTAAAGAATTCTGAATAAGAATGAGTAAAGAATGCAAAAAAAAAGATGTTTGGTTTTGAACAAGGTATTATAAAGGGACAGACCATGTACTCCTGTCCTACTCATAACGAGAAGGAAGGAAGAACAAATGGATGATGGGTGGACATCCCCTTACTAACTTATCAGAGGACACAAACAAGATTCACACGAGCCAGGTAAACATATTGGGATATTTTAGTATTGATCATGTATTAGACCTACCCCAGAGTGTGAGATTTAATAAGAAACAAACAAGGAAACAAATAAATGAAGCTATACCTTGGGCTTTTATCCAATTATCAAGGCTGTTTCTTTTGTTTGTTTGCTTGTTGTTTTTTGTTAGAGATATTGCATAGAATTTGTTTAAAGATGATCATCCAACATGGACACCCTGAATAGTGTTAGTTCTGAGTGTATTGGTTTTAGGTTTTTGATCAAGCAGGCAAAAATGTAAAAGTCTTGGTTTGATCTTTCTAAAGTTCCATTTTTGATGTGTCAATTGGTTTTGCTGATTTTTCTTTCTTTCTTTTTTTCTTTCTTTTTTTTTAAATTAAGGATGCATTCTAGAATGTGTCTGGCCTTGGGCTGTGTATTTGGCACCACTGGGCTAAAGTGAGATTTCCTCTGGCTGCGTTGTGTATCTGGAACACTTTCCCTTCCTCACTCTATCTTTTACTGGGAGTCTTTTCCAACTCCTCTTAATTCTGGTGTCTTCTCTCTATTATTTCCTATTTACCCTGTAGATAGCTTGTTTTGCATATATTGGCATGTTGTCTCCCCCATTAGATTGCAAACTCCTTAAGGTTAGGGACTGTCTTTTGCCTCTTTATGTATCCCCAGAGCTTAGCACAATGCCTGGCGCATAGTAGGCACTTAATATTTATTGATTGACTTAAAAATTAAAAATAAAGTTAAGGATGGGTGTCTGGGAAAGAGAGAGAGAGAGAGAGAGAGAGAGAGAGAAGGATAAAGGTGATGTAAAAAACAAAAGTTCACAGTAAAAACATCTACTTAAAAACACAAACAAATCAACTTTTTCATATGGCCATTTCCAAACAAAGGGAAACAAATTGATCAGAAACCACCAGAGGCTGCTGTTGGCCACTACCCTGATCCTATGCAATAATTATTAGTACTAGGCATTCTCACACTCACCCTGACAGGCACTTAACCCAATTCCAGAAGGCCATCTGGAAATCCTTATCTCGTTGTGATTCTTATAGAGGTGGGCACCTCTATCTATCCCTTAGCTCTGCTCTTTCCCTGATGATAGTACTAGCCTCATAATAATAAGGGTGTGATCTGTGTGAACTTTTCTAATTAGTGTCTTATGGCCAGGGTCTCTACCCAGAAGGAAAACTTGACGCTCCACCCACTTGCTGTTTTTTAATTGACACTAATCATGCACCACAGTATAGTATGTATAGGACACAAACATGGGCTATCTGTACAGTTTTTATTTGTGACCAAAGAATCAAAAGGAATAAAACCGATAGAGGAAACAATTGCTACCTGAACTACTTGCCCATGGCTCCTCTCCAATAAACATAAGCAGCCCTCAATTGGTCTATAGACATGGCCCCAAACAACGAGTTTAGGAATATGTACAATTTGACTGTTCATGGACTCTCTCTTCCAAACCCACCACCACCTGTAGCTGCTCCCATTAGGAGCTAACAAACGACCCCAGTATTGGAATTAGCAAGCATGACTCCATTTGTTTTTCCTCTGGCTGTTCGCCCCCCCCCCCCCACTGTCCACTACTTTGCTGTTGACTGATATATTTAGATCTGGCAAAGGACCTTGGGTAACTTCTAGTCCAAACCTCTCATTTTTATAGATGAGGAAACAGAGTTCCAGAGAGGTAGTTTTACTTACCCAAGGCCATCTGAGTGTTCAGTTCTCCAGTTTCATTTTTGTGCTATTGGTTTAGCACCTAAAATGTTGATGGCCAAAGCTGACCAGTTCCTGTCACATTTTCAGTCATTTTTCAGTCATCTCCAACTCTTCATGACCCCATTTAGGGTTTTCTTGACAGAGATACTGGAGTGGTTTGCTATTTACTTCTCCAGCTCATTTTATAGATGAGCAAACTAAAGCCAAAAGGGTTAAGTGACTTGCCCAGGGTCACATAGCCAGGGTCTGAGGTCAGGCTTGAACTCAGGAAGAGCAGTCTTCCTGACTCCAGACTTGGTGCTCCGTGTACTGCATCACCCAACTTTATAATAGCTCCTACTTTAAGGGATTGTAAAATAAAACGTGCCTTATAGAGAGATTCTTCCAGACTTTTGGAATGTAAGCACTGTCTATCATAAAATGTGTCTATACTGACTATAAAAAGGAGGAAAAATGTGAAAATAGCAGTGAAGATAAGGGGATACAGAGGGAATAAGTAATAAACCATTCTGGGCATATATACATATATTACTAGCTAGCATTTATGTAGTACTTTAAGTTTTTCAAAACACTGTATGTATATACACATATACATATAATATATACACACGTACATAAAAACACATGTATACGTATACATATATGCATACACATACATAAGCATGCATACAGGCACGACATACACAATGCAGCTACATATATAGATACACATGGACATGTTTATAGATGCATGCATATACACGTGCATGCATACACATATATGCATCCTCATCCACATGCATGCAGACATGCATACACACATGATTTCACTTCATTCTCACAAAAGCTGTGTGAGGTAAGTGCTATTATTTTCTTTCTTTCTCTTTCTTTCTCTTCCTTCCTTCCTTCCTTCCTTCCTTCCTTCCTTCCTTCCTTCCTTCCTTCCTTCCTTCCTTCCTTCCTTCCTTTCGTGGGGCAACAGGAGTTAAGTGACTCGCCCAGGGTCACCCAGCTAGTAAGTGTCAAGTGTCTGAGGCCAGATTTGAACTGAGGTCTTCCTGAATCCAGGCCCAGTGCTTTATCCACTGTGCCACCTAGCTGCCCCCAAGTAAGTGCTATTATTAATTAGCTCCATTACACTGAGGCTGAAAGTGACTTTTCCAAGGTCACACAAGGAGTAAAAGTGTCTCAGGCAGATTTCAAACTTGGGTCTTCCTGACTTCCATTCCAACACTGCTTGCAAGATACCACCCAGTTATATACATGTACATTGGTCCAGCATCACAAGACGAGTGTGTATGACTCCTGCCTCTGGCCCAAGTTGCCAGCTTGTATCAATGGAGGCAGTTTCCTTACCAGAAGTGCCCCATCACAGGTCAATCACACACCCAGACATAGATGGCCTTTGCTCTGGACTCATGATTTCATTGCTGTGGGGAACTTCTGGCATGGAAACTCCCTCCAAATCACTATAAAATTTTTCTTAAGGAGTTAGGGACTCTGAGAAAGCCCTTGTTTGGCCTATAAAGCTGGTGTGTGCCCAACCAAGGACTTGAACCTAGGTCTTCCTTACTCTGAGGATGGCCCTTTATCTACTATGTGCCGTCAATCAATGCAAACTCTATCTACCTTGCACTGTGATAAGCCCTGGAGAGTTTATATATATATATATATATATATATATATATATATATATACACACACACACATACACACACACATATACATACATATATATGTGTGTATATTTTATATATAAGTATGTATATGATACATAATACAAAAATGAATAAAAGGTGATCTTGGGAGGAAATGGACTAGTATCTAAGCAGATCAAGAAAGGCCTTGTGTACATGTTAATACTTGCATGTGTCTTATAGGATAAAAAAAAAAGAGTCTCTTCCTTTCTTCCCTCTCTCCCTCACTCCTTTCCCCCTCTCTCATTGCCTTTCTTACTCCCTCCCTTCCCTCTCCCTCCGTTCCCACTTCCCCCGCCCTTGCTCCATCTTGGTCTCCCTCTCCCCTCCCTGCTTCCCTCTTCCCTTTCCCCTTCCCTCCTCCCCCCCCCACTTGTTAAGTTCTGCAGGGAAGCCTCCAGACTTAGTTTAATAAGAGAGAATAGAGGGCATTTCATAGGAAGCTAAAGTCCAAACAGGGCCTTTTGTCTAAATTGCCTGGATATTTGTGATGAGAAGCTATTTTTTTTGGGGGGGTCTTGTATTAACTGTACAGTTGTCTTGGTATACTATTCATGCAGGCATGTAGTATTGAACAGAATTTTAGCTTGTCTCTTTCTCCTGTTTGAGAGAGGTATTAACTTAAATAGCCAAAGTCATTCAGCTTGGCATCTTAGTGAGCAAAACAAATTGAAGCAACAGAGAAAAGACAAAGACCAATCTCAGATTTCCCTGGGCGGTTTCTATATGTGCATATAAAATGCGTTAAGGACTACAAGTCCATAATTCATGGATAACAGACATAGCAGCTTAATGGAGCAATTGTCCAAAAACTATCCAAGTGGAGGAGGTTGAAAATTTTCTTAATATGTGAATTCTCTGTCTTGAACAGAACCTGAAGCTGGGAATTGCAAATTTTTAGTAATTGACCACAAGAGGGAGAACTGTAATTCTCCATGCACACTCTTAATATCATGTGTAAAACCTGAAGGGAATGAGTAAGTTTGAATTTTGTAATATACTGCCTCATTTCCCTTTCCTCATGGAAGACAGGTAAATCCTACTGATGACAAGAGGCTTAACTATTTGAGCAGAAATGTCAAGTTATCGTGGTACCACAGAAGCAAAAATTATGTTTTATGTCATAATGTTCATGGAAGGCTATTGGCATCTCCTTTCATGCCAGTGAAGACAATAGAATTTTTTAATTCAACAAGTTAACTTTTCCTCTTTCAAACAGAGTCCATGTGTCATTTACAGGAAAAAAAAAAAAAGACACAGGTCTATAGCTTTTCTGAATGTGTGAGTTGAGAATATATCAATTAGATCTTCCTTGAATCAAATAAATATAAGTTGTACAATAGAAAAATCAATTCTATTAAATAGAAATTCCATGATATTGTTGGTTTTGTTTCTGTTTTTCAATCATTAAATTGAATGTTAATGTTAGATATTTATAATTTTTTTTAAGTGAGGCAATTGGGGTTAAGTGACTTGCTCAGGGTCACACAGCTAGTAAGTGTTAAGTGTCTGAGGCCAGATTTGAATTCCGGTACTCTTGACTCCAGGGCTGGTGCTCTATCCACTGTGCCACCTAGCTGCCCCTAGATATTTATAATTTTTAAAGGTTCATTTTTTGCTTGGCCATTTTCCACTCTCGTACTTGGGTCCTAGTTACAGACAGTCCTTAGGAATGTAGGTAAAATGCTTCTTCTTGAAATTTTCATATGAGGCTTTCTGAATTTTAATATTCCTTAGTGTTTCCTTCTTATATCATATGAAATGATATATGAGGATCATAATCATAGAGTCACAAGTCTGGATTGGAAAGAGAATGGCCCTGCCCTTATGTTTTACAAAAAGAAAAGAAAATGAGGCAAATTGAGGAAAAGTAATTTGTGCATGGTCACAGAATAGAAAGCATCAGAGGAGAGATTTGAACCCCAATCCTCTTTACTCCAGAACTAACTCCCATTCTCCTGTGCTATAATTATAGGGATATTGATAGGAGTTAGACCTTTGACTTCACTGGTATAGAAAACTCATTCTGCCAATGTAAGTCTGATTTTTCTCTGCGGTGTATATTCTTATGAAACTGTTTAGGACACAGAGAGACTAAATGACTCGCCCTTGTATGTTTTAGATGGAGGACTTGAACCCCCAAATCTTCCTGACTTGGAGGCCAGCTAGCTCTCTATTATGCTACACAATAATATTGGCATTGTTAGTATCAATAATACTGTGTATTTGTATAGTTCTTTAGACTTTACAAAGAGCCCTCACGTTCTTCATCTGACCCTTACTAATACTCTAGCATTTGTTAATGAGGAAACAGATGGAGAGAAGTTGAGACTTATCAAGGATCACCCAAGCAGTGAATTGGAGAGAAAGGTCTTAAAATCACAGAATTGGAGAGTTGGAAGGACCAGTGTATAATCCTTATGTGAAAGGAATCCCTACTGTAATATAACCAACATAATGATTGTACAACTTCTGCTTAAAAACTTCCAAGGAAGGGCAACACACTTTTAGGTGGCCCATCTCACTTTTGTCCAGTACCAGGATGTGTTTCCTAAGCGACTGCCTCTTTGCAGCATCTGCCCGTTATTGCTCCTGGGTTTTGGTCCCTTTTGGGGTCAAACAGAGCTCCAGCCAAGGCCTTCTGATACAAGCATCATGCCTTCTACTCTGTTATGGTGAAGTAATCATATAATAGGACTCATTAAAAAAATACAATCGAGGGGGCAGCTAGATGGCGCAGTGGTAAAGCACCGGCCCTGGATTCAGGAGTACCTGAGTTCAAATCCGGCCTCAGACACTTGACACTTACTAGCTGTGTGACCTTGGTCAAGTCACTTAACCCTCATTGCCCTGCAAAAAAACCCCAACAAAACAAAACAAAAAAATACAATCGAAGCATCCAAATGAGTATTGTAGCTTTAAAGTACAGTAATCATCTTGAGAAACCAAAGTAGTTGTCCCAATTATGCTGGTCTAGTTGAAGGCATTTTGGGGATTTCTTTTGCAGACTTATCCTCAAAGCAGGCCTAGTAGAGCCCTGGCTTGGGATTCAGTAATTCCAGCTTTGAGTACTGCCCATCAGTAAAATGAGGGGGTTGGAGTAGATGATCTCTAAGAGCTTTTATAGCTCTGATATTGATGACTAATTTCTTTTAAATATCCTGAGTAGGGATAATCTTCATCCTTTAAGGATGGATCTGATTTTTTTTAAGTGGTCAAAAGTCATTTTGAAATAAGGTCTGTGAACTGTGGGGACCAATTTTTAATTGGTGAGTGAAAGCTAAGTGGCTCACCGCAATATTGGGGCAAGGAAGGAGACCGGCAGCCTCCCTCAAAACAGAACAAGATTTATTTTAACGAGAACGAACTTAAAAAAAAAAACAACACAAACAGGATCAGTAGGATCAAGGGAAAGTTAATATAATGGGGAAAGGGAAATTATAAGACTTGAAAAAATACCACCGCCCAGGAATCAGCTGAAAATATGCAGCAGAATGCCCATCCTTTCCAGCTTCCACCTAGAATGCTCAATTCTCCTCCCCCAAACCTAGAAACACCCCACACAGCCCCAGCCAATGGGACGGCCGCTCTGACAGTCACATGACTGCCCTCACTAGGCTTCCAATCATCATAATTTTGCCAGGCCCATGTAGGCTCATGTTGGTGTCAGCGACTGGTGATGACGTGAGGTGCCAGAGCCCTGGCAATGGCTACAACCAGTGAGTGGAGCACCATGTGGTTTGCGGAGCCCCAGGCCAGTGCACACCGAGGCATAAAAACCTCAAATAACAATTAATTCTTTACAGAATAAAGTGGGAGATGCTATTTTTGGTTTAAAAGTGACATGTTTACAAAGCAAGGAGATAATTCTTAGGTAACTGCTAAACTAGTTCTGACCCAGTGGTAGTAATGATATTCTATATGTGAAGTTTTCCCATGGTTTATAAGACACATTCAATCCTCAAAAATTAATTAAATATGTAATTTGTACCCTGGAACTGTGCTAGGTACATGGAAATGAAAGTCAAAATGAAATTGTCTTAGCCTTCACACTTACTTGATTACTAAACTCACTTATGGCTAATTTTTTTAAAGTAAAGATATTCATTCCTTTATAGATGAGCCTCATTTGAAATGATTTTTATCGTTGTCTTTGTGGGCCATCTCCACTTTGCCGGATCTCTGATTTCATGATTCATTGGTACATTTCTTTCTTTCATAATACAGGTCTCAATACCGCCATGCTTGCTTGTTCTGTGAAATTCTTATTTTTGTCCTCCCTTACTCAAAAGAGAATTGACCCAATACATGAGAGGCTTTCTTTGGATTCTTGGAATGCTTCAAAATACCAGTGCATCATTTGGGCTATTCATCAGTTGTCTCTTATGCTGGCTAAATACATGACCTACTTCTTTTCCTGCTCATATGTCTTTTACACTAATCCTCATTGTTGATAATATACTTCATCATTACAATGGAATTATGACACCCTCTAACAACATAGTTCATAACCCATCTGCCTATACAGTGCAGTGGATTGAGTGCTGGACCCTGGTTCAAAAAGTCCTGAGTTTGAATCCAAATTCAGACTTTTATTGGCTGTGTGTCTCTAGGTCAGTCACTTAACTTCTTTCTGCCTCAATTTCTTCATTTGTAAAACAGGGATGGTAATAATAGCACCAATTTCTCGGGGGTGCTATGAGGATAAAGTGAGATATTTCTAAAGCACTTCGTAAACCTTGAAGTTTTATAGACTTGTTATTGTTTTTGTCATTTTCATCCTCCTCCTCCTCCTCTGTGATTCTTGTCTATGGTGTTTTCCTCTCTGACCAATAAATTTATATAGAAAATCTACCCAGTTACTTAGAACCTCATTTCTATGTCTTTTAACTTTTTGTGGGTACCAGTGTTATTCCTTGCTCTTCCTTCATAATTAGCCTACCTCCTTTTGCTGGATGACACCTTTCTTTTTCCTGTCCCATTGGTTGCCTACAACATATTATGGTTACTACGCTTCACGAGTCACATAATAGTGTAGCAGCTGAAGTTGAACCGGAGGTTAAGGAGGACAAGTCTTGGAGTCAAGAAGAACTGGTTTCAAATCTTACTGAAATTACTTATGACCCCAGCAACGGAGTTTCTAGACTAGCAGATCTCAATCCAGATGAAAATCCAGGACCAGATCCCTTCTCATCACATTGCTCTTCTTCTAAAACATCATGCAAGTGATAACTGTCACCCTGATCCTCATTGTCTAGTCTATTATTGGATCTGTCCCAAGACGCTTTGGGTATATATCTACTCAAGATGAGCTTGAGTCCCAGGATTTTTTTCTTTTAGTTACAAAAATCAATCAATATATCTACTGTGGTTTTCTGAATACTAAACATCAAAGAATAATAGCAGGATGGTGATTTGTCCCAGCACTCTTTTTGAGCTCCATTGAATAAGATGATGAAGATGAAATAAAAATGATTGATTATTACCCCTCTCCTCCATCAATAGTTAGCCATTTCATTTTTATCTTTAGATTTTAGTACCTACTACAGGATTTTATACATAGAAATCTATACATAAGAAATCTATAATTATAGCCTTTTTTCTTCCTAATAAACCAAACTCATCGAACACTACTCCCTAGCACATACTAATCGTTTCTATCAGGTTGAGGTCCTCACTGCTGAGTGATCATTAATTTTGACTTCCTTGCCTTTCTTTGCTTATAATATTTCTTCAACTGGAAGATCCTCCTTTCCTCTTCTCCACCTATCCAAATTGTCCCCCTCCTTTAAAGGTCAAACCATTTCCTACCACCTTATAATAAGGGCTTAGACTTAGATCACTGGTGTCAAACTCAAATAGAAACAAGGACACTAAACTGTACACAGAGATCCCTGTGAATATTGAATTAGAAAAACTACATATTAGCATTCTGTACATTCTATTGTATTTTTATTTAAAAAAAAATTTCCCAATACCATTTTAATTTGGTTCAGGTCCCAGGAGTTTGGAGAGCCACGGGTTTGAGGTGACTTCTTAATATATAACCTTCTAGTCTTTCATGAAGTCTTTCCATCACCAACCTTGATTGCCTCCCTCTTCTTTTCATTCATATCTTGTCTGGACCATGAATTTTGGCATTAGATCATGTAACTTTTATGGCAAGGACCCCCGTGAGTCAAAGGATCCCCGGGAGATTTTCTGTCTTTATCTTGTTCATGTGGTCTCCCACAAGAGAGGAGGAGAGAAATCTCTTCATGACCACTATATTCTAGCAAGATAGTAGTTTGCAATATCGCAGAAAAGAAAAAAATACTTTATTTTAATTAAAAAGAGAACTCTTTTCAGAACATAAAAACACAGAACGAAATGCAGGTGAAGAAATTTAGATGCAAACTGGTCACTTTTCCTGGATTTGGGGATTAAATTAAGCAACCAAAGGACAAAGCAACAATTATAATAATTTTTTTTTTTTTGGTGAGGCAATTGGGGTTAAGTGACTTGCCCAGGGTCACACAGCTATAAGTTTCAAGGGTCTGAGGCCGGATTTGAACTCAGGTCCTCCTGAATCCAGTGCCGGTGCTCTATCCACTGCACCACCTAGCTGCCCTCAATTATAATAATTTTAACCAATATACATTTGTTTATGAAATAACTTTCACTTTTATGTAGTGAAAAATTATTACCCCAATTTTAAGGATGAAGAAATAGGATCAGAGAGAGTAAATTTTTCTCCATGGCTATTTACCTTAAATAAGTGTCAGGAGGCTTGAAGACAGCTATCCTGACCCCAACTGTAATGTTCAATCTACTACTCCAACTATGACTCTCTAAAGAAATGAATGTCGAAGGAGAAATAATATATTTCCATTAAAGACTAATTTTATCCAGTAAGCTATTCAGGTGCTTTTAGAGATAATCATTGAAGTTGACAAAGTGCTGCTTTCATTAAAATTATATAAGCAGATCCGAGAAATATGATAAAATTTGCAAATAAATGTCGACCTTTATTAAGGAAAGGTTCGGGTTTGAAAAGTGGTCAGGCAGAACCAATATTTGATTAATTGCTTCAAAAGGTAGTAAATAGAAGCTGGTAGACAATGACTAATTTCCATATTATTTGACTATGGCCAGTTAGAAATAACTCCTGCAAGAAGCCAAATAAACCAGCTGACAGCATACCTTCTGGTCATTTTCAAAGAGCTATTGTGTCCCTTGGCTTTGCAATAAACCATTAGCCTCATTACATTTCCAGATAAACATTCCCAAATGATGCTTGATTATGCAGTCTTGAGAAAGTGATTTTGAAACTTATTTGCAAAGGTCATATGTGGTCTGAATGCAGGGATCTTAGTGTGGATTTTTCACATTCAAATCTCCATGGAAATTGGTGAAGAATTGTGATAGAAATGAAATGAGTATATGAAAGTAATCTTTTTTTCTCTTCTTTTTGGTTGACGAATGCAAAGTGTACTTATGCAGATCAATTTTGAGGATGTAAAGAAGGAAACAAACCTCATTAAAATTTTAATTTCTTTTTCGAATTTAACAATTAATAAAAAAGCACAGAATTTAAAAATTCTGAGAAACTTCCTCTTCCTTAGTCACATCCGGGAGAGTGGGAGAAGTTATATACTGAAATATTTTGGCCACAATCAAGAAAAGACAGCCATTCCTAAGCCTATAAAATTAAGTAGAGAGCTATTTTCTTGATTCTTATTTATGTCCCAGGAAAAATAGGATTTATTAATAAACCAACCAAAACAAATACATTTCTAAACATAACTCTATCTTCACTTGAAGTCGTGTTAATCATTTTGTCTATTATTTCCCTTCAAAATCCAGTCTTTAATGAGAATAAATTTAGTCCTTCAAATGACTTATACTTTTTCACTTGTCTTAATTCTTTTTCTCTTGCTCCCCTCTCCTTGACTTCTTGGCTTTCTCTTTCCTATATATTGTTTTCCTAACAAATGAGACCAAATAAATACATTTTTCCAGTCTTTCCCTAACAGTGAATTTTTCTTTATACAATTAATCATATAATTATGGTATTGATAGCTGTGCATTTACTTAGTATTTTTTGATTTGCAATGTACTAGGTGTTTGATAATTAAATCAAAAGAATCTCTTCAGATTATTAGATACGGAGACCAAATAGCCTTAGAAATGCTGATAAATGGGGGCAGCTAGGTGGTGCAGTAGATAGAGCACCAGCCTTGGATTCAGGAGTACCTGAGTTCAAATCCAGCCTCAGACACTTAACTAGCTGTGTGATCCTGGGCAAGTCACTTAACCCCAATTGCCTCACTAAAAAAAAAAAATACACAGAAATGCTGATAAATGTAGAGGTTCCCTAGAACATCTTACAGCTACTTTAAATAGGCTTTTTGTTTTGTTTTGTTTTTTTTTGGTGAGGCAATTGGGGTTAAGTGACTTGCCTAGGGTCACACAGCTAGTAAGTGTTAAGTGTCTGAGGCCGAATTTGAACTCAGGTCTTCCTGATTCCAGGGCCGGTGCTCTATCCACTGCACCACCTAGCTGCCCCCTTTAAATAGGCTTTTGACAAGAAATATCTATACTGAATCTTACTGTCAGAGAAATTGCCCTATCATTATTGTACTGGTTGATCTGATCTTAGCTATCATTGGTTATTATTTTTTCATATTATCATCATGACTGCTAAACAATAAATTTTTATTAAGCATCTTCTATGTTTAATAAATCAATCAATTAGTATCTATTAAAAGTTTAGTATATGTCAGGTGGTATGCTAGGTATTGGGAATACCAATACAAATCAAGGAGCTTACATTCTAATGGTCGAGACAAAAATTACATATTAATTATATATGGTGTATATATTATACATATCATATATACACAGACAAAATTGGATAAATAAATGCAAATTAGATAAAATACAAGGTATGTTGGGAGAGGGGCACAAGTAGTTGGGTGGATCAGGAAAGGTTTAATGTAGAAGACAGTATTTCAGCTGCATCTTAAGGAAGAGACTATGAGGTGGAAGTAGGAAGGGAGTATGTTATAGGCATGATGGATGACCAGTGCAAAGACATGGAGACGAAAGATGGAATTTCTTCTAAGATGTAGAGAAAAGGCTTGTTTGGCTGCAAGTTCAGAGAGGGAAAGTAATATCCAGTGAAGTTAGGAATATAGGTAGGGGCAGCTAGGTGGCGCAGTGGATAGAGTACAGGCCCTGGATTCAGGAGGACCTGAGTTCAAATCCGGACTCAGACACTTAACACTTGCTAGCTGTGTGACCCTGGGCAAGTCACTTAACCCCCATGGCCCCTACCCCCAAAAAAGAAAGAAATATAGGTTGGGGTTAGGTGGTATAGTTTTGACAGCTAAATAGAGCAGTTTTCGTTCTTTTCTAGAAGCAACAGGAAGCCAATGGAGTTGGTTGAGTAGGAGAGTCATATGGTAGGATCTGTGCTTAGGAACAATGACTTTGGCAGCAGTGTGTAGGATGGAGCAAGATGATGAGAGACACTTGAGAAAGGAAAGACAATTAGGAGGCTGTTGCAGTAGTCTAAGTGAGAAATGATAAGAGCTGGAACTAAGATGGTATTTGAGTGAGTGGAGCAGAGATTGATGTGAGAGATGTCATAAAGTTAAGAGTAGCAAGGTTTGGCAACTGTGATCGACTATGTGGGATAAGGGACATAGTGAGGTGTCCATAATAATGCCAAGATTATTCACCTAGGATACTGGAAGGATGGTAGTATTTTCTATAGAAATAGGGATTTGTATAAGAGGAGAGGATTTGGGGGAATATCAATAAGTACAGTTTTTGAATGCTGAATCAGGATGTTTCCAGACCATCCAGTTTGAAATGTCCAATAGGCGATTGGTGATGCAGGGCTGAAACATAACAGAGAGACTGGGGGGTGGATGTGTAGATCAGAGAGTTACCTACATAGAGTTGATAGTTAATCTGTTGAGATCTGATGAGGTTATCAAGATGAGAGTATAGGGGGATATGAGTAAAGGAATATAGATCAGAAGCATAGGGAACACTCACAATTAGGAATATGATGTGGATGAATGATGAGCCAACAAGGGAGACTGAGGAGTAGTTTTACAGGTAGGAGATGATTCATGAAAGTGTTATAAAAGCCCAGAGAGAAAAAGAGCATGTAGGTGGAAAGGATGGTCAGTAGCGTCAGATGCAGCAGAAAGGTTGAAAAGGATTAGGACTGAAAAAAGACTCTTGGTTTATAATTTTAGAGATCACTAGTAATGTCGAAGAGAATAGTTTTAGTTGAGCAATGAACTCAGAAACTAGATGGCAAAGGATTGAGAAGGCAGTAAGAGGAAAAGAAGTCCAGGCAGTGGGTGTAGATGCATTTCAAGTTGTTTGGCTGAGAAAGGGAGAAAAATTGGAACGTGATACCATGAAGAGAGGGAAGAGTTTACTGACAGGTTTTTCTTTAATTTTATCTTTTTCTAATTACATGCAAAAAACAATTTTAACATTCTTTTAAAAAAAATCTGATTTTCAAATTCTCTCCCTCTCCATCCCCCTCATTTGATATAGATTATACATGTGTAGTCTTGCAAAACATATTCCTAACATTTTTAAGGATGGGTGTAGGAGCGGCGGCTCCCATATCGGACTGCACAGCCACACTGTTGCCTGTGGCTCTTCAAGGCACTGATCCATGGTCATCTGTGACTGTTGGAAGCCTACTACTGGGGGAAAGCAGTAGATTAGAAACTACTTGATAGAGAAAGGATGAAGATTTGAGAGAGGCATGCTTAAGGATGAATCTGTTGCAGAAGACTGGAGGGAATGGGGAAAAAATCCACATGCATAGCTGTTGACTGGTGAGGAGATTGGGGGAAAGAAGAGAGTGGGAGATGATATCAAGGTATTTTGAGAGGAGTAATAATAATAGCATTTTTATATAGCACCTACTATGTTCCAGGCACTGTGTTAAAACTACAAATATCATCACATTCTAACCCTACAGCAGCCCTGGGAGGCAGGTGTTATTACTATCTTCCTGATTTTATGGTTAAAGAAATTGAGACAATCGGGCTAAGTGACTTGCTTAAGGTCACACAGCTGGCAAATATCTAAAGCTGATCATTGATCTCAAGTTTTTCTAATTTGAGTACCAGAACACTGTTCTACTTAGTGGTCTCTGAAGATAATGGAAGGAGGAGCTCATGTTGAATGCCCTCATTTTTTACAATAATTAGGCAAAGTTCTTAGTTAACTGGGATGCACATACATACACAGGGAGAGAGGGAGACAGACAGAGACAGAGAGACAGAGAGAGGGAGAGACACGCAAAGGGAGAGAGAGACACAGAGACAGAGACAGAGGGCTAGAGACACAGAGAGAGAGAGAGAGAGAGAGAGAGAGAGAGAGAGAGAGAGAGAGAGCGCGAGCGAGAGCGAGAGCCAGTGCGTGACAGAGAATGAGTTAGAGGGAGAAAAGAAAGTTTAAAATAGATTCTGTGGGGACATAGGGAATTAGGGAGGAATAAAAAGGTCGTCTTGCTGCAGTGAGGGCCCAGTTGAGTTGGATAACATGAATTGTTATTGTACCAAGTCTGGAGGGTTAGGATATTACCTTTGGCTTTGTTCCGTTGTCTTGTGAGGAGGAATGGAGGTGGGTGGTGGAAGTAATGCTCTTGCTTGCCTCTGTAGGAGATAAAATGAAGTGGAAAAATGCCATCCCTACCCTCACTTAAGAGTTGAACTAGATAGGTAGTATTTAATCCAACCAAAGTAATGGAAGAATGGGTTACTTGGTATTGAAAGATTTGTTCACAATCATTTGTGACTAGGTTGATGATACTTAAAGTGCTGGGGCCTTTCTCTAGGTCTCTTGACATTGCCAAAGAGCATGAAAGCTATTTTTCTGCTCTTCTTCGGTCTTCCTGCATTGCTGTTTGAGTCCATCTCCTTTTCCAGGCATATATCTCTGTTTTAGTTTTTAAAATGTTGTACAATTCTTTATGCTTTCAGTGACCTGCAGCTTTAAAGAATGTTTTATTCTTGTTTTTTTTTTTTGTTTTTTTCCCCCTACATTACTATCAATTCTGTCTTTTCTCTCTCTCAACAGCAAAAAAGAACCCTCCCTTTTTACAAATAATTATAATAAGGCAAGACAAATGAAAACATTTACCTTGCTGGAAAAGATATGCCTTATACCACACCTGTAGTGAACCCCTTTCTACTGAGAGGTGGGAGGCATAAAATTTACTACCAGTCTTCTGAAGTAGTCATCATTCTGTATTAATGAGTGTTCTGAAGTCTCTCAATGTTTCTTTTTCTTTCTTTCTTTTTAAAAATATTCATTGTGTAAATTGTTCTCCTGGTTCCTACATCTTTAATTCTTCAGAAGCCGTGCTATTTTATGATTCTCAGATAGTTGGGATCACCAGATGAATGTTTAGATTTTGAAAGCTAAAAAATCCTAGATAGGCTCTGCCACTCTTGAGTTATAGAGTTCTAGTTTTATTTTTTTTTACATATTCTACCAGCATTTTATATCAGTATTACCAAATCAGTAGCTTAGTAGTTGTTGACAATTTAATTAATTTCAACAAGCATCCCAGCAGTTTTTCTGATACCCATTCTAAGTCCTCATGAGGAAAATTCCTTTGCTCATTCATTTTTCATTCACTCTTCAATCAATCAATAATAATAAATTTATTAAGTTCCTACTATATACCAGGCACTGTGTGAAATACTGGGGATACAACGGGAGGCAAAAGACAGTGACTGCCCTCAACTTTAGTATATACTCCTCTCTTCTGACTGTGTTTTTTTAATACATTATTTCATTAAGTTCTTTATTTGTATTAGTCATATTTACTGGTTTTAACTAATTTGGATCTTTGGATCCTTTTTGTGTTATGGATCCCTTGTGCAGTCTGGTGAAGACTAGCATTCCTTTCCTAGAATAATATTTTAAAATACAAAAAATAAAATACATAAGATCATGAAGGAAATGAATTATATTGAAATAAAGATTTTTTTTGGGTGTGTGTGTGTGTGTGTGTGTGTGTGTGTGTGTGTGTGTGTGTGTAAGATCCAGGTTTACAGACCTACTCACATCTATCTATGAACCCCTTGAAGGCCTGTGGATGCCAGATTAAGAACCCCTTATTTAGAATATCCCATTATATTCACATATCATGATTGATTCAACAACTACCTTTATTGGTCATTTAGGCTATTGCTATTTTTTGTGATTATGTAAATTGAGACTATAATAACCATTGTATACATAACCATTTCTATAACATTTTCAGAGCATATTCCCAATAAAGGAATTATTGGATCGTTGTGCATGATTCCTTTGTAACTTTTACTCTTTACCACCAGGCTGTCCTCCCAAGCAATTCTAAAAGTTTACAATTCTACCTATACCAACCTCACTCAACATTAAGTCTGACATAATCTAATTCTTGGTCATTTAGGTGGTACAGTGGATAGAGTGCTGAGTCTGAAGTCAGGAAGATTTGTCTTTGTGGTTCAAATCCAGCCATAGATACTAGATGTGTGTCTCTGGGTAGGTCACTTAAATATGTTTGCCTCAGTTTCCTCATATGTAAAAGGATCTGGAGAAGGAAATGGTAAAACACTTCAGTATCTTAGCCAAGAAAACCCCAAATGGGATCATAGTTAGAAACAACTGAACGACAGCAACAATCTAACTCGTATCTTTATTGTCTAAGTCTGAATTTATGAGTAAGTGGAAAAAATTACTATCAACATATTTTGCAAAATTTTTCATGGGAATTTTGCAGGTAGTAAAAAGGAAATAAATCTAATTGGCTCTATTATATGAATTTATTTACCTGCATCTGTGGACAAGTGACTATGCTATAAGCTATTATTCTATTTCAAGTAATTAAAATGCCCTAGATATATTGTTTTACTATGTCGACATGGCCATACTTGAAGAGAACTACGACAATCTAAAATAAGTCCATCTTTATCCTAAAGAGGTGTGGGGGCAGGCCACACGACTTCTGCATCCAGTGTCACATGAATAGGCTTGTTATACATTCTTAAAAACTCTGCGGGAGTCAAGAAGCCTTCAGCTTTGCACAGATACTTTATGATTTCTTCAGGGAGAAGAAGTTCAGGCACAAGATTGTGCAGGGTATCCCCTGGCCCTTTAGTGCCTACTTTAACATTCCTTAATAGGTACATGCCCAGTTTGAGCACCAGGGTGAGGCAGTCAGTGACCACCTCGTCTTTAGATTGGGACTGAGTGATATCTTCCAGATACATCACAGGTACGGTGACCACCGAGGTGTACCATTGCATGAAGAGTCTCGTTGGAATGTTATGAGACACAACTAAAATTTTTAGATCTTGGAGCAAAAAATCAGGTTCATTTTCATCATGAGAAACGTAGTCTTGAAGAATTCGGTAAAGAGTCCCAGTGGAGCTCTCGAGGACGTGGAGAATGGTTGTAGGATAGATAAGGATGATCCCGGTCACATTTTCTCCCAGGTGATACTTGAGTATATTTTGATATAATTGCTCATAGTAATCTGTAATTTTTTTCTTTTCCACATTTGCTGATATCTTGGCCACAAGAAACATTCTGTGAAGGAGAAATTTCTTGAATTGTAGTCTTCTTTTCTCTTCCAGAAAATGTAGGTAATTTTTTCGTGGAACTTGTGGCATTATTATTTTCTGATCATGACGTCCTCCATGCTTCATATGGTGGTGGGTGGGGTGTGTTGAGGAACCATGAAAACCATGAGACCCACGGTGGGTCCCATGGTGGGAGGCAAAGGAACCAGTACGATCCCAATTGGACTCACTGTATAGCCGTGACTCTTTTCTCTTTTGTATACTCATCTCCTTGGGTTAGCTTCTCAGTTAGTGATTCAGGTTTGTCCCTGTGTGACAAAAAAAAATAAGGAATCACAGGACTCCAAATGCTTTATCAAGATTGTTACCCAGTAAGAATTTTAGGGGCAGCTGGATGGCGCAGTGGATAGAGCACTAGCCCTGGAGTCAGGAGTACCTGAGTTCAAATCTGGCCTCAGACACTTAACACTCACTAGCTGTGTGACCCTGGGGCAAGTCACTCAACCCCAACTGCCTCACTAAAAAAAAAAAAAGTTTAACTGTAATGATAATTGGTTACTTGGTAAATGAGAGGAAACTAAAATTGGTTATGGGACTTTTTGTGGAAAGCCTTGTGCAGTCCTCTTCAATCTCAATGCCTTCCCTCTCTGATTACTCTCAATTCATCCTGAATATATCTTTTTTGTACAGTTTTTTTGCAGGCTGTTTCCCCCATTAAGCTGTGATCTCCTTGAGAACAGGGGCTGGTATTTTGCCTTTCTTTGTATGCTAAGTACTTAGCATAGTGCCTGGCACATAGTAGGCACTTAATAAATGCCAGTTCATCAATTATAAAGAGTAATAGTTTGATAAACTGTCACAACCTGCTATTCTGCATAGTTCAGGAATAAGATGAAGGGGATAATTACCAATAGAATCCAAGGGGAACAGACATGGCTAAAATCAAAAACAATATTAACTTGACCTTTTTCATTTTTCCTATCTAGTTATCTTCCCCGGTTATCTTGAAAAATTCTCTCTTGGGACTTTGTTATCCAATGAGGAATTCTATAAGCTATAGACTATATGCTAAAGAGAGAGAATGCCCATCTTTGCTTTTCAGTAGACCTATCTTTACTGATGATAGTGGACCCTCTTGATTTTAAATCTTTTGTCCAGCACATTAAAACTAAATTATGTTACTGAATTTGTACTGTGGAATGATAGAATAACTCAGACTCTGACTTTTGTTACCGGTCACCAACACCATAATTCCTGAAGTGACTTCTTTTGATCTCTTTTCCCCTTCTAAATACCTAGTGATGTTTGTTACATCTTTAATTTATTCTTCTTCCCCTTGTTTATACTCTTATTTCTGTCTTTGTTGTCGTATACCTTCAGGCAGGCTTTTTCAATTCGTTTCTTCTAGATAATTTTCTTAGATTCAGCTTACCCTTCTACTAACCTCCAACTGCCAGCATCCCAAAGTATTGCTGGTTGATCTTAGATTCCATTCCATATATTGGTGGGCCATTCAGTTGATCAGAAATTCTAGCTAGTTTTAAAGGGCCAGTACGGAGTTTACAGTATCAATTTTTTCCATGAATGTTGGGTGCACACAAATATACAAACAAATATTTTTATGCTTATTCTTGTGGTATAGGGAAAGAAGAATTTTGTTTCCTTGATGGTGGCTTTTGGTTAAGCAGACTCGGTGGATCACGCTGTTTCTCACATTCCCTGTTTGTACTGGTACTTATAAAGTTTTTGGTGTCTTCATTGCAGAATGTGATAATTCTTGGTTTTAGATACATGCTTTAGATAATATTCAAGCAGGACCCTTCCATGTTTAAACTGTAATAGTTTTTTTTAACATAAATAAATGGTGTATTTTTAAAAATATCACTGCTCCTATAAGAAAAAAAACTGATTTTTTGGTGATCTTTGTCATTTATATGATTAATCTTTTGTTATGATTTCCCTAATTTTGAGCTCTCACTGCACTTCTGGTTTGGCTCTAACGTTGTCATGGTGTTTCATTTTTTTGGATATATTTCTTTAGCTTTCTTGTGAGAATTTCAATATTTTAAAGCAGTATTCATTATTAAAACTGGCGCATTGTCCTCTTTATCTTCTTTGAATATCAAATACATATGTGTTTCGTAAAAAAGTTTGTGTGGAGTTTTTTTCTATGTTTTGGCAAAGTTCTTATAGGCATTATCTTTTAAATGTTTTGTATGATTCACATAAATCTATGCATTCCAAAGCTGATTCCTTAGGAAATGCAATTATGGTTTACTTGATTTCTTCTTCCAAAATCGGATAGTTGAAGGTCTCTATATTTTTTGGGGAGAGTTGTATTCTTTTTAAGAGATGTTCGTTAATCTTCTTCTAATGATCAGTTTTTCTTGGTGTATAATTGGCTTAGTAACTGCTGATGATTCCCTTTTCCTCTCTGTCGTGAATTTACTAAATTCGTTTTTTATTTTTATAATTTTATTTTCCTCTCCCTTCATCTGACAAACTAATGATTTATCATTTTTAAAAGTCTTTAAAAACACTTAATTTTGTTTCTTACTTAGTTCAAATGTCTTTTTCTTTTCTAAAATTTCCCATTTATGGACTAATTTTCAACACTTTTTACACTTGATGCCACTAATTTATTGTCAAGTCTTTTAAATTGTATTCTCAGTTCACTCCTGCTCTTTGAAAATTTTATTAATTTGTTTACTAAGACATTTTTTCCTGAAAACTGCTTTACTATGTCCCCCCAAATTTGGTCTGTATTTTTCTGCTGTTGTCTCTATACAATTGTATTATCTCTAATATTATTGTTTATTATTTCTATGATATTTTCCTCAACTTACCCATTATTCAAGAAATCATCATTTAATCACCATTTAGATCTATATCTTTCTTCATATTTCACTTAATTATTGTTAATATTGTTTTATATTCTAAGAAGAATGTTTATTATATTTGCTATTTTACATTTGTTTTTGATGACTTTATACCTTACCACAGAATCAGTTTTTGCAACAATACAGTAAGATGATGAAAAATGAGCTTTATTAAGATTCCTATTTAGATTAGGCATTTTTCAACAATATGTTCAATTTAAAACTTTTCATGTCTTTTGGGTTTACCCAGGTTGGAGATAGGACTATGAAAATCTGCTAATTATTTTTTGGTTAGTGACCATGTTTTTTTTTTTTTTTTTTTGGTGAGGCAATTGGGGTTAAGTAACTTGCCTAGGGTCACACAGCTAGTAAGTGTTAAGTGTCTGAGGCGGGATTTGAACTCAGGTCCTCCTGAATCCAGGGCTGGTGCTTTATCCACTGTGCCACCTAGCTGCCCCATAGTAACCATGTATTTTTAAAATCCACTCAGGTGTTATGAAATTAACTTCTTCACCACTTGGTGTATGTGCAGTTATCATATTCATTATGTTACCTTTCAGTATAATGACATTTTTACATTTATCTCTTTTGACATTATAATTTTTTAAAATCATTGCCTAATTGGAGATCCTGATTACAATAACTTTTGCCTTTTAAAAGACCCTCCTTTAGTATCTTTTATTCATTTTCTTATTCTCACTGCATGTTTGCTTTAAATTGTCTTTTCTATGCATCAAATTGTTATGTTTTGTTTTCTTATCTATTTCTGCTCCCTAGATAAACTCTGATCAAATATGTTCACCCAATTATTGCCAAACTTAACTCTTTCATATCTAGATTTCCTTGGTGGGGTTTGTTCATTCCTTCTATCTAGATTTTCTAGATTTGTTAATCACCTACTACTATGCAAGGCTCCATTCCTAGCTTTGAGAATACAGAGACAGGATGAAAAACAGTCCCTACCCTCAAGATGTATATGTTCTACTGGGAGATAAATGTGCCAACAGATAAGTAATGCTGTCCATATTAGTTCTGAGGATTGATACCCTAACTTTTCCTGATGAGCCTGAGGGCCAAATACTGAATGTCTTAAGAAAGGTGTAAGAATATCCTTTCTCAGGGCTGGTAGACACCTTTCACAAGAACTAAATACAGTGATATAGATAGTTATTATGGATTTGCAAAAAGAAATTGCTCCATGGTAGTGGTAGCTGTTGCAGAGCCTAGAAATGGTGATAATCTTCAAAGACTCTATCTATTATTCTTCCTGATCCAATGTGTAGGAGGCATGAAAGAAGGGACAGTTATTACAAAACAGGTGTGTATCCTTGAGAGTTTCAGGTTTTTAAGTATTTAAATATATGGAGAAGTATAGGAGGAAGGAGTGGAAGGGAAGTTTGTGAAAGGTAGAATGGGATTCTAGAAGGCACAGGGGAATGTGGGTATAAAGAGCATAGGAAGGAGGAAAAAAAGGAGGGGAAAAGCAGGAGTAAATGAGGACAAAGGGAAGGCAGATTTTTTATATAGGATGGGAGGCATCCCCAACTTGGAGGTAGGAAGGGAAGGTAATAAGCATTTATATAGTGACTACTACATGGCGGCTCTGTGCTAAGCATTTGATAAATATATTCCACTTAAGCTGGAAGCAGGACCTTCTCCCTTTGTCTAATGATAAAGGGATGGGGAGTTATTTTCTTTAACACCAAAGAATAAAAGAGTGGTTGTGTCTGGCCTCTCACACTATAGACCAACATTGATTAGATCCCCAGGGTCTATCAGAGCTCACATTCTGCACCATGCCCATTTCCTCAGACCAAAGTAGCAGAAGATGCAAACTTGGAAGGTAACACTGTGTGTAGAGCATGGGCTGGCCTCTCGGTTTGGTGTCTGAGACCTTATCCCTAAGGAGCAGGAGGCCTGGGCAGAGTCCCAGTGGAGATTTAAAGGTGATAAATAGATGAGGCTTTGGAAAGGTTGCTGGGGGATTTGGATTCAGAGCACTTGGGTTCAAAATCTTACCTATTTAGCTTAGGACAAATCACAACCTCTCAGAGCCTCAGTTTCCTCAGCTGTTAATTTTAAATTAGATGACTTCTCTAGATTTTCCGGACTCTAAATTTGTGACCCCCTGATCTCAAAGCAGGAAGCATTGGGAATTATTGGGGCAGCAAGTTCAGGATTTCTAATCTAGTCCTTGAGTATGCAGTGGAAATGAAAAAGCTACAGAGCTATTGAAATGATTCAAATCAGGGTGAGCTTTAGACTCTTTGGTAGCAAAGAGGAACTTTGTAAAATGAGTACCTGAGAAGGGCAGGCCTGGGCAATCCTCTCTGACCAGCCAATGTCATATAGACAATGGTAACTCCAGTGGTTATGGTCTCCTCCAAGCACCCTTGTTGTACTATGGAATCTATATTCTTTACTTATAGCTTCCTACCTAAGATTTCATTCCTATTTTGCTGTGGTCCTCCAAAAGCTTTCATTATAACTGAATCACCTAGGTATTTCAACAGGATGGGTGATTCAACAAATAAGTGATGCCAACAGGAAGCAGGTGGTGGTATCATTGATAGAACACAGGACCTAGAATCAGCAATACCTAAGTTTAGATCTGGCTTCAGATACTTACTAGATTTGTGACCCTGGGCAAATCATTGAACCACTGATGGCCTGAGTTTCTTCAAATATAAAGTGAGGATAATAGCATCTATCTCAGAGGGTTGTTGTTAGAATCAAATATGATAATGTTTATTAAGGTGCTTAGTACAGTATTATCCTGACCCTCTTCCATTACTCAAGTGTTTCAAGGTACACAATTTGTAGCCCCCTTGTTAATATGCCATGTTGTTAATTCCATATCATTTCAAAATAATAACATCAATAGTTAGGACCAAAACCCACCATAAAGATGCATGGTCACTTCATCATAATAATAGTTCATATTTATAGAATGTATATCCCTCCTTCCCCCCACCACATCCCAGTGATTTCACTGGGATAAGTAACTCTTAATGTGGAATGTGATCATCAGTCATAATTCTATCTTTTGGGGTGATTTCAGTCAAACCTCTCTTCTAGATGATAACATTAGTTCTGTGTCTGGTGACATTTTACTGAAGACTGTTACTAGGTGAGTTTAAATTGAGAAAAATATATTTGTTTAAAAACAAGACCACTGAATTAGTAATGTGGGAATACAAATGATCTCTGTTTGGCTGGTTGATGTCCTTTGTCCTCAAAGAGGATGGAAATGACATCAGTATGTTGGAGCCTAGGTGCAGTGTATCCAACTGGCTGATTAGACCGATAGGAATTCAGAATGCTCTATCTCAGGTCAGGCACAAATAAATAGTCCATGTAACCACTTGGAGTGGAGATATCCCTAAATTTAAGCATCTCTTTTTTTTTTTTTTGAGCTACTGCAATTCTGCTTCGCTCATAGAGCACAGCACCTTCTTTGATCTCAGCACACCATGCTGGGCAGTTCTTTGTCAGTATCTCCCATGTCCTGAAATCAATTCCAGAATTCTTTAGGAAGACCTTAAAAGTGTCCTTGTGTCCTTCTTCTGACCTCCATGTGAGCATTTGCCTTATGTGAGTTCTCTGTAAAAAAAAAAAAAGTCTTTTAGACAGATGTACTTTTGGCATTAAAACATGGATTATCCATCAGAGTTATGCCCTCTGCACAAGTATTGGCAATTTAGCTTGAAAAAAGGAACTCGGTGTCTGGTACCTTTTCTTGCCAGGTGATCTTCAGAATCTTCCTAAGGTAATTCAAATGAAGGTGATTAAGTCTCTTGCAATGTCATTGGTATATTGTCCAGGTTTCACAGGAATACAATGAGGTCAGCACAACAGCTCTGTAGACCTTTAGTTCGTTAGGTAGTCTAATACCTCTTCTCTTTCAGACTCTCCTTTGGAGTCTTCCAAACACAAAACTAGCTCTGGCAATGTGTGCATCAACTTCATCATCCATATGTATATCCTTGACAAATGTATTGCCAAGAGAAGTGAGCTTATCTACAGCATTCAATATTTCTCAATTTGTTGTAACCAATGATTTCACATTTGGATAGCGTGGTGCTGGTTGATGGAGAACCCATGTTTTCTTGGTGTTAACTACTGTTAGGCCAAAATTAGCACAAGTGGCAGAGACTTGATCCATACTTTGTTGCATCTCAGCTGCAGAGGTTGCATTGAGTGCACAATCATCTACAAACAAACAGACAAACAAATCATGCACCAACCCTCCCTCTACTTTATTCTTGGCTTTTGTAGCCTTTTTAAATTAAGCAATTTACCATAAGTATAGTAGCTGACCTTGGTGCCATTTTTGTCCTCATTGAAATTACCTAAAACATTGCTTGAAAGCATCATTCAAAAATCATGAGATGTTCCCTAATTGGAAAATGGTCAAAGGATAGGAACAGGCAGTTTTCAGATGAACAAATCAAAACTATCTATATAGCCACATGAAAAAAAATGTTCTCAATCACTACTGATTAGAGAAATGCAAATTAAAACTACTGAGGTACTATCTCACACCTATCCAACTGGCTAATATGACAAAAAAGGAAAATGACAAATGTGGAAAAACTGGAACACTAATGCAATGTTGGTGGAATTGTGAACTAACAACACTTCTGGAGAGCAATTTGGAACAATTCTAAAAGGCTATAAAACTATGCATATCCTTTAACCCAACAATACCATTATTATGTCTATATCCCAAAGAGGTCATAGAAAAAAGGGAAAAGGACTTACATGTACACAAATATTTATGGCTGCTCTTTTTGTGGTGGCAAAGAATTGGAAACCCAGGGGTTGCCCATCCATCAGGGAATGGTTAAACAAGTTGTGATATATGAATGTAATGGAATATTACTGTGCCATAAGAAATGAAAAGCAGGTGAATTTCAGAAAACCTGGAAAGACTTATATGAATTGATGCTGAGTGAAATGAGCAGAACCAAGAGAACATTGCACATGGTATCAACAGCATTGTTTGATGATCAGCCGTGATAGACTTAGCTCTTATCAGCAATACAATTATCAAAGACCATGCCAAAAGGCTATTATTATGTTAAACAGATTTCCACAATAGGCATGTTGTAAGAGAAGAGTCAGAACAAAAGGAAAAAAACAAAACAAAAGAAACAACAACAGAAAAAAAGAACTATGGAGTCTGAATGCAGTTTGAAGCACACTATTTTCACTTTTGTTATTGCTTTTTTGTTGTTTCTTCTTTTGTTTTTTCAACATTGATTTGGATTTCCAAATGTTTCTCCCACTCTCCTTTCCCTTCCCCTACAGCAGGCATTGAAAGGTAGGTTTAGAGGTGAGTTTTAAAGTCAGCAAAGCTAAGAGTCGGAAGTTAGAAGGACAGAACACTTCGGGAAGGGAGACAGATGACAAAAAGGGGAGGTCTTTGCTTTATGTGACAGAAAAATTTATATTTGATCCTGGAAGCAATAGGGAGACTCTAGGATTAATTGAATTTGTGGGTGATATGGGCTGACCTATACTCTAGGAAAATCTTTTTTTTGCATTTAAGTGGAGGATGGGGGAGGAGACTTGGGGTAGGGAGACCAGTAAGAAGGCCATGGCCATAATCCAGATGAGAGATGATAAGGGTCTAACAAAGATAGTGGTTGTGTGAGTGGAGGGAAAGGGATATATCTCAAGGTAGAAACAAGATTTGGCAATGGATTGGCTATATGGTATGAGTGAAACAGGAGTTGATAAATTTGTCAAGGATGTGAGCCTATGTGACTGAAAGATTGTTTCTTTGTTCTCTAGAGCTAAAGAAAAGAACAGAAGGTCATTTACCATAAGAGCCTGTTCTCCTTACTATAAAATGAAGGGAAAGAAGATAGAAGGGAAGGCATGATAATCCCCCTAGACAAGAAAACCCCTCTATGTTATTCCCAATACTTCAGATATATTCAGGTCATATCACTTTCCTTCTTTCCAGTGCCCATCATCTACTTTTAAGTCCCCTACCTGAATTTGACTTATGTGCCTCATCTGAAGGTTATTTCAGGTATAACTATTCCTTTTGAAAGGAGAGCCCAGTTTTGAGTCAAGGAGATTCAGTAATCTTTTTTTTTTAATTTAAAAATTTTTTAAAATCTTTTTTAAATGTAATAAATATTTTAATTTCAGTTTTGGATTCCAATTTTTATCCTTCCTTCCTTTTGTGAGCATTGGAATGACACTCCCTGCTGGGAGAGATTTTACAGGGAAGCTCTGCCATGAGGAGAAAGCATGTGACTTGGAAACCATGTGACTTTAGTGTCCGGAAGTTACCTGGCATCTGAAAGTTGCCCCTCGTCTAGAAGTTACATCTATAGAACCACCCTTGGGACATGTCACTTAGAGCTACCAACCAATTAGCTAGGAGGTGTGTGTGTGTGTGTGTGTGTGTGTGTGTTTGTGTGTGTGTATGTGTGTATGTGTGTATGGACGGCCCTGTTTCTGGTTTCACAAGGGGGATTCTGGGAGAAGCCCCTAAGGGAGGGGTCTTTTGGGTTCCTGACCTCGGCTTGGAGGGTCGGATGCTGGGGTCTATTAGATACTTAGAGGGAGTTTGCCTTTTACCTCTCTCTCTCTCCTCACCAACTTCTGATGCACTTTAATAAATACTTAAAAGTCTAAAGTCTTGCTAAAGCTTCTAATTTAAGGTGACCACTCATTAGATTTTAGACATCATAGCTAGAATTTTAGGCTCCTTACCCTTCTCTCCCTTTCCTCCTCCCTGAAGCAGCAAGCAATCAGATATGGGTTATATATGTGTGATTATGTAAACATTACCATATTTGTCATTTTTTTTTGTGGGGCAATGACAGTAAACTGACTTGTCCAGGGTCACATAGCTAGTAAGATGTCAAATATCTGAGGCCAGATTTGAACTCATGTCCTTCTGAATCCAGGGCCATTGCTTTATCCATTGTACCACCTAGCTCTCCCCCCCCCATATTTGTCATTTTGTACAAGAAAACTTAATTAATAGAAAAAAATGAAAGAAAGTAAAAAATAGCATGCTTCAGTCTGTTCCATCTATATCAATTCTTTCTTTGGAGGTGGATATTATGTTTGTCAATAGTCCTTTGGGATTATCTTGGATCATTGTATTGTTGAGAATAGTCAAGTTATTCACAGTTCTTCATCAAACAATATTGCTTTCTCTTTGCATAATGTTGTCTTGGTTGTGCTCACTTCACTATACATCATTTCATACATGTCTTTCCAGGCCTTTCTGTAGTCATCCTGTCTGTTAGAGATCCAGTCATCTTAACAGAAAATCCATACCTCAAACCACTCCTAGGATTTATTGTTGCTCCCCTTTCTGAGACCAATTGTTATGATTAAAGCATAGTGGGGGGGCGGGGCTCATTATTATGTCCCCTGTATCCCAAACCCTAGAAAGATAATGAATGGTGTATCCATAGAAACAATCCAAGAGGGAGGAGTTCTGACGAAATGGCTGAGTGAGTAGTCACATAAAGGTCCAGCTCCCCTTTGTCATCTCAAAAGCACCACCAAGGCAACACATGATATAAAAGAGTGACAACAAAACAAGAAGGGAAAGGAGTGACATCCTGATTGATAAAAATCACCTCTTTGAAAAATGAAAAAAGCAACAGAAGTGAGTAAGTTCCCCAAAGTGGGGGGATTTGATGCATCCTATAAATATGATACTACTAAGGAAAGTGAAAAGTCTCCAGAAGCAAAAATTAATTCAGCATCTTTTACCAAAACATGTTTTGAATTAAATCCGAGCCCACAGCCAATGGCTTCAGAGTGGCTAACCAGCCCAGTGGGTGAAATGCGGGTAGAACTGGCACATATAGAAATGGATGTAAAGGCACTGAAAGGTGAGCAGAAAAAGATGAACATGAGACTTGATGGTTTGGAACAGTCAGTGGTCTCTTTAAATGAATCAGCACTTTCTCTAAGGAAGAGACTCTGCCAAATAGAAAAACAGAACATACTAGATCAAATAGCAAAAGAAAATGAAATCAACCAAAAAAGCATTCCTGAAAAGCTTCTGATTCCTACAGATGAAAGCAAGAAATTTCGAGGACTGAACTATTTGAAGATTACTGTTCCTTCAGATAAATATGAAGAAACAGGTATAAAGAATGCAGTATTTCAGGAAATCACACAAAATAAATTTCCCTGGAATATTGACTTCAGAGGACAAAGTGCAGATCAGTAGTACCCACAGGACAACATTTGAGAGGAAACTCACATATAACATCTCGAAGAGCAGTTGGCAATCTCCAGAGCTTCAGTGAAAAAGAGAAAAACAGCAACAGACATGAAGGCACAAGCTACACATCCAAAAGGGTTACTTCAAGCTGTACATGATTACCCATTCATGACCAGAAATAAGAAGAGGACCTGGAAAATTCTATTCCAAGAAGAAAAATGAAGGGAAATTGACCATCCTCCTCAAATTGGCTATCCAGGAAAATGGAAACTATTCCTTCATGAGAAAAGTTGGGGTATTTAATCAAAGAATTCAACAGCTTCCCACCAAAATAAAATTTTAAAAAATTAAAAAGCTCAGTGTAATGCTTTTGGATTTGTAAAACTGACCACAGATCAGATGCAAACGAGGGCAAGCAAAACTCAAGCCAGGAATAAATGATGATTCACAATGTTTTGTATGCTTTAATGAGTGAAAATCTTTTTGATCTTCTACCTTTTAAAATGGACATTGAAGAAACATTAGGTAGGAAAAACCAATTTAAGTGGAATAGATAGGAGGAAAGGAGGATTATTAGATTCTGAATTCAGGTTGTGCACATGAAGAATAAAGATATGGGGGTGGGATGGGGTAGAGACAAGATAATTTCTATCAGGTACTAAGGTAAGGGTAGGAAAGTTTAGAAAATATATAAACAAAAGGCATATTAGAAGAGGAGAGAAGATATGAATCTCTTTGTTGTGAAATTAGATTTAGATTGGCATAAGCAACTGAACCTATGCTATACCTTGTGCTTATAAAATAACAATAATATATGTTGGGGGGAACAAAGCTTGCTATAACTGTAAACGTTAATAGAGGCTACCTTGTTAAGAACAAAGAATATTGCAGAATGGATTAGAAAACATAACCCAATGGTATGGAATATACCAAAAATTTAAGCAGCGTATGCAAGTACCTAGGATATTATATATTTCAGATGTATCAAAGAAATCAACAATTCATTAATGATTTTGAATAAAACAGAAATCCAAACTACATCTAGAAAGGCAGATGGGAAAACCACATTACAATTAGGTTTAAAAGTCCCACAAGTATTGAAACAGTATCAATATTATACATTTATACATGGAATGTCATAACAAATTAATGCTTGAAAGATTAACTGAAATGCAAAATATTCCTAGACGGTAATGTATTAATAGTAGGGGAATTTAATGTTCCTCCTTTAGAACTTGACAAAACTCACAAAAGGATAAATAATAATGAAATTATGGATTCGAACAGACTGTCAGAAAAGGTGGACTTGCTAAAGTTATGGAGAGAAATAAATGGGCTCTAGAAAGTATATTTATTTTTCACAAACATCTAAGACTTATGTTTCAGAGCAAACCAACAACTTAAAACAACGATGACACTTTTAGATCTGAAACATAACCATTTTTCTAGCAATAAGGTGAAAGAATAGTAATATCATGGGTTCTCGCATGTTAAATTCAGTAATAATTAAGTATATTAAAATCGACCCATAAAGCACTGGAGAAAGGGTCATATTCTCCCATCAATGCACTCAGTATTTGTGGGGGAAAGTGGGCACACATAAAAATCTGACACAGAAGGATGAGGAGGAGGAAAATCCATATATTTAGGGTTGGACTATAGTCCATTTGGGAACATTTGCATGAAGCAAAGCTGTGTACTGCTTGTCAGGTTGTTTTCTCTTCTGTTTTTTTCAGTTGGGCAGAGCCTTATTTCTCAAACCAACACCAGTTTACAAATTCTTTCGATTTGCAATCACCTTTAAGAGGAGCTTGAGAAACTCTTCATTTGGATAGTAGTTTGTTTACTTTAAGGCAGAAAGCTTAAAATTTCAACAATCTATCCCTTGTTACTATAGACCCGTCCAGCCAAGTATTCATTCACTAAGATGTTGCATTATCTAATTAAAAGTCACCCAACTGGAACTAAAAGTAAAACATCTCAAGTTGACTCTTTGAGCAAGATGAAGGATAGGCAGCTCTTGATGGAATTCTGTGTCATCCGATTACATTTCACTATCTCTTCCTGTTCAACAAAGTAGTTTCCCCCCAAAAAATAACCTCCCCTTTTGTGCTTTTCCCTGTCAAACCAGAGAGGTGATGGTGAAAGGCATATGTGAGGAGGTTCTCCACTGTTAAACTGTAGGTAGAGATCCTGGGTAATAGATTGCCCCAGTTTTCACCAAGTCCGTGTGGATCTAACAGCCAAAGCCTTCTTGATCAATGACTTGGCTTACTTCTGGTTTCTTTAAAGCTATTTTTTTCTCATCTTTAAAAGGAGATAAATAAACCTCTATATAGGGTTTGGGGTGGGGTATTGAGATAATGTATATAATATGCCTTGCAGATTTTAAAATGCTACAGAAAATTTCAGTTTATTACCACCACCATCATCATCATCATCACTGCCGGTATATCTTTTATTCTCTAATATGAAGGTTTAAAAAGAATATAGTGAAGCTTTTATCATATGTGATATTTATGGTTTGGGAAACAAAAAATCCACTGATGAACCCAAAATCTCACAGAAATGGAAGATTTTAACTGTCACTTTCCTTAAATGACAGTCACATGTGAGGGCCTAAAAAAAAAGAAATTTACAAGGTTAAGTTCTAATTCAATTACACTTCTTCACACTTCAAAAACTTGAAAAGAGCTAATTTCATCAGCCTGGATCTTGCTAGCAAGGATACAGATTTCACCCCCTGCCTGCTTTGGTTGATTTAGTGGTTGCTGAGGCCCCCCCAATTCATTAGTTGTTGACCTACCTTTCTGAATATAGTCATGTTCAAAACTCTTCTAGCTTGGCAGATGTTCCAGAAGCCATGCTTTGCTGATAGAACTTTCTTCAACAGAACCACAAAGCATGATGGGGGCACAGTACTTTAGCAGTGTGTTCCTTCCATTTAATTCAGGAATTTTGTTGATTAAAAAAAATAGCTGTCCACACAGTAAACTGAAGCTCTATAACATGGCACTGAGTGAACTGTTCATTCAAATTATATATTCTTCTGGAACCTTGTTTCCCAGGCCAAATTTCATCACTGGATCTATCCCTGTCTTTGTAAAACTTTGCATGTCATTTTGATATCCTTTGTTGACTGAAAATATTCTCTCCAGAGGATTTAAAAAATTGGAGATGAATTTCTGCAGCTCATATCTTTTTTTTTGTTTTTGCATTTAAAAATAGACTCACAGCATGCACTTCATCTGGGAACCATATTATAGTCAGTTAATTAACCTTATAAACCTTCTTTCTGCATAATTTTTATAGACTGAACCCAATTCTTTCCTATCCTAGTTTTCCATCCTGAAAGTGCTAACAAGCAGCGAACATACCTAATGATGAGCAAACAGAAAAGGGAGTTCAGAGTTACTTGAAAATTAGGACTTGTCTGTGGGATCATAGAATAATAGATTTCTATGTGAAAAGTGCCTCGGAGGTCACCTAAGTCCAATGTCCTATTTTTCAGAGTTCAGGAAATTGGGACTCATAGATATTAATCATTGCTCAAGGTCACATGGGTGAATGTCGGAAGGGGGATCTGAACCCTTGTTTTCTGACCCCAGGATCAATGTCCAAAAAGGCAAAGTGGTCAAATGGATAGTTTACTAGTCTTGGTTAGAAAAAAATTCACATACAAAACAAAACAAACAAAAACTCCACCTCGGTTTAATTCCTTCCTGTGACATATCTGTGGGATATTGGGGAAATCTCTTATCCAATGATGCTATGGTAATGTGCATCCTCTTTTTGTATATGAACAGTTTGGTTGCCAAAAGAGGGTAGAAAAGGAACATTTATGTAAGGAAAAATTAATAGAGTCCACTTATGAAGCAAGAACTTCTCACATAATGTACCGAGGAGGGACATAGGTTGTTCTGTAGGCCAGATTAAGAACTGCTCCTCATCTGAATACACCGAGGAGATCTGTTTGAAGGCAGAACATTGACTGAGGAAGTCGTGGTTGTAGAACATGGTGGCCCATAAGCTCATTTGCATGGGACTATTCTTTTGAGTTTTAAAGCAAATACCTCCAAAGTATGGGAATATCATATAAAAATATTAGGTTCATGGTTAATGAGTAGATTTCTTAAGTTTTACCTTAGGAGATAAAGACGAGTCGCTTACCACTAGGAAGCTCTGACTTGAGGTATTAGAAATATTAGAAGCTAGAGAAAATGATTTTGAGTAGAAACTATAGGAAGAACTAGACAAAGAAACAGGAAAGTAAGGTGAGTGAAGGAATGATTTAAGAAGTAAAGACAGAGAATGTTTTCCAGCCGAGACAGATGCTTTTTCACTAGTTTTGCTAGGATCTTGCTGATTAGAAGAGGCATTGCTTGGCTGATTGTCTGAAGAAAGGCTGGAGCAGCTTCTGTAAGCTCATTTGGAGAGAGCAGAATCCTGTTTCTGTATGAAGAACTAAGCTTTTGGTGCTAATAGCTCAACCAATGCCTGAGAATGGAGAAACCTGCCAGGTTGTCATGTTGTCATTGACTGTCCTATCTAGCTTGAGAGGAAGAACTAGAAGGGCAAATATGGGTTTTGCAATGTTTTCCTGTGAGCTGTATTTTGTTATGTAAAGAGGGTTGGAACTGATTGGACAACACCTAATTGCCTGCTCTTTGCAGATCAGAAGAACTTAACCTTTGTCAGGCTTAAGGGAAAACACTTGTCATTGAAAAGACTTAACACTTTTTCTCAGTATCGTGTTAAAGGTGACTGTGAAAAAAGTGACTTGGTGTTTCTTCATCAGCTGGAGTGTAAGAGAGGTTTTCCTTAGCAGGGGAGCAATGAGGATGTGAGGGGAATATAGAACAGATAATCAATTTTGTATGATATAAATTATCCCTGCAGGGATCCAGGATATCAAAGATTAAAGCCTAGAGTTGTGAGTTGTCCTGAAGACATGTATTTTTCTCACTTTTGACGTTACCTCTGAGGTTTCTATATGTGTATTTCCATTCTTCTCTATGGACACAATGTACAGGTGGAATAGTATGACTTAAGTTCTTTATTGCATTGTGATGCTATGATAATTCCTGATGATTCTTTCTATTGAGTAACTGTGATGTTGGATTAACTCTACTTTTGCCTTATATAGAATAAATTTTAGAATCTTAATGGCTTTTGTCATGTTGTTTAGTATTTATTTTTTGTTTAAAGGTTAACGAGGGGCAGCTAGGTAGAGCAGTGGATAGAGTACTGGCCCTGGAATCAGGAGGATCTGAGTTCAAATGCGGCCTCAGACACTTGACACTTACTAGCTTTGTGACCCTGGGCAAGTCACTTAACCCCAATTGCCTCACCAAAAACAAACAAAAAAAACAAACAAAAAAGTTAATAGTATCAGGGTGTTAGAATTTGTATAAATGGGAATCACATCAATGGGGGCTCTTTATCTCCTAAGGTAAAACTTAAAGTATCAAGAAGTAAGCTTACCCTTACTACTTTGTGAGTAGAGAAAGCAGTGGGTTGTAGTCATGTGATATATTCCCCTTCCCTGAAACTCAGATTTGTTAATGTTGAGTTCAGTTTGAGGTGGATAAGTTGTCCCCAAACATGAGAGTGAAGTCCTTTCTATGCCTTTGTACACTATGGTTAAATAGACAATTTTTGACTTTTGAACAGTTCCCTAAGTCCTTTTCTGTTCACTTCTCATGAGGTATTTTCAATTCTTGTTAGCACTTCCAGGGATGGGGAATTAAGAAAGAACTAGTCTCAGTCTATGAAAACTGCAAAAAATAAATAAGTAAATTTAAAAAGGAGCTTCGTAAGGTTAACTGCACTATAATGTGGTACCTAGATGAAGTACATGTTGGGATTCTACAACTGAATGCACATCACTAAATCTCTCAGTGCCATAGTCAGCTCTCTAAGCTTATGGAATGAGTTGGGAACCTAGGGGCTCCTGACTTCAGAGCCAATTGTAACGTGCTGCTTCAGAAATTTGAAGAAAAAGAAACCTCACTCCTTCTCCACAGGATGGCTTCCAAACAAAAGGTTTCCTAGCTGGATACCTCTTAGAGACATTTATTTTTGCTCATGCCCCTTCTTGACACCTCAGTTTTCTTATTTGTAAAAGTAAAGTTTTGTACTAAGTTGACCCACGATCGCTTAGAGCTCCAAATTGAATGAAAAAAATGACATGACATTTCTTTGGCATGACTTTACTTTGTTGCTACCTTGGGTTTTCTGCCACCCCCCCCCAAATTAATTTTCTATAATGTCTTTAAATCCTTTTTTTTTTCTTTCTCCATTATACTTTGGCACAATTCAAACACAGATTAAACTAAAATATAGACCCACTTTAATTATCATCACCTGAAAGATTATCCTCTGTACAACTAGGGACAGTTTATATGAGTTATAGGTCTATTTTCTTACATGACTTAGTGGGACCTACATTGAAAGCCCTCATTTCTTTCTGGCCTTCCTTGCTAGCTTTTCTCAGAGATGCTGGCTTTTTCTCTAGTTCTGACTCCTGAGATCATCCATTGTCCTTTCTTGCTGCTTCCTCAAGCCCAGGTGGGAATCCCAGAGATTTATTTTGTCTGGACCCTCGTCCTGTTGCTTGGCCTTGGGTCAGACCTCTTCAGACACCTGTGTACCCGCCTGAGCCAGCTTCCTGTGAATTCTGCCCACTTAGATTTTCTGACTAACACTTAGCCAAACCTTATTTATTTCCTCTGAGTTGAACTGATTCTGCTGCCCATTTTGTATAGTAAGACCTCTAAAACACTGTTATATCCCCCTATATCTTCTCAGTTGAGCTTTACCAGTCTGAAATGTCCAACTTTCCATAAAGAATTCCTCATTAAAACTTCCTTTCAGGGGCAGCTCGGTGGCGCAGTGGATAAAGCACCAGTCCTGGATTCAGGAGAACCTGACTTCAAATCCAGCCTCAGACACTTGACACTTACTTGCTGTGTGACCCTGGGCAAGTCACTTAACCCTCATCGCCCTGCAAAAACAAGCAAACAAATAACAACAACAACAACAAAAATCCACAACAAAACAAAACAAAAAACAAACAAACAAAAAACCCTTCATTTCAGACAAGCAAACCCTGAGTTCCGATCTTCAGATTCTTGTTTCTTCTTGGATAACAGGTGGTACGGTGGACAGAGCTCTGGCTTTAGAGTCAGAAAGACTTGAATATTTGAGTAGGATTGAAGTATTCAGAGAAAAAGAGGTAATATTTGTAAAGTGTTATATAAAGTCTAGCTATTATTGTCATTATTATTGTTAAGTGACTTGCCCAAGGTCATACAATTAATAATGATGATGATTATGACAACAAGAATAGTAACACTTAACATTTACAAAACACTGTGAGCCAAGTACTGTATTCAGTGTTTTACAATTATTATCTCATTTGATCCTCACAACAACCCTGGGAGGTAGGTGCTATGTATATTATTAATCCACATTTACAGATGAGAAAACTGAGGAAAACAGATTTTTTTTTTAAGTGACTTGCCTATTATCACACAGCTAGTACATCTGAGGTCAAATTTGAACTTGGGTCTTCCTGACTCCAGGTCTAGTGCTTTACCTACTGAGCTTGTATAGAGCTTTATAAGGGCTATTGTCATCTCCATCGTCAGAACAATAGCACTTTTCATTCATTCATTTTATCCGATAAGCATAAATAAGTGCCTACCATGTGCCAAACACCATGCTAGGCAATGGGGGTACAAAGAAAAATGAAATTCTACTCTACACAAATAAGTAAAATCAAAATATTTGTAAAATAATGTGAAACCATTTCAAGAGGGCGTTGGGGGACATTAAGTGACTTGCCAAGAAAGCCATAATGCATGAGTCGACATGACCTGAGTTTTGAAAGGAAATTTGGATTCCAAGAGCTGGAGATAATCAGGGAGAGCATGACAGGCATGGTAGAGGCATCCTGTGCAAAACATGGAGATAAGAGATGTGATGTCACAGATGGAAAAATAGGAGGGAGACCATCTTGGCTGATCCATAGAACTCATGAGGGTTAGTAAAGAAACTCAAAGTCCAGAAGGGTCTGTCTTTTATCCTAGAGGCAATGGGGAATCCACCAAAGCTTTTAATTTTTATTTAATTTTATTTTGTGGGGCAATGGGGGTTAAGTGACTTGCCCAGGGTCACACAGCTAGTAAGTGTTAAGTGTCTGAGGCCAGATCTGAACTCAAGTCCTCCTGAATCTAGGGCCGGTGCTCTATCCACTGTGCCACCTAGCTGCCCCCCACCAAAGCTTTTTAAATGCTTGAGGTCTATATCGATTTGGCAGTTGTGTGAAGAGAGGGTGGATTGGAGAGGGGGCAGCCTGGAAGCAAGCAGCCCAATTGGAAGGCTATTGACAAGAGGTGATGGGGGCCTGAGTTAGGGCTCTTAATTTTTCCAACTGAACAAGGACTCATTGTTTTTTTCTGATTATTTGTTTTGTCAACTGCTTTTGTCGCCAAGAATATGGATTCCCCTGGGTAGCTGGTTTGAAGTGTGGTTTTGGATTTCTTCATTGTGTGCTATAAAAAGCCCTTGCAAACTTCAAATGCTTCAGCAAAAGTATAAAAGGAGTTTTGAAAAATACAAAATAACCACTGAGCTCCTAATTATGTTTATTTTTGTTTTGCTACCAAGTCTATTTTCTGCCTCTTGGACAGACGGCATTGCTATAACGAGATATGACTTCTTAACACACTTGGCATGTGCTATGTCAGGTGACATTCACACACATTAATTTAATTTTGGATGGCTTTTATCCCTTTTCCTTGGTATATAGTGAAAGTGTTTTCTGTACACACATACACGCAAAAATTGGCTTAGCACAATACCTTTACAATATAAAACAATCCTTGATGAGACTGCTGAACTTTGAGACTTGGGTTCAAAATCCTTCTTCCATGTGACCATAGGCTAGTCATTTCACCAATATAGGCCTCAGTTTCCTAATATGTGAAGTAGGAAAAATAATACTCATCCTAACTCCTTCACAAGGTCATTGTGGGGAAAACATTTTGTAAATGTAAAGTGCCAAAACTTAATATGCTACATAAATGAGATTATGTACTATTCTAAAATTTCCAATTAGTGCATGTAAATAGTCTAGATTATATCTATTATGCTATATAATACAATCAGTTGGTTAATAAACATACAGTTTTTTCCTTCTCCTGAGGTCTAGGGAGGTTAATTGGAAAAAACGGATTTTCTGTCCTCAAGAGGCTTATATTAGAATAAAGAAGATAAGAATAACCCCCATTACACAATAAGAAGAGGTTGCTGGGAGGAGCAAAGAGAATGTGTATATTAAATGTTTTAGAAACTTTAAATATAAATGGTAGTATTTTCCTGTAATTATAGGAGAAATAGCATGGGGTACTTGGAGAAGAGATAGCAAACCACTCCAGTATCTTTATCAAGAAAACCCCCAATGGGGTCAGGAAGAGTTGGACAGGACTGAAGGCTGAACTGCAACAGCAAAAGCATGGTATAATGGAAACTGTTGAATTTGGAGTCATAGGATATGGATTCAAATCCTCTCTGATATTTATTACTTCTGTGACCTTTGGCAAGTCACTTAATGTCCCCTAGCCTCAATTTCCTCAATTCATAAAAGGGTTTTGGACTAGACAGCCTCTGAGCACTCTTTAGCTCCAAACCTATGAATCTATGATTTATCATCTGCATGACCTTGAGAAAGCTATTTAACCTAGTTGGGTTTCATTTTCCTTACATGTAAAATGAAATGGTTGGAGTAGATAACTTGTGAGGTCTCTTCCAAGTCTCTATTTCTGATCTGATTATTATTGACGAAATTGTGTGGGTTAGACTATAAATGCTCAACTGGTCCAGAAAAGGAGAAAGGGAGAGAATCACAGCTATTTCAAAGGCTTTCAGAGTTGGAAGGGACCTCAGGGACTATCTAGTTCAGTCTATTCTGGGAAAAGTAACCCTTCTACACCATAACTGACAAAAGTTTAACCTTTCTAGTGAAAAAGATAAATTCAGTAAAAAAAGAACTTTGTTGTGGTTGTAGTTGTTGTAAAATCGTTCAGTTGTGCCAAGTCTTTATGACTCCATGGATTGTAGTGTCCATGGGGTTTTCTTGGCAAAGATACTGGAGTGCTTTGCCATTTCTTTCTCCAATGAACTTGGTACCTACTACAGTAGCCCAGTTCTCATTTGAATAGCTCTAAATTTCTAGTTTGTTATTCCTTCTACTTGGCTAAATTGGCTAAACTTACCTCTTTGTGATGTCTACCCATTGGGATGAGGATGAAGAAATTTATACCCTTTTCTATGTGGCATTGCTTCATATGTGTGCATAAAGCTCACACTCTCCCCATACCCTTCACCAAAGTTTTCTGTTATTTAGGTTAAGCCTTATTAGTTCCTTTTGTTTTCATCTAAGTCATTGATCAAAATGATATATAACTATATATCTCTGCATGTATATATGGATGTATCTATCCATCATCTCTCTATCATCTCTCTATCTATCATCTCTCTATCCATCTCTCTATCCATCTATCTATCCATCTATCTATCTATCTATCTATCTATCTGTCTGTCTGTCTGTCTGTCTATCTATATCTATATTGTATAGGATAAAGCAAAGATCATTGGGAACTTCTGGAAGCCAGCTTCCAATATAATGAATCAGTGAGGTCCAGAAATCTTTAGGGAAGCTTTCATGGAAGAGTTGGGGCTTTATTTAGGCTTTGAAAGATGAAGAGCATTTCGATAGGTTCAGTAAAGAGGAGATTACAGGTACAGTGGATAATATAAAGATATGAGGTAGAAATAAAGGCATTTTGGAAGGTCTTAGAAAACCAAGTACCAAGAGTAGTAGGTATCTTGGTATTGTATAAAGGATATGGGATTTGAAGTTAGAAAACCTGTATTCTCATTTCTGCTATCCTACTTAATTACTGAGTGATGCGGATAAATTACAATCCCTGTGAGCATCAGTATTGTTATTTGTGAAATGAATGGGTTAAACTCAATAAACTTAAGGGTCTTATCCAATGTTAAATCTGTGATTAAGAAATCATATATTTTTATTATTGGCTTGGTTTAAAAAAAAGAGGGAAAAAAGAGTCCCTATGGGTGTTTGAGAGAAGTGAGCTTAGAGCTTGGAATGTGAGGTTTGTAACCATGATTCAGACATGAAGTGATGATGATGGCTCAAAAGAGAATCTCAGATTGCTTTTAAATGACCTTTTTTTTTTTTTTTAAAGTAGAAGCAATGCAGCTTTACTGCAGTCTCAATTGTTATCCTTGAAAACTACATTCTAATTCTTCCACATTCAGATTATAAATGTACTGTGTGGGAATGTCTACATGCTTCATAACATCTAGTGTAAATATTTAACCTTCCTCTCTCTCCTTACATACAAATTGTCTTAAGGAGAGAAGGTGTCTACCCCCTTTATGAGATGTAGCACAATCTTCACTTGAAATAAATCCTCAGTTTGTAGAAGAAATTGGCTTGTGGGTGAGTTAAATTTCTATTTTGTCCTATCCCAGTAGTAAGAAAAAGGAATGTGTTGTTGTGGGACATGGAATTTGACCAGGGATAAAAAGACCTGTGTTCAAATCCTGCCTCAGACATTTATTAAGTATCTGATCCTCATTAATAATAATATCAAACGAACAAGCATTTTAATTACTTTATATGTACCAGGTCCTATGCACAGCACTAATGCTACAAAGAAATATGCCATGTACAGCATTTTCTGATTTTAAAGTATTTCATATACATATATATAATGTTATACATTTTATGATTTGTAAAATATTCCATATATATGACCAATTTATATATATATTGCATGTGTATACACACATTTATATACAAACATACATTTTACATATGTGTGTGTGTATATATATATAATACATATACATATACATATATACATATACATATACATACATATATATATATATATATATATATATAAATTTGATCATCAAGTCACTGAACTGCTCTGGGCCGCAATACCCTCATCTGAGGGGGTTTTGTTCAGTGGCTTCCCATGTGCCTTCCAGCTCTAAATTTCTGACCCTGAGATCCTGTAATGGGATTTTCCCTAGAGATTGCCAACCCAGGATCAGTAAGCTGTGTTAAAAAACAATTTCTCATAGCTCTATTTTGGTATAATTGGTTTTCTTTAAATTTCATGTATTTTATTTTATACATTTAAAAACATGAATCTGGCAAGGACTACCTAGGCTTTACCAACATGCCAAAGGGGTCAATGACATATAAAAAGGGTATGAACGTTAGCCCTTGAGTGTAGGAAGACTTGGGAGCAGGAACTGGGGGAAGGGGAAGGAGCTATACCAACATTTCCCTGTTTCTAGGAAGGGAATAGAACCTACATGATAAATCATGATCATTAGAAGTTCTGGGGGGCAGTTAGGTGGTGCAGTGGATACAGCACCAGCCCTGGAGTCAGGAGGACCTGAGTTCAAATCTGGCCTCAGGCACTTGACACTTACTGGCTGTGTGACCCTGGGCAAGTCACTTAACCCCAATTGCCTCACCAAAAAACAAAACAAAACAAAACAAAAACCGACAACAATAACAAAAAAGAAGCTCTGTATTTTCTTCCTAAATTTCTCATTGAAATCATAGGATTATGGATTATTGAGTATATAAAAGTAGGGGAAGAAGTCCCTAATTTTCTTTGACCAGGGAGGATGGGACTGCAGAGAATGAGCTTAGTAAGAATGGGAGTGAAGTCTCCTTGACCACCCTGATTAACTTTCTTAGATCCCTCAGATGAGTAGATGTGATTCTCCAATACAATATATAGTCTAAAATCTTGAAGAGGAATTAGAGAAATCTTTATACTCCATAAAGATTATGCTTGTCAATAAAGGGGATAGTCCCTTTAAGAACTAGAATTCTAGAGAAAGATCACAGCAGATGGAACCTTCTAATTTCTCCCTACTGCCTAAATGAGAAAATTCAAACTTGTTAGACTGGCATTCAAGGCCCCCTACAAACTTTCGCCACAATTTCTTGACAACTTTTACCCATGCCATCTTTCTTTCCATGGGTACTATTCTCTGGCCAAAGTATAATGCCCCCTTGGGGGCAGCTAGGTGGTGCAGTGGATAAAGCACTGGCCTTGGATTCAGGAGGACCTGAGTTCAAATCCAGTCTCAGACACTTGACACTTACTAGCTGTGTGACCCTGGGCAAGTCACTTAACCCTCATTGACCTGCCAAAAACAAAAGTGTTTGGGGTGGCTAGGTGGTGCAGTGTATAGAGCACTGGCCCTGGAGTCAGGAGGACCTGAGTTCAAATCTGACCTCAGACACTTAACACTTACTAGCTGTGTGACCCTGGGCAAGTCACTTAACCCCAATTGCCTCACCAAAAAAACAAAAATACAACCTCCCCCCAAAAAAACAAAAAAGAAAAACAAAGTAGAATGCCTTCTGTCCTCCCTCACTACTGCCAGCACCCACATATGTTACTTATATAATTTCCTACCCCTGGAAATCCTTTCTTTATCCCCATCTTTGCCTGTTGAATTACTGCTCATCCTATGAAGCCCAAATCAACAGCTCTTTAGGTCCCTTTTGGCATAATTCTTTATTTTGTATGTCACTTGTTATTTCACAATTAAGTGCTTACTGTGTGCCAGGTATTGTTCTGAGTGCTGGGGAGAGAAAGTATTTGGATATGAAGTGAAACAATCCCTGTCCTCCTGGAGATTATAGTCTAGACAAGGGAAATAATAAGTATCTATGTTGTTGTTGTTGATCAGTTGTTTCAGTCATCTCCAACTCTTTGTCGCCCCATTTTTGGGTTTTCTTGGCAAAGATATTGATGAAGTAGTCTCACCATTTCCTTCTCTAGCTCATGTTACAGGTGAGGAAACTGAGGCAAACAAGGGTAAGTCAGTTTCCCAGCCAGATTTGAACTCAGAAGTCTTCCTGCTTCCCAGTCTAATATTCTATCCATTTTACCACGTAGATGCCATTATGCATCCCATAGGTATATTATAAAGAGGTACAACATTGATACAATGTAGGGAGAAGTGGTCACAGGAAGCCATAGCTAACAGGATAAGGTAAGGATTCAGACAAAAGGTAGCATTTGAACTGAGACTTGAAGGAAAATAGGGATAGAGGTAGAGGTTGTATATGGTACTTTTTATGGTTTTTTAAAAAAATCTTATCTCCACATTAAATTGGAAGCTCTATAAAGTAAGGGATCTCTCTGTGACTGAAACATGTTTGTCCCTCGGAGTCTTGTACAATGACCTGCATACAGCAAGTAATTAATAAATGTTGGTTGAAAGAATTTTGAATGAACCATCAGTAGATTATTTCATCCTCCATAGTCTAAGAAAATTGTTCTGTGCCTCCTCCCCTTTCCTATGAATAAGCCTTTTGCTGCCCTAGATTCTGTCCCTTTAGCCTGAGATCATTCCCTATACTTGATCATTTCTGCCCTCCCCATCACAAACCATCTCTGGCTGGTGGATACCCACTCATCCTTTAAAGATTTCCTCACATCCTGTCTCCTCCAAGAAGTCATTCTTGAGCCCAGTAGACCTTTGCCTCATTAGACCCCACGTAAAAATGGGTTGGTGTTTCACCTCTATTTATTTATCATGTATCATATTGTAGACATTTAGGAGTGTCTCAATTCCCTCCTTGCCTGTAAGCCACATGAGAGCACTGATGTATGCTACAACCTGTCCTTTTCCTCTCCAACTGTCTTCTGGGGCTACACTTGTTTTTGCACATAAGAGATCACCACTCATATCATTGGATACTTGTCTTTTCTTCAAGAAAACATGTTCTGTTCATCTCTACAGACCCTGACGGAAGCAAGGATTAGCCCCCTGTTGTCAGTAGTAGTAGTGCCTGGAAAGGAAGGGGGGAGTTCCTATTACTGAATGATGCCTTAAATAGTCCAGTTGTTCCAAAGAAAGCCAGATCATGAAAACTAATATAGTCAACTCCTAGTTATTGGGAATCTAAATAATCAGAATGCTTATATCTTTGTTTTCTTCCTTCCCCTTTTTCATTAGAAAGAGAAAAGTAAAGTAAATCAATGGATATTTTTGAATTATTTCTAATAATAAATAAATTGCAGATAATAAATAAATATGTATTTCAAATAAACATCTTTGGAGGCTTTAACTTTGCTACATGTGCTATTGATTGTTCAGTCATTTCAGTCATGTCCAACTCTTCATGACTCCCTTTGGGGTTTTATTGGCAAAAATACTTGAGTGGTTTGCCATTTCCTTTTCTCATTTTACAGATGGTGGAACTGATGCAAATAGGGTTAAATGACTTGCCCAGGGTCACACAGCTACTAACTATCTGAGGCCAGATTTGAACTCAGGAGAATAAGTCTTTCTGGCTTCAAGCCCATTTCTCTATCCCATCATGCCACCTACTTCCTCATACCTTTACTACACAGTGATGATTAATGTTCATAATGAATATAAATGCTGGAGGGTCAGGGTGGCATATTGAATACAAATGACTGGCTCTAGAATCAGGAAGTGTTGAGTTCTTGGGCTACCGCTGAGATATACTGGTTGTGTGACTACAGGCAAATGATTTAATCTCTTCGTGCCCCAGTGAAGTCTTTAAGATTTTAAGTTAAGTTGCTGATCTGCCTCAGTGGTGGGAAGTTTCCAGACTGGAAATCAGCTATACTAATAAAATCTCAGGTTTGGGCTTTCCCCATTTCTTTCTTCCTTCCTCCACCCAATCAAGAAGCAAGCAAGTTTTGGCAATATCAAAACCTGAAGTGCCTTCTGATTCCCCAATGGATAAATGCCATTATTTTCAATGTAGTTTTAGTTTAGAAATTGTCTTTTCACTCTCTGAAAACTGCTAATCCATGTATGGAATATACAAATGCTATTGCCTGTCCTCTTGTCCCCAGTATATTGCTTTAATTTAATAGTATCACATCAAACTTTTATATCAATGATATTCCTGAATCTAGTTTTTATGATATCTGGAAGGTCTAATTTACTTTAAGGGGAAAAATTTATTAGTTTTAGAGGAGGGCAACTATATTTTCTGACATGGGATAAAATCACTCGCAGACTGGAGTATGTTATTCTATTAAGATGCAATTCAATTAAACACATTTTGAATTATGTTCTGCATGGGCACAGGACTCTGTGTCTACACTTCTCTATAGTTAGCAGATTGAGTTAATTGACCAGGAAGGGGTTTGGAGCCCCTACCACTGAGTCATAAAGTCTCCATTCCTTCATGTAAATGCATGAAACATATTGCCTTAGCCTCCACCATCATTGCTCTTCAAATCCTTGGCTCTGCTCATTAACTTGGTGTTGGTAAGTTGTGAATTTGCACCTAAACCTTGATTTGCCCTAAATCAGGGATGGGCTGGAGCAAATTCCAATGAACTTTTGTGAACTTGATTGTTAAATTTTTGGTGTGAACACTTGTTACCTCAGAAATGGGCAAATGCTACAAGTTGGGGCTGACTTATTATTTTGTTGATTGTTTACATTTTAAAAAGTGATGAAGAAAATGTTAATAATCCAGTTTGAATTGAAAACTTGCCAGGCATGTATTTTTTTCCCTTTGAGAGCTTATGGTTAGACATTTTCCTGATGTCTTTTCTGATGTTTATTGCTTCCATTTAGATTCTTGGCGAAGGCTAGAGAGTTTCCTCTTTTCCCTTGCTTGGGTTGATGGTGATTTTGAACTGTGGTTCAGTGATGAAGACTCTTCTTGCCTTTGGTTGTCTTGTCAATGGGTCCTTCTTTTCTTTCACACACATGTTGCTGAAGTCACTGAGGAAAGCTGTTGTATTTCCTATCTACAGATTTTAATTTGATCTTTAATCTTGCTATGGTGCGATAAAATACTATGTTAAATACTGTGGGAGATACATAATTATGAGACATTGTCTTTTCTTTTGAGGAGCCTACATCCTAGTTATATCTTTATCTCTATCATCTCTCTCTCTCTCTCTCTATATATATATATATATATGTACACACATATACATATATATGTGTATATACATATATACATACATATATATCTATGTATATATATTTTCAACTAGATTATACATGTATGTATGCGTGGATAAAAAATATAGATATAAATGTCAATTTGTTATTATTAAGTTATTGCTGAGTCTTTGTGACCCCATTTGGGGTTTTCTTGGCAAAGATAGTTCAGTAGTTTGTCATTTCCTTCTCCAACTCATTTTATACATGAGGAAACTGAGGCAAGCAGGGTTAAGTGACTTGCCCAGGGTCACACAGCTAGTACGTGTCTAAGGCCAGATTTGAACTCAAGTCTTCCTGACTTCAGGCCCAGGGTTCTCTCTTCTGTACCACCTAGCTGTCCTAAATAACAATAAAACCAGCATTTAATCAAATTCTTCTAAGTGATTTAGATAAAAAGTGTAAAAGAACTTTAAAGAAAAAAATGATAGAGTACCTAGAGTAATTAATTAGGCAATGTTTAATGGAGATCTCATAATGGAAGGAACCTCGGAGATCATTTAGTTCAATCCTCTCATTTTATAGATGAGGACCCTGAAGCCTGGAGAGATTATGTGATTTGTGGAAGGTCCCACAAATAAGAAATAGCAGAGACTTGTTTGACATTCCAGTTCCCTGAATACAAATGTGGCATTTCTTTCTTTCTTTCTTTGCTTTTTACTTGACAGTGTCATGAAGGGAAGATAAGATTTGCATAGAGAGTGTAGGGCATTAGCATCACAGGAAGGGGAATATCAGTGGACAGACAGAAAGGAGGAAATGAATATGGTTTGTTAATGGAACAGCCGAGGAGATGATCCTAGCTGAAACTGAGGGTTTGTGTTGTAAAAGGTTAGGAAATAAGGTTGGATGACTCAGGAGAGGGTAGAGAATGGAGAGCCTAGACTGTCTCTTGGAATGATTGGGATATTATCTCCTTGGCAATCAAGAGTCCTTGGAAGCTTTTGAGTGATAGGAGAAAAATGATGTTTCAGGAAAATTATCCTAATGGGAGAGAATGGAAAGGGTGAGAATGGAGAAAATCTAGAGAATGGAACACCAGATAAGAGATTTTTTTGGTAATTCAGGAATAAGGTGATGAGGTTTTGGACTGGGAGGTAACAGTAAAAATAGAGAAGAGATAAATATGTCAAATATTTGGAGAGCAGAGTGAGTATCCAGGAAGAGAGGGTGAACAACAGTGTAACTGTTGGAAAGAGGTCAAGAAGAGTGAGAATTGAAAAAAAGGTGATCGGATTTGACAATTCAGAGATCACTGGCAACTTTGAAGAAGGCAATTTCATTTGAGTGAGAATTCAAGGATAAAGGTTGAAAATGTGAGGGATTGGAAGGGTTGGTGGTGCTTTGACATAAATAGGGACATTAGAAAGAAGAAAGAAGAATTGGTTGTGGGAGACAGCCACTGTGTGAAGTTACAATGGAGATCACAACCCACCCATACCTGATCACGTTCAATGGCTAAACTTCTTTCAAGAAGAGAAAAGTGGTACACGTGGGACAGTGTCGAGAGGACAGAATTTTGCTGCTAAAGGTCCTCTTCCAAGTGGAAGCCACTAGGTGATTTGGGCAGAAGGTTCAAGGAATGGCAGTTCTGGGAGTGTGGCAGGAATTGTTGCCTAGGAAGCTGATTCAGGTGCCTGGATTGTAGTTAGATTTTATCTTCTCTGAGTAGCCAAGGAGTATAAATTGGTAGAAAGGAGTGGGTAAAGGTGAGGTTGTGGTATGGTTGTGTTCAATACAAGCCCATGATTGGCTATTGTGGAGAAAGTAAGATGCAAATTGTCTTTCTCCTTTCTAGCTGTTGATAACATAGCTTTTGGGTTCGAGTTCTATTTCCTTAACAAACCGTGGCCCTCATTTTGGAGAACATCATCTGAGATGAAGGAGGAGGTTACATCAGAGATGATTATAAGCCATTGAGTTTGGGTAACCGAGAATGCTGCCATTAACAAATCAATGGGAAATGATTGAGGAAGACTTGCTTTGTGAAACAAAGCAGTGACATAAGTTTTAAAGTGTTTGTGGTGACAGCAAAATAGCAAAGTGGAAATGTTCTATTAGAAATGTTACAGTATCAATATTCCTGGTTCCAGGTGGATGTATGGAAGCTTTCTGGCCACATGTGACTCATCTTTTCCAGAATATTCAAAGTTACATTCGGGATGTCATCAGGAATGAGAAGGGAAAAGGAACATTAGATTTTGAAAGGAAGAGGGCATAACTGATGATTTTTAAAGGTACAATTTCAATAGAGGGATGAGTTGAACTTCTAAGAATTAAGGAAGAAGGTCAGATGAGGAAATGGAGGCAAACTCTATTCTGGTTCCAAACTCCAAATTCATTCATGAAGTTGGTTGTTGAAAAGGAAAATAATCAGTCAGTAACTGGTGAGGGAAATAGAGCAAGATAAGCAAACTTTTCAGTTGTGGAGGCCTGTGCATTTTAAAAAGCATTCTTAACAACCTTCCTTTAACACTGGGGTTAGTTCTTAACTTTTTCATGTGCCATGGAAGTCTTTGTGGCAGTCCAAGACCCATAGGCCTCTTCTCAGAGTAATATTTTTAAATGCATAAAATAAAATAAATAGGATTCCAGGGGAAACCAGTTATATTGAAATATAGTTCTCAAATTATTTTTTAAAACCAAGTTCATGGTCCCTAGTTTAAGAATCTGTGCTCTAAATGATCACAGAAACTTTTAGCTATGCTTTGAGCCAGAACTTCCTGTATCACTTAAATTTTCCATACTTCTTCTTCTGGAATTAGCCCATCTCTCTGACATTAACTATAGTTGACATGTCAGTGCAGTTCAGTTACACTCCCCATTGTTTTATTGCATTGAATAATAATGGCCTAAAAGTGCATCCCTAATGAATAAATGTAATAAGTTGATTCCTGAATCTTTAAAAGAATTCACATTTATATAGCACTTTAAGGTTTATAAAATCATTTCTCTACAGTTATCCTTTCTGCAAAATGGACATCATGAGTTTCATTATTCCCACCTTTTGCCCACAGATAAGGAGATGAGGTCTTGAAGGATTTAAGTGGCTTAACTACCCATAGTCACATGGGCAGTGTGTTTCTGGGGTGAAATATAAACTTGGTTTTCTTGATTTCCATTATGCCAGAGCTATCAAATATGTGACCCATAATACGCCTGTATGAAGTCCAAACAAGGTTAACATGTAATTGAGAAATATTTAACAAAATAAATAAAATACTGGAATATAAATAGTATTACATTTTAAAACTAAGTCAATAAGTGGCCTCGAAAGGACCTTGTATGGTTTAATGTCCACCACCCCCCCCCCTTTCTCTTTGATTTTGACACCATTGCTTTCCATTTTTGTTGAGTTTTGATATTACTTCACTGTCTTAAGAAACTACAGCATAGAGAAAATATTTGTACACATATGTATATCCAGAAGACATATATGTGTATCTATATCTTTATATCAATACAATGTTTATTTGGTGACAAAAATGCAACTCATGATATTGTTAAGAACATTCTTCCCTCCCCACCTCCTGCCTCCAGGAACTGAAGAGAAATTGACTATTCTTCAATTCCCAGAAGTAAATTCTCCTCATTTATCCTGTCAGATCATTGATGAGAAAATCATTAAGATACTCAAGAGACCTGTGAAGAAATAGATCCTCACCTTTTCTTCCCCTAAACACTTGGAAACTGCTGAATTTGCACAAGGCCAAACTATCTTTTAGATAAACCAAATTAATGGCCTTAGTATTTCTTAATATAAGGGGATTTTTGATATTTAAAGAGGCATCAGAACCACAAGGTCTACTTACTTTTTGACCCATTCCAAATATCTTATCAAGAGACTCCAAATTACTTACTCATGAAAATCTTTATTGGATTTTTATAAAGTTAAGATTTGTCTATTTTATTCATACCTACTAGTATAGACTTCATTAAATTTAAATTTCCAGTCAATGTCTCACCAATGATTTGCCCAATGGAAAGTCTCTAAACCCTTGTTGCTTCTTCATGATGTAGGCATTATGATCATCACTAGAAGTATTGATTGAAGTTATTGCCTTGCAAACATTAATAAATAAGACCATACCAACTTTAACATTTAATACAGCTGTCAGTGTCAGAGTAGCCTCAGAGATTAGTTATTTTGAGAGCTAAGGCTCTGGATTTCTGGTGAAATATTGAAAAAATATACATATAAGATAATGTAATATCAAATAAAATATAGCTATTGTTCAGCAACGAACAACCACCATTAAATAAATACCTGCTATTTGCAAAGAATTACATTAGACACTCAATGAGGCAAAGGTAGGCAGGATATAATTCTTGCCCACAAAGTGCTTATAATCTACTAGGGAAAACAGGGCAATAGGATTACAAAGGAAATCAAAAGTTAGTGAAAATAAATATGTATTTTTTTAACCACTCAATTTCATGAGCCCCTGGATTCAGTCCACAGACCTCTGGTAGCAGGGCATTGGGTGAGGTAGGATTGGATTGTACCTAAGAACCCCTGAATCAGAATTCATTTAAAAATAAAAACAAAAACAAAAATTACTGTAGTGGTTTCAACAAGATAAAATGGAAAGCTTAGACTATGTGGGAGTAGTTGAAATAGAAAGGAAGGGGGCAGCTAGATGGCGCAGTGGATAGAGCACTGGCCCTGGAGTCAGGAGGACCTGAGTTCAAATCCGGCCTCAGACACTTAATACTTACTAGCTGTGTGACCCTGGGCAAGTCACTTAACCCCAATTGCCTTACTAAACACACACACACACACACACACACACACACACACACACACACACGAGAAATAGAAAGGAAGGGACACTTGAAAGAGATATTATATAAGTGGGGTTAACAGCATGTCATGTGGATAGGACACTGATAGCAAGGAATCAATACCCCTGGATTTTCAAGCATGAGTGAGCAGGATAATGGTGATGCTATTAACAAATAGGAGGAATCAATAAGACAGACTTGAAGAGGAAGATGAGTTCATATTTGAAAGGTCTTTTGAATTTGAAGAGGTGGCAGGACATCCAGGTAGAAATGTGAGATGTCTGATGGAGACTTGGAAAGGTAGGTTTGGATCCCAGGAAAGCGATGGCATTTGGAGGTGAAAATTTGGGAGCCAACTGCACAGAAGTTAAATTGTGGGTGTAGATGCCCTCAACTATTTTTTTTTCTTTAGCAACCTAGGACAATGATTCATCTATTGACTACTTACAGTTTAGGGGCTTGAGAAAGGATGATGCCATTGAAATATTCAGTGTGGTAGAATATAACAGGATATCAATCCCCAGGGAGGTGAGAGCAAAAATTATATGGTACAGATTTTTAGTGGGCCAGTTGGCCATGTTTAGTGATTTCCTCCAGCATCTTGTAGCAGTTTGGCTATAACAAGGGCAGATCAATTTGATGGTTTGGTTTGAGGAAAATTATAGCAGAAGGCTCTAACTCTAATGAGATTTAAGGTGATAGCAATTCAATCATTGAAGAAGTTGATCATGGATCTACACTGGATGAAGAGATAAGTAAAGTTATAAAATGGTAGCTAAGTGGTACAGTGAATGGAGCACTGGGCCTAGAGCCAGGAGGACTTGGGTTCAAATCCAGTCTTAAACACTTCTTAGCTGCATGTCCCTGAGCAAGTCATTTAACCTCTATTTCCCTCCTGGATCATAGACAAAAAGATGATCCCACTGGAGAAAAAAGTAGCCAACCACCAGCATCTTTTCTAAGAAAACCCCATGGACAAACATCCATATGGTCACTAAGAGTCAGGTACAACTGAACAACTGAATAAAAAAAGTCATAAAAAGAATGAACTGGCAGAATAAAGAGAAGCTGAAGCAACAAAGGTCAGGATATAAAAACAGGTTTGGGCATATCGAGGAAGGAGAGGAAGTAAAAGGACCAGAGAGCGTGATCCTTAGCACATTCTCTCTGATCTAGTGACACCAGCTTCCTGGCTGTTCCTCAAACCAGCCTCTCCAGCTTTCAGATCTGGGCATTTTCTCTGGCTGTCTCCCACACATAGAACCCTCTCCCTTCTCATCTCTGTCTGCTGGCCTCTCTGGCTTCCTTCAAGTCCCAATTAAAATCTCATTCTCCATATCAGGCTTCTTAAACCTATTACACTCATGAAACCTTTTTGCCCAAGAAATTCTTACTTATCTCTTCATCCAGTGTGTATATAGGCATATAAAATAGCTCTACATAATCTTTTACTATTGGCAAATTTTTCTTGACCCCCACATTCGGTTACATAACTTTATATGGGGTTGTGACTCATAGTTTAAGAAGCTTTCCTCTATAGGAAGCCTTCCTCAACTCCTCTGCATTCTGGTACCTTCCTTTTAATTAGGTAGATGCGCTTATCACAATTTAACAGATGAAGAAACAGAGGCAGATAATGGTCAAGTGATTTGCCTAGGATCAAACAGCTAGTAATTGTCTGAGGCAGGATATGAACTCAGGTCCTCCTGATTCCAGGGCCAGTGCTCTATCCATTGGGTGTCTTGACTTTTCTTGACCAAACTGAAAGCTCAATTTCAGTTCCTTAGTTGAATTGTTTCAGAAGGCAAGACCTTCGAAATTTCCAGAGATAGAGGTCAGTGGTGAGAGCCTTGTTCAGTGACTCATTCCTAGTTGTTAGAAATTTGCCTCTGGTGATCTATTTGAGAGCAGGGTCATTCATAAATATTTTATAAGATCCTTTTCTAAGACCTATGCCTTTTGTAAAAGGAGAAAAAATTCTCCTTAGTCATTTTTTTAATTTTATGATATGGGGATAGAAATGAACATTTCCATTCTAGTACATGTCATGTCCTCCTTTTATCTCTCAATTTCTTTGTGAATTAAAATACAAAATCAATAGTCTTTTAGGCTTAAAAAAGCTGCACATTCCACCTTCCCCCCTCCTTTTCTTGCTAAAAATTTCATCTTTGAGGGAAAAAAAACCCAATATCATTTTCTGTACTTTCTATTCATCAGAACTCCAGTATCATCATGTTCTCCAGGCCTGTCTTATTAGCATCCGTTGGGAGCTGTGATTGTCATTCTTTGTTTCACTTATTAATTTGTCTTAAGTGGTAAAATTTTGCTACTCTCTTTTAGAATGAGGCCATGTTTGGATAATAAAACATAAAGTTGGGCAATAAAAAAAGAGCAAACTAAGTTTATGGCTTATGTGTTAAAATTAAATAGGAAGTGTTTTGTATAGTAGGGAGATGGCAAAGTAAAATTAAGTCCCAGTGTAGAGTGCCGGAGAGTTAGATTAAATCTGTGATGCATTGTGGTGTGTGAGTGGGAAAGAATGATTCCTGCATATGTTTTATAACACCACGCCGGAAACACTGTTGCTGCAGCAGCAGAATGGGGAATACAATCAGGGTGTTCTGAAACCAGTGCCTATTTATCTTAAATTAATCATTTTCTGAGTAGGCAGATGATATCCTAGTGCTATATGCCAATGCCTTTTTATTCATGCTGTAGATAAAACAAGAATTCTCTTGTGTTAAGGAGAGCTGTAAAATACAGGGGCACGCACACTCTAAATCTTGGTGGAGAATTAACTGCTTTCTCCACGTTGTACATCATGTAGGAACCTGAAGTTAGTTAATAATTGGGTTCAGTGTAAAACCGTTGGAACCACTGAGGCCAATTTGCTTTTTGGCCCTGGGGAGGGATGTCGGGAAATGTTTTCTCCCAAATGAGGGAGAGGAAAGTCTCTTTTCCCTTCTCTTTTCTGAGCTTGTACTGGAGCCAGGCTGATGGAATTGCAAGGGAAAGATGTGCCCTAAGTTAGATACTTGCACACCCATCAGCTCTGTAGATTTTCAGCTGAATCTTACCGCGAGGTGAGCTGCAGACCCAGGCAGCGACCAGCTACACATGCATTCAGCTCCATGTCTTTGCTAGGGGTTATATAGATAGTTTTGTAACCAAATACATTCTTTTCTCCTCTTACGTCCACTGGTATGGAGTTGTGGGCTGATTGGCGAGAGGCAAGAGAGAGCCTTTGGGTGACAGTGGCATAATAAGATAGAGGGCAGCATGATACAGGGGATGGGGAGCCAGCCTTGAGCAACTTGGCAACACTGACTTATTAACCTGGGGTCTGTGAATAGTGTGTGTGTGTGTGTGTGTGTGTGTGTGTGTGTGTGTGTGTTAGTAATATAGACACATATACACATGTATGTGTGTGCATGAGTGTATACTGTAATGATTGGAATGATGCCACCTGCTGGAGAATTACTGTAGGAAAGTTCCTCCATGAGGAGAAGGCATCTGAGGGCAAGCCATGTGGCTTTACTTGGCGTCAGGAAGTGACGTTTGCTCATGGGTACTGTCAATCAAAGCTACCAGCCAATTAGCTTGGAGATGTATGTGCGAGTGTTTGGGATGTTCCAAGTTTCACCGGAGGCTTGTGGGATGAAGGAGGTGTGGCTCACTCTCTTTCCTGAGGACTCTCGTGGAGAGTGGAGCTAAAATGTGTGCTCCCTTTGATATATAGATATATAGCCTCCCTCTCTCTCTCTCTCTCTCTCTCTCTCTCTCTCTTTCTCTCTCTTCACCAAATTCTTATTCTCCTTAATAAATGTTTAAAAGTCTAACTCTTGCTAAAGCTTCTAATTTATTGGTGACCACTCATTAGATATTTTAGACAGACTAGCTAGAATTTTAGCCCCTTTACAATACCCATATATGTATAGACTTTATGTGTCTATTTAATAATACAGACACATATGTGTGTATGTATGTACATATATACACACATTTATATAGAATATATGTGTGTATATGTTTTCTATAAAGTTTCTGTTCAGTGGAACTGCAGTATCAGCATGTTCTCCAGGCCTGCTTATTAGCAACTTTTGGAAGCCGTGATTGCTATCCATTGTTTCACTTATTAATTTGTCTTAAGTGCTAGAATTTTGCTACTCTTTCAGAATTAGGCCATGTTTGCATAATAAAATGTAAAATCTCCTAATTAAAAAAGAGCAAATTGTTTATGGCATATACATATTTATATATGCTGTGTATGTATTATGCATTCTATATATTCGTATCTATACATACACATAGGCATATGTATATGTATAGATATGTATGCACACATTTCCTATATACACATCTTTCTATCTATCTAAATATACACACAGACACAAACACATCTATACATATCTATACATCTATACACAGACAAACTCAATAAAATCCAGGATGAAATAGGAATCCTTTGTTTGGCATTCAAAACCTTTCATCACCCAGCTGCCCCCTGCCCCTCACCTTTCCAGTATTTACACCTTATTTTTCACTATGTATTCTTCAATCCAGTGACACTGGCCTCCCTGCTATTGTTGACACAAGGCAATCCATCTCTTGGCTCACACACACATGTGTATGTATGTAATTATAGGTAATAAATAATGATATTTCATTATAATGTTTCCTTTGTAATTTTTTTTGTATTTTATCTCATACCTTTAAAAAACGTGACCCTGAGAACGGGGGTACACAAATTTCACCAAGCTATCAAAGGGTTCCATTATATGAAAAGGTTAAGAAGCCCTTCTCTAAGACTATAAGTTGTAGAGAATTTGTTGGTCTGTATAGTGAGGAAGATTTTCTGCACCTGGGGATCCCCTATTCCAAGCAAGTCATGGGTACCCTTCCTATATTTGATGTTCTGGTCTTTCTTTTGCCTCTTTTTGTATCTCCAGAGCTTGATGCAGTGCCACACTAGGCATCCAGTAAATGTTTACTGATCGATTGACTGACTATCCCTTTCCCTGTTGTAGCAGAAAGCACATTAGGTTTGAAGTCCAGATCCAATTTCTGCCTCTTCCACTGACTTTCCATGTGACCTCTAGTAAGCAATAGATTTTAGAGCTAGAAGGTGTCTTGGAGATAACAATAATAACTGACATTTATAGAACACTTTATAGATTACTTTCGATGTATTATCTCATGAAGTTCACAATGGCCCAGTGAAATATTATGATCCTCATTCCATAGATGAGAAAATGGAGGCTCTTGGGGCCATAGAGTTTAAATGACTTCTCGTCACAGGATTTGAAGTTAGTCCCTCCAGGCAAAGCCTGGTAATTTATTAGATAAGTAACATGGTAGAGGGAACTCTTGACTTGGGATCAGGAAGACTTGAGTTCAAATCCTGCCCTGTACAATTACTAGCTGTGTGACCTTGAACAAATCACTCAACTTCTTTCAGCTTGAGTTTTCTTATTTGTAAAGTGGGGATTAGGGTACCACCTACCTCCCAGGTAAGGATCAGATGACATAACATATGTAAAGTGCTTCGCAAACTTTAAAGTCCTGTATAAATGGAATTTGCTGCATTGTTGTTGCTGTTGTTGTTGTTGTTGTTATTGCCACTGCTTTGCTTTTCTCTGTATCATCTAGTCATTGTTTTTTGGTTTTTTTTTTTTGCTGTGAAATGAGGTTTAAGGGACTTGCCCAGGGTCACATAGCTAGTAAGTGTCAAGTGTCTGAGGCTGGATTTGAACTCAGCTCTGCCTGAATCCAGGGCAGGTGCTTTATCCATTGTGCCACCTCGCTGCCAATTATCTAGTCATTTTATGGATGAGGGCACTTAGCCATGGAAGGACTAATTGACTCATCCAACATCATACATTTTACTAAGAGTTAGAATTGGAATTCTTAATTCCAGAGCTCTTTTGCTTAAGCAGACCAGGCTCCCGGTTCTTTATCCTCAGGATGAGGGTGCTGGGCTACGTGATTTCCAAAGGCATTTACAAAACTCTAATATTCTATTCTACTAGGATTCTTGCTCAATGTTTGACTATGTTTGTCAATCAGTGACACCTGCAAAGTGGCTAGGAGATTCTCAGTCAAAGGGATCCTGAGGAAATGGAGGGAAATGCTGTTATTTTTCCTTTCTCCATCCCCTTCAGGGATACAATGATCTGATCAGGAATGTAGTAGAGTCACCGGATTGTTAAATTTTCAGTGTGAGTAGGCAAGCACTACAAATGGAACTTGATTTATTGTTGTGTGATGGTCAAGACTCAGTAAAGTGATGGAGAAAATGCTAGTAAGAGTAAACTTAGAAGTGTGTCCTGGGTTTTTGGAGAGCTGGTTTTTAAACATTTGCCAACATACCTCTGGAATCAACTCTTTGTATCTACACTTTCAGCCGTATGTGTCCATGTTTATGTTCTATCGAGCATGTTGAGAATTCTGAGTGGATAGTGATAAAAAAAAAACAAAACCCTCAACAAGTCAATGGACTCTTGTTCATTCAGGATGCCCTGGCCATTATGCATGGAATGATTTTTCCCATTTCTTTTTTATCATAAAAGTATTTTATTATTTTCTAGTTACATGTAGAGATAGTTTTCCACATTTGTTTTTATAAGATTTCTAGTTTCAATTTTTTCTCCCTTCCTACCCTCCCTCCCCCTCCCCAAGATAGCAAGCAATCTGATATAGGTAATATATGTACAATCACATTAAACATATTTCTGCATTAGTCATGCTGTGAAAGAAGAATAAGAGAAAAAGAGAAAAACTTCAAAAAAAGGAAAAAGAATAGAAATAGCATGGTTCAGTCTGAATCTAGATTCCACAGTTCTTTTTTTCTAGATTTGGAGAACATTTTTTATCTGAGTCCTTTGGCAGTATCTTGGACCATTGTATTGCTGAGAAGAGTCAAGTCTATCAGAGTTGATCAACACACGGTATTGTTGATATTATGTACAATGTTCTCCTGGTTCTGCTCATCTCATTCATCATCAGTTCATGTAAGTCCTTCCAGGTTTCTCTGAAATCCTCCTGCTCATCATTTCTTACAGAACAATACTATTCCATTACATTCATATACCACAACTTGTTCAGCCATTCCCCAATTAATGGGCATCCCTTCAATTTCCAATTCCTTGACACCACAAAAAGAGCAGTTACATGTACATGTGGGCCCTTTTCCCTTTTTTATGATCTCTTTGGGAAAAAGACAGAATAGTGGTATTGCTGGGTTAAAGAGTATGCGTACCGTTTTAGACCTTTGGGCATAGTTCCAAATTGCTCTCCAGAATGGTTAGAGCAGTTCACAGCTCCACTAACAATGCATTAGTGTTCCAATTTTTTCCACAGCTTCTCCAACATTTATTATTTTCCTTTTTTGTCATACTAGTTAATCTGATAGGTGTCAGGTGGTACCTCAGAGTTGTTTTAATTTGCATTTTTCTAATCAATAGTGATTTAGAGCATTTTTTCATATAGCAATAGATAGCTTTGATTTCTTCATCAGAAAACTGCCTGTTCATATCCTTTGACAATTTCTCAATTGGGGCATGACTTGGATTCTTATAAATTTGATTTACTTCCTGATATATTTTAGAAATGAGGCCTTTATCAGAAATACTGGCTATAAAAACTGTTTCCCAGCTTTCTGCCTCCCTTCTAATTTTGGATGCATTGCTTCTGTTTGTACAAAACCTTTTTAATTTAATGTAATCAAAATCATCCATTTTGCATTTCATAATATTCTCTATCTCTTGTTTGGTCATAAACTGTTCTCCTTTCCATAAATCTGAGAGTTAAACTATTTTTCTCTCCTGATTTACCTATGGTATCACCTTTTATGTCTAAATCATGTACCCATTTCGACCTTATTTTAGTATAAGGTGTAAGATGTTGGTCTATGCCTAGTTTCTGCCATACTATCTTCCAGTTTTCTCAGCAGTTTTTGTCAAATACTGAGTTCCTATCCCAGAAGCTGGAGTCTTTGGGTTTATCAAACAGTATATTACTAAAGTCATTTACTACTGTGTCTCCTCTGCCTAACCTACTCCCTTGATCCACCACTCTATTTCTTAGCTAGGACCAAATAGTTTTGATGACTGCCACTTTATAGTAAAGCTTCAGATTTGGTACAGCTAGCCCACCTTCCTGTGCTTTTTTTTTTTCAATAGTTCCCTTGATATTCCTGAACTTTTGTTCTTCCAGATGAATGATTTTTCCCATTTCTTCTTTCAACCATCACACCTATGAGCAGATCCCAGGTTATAGCAGACAAAATTCTCGTTAGTGCTGTAGCAGAGAGCAGAAAGTGTGTGAGTATATAGGACAGTTAAGAAACAGGAAAAAAGGGGTGGTGGTACAAGGTTAAACAACTTTCCCTACTCTTTGTTAGCCATTGTACAAAGAATTCCTGGAGAATAAAGTTCTCCCTAGCAGGCTTCTCCCTAAGCAGTGTTAAGGGCTAAAATTCTAGCTAAACTGTCTAAAATATCTAATGAGTGGTCGCCAATAAATTATAAGCTTTATCAAGAGTTAGACTTTTAAGCATTTATTAAGGAGAATAAGAGTTTGGTGAAGAAAGAAGAAAAGACCTAGATTCCTATCTATTAAAGGGAGAGCGCATTTCTCGCTCTGCTCTCCACCAGAGTCCAAAGGAAAGAGTGCGAGTCAGAGCACCCGGCTCTTCCTTCTTCCTCCCACTAGCCCACATCACTTCCTGACGCCAAAGAAAAGACTCCTGGTCTTGCCCTCAAAGACCTCCACTTCATGGGCGGAACTCTTCTACAGTAAGTCTCCAGCAGGTGGCGTCATTCCAATCGTTACAGCAGGCAACAACATAGATTGAAGACTTTAGTTTCCAAGGGCAGAGAAAACTTAATAAAAAAAATTGGGGGTGGGGGTCATTGTACTACTTTGAATTAGATCTGATTAACTTTAACTCTACAGCTCCTTGGTGTTATCTGAATTATTTTTATGGCGGATTCAGAAATCCAACTTAGTTTTCCAGGTGTTAGGCATCTGAAATCCTCTTTTGTATCAGAATCCAATCCTCTTCCTTCCATTTCCCACCCTTCTTTTCTTTTTTTTTCTTTTTTCTTTTCTTTTTTTTTGTGGGGCAATGGGGGTTAAGTGACTTGCCCAGGGTCACACAGCTAGTAAGTGTCAAGTGTCTGAGGCCGGATTTGAACTCAGGAACTCCTGAATCCAGGACCAATGCTTTATCCACTGCGCCACCTAGCTGCCCCCATTTCCCACCCTTCTAATCCAACATTTGCAAAGGGATGCAAAAAAAAATATAACAACTCAGAAATGAAATTATAATCTAACATTGGTTCTAGGCAGATTTCATTTAACTTTTTTTCGAGTCATGGAAAAGAGTCATGTCTGACTCTTCATGACCTGATTCGGGAATATCTTGGCGAAGTTGGTGGAGCAGTTTACTATTTCTTTTCTCATTTCTCCTCATTTTACAAATGAGGAAACTGAGGCAAACAGAGTGAAGCGACTTGCCCAGAGTCGCACAGCTAGTCCGTGTCTCAAGCCAGATTCGAACCCAGGAATGTGAAGCTTCCTAACTTCAGACCCACATTCTCTCCAATGCACCACTCAGCTGCTTTCCTTTCACTTAAACTATTTCCAATATACTGTCTGATATATATATATATATACTTTTCTGTCTGAGATTGTATGTGTTCTGTATGAATCTTGTATCTATGAGATGTCCTTGACATTGCGGCTGTGAACCTTTATCTGATAATATTTTACTAATTACATTTCAATATAATTGTTTTCCTTTATAATTCTCTGTGTATTATTTTATGCATTTAAACACATTTGGTGATTTGGTGCTGGGGTCCATGGCTCAAACAAGGTTAAGAACTCCTGCTCTAGATGAGGTTTCCTCCATCTGTTAAATCCTGTGTTCTGTTAGTTTCCTTAAAATCTCCAGAAAACAAGCTCCACTCTTAACTGTTTTTAAGAACCTGATGGGAATTTTCACAATTTCTGTGGCTGAGGAACTCTTCCAAGTGTCTAATCTAAATCCTCACTGGTACCTTTTAAGTCTGCTTCTTTTAATCCTGTTGTCACACACACACACACACATCCCCACTATCATGAAAAACCTTGAAGCTTATTGTGTCTTTCCTCAGTTTTGGTTAGGCTCAGTAATAATAGCTGACTTTTATTCATATGGTGATTGAAAGCTTGCAAAGTATGTTATCTCATCTGATTCTCCAGGCAACTCTGGGTTTTGGGGTTTGCTTTAAGGTATAATGGATAGAGTGTTGAGCTTAGAGTCAGGAAGACCTGAATTCAAATCCCACTGCAGATACTTGCTACCTGTGTGACCTGGGCAAGTCACTTAACTCTGTTTGCCCGAGTTTCATCATCTATAAAAATGAGCTGGAGAAGGAAATGGCAAACCCTTCCAGTGTCTCTGCCAAGAAAACCCCAAATGGGGGTCATGAAGAGTCGGACGTGACTGAACAACAACAGAAAAGCCAATTAAGGTTTAAAATGGCTTTAAAGATTTATAGAAAATACAGGGTGTCCCATAAGTCTTAGCACAGCTTTAAGCTATTTAAAACTGCACTAAGGCTTTTTGGGATACTCTGTTATAATATGCATTATCTCATTCAATCCTCACAAGAGCCCTGTGGGGAAAGTGCTATAAATACCACCATGATTTCAGAAATGGCAGAACTGAGGCTAAAAGGTTAAGCAACTTGCCAAGGTCACACAACTAGTGAGCGTCTGATGGGGGATTTGAACTTAAGTCTTCTTATCTTGATGTATAATAGTGCTCTATACACTGTGCCACCTATATGTCTTAAAAAGGTCAGTTACTTTTAAATTCTTTTTTTTTCACAGCATTTTTTCCCTCAAATTTGTGTTACCTGGTAGCCTTTTATCCAGGTACTAGATTCTCCACGTCACACTTTGGAACATAATTGAATAGTAATTTTGGGGGGAGGTGGTGTTAAGAGGCATTAGCAGCTAGGAGAGGGGAGCAGAAAAGGCTTCATGCAGACAGAGGCACTTGAGCTGAATCTTAAAAGAAACTAGAAATTCCAAAAGGTGCTTTCCAGGAATGGGGGACAGCTGGTATGAAGTCTCAGAGATATGAGGTGACATGTCATGGAAGGCCAGTTTGGCTGGACCAAGGAGTGCATGAAGGACTATGATGTGTAATATGAATGCGAAGGTAGTTTTGAGAGTCTTCATAATGACAACCCATTTTCTCTAAGGTCAGGAAACCAGTGAAAACACAACTCTGGGAAGTATGTCCTGCTACCTCATTAAAGAAAAATTAGATTCTACTCAGATTATATTTGTAATCTAAAATCTATTAGTTGAACCCTGCTGTGTACTGTTCATTAATAAAAGATTCTTCTCTAGCATTGCAACAGCAACTTAGGGCAGTATTACAAGGCAATAAACACAGAGGTCATGCCATCCCATAGTGAAGCAAGGTATAAGCAAGGTCTTCAAGGAAAATATATATTTTTTAAAACATAAGTTACTGTAGTAACCATGACAGAGTGCCTTATGTATATAGTAGGTACCTAATAAATGCTCAGTGACAAGTAATTGAACTTTATCATTTGGAGTCAGAGAACTTCTATTAAAATATGAACTGTAGTACAAACTACGTGTCTACCTTGGGCAAGTTGTTCATTCTTCATTCTCAAAGAGGACCAATGATATCAGGAGGATCATGTCTTGACTTGCAAGTGAACTGGATGTAAGGGAGACAGAACTGTCATCAGCCTCACTCTCTCCTCCAGGGTCTTCAGAGTCCACTGGCAACACATAAATACTTAACCTCTCTGTGCCAAAGTTTCTTCTTCTGTAAAATGATGGGATTGGATTACATGGTTTCCAAGATCTCTTACAGATACAGATCTATGAATTTATGGCTCCAAGAAACCTATTTAATGTTGATTTCCTTTGTAAAATATTTCAGAATAAAATTATTTCCCTCTCTTTTTGAATATAAATAATTTGTATTTTATTCATCACTATAGTCTCCCAATACCTTGTTCTAAAGCCTTGGAGTATTATTATCTGACAAAGGAGAAAATGCTTTAGTTCTTTTATTGTATTGTAGTAAAATAGATCTCAAAAATTCATATAAACATTAGCTTAATAAAACATTCAGTTACGCCATTGATGGTGATCATTTTAATTTAGCTGGAGTTTTTGAGGATCATGCCCATTAAATTCACTCTTAACTAATATGCCCCTGCTGTTTGGGGAAGGTTCATCTGATATTTCATCAGCTGATTGATGGTTACACAACCTCTATTATGCTCACTGACATTTCTAGTAATTAATTCATATGATTTGTTTTAATCATTTTTGCTCAGATGGAGCTAGGGAGAAAAAATAAAATATTATAATTACTTATTTTTATAGGACTTCTATAAAACAAATTAAATTGGGTGTTGCAGAACACCCAAATTATATCGATAGTATATTTTATGGTATTGAATTACTCAGTTTGGCTGTCTAAAGTGATGACATTCTCAGATTTCTTTGCTTTGGGCTTCATAATGATCAGGAAGAAGTATTTTAAAAGAAGATATGTCCAATCAAAGCTTTATCAATATTCCCCATGGATTGGGTCTTTGTTTTAAAGGTGTCACTGATGAATGTTGGTCAGATACATTAGTGGATATTTAGAAGACCCTTCTATTTGAAAGTCTATAAAGAAATTTAGTAAGATCCTCCAAAGTTAGTCAGCATATATCTTGATATTTAGTGAAACAGGGAACAGGAAGAATGATGGAAAATATTTCTGGGGATTATGAAATGAAAAACAGCCCAAAATTTGTAGATCATTGGAAACCTCAAACTTCTGTCAATCACCTGCTGAGCATTTATTATATGCCTATTATGTGCCAGTCATTGTGCTAGGAGCTGGGAACATAAACACATAATTTGAATACTTTCTTCAAGAAGAAAGTCAGGAAATGATAAACATGGAATGCACTGATTAACGCACATAAAAACACATTGAAATTATATATTAAAAGACAAGAAACTTATTGTTGCCAAAGTAGCAGTTATTTCAGAATTAGAGGTTTATCTGCACTCATATCATTACTTTGGACAAAAGTAAAAATCAATATCAGAATGGAATAAAGGATAAAAATGAGAAGACACTGTATATGATTAGAAGAGCCTCTTTGTAATCTATTTAAGCAAACTACTCTGAAATTTGGGAAGTAGCTAAAATTATTGCTGGATTATCATTTCTTAGAGAAATTTAAGTGGCGCTTATATCAGTACAAATGAATATAACTAGGAGGGCAAAGCCCCCTCCCCCCCAAATATTATAAAAGCATACACACATATATACTTATATGTGAACATATATATATATATATATATATTCACACACACATGTATACTCATACACACATACATCAGCAAACCTTTAATCTTTCAAAGCAGAGACATGGCAACCTAAACTAACACCTGGTTCAAGTATAAGCTCATTTGCAAAATGTTAAAGAGAAGCACATTAGAAGATTATAATATTGCTTCACACAAATGATAATCATCAGAAGGGGGGAAAAAGCCCACAGAAAAGTTAGCATCAGCTCTATCTAAGCCAGATAATCTTTTTTTTTTAGTTTGAATAGAATTTTATTTTCCAAAATATGTGTAAAAACAAATTTTAACATCAATTAAAAAAAATTGTTCCAACTTCTCTTCCTCCTCCATTCCCACCCCTCACCCACTAGAACTCAAGCATTTCAAAATAAGTTATACATGAGTAGTCATCTAAGCCAGATAATCTCAAGGAAATTTATCAATGAAAGTAGAAGGAGAACAGAAAGTTGGGGAAAGGAACAGATTGGTCAATATTGCTGTATACATTGTTTCTTATCACTGGGAATGGTTGCACCACCACGGTGGGATTCTCCATCTTGGTACCCAGTGGAATAGATGAGGAAGACTATCCTTCTAGTCTGAGTGAAATATGGAGACTAGTTTCAAAAACAAGAGTCATAGCAGATGCAAAGTAGTTATGTAGTTTGACAGTGATGATTCATGTGCAGAAAGTAGCATTTCACTGAGGAACCATGTAATCAGAAAAGGAAGGGAACTGGTCACATGAAAGACAGTAACAAGTAAGAGAAATCAAGCCAGGGCAGCTAGGTGGCGCAGTGGATAGAGCACCGGCCCTGGATTCAGGAGGACCTGAGTTCAAATCCGGCCTCAGACACTTAACACTTACTAGCTGTGTGACCCTCGGCAAGTCACTTAACCCCAATTGCCTCACTTTAAAAAAAAAAAAGAAGAAGAAGAAGAAGAAAAAAGAGAGATCAAGCCCAGGTTTTGAACTGCTATACAGGAATAGGGGGAAGGTTTTAATAATATTGGTAGATACTCTATGGAATATTTATAGAAAGACGTGGGTAAAAATGCAAAAAAAAAAATGAGAAGTCATGATAGGTTGAGTTATACCTCTAGAAAGAGTACCCATATCAATGAAAGGGTATTCTTGTGGTGTAGCCTAGGGATCTCTCTTTGGCTTTGTGCTGTTTAACATTTTATTCAATAAGTTAAATAAGTTCAAAGATATATTTTTATCAAATTTGCAGGAGACACAAATCTAGGCGGTATAATAAACACAAAGAATAACTGATTCTGAAACCAAAGTAGTCTCACCAGGTTAGAATGTTGGGCTAAATCTAAGATAAAATGGATTGGGGAAAAATAGAAAGTCTTAAAATTTGAGTTCAACAAATCAAGTTCATATGACAAAATGGTGGAAACATGACTGGATAGTAGGTCATCTGAAAAATGAAAAGACCTAGTAGGTAATAGTTAATTATAATCTCAACAGGATTCAACAATTAGAATTTGTTGAATTAGATTAGATCTAAATTAGATTTTGGATATGGTGTCCAATAAAGCTGAATGACAAGCTCAACTTACTTAGGATCTGTGTCACCTTATTAAGTGGCAGCTTGCTTAGGGTCATATTGAACCTGGGTCTTCCTGACATTGAATCCAACTCCCTACACCACTCCAATTCTCTTTCATCATTAACTTACTAGAGATCTTCAAACCTAATGATTCAGTATTAGATCAGGATTTAATAGCTCTGTGAGGGAGAAAAGACATTTAAGAAATTACAATCTGTGACACCTCTCACAGACACACGGCAGCCAGTGCATGAGCCTCTGCAAATACATAAAGATGGCCCATTGCCAGACCTATTGTCAAAGTCTTTCTGCTTTGTGTTTCCCTGGTATGACCCTCATCCCCAGGCGTGACAAGGCCTCACAATGGGACATCAGTGAAGAATTCCACAACGTGTAAAAAATAACGATTCCCTTCAGGAACAGGAATTGGCTCAGTGATTTTATGGGTGTGACATTTTTTGAAGGCCTTCTTTGAGTAGTTCTACTTGGCTACTTATGTTTTCTTGTTGTTATTTAGCAGAAATGTCATTGTAAGCATGAGAAAGTTACTTTCCAGGTAAAGACTGCAGTAGATGTTAAGAGCGAAAAAGTCCACAGAGATGTGGAGAGGGGGCTCATTTTTACAGCCTTTGGGTTTTTTTGTTATTAATAATAAATGTCAGTTATCTCTAGCTTTCTGGGCTTTGAAGCATTGTTCTATGAGGGGAGCCATGAGCAAGGAAAATTTAAGCTTCAGAAAGCAAGTCACCTTGAAGATCAGTGCTGGTGTCATGTTAAAAAAAATAGAATTTTGTTTAAACTGAAGGTGTATGAGAAGAAGCAAGCACTCCTTCCAAATCACTAGTATTTCAACCCAATTTGCTTGTGATCATACAGAAGTTGCACACAAGAATGTAGGTTACAGTGTGAGTTATGATTATTTTGAATATTCCAGGCCCTTGGACCAATTCTATCCTGTTGGGCTGTCATTTGGGTAATGGAATGATCAGATCTCAGTTGGGGTCTCCAATTTATGAGAGAGGAGCACAGAAGCATATACCTGGAGCTAGAGGGCATGTTTCACTGAATGTAACTCCTTCACTTCAGAGGTGGTGAAACTGAGATCCAAGGTCACATAGGTAGTAAGTGATAGAATCAGAATCTGAACCCAGGTCCCCTGGTTCCAAATCTAGAGTTTTCCCCATGCATAATCTAGCCTGTGACACATATTATCTTTGAGGCTGTGGACAAATCCTGTGATCTTTCTCCTCTTCACGTAGTTTAATAGGACAGGGTTTCTTAAACTTTTTCCACTTGTGATTGAGAAATTTTTGCTCCACCCTGGGTATATAGGTATATAAAATAGGTGTACATAACCTTTTACTGTTGCTAATTTTTTGCAACTCCCACATTCAGTTACATGATTCCACATGGAGTCACAATCCATAGTTTAAGGAGCTAGGATCTAGGTTGTCTCTCTTAAATTCATAGAGGGGTTGTGATAGATTTGGTAAAGGGAGTTCTAAGACTGGCATTCTCCTACGCTGAACAAAAATAATTTGAATCACTTGAGAAGTGGCACATCAACCATTAATTAAGATGGCTCCAAACTTTAGACCATGCTAAAGACACTGTGAAGTGTCTCTCCAATCTCAAAATTAGATGTTATCCTGCTCTCTACTGATCTGAAACCTAGGTCTGCTGTAGCCACCCCAGCTCCAATAGAGACAACGATTCAGTAGTGACAACAGCATATCAATCAGTCACTCAATCAGTACAGATTTATTAAGCACCTGTTACATTCCAGGCCCTGGGTTTGCAAAAGGAGGCAAAAAGACAGGTCCTGCCTTCAAGGAGCTTACAATCTAATGGGGGATTACCACGTGGGACATGAAATGACAGAGTAGCGAGAGTTATTTAGAATAATAATGTCACATTTCTATGGCACTTCTTTGTCTATAAAATGTTTTCCTCATAACAACCCTGTGAGGTGTAGAGATACTATCGTCTCCACTTTAGAGATGAATAAACTGAGGTTCAGAGACTTTAAATGCCTTGTTTACAGTTGGGCAGTTGGTAATTTCCAGGCCTGGAAGTCAGGCTCAAGAAACCCTACTCCATGTTCAGTACTTCTCCAATCAGATCAAGCTATTGTTAAATTGATGACATGCACCTCTCCAATATCAGATGACCAAATCCAGAATTCCAGAGTTGGGAGAGGCCCGAGAGTTCACCTTGGGTCTAAGCAGGGATCCTTCTACAATTGACCCAACTAGGGGTCATGTAGCTTCTGCAGTGAAGTCCTCCCGTAAGGGGAGGGAGGAGGCTATTCCCCCTTCAGGTAGTTCTGATTATTAGGGATTTTTTCCTTCTGCCATGTTTAATTCTGACTTGAGGAAGCAGGAAGTAGCAAATAGGAAGCACTGCCCTATTTTCAGGAAAGACATCTTTATTGAGAAATTGAGGCAGATAGCTAAGGGATTTTTCCAGGCTCACACAGCCAGTAAGTATCTGAGGATCTGTCTTCTGAAGCATCTAACTTCCTCTCGGCTTTATGACATTGATACACCCACCCTCAAACCATTTCACATACATCTCGTAATCCTTGTCATGATGTCACTTTTTTTTTTATATTTACTTTCTACTTTTATAAACCAACTTGATGTAAGGAATATTATTTGACATACTTAAAAATTTTAACCTCGAAATAAATACCTAGCTTGGTTTTACTATTGAGTTTAAGAAGCTTCGTAAAGCAGCAGCAGCATCGCTAATCATAGTGGGGTCCTTTCATTGCAGGATGGAGGGCGGGTTGTGTATGTTTGTCTTTTCAAATATATTGGAGTATAAGGATAGTACATGGGGCAATGCTGGTTGTTTGATATAGATTATTTTGTTATTAGGGGACCTTTCGTTTTGTAAACAACTGTCTTATTTTGAGGAAAGATCTATACAATGGGACATATCTGAAGACAGCTGAGGGGGAGAGGTGACTACTCCTTTTCTCAAATCAAAATGTAGTAACATGAATGAGAATTTGTATTTAATTGTGAGAATATGATTTTGTAGAAGTAGGATATGAAGCCTTCAGGGAGTGGGCTGAGGAGAAATAGAACTAGAGGGATAGAAACCATTGTCCTCAGCGTTACCAGGAGCTAGGGGTAGGGGGCTTATGCTCAATGTGTAAGAAAAGAAACTCTCCTTTTTTTTAAATGCTTGAATACAGGCCAGGGTTGCTTCTATGCCCGGAAGAGACTTCAGAGTATGAGTTTGTGGAGGCCCAACCAACTGGATCAGTCTATAAACCTAGATATAATGTCTAAGTCTGGAGAGAGCTAATATCTTAGAGTAATTGGGTAGACAACTGTGAGGTTGATATATACATTTAAAATTTATTTAGATTTCTTTTTCTTAGAAGACTTATTACATTTTTGTTTTATTAATTGTATGGATCAGCTTTTATCCCGAGGAGGGGAATGTTCAGAAACTAGAAATTATTTTCTCAAGTCACTTATGTCAATTATATAATAATGCTAATTGGAATCTCTGGAATGTTGGCCGCCTGCTAGTGACTTTCTCTACATGTTTTAAAGGATGTACAATACCATGCAAGCTCAAAGACATCAGCTACAGAGATTTCATTTCTGGAAGACCATTCCTATCTTGAAGTCACAGAAGGAGAACTAGGTCATCAGTCCACTATTTCCCTCAGTTTTGAGAGATCTGTACCCAGTTTCCTTGCCATACGTAGTTTCTGGTCAGAGAACCCTCTCCACCTGTGCAGATTGGCATCTACTCTGCATCTTAGTCTTAGCTGCTGCTTAGGGCTCTAAGAAGTCAAGGGACTTGGCCACTGTTACCCAATGAGTATATCTCGGAGGAAAGACTCAAAACCAGGTCTTCCTCACTTTGAGACCAGGCCTCCATCTGCTATGCCAAGTTGCCTTTCCAAAGACTCTAATATTACCAGTCATTTATATTCACTTGAAAAGCTGTGTTCTGGCTGCATGACTTCACAATTAACTATTCATCTATAGTATTTCCTGTCCTAATTAACATTATCATGGTAGTCATTCCCTTGATTGGCATCCTGTTCATTTCTATTATGTGGTCTTTCACTAATGAGTATTTCCCATCTGGATGAATGTTCTCTAAATGGAATCTTTCTTGAAACAGGAATAATATCCAGTCACAATTTTTTCTTGTTAAACAAAAATGCTTTGTATTCTGTTTCTCATCAGAGTTCCATCATATAATTATGTTACTTATGCACAAACATTAATACTACTGGGGAGGAATTTTTAAACATGGTGGGGGTAGGGGAGACACTGAGGCATGTGTTGGATCTCATTAGACACAACAGCTCATAATGTTGAAACATTTGCCTGTGTATAGTTCACTTGTTAAACATTGGTTTTATCTTAGAAAGAAGTATCTTTCCAGGGATAGGAAACTGAGGGATCTGAGCTAGGAAATGGTTCAGAATAAGAATTAATATATGAACATTTTTTTAATTGGGGGACTTGATTAGCAAATCTCCCACCGTTGGAGCCTTTTAATGTATTTGAAATTTCAAAAAATCATTTTTGAATGACGATGTTGGCCACACCCATAAAACCAGCGAGTCGAAATATGATTGGTTTAGATTACAGATGTATTCAAAAGTTTCAACTGTGAATGATTTATTCATCAATTTAAATAAAATACTTATTGATACATAGGGAATAGAGTACTCATTGATATGTTGCTGTACATAGTAATGCACTACAAAAAGAGTCTATTACCATGTCTTCATCTGGAAATTATATAGTGCAGTAAACTCTCTGGCATTTGGCATTCTTTCAACTGGACCTATCTCTTAACCAGCACTTCCAAACTAATAAATACATAGACAGTTGAAATTCACAATCAAATCTGAAGCATTGACTTCCAGAAAGATCTGAAAGTATCTTTTGAGTCACCAGAGACTACAATTAAATTCAGTATAGTTTTATTGTTACTAATTTCTATACTTTGGTAGATCTGTGATTTAATCAATATGAGTATTCCCTCTAGCAATGCAGATTGCAACTGATTCATGTCTATTCAACTCATGTGTCTCTTGTTAGTCTCTTTGTCCCATAAATCCTTCCCAGGGGATCCAATTCAGCATGCTGGAAGCCTTTATATCTCTTAACTTATATGGATACCTATGGATCACATAGGCAGCTCATCTATCATCCCTCACTCTTGCTGTGTGCCTGGCCAATATTTTCTACCTCCCTCTTCCCCATCATAAATCTCTCCAGTGACCTCCTTTATGCCGTGTTTGCTGTGTAATTCTTTATTTGTAATATTATAACCTGCTCACCCCCATTGTGTCCCTTGCCATTGCCCTTTGGGTGGCTATAAGCTTGAGTTTTTCAGAGACTGTGGTATTCCACGACTTGTAGCCATACAACTTTTCCAGGAGAATATTGCTTTTTAAAAAATGTGTCTTTATTTCAGAGAAATTCTTGGGGTCATTAAAAAACCATGCACGATTTCCAAAGGCCATTCCAGTCCACTTTGTTCTTTGTTTTCAGCTCTGGGCCCAGCTCACTGTCCATTTGCAAAGGATGTTTCCGTTAATCAGGGACCAAATCTATGTTCAGTTTGTATGATTGCATGCCGTCATCCGGACAATACCTTTTCTTCATCTGAACGTTATTCCTCTGTGGAGAGTGAAGGTGAACTCAATTGGTTAATTGCAGATGTCATTTAGGGAGCCCTGCCCTTTTCTGAACTTGATGCAATGAACACAAGGCCATGTTCAAAGAGAGGAGCATGAGGAAGATGTCACCACATTTGGGATATCCCTGTCATTGATATTTTCCATGACAGTGACTCTCTTGTATTCTACCATGGGGATCCATACCATCAGCAAGCATTCGCCTCTGTGGGTTTTTTGTTTGTTTGTTTTTGCCTTGCTTGATGTTAAGCATCAGAAGAGCATTAAAGTTATTTCTGTTGTGAGATCTTTTAAGGACTCTTTTGTATGACTGACATATGAGGGCTGTCCTTGGAGGAGAGCCACCATTTTGATTTGCTGCTTTTTGTTTTCTTGTGTTTAATCCACAATCCATGAGTACAATGGGTGCTTATATGCTTTAGAGCTTTTAGTCAATTTTGTGATTGTAGAGATGTGGTTGACTATAATATAGTGCTTATAGAGGCCCAACTGTTCCTTCCTCAAACCTTATCCAGGATACCCTCTGTGTATATGGATTATTTTCCATAAATTTTTGTTGTATTTAGTACTGAGTCTTTTATCATATTCTAATTCTTAGAAGAACATCAATCATCCCATCCAAAATGACTATTTAATGCCTACAGTATTCCTCCTTGATTTTATATATATATACATATATATGTGTGTGTCTGTCTTTATCATCTATTATCTATCATCTATCATCTCTATCTCTATCATCTGCCTATCATCTATCAATCATTTATCTCTATCATCTCTCTTTAACATCTATCATCTATCTCTATCATCTTTATATCTCTATCATCTCTCTCTCTCTCTCTCTCTCTCTCTCTCTCTCTCTCTCTCTCTTTCTCTCTCACAATCATTATCTATATCTCATGGCATTTCCATGCTGGCGTTCTTATGTATGGCATTCCATCTCCTACATCTTTTGTCCAGACCTCAAATGCTCTCCTTTCCTCTGTCTCTTAAAATCTCATGCTCCACTTAAGCACCATCCCCTACAGGAAAACTTCCCCCCGCAACTACTATCGGTTTCCTCTCCCAAATTATCTTATATTTATTTTGTGTATGTAAGTATGTTTTTTGTGTCAGCTGGCTAGAACGTAAGCTCTTTGGAAGCAAGGACTGTTTCACTTTTATCTTTGTACCCCCAGCATCTAACACTGGGCCTGACACACAATAGGTGCTCAATAAAACACATGTTGATTAATTGGGCAAGTAGTCAGATAGTTGAGGTCATTCTGAGGCAGGATGCGTGACTTTTTTGTTTTATCCTCCTAGAGGTCTCTTGAATGGCTATACTTTCCCATGTCCCTACCAAGTAGCTACAGTAAAGTCGAATGGCAACAGCCAAAAGGTTTGCTTCCACTGGATTGGGTCACTACCGTCTGTCTAGCTCCAGACTTTTTACCTTTATAAGAGAAGCTGACTCCTATGACATGGAGAGCAGCCAGCTCTGTAGGGGCATCAAGTCTCTATAGCAGTTATATCCCAAATCTATTATTTATATAACCTTGAGCTATGGATTTCAGCCTGGAGCAGACATTTACAAACAGGTCAAAAGCCCTAAAATCCTGGGGGTGGAAATGGGAATCCTGGGACTTTAATTATAGTTGCATGAATGGTAGCACTGTCGTTAGATAATAATAGAGTGGCTTAGCATCAATTAAAGAAGGTCAGTACCTAACTCTCCTGCATATAATCTACCTATTTAGACAGCCAGCTAAGGCAATTAGCTGTTTGAGGAAACTGAGACTTTCAAACAACATGCTGCGTTCCCTAGAAGGGATAGTCTGAAGATTTGTTGGGGCCTGCTGTTTCCAAAGAAAATATATCAGAAATAATTGCTCTGCCTTGCACAACAGTATTATTTCTAACCTAAATCTGTTGGGAAAACTCACTTGGTACCTTTTCAAATTTTTATACAGTATGTGCGTATTATTTCTTGAGCATCTTGCCGTTTTCATTATGTAGGCTCACCAGCAGAAATGCCAAGGAGAAATTCTTCTTTACAGCACTGTAAAGATTCTCAGATGACCTGGGCCCTGTGGTAGAGCAAACATTTAGGATTTTGATGCTACCTTTGAAGAAATGACTGTTGTTCCATAGAGCAGAGATGTTTTTTTTTCAGGGGCTATGTAAAGAATTTTCTATCCTAGAAATCTCTAGATATTTGGTGAATTGCTGAATTAATATCCAACACGTATTACTTCTTCTCCATTACCTCTCCCCTTATGGAAAAAGAAAAAGAAAACTTTTGTAGCAAATATGCATAGTCAATCAAAAGAAATTACTGATTTGGGCATTGACCTCTCTCAATCTATATCTTTAATCCATCACCTCTCTGTTGGGAGGTAACCGCCTACTGCATTATCAGTCTCTAGAATCATGCTTTGTTAATGCATTCATTAGAATTCTTAAATCTTTTCAACGTTATTTGTCTTTACAACATTATTATGTATATTGTTTGGGTTTTTGCTCAATTTATTCTGCATTAGTTCATATTAGTTTTCCTAGGTTTCTCATGAAACCATCCTTTTTTTTTCATTGTTTTATGGCATAATCATATCCCATTACATGCAGATATAATTTGTTTGGCTGTTCCCCAAGTGATGAGCACCCCCTCAAATTTAATTTTTTTGCTACTGGGAAAAGATTTACCATAAATAATTTTGTACAGATGGATCTTTTTTTTTTCTTTTTATTTGATCTTTTCAGGGTACATGCTTAATAGTGTTATAGTTGTGTCAAAAGATACACATAGTTTAGTGACTTTTTGGTTATATTTACAAACTGCTTTTAAGAATAGTTGTATCACTTCAAAGCTATACCAAGAGTCATCAATGTGTCTATTTTCCCTCAATTCCTCCAGTGTTTGTCATCTTTCCCCATTTAATACATGTGAGGTAGAATCTCAGAGTTGCATTAATTTACATTTCTCTAATTTTTGGTGATTTTCCATGAAAATGTTGACTTGGGCTGGGACCTTGCCAGAAAAAGCAAGCAATTACCTGGTCCTTATAAAATTCTGAAACATTATACTTTATAGAAGTTGCAAATAAAATGCTGAAAATAAACTGTTTTCAAGCATTTTAGAAGAATTCTGATACATATGTTCAATTCATATGCCAATTACAAGTTATCCTTCTCCAATATCCAAAGGAATTAGACAATTCTGTGTCAACCTCATTCAAGCTAATACATATTAAAAAGATTCCTAGAAAGTCAATGGCTTATGGCAAAGAAACGAATCTCTAATGATGGAATTTCTGGTTTGAAACCTGTACATAGAGTATGTTTAGTGTTCAAAAAAAGTTAATTTCTCTTTATGAGTTCTAATTTTGTTTTAAGATATGATACCTAAGTTTAAAAAATTAGAGTTGAGGTATTTTAAGGCTTGATGCTGTAGTAACAAGTAATAATCCCCCATCCCATTTTCCACTGCCTTTTTCTCATTTTGATTTCTCATTTAATTTTTCTTTTCCCCTTTGAGTCTCACTTTCATTTGTGTGGGTTTATGCAGTGGCCCCAGGGATCTTGGTATACACTTTTGAAGAAGACAGCAGATGGTCTCCAGGGAACACATAAATCTGGCTGGAAAATCTAATTGTGTGTACTAGCTAGCCCCTCCATATTCTCTTGTGTTTTGCTATTTGAACAAGGCAGTCTCTATCTAGAGAAAAAACCAAAAGGAAAAACAAAACAAACAAAAAAATGACAAGTCTTTTTTCTCAGTTACCAAATAAAAATGCAAGAAAACATTTTGTAAACCTTTACTAATAATTATAATATTTTTATCATTTATATAACCCTTTAAGGTTGACAGAGTACTTTTAAGCATATTTTCTCTTTTGATCTTAAGAGCCCTGTGAGATAGGTGCTATTATTATCCCTATTTACAGATGAGAAAGCTGCAGTGGGAGAATTCAAATGACTTACCCATGGTCACACAGCTAATAAGTCTCTCAGGCAGGATTTGAACTTGGATCTTCCTGACTACATCCTATCTATTGTGCCATCTTTAAAGTATAAATGTCAGCTGTTAATGTCAATACCATCAGTTTGAGAGGTTACTGGACTTGCCCAATTAACAATGGGTGGGGAGGGGTCATGGCAGGGTGGTGGTGGTAGAGGCGATTCTACTTCCTTACACAAATAAAGCAGCTTAAGGATGTGGACACAGTAATTGTTACTTCCTTTTCCTCTTTGCCCCTTCATTTCTCCAACCTCTGACTTTCCCTCCTTTCAACTCCCCATCTCACTATATAGTGGACAGAATCTGATGTTCCTAGAACACAGGTTCTTAATCTAGGTTCCATCAACTTGTTAAAAAAAAAAGTCTTTGCAATAATCGTTTAATGAATGATAATAAAAACAGTTTTCTTTGCAATTCTGTGAATTTTATCTTATGCATTTAAAAACATTCTTAGGAGAAGACTTTCTTAGTCCTCTCCAGACTGCCCAAGGGGTCCACAATACAGAAAAGTTAGGAATCCCTGTCATATTGCATGGATTGCTGTATGGCAATAAGTAAGACATTCAAAAAGGTGTGTGTGTGTGTGTGTGTGTGTGTGTGTGTGTGTGTGTGTGTGTGTGTAGGCTTGTGTGCTGAGTGGTAAAGGCTTTTTTTTTCCACTCTTTTTTTTTTTTTTTTTAGTGAGGCAATTGGGGTTAAGTGACTTGCCCAGGGTCACACAGCTAGTAAGTGTTAAGTGTCTGAGGCCGAATTTAAACTCAGGTACTCCTGACTCCAGGGCTGGTGCTCTATCCACTGCGCCACCTAGCTGTCCCTTTTTTCCCACTCTTAAAGTATTTTATTATTTCCAGTTACATGTAAAGATAGTTTTCAACATTTGTTTTTATAAGATTTTTAGTTCCAATTTTTTTTCTCCCTCTCCCTCTCCCTTTCCTCCTCTCCTCCCCAAGACAGAAAGCAATTTGACTTGGTTATAGATGTACAACCGCATTAAACATGGTAAAAGCTTTTTAAAAAGAGTATATACTTTTGATAATAAAATCTTGTATATAACATTGGCCATGGGAATGAGGATGACAGGAAGGGGATAGAGAAAGCAGATAAAAAGATTATGTTGCGGTGAAAAGGATACATGATTTGGAGTCAGAGGTCTTGAGTTCAAATCTCAGCTCTGTCACTTAAAATGCATGAACACTGGGAGAAGTTCACCTCTATAGATAGGTCAGTTCTTTATAAAAATGAGTGGCCTTGACTGGGTGACCCTGGCAGCTCTGAACTATAAACCAATGAATTTGGTAAATCCTCCTAGAACATAGCAGTTCATGATGAGAAAGAGGAAAAATAAAACAAAGCATAAAAAATGCTGAAATAGTCCCTAAAAGCATTGAGATTGGTGGGAACAGAGCTGGTGAAAAGTACTATGCTAAAGACCTCAAGTGGAAAACGGCAAATTTGAATTTAGCCCAGAATATGGGAGTGCCACTGACTCCTCAATGTGAGTGATGAACTATTCAAATATCAGATATCCTAGGGGAAAGTTTTCTGGCAGAGGAAAGAGGGCAAATTGATGGTACGAGGTTTCAGAAAGGTTGCAGATGTCAATGGGTTTATGTATGATAAGGTTACCGACAAGAAAAGACTTTCAAATGAGAGAATAGCTGTTCAGACAAAGGGACAGAGATTGCTGTGAATGGTGGCAAAAGGGTCAGCTCCACGTGAGAAGCTTTCACTTTGAGTTTGGAAAATTGAGAAGCCTCTCTTTATTGGGTTAAGGTGGAAGAGAACAATCAGATTTTTCTCTTCCTGGGGATCCTGGGTAATAGATATAATGAATCATATACTCATAAGGTTGAAAGGTACCTCAAACAGATATACAAAACAAAACAAAACACATCTATAGTTTTTATTTTTATTTTTTCAAATGATGTCCAGAGTGGAGAGAGAACACCAACCTTAGTAATCAAATCATGATTTTTAGCTTATGTAAAAGGAACACTTAACTTTGAGGAGATGTTTCATTGAAATAGGGAAATCTTTGGGAAATGGGGTTGAACTGGTATTCAAACTTTAAAAATGACAGGCTCTTCATTTGCTAGGGTCCATATTTAGATAATGAAAAACCTAATTCTGAGAGAGAATGATGCAAAAATCAGACCTGGAAATTTCAGCAGAGAAATGGCTAGAAAAAAGACCCACTCTTCAGTCAATGAACAAATACTTGTTAGTTGCTAATTGTGTGCCAGGTAAAGGGCCATGTGTGAGGGACACAAATATTTGAAAATGAAACAATCCATATTTACAATGAATTTACAGTCTCATGGGGGTGGGAATGAGAGGCAAGTACAAATAAAAAATATGTACAGTCCTATTTATTAAAAGTTAAATGTATATTATTTATATATTATATAAGATATAAATATGTTAAAATTAGTTTAATATGTTAAAATTTAGTTTAAATTTAATTTAGCAGAACACTAGTATTTGGAGGGATTAGGAAAAGCTTCATTAGTAAGTATAAAATTAAGGATAGATAAGGAGGATGAGTTTAGGTATAGCTCTGAGAGCACCTAGAAGCCTTAGAAGAAGGTTCTTTCTATAACTTATATAAATCCCTAAAGATGAATGAATGAAAATTTCATCAGATGTTTACTATGAGCCAAGTAATGTACTAAGCACTGGAAATACAAAAACAAAATTGAGACAGTCTTTGCCCACAAGGGGCTTATATACAAATAGGAAAGCAATTTATATAGGGGAATGGTGATCAGGGAAGGGAGTTGTGGTTTTGGAAGTAAAAAAGATGGTAAGTGGGCAGCTAGGTGGCACAATGGATAAAGCACCGGCCCTGGATTCAGGAGGACCTGAGTTCAAATCCGGCCTCAGACACTTGACACTTACTAGCTGTTTGACCTCGGGCAAGTCACTTAACCCTCATTGCCCTGCTCCCCTTGCCCCCAAAAAAAGATGGTAGGCAAAACAATAGGTCACTTGATTGCCATCCATTTCCAGAGGTAATGACAGATTGGATTAATATTCTCTAAACAAGAGTTGGATGGGCTGAGTGGAAAGGGAGGAAGCACCCTATGCTTCCTGGGTGACAGAGTATAAAATGGACAGAGTATAGATAAGGCTTCATGGTTCTAGACTAGAGTCTCTTGGCTTCTCAGTACTCTTTTCCCCCATTTATTCAATGGGGGAACTTTCAACAAGAACTTGTCCCATACTACATATGTAGTACTGTGCCTGTCATCCATAACTTGCATTTGATTTATTCTACTTCTAGACCTTGACAACTCCAATTTTGAAACCCCTAAAGATTATGTATGGATGTGTATGTGCATATATGCATGTATGCATATGCATAAATGTTTATGTGTGTGCATACATGTGTGTATAAACACATATACATACATATATACACGTATACATGTGTATACATATACACACATACACACATCCATATGCTAGGAATGGGATGTCTGATTTGGAGATAAAAGTAGAACTTAATTCTCATTGGAAAAATACTGAAATGAAATAAAATACTAGTCAACAATATATTTTTTTTCTTTTTCTTTTTCTTTTTCTTTTTTTTTTAGTGAGGCAATTGGGGTTAAGTGACTTGCCCAGGGTCACACAGCTAGTAAGTGTTAAGTGTCTGAGGCTGGATTTGAACCCAGGCACTCCTGACTCCAGGGCCAGTGCTCTATCCACTGTGCCACCCAGCTGCATCCAACAATATATTTTTTTAAATCTAATTAAGTTTTTGACCCATCTTTTATCTATGGGTAGAGGAGGCATGAGTGAAATCATTAATACCTGCAATAGATCAATGTGAGTTGTGCTGATTACTCTTGTTACACATCTATTGGCTTGATGACAATATTATCACTGGGGTTGCAGGGACAGAATAGGTGATGATGAATTCTCCAATGTAGAACAGGGATAAGAATGTTAAATCTAGATTCAGGAGATCTGGGTCTAAATACCTGGTCTGCCAGTGCTTGTTGACTATGAGTGACTTAGGAAAGTCACTCAACCTGTAAATGAAGCAGTTAGGGTAAATGATTTTTTTAAGTATGGGCTTTCTGGTTCAAAATCCAATTGAAGTACTTTCCCACAGGAGAGGGTTTGGGCCTGTTCTCTTGTGCTCCAAAGGGCACAACAAAGAGCAATGGGCAGAAGCTGTCAAGAAACAAACAGGTTTGATGTACAGAAAAACTTATTAGAAGTTAGAGCCAACCACTAATACACTCTTAGAGGTACCAATTGATCCAGCTGTTCGGGGAAGCAATTTGGAACTATGTCCCCAAAGTCACTAAAATGCATACTCTTTGATCCCAGTTATATCGATATTAGGCATATATTCCAAAAAGATCACAGAAAAGAAAAAGACCCATATGTACACAAATATTTTAGCAGCTTTTGTCTTGGAAGCAAAAAACTGGGAACTAAGGAAGTGACCACCTATTGGAGAATAGTTGAACGTACTATCATGTATGAATGGAAAGGAATACAATTGTGCAATAAAAATGACAAAAAGGGATAGTTTTAGGGAAACCAGGGAAGATTTGCATGAACTGATATAGACTGAAATAATCAGAACCAGGAGAACAATTTCTATAATAACATTATAAGACAAATAATATTGAAAGGCTTAACTCTGACGAATCTAATAACCAACTACAATTCCATAGAACTTTTGATTAAGCAGGCTACTTATGTCCAGACAGGTAATCAATTCAAGATGCAGAATGAAAAATACATTGTTACAGTCAATTCCCAATGCAGGATTTTTCTTTTTCTTTTGTTTGACTTTGTATGTATGTTACAAGCATCTTATTTCCTTTTTCTTTTTCAATTGGGCAAAAGGGGAAGGTATGAGGGAGAGAAATACTCAATTGAAAAGAAGAATTTTTTCAGGGAATAGGTCTCAGGCAGGTCTAAGTGCAAAGAGACTAGAACGGTGATTAGTGCTTCTGGAAGTAAGTCATGGACTTTTGAATCATCTCTTGCTTTTGAGGGGAGATGATAGCCATGATTTAACAAATAGAGAATTCCCAGTGGGAAAAAGACTGATAGTCAGAAATGGGTTAATTTGTATGTGGGAGACAATATATAAATTTACATGGCAAATAATGAGGGGGAAATCTGGAGAAGTCATGAGCCAGGAGCTTGGAAGATTAAGGAAAGAGTAAAGATATTTAAATTCTAGGCATGGGAGTTAAGAGTTGATACTGTGGAATATAGAAATCTACTGTGTGTTTCTTCTATAGGAGAAAGATGCATTAAGTGGCCTTTGAGGACCATTATCTTAGTAGCTATGTTTTGGGTGAATTGGGTCAAAGAGATAATGAGCTATAGGACAGATCAGCCAAGAAACCAATCCTTAATTTACATGCAGAATAGCTATTCCCTGCTACCTTTAAACTATTTCTTCATATACATGAGATATTAACCCATTTAATTTTGTTCCCCATGGCCTTCCCTCCTTGAGACCATCTCCAGTAATTTATATTACTCTCCTTTGAACTTTGTCCAGATTTTTCTTATCTCACCTCAACTACAGAGACCCCAAATGACCATGGTGGCCTGATAAGAGCTTGGCTAACGCTGAGGGGAGAGAAAGGATGTTGTCAATTCAACAGGACCCTTCTGAGGTCCCCTTGATCTTGAAGAAGAAAGTAAATGGTAAAAAAAAATCCCTGGGCTAAAATCAAAACATTTTATGTTTTAACCATAGGTACTGGAAAATATCCACACATGAAGAGTCGAATTGTGTGTGTATTTGTGTATGCATGGAAGAAGAAAAATGTCAGCTTGACTTGTCATCTTTTTAAAAAATCACCTTTAAATATTAAAGCTTTTGACTTCAATCTTTGATTCCTGAGAGAGTGAGATACTAGGCTATCATTAATTAACCTGTGAAGTCTTCCTCAGGATTATGCATGAGGATGTGTTTAATTTGCTCTTGGATGACTCTGTTAGTTAGATAGATGGACAAATAGATGGCGATAACTAAAGAATTTTAGTTGTTCTAGGCACTGTGCCAAGCATACAAATAAAAGCAACCCAGTTTCTGTCTCCAAGGAGCTTTCATTCTAACAGGAAAAGAAAACAATATAAAGGGCAATCTGGGAGGTGATGTGGGGAGGTGATGGAAAGGTAATAAGGACATGGCTTGAAATGTGCAGAAAATTAAAAAAAAAATTAAAAAAAGAAATGTGCAGAAAATGGAGTGGGAGGCTGCAACCAAGAAAGAGAATAACAGAGCTAGCCTATCAACATGATGGTGGTTCTAGGATTAGATTATCATTCTCATGGAGTGGAGATGATGGCCTAAGTGGAGTGCAGGTAGTGTGATAGAGATGTCTGGGAAGTTTTATGATGCTACCATGGGAAATCAAAAGCTACGATTATAAATCAGGAAGCCCAGAAGAGGAAAAAAAGATCATTGTACTTAGGAGACATGGATTGGTAATTATTTACGTATACCTTGGAAATACAAAAACAAAAAGAAAGTAGTCTTTGCCTCCAGAAAACTTATATTCTGCTTGGGGAAAATAGCATATACAGAGCTAAGTGAATATCATATCTATGTGTGTGTGTGTGTGTGTGTGTGTATACACACATACGTATATATCTACGTGTGTGTATGTGTGCATATACATGTACTTATATATATGCACATATGCATACACACATGTATATAAACATGTATGTATATAAACACATATGTATATAAACATTTTTTCCCACTAGTGGCAAGTCCTTTGGTCCAAGGTAGTTGTTGTTCTTGGGCATATAATTTAACCTTTAAAATATGTCTGTTTGAGGCAGCTATGTGGCGCAATGGATAGAGCACCAGCCTTGGAGTCAGGAGTACCTGAATTCAAATCCGGCCTCAGACACTTAACACTTACTAGCTGTGTGACCCTGGGCAAGTCACTTAACCCCAATTGCCTCACTAAAAAACAAAAATAAAAAAAAAATGCCTGTTTATTTTTTCTCAATACATTTCATAATAATAAAAATAACAACATAATTAATAACAATATAATAACAGCTAATATTTACATAGCACTTGTTGTGTGCCAGACACTTTGCTAAGCACTTTGCAATTATTACCTCAGTTGATCCTTACAGAAACCCTGGAAAGTGGGTACTATCATCCCTGTTTTACAGATAAGGAAACCAAGGCAAAGAGGGATTAAATGACTTCTCGAGGGTCACACAACCAGAAAGTGTCTAAGACTGGATTTGAACTCACGTCTTCCTGACTCCAGTCCTAGTGTTCTCTCCACAGTGCCACCTACCACTTTATTGTCTTTAAATTGAGCAAAAACATTTTCTTTGTCTTGGGTTGTGCAGGAAAAGGTAGAGATTCCTTCTCTAGCTGGCATGTTGGACTTTGTTCTATTGTGATCTTTCTTTACCTCTTGAAAAATGGCGTATCTATAAATAATACTTGTACCAGTTTTCATATATGCATATATATATTTATACATATATATTTTTTGCAGGGCAATGAGGGTTAAGTGACTTGCCCAGGGTCACATAGCTAGTAAGTGTCAAGTGTCTGAGGCCAGATTTGAATTCAGGTACTCCTGAATCCAGGGCCAGCACTTTATCCACTGTACCATCTAGCTGCCCCAAGTTTTCATATATTTTCGAAATGAAATCCAATATTTTTCATTTAATGTGGATTCTACATTTTTTCGCTAGAAAAGTCATTTGTCACACATAAATATTGTACTTCCCATAAGACAGCATGGCATAGTGTGATTCCTCCAAAATCCTAGTATACTGTATGTAGCTTGGTTTTGTGTATTTGAGTACATGTCGTCTCCCTCATTAGCCCATGAGCTCCTTGAGAACAGAGACTGTTTTTTGTCTTTGTATCTTCAGCCATTAGCACAGTGCCAGGAACATAGTAGGTACTTAATGAATACTTGTTGACTGACATTTTACTGATTCAGAGGAAGCATGTCAAGTAATTGGTCAACAAAACCAGCAAGAGTTAAGTAAGACACACATTGTCCCTGTGATTACTGTGGATATCACTATTAAGGAAGTTGGGATTCTTTCGCTCTTAGATTCCATAAATAAAATGTTTGTTCCAACCCTGCCCTCAAGTTCACTCTACCTTGTCCATCAGCAACTGAGTTTAGGATGTTCAAGGGTATGAGGATATTTGGGGAAAGAGCTTGTCAGATTGATAGCAGTGGAGCCCAGAAAGGGGAGAAAGATGAGTAACAGAGACTTTTTTTGGGGGGGGGGCAATGGGGGTTAAGTGACTTGCCCAGGGTCACACAGCTAGTAAGTGTCAAGTGTCTGAGGCCGGATTTGAACTCAGATACTCCTGAATCCAGGGCCGGTGCTTTATCCACTGCACCACCTAGCCGCCCCCAGCAGAGACTCTTAAAGATGAGGAAAACAATGTGAAACTTGATATGTCTGTGATAAAATTGGATAGATTTGAAAGTGAGTAATATAAAATGATTATTGAGTTTACTCAAGGAAATTTTTTATAGTTGAGGGAAAAGAAATAGAAAATGACATGCTGGGGATGAGAAGGATGGAATAGGTGGGAATGTTTATAAATGAAGATGAAACATGGCGTAGTAGATGGGGCCCTGGGCCTGGGATCAGCTCTAGACATCTCCTTTTCATGCTAGAATTCTGGTTGATAGCACTCAGTTATCAAGTAGGGGGAAATTGTTTAAAAAATAGATGTTTTTTTTTTTTCCCCATTAGGAATATTGTTGTTCTTGGCATCCAGCAATGATAGCAGGATGCTCTGACTCATGTTTAAACTTTCATTGTCTGCAGAATTGGTGTTTTTTGAGGTGTGGATGGCTCACATTCCATCATTTAAATTATCTCAGTGCTCCCACTGTGGGCTAATAACATGGTATCAAGACTGACTGCTTTTGAACTGTTTGAGAGCAGAAGAGGTGGAGAGGAACAGACAGACTTGAGATTTGCTGTATTTCTGTGAGTCATGGAACATTATAGTCTCTAAAATATTGGAAATGAGTATCATGCAAAGGGCAAAGCAGAGGGGCACTGTGGGTGTGGATAGGCTTTACAAACAAGAAATGACAGAGGAGAATCAGAGGAAAATATGTCGTGCATGAAATAGATGAGTGGAAATCAGGAAAGGACTTAATAGAGGAGGTAGCATCTGACTTGGACCTTGAAGAAAGGAATTCATTTCAGAGGTGTGGGAAGAGACAATTAAAGGGATTTTGAATGGTGTGTGCATGAACATGGAGGTGATATGATTAAATGTACTGTGATAACCATCAAAAGATTATATTGTAACATAAACATGAATTAATTCCAACAAATGCATGTGGAAACTGTAGGTTTTAGTTCTTAACACATACACAACTATACACATTCCCATAGGAAAATGATATTTATTTAGTACCTACTATGTGTCAGGTACTGTACTAAGCTAGGGGTATACAAAGAAATATAAAAACCTTGCATCTTGGGGGCAGCTAGGTGGTGCAGTGGATAAAGTGCCAGCCCTCAATTTAGGAGGACATGAGTTCAAATTTAATCTCAAACACTTGACACAGTAGTTGTGTGACCCTGGGCAAGTCACATAACCCTCATTGTCCCAAAACAAAACAAAACAAAACAAAACAACAAAAAAAATAAAACCTTGCATCTTGAGGAGCTCAAAGTCTTGTGGGAGGGAAAAAATATGAAAACAGCTATGTACAAAGAAGACTATACAGGTTAAGTTGGAGATAATTATTCATCACAGGGACTAGACCTGTGATTTCCTTGATATAGTCAACTTTGAGAAAAGAAAACCCCTCTTTAGAAGCTTCTCTGAAACTTCTGGTCACATTAAGTTGTCTAGAGTATGTATCAGAGATAGGATTTGAACCCAGGTCTTGCTTTTTGTATTTTACAACAGGGCGCCTCTTGTTGAATGATATGTAGATATGATTACCCTTTGTTAATGAAATTGATGATTTTTGGCTTCTATCTTTAGTCATGTTGGCTAGAAATATGGCTTAGATAATATTTTTAAATACATATTTTATTAATGGTTCAATAAACCCCAATATATTACCATCATCTTCCAGTAACTGATTCCCCCCTCCCCAATTCTAAAATTGTCCCTTATAACAAAGAAATATGGTAAAAAGAAGTAATTCAACACATGGACTATATATTTCAGCTTCTGCCTTATTTCACACCTTATAGTTCATCTTCCCTCAGCAAAGAGGAGAGAGGAATACTTCATTACCTCTCTTCTAAAAAGTCAAGATTAGTCGTTTCACTGATTAGCATTCTGATGTCGTGTGTGTGTGTGTGTGTGTGTGTGTGTGTGTGTGTGTGTGAGAGAGAGAGAGAGAGAGAGAGAGAGACAGAGAGAGAGAGGGGGGGGCAATTGAGGTTAAGTGACTTGCCCAGGGTTACACAGATAGTGAGTGTCAAGTGTTTGAGGCTGGATTTGAACTCAGGTCCTCAAGACTCCAAGGCCCATGCTCTATCCAACTGTACTACCTAGCTGCCCCCTCTGATGTCTTTCAATAAGGTTTTCTTTTAAATTTTTTGTGTGATCATTGTATGATTTATTTTCTTTGTATACTTTATTACATATCAGTTAACACATCTTTCTAAATTTCTCTGAATTCTTCATATTCATTCTTATGGTGAAATAATATTTCATTTATATTATATATTTATGCATGCGTATTCCATACCATTTATATGTAATATGTTCAGTTATTCTTCAACTAATGAGCATTTGCTTTGCTTCTAATTCTTTTATAGTACAAAAAATTGAAGTAATATTTAAATATGTAATTTCTGAAAAAAAAAAGACTGGAAAATTAGGTAAGACACACATTTAAAGAATAACAGAAACAAGATAACCTGGGGAAAGAGATTTAGAAGTAGTAGTTAGACCTATGGTCTGTTTACAAAGAAGTCTCCACTTAAAAAATATTCTAACTTTGTCCATGGGGAGATTAGATGTATCTAAACAGAAATCTAGTTTCCTCTGTTACTATTGTTAGTATCAAGATTGAATTAAGAGAGTTGGAAAAAAAAAAGATTGTCTTTGTTTCTTTTTGGCCATTTCATGCATATAAGTTATATGACCTGTTTTATTGCCATTAGGTTATTGATAATGTATCATGATAGGGAGCAGTTAGATTTTAAACATCACATATGTTTATACACACACGCACATACATATGCATATGTTAACATGCGCACATACCATATATGTATGCATACCCAGATATAATTTTAATTCCCCTCCCCTCTCCTTTATTCTGCTGTACCTCCCCTAAAAAAGAAGAGCTAGCATTTTATTGGAGAGGCAAGTCTAGAACTATTTATTAAAAGAATTTTGTTCAAATACACAAAATCCAAGCAATAACATCTAAAAACTGACCACATAGGTAAGAATTATTTTGGACGAGCATTTAAGCATCAGGTTTGACCACCTCTCTGCATGCATGTCTGACTAAAAAAATTACAAGCTTTTGTCTAAAAAAAGGACCCTATCTTTACTTGTATTGTTAAACTTCTCAGGTTTAAAAGTGGAGTTTAATTGTGCGTACCTAGAAGAGTGAAATTCTATTTGGGGAAACTGAGAAAACATTTAAAAGAATAAGCAGAAATCCTGTCATTCAGGGTTTAGTTCCTCTTGCTAATTTCTCATCTGTAGTCTTTGAGATTAGAATTCCATGTTCTTTCATTTTAGAAGCAGAGTAATTAATTAGGCAGTGGATTTTGAAGATAATATAGTTTAGATATGATCATTTACAAAATGTACATAAACCTTCCTCCTTCCTAAACTAGAATGGTTTCTAGAATCAACCATTTGCACCCGGGATGCATATCAGGCAAATAGGCACACACTATTTCCTCTTTTTAATTCCGCTTTAGTGCCCAGACAGTAACATTAATAGGAAGGAGACAGGAGGAACTAGATTGAATTTGGACTGGAATAATCTGCCCATTTGCAAATGATACTTCTCTGAAAATGGCTATGAGAGGCATAATTGCTAATAGATTGTGCTTACCTAAAACCAAGAATTAAAACACACACACACACACACACACAAACAAACATTAAAAGTTTTTGTTTTAGTGCTGGAAAGGCTGATATTTTTAAACACAAATGTCAAAGTGCTTTTCAATTTTTGTAGTCATAATATAAGAAAAAACACTGATATTGGAAATGAGCATGTCTTCATCTCTACTGAAAGCATTAGGGGACCACTGTAAAACTGATTCTTTGATGGATCAGAGATTTTACCTCGGTGCATATTCCCTACCCTTTGATTGATGTGGATCTCAATCCCTCCTCATCTTCTCATCCCATGTGTCTTGTCCTCCACCCCACCCCCAAAATTAAAATCCTTCACAAAGGATTTATTGACACACTGGAGACATTCCTTTTCTTTTTTTCTTGTTTCCTGAGAGTATGAAGGTAGCGATGAGGCTATCTTACATCTCACATTCTCACTTGATAACTGGCTCATTTTGGTTTTTTGTCTATTGATGAAGCTTAAGCCAAGTCATCAGGAAGTATTTACCAAGTGAGTATTTTTGGATAGACACGATGCTAAGCCCTGGAGATACAAGGAATGGAGGAGGAATGCAAAACAAACTAAAAAGGAGCCCATAATCTAATGGGACAGACAAAATGCAAACAACTCTGTTTATGTGTAAGAAATATAGAGGATGAATCAGAGACAATCCCAGAGGGAAAGAACTAACATTAAGATGGAGAGAGAAATCTCTTTGCAGAAGGTGGGACATAAGTTCAGAATTGAAGGAAGCCAAGGAAACCAAGAGGCAGAGTTGTGGAAAGAAGGTATTCCATGTATAGAGAAGAAACAATGAAATTGTTCTGGAGTAGGGAGAAGGAGTTCATTGTCCTAGGAACATGAAGGAGGCTAGTTTCCTTTGAGCACAGAGGATATGTAGAGGGGAATAAGGTGCAAGACTGGAAAAGTCAAAATGACCAGGCTATGAATGGGTTTAAAAGCCAAACAGAGGTTTTTATATTGGATCCCAGTGGTGATAGGGAACAATTGTAGTTTATTGAACAGGGTTAATTGACATGATCAGACTGGCACTTTAGAAAGTTGCTAAACACCTGAGTAAAGTGGGGAGAGGTTCGATCAGTTCTTAATTCACACTCAGCGTACTGCCTCTTAAAACTACATGGTCTCTTTTTATATTTACTCCAGAGTAAACATACTCCCCTTAAACTGGAAATCTGGACATATTTTTTTTGAACCTGAGAGGAGGGTTATACATTGTTGTTTGGTCATTTTTTCAGTTGTGTCTGATGCTTTTTTAACCCATTGGGTATTTTTTTTTGCAGGGCAATGAGGGTTAAGTGGCTTGCCCCGGGTCACACAGCTAGTAAGTGTCAATTGTCTGAGACCAGATTTAAACTTGGGTCCTCCTGAATCCTGGGCTGGTGCTTTATCCACTGTGCTACCTAACTGACCCTCATTTGAGCATTTCTTGGCAATGATACTGGAGTAGTTTGCCATTTCCTTCTCTAGCCCATTTTACAGATTAGAAAACTGAGGCAAATGGAGCTAAGTGACTTGCCTAGGGTCACATAGCTAGTGCAGGTGGCTAGATTTGAACCCAGGAAGGTGAGTCTTCCTGACTCTAAGCCTAGTACCCTATGCACTATGGCACCACCTAACTGCTAAGAATCATATGTTGCCAATTACAATTAATCCTCCATTAAAATCTTTGTTTTATGTTTCATCATTTATGTGATGGTGACTCTGGGTTTGTGAATACCTTAACGGAGCAAAATCCATGGTCAGTCCTACAACCTGAGAAAGGAAAAGCATCGTCTCAGTGCTTACCATCAAAAAACCAGTTGAGGGGGCAGCTAGGTGGCTCAGTGGATAAAGCACCAGCCCAGGATTCAGGAGGACCTGAGGTCAAATCTGACTTCAGATACTTGACACTAGCTGTGTGACCCTGGACCAGTCACTTGCCCTGCAAAAAAAGCAAACATACAAACAAACAAACAAAAACAGTTGAGAGAGGGTACCTATGATATTAACCATAGTGTGACAGACTTTTTCAATCATGGCAACTCTCACTAAGTTGTAAAGAAATTTTACCTGTCATAGAAAGAGTGTCTACCTATGCTGAAAAAACAAATCATGGCTTCTCGAAATCAAGTTTCATCTGCATAGATTGGATTCATTGATCTAGTAGTCTGTCAATATATGTTTTAGATCTCAAGTTGACTATTTGTTATGGGAGGTTTGTATCATCTGTAAATGGGGTGAGCATGAAATGCATGTCATCATTCAAGTCATTGATAAAAGTTTTAAACAAATTAGGTTCAAGGACATTCTTCTAAGGCCCTCTCTCTAGGTTGGTACTAATGCATCACTCACTGCCCTATAGGACCAGCCATTAATTTCAACTCAGTCTTCAGAAATTAGAATGAAATATTTAGAAGAGTTTCTTTTAATGCCTTCATTACTTGTAAAATTATAAGATACTGGCTTATTGATATTGCAGTATTGCCCAGTAATGCAATATTACTATAATATAAGAAATGATAAGCAGGATGATTTCAGAAAAACCTAGAAAGACTTACATGAAATGATGCAAAAAGAGATGAGAAGCAGCAGGAGAACACTGTACACAGTAACAGCAACATTTAATGAAGGACAACTGTGAAAAACCTAGCTATACTAAGCAACACAATGAATCAAGACAGTTCTAAAGGACTTATGATGAAAAATGCTATCCATCTCCAGAGAGAGAACAGGTGGAGTCTGAATACAGATCCAAAGCTTGCTTCCTTGCTTCCTTCCTTCCTTCCTGAGTTTTCTTTTTTTTTTTTGCAGGCAGTGGGGGTTAAATGACTTGCCCAGGATCACACAGCTAGTAAGTGTCAAGTGTCTGAGGCCGGATTTGAACTCAGGTACTTCTGAATCCAGGGCTGGTGCTTTAACCACTGAGCCATCTAGCTGCCCCCCTTCCTGAGTTTTCTTGAACAAAATGACTAATATAGAAATATTTTACATGATTGCATAACCTTTATGAGATTGTTTGCCATCTCAGGAAAGGGAATAGTGAGAGAAGAAGTGATAGAATTTAGAATTCAAAAGTTAAAAAACAAAACCAATAAATGTTAAAAAGTGTATTTATATGTAATTGGAGAAAATAAAATATTATTTTAAAATAATACTAAGATGTTTTAATTTCTAGTACAGTAAATATCAATAGATATAAGCCATGCAAACAAAAGTTCTTTTCAGAGAGAGCCAGGAGTGGGGTGGGGGAAGTGGGAGCACTTACTAATGTTTAAAAGGATAAAGTCCTAAGATCAAAAAAGTTTGAGATCTACTTCCCTTGAGTGCTGTGAATGCAAAGATGGGAATTACTTCCTTACTGATCTGGTTATTTGGTATTTTCAGAGGGAAATTCTCTTCCATAGGCCACAACAAGAAATGAACTAAAATTAAAATTCTAGGTAGTATGTTTGTGTCACATAACACCTACAGTTACGTATTTATACACCTGTGCCTAAGATAGTATTACAATTACTATATGGCGTGAATTGTGGTTCTCAGAAAAAGAAAAACAGTGAAATTTGTGGAGCAAGAATGTTAAAAGTGAAATAAAGATGATAAAGAGTGTTTCAGTAGCCAATCAAGTTAATTGAGTCTGGAAGTCTATCAGTTTGGGGAAGTTTCCAGTGTAAACAATGCTCCCCTTCACCCTCTTTCCCCATTAATGAGAAACCTATCTACCTCAGCATCACGCTCAATTATTTAGAGTCAAAAAGCAACAAGCATTAAGCATGTATTAAGTGCTAGGCACAGAATTGGGAGATGTCACAAAGAAGATGTACATAGATACCTAGATCTGTCTAGATACAGAGATCAAGGTAAAGGTGGTTGACTACCCATCTCTAATTCTATTGTCAGACATAGATATATAGTGGTAGCACTGGTACGTTTGATGTTTTAATAGAATTATTTGTGTAAGAAATAATAACGACAACAACAACATAGCAACAAGAGAATCATCATCATCAATCGTTGTTGTTGTTGTTGTTATATAGCACTGGGTGCCAGACTCTGAGATAAGCACATTCCAATTATCTCGTATTATCACTGTAATAACTCTGGGAGGTAGGTTCTATTATCATCCCCATTTCACAGATGAAACTGAGGCAAACAGACCTTAAATAACTTAGCCAAAGTTCCACAGCTCATCAATGTCTGAGACTGGATTCGAGTTATTTCTGACTTCAGTCCCAGTGCTTTATCCACGCTGCCACCTAAAGTACACATATAAAGATGTGTTTATATGTGCATATATGTGTGTGTGCAGATATGTATATATGTCTATGTGCATTTATACATGCACATAGGCATGTATTATACAATACATTTGCATACATTCACACATATTTATATTCATACATGTATATGGAATGAAATGTTTATATTTATACATGTATAGGTATTTGTAATACAATTGTATGTATGTCTTATACATGTTATGTATATGATGTGCACATGTATAAATGTAGATTATATCTGATATACATATATACACATGCATATCATATATATGGTTATATATTTTATACCTTTATAATATGTGCCTAATATATTATACACTATTATAATATTATGTGTAAAATATTATAAATTATATACAAATATCTATATTATATAGTATAATATATATGAGTATAGCATAGTATAGATACTATTATAAAAAATATTAGGAGGTGTAACTGGCTCCTTTTACATTCAGTAGTTTAAGGTATGAGTCCTTGCCCCTCCTGAGTATATATGGGATGATATTAATACAGTAACCTCAGTTACCCAAGACAGGTTATTATTATTATTAATCTATTAATCTCTCTTTTTTTTTTTGCGGGGCAATGGGGGTTAAGTGACTTGCCCAGGGTCACACAGCTAGTAAGTGTTAAGTGTCTGAGGCTGGATTTGAACTCAGGTTCTCCTGAATCCAGGGCCAGCACTTTAACCACTGCGCCATCTAGCTGCCCCTATTAATCTCTTAATAGAGATTAATCAAAAACATCACATCAGTATATGATATCTTAAAATAGAATAAAATGCACTTTAAATACAACTTTTCAAAGAATACAATTTAATCTCTATGATTCAGAAGGTGCTTCAGGATGTTTTGATTTTTCAACAATAGGTTGTGCCATCTAAATCTCTCTCTTGCATCTGAGAATCACTGTTCAAATACTGCCTCTGACAATTCTTACCTGGATCATCTTGGGTCAATCATTTAACAGTCTTGAGTCTTAATGTTTTCATATGTAAAATGAGGGACTTGGAATAGATGGCTTCCAATCTCTCTTCCTGTTCCAACCCTGATATCACAAAGAAATACGCACTGGGCATCATGGAAATCATTGTACCCTAAGTATGCCCTGGCCCCCAACATAGAGGTACTCAACCCTAGTCAGAATGATTTGCTGAGCATTTACTATTCCCAAGCTTGTCTCCTAATTCAGGTAGGCAAGGGAAGTCCAAGCGTCCTTTTATTGAGGAGACAGGATTCTGGCAACCTTAGGCAGGACAAAACTGAATAAAGAAGCTGTAAATTTTTGTAGCATATTATTTACTATCTGCTAATCACATAAACATTAATTTTGGTTTCTCAGTTTTAAAAAGAGTAAAAATGCTTTCTTTACTTTTATTTTGTCACTTTTTTACTGTTTATATTTGAGAGCCAGATGGAAGAGGTTGGGAATATAGATTTTTCTCCCCCTGAAGATCTCCACCTAGTAGCACAGCCCTGTTTGTTGGCTGTTCATGTGAATCATGCCAGGCTTTGATTGCCAACTTTGATTGGTTGGTTTCTGTTATTGATGTCTACAGGACCCAAGACCTCCTTATTCTTGTTCTCTATTAATCTCAGATGCTGTACCACATATCTAAAGGCAGGCAAATATGCCAGGTCACATTTAGAGAAGCTTTTGAACTCAGTAGTTGAAGCCGATGAACTAAATCTAGATTTCACGAGGAAAAAAAGGGCCTTTGAAATTCTGTTTTGAAAAGATACAAAAGTCTCCTCAGATATCAATTCCTGGTGACAAAAATTGCATACATACATACATACACACACACACACACATACACACACACACACACACAGAGGGAGAGAGAGAGAGATGTGTGTGTCTTTAAGCATTTAAATTTAGGTATATAAAAATAAGTTTTTTTTTTTAATTAAATTTTTTTTTTTTTAGTGAGGCAATTGGGGTTAAGTGACTTGCCCAGGGTCACACAGCTAGTAAGTGTCAAGTGTCTGAGGCTGGATTTGAACTCAGGTAATCCTGACTCCAGGCCCATTGCTTTATCCACTGCGCCACCTAGCCGCCCCCTAAAAATAAGGTTTTAAAGGGGAATAACAAGAATAATTATCTAAAGGTGCTTCCTTCTCTCCATATATTTGATGACACCATGAGGGACATGTTCGTTAAAGGCATATGTGACTGGGGATCACACCCCATTCCTAGGCTGAAGTAACAATGGCAATATCATTTCAATTGATATTTACTAGACACTTAACTTTGTGCAAGAAATATATGCAGGTTTCCATGTCGAAGGCTTGGCTCCTCTCAAAGGGCTCTCCTAGTGATGTGCCATGATGCTTCCCACCCACCTTGTGGGGGAACCTTCTCCAATAGTGTCCCTGCAGAACTGGACAGCAAGCATTTCCTCCAGCGTTTTGACAGCAAGAATTGTCTCCCAAAATTAATTGGAGTAACTGGTTATGTGGGTGGAAGGCACAGACAGATAAAAATAGCCCAACAATGACAGATTGGTCCCGCTGGCAGAAACTCAACTCTGGCATTTGGTGAAATTTCCCTGCAAGTAGGGGTTGCAATGGGGATGCAATGAGAGCATTAGAATGGAAATGTTAATTAATGACTTGATTCATCTAGCAAGTAATGAATGTCTGAGTGAGGTTGGGGGAGGGCACCACTAAGGGACCCCTTGGAACTGTGTCCAGAAACGTGCTCAGCAAACTTTTTGGGTTTAAATACATTTTTTTTTTTTTTTGGAGTGGGGGAGGACCTATGATTTTATTGGCATAGGCCTATAGGGCTCTCGTGGTGAGAACACTCCCTTTACTAGTTCAGATTAGCACTTTCTCTGCAATTGAAAGAATCAGATACCACTCACCATTCTGATACAAACTAAAATGAAATATTTTTTCAGGGCTTGGAGTCAGGAAGTCTTGAGTATTCAAATCCCAAGTACTCTTGACTCTAGGCAAGTTATTTAGCTTCTATAATAGGAATTCTGCTCCCCCCCCCTCCATGTGTGTGTGAAAGAGACAGACAAATAGAGAGAGAGACACACAGACACAGACCCTTTTGACAGTCTGGTAAAAGATATGAACTCTCTTTTAGAATATTTTTTTAAAATCATAATTGAAGGAAATGTTATATTTCAGTTAGAGGTTAATGAAAATAAAGATGTCTGTTTCCCTCATCTAAATTCAGAGTCTGGGGGCAGCTAGGTCATACAGCAAATAGAGCACTGGCCCTGGATTCAGTAGGACCTGAGTTCAAATCCAGGGTCAGACACATGATACTTACTAGCTGTGTGACCCTGGGCAAGTCACTTAACCCTCATTGCCCTGCAAAACAAACAAACAAACAAAAAACAAAACAAAAGACTTTCCCAATTTGTTGTACTAAAGAGTCTTAGGGAACATCTTTATTGGTAATAAATTCAAAGTCTGCTTGAAATTTGCCTCAGGGGGATGGGAGAGGTTCATAGATCCCAGATTAAGAAACTTTGCTTTTTATGTCCTTCTTGGCTACTCTTTAGGACTCATCCATCAAGTCAGGGAAGGGTTGCAATCAACATTGGTAGAGGGAGTTCATTCAATAGGAATTCTACCATACTTTCTTTATCTTGGTGATTTGAACAGTACTATATAGAATTGGCAAAGTTTCTTTAGCGGAATCTCAAATGGAAAGGCAAAGAAGACAGAGGAAAGAAAACACCCATTGGGATGATTTAAAACTAGAAATTGGAATTCTTATAAATTTACCAGGGAAAAAAAGACATATGAGAGAAAAGAGGCCATTTAATAAATGAACGGGAACTTGAAATTAATGATAAATTTAAATTACTTGGGTAATGAGCTAATTTTCTAAATCTAGCCATAACAGAAAAATAAAGAGAAAGTTGATTTAACCAATTGGGAATTAATAAAGGTCTTATGGAAATGACTGTAGCCTAGGAGTAAGAGAGCACCTAGGTTATAAAATAGACAATCTGGCTCCTACTTCATTCTGCAGCTGAAACTGTTCTCCCTGAGGCTTATCAGCAAGTGATCTCAGGATTGGATTGCCAAATCTCAGGGTCCTCTTGGGATTTTTTTTTCTTGACCTTTTGCAACATTTAGCACCGTTGGCCACTCCCTTCTTCCTTGATTCTCTCTCCTCCTTAGATTTCTGGGACACTGATGTTTCCTGGTTTTACTGCTTCCTGGCTCTTGCTTCTCAGTCTCCTTTCTTGAATTATTTTCTATGTCCCATAACTCTCTGTGCTTGCATTCCAAGGACCTGTCCAGTGGTCTCTTCTTTCCTCTTTATAATTATTCGCTCTTGGTGACCTCATCAGCTCTCAGAGGTTCAACTGTTGTCTCCAAGCAGAACACTCCAAGATCTATTTGTATCTATTCTATCCAAGCTTCTTTCCTGAGTTTCAGTCCCACATAACCAACTGGAAGTCCCTAAAGCATCTTAAACTTGGTATGTTCAAAGCAGAACTCATTATCTTCCACTCCCTTAATTCTTACTTCTTTCTATATATCCTGTTTCTATTGAGGATCCTGATGTGGGATGGGAAATTGATCAGAATGATCATGAAGTGTCCCAAAGAATTACAAGACTCAGTGACACAGTTTTCCAAGTTTTATTGCAACACTGTGAGTGACCACAGGGAGAGCATCATAGAGATATCTCTTGAATAGGGAAAGGGAAGACAGCTATATTTATAGTATGGGTAAATTGATTATCAGTCTCATTATAATAATCTCCACCTTAGGGTGGTATAGGGGAGGGCCTATTCTAATTTGGAGTTCCTGAGGGCTTAAGCCAACCCCTGAGGTGGGTACCTTTTTATGTGGAGGTGTGTTTTGGGGGTTTACATGCCATAAAGTGAACTGGGGACAAATTTGGCCTTTTCTGCACATATTACCTCAATTTGCCAAGGTCAGAGTGTCCCTGTGTTTTTCATTCTCAGACTTGGTTTCTGAGTATTAACATTTATCAATTAGGGTTTCTCTAACCTGTCTCTTTATGTTTTTGTTGTAGTTAAGGTCTCTGTTACCTGCCTCTTTCTATTTTTGTTGTGGGTGTTGATTAATGGGGGTAATTAATAGGAGCCAGACCTCCAGGTATCAGTTAACAAGAACCTAGGCCCTGACTTTGATGAGGGCCCAAGTCTTAAGTTATCTATTAATCCCTTTCAGACCTCAGATCTAAATTAGAACTAGGGTCTTAGATTTTTGTCTGTTAACCCCTTCTTTATCTCCTACATAAGATCCCACCATGCATCCCATATCCCAGGTTCACAACCTTGGAGACATATGCTCTTTCCTCATCCTTCCTTAATACCCAAATCATTTGACAAGTACTCTATATTCCATTGCTACCTCTTTTACATTCATTTCCTTCTTTCCACTCAGTTGACGACCACCCAAGATCTGGTCCTCATCCATTCCCATCTGGACGGTTGCAATAGAGTTCAACTGAGTTCTTCATTGAGTTTTCTTTCCCTCCATCCCAGTTATCCTGGTTCCAATCCATCCTACACACACTTGTCAAAGCACAGGTCTAACATGCTACTCCTCTTTTGACAAAGCCTCAATGGCTCCTTATTGCCCTTGGGAAGCAATTCTCGTTGTCCTTTATAGACTTAAACAATCTGAATCCAACTTACTTTTCCATGCTCACTGCACAGCTTTCTCCTTCATATACTTTATTGTCCAGCAAAACTTTCCCTTTCTACAATGTTCTATTCCCCATCTCCATAACTTTGAATCAGCTGTTCCCCACGTCTAGGATGCAACCCCTCTTAACCCCTGTCTTGTATCATCTCTAGTGTCCTTCCCAGTTTAGTCCAACTTTTACTTCCTAGATGAAGACTAGTCTGCTTGTACCCCTCCTTCACAGACATTTCTCTCTGTCTTTGTCTCTCTCTGTCTTTCTCCATCTCTGTTTCTAACTCTCACTGTTTCTCTCTCTGTCTCTCTTTGTCTTTGTGTCTGTCTCTGTCTCTCTCACTGTCTGTCTCTGTGCCTTTGTCTCCCTTTGCATCTCTTTGTCTCTGTCTCTCAAAAGAAGGAATTTTCCTTTTTTGTCATTCTATCCCTAGCAGTACCTGGTAATGGTCGAAACTTATTAATATAGAGATAAGGACTAGCAGGGAAGGCTCTAAAGGGAATTACTGCTTAACTCAATGGCAATTGTTGACAAGTAGGTGGCACTGTGGATAGAATTCCAGACCTGGAATCGGGAATACCTGGGTTTAAACTTGCTATACGACTCTGGACAAATCACTTTAACTTTGCCTCATTATTTCATGCATGGTTTTGTTGTTTTTCTAAAATCAATCTGCTCCTCATTTCTTACTGAATAGTAGTATTCCATCACAATCACACCACAACTTGTTTAGCCATTCCCTAACTGATGGGTATCCCCTCAATTTTGAGTTCTTTGCCATTACAAAGAGAGCTGCTATAAATACCTTAGAACATATAGGTCCTTTTCCCTTTTCCCTGCTCACCTAGATGTGAGTACCAATGCTGAAGCTTAGAAGGAAGAATTTCCTGATAATGCATTTTTCCTGGAAGATACATTTTATTATCTGATCTACCCCAGACCACCACACCTACTCCTAGCCAAACTCTCACAGGAGTTATTTGAGGGGACAAATCATTGTAAAGAAATGCAGACTCCATAAGGACATGGTCCCGAGTTCTCTAATTATTCTGTATATACCATAATGCCTAATAAAACAACAACAACAACAATAACAACAACCCAGTTCAGTAAAAGCTTATGTTTGCTTTAATATAAAGAGATTGAATTTGGTACTGTCCACCCTCCAATTAAAAATCTGACAGCAACACACACTAATCTGTAAGTGGGGATGAAAGGCATCATCATTAAATCTTGAGAAAATAAAAAGGTGGGTGGTAAGGGAAACACATTAAGACTCGGTAGCTAATAGGGTGAAGGAAAGTACAGACAGAAAATATCAAAGTGAGATGTAACTTGGAGGCATTGCTTGAAGCATGCAATTGATTATTTGAGGGAAATTTGGGAAATAGTTATGGCTAAACAGGAACAAAAGGGCTAAGGCTGCTTTGAGTGGCTCAAGGTATTGATTGAGCATGAAATGGAAAGTAACTTTCTATCTCTTGTTTTTGCTTGATGGAAGAACATTGAGTTCAATATTGGTCAACTCATTAACAAAACTGTAGAAAATCGGAGGAGCACTTAGGGAAGAGCAGCAAAATGGTTAAAGGAGGGAAAAAATCGATTTATGCAAAAGAAGGGGAACTAAATCTATAGTTTTCGGCCAATAATGATAAGTTGGGGATCTGCTGCAGCTTTCATTTAAGAGACAAAATGTATGATGAAAGAGGTCATATGATACCTGCAATTGTATGTCTTATATAGTGTGCATGAAATGAATGTGCTCCCAATTTTGAATATATAACTATATTTACAAAAATATCTGTTATTGACTAGTTTGCATAAACTTAATTGCATTTGGTTCAAATTACATGACATAATATATTTCTCTTTGCCTTTCTGCTTTGATTTCCTCAAGAGACATTGATTTAGTACCTATTGAACAATCAGGCAATTGGCCTCTATCAAGTACATACCACGTGGACTTACTTGGTATTATTGACAAGTGAGATACAAAGATACAGTCCCTGTCCTTAAGGACTTTATAATTCTGGAGGGTGGTAGGGCACATATACAAATAGCTACCTTACAAAGTAGAATATAATAAATGGACACTAGGTAGGAATAAGGTATAATGGAATTTCATAGAAGGAAGAAGTAATTTCTGGATGACAGAATCAAGGAAGTCTTCATGAAAAGTGGTATTCGAGTTGGACCTCAAAAGATAGGCAGAATATCAAGAGTTAGAGATGAATCGGAACATGTCAATCTGGGGAATTGCATAGAGGTAAGAAAATTAGAGACATGTTTGGTGCAGTTTCAATACAAAGAAATCCAATAAACATATCGACTTAGAAAACCACAAATGAACATCATCTATATTGTATTTTTAAAATTTATTTTGTTAAACATTTCCCAATTACATTTTAATCTGGTTTGGGCTGGAAGTTGACCATGAGTGTGGCATCTCTGGTGTAGTGGATAAAGGACTGACCTTGAAGCCAATAAGATAGGATTCAAGATCTATTTCTGACACATATTGGTTCTGTGTCCTTGCTCAAGTTACTTAACATCTCATTGCTCTAGACAAATTTCCAAGACTGTGAAACCATTAGATAGTAAGTTCCTTGAGAACAATGTCTGTCTTTTGCCTTTTTTTGTATCCCCAGCATTTTAGCACAATACCTGGTATAGAATAGACACTGAATAAATGTTTCCTGATTATTGACTGACTGAATTGAAGAAGAGGTGCTGACCTGGATTTTCACTAGAGTTTCCTATAACAATGAAATAAGTCACTTTTTTTGTGGGTCAATGAGGGTGAAGTGACTTGCCCAGGGTCACACAGCTAGAACTTTTCTTATTATATACCAAGCACCATGCTGCAAATACAATGAGAAAGATGAAATAGTCCTGCCTTCTACTGTATTTATAATCTAATAGGTTAAAATGACATGTATACTTATATGTGCAAGGTATACATAAATTCATTTTGGTGTGTGAATAAGTATTAAAAAGGGAGAAGCTTCAAGAAAGGACTCATTTAGGAGATGACATGTAGAGGAAGAACATTTTAACTGGAAAATAGAATAAAGGAGGGGAATGAATGTGAAACCAGTCTTTAAAAAAAAAAAAAAAAGAATGAAGCTGGATTAGAAGAAGCTTTAAATGCCAAACAGAAGAGCTTGTAAATTTAAAGGAAACATAGAGTCTATGAGGGAGATGACAGCCTACATAATTTGGCTTTATTATTTTGCATTAAAATCATTAACACATTATAACTCATACCCCCTCTGATATCATTGAGACAATCAACTGTGAAGGAAATTGGAAGGTGGGTAACAATTTGAGCTAGCACTTGAGACCAAGAGGCATTTTACTCCCATGAATATGTCAGTTTATTTACTGTTTAATTCAACTCAACAAGCATTTTTGAAGTGTCTATTGTGAGCACAGCTGTTTTTATATCATTGCTCCAATGAAACTATTGCTTTTTGACATTGTTTTGCCTAATGTGTTTTTACAGAATAGTGTCACATAAGAGTATTGTTGATTTAGGAAGTGTGACTGAGAAACTAGTTTGGAGTCTAAAAATAGATGACCTTGAACTCAGGGTAAAGATTTTGGCCTTTATTCAATAGGGAATGGAACACTTGAAAATTTGGGGGCACTGAAGAGATACCATAAGAGGTGTATTTGTTTTTATAACCTTCAACTAGTTAATCAAGTGGATTTTAATGGAGAGAAATGATTTGGATTGGGAGAGATACTACAACCTGAAATGGGCCAGAGAGGAAAATATAGTAATTTCAGACAAAACAGACTATTCTATTTGAGAATTTTTAATTAAAAGAAAAATTTAAGCTAGTAAAATTAATGAAAGTTTTATCATGTTAAAAACAACAGCAATATAACATGTATTAGCAGCAATAACGGACATATATCTAATCTGATTCAGCAAGGGGTTTGAGGGGAAGCTAATTATTCTCCCTGGTTGAATCAAGGCACAGAGGAACAGCATACTTGGTGAAATATCCTTGTCATGGAACTGAATTTTAGAATGTATTTTTTTCATTTGATTTTTCTTTTCATTTTTTTTGGGGGGGCAAGGAGGGTTAAGTGACTTGCCCAAGGTCACACAGCTAGTAAGTGTGAAGTGTCTGAGGCCAGATTTGAATTTAGCTACTCTTGAATCCAGGGCCAGTGCTTTATCCACTTTACTACCTAGCTACCCTGAAAATGAATTTTATTGACAAACTTGCAGGGAAAAGTAACTGAAGGCAAGGCCTTCAATCTAATCCAAGTCTATATAGTATTGGTTTTGCCCATTTCCTTGCTTCTCTATATATGTTAATTTAGCTGGGAAGTATAGCTCTCTGCCCCCAATTATTTTCTACCATTCAGAAACAGGCATTAAAAAAAAAAAGTTCTGCTAGCTTCTTCACCTCTAATGTTACCTTTCACCTATCCCATATGAATTAGTACCTTTTTATTTACCTGTTATCTTCCCTAGTTTAAAAGTAAGCTCTTTGAGGGCAGGAATTTTTTTTTTTTTGTCTTTCTGTGTATCCACTTTAACATGGAAGCTAACAAATTTTGTATGATGCTGACTGCAGTTCCATGATATTTGAATTGTTTGTTTCTGGCTTCTTGAAGTATTTTCTCTTTGACCTGGGAGCTCAGGAATTGGGCTATAATATTATTGTGTTTTCTTTTTGGAATCTCTTTCAGGAAGTGATTATTAGGTTTTTTCTATTTTTATTTTACCCTTTTGATCTAAGCTTTCAAGGCAGTTTTCATTGATAATTTCTTAAACTATGATATCTAGGCTTTGTCTTTGATCATCACTTTTAATTAGTTCAATAATTTTTAAAAATATGTTTCTCGGGGCAGCTAGGTGGTGCAGTGGATAGAGCACCAGCCCTGGAATCAGGAGTACCTGAGTTCAAATCCGGCCTCAGACACTTAACACTTGCTAGCTGTGTGACCCTGGGCAAGTCACTTAACCCCAATTGCCTCACAAAAAAAAAAAAAAGTTTCTCCTTGATCTATTTCCCAGGTCAGTTTTTTTTTTTCTGATGAGATATTTCACAATTTATTCTATGGGGTTTTTATTTCATTTTTTTGACTTTTAAAAAAAATTATTTCTTGATGTCCTTTGGAGTCATTAGATTCTACTTCCCCAATTCTGTTTTTTTAAGGAATTATTTTCTTCAGTGAGCTTTTGTACCTCTTTTATCCATTTGGCCAATTCTGCTTTTTAAGGAGTTCTTTTCTTCAGTGATTTTTGTGCCTATTTTACCATTAGGTCAATTTTATCTTTTGAAATTTTATTTTAATCAATATTTTTGTCCTTTTTCTTTCTATTTTTTTGCCAAGCTATTTTATATAATTTTCTTGCATCACTCACATTTCTTTCCCCAAATTTTCCTTTACCACTCTTATCTCTTTCTTAACCCTTTCAGGAATTCTTTTTGGGCTTGTGCTTACTTCACATTTTTTTTCTTTGAGGCTTTGGTTGTAGCTATTTTGCTATTCTCTTGTGATTGTATAGCTTGATCTACTACCACAGTAGTAACTTTTTATGGTAAAATTCCCTTTTTCTTGTTTGCTCATTTTCCCAGGTTATATTTTTACTTGGAACTTTATGTTAAAGTTTGGCTCTATTCACCTGGGGGTAGGGAAGCAGTATCCCAACCTTTAGGCTTTCTTTGTGCTGCTGTTTTCTAAGATACTTCTGGCAGCCAGTGAGTTTTTATTGCTTTTAAGGTGATGTGATTGGTGAACAGGTTTGGTCACTGCTTTCCAAGCCTGCCTTCCGGTGTTTTTTTTTGTTTGTTTGTTTTTGTTTTTTGCCTTCTGGTCTTTACACAAGAAGGGCCCCTGTTCCCCTGCAGCTGCAAAAGCTAGCATTCCTCTCTGCCCTAGAACTGTGACCAGAGCTATTGCTCCCTTGTGACTAGTCATCAGCACTCTTCTCTTCCTGGAACTGGCTCCTTTCTGCTCTGAAACTGTGACCCAAAATTTCGTATGGACAATAGAGTGGACAATTAGTGCCAGCTATAGCAAGTGCCAGAAAAAGTTTCCCTATAACACCTTTCTGATGAGTTGTGTGACCCCTTTACCATCTCTGGGCTGAGATCTACTGAAGTCACTGCTTCTGCTTTTGCAAGTATCTCTAAGGTCTACCACTGTTGCTCCTGCAGTATGCTCTGGCTAGTATCTACCCCAGTATTACTGACCTCTCCTGCAGACCCCTTAAGTTGTCTTAGGCCATAAAAATATTTCACTTTGATCTCTTATTGTCTCTACCACTCCAAAATTTGATTTGAGGAGTTATTTTAAGGTTGTTTGGAGGGTAATATTGGGAAAGTTCAGCTGAGCAGCTGCTTCTAATCTACCTTATTGGATCCCTTTAGCAAAGACCTGAGTTTTACTCCTGCTTCAAGACCTTACTAGCTGGGCAAGTCACTTCATCAATCTGGGTCCTCCTGTATAAAACAGGGACACATATTTTTCTTTGCAAATCTTAAAAGTGCTATATAAATGTTAGGTATTATCAGTACCTAGCATGGTACCTGAGATATAGGAAGAGTTTAATAAATACTTGATTTAAAACAGGGGCTTGCATTCATCTGGTAAAATCTCCTCATTTTCCAGATGAGAAGACTGAGCATGAGACAGATAAATTTATTTCCTCAAGGTCATATAACTAACATTACCAAGGTTAGATCTAGGGCTCTGACTCCAAAGTGAGAACTCTTTCTGCTATGTCACAAAGTCCTAGCATCATTATCTTGTATTATTAATCAACTCATCTATTATCACTTAACTTTTCATGTGTTTATTTCTTGTCCTCCTAATTAGACTCTAAGGTATTGAGGTCAGAGACCATATTTTATATTTTATGTCCTTCAGAATGCCAAATATGTTAATGTGAGATTACTCAAAGTGTGATAAATACTGATTAATTGAATTTTGTTGCAAACAGATCAATACACTATTGTTCTGTATAAGTCAGAGAGCCAAGTGTGATGTTCAGAGACAGAAGACTGACTTTTGAGTTAGTAAGACCCATAATCAAGATCTCCCTCTGATACCATTTTTTCCACCACCCCATGAACAAGTTAAGCTCTCAGAACCTTGGGCAGCTAAGATTGTAAGTTACAGATGAATTATCTCTTCATCTGAAGAAGACTTTTTCATGCTAATGAATTCACAGTCCCAGTTCCCTCAGTCTCCCCAAAAGGGAATGGACAAATGGCCATAGAATCAGCTAGACCAGTGGTGAGGATTTGGAATTTTTTTAAACAGTAAACATTTTATTATAATGAAGATTCTGAAATATACTTTGAAATAGATAAAAATTTGGTGTTCTGTGTTAAAAACAATAATTGAACAGTTTATCTAGATGTGAATGACTCAACTTTATCAGTAGATCTCACAGAATAAAGTCATTTTTGTAGGGAGAGAGATGTATCAATAAATACAATAGAGGCTGTGTGGTAAAATGGATATAGAAGCAATCTCAAAGTCAGAATTTGGGTTTGTGACCTGCTTCTGAGACATCCTGATGTAGGACTCTTAGAGGGTCACTCAACCCCTTATGATTCTTGCCAATTTTCTTGGGCTTTGTACTCTGAAGAGTTTGTATTTTCTCTTGGAAGCAATAAGAAACTAATGAAAATTTGAGGATTGATAGTCAGATCTATGTTTTAGAAATATCAGTTTAATAGTTATGTAGAAGATGAATTGAGAGAGGTGGCTAGGGAGAAGTTGTAGATTTGCATTGGCAAAGGGAATTTCCTAACCCAAGAGTTCTTTATGTGACTTGATTCCTATTTCTATAAATGCATAAGTATTTATGTGTGTGGGCAGCTGGGTGCCACAGTGGATAGAGCACTGGGCATCAAGTCTCAGTTTTGTGAGTCAGGAAGACTCACAAGGGTTCAAATCTGGCCACAGACACTTGCTAGCTGTGTGATGTTGGGCAAACTTTACCCAGTTTGCCTCAGTTTCCTCACCTGTAAAATATGCTGGAGAATGAAATGGCAGACCACGCTAGTATCTTTGCCATGACATCTCAAATGGTGTCATGAAGAGTCAGATTTGACTGAAATGGCTAAACAACAAAAAATACATGCACATATGACATATATATATATGTATAAATATATATATACATGGATATATAGTTTATATATTTATACACACATGAAGATCTATTATATCCCTACCATCTATTTCTGGTTTTTGTGTGTATCTATTTCTTTTTATGTATATATATATATAGTTCACTTTAAAAGATAAGATCACTAATGGGGATTTCATAAAGGAATTATTGAAATGAAATTCTTCAAACTGCTCTAATCATTTGAGGGAGTCCAGATTTCCAGATTATTAGTGCTTTACTACACAAAGCTACACCAGGGGAGCTGTCTTTGATGAAGGCCCTCAAGATTGTAGAAACCACAGCAGGCTAAGCACAACCCCAGGATTCAATTTTGGTAGAGTAACATAGGGAGAGAATCTAGGTAGGAGCTTATTATGGGTTGCCAGTCAAACCAAGGGGAACACATTTTTAAGGTGAAAATTTGTGAACTGAAGTTGGAACAGCATGATTAAAAATGCAATTATTCCTTTGCATTTTTAAAGGGAAAGAAAACATGTGCTTTCCTAGTACTTGGCTGACTTTGTGTTTCTTAGAGTAGAAGGATGGTCAGCAAGAGCTATTTTAATTGAAAAAGTATCAAGCCCTGAGATCAGCAGTGGTATAGCATAAGAGAGTCATGAGACTATTGGGCTGAAAGTCTGAGATTCATGACAGTCTAATTGCATAACCTTGGGCAATCAATTAGGTTTTCTGTACCTCAGTTTCTCATACATAGAATGGGCATTATTTTACCAGCTACTCTATATCACAAAAAGATATTTTGAAAATAAAATATAATATATAATTTTAATGTTACAGTAAAGAAGCAAGCTTCTTATACTAGGAAGCTTAAAATAATATATAAAACAAAAAAACATTTATTTATATAAAGTTATGGGTGACTTGTTTTAGGGTAAAATGTATAAATGAAGGAATTATTTTGTAAATAACTTTTTCCTATGAAAATGCTTTAGGATAAACAGTAAAACAATGAAACCATCTAAGGAAATCTGGAAAGAATGAGTTTGCCTCTATATTTTCAGGAGAATGGAAATACTAGTGCCTATTTCCTCACTTTTCTCTTCACCCCCAGGAAACTCCTTCTACTTTCTAAAGGAAATTGAACCAGAAGACATTAGAAAGTGGACTGAAAGGTGAAGTCATAGAATTATGGGAAAATCTTGTTAAAATGATTTGTGGACTTAGTGCCCTTTTTAATCACCCCATCCTGCTGGCTAGGAAGTAAGCTTCTAGAAGTCTTCAATTGTTTTTTCCCCCATATTTGTTTTTAGCTCTAAAGTAATCTAGAGCAAGAAAAAATATAGGGGTTTTCTTGGTAACTCCCTTCCAAAGGCAGTTTTTTTTAAAGAATTCTGAACTTTTTAGAAGTGTTGATCCTTTATTGAGTCTAAAATCTTCCTGAAGGGAAGTCAAGAGATATAAAGTACCTTACTATGTTAGAAAGTTGTATATGTAAGATAACAACAGCAGGAACAACAAAACTCAAGAAATGTTAAAGAACAAAATCAAATGGGGAAGGTTGATTATCACATTATAAGTAAATAATAGATGTTTTTTAAAATTGTATTCTGTGTCCTGAAATAGATATAATTAGGGATTATTATTGTGTTCTGTATAGAGAATTATAGTTTTGTTGGACCCAGGGTAAAAAAAAATGCTGGGGGGAGCATTTTTTAAATTCCATAGCTGTATTGGAAGAAATTTCAATCTCCCCAGTTATATAGAGCCTTACAATTAAAAAAATTAATTTTTGTGACTTTAGTTATTTTTTAAAATAAGACACATACAACAAACTATGTTTACAAACATGATGGTGGCAGTCAAATTAAAAGGAAAACATTTTACTCTATTAGAGAATGACATGCATAAACACCTTTCAAAATTCAAGCTTCCTTAAAAGCAGATTATATGTACTCAGACCTATTTCTTCCCTGGGTAACTAGGTGGCACAGTAGATAGAGTGCCAGGCCTAGAGTGAGGGAGACTCATCTTTGTGAGTTCAAATCTGGCACTTAGTAGCCATATGATCTTGAGCAAATCAATTAACTCTATTTGCCTCAGTTTCCTCATCTGTAAAATTATCTGGAGAAGGAAATGGCAAATAGTCCCATTATCTCTGCCAAGAAAACCCCAAATGGGGTTATGAAGAGTCCAACATAATTGAAATCAATGAACAAATTTCACCCTTAGTATGATTATGTGAGTTTAATGATTAAGGAAGGAAATATAATTTTTAAATCCTCCAGTAAAGGAGCTAGAAGTTCTCTTAACAAATCATCTAACCCAGCCCATATGCTCTCAAGTGGCTAGGTGTTTTAAAGAACCAGTAGCTTCATCTCTAATTCTTGTAACCCCTCAAATCATCTATTTCCATCCCTGTAATCAAGTTTGCTGCTCTTTTCTAAAACCTGTTGCACATTTAACAAGGTGAGCAACCCAAACAAACTAATCGATTAAAGTCCAACTGATACAGATCAGACAGAAGGATGGCTTTTGGATACATTTACATATATGTATGCACAGACACACATATACACACATATATGCATATGTGTAAATATGTATATATTTAGATATGTATGTATAGGTTTTCATTCTAATTTCATTTCCTTCTTTACAGACCACAAGTCTTTAGGTTTAACATTGAGGAATAACAGGTTGTCACACTGAGTTAGTGACAGAAGTATGTGTCAAAGGTATAAATCTGGGGTACTGTTTTCAAGGTCTGAAATGAAAGTTATATGTTTTTCCCTTTTGGCAGTGAGTTCTTTCCAAAGTCTCCTGACTTGTATAGTAGATGAGGATATAAATGGTTTCAATATGAGCAATAGTTTAGACTGACCTCTAAAGAATTCTTTAAATAACTGGTGATATCCTGCTGCTTTGATGTTGGAAGGATGCACATCCTGAATCTTGAACTATTATCCATAAAAGCTAAGCATGTGAAAAAGATGGTTAAGTATGATGTATTAACTATACCAGAAAGGAATTTGAAATACTGCTCTTTTCAGTTCTTTCATTCCCTTTAACACACAAGATATAAGATCTCTTGGGAAGATTCTTATAATGGTCAGCATTACATAAATATTTCTCTTTTTATTATGGAACAAATTTTCTACAGAATGTGGACACCAAACATCCATTGAGGAAAAGTCACCATGGACATACACTTCAATTATTTTTATTATCTTTTGCCTATGAATTCTTCAGCTTATCTTTCCTTCCTGGAGAGCTACTCCCAATAATTTGTCTTTAATGATTTTCTACTCTGGGCTCCAGAATGCATGGCCGCTCCAAATCCTCCTGTCAACAAATGCCAGAGACAAAGCAATTCAATGTATGAAAGAGAGGGAGGAAAGGAGGGAGGTAGGTAGGTGAAGAGAGGGTGGGAGGGAGGGAAGGAGAGAGAGAGAGAGAGAGAGAGAGAGAGAGAGAGAGAGAGAGAGAGAGAGAGAGAGAGAGAGAGAGAGAATGAATGCTTGTCACCAGGGCAGCAGCATTAGCTTTCCACTCACTATTCTTTGGTCATTCTTTGTTTCAAGTGAACCTTGGAAAATTTGCTTATATCCTAAGGGAATATTCTACTGGATAACTGGGATTTTATCATGAAAGTAAAGGCCATGAGGGTCCACACATTTTTTTAGGGCTATAGTTGTTATGTTGGACAATCTAGAAAATCTTGTATCCAACACAAATTCAGCTGGGAGCTAGTACAGGGACAAATAGGATGTAGGTACAGTTGTGCTGGGAAAGGGAGTAGCCCACCTTTGAGAAAGACTTGATAATCCCCAACCATTTAAAAACCATCAGGGGATGAGTGAGACACAGAAGAAGGGTATATTGCAGATGGAACCTTAGGTATAGTGGCCTAGGGATTGGAGAGGTAGAGCTTTTGTGTATGCATTTCACCTACACTTTTTGGGGGGTGGTGCAGGGGAAAGGATGGGGTGCTTCAGGGTTTACAGCATGAATAGTTTAATTTTGTCATTGACTACACTTAACTTATGCTTATCCAGTAATTTTTTTCTTTAGAAGACAATGGAGTGATTTCATTAAAGCTGGCATTTTTTAGTTACTGATTTGATTTTAGGATTTCCCATGTACTACCAAAATTTGGTGGGAACAGAATGTTCAGAAGATAACAGCCCTACAGCATATATTGTCTTATTAGATAATTATACTTTAAAAGTTGAATATTTAGCCACCTAGAACCTCAACAAAAGCGGAAGGAGGATAAGGAAATGTACATATAGTATAAAATCTCAGAAATATCTTTAACAATTAGGGATTGTGTGTGTATCTATTTTTAAATAAAATTAGGAATTTAATTTATACACATTTCTGTGAATAATTTTTGTGAGAAATTCTAACTGGGTTTTTGCATATTAAGTTATAAAAATATGATATCTAAATCTATTATTTATGCATCAAAAACTTAATAATGAAATGAGTGTTTAATCCCAAAACATTGTGAGGAGCAAAGAATATACTATTACTTGTAGTGGACAGTCTGATAACTGCCCCTATTGAATTTTGAAGTCAAAATTGTCAAGGAAGTAAATTATATAAACTTGGGAGAAGGTTTTTAAAAGGGAAGGCTAAAAAGGGAAAGCACCTATATGCAGCAGCTCTTTTAGTGGTGCAAGGCATTGAAAATTAAGGGGATGCCCATCAATTGTGACTGAACCATGTAAGAAATAATGAGCCATATTCTCTTAGAAAAACCTGAAAAGTACTAGATGAACTGATGCAAAGTGAAATGAGCAATACCAGGAGAACACTGTACATAGTAACAGCAATATTATATGATGATCAACTGCGAATGAGTTATTCTTAGCAATACAGTGATTCAAGACAATTTTGAAGGACTTATGATGAAAAATACTGTCCATCTCCAGAGAAAGAACTGATGGAGTCTGAATGCAGTTCAAGGCACACTTTTTTAAACTTTATTTTTCTTTTTTTTTTAGCCAGTATTTTTTTCACATTATAACTAATATGGAAATGTTTTGCATGAATGCACATATATAACCTATATCAAAATTCTTTGATTTCTCAATGAGGGGAGAAGAAAAAGAGCGAGGGAGGGAGAGAATTCAAAATAAAAAACCCACAAATCTTAAAAATGGGAAAAATTAAAATATTAAACAAGGGAAGCTAAACTTATATGAATGAACTGTTCAGACAACCTTTTATTTAATGAACATTTATTAATTAGTGATCTAAGCAAGGCTCTTTGTTGGATGGTAGGACTCTAATAAAGTATGTCAATTTCTCATTTTATTGTATTTTATTTTTCTTATCTTTATGATAAGTTTATTGAGACAATTTTGACAAATAAATGGGGATTTAATTTTAACCTTACAGTAAAATTGAGCAGAGAAATCTGTGTACTAATTTGGTCAAAATACTTAAATTTTTATTCATTATGGATAATTAAAGTGTGTAGGGAAGTTTTATATTGTACTTTTCAGTCAAAAGCATTATATTCTTTTTATTTTACTTTTTTTTTGCAGGGTAATTAGGGTTAAATGACTTGCTCAGAGTCACACAGCTAGTAAGTGTCAAGTGTCTAAGGCTGGATTTGAACTCACGTCCTCCTGAATCTAGGGCCTGTGCTTTATCCACAGTGCCACTTAGCTACCCCATTATATTCTTTTCAAAGAGATGCCTGATAACATAATTTTATTAATTGTTGAAATCAATAATGATTTCCCAATAATTTGAATGTCAAAGGTAAGACTTTGCTTTCTATATATTAAGCCTGACAATGCTTTCCGTCTATAAGCATACTGTTTACTAAAAGATGACTGAAAAACAGATTGTGTAGCATTGAAATATATTTCACATGAAATATATTTCCTAATATAGATGGACACAGGTAGTTGATAACATCAGCTATATACGATGAGATAAAAAGAATGGAAACTTTGTCATGATGTTTTTAGTTACTGTTTAGATTTTCTTGGAATAGAGACGAATTTGTTAGGATCCCTTGTTCTGACTGTGCAAAGCAATTTTCATTATCATTTATAGCATCATGGGGAGTTGTGTTATTGATCTCAGACTCACATCTTGGATAGTATACAGAGTAGCTAGTACATAAAGTAAAAAGTAAGCTATTCATTATTCTTTCCTATTGAGAATTGAAAAAAAATATAAACTTACATCAGGTCAGTTTGCTTTTATGTAATTCTGTTTGCTTTTTAAGTAATTACAGAAAAATCTTTAGGGAATTTGGAGTCATATTTTTTTCTTGGAAAGACTTATTGCAGCAACTTCTTTTGTAGTCCACCTGATCCAAAGGTTCTGTTCACATAAAAAACATCTTTTGTGTTTTTTGACTGAATTCAGTGTATGATTTCTTTCATTCAGATGTTTGAGATTATTATTGTTTTAATGACTAATCAGTCAACAAGCATTGAAGTGCTACGATGTGTGGAGAGATGCATCTACAAAGAATGAAATGATACTCAATGATATATTCATAGAAAGTATCCAGTTCCTGAGAACATAAACTAAATTCTTACCTTATGAATAATCATTTGTAATCATCTTTTAGATGACCACAAAATTAACAGTCCAATTTTCAACACTAAAGCAACCTTAAAACATGGAAGACCTGGGTTCAGTTCTGCCACTAACACATACTGACAAGCCACTTAACTTTTCAAAGGCTCTAGAAAGCTCACATAAGACTTGAAGTTAGAAATACAATGTCATGGGGCAGCTAGGTGGTGCTGCAGTGGATAAAGCGCTGGCCCTGGATTCAGGAGAACATGAGTTCAAATCCAGCCTCAGACACTTGACACTTACTAGCTGTGTGAACCTGGGCAAGTCACTTAACTCTCATTGCCCTGCAAAAAAAAAAAAAGAAAAAAGGAATGAAAAAAGAAATACAATGTCAGTGTGCATTGGTAGAGTGAGTTTCCACATTTGGGAGTTACATCAGTGATATATTAGATCTAGTCTCTGTCTTTACTACTGTTAATTACATTGACATAGTGCTTTCTGAGGAAAATTCCACATTGTAGATGAGCAAACTATTCTGCAATTTATAGTCTTAAGGAGTTGTCTGAAGGCAATGAGAGATTAGTTGATTTGTGCAGGGTCATGTAGGCAGTAATAATCAGAGGTAGACCTTGAATCCAGGTCTTCCTCACTCTAAAGCTGGCTTGTCAAATAGAAATGGGAGCCATTAAATAGCATATAACGATCCCCTACTGACTCAGAAAACTACTTATTAACATTATCTATATTCTAGTATATATTTTATATATTAAAAAAAATTTCCCAGTTACATTTTAATCTGGTTTAAGTGGAGCCTTTACACACCTCTGTGCTATGCCATTCTTCCTCTTCCAATATAAAATTACCTGAAATTAATATTTAAATTTAATACTTTATATTATAGTCTATAATGTTCTGTCATATCATGACATATTTTTCTTATTAGATTATTAAGCTTTCAGAGTATGTCATAAGTCACAAAATTCCCCCACAAGATTATTTAAAAAGTCTATTGAGTTCTCATTCTATGTTAGGTATTCTTGGGAAGCCAAAGAAGTTTTTTTAAAAAGATGTCTAATAATAATATTTATATCTATGTAATATCATTTTCAGTTTTAGATAGCCATATAAATATACATACATTATGTATATGTAAGTGATACCTGAACATTCTACCATAGGTCGAACACAAATAGTCTGTATGAACATTTGGAAGGGAGATGGCTCTAAATCAGTGCATCACACAATTCTTTTGAGCTACTGCAATTCTGCTTTGTTTAGAGAGTATACCTTCTTTGATGCAGGCAAGCCATGCTGGATGGTCTTGTGCCAATATCTCCCATGTCTCACAATTGATTTCCAAGTACTTCAGAGAGACCTCGAGAGTATGGGACAAAGAGTCCCTGACCTAAAAGAGTTTAATTTTGATTATACAACAAAAGGAATTTTAACCCGCATAAATGGGTGTGTCCATACCTATGCTAACAATCCATATTAACTTATAAATGAAAATGAGGATTTTTGCTTTTTGTTGGAAGAATTGAAAAGCCCAGGCTTAGCACTAATATCTACCAAGGCTTAAATTCCACCTAAAGAGCTTTAGAGAAGCCATTCACTTCCATGACACAATTAGATATATGTGATTGGCCATAATAGAAATGTTTGTATACATAAATTAATTTAAACGAGAAGATGTGAAGCAAACATCATTTGAAAGAATTGGGGATGTTGATTTTGGAAATGGGTGCAGCTAAGTGGTATAGTGGACAGAAAGCTGGGCTTTGATGCAGGAAGACCTGAGTTCAAATCCAGCTTCAAAAAATTCCTAGCTGTGTGATCTAGAAGGTCTGCCACTGAAGAAGGAAATGACAAACCACTCCAGTATCTTTTTCAAGAAAATACCATGGACAGAGGTCCACAGTGTCACCAAGAATCAAACATGACTAATGAACAAAAATTTTAGAAACAAGATGACTTCCAGGAATAGGGACATTAAAAGTGCCTTCAAGTATTTGAAGAGTCAACATGTAGAAGAGGGGTTAGGCTTATTCTTCTTGTCTACAGAGAAAACAGCTAAGAAAACAGACATTGACTACAGCAGACTGATCTAGCATCATCTAATGCAAAAACAAATGCTAACAATTAGAGCAATATTTAGAATTAAGCACAGTGTCCATACATGGTATCTCAAGATGTCCTCAGCTTCTGTAGTACTTAATTGCAATATCACCTGTCATTTAGATAGCACTTTCAGGCAGGGATAGGATCACAAAGTAAACCAACTATATTGAAATACAGTTATCAAAATATTTTTTAAAAGTTCATAGATTGGGGCAGCTAGGTGGCACAGTGGATAGAGCACCAGCCTTGGCGGCAGCAGGACCTGAGTTCAAATCCCACCTCACACTTAACACTTACTAGCTGTGTGAAACTGGGCAAGTCACTTAACCCCAATTGCCTCACCAAAAAAAAAAAAAGAAAGAAAAAAAAGAAAAGAAAAGAAAAAAGAAAAGAAAAAACAGTTCATAGATATCAGATCCTGCTTTAAGTTTTACATGTGTATCTCGTTTAGTCTTCTCAATACTTTAGCAAGGTAGGTACTAATATTATACCTATGTTACTCCTAAAGAAACTGAGCCTGAGAGAGGTTGTTACTTGCCAGGGGTCACATAACTAATAAATGTCTGAGTGGATTTGAATTCAGGTCTTTCTGACTCCAAGTCTAATGCTATCCACTGCACCACCTAGATGCCTAATATGCTTGGTAATGTGTTAGGTAAAGTGATAGATATTACCAACCCACTAACATGAGAAGTGTTATAAGGTATTGGCAGCTCTCCACTTTTATAGTGCCCTGGTTGGCAGCTGATTCAGTTCACCTTAACAAGCATCTAAAAACAACTTATGCTTGAATTTATAATAAAATATAGAAACACATTGACTTAAAAACACAATGAAGCCATTACACAAATTTCGATTTTTATAGAGGTGAATATTAGAGAGGAAAGAAGTCAGAGAAGTTTAGTTTTTATATTTACAAAGGCCCACTAAACAAACATTGCATGGTCTTGTTGCTAGAGATAACTGTTTGTTAAGTACCTTATCAATTATCTTCACTTTCACTCCTCCTCTGAAGTAATTCTCAAGAGACAGAACTTTATCTGTATCTGCCTTATTGTGTGATGACAGACAATTGTTGCACAGCTCATAAGGCACTTATGTGTGTATGTCTTGGCTTAAATAATATAATTCTTCTTTGGATAGCTTTAGCAAACATTTATTAAGCAGCTATTATATTGAGCAGTGTGCTAGGCCCAACAGATACAAAAACAAAACTAAGAATCTGCCCTGAAGGAGCTTGTGTTCTGTTATGGTCAGAGAAGGCAGGGGGAATATGTGTTCCTTTAAATGAATATTTTAAGTGGGGTTAGACTGGGGAATCAGGAACTTCTCTAAGGTTTCCTGTATTTCCTTTCTGTGAACTGTGATAAGAACTGGGACTTTATATATAAATATATTTGTGTGTGTGTGTGTGTGTGTGTGTGTGTGTTTTGGTTTTTTTGCAGGGCAATGGGGGTTAAATGACTTGCCCAGGGTCACATAGCTAGTAAGTGTCAAGTGTCTGAGGCCGCATTTGAACTCAGGTACTCCTGAATCCAGGGCCTGTGCTTTATCCACAGTGCCACCTAGCTGCCCCGATTCAAACCTTTGAAATATAAACATAGCTATTTCCAAGTCCATAAAACTTGTAGATTGTGGGTGTAATTAAAAAATATACATATGCATATATATACACACACACATATATGTATATATATATAATTGGCATAACTTTTTATTAACTCAAAGTTGTCAAGAAAGTCAATAAAGTGAAGTCCCCCTGATCTGTGGACAAATTTATTTTGTATTTTAGATTCAATAAAAGATAATTTGATTTTTCATTATCTAGGGTTCCCTATATATGAGGAGAATTGACTATAAATAAACAATTTGATTGGCTTGATGGCCATTCAATGAGCATATGCATTTTGTTCTAATAATCCATCTCTAGTATCCTATTCCAATACGTGGCTCCACCCAACTCCTCTGAAGCCTGGATTTTCTCATACACGAATGAATGAATGAATGAATGATAAAAGCATCACATAATGGCATTATGTCAAGCTCTGTGCTAAGTTCTAGAAATACAAACATAAAAAGTAGTAAGTTCTTGCCCTCTCGAAGCTTACATTCTAAAGGGGGTAGGAAACCACACATATAAGGAAATGGTCTTCTTGGAAGGATACTTTCATCTGAAATGTCCCAAGGAAAGTGAGTAGAGAGAATCACAGGAGAGTTGATTAATGTGACATTTATAGTAGCAATGGCAGGTTTAATTTATTATAGTTTCCCGAACAAGAGGCAGAATTAAGGAATAGAAGATGATGTATAATGGTAGGACAGATAAGAAAATGGTGGTTGAGCATGGCCGGGGATCATTAGGTATAATGGGGTCACATGAGTTTGCATTCACACACACACACACACACACACACACACACACACACACACACGCACGCACGCATGCACGCACGCATGCATATAATCAATAGAGGACCTAAGGTCAGAGTTTTTTTAAAAATGGTCTCAGCAGCCCCAGTTTCCTTCAAAACTCAGCTCAGGGGCAATATTCTATGTTTTCTAATCCCTCCAGCTGCTGGTGGCATTCTTGCTTTCCTTCCCAAATTATCCTGTGCTGATTTGCTATACAATTTTAGTTTTGAATGTGCCCTTAAATCTCATCTTACCTATAATAGAATATGTTTGTTAAAGGCAGAAATTATTTCATTTTTGTATATCCTTAATACTTAGAATAAGGTGTTTGGTACATAGTATACACTAAATAAATGATTGTCAATAAATGATCAATTGATCTTGAGCTCACTTAAATACTCATTTCTGTGTTTGAAGGTTATGAACTTTTATTTGTCAATTTTTTAATATTTTGCTCAGGTGAAAATGAACATAGTAATTTTTATTGATCAAAATATTGTAGTTCTACCCTTTAAGAAATTATTGAGATGCAGCATACCACGATTGGCAGAGTACTGGGCATAAAGCCAAGAAGATCTAGATCAAGTCCTAATTCTGATACATATTATTCATGTGAATGTGGGTAAATTATATTAATCTCTCAGTCCATGGGCAGCTCTCTGAGATTATATGTTATAGAGGAATTGTTGATCTGTATCCAGGGATACAGTGTCCACACTAAGAGCTCTTTATACCAATGAAATTGTAGATCCTAGACCAAAAAATTTATTGTAAAAAAAAAAAAGCCACATGCAGACAAGAAGAGCAGTGTTGATATTATTGCATTAAATTTAATATATACTTAAAATAAGGTGTTTCTGATAGAGATTCATGGTGTCATACATAGTTTTCTTTTTCTATTTTCCATTAGGAAATGCTCATGTTTGTCAAATTTACAATAATAAAAAAAGAATTTTTGTTAATCCCACAAACACAATTGTTCCAGAGGGTCTTATAGATTTCTCCAGTTTTGTGATTTGGTTTGGGTATATGAAACTCAATTACAATTTTATTCTGCTGGCTTTCTTGTCTATGGAAGTTTCTTAATGTATTTTAAAAGGAACCAAGGCATTACATTGTCAAATTTATTATTCCCATTTGATTTGATAACTTCACTCTGTGTATGTCTTGGTGAAAATCATTGTTCTAGTCTATAAATTCTCATAAAACTAGAAGGGAAAATGGTAAAATGCTAGTCTCAGCATGGAATTTTGCAAATTTACAAAATAATTCATATGTTGTGAATATGAAAGAAATATGCATATAGTAAGTAACCTCAAATATTTAGAATAGAAAACATGTTAATAAGGATGTGATAAATCTCAGAATTTAAAACTCAACTATATAGTGAAGTTAATAAACTTTTTAAAAAAGGAAAGATTCTTGGAATACTTTGAGATTTCTAGTATATTTTTAGATAAACAACCAGATGTAAATTTAAAAATATCCATTTCAGAGCAGTATGATTAGCCTGAAAACCTGCTTTAGGTCTAGAGATGAGGCCTTTCTCTTTGATCTGGTTGGTCTGTAAATCTGAGAGTTAGTTGAGGAGGGAACAAACACAGATACAGCTTGGCTGCAATTGATGTGCTATAGTTGGCACATCAGGGAATAAGCTGAATAGTTTCTGCCAGGGAAGTTATTGCTCAGTCAAAATTGTTAATAAACAGAATTTAAAGAAAAAAGAGTGAGAATCTTCAAAGAAAATAGGGCTTGATCAACATGATCAACTTCCTAAAAAAATCAATTTGAAATAAAACTCAAGACTGGACTTGCATTCCAAATGAAAGTCAGCACTAATGTATCTGAATTTAATATAACAGAAATGGATTTATTTGTACATTTCAGGATGAGTTCAGAGTGTTGGACAATAAGTTATAATTCATTAAAAAATTTCTTAGTGTAATTACTTGTGTAATTTTCCAAAAAGCAGATTAAAACAGTCATTCACTCTAAAGCTAGTGAATGTAGAGTTGGCATCCTTTTGGGGAGAAAAGAAGGGTGAAGGAGAGTGCAAAGATTTAATTATCATTTTGATTTGGATTAGATGGTCCCTGAGTTCTCTGCAAACTCTGAGAGCCTCTGATTCCAAGTAGATGTGATTTAAGGCAATCAATGTTTCTGTCCATATCCATGAAGATCATCACCCCATCTCATGGAGTGTTATCTCCTCAACAGGAGAGACTTAATCACTTTCATCTTTGAGTCCCCCATACCTAGCACAATGCCTAGGACATGGTGGGGACTATTTTATAAATTTTTATAAATTGTATAAATTGTTCACTGATAAATGAATAATTTAAATCTGTAAATGGTTCATAATTCCATTTCAGCCAAAAGTTTCTATTATATTTTCCCCTTACCATTTATTTTTTTTTTAACCTGAGTTGTTAACAGGTTGCAAAAGGGTAGTATGTGAATTTTACCTCCAGGGCCCAAGTTCCTTAGCCTTGTTGCTAAGGGGAAATGAAAGGTCTCTGCATCCCTAGAAGCAAGAGAAAGACAAGAAGTAAAGAACAAGGACAGCCCAGTTGTGTACTTGATCACTCTGGAATGGTATACATATCAGAGATATTTATAAATCTTTAGAATAAATAACAATAATTCACACTTAAAGAGTTAATTTTTTGTTTGTTTTTATTTGGGTCTGCAGTGGCTAAATAATTCATTACAAGCCTGTTGACAATGAGCTTTTCTGTACTTAGCTGAGCTTGATTGTCTGAATGTAATCGGTTCTTGACCTGTACCTCATAAAATGCCTTTGCAATATGGTAGATCCTGCCAGTGCCTACACTCCATAGCCTAAAGACTCCAGAATTAGTTGATAGTCTCCAGAGTTGGAAAAGCCATGGATGGGTGGCTAGTATCCATATTGCTACCTAAGGTCCATCAAATTAACATTAATACAAAGTACTTTCCTTATAGCCCTTTGAGATAGGTAGCACAAGTAGGACTTATTCCATTATTTGGATGGAGAACCTGAGTCTGTGATATTTTTTCTCCAAAGCAAATTTAGCAGATTTAGTATTTGAACCCAGGTTTGACTTTATGGCCATCATTTCTTCCACTATACTACTGGGACCATAATCAAAAATCTTGACTGAGCACTAGCTCTTTAGTTATTAACTGTGTGACCTTGGGCAAGTCACCTCAATTAATCATTCAACAAACATTTAAGTACCAATTATGGGGGGTATATAGCACCCACATATATAAAGACAGAAATACAAATGCCCCACCTTCTGCATCCATCAAAATGAAGGATTTCTACATGATGAATTGGAGATGTTGGAAGTTTTCATTCTTCTGTCCTTTGAAATGCAAGGTACTTGCAAATACTGTCCTTCTAGTTGATTTAGATATTACCATATTAATAAAGGATTTCAAATTGGTCATTGATTTTCTTTAGCATAATTTGAAAGCTCAAAAGCTCTATGTGTGGAAATGAAAGTTTATCATTTGGCTAGTGAAAAGAATAGAGATTGCCTTGTAAAATTTAGTTTCAATATGTTATATTAGTAGAAAACCTTTTTAGAATCATAGATTTTTAGAGTTGTGATGGACTCTGAAAGTTTATTTCAACTTTTGCCTGAAGCAGATATCATAGCTATGAGTAAACGAATGAGTGAATGAAAACAAATGAATGAGAAAATTATTAAGGGATTATTATGTGATGGCCAGTGTACTAAGTACTGGGAAGAGGAATACAAGGAAGTAAGACAGTCCTTACCCTCAAGGAGTTTACATTCTAATAATGAAGTGGAACATAGGGAAATGGTGGCTGGAGAATAAGTAAAGTCAAAAGGAATGGTAATTGGAGTCCAAGGCCAGTGTTTGGCATGTCCTTTCCAAGAATGGTAATGTTAATTTGATTACTATTCTCAGATAAGATTGGAAAAGAGATAACAGTTAAATACACTGTGAAATGGCATGCAGATATTGACTAAGCAGAGAGGAGGTCCTGAGACAGGGAAGGGTAAGGTGAATGCTCACTGTTCAGAACCTGAGACCACAAATGTAGGAATCACTCTTCTAGAAATGGTTTAGAGATGGAGGCTGGAGAGCAGGCAGAATGGCTTGGAAATAGACCAGAAATAGTTCTCCAGATCTTGCTCAAAGGCAATCAAAAGAATTTTATTTCAATTTGTTGCTGCTGCTGATGGCTTGCTTATATGATTTTTAAAGCTTTGCAAAGAACTTGTTATACATGATTTCATTGCATCCATCCAATAACACTGGAAGGTAGGTACTATTACCATTCTCATTTTACAAATAAAACATCTGAATCTCACGGAGGAAAAATAGAATTTTGGGGTCACACAGCAATAAGTGACTTAAGTGGGATCCCAAGCCAGTTCTTCTTGATTTCACATTGATAACCTGGAAATTAAGGAAACAATCAATATAGGAGAAATAAGGTGTTTAATCAGGGCAGAGGAACTATAGCTCGTGGTATCGCAAAGCTCAGAAGCTAGGAATACCCAAAGATGAGAACAGAGGACAGGGTTTTTAATGGGGCAACAGAACAAAAAGGGAACCAAAAGATTGCTCCCAAGTGACATATAGCTAATTAACGTAAATGAACCTTTGACAGAAGAAATAATAGAACAGCTCCTAAGTTAAGTATAGGCTTTACTGACTGAATAGAAACTACTTAATGCAGGTGGACCCTTTTTACATAATAACATAAAGTCCGGGGAGTAAGGTGGGGAACATTGGGAGGGGATAAGTTCTTGGAGGAAGGTCCATAAGTCCATCAAGAGTCTGGAAATGACGAAGACAGTCAGCCCCAGGCAATTCATTTGCCAGGGAAAGAGGGGACTAGGTGGGGAATCAGTTCTCAGTAAATTTTGCAGTTCTCAACATCCATTATTTTTCCCACTGTCCAATGCTTGCCTCCTTTGTGATTTTTAAGGCTCAAATAATCAAAAACACTATGTTGAAATTTCCTGATATACATGGTTAGTAAATGAGAGAATAAAGAGTTCCTTGTCCTGGGTTGGCACATAATAAAGTTTGTCAAATTACATTGAAATAAGGTATGAAGTAAAGCTGTAATGTAGCAATGTATACCTATATTCAAATCAAGTTTCAAAAACTTGACTTAAATTTGTACTTTAATAATATGTGCTCAGAGTCATTCCAATCAAATTGCCTAAAAAAGCGCATTTTCATGAAAAAAATTGTCATTGCATATAGAAGTGGAGTGGTTTCAACAACAAGATAGAATCTGGGCTTTTATATTGTTCCTATTTGGGGAATAGGAACTTCTCAATTCAACTATTAGTGAGCAGCATGAGTTTATTATAATTATAAAAGAAATGAACCTGGAAAATAGCACATCTAGTCAGCAATGTTTTTCCCCCTCCTGATTTTCATGTTCCATTTATAAAAGTTCCGCTTGATATTCTTGGAGAAAAAATGAAAAAAGATGTTTCCTGAACTCACTAGACCTATTAGATGTCTGTGCAGGGACTTGATTGTCAGGCAAAGAAAACAATTATATATGGTCCTGTGATGAAATGCAATGGGGCTTTGAGCAGTATCCTCCTAGAAATTTGACATGATCTATAATTATTCAGTAGTAATGCATAACATTCTGAATAGAAATAAAGTTGTATATTACTCAGGTTTCTTTAGGAGACTAAGCTGCAAGCGGTAACTAACGTTATAGAGAGTAGCTTAAAAAATCTGACAAGGCTCAGGGGATGAGTAGAGGTGAATAAAATGAGCTCTAATAAGGATAGATGCAAAACAGTTCATCTGTTCAAAAAGCATCTGCAACTGAATTCATGAGCTGTTCATCCCTGGAGAGAATTTTACAGGTGATGGGAGAGTACAATGAGGTCATAGACTGGGCTACTCACATAATAAATGAAGACAAGAATAATATTAGTTTTGAAATAGTATTTGAGGAGAGATTTAGCCCTGACAAGAGTTACATGTTAATTTAACTATAAGATAAGATGAAAGATATTAAGCGATATTGACCAATATTTGACAGTGGCATTGGAGTGTGTATTTGTTGCAGCTAAACACTGAAAGGGGCTAATGTCTACAGAGAAGAACAATTAGGATATTTAATTAAGGGCCTGCTTATACTCCTGTTGTCAAGGTTAATCATTATCTAGTTTGAATGAATCTAGTTCCATTAAGACTTCATTAAAGCCATCAATTCTCATGAGTAAATGAAGATTGTTTAAATTTCACAGCTATGTTTTTATCTTTCTTCATACCCTCGGCTTCTCCTTGCTCCCACTTTGACCCTAATAGACCATATCCTTATCCTTCTTCAGGCGGATCACAGTAACTACCTGAGAGGGTCACCTATGTCTTCAATACCTCCCTACTCCAATGGATCAAAGAATATTGGATTGAAATTCTAGCTTGGACTCTTCCTGTGTCATCTTGGCCAAATTAATTTGTGGTGCACTTGATAGATAATAGCAATGAAATCATATTTCAATGAGTTCCCAGTGTAGAAATTTGCTCTGCCATGGCAGGTTGACAACTGTGTTATTTGTAACCTTAAAGAACTGCTTAAAACTTTGAGAAGCTGTGAAACTTGCCCCTGAGTATGTATCTAGTATGTACAAAGGAAAGATTTTTTTTTTTTTGGTGAGGCAATTGGGGTTAAGTGACTTGCCTAGGGGCATGCAGCTAATAAATGTTAAGTGTCTGAAGCTGGATTTGAACTCAGATCCTCCTGACTCCAGGGCCAGTGCTCTATTAACTGCGCCACCTAGCTGCTCCAGAAGGAAAGATTTAAGGTCATTTTTTCTGACTCCACATCTGGCTTTCATTCTCTAGTCTCCTCCTCATTATTTGATGGATCAGTTCTGAATTCCTTTGTCTGGCATTTAAGGTCATGCCACCATTTGGCCCCAACCTCCTTTATACATATCTCATACTTCTCCCCCTCACTCTCCCTATACCCCTATTTGTTGCTTTAGTTTATCCCTGACTTTCCCTTCTTGATGTTGTTTGCTCATTCAGTATTCTCTCCACCTATAATGACTTTCCACTAGGTGGCACAGTAGATAGAACACTAGGCTCAAAGTTGGAAGGACCTATGTTCAAATCTCACCTCAGACACTTACTAGCTATGTGATCATGGACAATCACTTAACCCAAATTGCCTTAACCATTCAGGGTCATCCCCAGTTGTTCTGATGTACGTCTTGCCTCTGGACTCAGATGTCTCTAAAGGAGAGAGTAAGGTTGATGACCTTTCATGGCTCTCCCTCACTTAAATTAAATTCAGTGCAAGTCATGATATCACCCAGATGTCATGGTCCTCTTCCAGAATGAAGGACAAACGGCAACAATCTGGTTCCCAACCATCTTTTTAATTTAAATACAGTTTGATTCATGGAGCCTTCCTTCACTGCTTGGAACCACTACCAGCAGAATTGATCTCCCCCTGCCTCCTCTAAATCTTCATCATCTTGTATTGCAAAAATCTTTTGGTGGATAGTAAATGTCATGGGCATAGATGTTTTCTTATTTTTTTTTGTGTGTCACCCACAATGCCTTGCACCTATAAGTATTCAGTCACTGTTGAATGAATGATTCTTTTTACATCATTAATCAAGGCCCAGTTAATGCTTTCATCATCAAGGCATAGGGTTTTACTTATATTAAGAAAATATAATAATAAATTTAAAAATAGTTGATTTGACTGAATGAATGGAATGGAGTTTATTAAGCACTTAATATGTGCCGATTTCTATACTTAATGCTAGAAATACACATGGGAAAATTAGGAAGTCCATCTTTCAAATGAAAAAAATCTGTCTCACGGAACTATGTGGTACAATGAATAAGGTATTGGACTTGGAGAAGAGACCCGAGTTCAAAGCTGGCCTCAGACACTAATAATTATGTGATCATGGGCAAGTCACTTAACCCTTCTGTGCCTCAGCTACTTCATCTGAAAAATGAAAATGATAATATCTACCTAATTTTATACGAATTCACAATTTATAGCTTCACCAACCATGTATCATCAAACTCGTTTCACTGTAACATCTTCAACAATTATGAATTTTCTTTTTTGTCATATTTGCCAACCTGATGGGCGAATGAATGAATGAGGGAAAGGGGAAATAGGAAAGGATTCTTGGAATCCAGGAAATCAAACTAATCCTTAAATGTTTTGGTTGCTTTTCATGTGTCTAGACAGGGTGATGTGCATGTTGTAGATACTCTGTGGAATATAATCTCTTTGAGGGGAGTGGCTGAGTGTGTGTGTGTATGTGTGTGTGTGTGTGTGTATGTGTTTATATCCCCAGTGACTAACATAGTGACATGCACATAGTAGATATATAATAAGCCTTGATGGAAATGATTTATATATCCAACCAGGGTAGAGCACAGCATGGCTTATCACTCACAGCTTACACTTACAGTAAAGTTTTAGCTTCTCTCTCATGCTATGAGCTAGTAGTCCACTAATAGCTAAAATTTTTGTGGCACCTACTATGTATGATATCCCTTTCACAATTTTTATGTAATTTGTTCCTTACAACAACTCTGGGATGTGGATGCTATGATTATCCTTATATTACAGATGAGGAAACTGAGGTAAACAGAGGTCAAATGACTTGCCCAGAGCCACACAGCTAGTAAATGTGTGAGGTCAAATTTATTTTTGAGGTCAAATTTGAACTCAGATCTTCCCAACACTCTATCCACTGTTCCATCTAGCTGTAAAAAACCTACTAAAAGAAAAAAAGAAAAAAACAAACTACTAAAAGCCCTGGATCTTTATCAGACTAACTACTGTATACCCATACCTTACCTAAATTGGATTTGTGGAGGTGATTTTTTGAAAAAAAGTGTTAGACTTTATATTTACCTTTATTAAATTTTATCTGATTCAGTTTGGTCCAGTGTCAATTTCCAAAAGTTGTGGATTTCAGTTCTGTTTGTTGTCCAGCATCCTGACTATCTCTCTCAGGGTTGTGTCATCTGCAAATTCAATAAGCATTTCATGGATGCTTTTATCCAAGTCATTGACAGGCAGGACATAGCCAACCACTGATCTTCTGGGACACTGTACTTGAAGTACCAATACCAAATTAATTTTAGAGATTTAAATGAGCAAACTTTTTTAGGATACAAAATTATTTATCTGCTGTCACTGAGGGTGAAGGAGAGGGGATGATTTCAAGCCTTGCCAAAAGTAGGCAGATGCCTCGTTCCAGCTCTGGGAAAAGCATTTGAAGGAAATGCTATTTGCTGTATTGGAAAGATCATTTCTGTATGACTTATCATGCAGTTTCTTCCAAAGCAGTGGTGAAGTTAGATGAAGTTTGCTTTGTACTTTTAATGATAAAAGGGGTGAATGTGATTTTTTAGCACTTTGACCAATGTAAAATCAAGCCAAAATATAAATAAGAGTTTCTTGAAGATGTTATAAAAACCTAGCATTCAAGCTGGTGGAAATTCAGAGCATATCAAAGTAATATATCTTCAAATCAATCTAAAAGGTGAAGTTCAAGTAATTTAACAACTTTTCTTACAAATATTTAGTGTATTTCCTCCACAGATAATTTTATTTTCTGTTAGGTTAAAAAATATCAGCAATAGTAACACATGATGAGCAAACAGATACCCTAAAAACATAGTTAAATGTAAATGCATCAGAAATATAGAATACATTTCTCCCCCTTTTCAAAGACTGTGAAATTTATGTGACAAAATATTTGATTAATTTATTTTAAGGTGTTTTCTAGAAGTTAGAAACCTCGAGGGGGAAAAATCTGGTAAAAAAAAAAAACCCTATCCTTTTTCTAGGGTATCAAGGTTAAAGACCTCTTACTACCAACTTCATCTTCTACCTCTATCAAAAATTAACATTAGAGGGAACCAATTCTAAAACATTATTGTTGGGGCAGGTAGATGGCACAGTGGATAGAGCACTGGCCCTGGATTCAGGAGGACCTGAGTTCAAATCTGGCCTCAGGCACTTAACAAGTCAATTAACCCCAATTGCCTCACCAAAAAAAAAAAAAAGAAAGAAAAAAGAAAAGAATTTAAAAAAATTATTGTTGTTAATCCTTCACTTTCATAATTTGGGGGGGGGATGCAATGAAGTTTAAGTGATTTGCCCAGGGTCACACAGCTATTAAGTGTCAAGTGTCTGAGGCTGGATTTGAACTCAGGTCCTCCTGAATCCAGGGCCAGTGCTTTATCCACTGCACCTCCTAGCTGCCCCCTCTCTGTGATTCTTAGATGTGAAACGAATGCAGAATTGAAATGGAAGAATAGATGTGGGATAGAGGCACAAAAAGAATTGGGTTCTACTCTTTTATAAGAGTTGGGAAAGGTGATGGTAAAACAAGATGAAAAGAGAAGAGAGTAAAAAACATAGATAATCAGTAAAAGAAAACTCAAGAAACTTGGGATTAGGCAAGATAGCAGGTTGGGGGTAGAGTGTGGGATGGTGTGCCAGGGATCAGATTTAATTAAAACAAATTAAAACAAAGCAGAAAATAAATGCTGATTTTAAAAGAAGATACAAAGACACAACATTAACCATCATTACTCTAAATGTAAATTGATTAAATTTCCCTATAAAATTAAAGATATTAGAGGAAAGACTAAAATTAAGAAAACAAAAGCCCTATAATTTGCTTCATGTGAAAATGCATTTAAAAAACATATAATTTGGGGTGGGGTGGGGCAATGAGGGTTAAGTGACTTGCCTAGGGTCACACAGCTAATAAGTGTCTGGATTTGAACTCAGGTTCTCTTGAATCCAGGACCAGTGTTTTATCCACTGTGCCACTTAGGTGTCCTCAAAATATATATCATATTTAGAGTGAAACTTAGGGTTTCTTTGAGCCTCTAATGTAACCCCAACATACACAAAGTATAAATTATGTAAATTGGAGAAAAATAGAGAAACTTAACAATTAAACTGTAGAACTGACCAGTTGGAATTATGAAGAAATAATAACTAAAAGCACAATATTAAAAAACACTGAAAAGGTGATTTTAGAGAATAGAGAAAATAATTATCAGAGATTGCTCATCAAAATTCTATGCTAGGGGCTGGTAGGTGGCATAGTGGATAAAGCAATAGCCCTGGACTCAGGAGGCCGTGAGTTAAAATCTGGCCTCAGACACATGACACTTACTAGCTGTGTGACCCTGGGCAAGACACATAACTCTCAATGCAACCCTCCCACACAAAAATAATTCTATGTTAGCAAAATCCAGAATTCAAAGCAAAAAGCTGATAAATATCAGCAAAATTACAAAATACACAAGTAAATTAAAGAATGCATAAACAATTTAATTTAAGAAAAGAAATTGAAAACATCATAAATGTATTGCTAAAAGGGAAACCACAGCAAGAATAACTCTCAGCCAGGTGTGTTTATATGCTAATTATAGCAAACATTCAAAGAGGTATTAATAGCTATGCTGCAACATCATAATAAAATATAAAAATAAAAGGCACTGTACTTGTATAAGACAAATATCATTCTAACACACAAACCTAGGAAAAAGATCACTAAAACTAACTTCACTAAGGAATAATGATGCCAATTTTTAAAATAAATTTCTCACAAATAGATTACAGCAGTATTTCTTGAAAATAATATTTTAAGGGGACAGTGGATAAAACACTAGCCCTGGATTCAGGAGGACCTGAGTTCAAATCCAGCCACAGACACTTGACACTTACTAGCTGTGTGACCCTGGGCAAGTCACTTAACCCTCATGGCCCTGCAAAAAAAAAAAAGAAAGAAAGAAAGAAAGAAAAAGAAAATAATATAACTAAATTATATTAATAAAAAAGGTTCAAGGATGATTCAATGTTATGAAAACAATTGGCATTTTTAATAATGTATACAATAAAACAATAGCATATAATTATTTAGGTAAATGCAGAAAACTTTCAATAACATAAAGTTCTTATTTATGTTAAAAACAACATTAATATAGACATTAGAGGTCTGTATTTACTGTAAGAATCATTTATCTTCAACCAAATGGTGGTATTATTTACAATGAATAAAAAAAAAAACTTGAATCTTTGTCAATACCAACTGTCTTAAAGTAAGGAAGTTTCTTGTACTCCCCCTTCTCTGAATATTAACTGAATTCTCAACATGCTAGCAATAATAATAAGAGAAGAAATTAGGGTTATTATCCTGAGTAAAAAGACAATAAAATTATTATCATTTGCTGATGACACAATGATGTACTTACCAGAGAATTAGTGAAGAAACAAAGCGAGATAATTAATCGTTTCAGGGAAATTGTTGTGTAAAATACTAATCCATAAAATCATTAGCATTTCTGTATAATATGGACAAAAGCCAGTCTGTTTAAGAGTTGGGAGAGTAAGTCCAAAGCCCTGACTATAGTGGGGGGAAATTATAAGAAAAAAAACTAATTCAAAATGTTACAAAATGCATTAAAAATCTTAGTTAACTTCCACACTTAATTGGGTATAGTAATATATCTTGCCCTGTGGGAAAGTGGGAGGGGTGAAGGAAGGGAAGGTAGATTGGGGGAGGGAGCAGTCAGAAGTAAAACCTTTTTGAGGAGGGATAGGATGAAAAAAGATAGAAAATAGAGTAAATATCAAAGGGAGGAATAGGATGGAGGGTTATAAGTTACCAACAGTAATTATGAAAAAAAACAACAATTTGAAGTTTGTCTTATAGGCCTCAGTTCTCAAACACATAGAGAACGGAGTCAAATTTGTTAAAATGAGAGCCATTCCCCAATTTGATAGATGATCAAAAGACATGAAATCTTCAGATGAGATAATCAAATCCACCTATAGCCATATGAAAAAAATGCTATAACTCACTATTGATTGGAGAGATACAGGTCAAAACAATTGTGGGTACTTCCTCCTACCTATTAGATAATAGAACAGCAGAAGAAAATGACAAATGTTGCATGGGAAATGGAGAAAATGAGACATTAATACATTCTTGGTAAAGTTGTAACCTGATTCAAACATGCTATAGAGCATTTCAGAACTATGGCCAAGGGGCTATAAAATCATGCATACTCTTTGACCTAACAATACTACTACTAGGTTGGCATCCTAAAAGAGATTTTTTTAAAAAGTTGAATTCAAGTTGGGGTGATGTCACTCACTTGGGGAAAGGCTGATCAAATTGTGGGATGAGATTGGATGGAAAACTATTGTACTGTAAGAAATGATGAGGAGTATGCTATCAGAAGGACTAATGAAAAATGTAGCCCATCGACAGAGAAAAAACTGATATAAACTGAATACAGATTGAAGAATAATTTTTTGTTCCTTTTTCTAAAGTTTTTTTGTCTATTTTCTTTCACAACTTAACTAATGTGGAAATGCTTTGCATGACTGCGCATGTATAACATATTGAATTGCTTGAGTTCTTAATGGGGGGTGGGGAGGGAAGGAAGAAGAAAATTTGGAAGACAAAGTTTTAAAAATTGAGGTGGGGGATAACTAGGTGGCACAGTGGATAAAGCACCGACCCTGGATTCAGGAAGACTTGAGTTAAAATCTGGCCTCAGACACTTGACACGTACTATCTGTGTGACCCTGGACAAGTTACTTAACCCTCATTGCCCCCCCCACACACACACAAAAATTAAGGCATGGCAAAAAATACATAGGATTACCAAAGGGAAGCAATGGCATTGAAATATAGTTACTTTAAAAATTAAGTTCACAGGTCCCCTGAAAGCTTTATATACTTTGGGGTCTGTGGCCTTGGCCACAAACTCCTCTCCTAAACTGTTCTATTCCTGTGTAGGCCAATGTTCTCCTTCTACTAGCTTGGGTGTCATTCTCAGCTTCTCACCCTTATCCCATATATCCAATCAGCTGCTAAATCATGTAATGTTTAACAAAAACTCTCCACATCTCTCCATAGTCCAACTGATATTTCTAGCTTTATTACACATTAAGCCTCTGCCCATAATCTACGTTCTAGCCAAAATAACCTTCTGACTGTTCTTTGTACACAGCTCTCTGTCTCCCATATCTATTCTCTACTTTGGCTGCCATCCATGTTTGAAATGCTCCTCACCTCCTTCTCTTAGAATCTCCAGTTGCTTTGGAGACGATTTAAAAGCTACCTTCTATAAGAAGCTGATAGTACCTTCCCTCCAACATTACAATGTATCTATTTTGTATGCATATTTCCCCTGATAAATACATGCTCCTTGAGGGCAGGAAATATTTACTCTTGTTCTTTCAATGTCTAGAGGCTAGAGCAGTTCTTGGCTCACGGGTGCTTTATAAACATTGGTTGTTTGAAAAAAAAGATACATTTCACAATTTTAGCTAGGTGTAATGGAATGTACTAAATTTGATCATTGACAACGCTATGCTAAGGTTTAGTAAAAAATCCCTTCGTGGTCGCCAAACTGTGATGTTTAAAATCTTAATTGTGGTCACCAAAATTTAAAAGGCTTCAGTATGCTTTTAAGGCCAAAGCTTATGGAGGGCGTCCTCTAGCATATACACCTTTTGAGCACTTACAAATTGATTATATTACTATGCCAAAAGCAGGACATTATAAATTTTGCCTTGTTATAGTTGATTAGCTCACTCGGTGGGTAGAGGCATTTCCCAGCCCCCGAGCCACAGCTGCTTTTGTTGCCAAAATTCTTCTTAAAGAGATAGTACCTCGTTTTGGCCCACCAGCCCGCATCGATTCGATTTTATCCCAAATCTACTCTTTCTTGGGAGTGACTCCAAAATTCCACATGCCCTACCATCCACAAAGTTCAGGCCAAGTCGAACGTATGAATAAAGAGCTTAAGAGTATGATTGGCAAATTATGTACTGAAACCCATTTGAAATGGCCTGATGTTCTACCATTGGCATTATTCTATCTACGCAGTAGACCAAGGAGAACTTCATATATCTCCTTATGAAATGCTTTCAGGCTGGAAAAGGGTGTTCCTGATTAAAGCAGGCTCGTGGAGGAGGACTTCAGGAAGAACCCAACCAGGCTGGAACTCTAGGCTAGGTAGGACTTCTTTTTCATAACCTTCTGAACTCTTTGTAAATATCTGTATGCTCTAATAAATGTTTAATGCCCAAAGACTGGTACTGAAGCCTTTTAAATTTTGGTGACCACAATTAAGATTTTAAACATCACATAGGAGAATTCTTAACTGAACAGGTGACCGATATCAGAGAAAGCAAAATGGATAATTTCAATTAAATATAATTCAGGAGCTTTTGTATGAATAAAAACAATGAAGCCAGAATAAGTAGAGAAACTATCAAGTGATAAAAATGTCAGAGATGATATTTTGCTATTTCAAGCTATAGAAGGAAATGATGCAAACATATGACACTAAGGTCTAATCTCCTATAGATGTCATCAACAGATATAACAAGTGGTTTTAAAAAAAGAACTTCAAATTGTAAATGAATATGTGGAAAAAATTCAGTTCTCTAATAGAAATAGAAAATGGAAAATGAAGCAATTCTTAGGTTTCAACTCCACCCTGAAAACAAGGAAAGATAATAAAAGTGGAAACAGTGAATATTGTAGGAGTGAGGGAAGATAGCTCCCTTAATATTGTGTTGGGATTATAAATTTGTCCAACCATTCTGGCTATTGATTTGGAGTCATGCAAAAAAGAGAACTGAACTGTTTATTCTCTTTGACCCATTTATCACGCTGCTGAGCACAGATCTCAAGGAGACAAAATTTAGAACTGAAAGGTCTAAATGTACCAAATGATTTATATCAGTTTATTACATGGCTGCTGTTGTTTGTCCTTCATTCTCAAAGAGGATCAATGATATCAGGAAGGTGATGTCTTGCCTTGCAAGTGAATTGGATTTCAGTGAGGCAGGGCTGTGCAATCACCAGCTTCACTTTCTCCTTCAGAGACATTTGGGTCCAGTGGCAAGATACAGATCAGGAAGACTGGAGATGGCCCCTGGATGCAGTGGGAAACCTTGGCCTTTTTAAGTTAAGGTTTTCCCAAGTCTCAATTTTTCTGAGGTAACAGCCATTCAGTGATTAAGGCTAGGCAAGAAATAAGACAAAAAAGGGCCTCTTTTACCTACTTGAAAACAATTTGGGAGGGGAAGAATCTCAGGGTTTCTTGCCATATTAGAAACAATTGCTATTCACCTTCACTCAGCCATAAAAAACCCAAACAATGACCAAGTAAAGCTTGGACTGGGATTACATGGCTATCAATAGGGGAATGGTTGAAAGAAGTATGATATATCAGTATAGTGGAATATGGTGAGCAGTAGAAATTATGACTATGAGGAATTCAGGAAAAAATAGGAAGATCTGTATGACCTGTGTGAGAACCAGGGGCGCCACCCCGTGCAGAGAAAGCATGAGGTGACCTTTCTGAGGTTTCTAAGATCAAATTGGCATCCTGAAAGTCAAGTCACAATTCATGGACTTCCTTTAAGTCATGTCAATCAATGGACTTGAATGCTACCAGTCAATTAGCTTGGCGCTGTGTGTGGAGACTGCCCTCTTCCTGTTGGACAGGGGGATTCTGGGGAAATTGACAGGGACTCTTGCTCTTTCTGAAGTGTGAGGGGCTAGGGAAAGGAGCTTTTCTCTCTCTGTCTCTGTCTCTCTAGTGTAGATTTGAGCTAGTGTTTTTCCATTCTTTCAGAGACATGTGCTCTCTCTCTCTTTACTAACTTTGGATACACTTTAATAAATGCTTAAAAGCCTAAACTGTTGCTGAATTTATAAGTAAATGCTAGCTAGTTTCCTTCCACAATGGGGGGCAGGTAAGGACACACATGTATGCAAAGCATTTTTTTTTTTGATGGAGGAGGATTCACTGGGAGCTGTAGTGAAGTCTTGTAGCATCAGCAACTCTCAATTGGTAATAATTAGCATTTGAGGATTGTCTATTGCTTTACAAAGATTTCATGCTATCCTCACAACAATTCTGAAAAGTAGTTCATATTAATACCTCCACTTTACAGATGAGAAAGCTGAGGCAGAGAAGTCAAGTGCTGTTGTTACTGTGTCTTGGGCTGGATTTAAACTCAACTCTCTCTGACTCTGGGTCAGGTGCTCTATACAACCTAACTGCCTAGGGCTTTTTTTTTTTTTTTTTTTTTGCAGGGCAATGAGGGTTAAGTGACTTGCCCAGGGTCACACAGCTAGTAAGTGTCAAGTGTCTGAGGCCGGATTTGAACTCAGGTACTCCTGAACCCAGGGCCGGTGCTTTACCACTGCACCATCTAGCTGCCCCTCTGCCTAGGGCTTTTGAAGACAGTACCACATTGTTGAGGATCTACATGTTGTGATCTACAGTGGTGGAGAGACGACACACAACAAAATCCTAAACTGTTGGATTATTGAAGATGGTTCATTTCTTGACAATGACTTGTTTCCATTTTGAGCACATAACATATCATTCGGGTTTTTTTTTTCATAGATGTGTTTAGATGGAGGAAATTTCAGTGCATATTTTTTTTTCAGTGCATATTTAAAACTGTTCTTTCTAAAGTTGTGAACAATCTCTTAATTGCTAAATTTGATAGCCATTTTTCTGAGCAGTTCTCTAAACTAAAGCATCCTTAGGCTTTATTACTAACCAGCTGGAGAATTTTCTTGATCCTGGAGCATGCAGATAGATATATTTGAGAAAGGACTGGCTTATGTCAGGAGACAGAATCTCTTGAGGTTTTGAGTATATAGAAAATGATGAAAACATTCATGCTCTGAATTTATACCTGCAGATACATGTGAATGTTTATATCTATCTATCTATTATCTATCTATCTAGTTTATCTGTAACATATATCATTGGGATTAATAATGCTAGAAGATATGAATTAATTCTGATAGTTTTCTATTCATTCCAATTGATAATGAAAATGAATCAGTTTTTTTATATAAATTGGTTTCCCATTTGTAGGCATCTTGGATTTATTTTCTCTATTTTTTCCTTTGAACAGCTGAACTTAGAATAATATGTTCAATTAAGGAAAAAAAGGACTTCTTCCTTTTATTTCTTTATTTCTAAAAAATGTAAAGACTATTTATATATTTATTTCTTTGGCTAAGACCAGAAATGAAAAGATCGTACTTTATGTTATTTTCATCTATACTAAAGATAAAAGTATTGGGAATCTTTCAATAAAGGCTTTCTTCTCACCTTCTTTTATTCCTTTGTTGAGTGAGGGACTATGGGTATGAAGAGTTGTATATGCTGTTAAACAAAAATCATTGTGTCTTTTGGTTTTACTTAATTTTTTTTGTTATTGTTACAAGGAGACTATTCTTAGGAAAGGGAAAATAAGGGAATGTCTGGCAATTACTTTTGCTGTAAAAACAGATTATATCAATATACTTTATTTTTATTTAAAAAAATTGGGGGGGGGGCAATGAGGGTTAAGTGACTTACCAAGAGTCACACAGCTAGTAAGTGTCAATTATCTGAGGCCAGATTTGAATTCAGGTCCTCCTGAATCCAAGGCTTTATTCACTGTGCCACCTAGTTGCCCCAATATACTTTATTTTTAAAAAGTGAAAAGTCAGCTTTCCCCTTCTTTTAAACAAAGCTTTATTTGTATTCCTATTTTTTGTGTTCACACTACTTCCCTTCTGATTATATTGCTTTCCCTCCCCTACCTAGTGAATCATCCCTTGTTTAAAAATATGAATAAGAAAAAGGAAAAAAAAAACCAGTTCAGCAAAATCAACCAAAAGAACAGCCATGTCTGATATTTGCACACACATAATTGCCTACCTCTGCAAAGCAGGAAGGGGGAGGTGCACGTTCTTAATTCTTCTCCAGGGCCAGGTTACTCCATTGTGATTACAAAACATGATGTATAATTGTTTAGTTCCTGTTCTTTCCATTTACAGTGTTGTAGCTGTTGTGTATATTTTTGTTTTTCTGGTTCTGTTTCAGTATTTCTTCCCATGATGCAAAGTGAGTTTGTGGTTTTAAGAAACATATTTACCTTTTAAGAATGAATCTGAAAGCCTATGTTCTACTTTATCCCTTTTTATGTATCTCACACACAGCAAAGTAACTTTTACCAACTGATTGACTAAAATATATGTTTTTTGCTTAGTCTAGGCTAAAAACTCAGTTTTTATTGGTTTAGCGTATGTGGTACGGTAGAAAAGGGACTTAAGTTTGAATCCTGCATCTGACAGTTTCTAGATGTGTAATCATAGACAATTCATTCAGCTGCTTGTGCATCAGTTTCCTCATCTCTAAAATGGGGTTAAGGTCTTAGCTAATTCTCTTGCAGTCCTTTCAGTCACATTAGAATATACATGTGTATATAGAGAAAGAGAACATACTTTGTACACTTTAAATTAGCCCTCATTATGCAATGAACTGACCATTTGGCAATTTAGATTAAACAGTGAATATAATAAGAAAAAAGTCTATTCATTTAGACAACTGTTTTGATTTTTGAAAAAAAATGAGTTGTTTTTTTTTTTTTTTACTGATTTTTACATTTTATTTATTTATTTTTGGGTGAGGCAATTGGGGTTAAGTGACTTGCCCAGGGTCACATAGCTAGTAAGTGTTAAGTGTCTGAGGCCTGATTTGAACCCAGGTCCTTCTGAATCCAGGGCTGGTGCTCTATCCACTGTGCCACCTAGCTGCCCCCTACATTTTATTTTTAAAACCTCTATTTTTATATCTGAATTGACTGGTTTTTTGATTGTCTCCTGGTGATTCTACATGTCTTTGAATAATGGAATATCATGATGTCAGATGAAGTACAATTGTCAATAAGCCAGAGGACAATAGAAATATTCATGACAGTCACAAGCAGATTATGTATATTATTTTTATTTTGATTTTTTGTCCAACTGTGATTTTTCTCAGTGTGGGGATCTCTCAGTATATTTTTGGTCCTGGGGAGTTTGCTGGGCCTCACAGTTGTTAGGTAACTTATCTAGGACCACAATACCAACATGTGTCAGAGTGTTGACTAGAACTTGTCTACTGGACTATAGGACTGGCTCTTTATTGCAAAGATACCTAACCTTTTTTGGTGACGTGAATCCCTTTGGCAATCTGGTTAAATCTAGGGATACTTTCTCAGATTTTTTTATTATATCAAATAAAATACCTATGGTTATAAAGGAAACAATTTTTATTAAAATACAGTTATCAAAATATATTTTTAAAATTCCATAGGATCCCAGGTTAAAAACACCTTCTATGTTTACTCAGTTGTTTGGTCACAGTATCAAATCATTTACAATAATGAAAATAAAACATTGATTAAAACATGCAGGACCAGAATAAAAAGAGTCTGATTCCATGTTATGAGAATTAAAGACATTAGTTCATTCTCAGCATTACCTAATACTTCCAAGACTCAAAAATAGGAGAAAGACCTCTAGCACTGGGGTAGATGCTCAATGGAAAGTATGTGGGAAAACATGGATATGGAGTGTGTAGGATGATATTTGAAAGGATAGGGTTCTACATCAGTGGAAGAAGTATCTGCCCACAGAAATTATACCTCTTAGAAAGTACTGGAGTTTTACACTGAAATGGCTGGGGCTAAATGAAGAGATTGATTGTCTATGTTCTTGTAAATTAAGTGTTTGGTATTAGCAATCTTGGTGAAATTCTTTAGTTAGTCAATCAGCCAGTTAATGACATTTTCTAAAGGCTCAATGAGAAATTAGGGCACAATAAAGATGATCCCAGGCCCCATATGTAGAGTGCTCAGAGAACTTCAATCGTTATCCTGAATTTTTTTTTAAATTAGAGGTCCAAAAGTAATATTCTATGATTTTCAGGGTACACTGCATAGGGCCCATCTCTGTTCCCCTGTTTCTAACTCTGTCTCTCCCTCTTAAAGCTATTCAGTGTGGTAGAAACAGACTGGAAAAGGGTGAAGGTAGAGTTTGGTTCTGAGTGATGTTTCCAGGATGTTTCATTTTCAGATAGTTTTTGTTGCCGTGTATTATAGTTGTACTAGGAAATGTAATTGATGTATGAATCTTATAAATTGGAGAAAATAATAAATACTGCATCTTTGATTTCACAGATGACTGAAAACAATGATCTTAAATTTTGGCATGCATATCTTTTATTGTCTGATTGAGTGAGGGTGAAATTGTGTTTTAAACTCAAGAGACTAAGAAAACTTCCCTGTTTGTTCATTTTCCCATCCATCATCTACAAGTATTAAATATCTCTAAAAATTGAGGGGAATTTTCAAATTTCCCTTTGGTCTGAGCAGATTTTTTTCTCCCTTTGGGTGCTGATTTTCTCATAGCATCACACAGAAAATGACTTTTAGAAAGAGGACTGCTTAAATGCATTATAAAAGGGGGAGTAATTTCTAATCCTTGAGAAAAATATGAAAGAAATCTAAATGTCTTTTTCCTTTTTTGTCTGTCTCTTATTGTGGACATACAAATCAAAACTTTCTCATTATTTTTCCATCCCATTTCTTTTTCAAATTTTTGGCTTGATGAAAATGTAATTCACATAGAAAGATATAATTAAAATAGGATAAATATCTCAAATATAAAAAGATAAACCCCAATTTATCAAGAAATGTTGAAGAATAGCACATTCTTCCCAAGTGAATTTCTGATTAATTAAATCAATTTTCTGGTTATCTTAAATGAATCTTCTAGTATGTGATATATAAAGGCTGTCCCAAAAGCCTTAGTGCAGTTTTAATCTATTACAATGTACAAATACAGTAACGGACAACCTGTATATGTGTGTGTGTATATCTATATGTATGTGTAGATGTAGATAGAGATAGATATTATATATATGGATTTCTTTTGTAAATTAGAGATGACAAGGTTTTATGTAGGTGCAGATGTAGATATAGATATCATACATATGGATTTCTTTTGTAAATTAGAGGTGACAAGGTTTTATGTTATAATACAGTAAAAAAACACAGCACTACAAGTCTTGAAGAAAAAGTCTTCTTTGCATAATCCAAATGGCAGTTGAAAATATTACTTTAAGTTGGAGTCATCATTATAGATATTGATTATTTCTGTGTAGTAATATAGAGATAAAAGTTATGGGAATTTGGGAACAGAAGTTGTACCGGCTTTTCCAGCTAAAGAATCCATCCATAGCTTCCTTTACCTTTTTCTCAGTGACCCACATTTGAATTATTAGCTGTTTTCCAGGAAGAAGAGTCAACCTATTTAAGAGACTAGTACTTTTATGTATTTTGAGGGTATGGTTAGGTGTCACAATGGATAGAGTGCTGGGCTTTGGGTCAGGAAAACTTAAGTTCAAATCTGGCATCAGACACTTACTAGTTGTGTGACCCTGCGCAAGTCAACTAACCCTGTTTGCTTCAGTTTCCCCACCTGCAAAATGACCTGACAAAGGGAGTGGCAAACCACTCCAGTATCTTTGCCAAGAAAATCCCAAATGGGGTCATGATGAGTGAGACAGAGCTGAACAGCAACCACCACCACCATAAATTGTGTGTATGTAGTTGTCATTCTTCGTACAAAGTGAGATAGCAGAAGAATATAAAGACTGGCCCTAATTGTTAAATTACCACGTTACTTGAGAATGTTTCTCTCTTTGGCCCTTTCCATTTTTCCATAGCAAGCTTCATGATTTTCCATGGAACCCTCTAATACTGTAGTTTGGGCTTGCATTCATCTGTTGAATTCTAGTTACTTTAATTCAGAAGATTTTATGTTGCAAAGACTCAGAGCCTGCTTGATTGCCTCGTTAATGTCCTTATTCCCTAGCAATCAATTTACTTTGATTGATATTTGTCACGTGACCCAGTAAGTTCCCTTCATTTGGATTTCATTTGCATTTTCCCCCTTTTTATTTCCTCTGCAATCAATTTGGCCCTGATCGCTATTTACTTCCTGACCTGTTGAGAGAGCACGTTTGCTTAATGGGACTAATTACCTTCCATGTGTCAATATGTGGCTTCTGTTCTCCTGGCACATTGGATGTTGTCTTTACGTGGCTTCATGTGGATAACTGCCTACTTAAGCCATGGACACGTGATAAGACTTCCCCACCCATGCTGTCTTTATGTTCCCATGGTGCATGCGAAATTTACATATTGACATGAGGTATTGCTTTATCTCAGGAACACCACAGTAACTAGTAAGGGGAAAAAATCCTGCTAGGTAAAAAGTCGGGGAAAGAATATACCGAGTTGGTAGAAACAGATAAAGCCCAAGGCTATCTCAGCACAGAGAAGACATCAAGTTTATCTCTACCAATGTGGATTTTTTTTCTTCCTAAAACTAGGTCACTAAAGACATTCTCTGTTTCTGAAAGTAATTTCTGTCATCGACAATAAACAGGGCAATCTCTCCCAAATTTCTGAGTTTGTGCCATGTGCCCCTGACTTCAGATTGCTTTGAGATGAAGAGGAAATGCTTGTCTTTAGAACACTGTACTTTTAATAGCTCTCAGAGGTGTTTGAGGGAATGTCTCCCTGTCTCTTAGATGAGATAAATGCTATGCTTATCCCATTGAACTGTCACATCTCATTGTAATACATGTTTAAACATGGAGACAACTCTCAACAATAACTAGGAAAGATGGAAACTCAGTTTTCTAAAAACAGCATTTATAATAAATATTTCTGAAAATCATTATTGCAGTTGAATAATAATAATAATAAAAAAAGATGAACAGGTATTTTTAGTCTCTGCCTCCAACAGTTTAGAACACATGCTGTGGCCTGCATTTTGCAGCTCAAAAAATTCAACTTATAATAATAACTGACATTTATAGAGTACTTTAAAATTTTTAAAGCTTTTCATGTTAGCTCATTTAAGCTTCCAATGATTGTATAAAATAATTACTGGAGTTGTTTTTGTCCCATTTTAGAGATGTAAAATGGGACTATAATTTACCAATGATGAGATTGGGGCTGAGCGAGATTAAGGGACTTCCTTGTGGTCACACACTTTATAAAGATGTACGATTAAAAGCCAAGTCTTGACTGCAAGACCAGAACATTGTCTATGATATTAGATCAACTCTCACCTTTGAGAGTCTACGGATCTTTGTTTATGCTTGTGTATCCTGATAATTGGTTTTTATCACTGTGGTACCTCACACCACTGCCTGCAGTACATATCTTCTCCCTGTCAGATGTAATCCAGGGGTGATTGAATGGTGAAAGTGTCATTTCGGGGCAGCTAGATGGCGCAGTGGTTAAAGTGCTGGCCCTGGATTCAGCAGTACCTGAGTTCAAATCCGGCCTCAGACACTTGACACTTACTAGCTGTTTGACTCTGGCCAAGTCACTTAACCCCCATTGCCCTGCTCCCCCCAAAAAAGTGTCATTTCATCAATTCTGAAAGCTTTGTGTCTTTCCATATGAAAATCTTACCAATGACCCAGCTGTTGTGGAATGAATGAATGAATGCATAATGAATGCATATATATGCATTCATTCATATATGTGTATTCATATATACACACATCATGTATACACATATATGTATATACACACATATATTCATTCAGTAATTTGAATTTTCATTGTGTATACTTCAGAGTTACTATAGGGATTAGATGAAGTGGAAGAGGAGAGGAAGCTTCTTACTTCTGACATCTTGCTCTTTGCGAGATATTGGGCAAGTTCTTGAAGTTGCCTCAGTCCCAGTTTCCTCATCCGTGAAATGAGGGAGTTGGATTAGATAGTCACTGAGGTTCATTTCAACTCCTGTGATAAGTGAGCCTATGTAGTCTCTGCTTTTATAAAACTTACAGTGTGGCTAACCTACTATTATAAGACAGAAGTTTAGCAATGAAAGTTAAATCTTCCAAATTCTGAGGGAATGTGGAATAAGGGAAGCTTTGGTGTGGTTGTTAATTACCAGTTAATGAGAATTTCTCATGCACCAGTTTTGTGTTAGGTCCTGTACCAGAATCTCAAGATACAAAGAAAATAAAAAGAGTCTCTACCCTCAAGCAGCTTACCCATATGTCCATTACCTTCTAGTGTTCTCTTATTTCCCAGGGTTTGTCAAGAAAAAATTCCTAGAGGGGAAAATTAAATCTACATATATTAGAAATTCATGGAAATAGATTGGGATAGAAAAGAAATTTCCAACTTGGTGTTTGCATAACCCAAGGAACCTTGTGAAGATGAATAACTATATTTTCCCATTGAAATGAATAAATCTGCTTCTTATGCACATGAACAAGTGATCTCTAGAAGTTGTTTCCTTGGGGTTTACAAGATAGTTGAATGGAAGGTAACAGAGTATGGGAATCAAACAGGAGAGGACTCCCTGGCACAGAGAAAGGGACAGGAAGGGAAGGGGGAAGATAAGATGGAAGCATAAGCCAAACATTATTGAGAGTAACGAGAATGGGTCCTTATGAATGTGGGGAAGCTATTTGAAGGAATAGCTAGAGTTGCAGTTGGATATGTGTAAAGATGAGATGATTGCCTGCTTAAATATACATTTCCTCCTGATAACAATAAACAGAAGTCAAAGATGTTTGTGGAAGAAAGTGATGTGCTAAGTTTTCCATCAGCTTTACATTGTACTCCTAGCTTTACTTGAATACTCTCCTGTTTTTCAAAATCTGCCTCAAATCCTGTCCCTGCCAGGAAGCCTCAGCAAGTCACAGCAAGTATCCTTTTACTTCTCTGGATTGTCTTGGTACTCATGACCTCTAACACTCATTTAACAATTAATCATGTCTTGCTTTGTGATACGTTTTCCATTATAGCATGGAATTGTTATTTATATGTAGCATTATAATTGAACTTTTTACATGTTCCTCCCTTGTTCTAAGTAGATGGAAGTGTTCTGAACAGCAGTAAGATGTGCATCTTTGGCATACCACATCTAACACACTTCAAGGATACCTTGTAAATCTTTCTTAACTATTTGCTGATTGACAATAAAATATCATTAGAAGAAAATTATACTGATGGCTATTTCCTGTGTGGAATGGAATAAGGAGAGAAGGGGGATGGGGAGACCAGCTAGGAAGCTGGCATAGTAATCCAGGTTGCATTTCATGAGAAGATGGGCTAGTATTCTGATTGACGAAGTAGCAAGGAAGTTTTTAAATAGATAAATTGAAAGACATGATCAGAGGAGCATCAATTTAGACCTGGTTAACATCTGAAAGGTCATTGATTCATTCCTCTCCTTGTTTTAGATGAAAAAACTGAGGCCTAGAGAGGTTAAAAAACTTGCCCAAGGTCATTCAGCAGTTGAAAGAGCCTGAATTTGAACCCAGGTCATTGGAGTCCAAATCCCAAGTTCTTTCCACTGTAAGGGAGGGAGAAGCAGTAGTAGATAATGCCAAAGGTCTTGACCACAACAGGCTGGAAGGTAGGTGCCACAATGTCATTAGCATTGCTGATTTACACAGCCATATATCTCTTACAGAGTCTTCTAACTTCACTTTAGAAGAGATCATTTTTGTTTTGTTTTTTGCAGGGCAATGAGGGTTAAGTGACTTGCTCAGGATCACACAGCTAGTAAGTTTCAAGTGTCTGAGGCTGGATTTGAACTCGGGTCCTCCTGAATCCAGGGCCGTTACTTTATCCACTGTGCCACCCACCTGTCTCTAGAAGATATCATTTTTTGCTTTTTGGGAATTTTTTTTTAGGTTTTTTGTTTTTGTTTTATTTATTTATTTTTTTTTTTGCAGGGCAATGAGGGTTAAGTGACTTGCCTAGGGTCACACAGCTAGTAAGCTTCAAGTGTCTGAGGCTGGATTTGAACTCAGGTCCTCCTGAATCCAAGGGTAGTGCTTTATCCACTGTGCCACCTAGCTTCCCCCCCCTCCGCAATGCATTTTTTTCTTTTTGTTTTTGTGGGGCCATGGGGGTTAAGTGACTTGCCCAAGGTCACATAGCTAATAAGTGTCAAGTGTCTGAGGCCAGATTTGAACTCAGGTACTCCTGAATCCAGGGCCAGTGCTTTATCCACTGCACCACCTAGCTGCCCCTCCCCAATTCATTTTTATCATCCCTGTGACTGAGAATTACTGACACACTGAACAGAAACCATGTTTTCCTGTATTTGAAATGGGTGTAGCCTGTCCTAGTGGATAGGATACTGGGCCTGAAGTCAAGAAGATCTAGATTCAGATCCTGCCTCTAACACTTGAATTTATAATTATTAAATTTTCCTTAACAAACTTGGACATTCAAGTGCAGAATTCATCTCAAGATATACCATGATAGTACCCCAAAGTGAATATGGCACCATTTTGTCCAAAGGGATGACTCTTCCTGAATTTTCAGACATCTTTTTCCTTTACATTTAACTCATCATTTTGTTAAAGCAACAGTTGATTTTTGAATCATTAGTCTATGAACTGAAAAGTTGCTAATTTCCCAGGCATTAAGCTATTAGAATATTGATATACAGGGGGTAGCTAGGTGGCGCAGTGAATAAAGCACTGGCCCTGGATTCAGGAGGACCTGAGTTCAAATCCGGCCTCAGACACTTGGCACTTACTAGCTATGTGACCCTGGGCAAGTCACTTAACCCCCATTGCCTCGCAAAAAAAAAAAAAGAATTAAAAAAAAGAATATTGATATATGGAATCACATTGGCAGCTAATTTTTCAATTGTATGTTCCTTTATAAAATCTCAGTAAGAAAAATGTCAAGGAAAAATTAGTTTCATAAATTTCTCATTAATTCCATCCAAGCAAAAGAAAAGCATTGGCCCTTTCCTTCAAGGTTTTGATGAAGTTGCAGTAGTACTATCAGAGGGAATTATACAAAATCTGTCTGGTTGAAGAAAAATTATGGGATTTTTTTAATAGAGAGGGGCATAAAGATTTTAGAGCAATTTAGAATGACTGCTGCAAGTTTCAATATGCATATGGATTATTTGCCATTTTTCTTGTCATTTTCTTTGGATAATGGTTTTAGCTCTTCCTTTGCCTTGGTAGATTCTTGCCAAAAGTGATGCTTGATGAAAAAAAATGCACAATAAAACTGAATGGTGAGTTTGATTGGTTAGTTACTTTTGTGAACAAGCTTTCAGATTAGTAATATAGGTTTTATTTTGTTGAAATGATTTTTTGATTATGCTTTAATAATTTTATAAGTATTTATGCTAAAAATACCATATCATATTTAATTAAACTTGTTTTCCATCACATATATGTGTATATATATATATATATGTGTGTGTGCACATATATATATAGGTACAGATATAATGCTTTCCATGAAAATAGTTTATTCATATGTGGATAGGTACAAGATACAATAACTATGTAGAAACTAGTTTACATCTAGGATATAGAAAATAGGATGACCCTTGACCATCATATAATTTATTGAGGAATAAAATGATTGAAGTGATGCTTGAGGTACTTTATAACTTTTTTTTTCTTTTTGAGATTAGATATCTCTATTTCATTCAGGCTGGAAGTGCAGTGGCCAGTCAAGCACTGATCCTAACTGCTGATTGGCAGGGAAGCTTTGATCTGTTCCCTTTAACCTGGGCTAGTTTGTCCCTTCTCAGGAAGACTATTGGCCCTTCCCATTCTCAGAGGCTCACTATATTGCTACTAGACTTACTGCAGACACATGATCATCTTGAGCCCTCCTGAACCTCAGAGCTCCTGAGCTCAAGTATCTACCAGCCTCAGGATGCCCCAGGAGCAGGGATTACACGTTCATGCCACAGTATCTGGCTGCAGACTTTCAGCGTAGGACCAGATTGTTAAAAGGTTTAACTTGGCAAACTGGTCAATTATGGTCAGTTAAAAGGAAGAATCAAGATATATCTCTCTCCAATCTGTCGCTCTTGATTTTGTAAATGCATCAGAGGAAGCTTGGTGGTACAGTGGGTAGGGTCCTAGGCCTGGGGTCCAGAAAACCTGGGTTCAAATTCAGCTTCAGAAATTTACTAGATGTATGACTCTGGGCAAGTCACTTAACCTCTCTTTGGTTTGGTTTCTTCCTCTGTAAAGTGGGGACAGTGACAGCACTTAGCTCCCAGGGTTGTTATGAGGATTTAATGAAATAAGATTTGTAGCAAATAAAATGTGCTATATAAATGTTAGCCATCAACTATTATCACTGTATTTCAGGAGGTCAGAACTGACAAAGGAAGTGCTATTATCTGTCTAGATGCTATAAAGGACAAGAATCAAAGAGCTGAAACTTTTTGATCTTTTATGAACCATTGTTTAGCTCTTACCAATTCTGTACTTGTGCAGTTGATTTATTTTTATCTCATTTATAGAACTTCGAATGTATCCCTGTTAAATATATCTTATTTGATTCAGCCTATTGTGAAGTTCTGACAAGATTTTTTAAAAATCCATCCTATTATTCAACACATTATCTATCTCTCTCCTCCTTTGTGGGATCTACAAATTTGACAATCATGTTTAATGTCTTCATGGGCTATTAATTTAACATGTTGACAGGATCAGAACCAAGGACAGATAATGCTGGGGAATCCCATTAGATACCTTTATTTAGCTTGATATCCCCATAGTCACTTGGTCATTGGATCAGTTCGAATTCACCAAACTGTACTCTCCTTCCCTTGAAGGACTAGAATCTGGAAAGAGAGGAAGTATTCTGAAATAGGTAAAAGGGGGCAAATCTAGTATAAAAAATGTGATAGGGTGGCAGATTTGGTTCAAATGAATAATAATAATAGCTAACATTTATATGACAGTTTAAGATTTGTAGAACTCTTTAAATATATTATCTCATTTAATCTCTACCCACCCCCCATCAACAATATGAGGAAATTATTATTTCACCCATTGTATTATCTCTATTTAACAGATGAGGAAACTGAATTGCCACAGGGGTTAAGTATCTTGATCAAAGACATACAACTGTTTAAGTATGGGGGACAGAATTCAGACCCAAATGGTTCCTGACTCCATGTCTAGAACTTTCATCATTAGGCTATCTTAAAGAAAAATATTCTAATAATTAGAGCTGTTCATTCATGGAAGGGTTACTTCAAAATATGAGTTCTTTGTTCTTGGAAATATTCAAGCAGAGCCTGAATGTCACAGTAATACTGTACTCCTATGCCCACCCCACCCCCTTTGGTACTTTTCCTCAATTCTTTCTACAATTAATGCTTAATGGATACTAACCACATTTAATTTTTGTTGACCTTTGTGTGATTTACACTGAGTAAATCAAATAGGGAAGCCACACACTCAACCTTTAGTGGAATTATTTATTTCCAAAGAGTCTCAAAGGGAACTCATTGTAACTCATATAAATTTTATTTTGGGATTGATATACTAGATACATTTTTTGATTCTCCTAGCTTCTATCTGACTGTCAGAAGGAAACCACATTTTAAATATTCCATATTAGCAGAAACTCTATTGCTCCTTTGTAGAAGTAAGAAAATTATTTGGGGGGATAAATTATTATTTTTTTTAAGCTTTGTAGATTTGGACATTCAAACAATGAGAAAAATGGGAAGGCATTTAGATTTAACCTGGCGACTTATTTTTTTTCAGATAGTACTTATAATACCATGTCATTGTTTGGCAGTGTGTGTTATATCACCTGTGAAGGTGTCTGTAATTAAGAGCAGCTAATCATTTTGTCTTTTGGGGCTATCAGTACTGGTACCTGAAACCCGAGTGCACAGGATGAGTCCAGAGAGAGTGCTATTTTTAAAAAAGCCTCTTTCTAAAGATACATGAAATGAAGTTAGACAAAAGCCTTGGACAGAAATTCGACTTCACATCCAGCCAGCAAATAATGAGTGCACATTAAGACCAAATTACATATGTCTGAATTTAATGGCTGAGGTAGCTTATGCTTTTACAAAATGGAAGGAGCCATAATGGAAGTAAATTATCCCATGTGTCCAGTAGACTGCACTATGGATTTATTGAAAAGTAATTAAATTTCAAAACTTGATTTTTGGAGAGTTCTACTTCATATGTTTTGTCACATGCAGAAATTGCATGCTTAAATATAGACTGAAGACATTTTTTTTCAGTGGTGGCAGTTAGGAATGACATATTAGAAAAACTCATAGAGTCGAATTTTGAAAAATGACCAAGGGAAGGAGAGTGTTATGTGGGCATTTGCTCAAGAGAAGGAGTATTGCAGTGTAGTAGAATGAATATTGTTTTGGGGATCGGAGGAGTTGGGTTCAGATCCCACCTCTGTCCCTTACTACCTGTGTTGCTGTGTATAAATTACACAACAACCTAATCTTAAGCCTCAGTGCCCTCACCTGTCATTTGAAGGATTTAGACTAGATGATTTCCAGGGTCTCTTCCAGCTCAAAATCTATGAGCCCAAGATCTGTTTCCTAAACGTTGTAATTAGTTTTTTTAATGAAGTAATTTAGTTATTTTATGAAGCCTGAAATATTATCAGACTCAAATGCACATGGAAGAGGAGGGATAATGTGATAAGTATGGTATCCAGCATCGGGGCCAAAGTACCAAATATAGCTTCACGTGCCCTCTAACATTAATACAGATGGCTATTAGAGACTAATACATATGGTTAGTACAGATAAGAGAAATAACAATTCTAAGGGTACCTTGTGGTCCAGATCTAGAAATGTCCATATGTATTACAGTGTACTAACATTATTGTGTTTGTGACTTACATTCCCCTCAACTGTAAATCCTGAGGGGCAATGACCATGTCTTATGGCATCTGAGTTTTGTATTTCTCTCAACATCAAAGATGTTTTTTTTTTTTCTGTATTCAGTGGTCAATTATTAAGTGTTTGTTAACTCACTGACTGAAAGAATCAAAATAGTCTGATGTGGTAGGAACTTTAAGAATATGTTTTTGAGATGTCAAGTTGTATTGAATAGCTTTCCAAACTATAGACAAAAATGTTTCTGTGAGCCATGAGCCATGAAAACGGTTTTTAAACAAATAAAACAAATTAAAAACAAAAGCAAAAATCTCTTCATTGATGTAATACATGAGCTACTCAGACTCCAGATGGTTTCTTGGGTCACAGCATTGTACTGGCATTGAATATGGCTGGTCCTTCAACAGTAGATATAAATTAAAGGCTGAAGTCATTTGAATTCTCCTAAAGATGGGATCAAGATATGGGCAACTGAGATGTAGACAGTGTAGCTTTTTCTGTAAATTTAGGTAATTTAACCATAAATATCAAGGACAATATGGTGGGTTTAAAAATTAGGAATCAATCTAAGCTTTCCTATTATTTTCTATATGGTCTAGGGCAAGTCACAAGCCCTTCCTGGGCCTCAGTTTCCTTGGCTGTAAAATGATGGTTTTGTACTAGATGATTGTAAGTTCCATATAGTCTATAGGCTGCCATGATAAACACCGGTGGCTTTGTGAATGGTGTTAATGATATAGGCAACAAACTAGCTTCTATACCCAAGGTCACATGGTAATCATATTTATTCCCTTTGTTCAGTACGGTGTAACTGCCCATGAAAATCCTGACCCTGAGAAGCAAAGAAAAAAGGATGACGGGCTATAATGACATGGACATGGTATTATTGCCTGAGATATTGCTTAGATATCTTGTACTGTTTTTCAGGAATTAGACTTCCCCATGGAAGCTTTCCTAGCATACACCAATGCTAGGTGTATATGGCACTGATTTGGAAACATTCACCCTATTTTGCCCAGACTCAGGCTTGCCATGCCACTTTCTATTCCTCTCTTTGTTACATAGCTTGTAGTCCAACTTCTAGCCCTGTCAGAATGAGGACTCTTACCTCCAGAACAATGAACTCTGCTTGAGAAGCATTCATCTCCTTATAACCCCACCTCTTAGAATGATCATTAAACCAACACTGTCAATAATGGAAACAACATCTTAATCCATTACCCTATGAAGAGTCCAATATTTCCTTTGACTTCTCTGTAGAAAATGTTCCTTCCTGGCTATCTTTCTCCTTTATGTTTTCAATGGAAGCTCCTTGAGGGCAGGGATTATCTTTCTTGCTCATTTTTGTATCTCCATTTCTTAGGATATTGGCACATAATACATTTTCCCACTTATTTTGATCATGTTTTCTGAATGGGTGGCAATTGTTTCTTCTACATTTTTTAAAATAAAATCACCCAATAAAAATGGTAGTCTCTGAATTTTCCAACATATAATGGATGAATAGACCAGGAGAAAAACCAGTCTTTAAAAAAAATAAATTGTACATTATTTGGGTGCACAATACAAAATCAGGAGTTAATGGGATATTATATATAAATGTTCATTTAATATGTAAAATGCTTTGCAAAAGTAAGTGTTATATAAATGTTGTTATTTGAACTAAAATAACATTTTATGTTGCTAGGAACATTTTACTCATAAAATTCAGTTAAACCAATTCCATTTGGCAAACATTTATTAATTGTCAGGTATGGTCAAGGCAATGAATCTGGGCATACTCGGAGAAACCTAGGTGAAAAATTTAAAAACAATTTACTTTCTGTCCAGAGTATGAATCTAATTGAGTGCTTGCTAGAGGTGCTGTTTTTAGAAACATCTGGGTGGTGTTTATCTTCTTTGTTGGACAAATCAATGAAAATAAAGAGGCAATGTAGTTCAAAGCATGCTAGTTCTAAAACAAGGGTTCTTAATCCCTAGACTCCTTTGGCCATCTCATGAATCCTATGGATCTCTTTGTAGAATAATATTTTTAAACATGTAGATAAAATACATAGGGTCATAAAGGAATCAGATCAAATTGAAATAATTACAGTTTTATAAAGCTCACTTATTCCAGGCTCCAAGCCTCTATTCTAAAGTAAAAGGACCTGGGTTAAAACCCTCTCTCTGATGCTTATTTCCTATGTGATCTTGGAAAAGTCACTTAACCTTTCTAGGCCTCCATTTCATAACTGTAAAATAAGCAGTTTGGCCTAGATGACCTCTGATGGCCATTCTGGCTCTAAATTAAATCCTCTGATAAACTCATGAGTAGTTTTTAACCTGGACACTAATAAAGATGGTGGCAAAGCTAATGAAGCTATAAAGAGGAGCCTAATTGGTAATGTTCTACCACCGTCAAGGACTGCCCCTCTTTGTAGGGCACATGATTATATTTGCATCAGAACATTACTGCGTTCAAACTAGAATTTGTCCTATTTAGTGTATCTTTCCAGATAGAAGTCCCAGACTATTCTGACATTGGTTAGAGGCTCCCATCTGACCTTTCTCATCCATTTAACCAGTGGTACAATAGAAAGAGCATTAGCCCTGGGGTCAGAGAAAGTGGGTCCTCCCCACTCTGAGATAGGTATAGATATAGATATAGATATAGATATAGATATAGATATAGATATAGATATAGGGATAGGGACGGGGATAGGGATAGGGATAGGGATAGGGATAGGGATGGGGATAGGGAGGGAAAGAGGGACAGAGACAGAGGTAGAGAGAGATTATATACATGTGTATTTTATATATATATACATATATGTATGCATGTTGTATGCATATATAACACACACATACACATATATATGTATGTGTGTGTATGTGTGTGTGTGTGTGTATATATATATATATATATATATATATATATATATATATATATATATATATATATATATTCTCTCTGAATTTAGGCTAGATGTGTGGCCTCCTTGGAATTGTTTCCTTATCTGTAAAGTGAGAGGGTTTGGCTCTGATGACCTCAGAATGTCTTTCCTGCTCTAATTCCATGATCTTCTTATTCTTTCAACTGCTTTGGTTAGAAGAGAAGAATTGTCCCATTTGGCACCATCTTCTAAGGGACTTTGAGAGAATGAATGAGTGAATTATTGGAAATCACATGTAAGTTCTCACAGTGCGCAAAGCATCGATATGATCACAGGAAAAGTCGCAAATTGCTCATTGTTATACATGATCTTGCTGAAATTGCTCATGGACCTAAGTTCACTTTTAAAAAAAAAATTCTCTGTGAAGAGGAAAATGTGAGTGAGTTGGAGGAGATCCAGAAACAGTAAAGATTGGAACAGCTCAGAATATATAACTATACAAAGTAATGACTAAGAGAGGATAGGAAATTATTCTTATTATTTGAAAGAGAAAGCACCAATTAAGGAAAGGAATTATTAACCTGAGATTTATCCAGACATAATAGCTGGAAGTTACAATGAGGAAGATGTCGGTAGTATTATTGGTAAAACTTTCTTGACAATGAAACTTCAGTACCAAAAGAGGAAGAATAACTTATGGGAAGATAACAGAATTTCTCTTAATTTAAAATAGCTTAAAACTCAGCTGGATAAATGGTCCAAAGTTCTCCTCTGGTTCTGTAGGAAGGACCAGATAAGCAACTGGAGCTCCTTTTTTTTAAGTTTCAGTGTTCTATAAATATTTTCAGAGAAAGAAACACAAAAATCGGCTAACAATTTGAGCAGAAAGGAAATGACAGAATACAAAAATAATAGAATTATCTTGGCATCTCAAAGTTAGAAAGGACCTTTGAGGTCATCTGGTTCAGCCTCTGAGAATTGCTTTTCTTTTGGTAGGATCTAGAGTTGAAAAAAAAATTTTTTGTCTTGACATTTTTGTTCAGTTGCAATATGATTAGGTGCTTTTGGCCTTCTCATGCTGTGAAGTCAGAATTCAGTTTCTTTGCTGATTCATCGTGTGATGGCTGTTGTACTAAATTTGACAGTGTCTCTATTGTGTTGTCTGGTGTTGAACTGAGTTAAGAAATAAGGGTATCTTTTTCACTGGAGTTGCATTTGGAATTTTGAGCAGGCATCTAAAAATGGTTATCTGGGAACAATGTTAATTAAATAATTGGGTAATTAAAATAAAGTTCAGGCTTAAGAAATCTCAGACTAGGAATATATTAGCAGATACCAGTGACAGCTTTATAATGAACTGAATACTCAAGTGATAGTGACAACAACAACAACAACGACAACATTTATATAAAGCTTATTATGTCAGCCACTATTCTTAGTGTTTTACAATTATTATCTTATTTGATCTATTACAGGTAGGTAACATTTAGAGAGACAGTGTTGTGGAGTGATAAGAGGAACAGGGCTGCCCTTTAAGTTCAAGGGTGCACCTTTCAATCCTCCTTTGAACAGACTACCTGTGTGACCTTGTGCCCAAGACATATGACCTTTTAGCCCTTCCCTTTCCCCCCAACTACTAAAGTTAAACTTGTTTGAGTCAGTAGAAGGAGTTGCCTTGACTGTGATGCAATCACAGTGCTGGATCAAAAATACTAAGATGATTATCAACTAATGTCCATTGATCTCCATGTTTTTATAGAGTTCATTTCTGGTGTACTTGGATTTGGTACAGTATGGACAAGATTTGTCTGTGAGTTACCTATAATTTTGTTTTTTTGTTTTTGTTTTTCAAGGCAATGGAGGTTAAGTGACTTGCCCAGGGTCACACAGCTAATAAGTGTTAAGTGTCTAAGGCTGGATTTGAACTCAGGTACTCCTGACTCCAGGGCCGGTGCTCTACCCACTGTGCCACCTAGCTGCCCCCAAGTTACCTGTAATTTTAAGAGAGAAACAAAGCAGAAATAAAGTTAGGATTGATAACACTGGTGTGTGTGTGTGTGTGTGTGTGTGTGTGTGTGTGTGTGTGTGTGTGTGTGTGTATATATATACAAAATCAGTACAGAAGTTGACCTTAAAGTTCATGGTTCATTAAATTTCATTCAATTTAACACAATTCAGCAAACATTTATCCAGCACTTACTGTATGCAAAGTGCTGGGGATGTGAATATAAAATGATCATTATCTGCCCTCATGGATCTTATGGTGAGTTCAGGGTAGGAGAGGTATATCTGGCATAAATTATGGGTAACTGTGATAAGAAACAGGTATGACCACTGAAGAAGAGAGTCAGGATATTTGTTCTGAGGCACTGGGAGAAAGCAGAGTTTGTTTTAGAGAGATTTCACAATATAAATAATCTAAAAGGCGGCCTTAAGTAAATTCACCATTTCTTATGTCTTCCCATCTTGTTCAATTATTTTATATATATATATATATATATATATATATATATATATATATATATATACTTTTATTCATATGGGATATTGAATTTGAAATAAAAAAGACCTGAGTTCAAATCGGATTTCAGGCACTTGCAGGCTGAGTGACTGAGCAAGTCATGCACTTCTCCTCATACTCAGTTATCTCATCTGTAAAATGAAAGAGTTGGAGTAGTTAAAAGTACCTTTTAACTCTAATTCTATGATCCTATTGTATGTATTTCAGGCAATTAGGTGGTGAGAGAAGAGAGTCCTTAATTTAGAATTAGGTTAACCTCAGTATGAATCCTGCCTCTGACACTCAGCCATGTAACCCTGCACAAGTGACTTAACCTCTCTCTCTTTTTTTTTTTTTTTTTAGTGAGGCAATTGGGGTCAAGTGACTTGCCCAGGGTCACATAGCTAGTAAATGTTAAGTGTCTGAGGCCAGATTTGAACTCAGGTACTCCTGACTCCAGGGCCGGTGCTCTATCCACTGCGCCACCTAGCTGCCCCTTAACCTCTCTTTATACCAGTTTCCTTCTCTGTAAGATGGGTATAACATTAGCATCTACCTCCCTAGGATGTTATGAGTATTAAATTAGATACTATTTGACTCTAAAGTACTATATAAATATGAACTACTATTATTATTGTTTTTATCTTGCACTAGTGACATGAGGAGCATTTGAAAGAAACAAAGGTAATACTGAAAAACTATTTCAGTTCATTTCAATGATCAAACACGTTACATGCCAGAATACTATATAGTAGACATTGAAAATAAAGAGAAAAAAAATTGAACATTCCCTCTCTTCAAGGAGTTTACTTTCTGTAGAAAGGGGAAAAAACACATACTCAGACAAGTAAATAAAACAATACCTGCAAAGTAATTTGGGGATGGAGGTGGCAGAACAAAAGGCAAGGAGCTCAGGAAAGACTTCAGGTAGGAAAAAGCACTTGAGGTGAGGCATGAAGGGAGCCCCAGGAATTCCAAAGTGGGAAGAAAGAAAGCAAAGCATTTCTAGCACGGAGTATAGCTTGTAAAAAACATGGAGGCTGGGAAATGAATGTTCATTGAAGGCAAGTAGTTTGATTGGGAGCCACATTCCTGAAAATTATTCTCTAAAGAAATAATAGGAGGTCATAGAGAGTTCTGGACCTTATTGTAAAGCAGTAGTATAATGCTGATCAGCTGTGAAAGACTTAGTAACTCTGATCAGCACAGTGACCCACAAAAATTCCAGAGCACTCATGAGAAAATATGCTGTCCACCTGCAAACAGAGAACTGTTGGACTCAGAGTATAGATTGAGCATATTTTTTCTCTTCCTTTTTATTCCTTTTTTTTTGTTGTGAGGGGATGGGAAGGAACATGGCTAATGTGGACATTTGTTTTGTATATCTCTACATATATACATAGGTTTTGTCTTTCTTGCCTTTTCATTGAGTAGAAAAAGATAGTAGGGGAGGGAAAGGAGAAATTCAAACTATTAATGATCACAATGAAAAATATTTTAAATTACTAGAGGAAAACAAGTTTAAACCATTCTCAAATTTCCCTTCACATTCAGAAAATTGGGAAAGATATAGAAGACCAAGAGTTAAAATGGCCTCCGATTGTGGTAAGTTGGAAAACTGACACAATATACTATTGATAGAACTCTGGATCAGTCTAACCATTCTGGAACACTCTTTGACCCATTAATGCTGGTAATGGACATTTGCTTTTAGGTCAGCTATAGAATGAAAGATGCCATATTAATGAAAATATTTGTAGCATTATTTCTTTTGTTAATAGCAAAAAGCTAGGGGGGAAATGGGTTCCCACTGATTGAGGAATAATTAAACAAATCATGATGCATTCATGTAATATAATATTGTAAATATTGGGGAATTCAGTAATTAGTAAATTTGGGGAATTCAGAGGAATGTATGAAGACTTGTTTGAACTGATACATAATAAAATATTTACAAACAAAAGAAAAATAATATAAAAGAAAAGAGATAATAGGACACAGATAAATACATTGATCAATCTTGACTCTATGAGGACTGATGATAAAACCTTCTGCCTTCAACTCATTAGTTAAAGGTAGATGATGGATCCTACCCACAGCAAGTCATTATTGTTAGACAGTCAATATGTCACTTTGTTTTGCATACCTGTCCTTCCTTGTAAGAAGTGAGGGTTCTATTGGGACTAGGTGAGATACTGAAAAGTGACAGGGAAGTAAGAAAAAAACCAAAAATATGATTTTTAAAAAGGATTCATAAATGACTGCCCATGGGAAATGGGAGTAGAAATGAGACTGACTCTAGAAGTAGAAATAAAAGTAGGCTTCCTTCAAGACTCAATTCACATTCTTGTGTGTGTGTGTGTGTGTGTGTGTGTGCACGCGCGCGCACACACACACACACACACACACACACACACGCAGAGTTATTTCATGTTGTCTTCTCCATTAGAATGTGTGTTCTTTGAGACCAGGGAAAGGGTTTTTTGCCTTTTTTATATCACTACTCTAGTGTGGTGATTGTCACTTAGTAAGTGCTTCTGACCCACAACTGATTTACTGGAAGTCAGGATATTTGCTACTGAGGGGAAAAAAAAAATAAAAGCTCTGCTTTTCTTTATAATCTATGAAACATTTTTCTCAAAACAAGTCATAGAGGCAAATTGTGTAGTAGAAAGAATTTTGGGCTTGGATTTTGAAGACTTCAGTTCTAGTCTCAGAATTGCCCATTTCCCAGAGTGATCTTGGGCAGGTCACATGCTCACAGTCATTATTGTCCGTCATCAGTGTCATCTTCCTCACTCTTCATTACATGTTACTTGATTTACATGTTACCTTAAGGTTTAGCTATGTCATCTCTTCTATCCTCACAGCAACCTTGAGAGGCAGGTAGTACAAATAGAAGTATTAATCCCATTTCACAGATGTGGAAGAAAAAAGGTTAATTGACTTGCCCAGGGTCTAGTGAATGTCTGAGGTAGGATTCAAACTCATATACCAAGCTAATGCTGAAAGCCTTTCAAACTGGGGGGTGGGTGGTATGGCAAAGATTGTGCTCCATTTGTATTGCATTCTGGAACCTAAAGGCAACACTGCACCAGAATGAGGCACCAGGGTCATACTTTGGGAGATGAATATATATGTAAAGTGTTTGGTACATTATAATGGCTACAATACTTAACCTAATGTTATTAACATCTTCCTCCTCCTCTTGGTCCTTCTTCCTATTCCTCTCCTTCTCTTCTATTTCTCTTCCTCCCTTCCTTTATCTCTCCCTCTGTGCCTCCTCTCTCTGTCTTCTTCCCTCACTTGCTTGCTCCCTTCTTCCCTCTGTTTTCCCTCCCTCTCTGTCTTTTTTCTCCCTCCCTCCTCCTTCCCTTCCTCCCTTTCTGCCTTTGTTCATCCATCTCTTCCTTCCTTCCTTCCTTCCTCTATCCCTTCCTCTACGCAGCCACCCCATCTCTTTCTTTCTTCATGATTTTCCTTCCAAGGGGCCGGATTTATTCTTTAAAATCTTATGCTTGATAACTTTTATGTGTTGTAAGGGAATGGAGTTCACTATTCAAGAATTATTTTAGTCCCTAGGGAGAATTTGGTAAGTCTGGCACCTCTCTTTATCCACATATGGTGACTGAGTTAAAACACTTTTGTCGCCCCTTCTCATTCACTTGTGGTCACAAAGATGCAGCTGTCCTTCTGACATTGATGCTATGATCCAGAGACATGGCTTCAATAATATATTTCTAAACTTCAAAAGTGAAAAGTTTTCCCCCGGTATAATAAGTCTGATTAACAATCCAAATCCTAAACCATTTGTGATTCTAAAAGTCAACCCTGTACCTCCTACATCCTAACCATTACACAGATCACTAGAGAAGAAAAATGGTTGCATTTCTATTCTGATGTGTGTTAAGTGCAGCAAACTACTCAAAGTGAAGCATCCTCTTCAAAGAAGCTCAAAAGAGAAAAAAAAAACCCACACATCTAAGGCACTGATGTTTCCATGTTATGATTTTGTCCTTGACGTAGAAAGTGGGAACATTGAGAAAAAAAATCAGTTCAGCCAGGGTAAGGAGGTCATATTGACTTTCATCAATAAGATAAAAATAGTACAAGTTTGGTTTTTAAAGGTACATACAATTTAATAGTTGAGAAAGCTGTGATCTCTGAGATTGTGTGTGTGTGTATGTGTGCGTGCTCCTACCAAAGCAGAGTGAAGTGCCTAAAACTTCATAAGTTCTTTCATGTGTCTCTGTGGCCAGAGATATTCGGACCTTCCAGTGGTGAATCTGTCCACACTGAAGTTAATCCTTGGACAAGTCATGGTACAGCTCTTATTCAAAGCCTATACAACTTGGTAGATTATTGGCTTTGATGGCATAACCTTGGCCATCCAGGATCCTTTGCACAGCGTGATGATTCATTGATATAGAACTTTAATGGAATTTAAAGGATTACTCTTTAAAACTCTGATTTTATTTTGCCTCTATGTTTTGGTTTTTTTTTTTAGTGAGGCAATTGGGGTCAAGTGACTTGCCCAGGGTCACACAGCTAGTAAGTGTTATGTGTCTGAGGCTGGATTTGAACTCAGGTACTCCTGACTCCAGGGCTGGTGCTCTATCCACTGTGCCACCTAGTTGCCCCCTTGCCTCTATGTTTTTTAAATGTTGTGCTGTTATCACTTTAATTCTAAATATATCTTTCCCCCCAATTCTATGAAGCAAGTCATGTCTTATAACAAAAAATGAATAGAAGGAAAATTTAGTAAGCATTCGTCAAGTACCTCTTATGAGCCAGGCCTTCTGCTAAGCCCAGAAGATACAAAGAAATGGGGAATAAAATCCCCGCTATCGAGAAGCTCACTGTCTAATTGTCTTCTCTCAGAAAAAATCGGGAAATTCGGCAAAATTAACCAGTATTTCTAAAGTGTCTGACTATACAATTAATTTTCAATTAGTGTGAATAATGAGTCCTTTGAAGTGGTCCCAAATATTATAATTTGTATGATTTGAGGTTATGTTACTGTAGAATATGGTCATTGGTTCTAGTCCAATGTAAACATACAGTGCAAATGGGAAAAACGCAACCACTTCAGGGGCAATGTTGAATTTATTTTAAAGTAACTGTACATTAATGCTATCATTGATTTGTTAATGAATGTGCTATTCAGAAAGTTTATTCTCCTACGGGAAGTTCCTTTTTAAAAGAAAATTGGGGGCAGCTAGGTGGCACAATGGATAAAACACCAGCCCTGGATTCAGGAGGACCTGAGTTCAAATCTGGCCTCGGACACTTGACACTTATTAGCTGTGTGACCCTGGGCAAGTCACTTAACCCTCATTGCCCTGCGGGAAAAACACAAATTGAGACTCCGAAAAAAACAACAACAAAAACAACTATGATCTTCTTTTGAGAGACCATGTTGTATTGACTAGAATGCTAGGCCTAGAGTTAACATGACCAAGGTTCAAATTCCACCTCTCACATCTTTTGTGTGACCACAGGTAAATGGTTCAACTTCTCTAACTTTTGTTTTTTTAATGTATAAAATGTGGACCAGACTCTCATGGATATAAACTACTTTGAAAATATTAAAATACAATATCAGTTATGATTATTGCATTACCCTGGAAAAATGGAATTATAGTAGAATTGAGTAATTTTCAATTAGAATAGATGTAATTAAAATACCTTCATATGGAACTTTGAGGTAGGAAAATTACTTTGACCCACAGGATTTCTTTTCTTCTGTTTTATTTTATATGCACTATCCAAATTTAATTAATTTTGGCTTGCATATGCCACTGAATATTTAAATATTTACCTGAAGGCCTTTAAAAACCTGTGCTCTCCTCTCAGTGAACTGTACAGAGGAACTTCATGATAGTGTGACGTAATATTTTACAAATTCAGCTATATCGCTGTGAAAATCATGCCCTCCCCCCACCCAAATTAGTTCAGAGAAAGATAAAACTCTCAAACACAGACTATAAAACAAGTTAACCCTGCTTCCCAAACACTGCCAATATAATGTAATGTTATACGTGCATGTCTTGTGATTCTTTCCTTTATTTTAAAATTTCATCAGACAGAAACTGAATGTCCTGCATTGTATAATGTACATTCCTTTATAATTAAACTTGTAAGAGTATTGGTCAGCTCTTTTCCTTCAGACACAGACTATCAGGGAACTATTCATTTCAAGTGTTTCTTCAGTGATTGCCAAGTATGTCATACTTTGCAAGGTGGTGGGGTCATACAAAAAATTAAAAAGGCTGATTTTGCCCTTTAGATAATATGGTGGAATTAGGGAGGCAAGAAATGTGTACCTGATAATGATATAATCTATCTTATAATCAGGTGCCACAATGAATAGTAGAGGCCATGAGTGCTTTTCTCTAGTGGAAAAATTGCTTATTCTACCACTGACTCATTGTGCTCTCTTGGACAGTCTGCTTAACTTTTCTTGGTCCCGGTTCCCTTTTAAGTAATATTCTCACTTTTGGCTAGAAGCTCTCCAAGAATTTTCTCAGCTATGATATCATCTGACTCTATGATTCTGTGAGAGGGAGTTAATAAAACGAATTTCTGGTTATTTGCAAAATATCTTACTTAAAAAAAAAAAAACAGAAACAAAACATAAACCAAAGTGTTAACCAGCTTTAGTGTACCAAAGCTATTGGGACGCTCTATTCAGAAATTGTAATGCTTCTAAGACATATGGAGTAAATAGATAATGACCTTTAAAAATAACGGAATGCTTAAAATTTTGTAAAACATACATGTACATTATCTTTTTTGAACCTCACAGTAGCCTTCACAAAAGCTATTATTCCCATTTTGTAGATGAAGAAACTGAGACTGAGAGAGGTTAAATGTGTATGCCATGGTAGACAGAGGACTAGTAGTAGAGTGAGTAAAATTTGGGTTTGAAATACTGTGTCAGTTACTTATTAGCCTTGTGACCCCAAACAAGTCATTTAACTGTTCTGTGTTGTAGTTTCATCATCTGTAAAATGAAAGGTTGTACTTGATCTCATCAGCGACCCTATGAAGTGACTTTCCTAGGCCATTCATAGAATAAATGACTGAGGCAGGATTCATTTCCAGTCTTCCTGACTCCAAATTCATTGTTCTACCTAGCATACTATCTCATCACATAAATTAATATTTTTCTCTGGCCTTTTCCCTACTTCTGGTGTCTTTTCAGAAAAGAGGGAGCTTAGCATGAACTGGAGTGACAAGGGAAGACTTGGTAGATGAGGTGATGGGACTGTAAGTTCTTAAGGGTTGAGTAGAATTTGGATTGGCAGAGTGGTAGAGTATAATGTGCCAGGTTGGGGAAATGCCATGAACAAAGACATGGAATCAGTCAGGAGTAAGGTGTGTGTGAAGAATACATAGAACAGCCTGGCCAAATTAGGAGATCCATGTTGGGCAATATTTTGCTGAAGTAATAACTTATATATTAAGAACAAAAATAAATTAATAAGGGGTAGCTAGGTGGCACAGTGGATAAAGCACTGGCCTTGGATTCAGGAGGACGTGAGTTCAAATCCAGCCTCAGACACTTGACACTAGCTGTGTGACCCTGGGCAAGTCACTTAACCCTCATTGCCCCCCCCCAAATAATAATAACTTAATAAAATCAATTTAGCTTTCCTGTGATTTGTACCACTTCACAATTAATTCATTCACTGAACTACCCAGGGTTTATTAAATAACTGGAAATGCTTAACATTTTAATGGAAATTTTTACAGGGACATGTTATAGACTCACCATAATATAAATTATACTAAGATTAGTTTTCCCAGGAGTACATTGGGTTTCATTGGGCTACTAGCTCTTTTACTAAATCCTGAAGAGCATTAACCCAGAGAAAAACATAGAAGCTTTAGTAGGATATCATGGGACCAAAATCAGCATGCAGCAGACTTTGTTTTTCAACATGGCCCCTATGTCATTGCCATTTTGTAAATTAAGATTTCTATTCAATATTAAGCATTAGATGAATCATTAAAATATCTTTAATACATAATCATTATTGGGGCAGCGAGGTGGCCCAGTAGATAGAGCACTGGCCCTCCATCAGGAGGACCTGAGTTCAAATGCGACCTCAGACATTTGACACTTACTAGCTGTGTGACCTTGGGCAAGTCACTTAACCCCAATTGTCTCACCCCCCCCCCCCAATGATCATTCTTTACAGAAGCACAGAATTCTGAATATGTGTTGGGAGGGATTGAAGAGGCTGTTTACTCCAATCTTTTCCTCAATAAGAGTCCTCATCCATAATGTTTCCAATAGGAGTTCATCCTGCCTTGCCTTAAAGAGAACAAGAGGACTCTACTACTACTAGTATTAATAATGATGATGATAAAAATGATAGCTAACATTTATATAACACTTTAAGATTTACAAAACTGTTTGCAAATATCTTATTTTATCCTCACACGAACTCTGAAAAGTAGATGTTATTATTATTCCCATTTTACAAATGAGGAAACTGAGGCATCAGAAGTTAAATGCCTATGGTTGCACAGCTAATAAGTATCTGAGGATGGATTTGAACTCAGGTCTTCCTGAGTCCAGACATAGATTAAAGCATTTAAGCAAAGTTCTTTTGCGGGTTTTAATATTTAGTAGATTTAGCACCATTTACTATAGTCAACTCACAGTCATTTGCTGATGATGGATTATTTATTGTACACTCTTATGGAGTCTTCCAACAGCTGAGTGTCACTAATAAGTAGCTCCAAATGTCAAATATCTTTTACACTGTAGCCCTTCCTATGATTAGTGAAGAGTTCTTGCTATGGCTACTGACTTGGGAAAGTACACTGATAAGTTGTCTTTGCTATTGAAACAGAATAAATACTGGTAGATCTATTTATCAGCTAACAAAAGGAAATATACTTATTCATAAAAGGAGAAGGATATTCATTAAGGATAGTCTCTGGGGGGACCCCTGATCCAATTCAGCTCAGTAAAACTCCCTTATCTGACTTTCCCATTGTGGTCCTCCAGCCAAGCATCAGAGCTTGCTTGGAATGCCTGATGGCTTTTATACTCAAATGATCAGGAAGAGATAGTGATGTGTGCCTGAGCCTTTTGTCCCCTAAGCCAATCAAGTCTTGAGGATGTTCTCAATACCTTTAAAGGAAAAATGAATCTAACTTGCAGAGGGAAATGAGTTAGGATATTGCTCCCACCATGCCATCTATAAAAGAGCTTGAACCCAGTTATCCCAAAGACACCTGTACAGCAGAACTCTGAACACATGTGTCATAGGGCTCATTGTCAGGGCACCTTTTATTGATTGTCTCAGGATACTTTGCCAACCAAAATGATTCAAAACAGTTCTTGCAAAGAGAAAACATTAGGGTTGGCTACAATTCTTAGAAATAATTTAGACTTTGAAGAGAGTGGATGAGAGGCAAAGGCTATGGATGGAAGAGAGTAAGTAGAGCATCTGGGATAGCTGTCATCCTTTGACATAAATCAGCCTTGTCTGGGGCTTCCTGGGTTTTTGGGAAGACCATTTTCCATTTTGACAATCCACCATCTTGTCCAGTTGGATCCCATAATAACAGAAGAGAAGAAAAAGGTTGAAATTGATTTAGCTATGGTCAAAACCTTTCATTCTGTAACCTGAAATCTTTTTTAAAAAGGAAAAACAACTAGGAGAGCTAACTCATGAACAGAAATGCGTACCAGTGTGTACGCAGGACTAGACCAGATTTGATAATCGAGTGAAAGGCAAAAAAAAAAGATTCAGGATACTGGTATTGGAAGATCACCATGTACAGGGTAAGAGGGAGTAGGAGGAGGTCATAGAAACACATGAATGGAAGCCTTGAAGAAGACACTTTTTGCCAAGTTCATTTCTTTCCCCAGGGCTTGGCTTCTTTGTTTTCAGTTTCACATGCAGGGTACTTGTAAATGTGTTTCTGATGCTTCATTCATTCCTTTACATCCTCACTCCACCTGTTCCCCCTATGCTAATTAAACTGTCCTCACTGCTTAAATGAAGGAGATCAGATGAAACTGGTCTTTGGGTTATAGTTCTGATAGCTAAAGAAAAATGAAGGAGGTAGTTTAAAGTAGCTTTCAAGTGATCATTTAGGAAACATTTATGAAATTAATGAAGATAAAATCGAAAGCAGGCAGCTTCATTTTTTCTGTTTGAAGTCTGAATTTCAAACTATGGACTATTGTAAACAATTTTGGATTATCTCAGCTTTTGTTTTCCCTTTTGTTAGTGTGGATGAAGAACTGACTGTTGATTCAAATTTAGATACCAAATATTTCTCCCTTTGTTCCACAGAAACTGAACACTTACTAATCTATGCTAACATATTTGTAGTATTTTGTCTGTTATAAAACAAGCATGGCTTTGTTTCAGTAGTACATATAGGGAATAATAAGTGCATGCTGTCTTACCCACTAGGGGTAGCAGCAGAGGGGAAATCTAGCAATATGATGGTCCCCTGAAGGAAAATAAGGGAGGGGGACAGCTAGGTGGTGTAGTAGATAAAGCACCAGGTCTTGATTCAGGAGGACCTGAGTTCAAATCAAGCCTGAGACACTTGACACTAGCTGTTTGACCCTAGGCAAGTCACTTAATCCTCATTGCCCTGCCACCAAAAAAAAAAAAAAAAAAAGGAGGGAAATGAGGGAGGAGGCAGAAAAGGCCCAGGAATGAAGGCTTCAGCCTCTGGTAGACTAGAAATGTGTTTGTGAAGTGTTCACAATCTTGGACATTCTTCTTTTTTAATAATAAGAGATCTCATTTCTATCTTTTTTTGAAGGACAATCTTATATCACTGAATTAATAATAGATAACCCTGTACAAAAGGTGATGATGTTGCCCTGCCTCTAATTGCTCTTACCACACCTAGGGAATATATTAATGAATACCTGTTCTCACTGTGATGGGCATAATCTCAAGGAACCTAGTGGTGTAAAAATGTGTCCAAATGAATGTAAATCATTACATTCTGGAAAGATGGAAATGAACTGGCTGGCTATTTCTGTGATTGTCCAGCAGTATCCTTTTCTGCTATCACCATTTCATGATTGCTGACCATAAGCATCCCTATGTGGATTCTATCTATCTCATAGGATTTAAAATGTTTGCTGAATATTATTAGACTAAAAATATGTCCTTTATCTTTAATTTCTGAGTGTATCTCTCCTCCTCTAGCCCATCTGGAAATCATTCCTTATAAGTAAGAATAAAAAAGAAAAAAAAGGTTTACACTGCACACCAAACACTCCATGCAATAATCACATCATGTATGTGTCTCTCACCCACAATACTTCTATAAAGAAGGGAAAGATGCACTCTCATATCTTTTTTTTTTTTAAGTGAGGCAATGGGGGTTAAGTGACTTGCCCAGGGTCACACAGCTAGTAAGTGTTAAGTGTCTGAGGCCGGATTTGAACTCAGGTCCTCCTGAATCCAGGGCCAGTGCTCTATCCACTGCACCACCTAGCTGCCCCTCATATCTTTTTGAGGGCAAATTTGTCATTACAGTTTCATAGCATCAGTTTCAATTCTTGTTGTTGTTCTCCTCTATTATTTTGGTCATTTTCTATATCATTTTCCTGATTTTGTTCACTTCACTCTGCATTAGTGAATATTAAATATCACTACACTTCTCTGTATTTTTTATATTTATTATTTTTCATGGCATAGAAATATTCCGTAATTTACTTGTACAACAATGAATTGAATTTTAAAAGAGAAGGATAAGGGTACAACAGTTGTAAAAAGATAAAAAGAGGTTAAGGGTCTAAACATTGCATTTCACAATCTTTAGAAAATTTATAGTCAGAGAGCTTGCTAAAAAGAAAATTTATAGTCAGAGAGCTAAGCAGTTTAAGCCAACCACTAAGCACCCTGCAACTCTAACAAAAAATACTGAAAATAAACTATTATTCAATTAACTTCAAGAAGAAAAACAGCATAAATCAAACTTATGTTTTTGTACAAGAATCAATAGGGGAAAATATAAGCTTCTTTATATGATTCCTACCATCCAGGTGACAGGCATTCTTTTATGCTGTGTTCTGCATAAGTCTTATTAAGGGCTACCTAGTGAGCTTGATTCATTCATCAGTAACATACATTTTAAAAAATTAGGTGAGATGCTCATTTAAAAATGCAATACCTAGAAATGTAGGAAGCAATTTACCAAGAAGTAGTTTGACGAATTATCTCCACCCAAGTTTCTGTCAATTTTTTTTTCAATAGACAAATAGACTTCATCATAAATACTGTCCTTTAAAATTTTTTTTTACTTTATACTTCTTGAGTGGCTAATATAAAAAAAGGGAAAGGGGGGTGTCATTATATAACTAGAAAGACTATGCAGATGTTTGTTTCAAGGGATGAATAAATCTCAATTACTTTCCCATTCATTTGCCTGTTGATGTGAATGCCACCTGAGGCATATGAATGGCTTTTCTTCAGAATTCAAACTTCCTTTTATCAGGGTCAATTGGTACAAACTGCCCAATTTGAAATTGCCTGAAACAGTTTTGCAATGGGCTTCAAAATCAATAGCTCTGCACAGTTTTATTTTAGATCACACAAAGTTCCTTATATACAAGCACATTTCTCCCAAATCATCCTTCTAGAATTTACTTCTTCCTCATCCTTTCCTTGCTTGTAGAATCCCTAGCTTTCCTCAAAGCACAGCTCAGGGGTCAGTGAGTTCTTTCCTGATCCCTCTTTCCTTCTTTTCTCCCCCCACTCAAAATTGTTAGTAGTCTTTCATTCTTGTTTAATTTTGTATAAATTGGATTTACTGACTTCTGTGCAGGTTATATTCCTTAATTAGAATGTAAGCAACCAAAAGGCAGGGACCTTTTACATATTTATTTATTTATTCATTCATTCATTCATTATTTATTTGTTTATTTTTGCAGGGCAGTGGGGGTTAAGTGACTTGCCCAGGGTCACACAACTAGTAATTGTCAAGTGTGTGAGGCCTAATTAAACTCAGGTCCTCCTGAATCCAGGGCTGGTGCTTTATCCACTGTGCCACCTACCTGCCCCCTGCCCTTTTAAATTTTTTATCTTTCTAGCTCATTGTACAGAGTATGGACTTAATAATTGTTGATTTCAGTCAAATCCATAGCCTTTCCTACATTAATTTGGAGACTAATAAAGAGGGTCTGCCAACCCTAGGGACAAAATTTTAGTTCCTTAAAGTATTCTTATACCAGTTGGCTTAGTCATACTATTCACCCATTTTTATTGCTCAAGGTCAACAGGAAAGAATGAATAAAATTTTATTAATTGTTCAGTCAATCAACAAGTTAAGTGCCCCTTATTTGCCAGGTAAGATGGGAAGTTCTGTTGAACTTGAAAGAACTTGAAAGAATAAAATAAGCTGTATTCTCATTGAGTTGAGCTTCTAATGGAAGGAGAGTTAGCTTCTAACAGTGCATATAAAAATATATATAGCATAAATATCAAGTGAATGTATATATATGCACATACACATACATATATCATATATAGATATAATATTCAAAGTAGTTAAATACAAAGTAGATTGGAAGGAAGGGCACTAGCAGTTGGGGGGAATCAGAGAAAATTTCATGCAGAGAAAAAAAAAAACAGGAGAGAAGTTCTATGTGGTGAAGCTAAGGAGAGATTCCTTTCTAGGCATGGGGCATAGTCAGTACAAAGGTATAGAGATGGGAAATGGACTTTTTGTTTGGACTGTAGTAGAGGATGGAATCTGGTGATGAATGAGGCTAGAAAGATGTATTGGGGCCAGATCGTCAGGGCCTTTAAAGACTGAACTTTGGAATTTTATCTTATCCTAGATGTACTAGGAAGCTCCTTAAATTTAAGTATGGGAGTCAAATGGCCAAGTCTGTCTTTAGGGATAGCAAATGTGTAAAAGGGCCTGGAGTAGTGAGAGCTGAAGCAAGGAGTCCAGTTAAGAGGTGGTTGCGGTAATTTGGGTAAGAGGTCATATGGACCTGGTCTAATGTGTGAAGAACAGAGGTCAGATGTGGGAGGCTTGAAGAGAAAAAGAACGGATATGGCCAGCTTTTGTGGGGAGTGAGACAAAGAATCACTTAGGGAAGAATAAAAGACTGCCTTGCTTCAGTGAGGGCCCGATTGAGGATGGATACATGCAGGAAAAAAATCACATTTATTAAACACTTGAACATGCACCGTGCTAAGCTGTGGCTATAGAAAGTGAAATCAATCATCCTCAAAGACTTTGCATTCTAAAAAGAGAAATGCTACCTATAGGAACCTGGTGACTGAGAACAGTGTTTTGGAAGTCACAGGAGCAGAGGCCAATGAATCAATCAATAAACATTTATTACTAGAATTCTATGTGCCAGGCATTGTACTAAGCCCCAAGGATACAAAACAAGGCAAAAGATAGTCCCTGCCCTCCAGGAACTTAAATAATAAGGGCAGAAGGTAGCCAAAGAGAAGAACATGTGGTTCCATGGCCAGAATCTAAATGGTCCCTAGAGCTCATGGAAGGGCAAGGAGAACATTTGAATGTGCCCACCTGGAGGTATCCATGGGATTCATCCACTAAGGCCAAAAGTTTCACATACATACATGCATGCACGCATAGCTACACACATACCCATGTTTATATACTATGCATGGAATACTGTGTACCAAACCTACATATAGGCACAACATACACATGTACATTAGACATGTAAATAGACATATTTGTATATATATACATGGGTGTGTATATGCATGTGTAGTCACATTTGTGCCTGTGTATGTAATACACATATGCATATTCACACATAGTTTCATATACATATGTATATATGTATATATAGTATGCGTATGTGCGCCTGTGTTTTCCCTCTGCAAAAATTCACCACATGTTGGGGGGTTTTCTTGCCAAATTTACCATCAGATTAAGATAACTAATTTTTTTTTTATCTGTCAGAAAATGGCTGTGTGTGGATATTCACTCCTCTTGGCAAGGAGGAAGAATCTTATAATTGCTTGCTATGGCAGTGTTAGAAGCTGCAACCTTCTTTTTTGGCCATGCTTGGGGGATGGAGGTTGGAAGGTTGTGTATGCAGTTTAGCAACTGTCCTTCACTTGCAGGGAGGGGGAGCTTTAGTGACTATGACATGATCATTTTCGGTAGATGAGATGGGTGCCAGGTTTGAATCATATTTCTCTTGATTTATGAGGTAAAGAACATGAGACGAAGTCAGAAGGCTTGAGTTCTAGGCTACTTTCTTGCCAATTACTAGGTATGTGAGTCCAGTGAAGTCAAGTGGCAGGTTGGTAAAATGGAAAGAGCTTTGGCTTTGGAGTCAGAGGACTGGCTTTTCTAGTCTTGCCTGTTTTATGTACTTCCTGAGTGACTTGGGGCTAATCATTTGATAAGCCTCAGTTTCTAGAAGTGAGAGATTTGGACTAGATTATTTCCAAAATCCCTTCCATTTTTTGAGGGGGAGGGGTGGGGCATTGAGGGTTAAGTGACTTGCCTAGGGTCACACAGCTAGTAAGTGTCAAGTGTCTGAGGCTGGATTTGAACTCAGGTTCTCCTAAATCCAGGGCAGGTGCTTTATCCATGGTGCCACCTAACTGCCCCAATCCCTTCCATTTCTAAAAATTTATGATCCTATAAGTCTTTTTTTTGAAAAAAAATAATAAACATTTTTATTTAAAAGTTTTGAGTTGCAAATTCTATCCCACCTTCTCTCCCTCTTCTCCCCTCTCCCTGAGGTGATTAGCAATCAGATATAGGTTATACATGTGCAATTGTATAAAACATTGCCATATTAGTGATTTTGTATAAGAACTTGAATAAAAGAAAAAAATGAAAGAGTGAAAAATAGCATGTTTCAGTCTGTGTTCAATATCAGTTCTTTCTCTGGAGGTGGATAGTTTGTTTCATCATTGGTCCTTTGGGATTTTCTTGATCCTGTAAGTCTTGATACCACAACAACTCCTCTCTATGTCCATCATAAACCCTTTTGTAGCTGGAATCTTTGCCTTCTTACTTGCTGCTGCATCAGGAGCTATTTTTTCCCATTAGCAGGGTAATGCAGGGAAGGTGGAAGGAGACTGGGTCTACAGCAGAGGAGAGTTGACAGAAGTAATAGGGAAAATAATCCTATTAGTAATATACATTATGGGTTAAATAGGCGTCTGTGGGCCAGCTGGAACTCTAACCACCATTTATTACACAGCTTCTATGGGAAAATGTGTTTTTAGTTCCAAACAACTGACTCCAAAATGAACTCTTGCAACACAACCCATTTGTGGGTTGGAAAATGCCCATGCTTATTTATATTGTGCTCTGCCTGTACTTTTGACAGGGGTACCGGAGTGAATGTATGTGAGTTGCCAGCCATCTGTGAGTATTTTTCAGAACTCTTAATGAATAAGAGGCAAGATGATGATGGAGAATGATACCACAAATCTCTCTCCCTCACCCCCTTGCTCACAAATTAAAAAGTACGGGCTCTGAAATTGTAGGAGATCCATTGGTTCCCACTCAACTGGATAGCAACAGTGCAATGACAGTGGACCTAACTATGTTAGAGAGCCCTTTTTTGAAGTCCTTTCCAAACTATGATTTCATTTCTTTCTGCAGAACTACTACATGTTTATTTCTATGTTAGTAATAAATTACAAACCGGTCTGATTTATGCCGGCACACAAACCAAAAATAAGAATAAAAATAAGAAACAAGTGCTTCTTTTTATTAGAGTATAGTTTATTAGAAAAGTGCTTCTCAAAGCACTTTTTAAGAGTTTGGAGACTTGCTGAGGAGTGAAGGCTGACCCAAACCTGTTTAACTTCTCCTCCTGGACCCTTTCCTGACTTTTGAACTTCAAAACCATGCTTCTGCTGCTGTTTTGTCCTGAGACTATCTGGATGATACTCTGTTAATGGGAAACAGCAGCAGAGAATCCAGGATACCATATGTCCTCTAGAAAGGAAGGAGACAAGTGAGGATGGGCTGGGGAAGAGGTAATCAATTCTATTCTTGAAAACTGAGTACCAAGCTGCTTCTTCCTATAATACAATAGCTATCAATGCCTTTTAAGTAGTGACATGAATGTAAAGGCCCAGTTGTTTCAATATAGATTTGGCTCCGTCTATAGAAACTTAAATCTAAAAATTAGCTATAATTTTGAGAGGTCCTTTAAGTCAACAATGTTGAAAAATGACAAATAATTATAAGAGAATGACCTGTAAAATAACAAGGCAGGAATGAACATTGCTGTATTTATGTAATTATCTTTTTTTTTCTGGGGCAATGAGGGTTAAGTGACTTGCCCAGGGTCACACAGCTAGTACGTGTCAAGTGTCTGAGGCCAAATTTGAACTCAGGGCTGATGCTTTATCCACTGCACCACCTAGCTGCCCTCACTGTATTTACGTAAAAGAGAAAAACAATATGATTCAAACTTGGTATTGCCCCCATCTATTTAAAATCATAATTTAAAATAAAAGCCATTAATTAAGCCTATGTAATCTATGTAATGACTGGTTTAATGCTTTGCTACTATAATTTTTAACTTTCAAATCTAGGACCACAAAAGACTCACCTATAGGTTAAGCCCCTCTCTAGACCTTGAAACCAAACTTGTCCCTATTTGGAAGGAATGGAAAAAGAGCAAAGTCAGTTGTTCACCAGTTTACCATTGAGTTAGATTCACTTTTCCCCAACAACCTGGGATCCTCACTTGTATCTAAATTCATTTGTTTTTCAATGAGCATGTTTTGTCATTGGTTCCACAGTCCTGTATCTAAGATCTTTGGAAACTATTCTCCTTACTTCCCTATCCTTAGCATTCCTTCCAGCTTCATGGACATCATGCCTCACTTCCTAGTATCTCAAACATTTCCAAGCTTTTCTGTAACTGGGTCCCTCTTGCATGTTTCCAGAAATCTTTGATGACTTATGTCACGTAACTTACTTCTCCTTGGACCTCAGTCATTCACTTATCTCAACTCGATAGAAACCATGAATCTCAGAATCAGCTTCAATCTTTTCATTAATGATTTTCATTTCCCTCCTGGGCCTCCCATTCCGACCACAATTCATAAAGGAAGTACTATATGTAAAGGTTTCTCTTCAGGGCTGAGAATAAAAAAAAGAAAAAAGAAAAAAAAAAGAAAATTTGAAACATTAGTGCTTTCCCTTGCAGAATTTTCCTTCTTCCTACAGACTTTTTTTCAGGCTTTCACTTGTCCCTAGGGTTCCTCAGCTCTGGCCTTGCTCCCATGTGTCCATGCCTATCTTTTGTTCAACTCTGAGGATATGCCTCCTTTGAACACCCAGAGGTAGCACCAGACCTGGTTATGACAGCATACCCTGTAGAGATTGTACAGAGAAAAAAAATCTCTGATTTATAAAGTAGCATGATGCACACTGAACCAAGTGTAGGTATTTTTAGCTACCAGCTGTGCAAGCAATAAGTAAGAGACTTTGGGGAGCTAAAAACGTTTGGGATGTGTCAAGTGGGAGCTGGCAAATACCCCGGGGCGAAAAGAGCTCAGATCGGCTACATCTGGCACACATTTTAATGTGTGCTATTTTTAGGTTATGCTTTGATACCACCAGTCATCGAAAGGTATTTCCCAGAAAAGGGGAAGCAATGGTTTGCTGGAACAAGTTGATTCTCAGAGTCTTCTCCCTCTAAACCCCTTCCCCTCAAACAGAGGCTGGCACCTTCTGTGTGCTTTGATTCCTGTTCTGTACTCAGTCTCGGTCTCTCGGGATGATAAATGCTATATGTCGTCTACTTGCCCATCTTGAAATTCAGGTTTCAGCATTCCGCTATTCCATCACTTGGTTGGCTCTGGGTCCTTCATCCCTCTCCTTGGTATCACGATGGGATTCCTTATTGGTGGTTGTTCTTTATACAACCTTGGGCTCTGGCTGCCTCTAAGTGGCTGGTTTATATCCGGTGGATGTTTTGTGCCTCGGATGAAGTACATTCTATCCCCAGAATAAGTAGCTGAATAGATTCTCAAACAACATAAACAGAACAACAAAAAAAACAAAACCCAAATGTTTGTTGACACTGGTTCTATTTTTAACCCTCTTTAAAAATGTGCATGTATATACATATATATGGGAAGCTAGGTGGCACAGTGAATAGAGTTCCAGGCCTGGAGTCAAGAAGATTCATGTTCCTGAGTTTGTCTTACCTCAGACACTTGGTATAGCTGTGTGAACCTGGGCAAGTCACTTAACCATGTTTGCCTCAGTTTTCTAGACAGTAAAATGGGCTGGAGAAGGAAATGGCAAACCACTCTAGTGTCCTTGCCAAGAAAACCCCAAATGGGGTTACAAAGAGTCAAACGTGACTGAAACAACTGGACCAAAAAAAAAATACATATATATGTGTGTGTGTGTGTGTGTGTGTGTGTGAGAGAGAGAGAGAGAGAGAGAGAGAGAGAGAGAGAGAGAGAGAGAGAGAGAGAGAGATGCAATTGGGGTTAAGTGACTTACCCAGGGTCACACAGCTAGTAAGTGTCAAGTGTCTGAGACTGGATTTGAACTCAGGTCCTCCTGAATCCAGGTTCATTGCCACCTAGCTGCCCCCATATATTTGTTTTTATAAGCACTGCAATCTCTCCATCTCACTGCCCCTACCACAGGTGGACATCAACAACAAACAATTAAATATAAAACCCTCATAACAAATATATATTGTCTGGCAAAACACATTCCCACATTGCTCATGTCCAAAAAAATGTGTCTCATTCTGCATTCTAAGCCCTTCACATCTCTGGCAAGAGGTAATTGGCATACTTCATCTTTTATCTACTGGAGGCAACATTGATGAGAATTCTCAAGTCTTTCAACGTTTCTTTTTTCTCTAAGATGTTATAATTCCAGGACGTGTTTTCCAAGTTTAGCTCACTTCACTCTACGTCATTTTATATCAAGGTCACCCTACTTCCCTATGTCACTATCCCGTAGCTCAGATTTGAATCCTCTTAGCATCATTATGTCTGTTTTCCACCTTTGTTCCAAATGAAGTTTGAGTTAGTTTGTTATGTATGTTGATCCTGGTAGTGGGCAGCTAGGTAGCACAGTGGATAGAGAACTGGCTATGGAGTCAAGAGGGCCTGAGTTCAAATGTCATCTCATTCACTTACTAGCTGTGTGACCCTAGGCAAGTCACTTAACTCCAATTACTTTAAACATCCGGGGTCATCTCCTGTCATCCTGATATGTATCTTTCCACTGGACCCAGATGGCTCTGGAGGGGAGTGTGAAGTTGGTGACCTTGCATAGCCCTCCCTCACTTAAATCCATTTCACCATAAGTCATGACATCACCTCACAATGCCATGGTCCTCCTCTTTGAGAATGAAGGATAAACAGCAACAACAACAACAACAATGATGTTTACCCTGGCCCAAGTCACCGGTGTCACCGGAAAGAAAATTCTTAATCAAATTGAAGAAGGGACTTTGGGGAAACATCATTTGTTGTCTGCTATCTCTCTAGTCACACTTTGTGACATGAGGAGTTTAAAAATCATCAATTTCCTAGGCAAAGACCTTCATTTTTCAGGACTGAAAATGCTTTGACTTTTCTCCTCCCCTCTTCTATCCATTTTCATGTAATTGGGCAAGTTATTTGTTCTCTATGCCTTAGTTTCTTCGTGTGTAAAATGAGGGATTAGAGTAAATTAGTCCTTTTTTACTCCAATTATACTTTAGTTTGATAAATTCTTGTGGGTGTGGTTTTTTGTTCTGTTTTGTTGGACAATGAGGGTTAAGTGACTTGCTCAGGGTCACACAGCTAGTAAGTGTCAAGTGTCTGAGGCCGGATTTGAACTCGGGTCCTCCTGAATTCAGGGCTGGTGCTTTATCTACTGTGCCACCTAGCTGCCCCCTGATAAATTCTTATAGTGTCTATGAGGGACCTACCTCAAATGGTTTAGCAGCTTAGGGAGTGGGAACTCAGGGCCAGGGAGAAGAAGCAGGGGAATAATAGTGTTGCAGGACAGAGAGGGGAAATTATTTATTGTTATTATTGATTGTAAGACAGAGAGTTTTGATTAAAAAACAAAAGGTTGGGTCAGCTGGTAACAATTTTCCTTGGATTGATAATTGAGAAGCATTGAATTAGAAGACCTATACATTCCCTTCCAGGTCTAGGAAATTTTCTGATATTATAAATTCTCCAATTTTATTAATCTCTTCTTGATATGACCTGCTTTTGTATTCACTTAGAGTTTGAAAATTTTCCTGAGATTTTAATTTTTTTCTATCATTTCCTTTTACATCACTGGCATTTCCCAGTATAGCCTTTCCTTCTCCCCTATCTAGAGAGCCATCCCTTACAGAAAAGATTAAAAAATGTGTGTGTGTGTGTGTGTGTGTGTGTGTGTGTGTGTGTGTGTTGAGGGACATGGGGGAACACCAGCAAAAATAAGCCGTATATGACCCACATCTGAGAGTGTATGCAGTGTTCTGAGGACATAAATGCTATTGATTCACCAATAAACATGGTTCCTATTCCTGGGATAATTTATACTTTGGAACAAAGGACAAAACATTAGCAGGTCAGACTGACATAGGTAATATACACATAGCTTTAAATGCCATCTGCATTAACCCCTTATTTTACAGATGTGGAAACTGAGGCCTAGCATAATTAAGTGATTTTTCCAACTAAGGTCAGACAGGAAATGTAGTGATCAATCTGTCTGTCTCTCTGTCTTTCCCCTCACCCGCTTCCTCCCAAAAATATGGCAGCTAGGTGGTACAGTAGATAGAGCAGGAAGACTGGAAGTCAAATCTGGCCTTGGACACATGGGCAACAATAATATCTACCTATAGTTATAGATCTATATTTATATAGCTAGATAGAGATCTATAGGTATATCTATTGATCGATGTATTTATATCTAGCTATATATCATTGAAGTACATTTCCTTATTATATATTAACATTTCATATGTAATAATATATTGCTAGGGGCAGCTAGATGGTGCAGTGGATAAAGCACTGGCCCTGGATTCAGGAGGACCTGAGTTCAAATCCGACCTCAGACACTTGACACTTACTAGCTGTGTGACCCTGGGCAAGTCACTTAACCCCAATTGCCCAGCAAAAAAAAAAAATAATAATATATTGCTATATATGGAAAGGTATTTCAGATATTCTCTGTAATTTATCAGGGAAAATTATTTCTTGGTCTCAGAAACAGAAAAATATATAATTCCAAAGTTGACTCTAGCTTTTTGATGACTAGAAATTTTTTAGTTGCAAATAACATCAGCTGCCAATTTCTCGGACCTTTGTAAGAACACTTAGCCTTAGACATGGGCAATGTTTTAAGTTAAATTCAGTGAAGCTTAGAGTGTCCATGTAATGATTTTTTCGACATTTGAATTTATTTCAGTTGTTATTCTTTACAGGATTTCTTGGGCAGTTCAGAAAACCTACTGTCTGGGATTCAATATCCATGCTGAGGGATGAATTCAGATTATAATAAAATTGAGCAATGTCTTAAATTTTTCAAATTCTCTTCTCTCTCTCTCTCTCTCTCTCTCTCTCTACCCCCCCCCCCGCCCCGCCCATCCACAAAGACCACAAGGTCTTACAATACTTTGGAAAAGTTCACCTTAAAGAGAGACTTGATTTGATTGTCTTCTTGGGAAGCAGTGAAACAATTAAGTAATCTGAAGGTAATTGAATAGTTACAGCATGATCTTTAATGTCTTCTAGTTGAAATGTAAGGTTGTCTCGGTGTCTGACTTCATCAAGGTGTACTGCCCAATCTTTGACAGTGTTAAAAATGACTGAACTTGTTCATCTTTGAGATGGATGGATAGTTGGGGAGAAATATACCTTAAAAATCAGGACTACTTTCTTTCTAGCTTAAATACCATTCGAATATAAATCTAAGATTATGACTCCTAGAAAATACCCCTGACTATACTTGAAACAGCCTTCAAATTATTTCTTGTGAATTATCTTTATGATGCATGCATTGAACTTCCATTAACACTAATGAGAATTATTGCGTGTGTATGCATGGATGATAGGTAACTTTATTTTATGGTGGGCAGAGGTGGGAGGGAGGGGTAAATGCCCTAGATTTCATGACCTCTTATGGATTGTTCAGTAGAGCATTCAACGGGAAAGGGACAAAGTTGTCACCTCGGCTCCCACCATCATAGAAGGATCCCTGCATTCAACATATATCCATAATATTGCACACCCTAGACATAGACTGTGGGTTAATGAAATAATATCTATCACACATCCTAGTGATATATTGGGGGTTTCTTATCTCTGCAAGGCAATGGCATTAATGTTGGAGACATCAATAGCCACTTCTAGCTAATGCTGGCCATTGCTCGGCTCTTTTACTTTTGGTCAGTAATTTAGGAGTTCAACCATTGCTAATTTGAGAGATTTTATGGCACCTGTCAGTTTAATCACTGCACTGAATATTTTACTAGCATGCTTTGCCTCAGCAAGTCAGTTCTACTATACTACATCCTGAGAAATATATAGAGAGTAAAATCATGCCCATGCAGGATGTTTCCTTGCCTTTGGGATTTTACTTTTCTGGAAAGAGAATCTTTTTATCCAGAATATCAGAAACCTAGAGATGAAAATGAGGGACATTACTACCCGGATCCTATATGCATGCTAATTAAGAAGGTAATCAAGTAAGAGATGGAGCATTGGAGATAAGGAGGACCTGGGTTTTAATCGCTGCCCCTGATTGTTGTTTAGTCAGTCAGTCGTACCTGACTCTCTGTGACCCCATGAATTTAGTCTGTGGGTTTTCTTAGTGAAGACTCTGGAGTAGTTTAGCATTTCTTTCTTCAGTGCGTCCCCATTTTTTAGATGAGGAACGGAGGCAAATTAAGTGCCTAGCAAGGGTCTGAGGCTAAATGGGAACTCAGATTTTCCTGATTCCAGGACTACGGTTCTATCTATTGAACCATTTAGTTGCTTCCTGCTCCTGATACCTAACTGCTATGCCATTTAACCTATCATCAGTTTCTTAGATAACTTTCTAGGAGGTAGAAAAAATGTTGTACTTAGCCTCTGGGCTTGAATACTGGTTTTGTCATTTACTGCTCATGAGACCTTGAAAAAAATACTTAATTTCCCAATTTCTTCATTTTTCAAATGAGGGGAGTGAAATAAGTGATTTCTAAGGTCCCTTCCCACTATAAATTTATTTTTCCGTGATTTTTTAAGCCCTAGATGGATAGTAATATGCTTTTGTGGTGAGTACCTCAAGCCAACAAAATCACAAGTTCTTTACTAATTGGGACAAGTTTTCTTTATGTCCACAGTGGTTGTATTGAGGGGCCAGGAAGATGGAGAAGTCAGTGATAATCCCAAGATTTCCAACATGTAGGGTCGGAGGTGGAGCTTCTGACAAAAGTGAAAGGAAAGATGGGAGATATTATTATCATGTCATGGTGGGACAGTGAGGTAGAAAGACAGGTCTGGAGTTCAAGAGAGAGGTCAGGGCTAGAGATTATGATGCTGGGGCCATCTGCCTAGAAGTAGGAGTTGAAGCTATGGGGAGAATAGAGATTGACAAGAGAGTAAATATATAGGGAGAAGATAGCTAAAGACAAAAATGTTTGACATTTGTACCCTAAAGGATCTGGAGTCGCATAAAGAGCTCTCACAAACAACAAAGAAGCCATCAGAGAGGCAGGTCAACATGGCAAGTTCAAAGCTAAAGAAGAAGAGAGCATGGAGAAAAAAGCAGGCCCTTAATAATGTCAAGTACCATAGCTGAATCAGAGAGGATGTGGACAGAAACAGAGTTGGTGATTAAGAAGTTACTAGTAGGGGGCAGCTAAGTGGCACAGTGGATAAAGCACCGGCCCTGGATTCAGGAGGACCTGAGTTCAAATCCGGACTCAGACACTTGAAACTTACTAGCTGTGTGACCCTTTGCAAGTCACCTAACCCTCATTGCCCTGCAAAAAAAAAAAAAAGAAGAAGAAGAAGTTACTAGTAACCACTGACAGAACTGTTTTCCTAGAGTGGCAAGGATAGAAGCCAGATCAAGAAACATATTTTTTCAACTTTCCTCTTACTTTGGTGATTAATAAACAAAACCAAGATTCAATAGTTTTTAATTCTAAAATTATACTTTAGAATGAGTATTAGTGAATACACATATGATTTTGTTCATTTCAATTGAATGCAAATTTAATAACTTATCTGATTCTATTTTATCTGGTAGGAAAAAACAGAAGAAGAAATATGAGCATGGCAATATTTTTTTTTAATTAAGTTTAGAAGTAACAGAGTGGTACACAGTTTCCTAACAATTGTTTCACTAATTTTGCCCAGGCAGGTTGAGTTCTGTTAGGGTACTCTAGGTTTAAGGTGTGAATGGGTGAATCAAAGCCTGAAAGGTATTTTTAAAAGTACATTTGGGGGGGGGGGAGGGTGCAGCTAGGTTGTGCAGTGGATAAAGCACTGGCCCTGGATTCAGGAGGACCTCAGTTCAAATCCAGCCTCATACTCTTGAAACTTACTTGCTGTGTGACCTTGGGCAAGTCACTTAACCCTCATCGCCCTGCCCCCCACAAAAAAAAGTACATTTGGGCGAATGAGACTTTCCCTGATTTTATAGACTGCAAATATAGGCCACTCACAAGAGTGAAAAGGCTACCCTAACCTTTGATAGCCTCTGTTTCCCACCCCAATCCAATGGATTGGGGGAAATCACCTGATCACTCCCTTCCCCATGATTCTCCCTATCAATTCCCCACTACATTTAATTTTAATGAAATCAATCCAACCCTAATGGTTCCTCGATTCTAGCTCTCTGTTGATCATTTGATCTTCTCCCAAAGGTCTTCCTTGTACCTGAGGTCCCCCTTGAATTCACTAACTGGCTTTATTTAACCTTTACCTATACTTTGGAAGTCTGTTGGTTAGAGCAAAGAAATGCATTTGGTTTTAAAGACCATGGACTTTTAAACTGAACTAGTCTATCCTTGTTGGCAGCCACAGGAAGTGATAGTTTGCTATAGTTCTATGCAGTTGTAGGTGCTAAGAAGTTTATTGTTTTTTTCTAGATTTTTATTTGCAAAAATATTTTCATTCTCTTTCAAGTTTCTTCATTATCCTGTCCCTTTTTATATTCACCCTGGAATCTGCTGTGACATTGACTCCATCCAAGCTCATTTATAGCGACAATATTAACCTACATTGATCCAGAGTCATGTAATATTTAAAAGGCAATAATGTTCATTAGTGGCATCCTCTCCTGGGGATCAGAATGACAGTTGCATAAGTAAATTCATGGGTCTGATTTGCCATGAATACTGATGTAACCTATGGCTATTATCATTTCCTGATTTAAAAAAAATCAGCCAGGGGTGGAAGGACCAACCTAGGAAATTTAATTGAAAAAAATGTTACAGTAAAATGTATATTGTTTTAGGGCAGGGATTATTCGATTTTTCTGTTTTTGTACTGCTTTTATATTGTAGGCACTTAATAAATGTTTCTTAAGTTGAATGGAAGAAAGATTACTAGCATTCTATTCACTGTTTCAGGTAAAGTTCCTGAAATTGATGACCATCCTCTCTGAAAATACATAAAAAAATAATGCCCCTGTATGTTTTGTAGTTTAAGCAAATTCACTCAGGGCTACCTGGCTATTGATTTTTTAAAAAATCCCATTGGCCTTCTGTCTGCTCAGGGCTCTGAAACCTTACCCGTACGCTGTGTGCTCAATTACCTCATTCTCTGCAGGATGTAGCTATCCAACGCCTGTCACTTCAGCAAGAACCCAAAGTGGTGCCAATGAGGGTCAGTAGTCAAAAGGTTTCTGATGGGACTCTGTGTCCCCGGTCTCATTTCTCATTGTTCCACCAAGCAATGATCACATGGTTTTCAGTCACCAGTGACCTGGACAGGATTCAGAATTTTCTGATGTATGAAATTTGAAATGGTTCAGTCAGTAAGCATTTATTAAACACTTACTAGGTGCCAGCCTCATTGTTCATTATTTCTTCTTCTTTCTTCTTCCATTCATCCAAACCAGTTTTCTCTCCCTTCTTTACTCTATCACCCATCTCTATACATTTTTACTGACAATCTGTAATACCTGAGGAACTCCTTCCTTATCTCCACCTCAGTGTCTGTTTCCTTTCAAGATGCAATTTAGATGCTATCTTCTGCTGGAAGCCTTTCTTGATTCTTCCCAAGTACTAGTGCTCTTCCTCCTGGTAGGTGCTGGAACCAACTAATCCTGGCTCCTGATTAGTTAAATTTCAGTGTGAACATTTACATCTAGAAAATCCACAAATGCTACAAATTAGAGTTTGATCAATTTTTATTGATTGTCTGGAATGCAATCTGGTATCAAACTCAGATAGAAACAACAGCACTTGGGGCAGCTAGGTGGCACAGTGGATAGAGCACCGACTCTGGAGTCAGGAGGACCTGAGTTCAAATCTGACCTCATACACTTGACACTTACTAGCTGTGTGACCCTGGGCAAGTCACTTAACCCCAATTGCCTAAAAAACAAACAAACAAAATCCCAGCACATAAGGATTATAAGGATCCCTTTAGACCACATGTTGACTTAAAAACCCCACATATTAGCATTATCTATGCTCTATTTTGTTTTTATTTCCTTTGCTAAATATTTCCCAGTTACACTTTAGTTTCCATCAGCTGCCATGGGGAATGTTATGAGCCACATGAAGGATGCCTGCCTAAGTTTGATACCGCTGGTCTAAACTTAAGAAAGTGATAGAGAAACCATTGATTAATCGGATTAAACACTCAAAGTTAATTCTAGTTTTTCAAGCCGTGCCTCCCATAGTACCTTGTAACTACTTTGTGTACAGTATGTGTATATTAATTTTATATATTTTACTTAGTATATATTTATGTATGTATATCAACATTTGCATATACATATTTATGGATATATGAATATATTATATATATATGTGTGTGTTATTTACTTGTTGCAACTTCCCCCTCCTCTCCGATTAGAATGTAAACTTATTGCAAATAGAGATCATTATCATTTCTTTCTTTCTTTCTTTCTTTCTTTCTTTCTTTCTTTCTTTCTTTCTTTCTTTCTTTCTTTCTTTCTTTCTTTCTTTCTTTCTTTCTTTCTTTCTTTCTTTCTTTCTTTCTTTCTTTCTTTCTTTCTTTCTTTCTTTCTTTCTTTCTTTCTTTCTTTCTTTCTTTCTTTCTTTCTTTCTTTCTTTCTTTCTTTCTTTCTTTCTTTCTTTCTTTCTTTCTTTTTACTTACCTCCTCAGAACCTAGTACAGGGTCTGGCATATAGTAGATGCTCAATAAATACTTGATTGATTGATTAGCTTCTGTGATAAATGCTAGGGATATACTCCCTATTGCTGAGGGATGTCCATTTTAGTGGAGAGGACAACATGTGAATAATTAGGAACATAGAAGATATGCGCATAATATCAGGGATTAATAATGTATGGCTCATGAATGTATTTTTAAAAATAAATAACTACATTTAAATATAATTGGATTCCTTTTTAGTCCTTTGTATTTAATTTTATTCATTTAATGACTTAATTCTGAGAAGGGGCCTGTAGGCTTTGCCAGGCTGCCAAAGATAAAAAAAATTAAGAATCTCTCATGTAGACGTGTGATGATCTGGTGATAACTTGGAAACATCTCCTATAGAAGGTGGAATCTGAGCCAAGTATTGAAAGAACACAGGACAGCTAGCAGTCAGAGAGGTACAGGAAAAGGATTCCAGGCATTAGGAACAATCAGTGCAAATGCATGGAGTCAGGAGATATAGGTTCTTATGTGAAGGAAAATAAATAGATTACTAGAATGTGTATCAGGGAGTTAAGTGTAAAACAATTGGAAAAGCAGAAAGGGTTCAGGTTGTTATGGGCTTTAAATGCAAAAAGAGACATTATATTTAATCTTGTAGGCAATAGGGAGTCACTGGAGTTTGTTGGGGGAGGAAAGGGATAGTGGTGACCATTGTTTTAGGGGAGTTGAAAAGATTGGAGTGGAAAGAGACTTGAGGCAAACAGAACAATCAGAAAGTGATTTCAACAGCCTCAAGAAGTGATGAGAAACTGACCAAGAAAAGCTGTTATTTTCAGAATGCTCTTTATTCAGTATGATCTCTCTAGTCCCTCTCATCCCTCAGAAAGAATGGAGGTAGCTCCTGGTGCACAGATAAGCAAATAAATAATACCTACTATGAAGGGAGCAGTTAGGTGTCCCAGTAAACAGAGCTTTGGGTCTCAAGTCAGGAAGACTCATGTTCCTGAGTTCAAATCTGGCCTCAGATACTTGCTAGGCAGTGTGACCCTGGGCAAGTCACTTAAACCTGTTTACCTTAGTTTCCTCATCTGTAAAATGAGCTGGAGAAAGAAATGGCAAACCACTCCAGTATCTCTGCTAAGAAAATCCCATATGGAGTCATGGAGTTGAATGTGACTGAAACAAACACCTACCTTATGTCAGACACTGTATTAAGCACTTTACAAGTGTGATCGTCTTAAAATCTTTTCCTTCCTTCCAATGAAGGTCCAAAAGGTCAAGTGGTCACAAAGCTAGTAAATGTCAGAAGAAAGATTCACAGCCCAAGTCTTCTTGATTCCAGTTCCAACCCTCTATACATTTTGCCACTTTGCCTTTATTGGAAAACAAATAGCTTTCCAAAAGTCTTGACATATTCAAAGCTACTTCATGTTTCTAGAAGTAGGAAAAGTCCTATTTGTTTCTTCAGTTTCTTGAGCCTGCCTTTGATGCCTTCCAGAATGTGTTTTAACTATTAAAAACACTCATGAAAGAGCCATGGATATTTGTGTATTATGAAAGATTAGGTTGGCTATGCATGTCTTCATGTTTTTTTTTTCTTCTCTATGGGACACACAATAGTTGTCAGTATTTTCTGTGATTTTAGTATGAAACCACAGTCATTTTGGGGAAAGAGTGTCTAGAAACCATGATTTTGAGGGCTAATCCAGAAAACAAACAACCACAAAACCAAACTAAACTGTTTCATTGGGAATAAAGTATGGTGTACCAAATGGAAGACAAATGCAGTCTAGCCCTTTGAACCATGTTGAAAGGGACCTTAAAGGATACAGCCCAAACACATTCCAAAATGGTAATCTGTTGTTGGTTCTCAGTACTACCATTACCCTTATCTTCAGTCTATCCTTTTATATTTTGCATATACCTTTTTAACCAGGAAAAAGCAAAGATTAGGCTGATCCTATGGTATTAGTGTTCCATTTTGGTAACTAGATTCAACTTTTGGTATTATGTTCAAATCTTGACTTGGTAACATACTATGTGTGTAAGGTAATGGTGATCAGAATTTTCCACTAGGAAGACGAGTTAAGTCATTTGAAAATTCTTGCTTTTTAAAATTTATTTGACTGTTTTAAGATATTTATTTTTCCTTTCTTTTAAGATCCCTTTTGGTGGATTTTGGAAAAAAATATATTTTGAAGGCTTATTCTAGTGTACTCATTTCATATGGAAGTAATAATTTTTACATTCTAATGATATGCAGCATGATTTGCACTGCAAAATGTTTCTGAGAGACAATTTATGTGGCCGTGGTGGAATAGCATATGTAGATAAACAAAGTGGCCATCAGGTATTCACCAGCTGCACTAAGCTCCAAGATTTTTTATAAATGCCAATTAATGCAAATGTAAGCAATTCCTGTTCTCTTTAACATATTTCAGAATAACTTTTTAAATGACTGAATCTTCAACAAACTGTCCACTATTGCAAGTTCAAAATCTCTAAACATTAAGAATGATTCTCTTTGATCTTTGTGTAGATTTCCCATTATTTTCTTTGGTACCCAGCTGGCTGTGGGCGGTATCTCATTCCTGGAAATTCATGTCCTGAAAAGCAATGCTTTGGGGAATTATCATTTAGCTCCACAGCCACGGCGTTTCCAGCTCTGAAATGTCATTTGGAGGAGTAACCGAGTGCAGAGGCTAGAAATATTACCATAGCTTGGCAGGACTGAATAAAGCACCATTCTCAAATTGATTGGTTCTTGGAATTCCCAATGACTTTAGCATGGGTTCTCTAGGTGGAGTCATGATGGGCTTGGCGAGATGCCATGACTTTTCTAATACAGTTATTGTTATTGACATCATTGATATTATTCATCCTCCTCCAGAGCTCCTCACGCAACAAATTGCTGGCAAGGGTGCAGGCTGAAACACTGCTCAGCTATAATTTTCAAGAGAAAACATATTTGGGTCATAATAATTTTGCAGCAAAGTTCAGAGGGCAAAGAGAAGAATAGGATGTGGTTCAGAAGCAAAAGGATACAGTTTCCATATTTCTGAAGTTTGCAACTGTAGTGTGCACTAACTTAGCATTTTTCACAGCATCTGGCACATAGTAAACTCTTAAAAATGCTAAGTAGCTGACTAGCATTGATTAACTGAGACCTTATTTCAGGCAGCCAACCAACAAGTATTTGTTAAGCTCTCCTATGTGTCAGACATTGGTCTAAATGCTAGGAAATACAAAGAAAGGCAAAAGCAGTTTCTGCCCTTGAAGAACTTGCATTCCCATGGAGGAGATGACAAATATATAGCTACATAAATGGCTGATAATTTTTATTTAGAAAGGCACATTTGTTACAATCCGCTCATTTAAATTTAGTTAATGGGTCATGGGGAGTGCCCTTTAAGAATTGTTAGTCTTATTTTGTATATTAGACTATGATCTCTCTGGAATGGGGTGGGCAAAATTTGTCATTATTAGTTCTCCGGAATCATGGTTGATAATTAAATCAGAGTTATCTATAAAATTATTCATTTTATAATATTAATGTTCTAAATTGTTCTTCTGATTCTGCTCTCTTCATTTCTTCAGCAGTTCATACATCTTTCCATGCCTCTCTGAAACTTTTTGTCATTTTCTTTTTTTCCTAATTTTATTTTATTTTTCTCCCATTAAGTTTGATTTTCCCAAATTATATGTAAATACAAATTTTGATATCAATTTTTTTAAAACTTTGTGTTCCAAATTCTCTTCCTCCCTCTCTCCCTCAACTGTCATTTTCTTATAACACAATGTTATTCCATCACATTTATATACCACAATTAATTCATCTGTTTCCCAGTTAATTGGCATCTCCTTAGTTTCCAGGGTTTGTTTTTTTTTTTCTATTACAGAAAGAGCTTCTCTATGTATTTTTGTATGTTTAGGATATTTTCATCTTTCTTTGATCTCATTTAAGTAGTGGTATAGCTGTCTAGCCATTTTAGCTATTGTGTAGTAATTTTTTGTGCATAAATATAAATTTCTTGACAGAATGGTTGGACCCATCTATGGGTCCATAGACAGGGTATCAATCTGTTTTCCTCTACTTCTCCAAAATTTGTCATTCTTGACAATCTGATGGGTATGTTTTGCTAGACTCTTCTTAGATGATACAAGAGATGCTCTCTAGCCCCATATACCTATATTCTTCTCTTCTTTCTCTCCTCTGTTCCTCTTTCCTTTTGGGTGGAGGAAAGTGGGAAGCAAAAAAAAAAATCCTGATAATTGAAAAAAAAATATCTTTGACCTGTATTTGAGGTAAGAATTGACGTAAAGTCATATATGGGGAAAAGGATCTCAGTTTATTTCTAGAATTCTGACTACAAAAGTATTTAAAGTACAAATCCAACAGGAAGAATGCTGCCTACTTTGAAAAGTCCAAAATGTGTTTAGGAATTTAATTGTTTAAAGATCTAGTTTTAATTTCATTCTAACTGCATTATTAAAATGAATAAGAATTGATTTTTTTCCAGAAGAGCCAGACAAAGGTAATTTGTCTGTCTCAATAGCCATTTCAGGCAAAATAGGAACATGGATCGTTTCAGATCATCACCCTCCCTCATTCTTGCTTAGTACATTACTATTAAACTAATAGGAGTGTAGGAAACCAGACTTGAAATATATCAGACAGAATTTGTATTTGCAAACTGTAATGTGATTTTTTTTTCTTCCTTCATGGAAGCTCTGTAAACTTACTTTGAAAATTCACATTTTCTCCCCTTAAATGCATTTCCTATGTGGTCTTGAATTTGCATTTGGGTCTAAAGCCAGATTAAAGAGAATCAAGGACACTGGGGAATTTATGATTCTAATGTTTTACTATTAATGACAGATCACTCTTTTCCATATCTCTTTTGCAGTAGACCATACAGTGCTGTAAACTGTCAGTTTTTTTGAGCTTTCCAGTAAAACAATACAAAACTGTTTGTGGTCAATTGAAGAATCTTAGAAATTCCTAAATTCCTGATATCTATTGATGAATATTATTATTCAAACAAAAAATGTTTTTATTTGTATTGTATCTCTCCTCCTGAGTGCAATGACTGGTCCATAGTAGGCACTTAATAAATGTTTGTTGATGGACTATTAAAAAATGAACTATAGTTGTTTTCCATAGTGGTTGAGCATATTTTGGCACAAGAGACAACCCTCCAGAGCATCAGAGTTCTCCTTAATAAAAGGGGGATATATTTTATTTGCCTATTCCCCCAATGTAATTAACAAGCCTAAAATATGCATCTTCCCTGTACTAACTGGGTAAAGCCAAGACAAAAATAGCTGGCAACTATTGGTAAGGAGAAAATGGCTTGTTGCTGGAGAAGATAACAAAAAGACCATAATAGTGGGGATTGGGGGACAAAAAAAAAATGGTAAGTTCCACTGATGCAATCCACTTCCTAATTCAAGTGTATACTAAAGAAAAATTTCAGATGAGCCAATAGGATCTTGTCATCTTCATCAAACAATGAAACCCCCACTCCTCCCGTCCAAAAACATCCACAATTGGTAGTGTGAGTTTGGGTTTTTTTGTTGGTTTTTTGGGGTTTTTTGGAGGCAAAGCTAGCTCTTTGGAGCTGGCTGGGCTGGAGGCAGGTTCAGGGTGCCTGGGGCCTTTTTACCCCAGAGATTTAGATTTCCTAACTCTATTAACCTCTCTTGTGTTTTGAACTTGTTCCCATTAATAAACCTGGTTTGTTTTTTGAAAGAGCCTGTTTCCTTTCTTACCCCAATACTACGGCGAGCCACCCACTTAACTCTTCCCATACTAAATTTGACCCTTACACTGCTAAGCTGTTAAGTCTCTTCCCGAGTCTTTCCTCCAAAATTCTCATTTCTTTCCTAATTATTTCATTTAGCACTCTTATTTTTAATCATAACATTTTAACTCATAAAAAGAAACTATCATGGTTTTTTTTCTAACCATTCAAGTACTATTTTTCCTTTGAGGCCTTGTCTATGATTTGGACTTTTTTCTCCTCTTCTCCGTTGGTTTGTCTCTTGGACACCCCCCAAAACATCATCTTTGCTTTTCTTGTTTACTCATTCATATAGACTTCCTTGATTGGGACTTTGTTTTAGGGTCAGACTCTTGGGGCCCTTTGGTCTTGTATAGAACTGGCCTGCCTTATCTAGGGTCCTGCTGCTACATTCTTCATGTATTTAAGTGTTGTGTTTTTTATTGGTAACAAGGGTGCTTTGAGGGAAGAAGCTGCTCAATAGGCCCTCTAAGGTTTTATCAAAGACATGGTCTGAATATAGTTTTTGTCTAAGTAATATAGCTGCAGACTTGTCCTCAGGTGGTGTTCTAGTAGACAGTAGTTCATCCCAGACCCTCTCAGCTAACTCAACAGGTTATGAGAGATCACACTGATGGTTTAGCCTTCTTCTGGTCCCAGGGTTGAGTCCATGATCTACTCTGGTGTTGCTGCTGTCCTGTCTCTTCTCTGGGCCTGGAGCTGAGTTAAAGAGCCTTCATTACTACTGTGTACCTAGCCCAGCCCTGTTCAGAATTCCTGAACCTCAGTGCATGATTTTGGCTCACCATTCTTCTACTCTTCCTGCCGGGTCACTTGCCTGTGAGTTGAATTTGTAATCTTGGCCTGGGAAGATGACTTGCTCTATTTTCTATTTATCTTCCCTGATTACTACTTGGTCTGGGCCTCATCTTGGGTCATTGTTGGAGCAATTGTACGAGGCTGTACTGTTTCTTCCTATTCTTGCATCTTTGCTGATCTCCCAGTTGGGGATCAGCAAATGCTACAATATGGCCTTCTACCTTCCTACATGTCATGAAAAGTTAAGGGATGTTTCCAAGGAATAGAGATAAACATGCTTCAATGGCCTGGGATTTATCCTGTTTTAAACATTTTGAAAAATGAACTGGGCTGTTCATCAAATGTATACTTAATATCCAGAGTGCTAAAAGTTTGATTTTTATGAATAATTAAAAAAATACTTCACAATCTTCTTAACTATGTATAAATCACAGGAAAAAAGCACCAAGTGACTCAATAAGAGGACATATAAAAAGAAGGAGAAAGGAGATGGGAAGAAGTATTTTCTATGCACATACTATGTGCCAGGCACTGTGCTAAGAACTTCTCAAGTATTATCTCATCTGATCCTGATAACAATTCTGGGAGATAGATGGAATATAGAACATTAAAAGAGTTTTATATAAAAAAGTTTTAAAGTTCATTATACATCAATGAATCTAATAGCTTTACTTTGTTATAGTTCATTTCCCTAGTACTCATAGGTCCTTAATAAATGTCTGGGACTTTGAATCAAACAACTCTCCTCAACCACTGTTGATTAATAAATTAAAGTAGTTTAGCTATGTCATGCTGTCCTGGCCTCTGTCCTGTTCATCTTTTTCTTTAATCACTGATTAGAATGGGTTATATAAGTGGTCTTCCTTCCTTCCTTCCTTCCTTCCTTCCTTCCTTCCTTCCTTCCTTCCTTCCTTCCTTCCTTCCTTCCTTCCTTCCTTCCTTCCTTCCTTCCTTCCTTCCTTCCTTCCTTCCTTCCTTCCTTCCTTCCTTCCAAAATTTGTGGATGATACAAAGCTAGGAAAGGCTAGCTTACATATTAGAGAATTGAAATGGAATCCAAAAAGTTCTTGATGTGCTGAACCCAACAAGAAAATATAGATAATTAGGATGAAAATAAATTTCTGAAGTTAGCTTTAAAAAAAACAACAACATTTGTGTGGGTAGGAAAGCTATTTTTTTTAACAATTCAAATAACAAAATAATTATGTTTTCAGTTGACTATAAATTCAATAAAAGTCAGCAGCATGATATAGTAGCCAAAAAAAGTTAATACAATTGTGAAAGTGGGTGGGGAGAGGGATCACCTGAATCACTCAACCCTGTGAGGGGGAAGATGGTGGTTGATTGCTGGAGTGCAGCCCCTCTCCACACACTTGCACAATGTTACACTGGCCTCTCTCTTTGCTAATAGTGTTTACTCTGCCTCTAACCATATTTACTTTTTTAAACCCAACATCCAGAACAAAGTAGATAATTGTCCCACCATATTTTCCCTGGTCACTTTAGAACATACTCCAGTCAGTTCTGGGAATCAGATTAGGAATGTTTACCACAATGGGGAGTATCATGATAGCTGTTTCAAGTGTTCCAATCTCAAAAAATATTCACAATCAATCTGCATGATTCTAGAGTGAGGACCTGAGATTAATGGGTGGAATTATGGGTTGGCACTCTGGTGGCTCAATATTAATGGGGGGGGGCCGGGGAAACTTTCCTAATGGGTAGAGTTTCTCCAAATGGCATGTTGTCTTGTGAAGCTTCAAGTTCCCCATGAATGGAAATTAATGAGCTCTCATCAGGAATGATGTAGAAAGAATTCTTGCCTTGAGTAGGGGATTAGACTTGAACAGGGGTCCTTACCTTGGGTCTGTGAATTTCCTTTTCAAAGATAGTTTGATAACTTTATTTCAATATATTTATTTTCTTTTCAACCCTGAATAGTGTGTGTGTGTGTGTGTGTGTGTGTGTGTGTTTAAAAACATTGTTCTAAGAAGGGGTTCATAGGTTTCACTAGATTGCCAGGGGGATCCATGTCACAAAAAATATTTAAGAACTGCTGGGCAAAATGATCACTAATAACTCTTAAAACTAAGGTATTTGTGGCTGTTTTATTTCATTTATTTCAGTGGTAACAGTTGTCATCTCTACATAGGTGAAAGTCTTAACATCTATACTTAGTTCTGTCATGATGCAGTGAAAAGGATTAGCTAGGAATCTTTACAAAGGTGTAAAGCATCCCCAAACTGGAGGCACCCTGTCCCACAAGTATACCCACACTCCCTGGGGAAAGTGGGCTCAAGTACATATTTGGCAAAGAGCAGAGTTCACAACTCCTGGGAGTCCTTTTGTTGAAACTCCTTCCCTTCCTTCACCCCCTTCCCTTTAGAGGGATCTCATGAAGTTCCACTTAGGTATGATGTAATTTTCTTCTAGGCCTATTCTAGAGTCCTGAAGCTTTCTTTCCTAAAGGCAACCAGCTTATTGCCCCTGACACTTGATGCAGACATTGCATTAGCCTCTACCGTTCTGGAGACACTCATGGGAAATCCTAAACCTTCCAGCCTTTGAAGTTCACCAGGTCACTGATCAAAGGTAGGGAAGAGAACAGAAAGAAACAGTGGCTCTCCATCCCACAAGCATTTCAGTCTCAGGGGCTCCCTAGAACTGCTTCTATCACTGAAATGACCTGCCACTCAAACATGTTAATAACTGCTTTACTATTTTATTCAAAAAAAATCCCACAGGGTCTGACTGAATCTCTTCAGCCAAGCCTAATATAATTTTTGTGTAGCTCCATTCCATTTCATCCAATGGTTTTAATTCCTTCCTAATTAATTAAACCTTTCACATCCAGTTTGATGCCTTTGATTGATTGATTCAATAGAGGTGGCCCTTTGATTGAGCAGAAGTGTTTGCACCTGATTAAGGTATATTATTGAAGTGGGGTGCCATGATAAATTAATCCTTCCTTATACCCATGTTCCCAAGTCCTGCCTTTGATACATTATGGCTGAATGACCCTGGGCAAGTGATTTAATCTCTAAGGCAACTCTCCATAAGACTAAGTTAAAGGGAAAGTACATTGGTAGAAAAGTTTTCTTACCCAAGGGGGTTCTCATACCTATGTGCTCCTTTTAATTATATATTTTGGACTTTACAATTTACAAATAAATTTCAAGAACATTATCTCCCTTGAGCCTCTCAGCAAACTGGTGAGGCAGGGAGAGTAGTTATTATCTTCATTTTAGAAATGAAAAAAAATAAGTTTCAGTTATATGGTGTCTTATTGCTTGCGTTAGACTGTAAGCTTCTTGAGGGCAAGGGATTTATTTTAATTATGCTGTAATCTCATAAAGGTAATTTCTCTAAAATAGATGCTAAATAAACATTTATTTAGTTGAGATAAAAATGAAGTTTTGGATAATTAGAAATAACTATATTAACCAAATGAAGACTGTGACTTCTAACCAATTTAACACATAAGCATAATTTTTTTTATCCTTAAAATAATTTATTTCCTATAAACTATAAACTCATCAATGCAATAATAGCAAGGAACAAAATGTCTAGTGTTTTTTTTTTTTTTCCCCTCCCCATTCTATGAGAATTTCTAGTGACAGGCTGTTCTTGATCTAATGTTGTTTTTCAGGCAGATCAGTTTCATCAATGTGATTTTCACGAGCATTACTTGCCTGACTCTTCCCAATTAGAAGACTGGGCTCATCAGTCATTATCTCCATCTCCCACTTCTTTTTTGGCCTTCTGAGTCCTTGAAGTACCATTCACAAACTCATTTGTCTGAATCAAGCTAAATCATCTACTGCTAGCTATCTTGTTTTAACAAAGTAAAATTTTTTTCTTTTATACTTAGGCTTGTATACACTTGCCTTCAAAGACCCACCAACAAGAAGAAAATAGGATGCTTTATCATCTGCCCTGGGGGATAGAGGAAACCTTTTCAGAATTTCCTTTGTCTTTATGATTTTAGGATACATTAATGACAGCAAACCTCATATTATTTACCATTTCCTAGGGGGCATATTTCATGGAGAATTGTCTCAGAGCTGCAATTCAACATAGACTAATTGTGTGCCACCTCAGTGTAAGATATTATATTTGACATTGATCAGGATACAAAGAATAGGAAGACATATGAGCCCCTGTTCTTATGGAGCTTATAGTCCAGAAGAAAATTAGTGTCCATTATTCCCATAATTCCATGCCTTTGAGGTCACAGTGAATTCTCTAGTGCTGTTCAAAGGCATACTTAGAATAATGTTCCTTTCAGTTCTTAAACCTCTATTAATTAAAAATTATAGCTTCATATTCAAAGATATGACTGGGTTTTTTGTTGTTGTTGTTTTTGTGGGGGAGGAGCATGTCAGGGGGAAAGTATGATTTCTACCATTATAATTCCTAACTCCACAGTTCACTCTTGCCCCCTCCCTGCCTGGGTTTTAAGGACACTACTTTATCCTGTTTCTCATCCTATCTGTCTGACAACTCTGTCTCATTCTTCTTTACTTCATCATCCAGACAGTAGACACCATCTTAGCTTAAGTACTTCAATTTTTAAATTGCCCTCCATTAGATTTATAGATTGGGAATGCACTTGACTATCTAATTACAAGTTTCTACACTTTAATAAACATGTGGTATTATTATTTTTGCTACCCAGGAAAATCTTACCCAACCACAGAAGCCAACTCAATCAGTATGATCCATTGGTTCTTCTTATATTCCTGTCTTTACCATAGCCAACTATTTTATTTCAGAAATTGCAGGATATCTCAATTTTGGCAATAAGGAAATCATGACCTTTCAGGCATCTTGTTTATTTACACATTTTATTTTATATGTTGGCAGGAGTTTTTTATGCATTTGATTCTCCAATGTTTAACCCAGTCCTTGGCACATAGTAAACACTTATTAAAAACTCTTGTTGAATGATTGGTTGGTTTTATCCTTATTTATTGATTAGGTAACTTGGTATGAACAGTCTCCTAAAGGACATTTCCCAATTTAGGGAAATTAATTTACTTAAATTCAGGCCATTTTCTCCCATAAAGCTTTGATAAACCTCTTCTAGCAACCAGAGAGTAGTCTTTATTGTGTGGCAATATCTTGCCTCCTAAATGTGACTATACCATAAGATTGGTACCCTGACCTTCTTTTCTCTAAATTTCCTCACTTGATAACCTCATTAGCCCTGATGTTCTATTATAATCTCAATCTGGAGGTCACTCAGTCTATGTATTCTGCACCACATAATACTATTAACTTTTCAAATTGGATATCCAATGGGCATATCACACTTAACATGTCAAAAACAGAACAAAGAACATGCTCCCCCTCCCTTCTCCTGGCCCACCCCTTCTTAAGAACCTCAAATTTCTGATAAAACCTTCCCCATCTTTCTAGTTAACCATGTTCATAACAATGGGGGTTATACCTGATTCTTCACTCTCTTGGGTTGTTTCTACCTTTTCAACATTTCTTTCATTTGTCTTTTTCTCCACTTACACAACTATTACCCAAGTTTCAGACCATGTGACTCCTTGCTATTATAATAGCCTGTTATTGAAATGAACTCCTAATTTGTCTATTTGATCTCTTCCCCTTCTCTTAACCATCCTTTACATAGCTTCCAAAGTGATTTCTCTCAAGTATAAATATAAATATGTTATTTCCCTGTTAAATAACCTCTAGAGGTTCTGTTATCTGTGGGATCAAACACAAATTCCCCAATTTGAAATTTAATGTCCCTATTTGGCTCCAACCCACCTTCCTAGGTATATTACACAATATTCTGCTTCATTTAACCTAAAATCAGCCAAACTATCCTTCTTTTCTTTCTTAGAATCACAATACTCTATCTTTCATCTTTGTGTTTTTATAAGGATTTACAAAAACATAAGCCTAGGATTCGTTCTAAGCCTAGAATGAATAAATGAATGAATAAAAAGCACTTATCATATATTTCAGGCTAAGTGCTGAGGTAACAATGCAATAGAGAGAGACAATCTCTGTTTTTCACGAAGCTTACATTCTAATGGTGGGAGACAACACATAGAGGGGCATGGTGGCCAAGGACAGGAGTTTTCTTTTGATTTTCCTAAGGATGATAAGTTGATCTCATTATTGCAAGAGAATGACACAAGATTTCCTGGGCAGGGGTGGGGGATGGATTGCAGTATTTACTTGATTACTGTGCCCAAAGCAAAATGTGGAAAGGATGTCTGGGGTTAACTGATGGATGGGAGATGAAGTATGGCCTGATCTACAGCTAGTTAGATATAATGGAGTAAGGGAGATGGTACATACTTCCTAACCAATTAATACAGCTCTCTCCTAGTTAGTTTCTTTTTTTTCTTTCTTCTTCTTCTTTTTTTTTGTGAGGCAATTGGGGTTAAGTGACTTGCCCAGAGTCATACAGCTAGTAAGTGTCAAGTGTCTGAGGCTGGATTTGAACTCAGATCCTCCTGAATCTGGGGCCGGTACTCTATTCACTTCGCCATCTAGCTGCCCCCAACTCTCAATTTTTATGTATAGTTTATATACATTTTTACATGTACATTCCATCTTTCCTAAGAGAATATAAGTTCCTTGAGGTAAGAGACTGTTGTAATTATGTCTTTGGAACCCCAGCACAAAGTAGACAGTAACTTACTTGATGATTGCTTGATGGAGTCAAAGTAATACAAAAGCCATCCAGATTCTCAAGTAGTCTAACATTTCCCTGAGTAGATAACACAGGTGGATAGAGGAAAATAGATCACGGGAACATAGGAAGGAGGGATTTGTAGTAAGCAAAATTCAGCTTACATTTCCCCTTAGAGATCCATTGTAAGAATGTGGGAGTGGAAGGTTTATGTTTGGAAGCTGCTTTTATAAAACATGAGGTTGTTCAGCATTTTGCTAAAGTGCTGCATATTTTCTGGCTGCAGTGTTTGCTGTATTGCATCTTTGTTTTTCTTTCCCCCTTGGCATGAGGACATGATTAAAATTTGGGTTTTTGTGTCTCATATATCTTATAGTAGGCAGGACTAACTTTCCCCTCCTCTTGACACAGTCAAAGAATTCTCCTTGGAAACAAGCATATTCTGTTTCTCCTGTAATTCCCTAAATTAATGGCAATTTCCCCTTGAAACACCAAGACTTGTGAAAGACAAAAACTTTTTTTTTTTTGGTGAGGCAATTGGGGTTAAGTGACTTGCCCAGGGTCACACAGCTAGTAAGTGTTAAGTGTCTGAGGTCGGATTTGAACTCAGGTACTCCTGAATCCAGGGCCGGTGCTTTATCCACTGCGCCACCTAGCTGCCCCCGACAAAAACTTTAATAATGAGAATTTGCATGCATTGCCTTGAGTTCTTTTCAGTTAGCATCTTGACACCAGCCCTTAGTGTTTAAACCAAGTGGTCCATTTAAAACAGGAAGCTTATAAGTGCCCTGCACCCCTCATTCTTTATGATTTCTTTCTCCATAAATGGAAAAAACAATTGGGATAGTATCTATCTACTATCTCTTCACCTCAAGGAGTATGAGAAGCTAAATTGATATGCAGTCGCGGTATTAAATGGGCCATCCTAAACTTAGCTTCCTTTCCATTTTTAGTACTTAAGGAATCTTGGATTAAAAGCTATCACATTAAGTTTTCTATGAGAATGAGTCTCTTTGCATCAATGAGTACATATTTCTCCACATAATGATTCGAAAGTGGATTCGTCTATATAACTTGCCTACTGCATTCAAAAAAATTTATACCCTGATACCGCATTGCCCTGTAACTATTGCCAATACAAGAGAAATGAAGTCTCCCCTCATCTGAGAGAAAACACTTGAAAAAGGCAAAATGTGCTAGTTCTTGAACAACTCAATAGATGAAAAGGCATTTCGGAGACTTTTGGGGGGCATTATTTATGGAAGAACATCAATAAAACCACTTTCACTTTTTAAAATACTCTGGTTAATTGTAGGAATGTGATTCCAAATGTAACTAAAAGTTCCACGAAGAAAAAAAAAAGGAAAAAAGAATAAATTCAGGTAAAGGTAAAGGTTTTGACAGTGTTAGTAGTGATAAATTCAAGCCCAAGTCACAAGATGTGAATTCTGAAGATCTGTGTTCAAATGTTGTTTCTGCTTCTTATATAATTACATGGCCATATTCAAGTCATCTCAATTCTCTGAGTCTCTTCATTTGTATAAGGAAACAGTTGGATTAAATGGTCTTGAAAGTCTCTTCTGGTTTGAAATCCTATGATCTCACTAATAATTTATACTCCTTATTTGTTCTTTATACTCACAGGATCAAAGATTAAAAGCTGAAAGAGATTTCATACATGACAAAACAAAACCCTATTAAAGTAAAATAAAATAAAAACCCACAAAGGAAAATAATGGAAGAACTGAGAGCTAGAGAAGTTCATTGATTTTCTCATGGATGCATAGGTAGCAAGTCAATAGATTTGTTTCTTGGGCTTGAAATGATATCATGATCCTAGCATACAATAAGCTAAGAAACATCATATTTATTTGTTTGTTTGCTTGCTTGCTTGCTGGGCAATGAGGGTTAAGTGACTTGCAAAAGGTCACACAGCTAGTAAGTGTCAAGTGTCTGAGGCTGTATTTGAACTCAGGTCCTCCTGAATCCAGGGTAGGTGCTTTATCCACTGTGCCACCTAGCGGCCCCCAGAAACACTATTTAATAAAAAAGTAGTCTATATATTTGGGCATGCTAAGTCAAATTTTTCTTCAGTGTTGGTTTGGTTTTTGTCTTTAGAAAAAAGATATAATTTCTAGTTACTGATATAATCACTCCTGCATAAAAGCAGAGCCATCTTTTGCTTATAAAGACTAGACTTCTCATAGCACTGACACTGCCATCAGATCATTGTGTTCAGAGATGTCTGAGTGTGGACTGTGTCACTATTCATCAACTCAGTGATTGAAACTTTGAATTTTACAACAGAAAATAAGTCAACAATGAAAATGTGACATATTGGGGGCAGCTAGGTGGTGCAGTGGATAGCATACTGGCCCTGGAGTCAGGAGGACCTGAGTTCAAAGCCAGCCTTAGACACTTAACACTTACTAGCTGTGTGACCTTGGGCAAGTCACTTAACCCCAATTGCCTCACCAAAAAAAAAAAAAGAAAAGAAAGAAAATGTGACATATTGAAGTTAAATTGGGTATTCAGTTAATGGCAAATCACCTGTTTATTTTTCCATTTTCATTATAAGAAATATTTTATTATGTACTCATAGGGACCAAATGCATGAATAAAATTTAAAAATATATATATATAGTTATTCATTATCGATATTTAGCATTATTAAATCATTCATGGTTCACTGTCAGTTTTTTTGTATAAATGCATGAGTGTACGCACATTTAAAAAAATAATGCTAATGATTTTTCTTTACTTTCTTTTTTTTGACACATACTTAATTTTATCTTCATCACAATAGGGTCACAAAAGCAAAGATTGAAAGATAAAGGGGACCTTAAAATCAATCTAGTACAGTTGCATTGTGTAGAGGGGTTAAGCGATTTGACTAAGGCCACTTGGGTAGTAAAGAGAAAATTACTGGCTGTTGTTTAATGAATCTACTTAATGGCCTATTGAGGGAGATGCTGGCCTGATGTGTGATCCACAAAGTCACCCACACATGTGACTTTTGATGTCATGTGGTCACTTTGTGTTGTTTTCTCCAAGATGTCACAATGTTTACTTAACAGTATTTTAAATGGCAGGCCATGTTGTGGCATGATGGAATATGCCACTCAGACACCCCATTATCCCTATAACCTCACATTCTTAAAGATAGATACCATATGCCCTTAAATTTTCCTGTAGGGAATGTGGTATTATTTCTATCAGAATAGAATGTCTGAAATGAAAAGCATCGTAAAGAGGGTATGATTTAAACTACTTATTTTATCTTTGAGAAAACTGAATCCTAGACAATAGAAGTGGCTTTGTCATGGTAAGGTAACCTATTTGTGGCAGAGCTGGCACTGAAACTCTGGTTTACAGGGTCATATAACTCCCACTGGACTATTTGTTCCACTGTAGTGTTCAGTAGTGTTTGATGGTATTCTTTACATTATTCACCCCAATTCTCATCATAAAGCAGTGTGATAGAGACAAAAGTATCCTAGAGTCAGAATCAGAGGTCCCAGATTTGGCCTTTGACTCTGCCATATACTATAGTGTTTGACCTGTCAAGTGATTTCATCTCCCTGGGCCTCTATTTCCTTATTGATGAAATGAGAAAATTGGACTCATTGACCTCTACAATCCCTTCTGCCTCTTTAGTCTATGATCCATTATTATTCTTTTTCTCAGACAGAGAAAAGAACTGAATGTCAGGTTAAGTGACTTGCTCCAGTCATAGATCTATTTAGTTCAGATATTAGAAGTGATTCTTCTGATGGAATGTCCAAGGTACTTTGCATTCATTTGCAAAATGGGGGGAAGGTGGTGATTCTTCCTTTTTTAGATTGGGTGCTTGCAAGATGGGCACTAGCATTCAAATGAGATCATTGTAAATGGGATCTTAGTTCCCAGATAGAAATGTAGTGGCCGGTCTTGCCTGCCTTTGCCTATGTCTGGGGACAAAAAAAAATAAAAAAAAAGATTTCAATCTCTTTTCTAATGTGAATCACTCAAATGCATGGCATTTTCAGCTTAGCCTACTATAATATGGTTTCCATCATTCTAGGCTTTCATCTAGTTCCTGACTTCTCATTTGCATATCTAGATCATTCTCCTTGAAATATTTTCCTTCAGACAGAGTATGATTCATAGATTTTTGTTGTGAACTCATAGAAAATGTTTTACGTGTCACCAGTGTTTTATGGAAAGTTTACCCTTTGAGGTGTGTTTGGAGAGAAAGACCATTCACATATATAATCCTAGAGATATTCTTGATAGGAAGTCCTACATGACCTGAGTTTTAATTACCCTGGAGAATGCCTGACTTCTTTCCTTTTTATTTTTAACCATTGAGTATTTTCCAAAAGTCAAGTGTCAAGGAACTAGAAATAAAGAAACATCTTAAAGGGACTTTTGCTGCTATAATTGTTAATCACAGAGCATTGTAGTTTTAGGGAATTTTATATTTCTGTTTTGTCATACTTTTTAGCTAATCATTTGTGTTTTTTAAAATTACTATTGCCATATATATCAATTTTGGGTAATCCTATTTTAGTTTATTAATAGTATATGGCAGTAAGGGATTGACAGCAGGTCTCTCTAATTTCTCATAGCATGGTTGAGAAAGCAGGGAAAGAGCTCCACAAACAGGAGAAAAAGCTCCAGAATGTGCTGTCTTCCAGAAAGACAACAGGTGGTCTTAAGGAGACCCAAGAGAGTTCAGAACTCCTATAAGAACCTATGCTGTCCTAAAAGAGAGATTCAAGAGAGCTCCTGGTGTTAACTAAGGGTTTTTACCTCTTTAGATAGAGCCAGGTCATTATCTATTGATCAAAAGTAATTGGTTACCATCATTCAATTCCATTGGTTGACAGGACTTGAAGGTGGTCTAAGTTAAAATGTACTCTACAGATGACATCAGGGAAACAAATGCAAAAGAGCCTGGCTCATGTTGCTTAAGGCAAAATTCATTTTCTAGGTGTGGCTTGATCCCATCAGTCCTTCCTGGAGTGAATCACAAAAGTGATTAACATTAGAAAAGAGATTGAATTTTTTTTTTTCAGTCCTAGATGAAGGAAGGCAAAATTGGCCACTACATTTTTTTCTGTTAAAAATCACTGAGAGGGGCAGCTAGATGGTGCAGTGGTTAAAGCACTGGCCCTGGATTCAGGAGTACCTGAGTTCAAATCCAGCCTCAGACACTTGACACTTACTAGCTGTGTGACTCTGGGCAAGTCACTTAACCCCCATTGCCTGCAAAAACAAAATAAAACAAACAAACAAACAAAAAAAGTCACTGAGAAACTGATCTCTCAGTCCCCCAAGGAATCCATTATTAATAATTATTTTCTCACACATACTATAATGCATTGAACATTGAACTTGGAGTTAAGAACACCTTGCTTTGAATATTGCTTCTGAAACATGGTCTCTGGGTGACCTTGGAAAGTCATTTATTTGCTCTTTGCCTCAATTTCCTCATGTGTAAAATGAAGATTTTGCAATTTAAAATTGCCAATGTCCCTTTAATCTATAAACCTATGATCCTAGGAGAAAAGGTGAGTGCTTTAGAAAAAAAAAAAGAAGATAACCCAACAATACCTACATTACACATTTTCTATGGATTGACTTCATGTTTATTTAGAGGATGTGTCCGTGCTATATAATTTGCTCAAATGAAAAGAGTCATATTATATCCACTGCATTTAAATGTTTAAAATAAATATAATAAATATGAAACAACCAATATGTTATGTACAGTTTCTTTTTGAAAAGCATTACATTTGAAAGGAAGGTAATACATTTTTTGCATCTTTTTTTTCTGGACTTTTTTTCTCTATCTTTGCATCTTTAATATTATGGTGATGCTTTTTTTTTGTTTTTGTTTTTGGTACTCTCTATCACCATCCATTAATTTACTGCATCCTTTCCAACTGGAAGTCTTTCCTTGCACCAAAGAAGTAAAGTAAACGCAAGCAAATTACATGAATACAATGTCCATGTATGAACACACACATCTTATTCTGTACCTCTAGGCCTTCATCTCTCTGCCAAGACAAAGGAGACATGCTTTGCCATCAGGCTGATTGGTGATGGAGTGCATGAATTCTGAAGCCTTTCAATGTTGTTAAGACTTTAGAATTCTGATCAGTTCCATGACAAACTTGTGGCACAGAACCAAAGTGTTAGAGGCTTGGTAGAGTGGCAACCACAGAAATGAAAATAAAAGGACAGATTTGTGGTTATTGAGTCTGAGAGACTTGAAAATTGATTGAGTATGTGGCATTAGGGAGGCTGGGGACTCAAGGATGGCTACCAAGGGATTGGAGTGCCAAGGTAACTGAAGATTAACCTGGGTAATTGGAAGAATGGTATCACCCTAGGTAGAGATAGGGAAGTTTGGAAGAAAGGATAGGTTTTAGGGGGAAAATGCTTAATTTTGTTTTTGGACATGTTGGGTTTAGGATGCCTATGGGACATCTAGCTTCAACTATGCAATAGGACATTGGTGATATAAAACTAGAATTCAGAAAAGAAACAGGCTGGGTATATACTGTAAATCTTGAGGTCATCTGCATTGAAATGACAGTTAAACCCATGAGAGTTAATAATATCAGCAACAGAGAAAATACAGAGAGAGAAGAAAGAGACTGTGATGCAGCCTTGTGATAGTCCCAAAGTTGGAGACCAGGATTTTATTTCATGTATTACCATGCTTCATATTAGTTCCTTTCAACACATTCTACTTTCCAGACAAACTGGATTTACAGTCCCAAGTTCTCCTCCTCTTATTGTACCGTCTTCCATCTCTATGCCTTTGCATTAGCTATACCTCCCACCTCAATGTCATGCCTGTAATTCTGTTCCTTCTCACCTCCTTGACTTCCTATGAAGCTCAACCCACGAATCACCTTCTATAGGAAACTTTCCTTTTTCCACTCCACAGAAAACACCTTCCCTTTGAAGCTTACCTTCCATCTATGTGTATGTCTTGTACATATCTATTTATATACGTTGTCTCCTTTTGATGTAATTTACTTTTTCTTTTAACCCCTAAGTTTACTATAGTTCCTCACCTATTTGTTGTTCAGTCATTGTTCAGTTATGTCCTACCCTTTGTAACCCCATTTGGCGTTTTCTTAGCAAAGACATGGAAATAATTTTCCATTTCCCTCTCCTGTTCATTTTATAGACAAGGAAACTGAGGCAAATAGGGTGAAGTGACTTGCCTAGGGTCATGTGGCTAGTAGGAATCTGAGGCCAGGGGCAGCTAGGTGGTGCAGTGGATAGAGCACCGGACCGGGAGTCAGGAGTACCTGAGTTCAAATCCAGCCTCAGACACTTAACACTTACTAGCTGTGTGACCTTGGGCAAGTCACTTAACCCCAATTGCCTCACTAAAAAAAAAAAAAAGAATCTGAAGCCAGATTTGAACTCAGGAAAAAGTCTTCCTGACTCTAGGACTGGCATTCTTTGCACTAAACCACCTAGCTGCCTTGTCTCACCTGTAGTTAATAAATTTCAGTGATTGATTTTTGGAATGTAGTTTCCCTAGCTTCTGCCTCTGGGCATTCTTTTCTTCTCTCCCCTGACCCCCTCCACCTTCTAATCCCCCACTCACTATGGTGGCTATTTAATGGAATTGGGGTAATGCTTGGTGGTGCTGATACTGGTACCAAGCCAGGCTGGAGCAGCAGAGCAGCTGCCTAACAATAAACAAACAAATAAATGAATAAATAAAAAATGATAATAATAACAGCAATAATAATAACAGTCAGTGATAAAATTAATGAAAAACAATAACTAACATTTAACTTAATAATTTAATAATAAACATTTAATATATACTAAATTATTTATGAATATTATCTCATTTGATCTTCACAACAATCCTGGGAGGTAGGTTTCATCATTATTCCCTTTATATAAATGTGGAAACTGAGGCAAACAGAGGCTAAGTGATTTGCCCAAGGCCATATGGCTAGTAATTATCCGAGGTGATTTGAATTTATATTCCTGACTCTAATCAGTTCCCAAGTCCTTCAGGAGCAGGGCCTCCATGTTGCTTTTCATACAGGAGCTAGTCCATGAATTAGGGTAGAAAAGAAACCATTTCTTTTCTCTTTTAGTGAAAGGAAGTCTATTTGATATCATTTCTGGAAATAAATTCTAGGCAAAAGAAACTTGAATACTACCCTAGTGGGAAAGGACATTACGCCCATATTGCCAAGATATCCCTGAATCCTGAAGTCTTCACTCATGATATCATAGGCCTCCCAAAAGAATAGCTGAAGTCCCTATATGGTGTTTTCACTGACATGTAAAAAGCCAACTATCACATTGGTATAAAGTCCATAGAATCCTCAATAAGGATGACACCTGCAGTTTCAAGCCCAATGTCTAGCCACATTTTGGGATCAGTTTATTCTGACAATGTTCTAGAGCAGGTTCTGTCCTTGGTGGTAGTGCTGGTGGTGGAATCTTTGGAGGCCAAACACGGATACTAGACTGCATTCTTTGGGGATGACCAAGGAGTGGGGTGGAGTGATTTCTTATTTAAGTGAAACTGACTGTAAAGAGCTCCAAGTGGCTTATCCTGGGGTCTCTGACATACCTTTTCATCTGAGTAAATGGGGATTTTTATTTAATAAAAAGAGAAATCCTTGTATTGCTTCAAGACAGGGCCTAGATTCTTCTTATATATAGCAAGCCTTTCCTGTTCTTCCCTCTCTCTAGCTGGAAGGGACATTTCCTTCTTTGAACAATTCATGCCATTATGCATAAGTTTATCTTTTGTATTTTTCCTACTCTGTATTCAAATTGTGTGTAACTCCTGAAGACCATTTCCCAAGAAAACCTATAATTCGATATCTCATGGGAAAGTACTTGGTTCAGTAGTTCATAACTTCATATGTCATGGGCCCCTTGTACCAGGACTTTCGAAGCCTATGGACTTCTCAGAATCATGATGTTAAATGCAGTGGCATGATCATACATGGACTTCAGGATTCATAGCTGTGGGGAAGAAGGATTGGAGTGGGGAGACAAAGAAGATGGGAAGACTGATAAGGAGGCTCTCATAGTAGTCCAGGTGAGACAGGGCAGTGCTCTGAACTATGTTGGTTGCTTTATGGATGGAAAGAAGGGAACACATTTGAGACATGTTTTGGAAGTAGAATGAACAAGAGTTGGTACCTGATGGGACATGGGGAGATGAGGGAGAGGAAAGGCATGTCCAGGTCAGATGTCTCAGTATATCAAAAAAACAAATTGGACTCAGTACTGATCCTTACCTGGTAAGTTAATATTTTAGGTTTTCTACAATGTGTAACCCTGGATATGTCAGTGACCTCTTTAAAGTTCTTAAAATGAAAGCATGCTTGGACTGTGATATGTGATGTGTAGTGCACAAATGAAATTCCTCAAGAAGAGCTTGCTCATTCAGTTTAGCCTGAACCTCCTCCCCCAAATCTTTCCCTTGTGGACATGAGATTTAAAAAAAAAAAAAGTTTATTCTAGTTGTGTATAATTAATGTCAGGGAACTGTGATCCTGTCTTGACACAGAGTATATCACCAAAAGCCAAAGGTAGAGGGAAAAAATGGTGATGACTCAGCAGTTTCTGCCCGAGTGAGAAGACGAAAGTCTTTTTAAATTAATGGCTCTCATGCCTTGATGCTGCCCTGCCACATTTCATAAATCTTTCAGGAACCAGATCTCCTGTGAAAGAGGGACTTCACAGTCACTTAGGGAATACCAAGCAGTAAATTTTTCAAAAGGGGTCTGTTTTTACATTTTCTTTCAGATTTTGCCCTCTAGTACATAAACTCTTAAGGTGAAATTTGATTAAAATATACTCTGCTGACTAGGAAAGCTTGTTTTTATACATACTGCCCAGTTTTATTGTCCGGCTCATGGAAGGACACATTCTCTCATGTGTTGATTTATATTTCTCCCTCCTGGGAACTGTGATGAAAGGTTTGGAGTTAATTGAGAAGAAATAAGGTCATTAAAACAACAACAACAAACTGGTTTCATGAATTGATGGATGTGTTTTTACAAAGGTGACTGAAGTGCTTGCTTTCATGTGCAGGAAAATCTTTGAATAACATGAAAATATACTGGGAGTATTTGCAAATATTTGGGGGGCTATTTCAGATATTGAGAAACCCCACATTTATGGACTCTGCATTTGAATCTATTTAGAGAATTGATTATTATTAACAAACTCTAAATATTATTAGTATTTATGCATTCATTTTTTAAAGCATGATAATAGCTAATATCAATCTAGTACCTCAAAGTTTGCAGAATTCTTTACATATGTTAAATGAGAAATCCCATTTTAATGCTGATCAAGAAGAATTCATTGTTAATAACAGCTATATAATGACATTGAAAGAGATGCTTTACAGATGTTTCTGATGATAAAGGCATATTCTAGCAAAGTCATTAATAGTTCTGAGAATGCATGGGGATAGATGAAACAAAATCATTGGGGTCAATTGCATAGATAGCATTCTAAATGTGATGGTAAGTAGACAGGCATTCAGGATGCTAATGGTACCTGACTACAGTGTTTTTACTTGTACTGGAGAAACATGATGTTATGCTTAATGTCTCGATATACTTTATTTACATAAACCATTGTTTATTTACATGAACCATTTCTCAGAACTGGTTCAGTTCATAGTCTTTTTCATAATTCATTTCCTTTTGGATGAGGACTCTATCTGTTGTAGGTTTGATGTCATACATCATGGTTGTCTGCATATGATAATCTCTTTTTACTCCCTTTGAGCTTTGGGGAATAAGGTTTCAGTTTTGGTGAAGCTTTGGCAAGCTGGCCTTGGTATGGATCAGGCTTCTGTAAGACTTGGGAGATGGTTCACACAGTTCTAGAAATGGTGGTCATATGTGTGGAATGGGCAACAGTGCCTAAAGGGAAAAGCCCCCTTGTTGCTGTTTCTCATGATGATTGTGCTATATACTCTCAGGCACTTGATAGGAAGGTGATAGAACAGTTATGTAAAGTATACTATTCTCCTCCTGAGAGGTGGTACTCAGGTGGAAATGCTTGTTCTCATAAGCATTTGGGATTGAGATATAAAGGCGTCTATTGATCAACATAATGTATTGATCTCTCAGCAAGATATGATCTGTCATTGGGTCTCAGAATACAATGTAGTTTTGATGATGATGAGGATTTATATACATACATACATATATATATATACACATACACACATATATATATACATATACATACACACACACACACATATATATGCCTGTATGTGTGTCTTGGAATACAATATGATATATGTATACACACCCCCACACACATGTCATCATTGTATTCTGAGATGTAATGGGACAGCTTACCTTAACCTTATATAGCTTTTATAAGGTGCTTATATAATGCCTACAAAGGGCCAACTTTTGTGCTAAGCACTTTTTAGAAATATTATCTCATTTGGTCCACATAATAACCCTGTGAGGTAGGTGTAATAATCCTATGAGGTAGGTGTTATTATTATCCCAGTTTTACAGTTGAGGAAACTGAGAGGGTTAACCTGTGAGGTTAAGTGACTTGTCCAGTGTCACACAGCTAGTGTCTGAATCCAGATTAGAATTCATATCTTCCTGATTCCAGGCCCAGTACTCTATCCACTGTGCCACCAACTATTTCTAACTAGGTAAAAACAGGGGGAAAGCCTTATGTTAGATGTGGGGGGGGGGGCGGAATGTCATGATAGTCTAGCCACCCTGCTGTAGGTGCTTTACAGCAATAGTATCAAACCCAAATAGAAAACCATAAATTATATTATCTATGTTGTATTTTAATTTATTTTATTAAACATTTCCAAATATTTTAATCTGCCACATTTAAGAATAATGTGGGCATTTGACACTCCTGTTTTATAGCATGCCTGGTGATGTTCTTCCATTTGTAGTAGAAAGGGCAAGCACATGCAATGTCCCATTTGCTCATAAACACACACACACACACACAGAACCATATTTGGTGATCTTGCTCTTTTAGAGAGAAAGACAGACAGAAATTGACTAAGACCTTGCTCCTCTGGTCATCATTGACTTGGTATCAGTGGATTGAAGATCTCAGTCTTGCTCATAGTTTCAAATGGGAAATTCAGCCATTGCTCAATATAGAAGTTTTGATGGATCAAGGAAGGCAAGATCATACATTCTACTCAGATAAATTCATCCTGAATGGGACCGTAGAATCCTTCCAGGGACTTGTACAACTAGAATGTATGTAGTTATATATAGCCTATGTATATAGATCTATAGTTTATATAGATATCTAAATCTGTATATCTAGTTTATAGTTCGGCTCCGAAGCCAATTAGAATGAACTTAGTCCATAGCTTAATCTATGTTTGAACTTTTTGGACTTATCAGGTAAAATGCTCCAACAAATTCTCAAGCACCACCAATTCCATAAGTCCCCAGAGCTGTTGACCAGGGAATTATTGCCAAAGATTTAGGACAGGACCCAATGAACAGCACTGTCAGTCTGATGAAGGATCATGAAGTCCATTTATATGAGATCCCTTGGGATCAACTTAGGAGGTCACATGTATAAGTAGAATTGTACTGAGGATGTCAACCAGAGCCTTTAAAGACCACTCAAACTTGTTCAGACAGCAAATTTTCTGCATTCAAATATGCCAATGGGTCTATGGGCTGATCTTTGTGGATAGTCCTTCCAACAAAGCAGATTACTACCCATTCACGTCTGCCTATCCTATGCAACTTATTTATATAAGAGAGTTGCATTCATTAATGAAATATAAGCATTTGATTATCAGTGGTAATGTATTCATATTCTTACAAGAGAACAGCATTCCACCCTAACACTAGACAAAAATAATTGTAGTTAGAGGACCTGTATTTGATTCCTTGTAACCTTGGACAAATCACCAGACTCTTGGAGTTTCACTTTAAGCATTTGTATAATAAAGAAGCTAAGCTGGATGAACTTCTGAGGTCCAATCTAGCTTTCAGTCTATTATTTCTATGAACTGTGATGTATACTTACCTATGAAAGAGATGCTTATGAACATGCTATATTTCATCCAAGTAATCAATTGCCTCTGAGAAGCCATAGAGTCAGATGAGACAACATTAAAGGAGGCAGCTCCACAGGAACAAGATTAATTAAACATGGGAGAGTAAGTAGACAAGGGTGTTAATGTTGCTGGGAATCTAGTACTCCTTCAGCCACTATGCAAAGATTTATGCTTTTAGAGATAAGCCAAATGATACTACAGTGGGCTTTTGGGATTCTGTAGTGGTTTCAATTCAATGAGCATTTATTTATGACGCTCTTATTATGTCAGTATGTGATGTGCTTAGGTACAGATTTTTAAAATGGCCAATAAGCTCAAGGAGGGAATGTCATCTACATAGCAAAATATGACAAAAGGTAGGGACGATGAGATTGAAACAAAAGAGAGAGATCAAAACAAAATATTCTAAAGAAATTGAAGAAGGAGAGAACATGTTCATTTGGGGAGAATAAGGAAGACTTCATAGAAGTCATCACATGTAAGCTGAGCTTCAAAGGAATAAAACTATTTGGAGTGATGGAGAGAAATAAGAAGTACACTGTAGCGAGTTAGGACAGTCTAATGTCAGTAAATACCTGTTACTCCAGTTTTGCCAAAATTTAGAGTCTATAAAAGAAAGTTATGTAAAATAAGGTTGAAAAGTTGCTTGTTTATAATGCATAAATGACATTGTAAACAGCATGTTATGGGCAATGTCAGGTGACTTTCTGTACAAGAAAACACACTTTCATACAAAATAATTAGAATGGTGAAATGTTCACACAGTAAATATAGAGATAAAAATCATAATTGTCTTCATATTGTTGCTTAAGACTTAACTTCTTCATTGGCAAAATAAGGAATTAGATTTAATAACCTTACTTTAGCTTTTTCAAAATATAATTCATAATAAGCAATTAAAAGTCAAAATGACCAATTAACTTGGTTTATAACCATGTACACTTAAAGAAATAAAATGCAAAATGCAAAATATCCATAGCATTTTGTCAAGCACACTTTCAATGTCTCCATGACCCTCACTTATCTGTTAATTCTTTTTTTACTTTTACTTTAACATGGCCAAAGGTAGTGTGTAGTCTGCTCTGATTTTGATTTTCTTATTTAACATCCATCCATAAAATTATTTCTAAGTGTCTTTGTATTCCTCGTTCTTATTTATTGTAACTTGTATTGTAACATTTCTTTGAATGAAGAATGAAAAACCACGTATTAAGTTATGACTGTTCCTGCCTTCAGGAACCTTACAGTCTTATGGAGGAGAGAATACACAAAGGGGAGTAGTGGTCAAGAAGAGTCTCTTTGGTATCAAAGATTACAAAGGTGGTGAGTGGGGCTATCAGGAAATAGTTGACATACCTAATCAGGAAAAATTGTCAGAGCTGATTTTATCATAGTTCATGATTATAGAACTAAAGTGGGGTAGGGTATGAGCATAGCGAGGTGAAGCTCTGGAGATGAACAGAAAGTACTGAGTGAAATAAATCAAGTATGCTAGCTGTCGCTTTCCTGATGTAGCTGGAGAAAGTTTCCAAAGGGTGTGGGAGGAAGATGGCTAGGATGAAATATTTTCCTGGGTTATGGAGAAGATGCCTGGAAAGGGGAGAGTATACCACAAGTTATTTAACATTTAGATGGTATAAATATTTTGAAATTACAAATAATGCTAATAGAAATATTTTTCAACACATGACATTTTTTTAAATTTTTGGTGATTTTTTTTTTCAGGGTATTCCTAATAAAAGAATCATTAAAGTACATTCAAAGTGTTTGTAACTTTTCTGCAGGCTTTCAGATTGTTTTCTGAAAAGATTCCACTAGTTTACAATTCTACCAATAGTGAACAAATGCCTCAGTTTCTCTAGAACAGTTTTATTACTGTTACTTTATTTTTTTTTTCAGTTTGATGGGTGCACGCTAATACTTAAAAGTTGTTTAAATTTATATTCTGGGGTAGCTAGGTGGCACAGTGGATAAAGCACTGACCTTGGATTCAGGAGTACCTGAGTTCAAATATGGCCTCAGACACTTGACACTTACTAGTTGTGTGACCCTGGGCAAGTCACTTAACCCCATTGCCCTGAAAAACAAACAAACAAAAACCAAATTTATATTCCTTTGATTATCAGTGAGATTGACTGAAAGAGTGATTATTAGCAATCTCTATTTTCTTTTCCTATCCATTGACTATTATTCATTAGGGACTTGGTATTGTCTTTGCCTATTTTTTAACAGTTTCTTATTTTAAATGTTAAATTTTTATCTGCCGTATTAACCATACTTTCCTTTATTTTGTTAGTTTTCTTTAATTTGAACTTTTTCTTACAAAAATTTCAAAATATTTAATGCAATCAAAGAAACTGATTTTATTTCCAGTTATTTCTTCTGTTTGTTTAGAATCAGTGTGGCATGGTAGACAAAAAACTGGTTTGGGATCCTGGAAAGTTCGTACATGTCTTGCTTCTAAGTCAAACTAGTTATATAAGTACATACAAGTCACTTGGCATTTCAGTTCTCAGGCAAATCTCTAAGACCATTTGTTGTTGTTCAATTATTTTCAATCATATCTAACTCTTTGTAACCCTATTGTGGTTTGCTTGGTAAAGATACTGGAGTGGTTTGCCATTTCCTTCTCCAGCTCATTTTATAGATGAGGAAACTGAACTAAATAATTGGAAAGATATCAATTGCTCATGGATAGGCAGAGCTAATATAGTAAAAATGACAATTCTACCTAAATTAATTTACTTATTCAGTACAATACCAATCAGACTACCTAAAAATTGTTTTATAGAGCTAGAAAAAATAATAACAAAATTCATCTGGAGTTTAGCATGTTTTAAGCCAAACTCTCTCCTTCCTCTCTCTGTCTCTGTCTCTCTCTGTCTCTCTCACTGTCTTTGTCTCTCTGTCTCCCCCTCTCTCTCTCCCCCACACACATTCAATTCTCATTTGTCAGTATCAGATTAAAGAAAAATTTTAAAAAGGCAAAAATCATGATCAGATATTCATGTGGAGCCCACTTCCTCCAAACCCACTTTCTCAATGCTTACTTTGTTTTGTCACACATTTAATTATGGGAATAAGCTCTATCTCCTTTATTTCTTGCTTACTTGATCTTTTCCCCCCTACTTTTAAAAAATACCTGTTAAGATTAAAAAAAATAACAAAACTACTCCTATCCCTTTTTCACTTCATTTATGACCCTTTGGACTCTACAGGAACACTTGTTTATATTCTAAAAAGGAGAAAAAAATAATTCATCAGTGTATAGTGCCTTCTAATTACATAGGTGTATTTTCCTTTCTATGTTTCTTTTACTACCCTTTTTTTCATTTCAAAGCATCTACTCAGCTCCATGCTTTTCATTGGTAATACTTGAAAGTCCTTTATTTGATTAAAGCCCTATATCCCCCCTTTTAAGTTTATAATCAGCTTTGGAAGATAAATTATTCTTGGTTGTAAGCTTTTATGTTTTGCTTTCTGGAACATTGTATTCAAAGCTTTCTTCTGCTTAATGGTGAAGATCTCTTTCAATTCTGACTGTGAATCTTTCGTATTTAAACCTTTTATTTTCTTTTGTCTTGACTATTCCCAGTATTTTTTTTTTCTTCATTGACCAAAAGTTCCAAAGTTTTGCTATGGTGTTCCAGGTAGTTTTGATTTTGAGGCTTCTTTCATTAAAAGAAGGTTTGATGCATTTTCCCCATGTATTCTGTTTTTACTCTTCTATTTAGTTCTATTAGGACTAGGCAGTTTTTACTCAGGATTTCTTGAGATGTGGTATATAGGCTTTTAATACTAGAAATTTTTAAGTAGTTTGCAGATTCTTAGATTATCTTGTGACCTATTTTTCAGCTCAGTTATTTTGATAAATAATAAGTGATACATTACAGTTTCTGAATTAAAATTTTTTTTTAAAAAACTAGCCCCCAGTATTTCTTATTGTCTCAAGTAGACATTGATATCTTTCTGGTCTAATTTAATTTTCAAGGAGTGATATTTCTTAGATTAAACTGTTTATTTTCCTTCCAATTCTATATTCTCATTTTTTCCCGTTCTTTTCTCTAGGGCTCTCAAATTTTTTACATAATCATTTTAAACTCTTGCATAATTTCTAACAATTCTAGTACAGAATATAGCACTGTATACTACATTTTATTATTACTATGAACTGTGTATCATATACTTTATTCTTTATATGGTAACATGTTTTGAGGCTTTTCTTATTGATAATATTTAGTTATTGTCTTCTGGGTTTGTTTCTTACAAATCCCTTTGTCCCTAACATTTCCTTATGATTACTTGCATATCTTTTTGTTTTACTTGTATATCTTCTTTGTTCTTAAAGAACTACATTTATGAATTTAGGTCTAGTGACATTACATACCCCCCAGAATTTGCCCCTCAGAAACTCTATTTAGGGTCTGACATTTTGGGAATTTGGTTAGGATGTTGTCTGGAGGCTATTTTATCTTTAGTCTACTGTGAGGTCACCTTGTCTTGATAATGCTCATCAGCAGAAAAAATTCTCTACTGTGGGTTAGGTCAGTATCCCTCCATGCCATTAGTATAAAAAATATCTAGCGGGAAGAAAGATTGTAAAGTGTAGCAAATCACATGTGGAGAATGTAATTTTTCCTCTGTTTGGCTATTGCTAATACATCTGAGCTATAAGGAGATGTAAAACCTGAAAACAGATGGTCTGCCTGTTTCTGTCTATGTGAATTGTGGAGCATTTGAAGGAAACGTCAATCATGTAAATTGAAATCCACAAGCCATTTGTGACTGGGTGCCTTGGCTTTTCTTACTCCCTTATTTTCATAGACTAGATCCATGTATTGAAAGGATCTAATAATTATGAGGATTGATGGCATCTTTCTATGTGATGCCATTTGTCTTTAAGAAATTCAAAGAATTTAGAGGCTTGAAAGTGCCACTAATCCACGAATCATTTCATCTCTCTCAAATCCCCTAAGATTCAGTACCCTAGCTATGGCATACAGATGATAGGTCTCATTTCTTCCCTTCCTATATAGAATAAAGGTGAGGGCGGGGAGTCACTGCATGATTTTCTAATATTATGCGAGGATGCTTGTGCAGGTCATTTACATGCTTTGCAGGGCAAGAACTTATCATTCACATACTTTGTAGATCATGCTTGGCTTTATGTAGAAGAGGTACACAATATTAAAATATGTGCCCTTTCTTAAGGGGATAGCCATGGCAACTGGTCAACTCTACTCCTTTGGGCCATCAAAGATGCACCATTTGGGGCAGGTAGGTGGCACAGTGGATAAAACACTGGTCCTGGATTCAGGAGGACCTGAGTTCAAATTTGGCTTTAGACACTTGGCATTTACTAGCTGTGTGACCCTGGGCAAGTCACTTAACCTTCATTGCCCTGAAAAAAAGGATAATCATCTACTGTGGCTTTTATCACTCATATCGGAAATAAACAGGTTGGTATTTGACCAACAGTCTAACCAATAGTCTTGAGAAATGCTCATGACTTAAACAGATAGGATATGTAGGATATGGAAGATATTTCATGGCAAGGGACACTCTCCCATGAATCTAGAGGCATAAGTTTTTGTCATGACACTCTTGCTAACTTTGTGCACTTGGAGAAATTTCTTGGGACCTTTTGGCCTTTAGGTTATCTTGTCCATAAAACACATATGATAATCTCTGCTATGCTTGTCTCACAGGATGGTCTAAAGCTAAAGTAATGGCTCATGTATGTAGTGCTTTAAGTTTTACAAAGCACCTTCCTCCCAACAGGGCTTTATTGTCTCCAGTTAAAACATGAGGAAACTGAGGTTTGGGCATGTTAAGTGCCTTGTCCGGGGTCGTATGTTTAGTAATTGCATATTTGCCAGTGATTCTGCCTCTATAGTCTTTTGATAGTCTACTATAAGCCCTACTCCTATCCCTTCCATTCTACCACTATTGCCTATGATATGATTTTCTTTTTTAAGCTCTTTCTCTTACTCCTAGCATTGCTAGTATGAGCTTATTTTATGAGTTAGCACTCCTGTCACTGACATGATTCTTAGAGGATGGTGCCACCTCTTGTATGCCTTCTCAGTTATCTGCCCTTGCAGAATCTTCTGGACTTGTCTTAAAAACAAACAAAAAACCAACCAACCAACCAAACAAACAAAAACAAAACAAAACAAAAATAAAAGCAAACAAATGAACTAACAAGAAAAAAAACTACAATAATTAGCAAATTATCTGACGATCAACCATTCGGTTTAGAGAGAATCTTCCTTCTCAAAATATTTTGTTTTGGGGTAGTTAGATTTCATTTATTTTTCCTCAAAAGAATACTGGCAAAAAAGATTTGACCAACTAATTCTCCTTTAGAGTTTCATGCCCTAGATCTTTCCTAAATCTTCCCTGAATACTTCATTATTTTTCCCCAAATTTCATCAGACTATCTCTCCTTTATCTATAGTAAAGAATAAAAGGGATCTGAAACTTCTTCCCAGGGTTCCCATTATTTGTAAATCAACAACCCCTTCCTCCTTCTTGGTTAGACTCAGGCAAAAAAAGTTCTCTCTCCTCGCTTCTGCCACCTTTATAAGAATGAAATTATTGTTAAAGAAACTCAGTTTATCAGCTTCTCTGATTATAGCATAAAGTTCCAGCAGAACCCTGGATAGTTAAAATCTTGCAACAAATAATTATGCCTCCATACCAGGTTTATATTTCTAAAATTCTCATCTATTTCTTCCCATTGGCTTGGCTGTCTGTGGTGCATTCTCACCCATTATTAGCAAAACAAATAGTTGTTAAAGGACTAGTCCCATAGTATTTTAAAGGATTAAAATGTGAGAGATGCTATTATCCTACAAACCTCTTGGTAATAATTATGGCATATCTTCCTGACTCATTTTTCTCCTTCATAGTATATCTCTAGTCATTCACTGACTCCTAATTATTCTTTCTTAGAATGTCTACATTGTTTGTCCTGTTCCTTTGACTACAGTTGCCACCCTATAATTTTGGGCTTTATCATCCCATAACTGACTTCTCCAGCTGTTTCAGTAATTTTGAGAGTTACATGGATTTTTACAAAAATATCAGCTGGGCCAATATATGCTCAGCATAACAATCTTTTATGTATGTTTGAATATAAGTAAGAGAGGACATAAGGAAACATTTAGGGCTAAGAATTCAAGATGGTAGCCATAAGGGAAGGATATTGCCAAGATATTATGGGCCTCTACATCAGAGACAGGGAAGGGATACAGTTGGGGCAAACCAATGCTGAAGAAAGCCATGAGTTTGATAGAGTCTAATTCGAGTTTGATTTCCCTTCTCTGGTGCTCTTGCTAGGGTCATACCAGGTGTTGAGTGGAGTGGGGCTGGTTATACAAATATGGATCATTGAATTATCCACATAATTCTAGAAAAATGGTGTGTGGAGAGGTATTTCTTAAATGGAACCTTGTCTTAAAGGAGTCTTGATCTGAAAACAACAACAACAACAACAACAACAACACACACACACACACACACACACACACACACCACCACATTTTTTACAAAGTATTACATTGAGCTGCAGTCCACTCTTAAGTAGTTCCCTTGCCTACATCCTTTCCTTGTGCACTGCTTCCCTATTCATATTCCTAAAATCCCATTGTTATCTTGTCACTTTCACGTCTCAAAATCCATCACAAGCTCTCATTAACCGATAGACAAAATCTAGTCTCTTTACGCTGGCTTTCTACTTCCTCTCTAACCAGACCATATTTTACCTTTTTTTCAGGATTTTCTTTCTTAATATTCTTCAACATAAATTTTTCACTACATTGAAACTGTCCTGCTCACTGTACGTGATTGTGGTTGGCAATTTCCTACCTCTGCCCTCCATACCTTATTTCCTATAATCCCCTTTTCTAGAAATGCTTAGACAAAATCGAAACCAGCCCAGGATGAAAGAAATTTCTCTTTCATTTGAATTCCTTTAGTACTACTCTATGGTACCCACTTGGCTTTACATTGAATAAAGTGCTGAATTTGGAGGTAGGAACTCCTGAGTTCAAATCCTGCCTCAGATACCTTCTAGCTGTATAACTTCAGGCAAATCACTTAATCTGTTTCAGCCTCAGTTTCCTTATATATAAAATGGGGATAATAGCATCTATATCACAAGGTTTTTGTTTTTGTTTTTGTTTTGCGGGGCAACAGGGGCTAAGTGAACTGCCCAGGGTCACACAGCTAGTGTCACCTAGCTGACCCCTATCACAAGGTTTTTATGAAGAACAAATGAGATAATCCGAGTAAAGCACCTTCAAAGCCTTCAAGTTGAACAATAATAAATAAATAATATGCACATATGACACTCTAAGCTTTGCAAAATGCTTTACAAATATTGTCTCCTTTTTATCCTTGAAACAATACTGGGAAGTAGATGCTATCATTTCACTTTCACAAAGAAGAAAATTGAGTAGATAGAGGCTATGACTTGCCCAGGCTCACATAGCAAGCACATGAAATCAACCAGTGTTCTTTCCTCCTTGCCCTTTTCCCCTTATCATTTTTTTCTCCTTTATTTCTTTTCTTCCCTTTCCTCTTTTGTCCTTTTTCTACTTTTCTCTCCTTTTTCTTTCTTGAACTCCATTAGGATTTTATGTTAAGCTTATGTTCAATAATAAAATCAGAACTGATTCATATTTGCCTTTTCCTCTTAAGTTCATATCTATCATTTGCAGTTGTGAATGATGTCCATTTCCCACTCTACCCACTAGAGTTACATAAAGTTGCCTCCAAGATTTCTTTTTTTGTCACTATGTATTTTAAGAATAAAATAATAATAGTACTTGACACTGATATAACATTTTAAGGTTTGCAAAGTACATTTGCATGCATTATCTTCCTATTTCCTCTCCCTTGGAGGTCTCATCATCTCTTTCCAGAAATCTTACTTGTCTAGTATTTTGGAAAGAACACTTGTTTAGGTGTTTAAGGCAATGGAGTTATAGTCTCAGCTCTACTTCCCACTAGCTGCATGAGTCCACTGAGTCAAGTAATGTCCCTCGGTTCCTGTTTCTTTACCTTTAAGAGGTTGGAATATATTTTCTCTAATTTGTTTGGGTTCCTAAAATGTATTCATTTGAATCCATGATTCCTGAATCTGACATCCATCCTGACATCCTTCCCAAACTATAGTTCTATATGGGATCAAGTAAGATAATATATATAAACTATATTGCAAACTTAATTTTGTTAGAAATAATAAATTCCAAATATTAGTTAGAAATTTATACTTTAATATCTCTATATTACATGTAGTTCAGCATATGTAAAATTAAACTGATTATTTCCTTCCTTTTACCCTTCAAAGCAATACTTTCTCCTGACTTCTTTATTTTTAATAAGGTTTCAATCTTTTTCCAAGTCATGTAGGTTTAAAACCAGTCATATTTGTCCCCTTCCCCTCTATCATCCCACCCATACAATCAGTTGTTGAGGCTTCTTTTTTCTTTTAAAGTCTTCCTCATACTGCTACTTTCTTGACCATTCCTATTATAATTGTTTCATGTCAGGATTACTGCTTTGGTCTTTTAGCCCTATATTATGTTTAGTTCTGGGCAACACATTTTAGAAAGACACAGACACACTGAAGCCTACTGAGTAAAGGGTAGAAAGGATAAGAAGATAGGAGATGATGTCATATGCCCAAGGAAAGGTTGCATGAACTTGAGACATTTAGATTGGAGGAGTGCCCTCAAAAATTCTAAGGGTGTTCTTGTTGAAAAGGTTTATTTTTTCCCCTCCTTGGCCTTAGATATCAGGAGAGAGCAAAAATAGGGGAAATTCAATCATTTTGACTTGCTTTAAGATTAAAATTCCTTATAATTATCCAAAAATGAAACGTACTCCCTCCTCATTGGAGGTCTTTCAGTGGAACCTATACAACAAACGATTATTAGTCAGTCAACTTCTATTTATTAAGTGCCTACAATGTTGCAAGCATTGGAATCAAGCCCTTCAGGGAGTTAGGAGGGTAGCTGCTCTAAGGATGTGAAGATTTCCCCTTTTGGAATGGGCAGATGAGAACAATTTGTTCCAGTGACCTCGAAGGTGGCTGAAGCAGGTGTTATGGAGTGCTTGGAGCTTGGTTAGATGTCAAAAATGCCAGGATCATCTGCTACACCCTGAACCATCCTCAGTTATCTTCACTTTGGCTTGCCATTGGACTTCAATGACTAGGAAGAGAGAATGGGGCCAACAAATGTGTGCAACTCTGCCTCACTGAAATCCAATTTATTCACGAATCAAAAGACATCACCCATACAGCTTTACCATTTTACCTATTTCAGAGTCCTGTGGTGACAGGCAAAGGATGAAGCAGCAGGTGTGGGTACAATGGAAGTTGTAATCACAGCCTTACATGCAGGTGGCCCAGGCCATAGGGCCATCTTCTTACTGCATTGAAGCAGCAGTGGGATTTGGCATCCCCACTGGGTGTCTGAGTAGCCTTTTTAAAGGACCACACTGCTCACCTCTAGAAGGGGCTATAAAAAGGTGCCCTAAAAATTGTTTGCTTTGCCCAGTCCTGGCCTGATTACTGCAGTAGACAGGGATCCCACCCGCTGGTCAAAACAAAATATATATATACAAACAAAAGCTTTTGCAAAGAAGATTCTGCTCACCATCAGTACATGGAATGTAAGCACACTTACGGAGAACACAAAATCCAGTAGACCTGAAAGACGGCTTTTATTGTGAAAGAATTCAGCAGGTATTGCATTCAAATAGCAACCCTGAGTGAAACAAGGCTGGCAAATGAAGGACAGCGTACTGAAGTTAGAGCTGGATACATGTTGGGTGTCGTTTTGTTTTTTTGTTTTTTTTGCTGGAGTGGCTGCAGTGAAGGAGAGCACTGGCATAGGTTTTGCAATCAAAACTAATCTAGTCAGCGAGCTTGTATGCCTACCAGAACGAGTGAATGATAAGCTCATAACAATATGATTGTTGCTTGCAGGAAAGTGCCAAACCACCTTCATCAGTGTCTATGCTACTACCATAATGAACCTTGAAAAAGAACAAATTTTGAAGACCTGGAGATCCTTGGGATCAATGTACAAAAGAGGAGAAGCAAATATTTTTGGATGACTTTAATAATAGAGTAGGCAGGCACTATCATGTGGCAGGGAGTCCTTGGGAGGAATGGAATCAGAAACAACAACAGCAATGGTAACTTACTACTGAAGACTTGTGCATCTCCTGATCTCATCACCAATACTGTTATAAATTTACCTAAGTACAATAAAACATCATGGGTGCACTTTCTCAACAAACATCAGCATTCAACAGACTGCATCATTGTAAGGAGAAGAGAAAGACAGGATGTGAATGAGGAAGGTGGTGTGTGGCACAGTGTGCTGGACTGATCACAGACTTATTCTTTCTAAGCTAAATATTTACATTCAACCAAATTAGCTGCCCCAAGGCAAGATGACTCCCACCAGACTCAATGCTAACAGATTAGAGAACTTCTTTGAGAAGGAACACTTCCTTGCTAACTTGGAGGGAAAACTGAGCCAACACACAATCGACAACAGTGGAAGTGAGACTGGTATGCATTCATCACATTTACTAATCTAGGCCAGAATAGTTGCAAACATCAAAATTGGTCTGATGAAAATGACAGGGAAATTCAGAAGATGCTAAATAAAAAATGAGGACTCCATCAGCAGGCTAGTTCATCCATCTCTAAGAAGGCATTGTTTGACTACCTCAAAAGTGTAAGTGAAGCTTAGAGAGATGCAGAATTCTTGGCTAGTAAGAAGATAGATGAAGTTCAGTTTTACAGTGCTGGTGATGAACCAAAGTGTTTTTATAATGCCCTGAAGGCTATTTATGGGCCAAAGACCTAGGGGATATCTCAACTACTCAGTGCTAATGGAATCACATTGATAAGTGATGGGCTGAATGCTTGCATCATGTACTCAGCAAACCATAATCAGTCAGAGCTGAAGTCATTGACTACCTCAGGTTGAAGTCAATCCCTCTAGCTAAATGTTCAACTGAAGAAGAAATTGTGAATGCCATCAGACTCCTCTCATGTGGCAAAGTGCCTGGTGCTGGTTCTATTCCAGTTGAGATTTACAAGGCAAGGGGCCCACAATTCGCACAAAAGCTGAATGAAATTTTCTGGGTTATATGGCAAGAGGAAGTTATCCTCCAGCAGTTCAAATATGTTGCCATTGTCCATCTCTACAAAGGTAAAGGAAATAGATTGTCCTGTGACAATCACAGGGTGTGGGGCGGTGTCTCTCAGGAATTGCCAGCAAGATTCTTGCCAGAGTTCCCTTTAATAGCCTGGTCCTTCACCTGGAAAATGTTAATCTATCTAAGAGTCAGTATGACTTGAGAAAGAGCCAAGAAGCAGTTGAAATGGTGTTTGCTACTCAAAAACCCCATGTGAAATGCCAGGAGTGGAACAGATGTCTATACACATTGTTCAGCTATTACACTAAGGACTTTGATACTTTCAGTTATGAGACCTTGTGGAAAATTAGGGCAAAATTTGATTGCCCAGAGAAGTTCATAAGTATTATACATCTGTTTCATGACAGTATGCTTACAAGGGTTTTGGATAATAGACAATGCTCTTGTCCTTTCCCAGTCACCAATGGAATACATCAGGGCTTTGTGCTTATTCCCATGCTTTTCAGTTAGCATGAAGCTGTCAGCAACGTTATCAGATACCTTCAACGAGGACAAAAAAGACACCAAGGTCAGCTATTGCACTAACAGTAAATAATTTAACTTGAAAAGGCTACAAGCCAAGACTAAAGTAAAGGAGAGCCAGTGCATGATTTTTTGTTGGCAGGTGATTTTTTGCTCACTGTTGCTTCTGAGGGTGAGATACAACAAAGAATGGATCAGTTCTCTGCTTCTTGTGCTAATTTTGGCCTAACAATGAGCACCAATAAAACTCCGGTTCTCTACCAGCCAGCATCACACTATCTATACATGGAATCACTCCTTGCAGCAAATGGAGAAATATTGAATGTTGTGGATAAGATCACTTACCTTGGCAGTATACTTTCCAGGGATGTCCACATAGATGATGAGGTTGATACATGCATTGCCAGAATTAGTTCAGTGTCTGGAAGACTCTAAGGGCAAGTGTAAGAGAAAAGGGGTATTAGACGGCCTACCAAACTAAAGGTCTGCAGTGCTGTTGTGCTGACCTCATTTTTGTATGCATGTGAAGTTTGGACAGTCTACCAGCACCATGCCAGGAAATGGAATCACTTCTATTTGAATTGTCTTAGGAAGATTCTGAAGATCACCTGGTATGATAAGGTACCAGACACTTGAGTTAAATGGCCAAGCATTCCTAACCTAGAGAGAGCAACTCTGATGGGCTGGCTGCATTGTTTGATTATCAAATGTAAGTTTGCTTGAAGGACTATTTTAAACAGAACTCACACAAGGAAAACGCTCACACAGAGATCAGAAAAAGTGATAAAAGGAAACTCTCAAGGTCTCTCTGAAGAATTTTGGAATCAATTGTGTGACATGTGAGAAACTGTTACAGGACCTCCCAGTATGGCATACCTCCATCAAAGAAGGTGCTGAGTTCTATGAGTAAAGTAGAATTACAATAGCTCAAACGAAAAATGAAATGTGCAGATTTAGAGACATCTCCATTCCAAATATCCATATGGGCTATCTAGACCTGACCTGTGGTAGAGCCTTCTGAGCTCAAATTGGTTTGATTGGCCACAGCTGGACACACTGTACTTGGATGCCAAAATAGTGGTGTCATTTTGCTCTTCTTTGAGAATGGACAACAACTAGCCAACCAACAGCTTTGTGCTTTTGATGTTTTAGAGGATGAATCTGACTAACTGGTCTCTGAGTTCCCTTTCAGCTCTTAGATTTGGCCAGATCCTCTTTGACTCCTGACTCTCCTTCCTTTAATCCATTTTACATTCTACTGCTAGATTAATCTCCCCAAAATTCAATTTGGACAACAACTGTATTTTGCTCAGTTGTCTTCAGGGACTCCCTCCTGAACAAAGTCCAAATGCTAGGCTTGGCATTCAAGACTTCCACAGGCTCATTGCTATGTCTGCTTCCAGCTTTGTGTCCTTCTACATTCTTATAGTGAGGTAAACCCAGTGGTCTACTTGCTATCTTATAAACACAGGCTATAATTTTCCATTTCTATCTGTTGAAAAATCTATCCCAACTTTAAGACTCAAAGCAAATGCTATCTCTTCCATTGACTCTTCCCTGATTAGATTTGTTGAAAGTGACCTCACTTTCCTTTGATCTCTGTTATCACTTATAAATCGTATTACTTCTATGGAATTTCATATAGTGTGTCTTTTAGCATATTTATTTTTATATATACCTTATGTTTATAGAGATTGTAAAGTCTTGCAGTATAGGTACTATTTCCTATGGATCTTGGTATTCTCCCACTGTGTATTGTTTGCCAAAGGCACTGAATAAATTTAACTGAATGAATAAATTTGTGTAAAAGTGTTTTTCACCTATAAAATATTAAACAAATAAATGATTTTTAAAAATTAAAGTGAGAAACTTTCATTCAAAAATGCTTATTAATTATATGCTCAAAATGATATTGGCCTGGGGAACCAAAGGATGACATGTGGAAGATTAAATCCAGAAGAGCTGTCCAACAAAGGAATATGGCCAGTGGCAACATATTAGTTGACTGTACCATGAAATATTTGACAAGCACACTTTAAAATTGATTAACCACTTCAGAAAGTAGAATTATTCTGTTACATGAAATATATTTTCCAGAGTGCCATGTCTTAAACATTTTTTCCTTTAAGTTTCTTATTTGATGTGCATTTGTGTATAGATTCATTGTTATATCAAAAATTACCAGACCACATCATTTACTTTGCAAGTGCCAATTCAAAATTGAGTTTTTGTTCAGACAGCTGATCTTTTTCCCTAAATTGCCTGTAGTTAGGTGAAAAAGTACCTGTCTCTCGGCTTTCTGGATCAAAGAGCCCATAACCCAGAAAAATAAAGGCTGCTTGCTACTAATTACATTTGGTGTACAGTGACACAAAATTTATTTTCCATGAGGACTCTATTACCAAAGCTTCATTTAGTTACAAGAAATGGAGATTCCAGAAGGCTTAGTCACCCTCTTGTTATTATAGTAATGTCTAGCTTTTAAAAGAGAATGACTTTATGTTCAATTTAATTTTTTAAAACATCAAGGTGCATTTACTTTGCCCTGTATGAAGAACTGATGAGTATGCAAGATGAGGTTAATTCAATGAGCAAAATAAATCAATTTCATGTTTCCCATAATGGCCTTAATAGTTTGGCAAACCACATACAAGGTTTCTGTTCGATGGGCATTTCGGCTAATTTGACAGCATGCTTGCCATTAGGCAACGATTACTACCATTAAAATGGCATTTCTTCCCCCTTCACTTTTAAGTTAGATATGGGGGAAATGAGAGGAAGGCAGCAAGGACAGGCTATTACTCTGAGTGTTCCACAGTGGAGCACAAGTCAAACTCATTTTACTTGTATCGTTTAAGCAACCAATAAATTGCAGGAGATGACACCTTTCCTCAGAACACTTTGCATTTTATTAGTTAAAATTACATGTCATCCCCATGATTGTTTGCCAAGAGGAGAGACAATTTCTGAAGAGCTGTGTTCCATGACATAATTGTTTCCTTGTAATTCATTGATCATTCAATATTTTCTACCAATTTTAAAACAAAGGTGACATTTTCATTTTATATCACAAAGAGATTAGGATTGCCAAAAATGGGTTAGCATTGTATTCTATATAATTTATAAAATGGATGAATCTTCATAGTTTTATTTTTGCATTTGGTGGGTATGTAAGATAGAAGAGAATGTGTTGATTTTAAAAATCTCTACTATTGTACCTTTTCTCTGTAATTGTGTTATTGTTGTTCAGTCATTTCTCTTGTGTCCAAATCTTCATGACTGCATTTGAGGCTTTCCTGGCAAAGATATTGGAGTGGTGTTCCAGTTCCTTCTCCAGCTCATTTTATAGATGAGAAAACTTGTGCAGACTCACACAGCTCACAAGTGTTTAAGGCTGGATTTGAACTCAGGAAGATGAGTCTTCCTGATTCTAGGGCCCAATGCTGTGCCACCTAATTGCAATAATTAAAAGTCAATAATCTATATAAATGGAGGCATTCATATCTTATTATAAGACAAAATCTAAACTGCGTGGCATTGAAGATGCTCTGTAATTTGGATCCAACCACCATTCCACTATTTTCAATATTTCCCTTTATTTGCCCTATTCTGTAGTCAGACTTTTAAATTTACCTCTTAATAAAAATTATCCCTTACTTATCTATTCTTATTCCTTTGCTGAGACTATGTGCTCCATCTGGACATGCTTCCTTTTCTTTCTCTTTAGTCACAGAGCTGCTTGGCCAATTTTTAAGCATCCTTCAGTGTCCATCTCAAATTCTATATCTTTCCTGATGCCTAACCAGGCATTATAGAATTTTGAAGTGGAAGGAAGAGGCATTAGAGATAATTTAGTCTAACACACACATTCTTTTCTTTCTTCTTTTTAATTAATATTTTAAAGTTTGAGTTCCAAATTCTTTCTGTTCTTCCCTACATTTCTCCTTTTCTTTTCTTTGAGGTAATAAGCAATCAGATATAGATTACACATGTGCAATTCTATAAAACATTTCCATATGAGTCATTTTGTATAAGACTCAAATAAAAGAAATAAATGAAAAATAGCATGCTTCAGGCTGTGTTTAATCAACATCAGTTCTTCCTTTGGAGGTAGATAGTATGTTTCATCAGTAGTCCTTTGGGATTGTCTTGGATCATTGTATGGCTGAGAATAGCTAAGTCATTCACAGTTCTTCATCAAACATTATTGCTGTTTTTAGGTATCAAGTTCTCCTGGTTCTGTTCAATTCACCATACATAAATTCATGTAAGTCCTTCCAGGTTTTTTCTGAAGTCATCGTGCTTATCATTTCTTATGGTACAATGATATTCCATTACAATCATATACCACAATGAATACAATGGAATACTATTGTGCTGTAAGAAATGATGAGCAGGAAGAGTTCAGAGAAACCTGGAGGGTCTTACGTGAGCTGATGATGAGTGAGATGAGCAGAACCAGAAGAACATTGTACACAGTATCATCAACATTGAGTGTTGACCTACTGTGATGGACTATATTCTTCTCACCAATGCAATGGTACAGAAGAGTTCCAGGGAACTCATGATAGAAGAGGATCTCCAAATCCAAGAAAAAAAAAGAAAGAAAGAACTGTGGAGTATAGATGCTGATTGAACCATATTATTTCTTTTGTTTTGGGTGCTGTTGTTTTTTTTTTCTTTCTATTTTGAGGTTTTGTATCACTGCTCTGATTCTTTCTCTTGTAACAGGATTAATGCAGAAATAGGATTAATGTTATTATGTGTATATATATATATGTGTGTATATATATATATATATATGTATATGTATAGAGATATATAGATATAACCTATATCAGATTACCTGCTGTCTAGGGAAGGGGGGAGGGAGGGGTGGGAGGGAGAAAAATCTAAAATTGTAAAGCATGTATAAACAAAAGTTGAGAACTATCTTTACATGTAATGGAAAAAATAAAATACCTCATACATAAAAAAAATAAAAATAACATCATATATCCTTAAAAAAAAAAACAATCATATACCACAGTTTGTTTAGCCATTCCCTAATTGATGGGCATCCATTACATTTTCAATTCTTAGCCACCACAAAAAGAGTTGCTATAAATATTTTTGTATAAATAGACCCTTTTCTCTTTTTGGATGTCTTTGGGACATAAACCTACCAGTAACGCCCACATTCTTTACATATAAGCAAACCAAGGCCCAGAGTGGTGGATTGACTTGGTCATAATTATCCAGTAAGTAAAAAGAAGAGTTGAGATTCAAACTCACTCCCTCTGATTCTAAATTCACTGCCTTCCACGGATGTTTACAGGACCTGTCCATTTAGACTTTTGTGAGGCTCCACCTGTGACGCTTTTGATGGAAAAAACAGGTATTATTGGAGGTTAGTGAATCTGATTCAGGTAAACTAACCAAGAGAGAGGTGATGGACCAAATGTGAGAGAATGTTCTTGGTAGTCAGAAACATGATTTCCAGGAGGGTGAAGGGTGTTACAGTCAGGATTTAATGCAGGATGCCCTAAAGCTCACACAGAGAAAGCTTTGGAAGCCAAATAAGGAAATGCCTTTTCTCCTCACAGAACCAGGGGGCAAGGAAAAGGCTTACAGAGATCCATGGCCAGCAATGACAATGTTGAAGGGAGCTATTGTAAGTTCCTTGAAGACCTAAATCCTAGGAAAGGTTTAATTTAGGGACCAAAGAGAGAGATATTTGCCAAAAGATTAGGGCTTCTACTTCTAGAGGATCACAGGAGAAGAGATGTTGGTTGATCTGGAAGGGAACTTGGGGCCATTGGAATTCAACCCTAACATTTCACCAAGGAGGGAACAGAGACACAGTTAATTGACTTGCCTAGGGTCATGCTGTTAATGATGTGTCTGAGGTAGAATTGAGATTCAGGTGTTGACTCTAAGCCTAGGTCTCGATCTACCAACTTGGAAAAAGAGATTCTAGAGGGATTAAGACTGATAGGATCCTTCCAAATCAAATGTATTTACTAGAAATCTGAAACTTTATCTAACATCCAACCCAGACATCCCTGACCTCTCCTTCCCCCAACCATGTTCTAAGACTTACAAGAAAAGGTTGATAATTAAGTTATAGTGTGCTGAACAAGACAGAGGACTATGTTTTATAAGCAACATCAACAATATCTGGTAAGGTTGTGTGAACTTGTCAACATTCCCTTTTATTATTTTAAACCCCTGTGGTATTCAATAGTGAAATCCTTCAAAAACTAGAAAGGGTCATTTGCTATTTTCAGGGAGCACCCCCAAAGAGACAGGACTTATAGAATGCTAGAGTTAGAAAGGACCTTAGAAGTCACAGAGTCCAACCTTTACTTACATCATGAAATCCAGCCTCAGAATTCCTGACAAGTGGTCATTCAGCCCTTGCTCAGAGACCTGCAGTTACTTGGAACTCACTACTGACCAAGGCAGTCATTTTGGGGGGTAGATCTAATTGTCAGTATATTTTGAACTGAAATCCATCTCTCTCTATCTCTAATCCATCATTCCTTCTACTTGAGTCCTTGGTGAGCCCAGGAACAAACAGAACAAAGAAAACTCATGCTGCCTAAAAAATCCTTCAATATTTGAAGAAATTTTATCATGTCCCTCTAACTCAGAGAATCTTAATGATTTCTGTGTCATAAATGCCTGTGTCGATCTGAGGAAGCCTATGGACCGTTTCTCAGGATATAAAGGCCTAAGGTAAAATTCATAGGATTACAAAAGAAAATAATTCTATTTATATATAACATATATTTATATATCACACATATTATATATAATTATTTCATTATATGAATATAATAATTATGGTATGATTATAATGTAATATAATTATATAGTCATATAATTATTATGTGAATATAATTATTTAAAACAAAATATAATAATTTTTTAAAGTTAATTGAACCCAGTTTTAAAAGTCCTGCCTTAATTGTTATCTTCTCTGTGCTAAAGCTTTCTAGAACTGTTATAATGGATATAGATAAAAGTTGCATCTTTTTCCTTTAGGCAAAACTGGATAATTAGATACACAGATTAAGAGGAGAAATAATGACAGTAAGAAAATAGTTGGCTGAGCAAAGATCCAGCCAAACAAGCCTTGGACCTTGCTAATAAATTAAAAAAAAAATGAGAGAGCCATAGGAACACTGGGTAATTTAAGTTTGCAAGATTTCTGTAACTGCTTGATTCCAGTTTCTCTAGAATAACTTAATCTATTTGTTGAGTGCCCATTCTATGCCCAAAGTCATGCTATTAAATGTACCTAATATTCAAACAGGAAGCTAGAAATAAAAAGAAATTCTAAGTGCTCCAAGATCTTATATGGCTCCCTATTGATTCTAAGGTAGAATTCAAATATCTCAGCTTGGTATTTAAAACTGCTCACAAGACTAACTTTAGCCTACCTTTCCAGACTTATTTGATATTACTTTCTTTTGTGTACTTCCCCCCCTCCCCATATGGTGCTTGGTGCATAGAAGGCAGTTGATAAATGCTCGATGACTGATTGAGTCATTGCAGCCAAGCTCGCCTAGTTGCTAGATGCTATCTGATTGCCTTTGCACAGGTTTCCCCACATGTTGAAATGTACTTTGTAGAATTCTTCAGTTCTTTTAAGGCTTACAGATGAGAAGCCTTAGTTGACCCTCTGCCTCTTAGAATCTTCATCTTCCTTCATGACTCTACCAATGGGAAGCCTTTCCTGCTGCTCTGCTCTTTGCCATTAGGGTTCTTTGCATCCCCAGGACCTAGCACAGTGTTGTGAACAGAGAAGCTGCTTAATAAATGTTAGTGGAATGCCTTTCACTCACTTGTTAATCTTTTCCCCCCAGTCATTATCTTAGAAATCCACAATGTGCACTGAAGTTTTACTGGGGCATTTTCCTCTGAGTAGTCCTTTTTCAGTAATGGGGGAAGTTGCTAAAGAAGAATAATATTTTAGGAGAACTAGGTATGAATAAACTTTGCTGTGAATAAATTCTCCTGATTCGTGATGAAAGCGAATTAAGTAGTGAACTTGATAGCAGACCAAGGCCCAGATACCTTTTATGTCCTTACCCACTAACTGTTCTGGTTGGTTGATTGGCCTTCATTCTGGAAGAGGGCCAAAATGACATCACCATGTTAGAGTCAAATTACAGTGGGTCTGACTGTGGCAAATCAGATCGATATGAGCTTGGAAGGTTCTGTCACAGATTGGCACAAATAGTCCATATGAAAATTTAGGAAGTAGATGTCTCTAAACTTGTGTACTTGTATTTCTTTTGAACTACTGCAATTCTGTTTTGCACATAGAGCACAGTGCCTTCTTTGATGAGGCCACAACATACTGGGAGTCCTTTGCCAGCATTTCCTATTTCATGCAAGCAATTCCAAAGTTCTTCAGAGAGACCCTGAGAGTGCCCTTGTAGCCCTTCTTGTGACCGCCATGTGAGAGCCTTTCTTGTATGAGTTCTCCATAAAATAGTCTTTTTATACAAATGTACTTCTGGCGTTCAAACAACATGGCCCATGGGAGTTGCACTCTCTGCAGTCGAATATAAATGTTTGACAATTTAGTTTGAGAAAGGACCCCACTGTCCAACACCTTATCTGGCCAGGTGATCCTTAGAATCTTCCTAAGACAATTCAAATGGAAGCAATCTCCATATTAGGAGAATATTAAGGAGAAAAGGGAGCTGGAAAAGGGTGATTTGAAGAAGCATATGGTCACAGTTGCTATTGCTTCTAAAGAACTCAGAGGCTTCAGCTAGTCATATACTGAGAGCATGGGAAGCACCTGTGATTGGAAAGTATATGTGCAATGGACAGTGGGGTAACAGATAAGAAAATGTCTGGGATGTAAAGAAGTATGGCTAGGGTGCACCAGGTATAATGGGCCACGTGAGGCACTCACCACCAATCAGGACGTCTTAAGCTGGTTCCCCTCCCCTTTCCCCAACTCTAACCCAGCCTTGTAGTCATAACCATAACAATCACTTCCAGCCATCTTCCTGCCTACTATCTTCTATCCTTCACAGACATATCCCCATATACTTTTCAGTTCAGAAACTACAACTGCATCAATACTGCTTTTGCTACTCGATATGTATGTGGTGATCCACTCCCCTACAGCTTCATTCACTATGCCAGTGACTTTCCAAGCAATAGTTCTTCCTGCCTTCTCTTCCCATATATGTGTTATACTAGAACCTGGGGTCCATGAGGCCAAGGAATGTCTCACTTTAGTACTGGTCACCCCAGAACCTAGCACTGTGTCTAGAACATAATAATCACTTAACAAATCCTATCCATTCATTGTTTCATTCATTCACTTATACTTAATTATCTCTTTAGCAGTTCCTATTGTGTCACTTTGAAAAATTCATGGAATTAGAGTGGACCTACTCTGATCTATCTTATGCTATTGGTAATAAAAATAGATCTCGGGGCTGTGAATCCTTGAATTTGAAACTTAGGAAGATTTTCATGTCCTAGAAATAATGGCACACAGAAGCAAAAAAAAATGTGTTCAAGGAAAACTGGCCAACCTATATACATTGCTTATATTTTTAATATGATTTTCTAAAGTATTGAGGATGTATTTTGTTAAAAGGCAAACTAGTGTTAATATGATCCATATGCCAAATGTTTGTAATCATACATTTAATTTTGTAGTAGATACAACTCCTTTGTGTAACACTTTCATGTACTCACTAAGGTCATATAGGGAAATATTTACTTACAGACACAAATTCAGTTATATCTAGAAGAGAGATTTAGGAATGAATAATTTGCTTTAGCATAGGAACTACAATAAACTGATTTTACTACTTGGTACTCTGTCACCCTACTGTCCACTGCACACATACTTTATAATCATAGATCCTTCCCATGATCTCAGTGTGTAACTGATTATAACTTGATTGGTGAGATTATCCCAGAATCTCCGAGTAAGTGACCAGACTAACAGTGCTCACTCTTATTCACACTTCACTCCTAACTCTCAGGCACACACACAGTAAGTCATTAGTAAATGCTTGCTGACTTGATTTGACTAGGGGACATGAGTTCAAATCTGACTTCTGATACTTAATGTCCAGATGACCTTAGTCAACTGAATGATTTCATGTTTTTTTTTTTAATTTCTTTCTCTTTATTCTTGCCGTTAGAAAGTGTGCTGTGTCTGTCCCTCTCACAATATTTGAATCCTAATGAATGAAAGCAGCATACAAAGATTTTTTAATGTGTCACATGAAGAAATGATACATCTTGAAAGCATGGCCTAAAATGACACACCTGGAATGTAGAATAAAGATGGCAGTCACATGGGGAGGGGGTTAGAAATGAATTAAAGCTTGTCTTAGTCAGAAAATGTGGAAACTCCTGCCTGTTCTGACTCTGGCCTTAATGTTTGTGAACAAGGGAGATGTTTGCTGTTCATTTGCATATAATGGCATTAACTATCATCTGTGTGTGTAATTTATAGACCATTCCCAAAGAGAGGGAGGGCCTAATGGTGGAGCTGTGTACATAGCAGAAACACTTTAATTACAGTAACAAAACCACCAAAACAGCCCAGAAAAGCAATGGGGATCAGGCAAAGAGAGCAGACAGTGTGCTTTGTATTGATTAAAAGGTAATTTTGCATAATACAAAGTATTATCTCATGATGGCTTTTGATGCCTTCACAAAGCAATCTTGTTGGGCTTTGGGCCTCAATTTGTGAATTTTATTTTCTCTGTAAAAACATGACTTTTTGCAGTTATGGAAATAGAGGGCATTAAAAAAGAATGAGCATGGCTACCTCTTTGGGAAACTATGAATGAAGATTTTGTGTGAAAAGGGGACCCAGAAGTTGGGAAGAAACCTTTTCAATGTAGATAATATAACGGGGCTATAATTTGCTTTCGTTGTGGATCCACAGAATTTCCAATAGGCCTCCTTAGTTGGATTTTCTCTAAGTCAACGTTATTCAATCTTCCTGCGGATGAGTAAATGTCAGCCCAGATGATTTGTCCACGTACCAGCAGAAAGAACTGGGTCCTAGTTGTCTCCTCTGCATCCAGGAATGTGAACAATCTCTTTTCTCCCTCATTGAAGAAAGAGAAAATGGTACAGGAGTTTTAATAGTGCTTATGGGGGAGCCAGCAAGCCTGTTTGCACTCTCTTCCTGAGAGTGTTCTCCCAGGCTCCATATCATATTCAAAAGCTGTGAATTTGCTTAAGATGTACAGAGTGGGGGGAGGGGGGCGGGGAGGGAGGATGGAATTATCTCTTCTCCTCCCGCTTTTTAATCTTTGACCACAACCAAAGTCACTTGGTCCCTATGTGTCTGTAAGTTAACTTGCTTTCATATCTAGTTAGGGGAGAGAATAACAGAAAACTGGCTTCAGCAGAAGTTTCAGAATATAGTTAGTCTTGCTAAAAAGAACTAGCTATGACGAACTGTCTATGCTACAGATTTGGTAAAGATGACCCCATCAGTTGTCGCTCCCACTTCTTCCTTAGAGATGATGGATTGAGGATGGAAGGAAAGGTGGGAGAACCCAGATTACATGACTTTTTGATACTCAGCAGATTTACATCAGATGCACTAGTTACCATCCCATTACAGTGCTGAGAGAATTATGAAATGTTTCTAGAGAAACTCTGAGAGAGAGAGGGTATTTCTTAGGCAGCTGGGCTCTCATTAAAGAAGGGATGTGGAGTAGATGATAGAGTTATGGACCTGGGAGAAGGAAGACTTGGGTTCCAATCATGCCTCAGACACTTATAGTTCTATGACCTTGGGCCTCTCTGAACCTCAGATCCCTCATCTATCATGGGGATAAATATTAGCATCTGCCTTACACAGTTATTGTGAGGACCAAATGAAATAATAAATGGAAAAATGCTGTGAAAAACAAAATGCTTTATAAATTGGAGCTGTTCTTTTCACGATCCACACATTCTCCACGAGAGGCTGCAGAGTGGAATGGAGAGGTGAAGAGCCTTAAAGTTAGGAAGACATGGCTTCAAGGCTTGTCTCTGACACATCCTGGCAAAGTGACTGTGTGAGTCCCTTAACATCTCAGTGTCCCAGATAATTCTCTAAGATAATAAATTAAGAGGAATAAAGTCCATTTGCATTAGGTGAGAGAGTTTCCACAGGGAAGAAATTAGCATTCTCACTGTTTATTTGTTTTTGTGTGTGTATACAGACACATATATGTGTCTGTATATGTTCATACATTATCTATTAGAGGCAACCACGTGGATAGAGAGCTGGGTCTGGAGTCAAGAACACATAAGTTCAAATCCAGCCTCAAAAACTTACTAGCTGAATGACCTTGGGCAAGTCATATAACTTCTATCTGTCTCCGTTTTCTCAACTCTAAAATGGGGGAAATAATAATAGCCCCTATTTCCCTGACTTGTTGTTAGAATGAAATGAGATAATACTTATATAGTTCTTAAATCAGTGCCTGGCACTATAAGCACTGTATAAATGCTTCTTCCTTCCTTCCTTCCTTCCTTCCTTCCTTCCTTCCTTCCTTCCTTCCTTCCTTCCTTCCTTCCTTCCTTCCTTCCTTCCTTCCTTCCTTCCTTCCTTCCTTCCACAGTTGTGACTAAATTGACTCTCGAGAAGCTTGACTAAGTAGCTAGTTGATGAGTTAACTGACTCTCAGTCATTTTCTGGTTACTATCTAGGGCTGATAGTAAATTCTATTCCAGTGGTCACATAACCTGATGTGAAAAAGACACATTTCAACCTAAAAACAAAAAACAAAAAACAAAAACCTGAACATACTTCTGCAGTCATGATAAAGTCATAGAGGAAAAATTGGAAATGCCAGACAATTGATACTAACATTTCTTTTTGTTTTTGAGCAATTTACCTTTTTCCCTCTTGTATACTTTATTTTTTAAAAATTTTTTTCTGATAAAAAGTATTTTATTGTTTTTTATACAAGCTTTCCAATTTCAGATTTTTCTCCCTCCCTCCCCCTTGTATACTTTACAAGAGAATTAGCATGATCTAGAGCTTGTTGGTTGGGGCTTGTTGTTGGGGAGATCTGGGTTCAAGACTTGCTTTTGACAAAAACCAGCTATGTGACCATAGGTTCATAACTAAAACCTCATACAATTCTCTAAGACAGAAGTTGATAGACTCTATCATTGGAAGGAATTTCCTCACTGTTTTATGAAGCAATGGACATACTGTTGGAGCATATTACTTGTTCTCTGTTAACTGTTATTAACATAGAAATTAGTTTTGTCTTATAATAACACTTCTGGATTCTCAAGTACTACTGGTAAAAGTCACAAGATGTTTTGTTTTTGCTTTTTTTAAAGGAAATTATTTAATATAAAAAAAGGACTCTAAACACCACAGAATGCTTGTATCTCTTAGGGAAAATAGTGGCTTATAAATATTTAACTTGTGCTATTCTTTACTTATATACTATTTTTTTCAGTAGAGAAATATGATGTCAACTTTCAAAATACTGCAAGTAGAGCTCTTATTTACAGATACTTTCATTAACATCCAGAAATTGTTATGATAGGAAGAACCATTCTATGTTGGACTGAATTTGTGTATTTGTTATTTTGCTGATGAATCTGGCCTATCTTCCTTTCCTTAGAGAGCAAAGAATTGAGGGAATGGCCTTAATGAGGTGCTGTCCCTAGTGCTTTTGAATTTATTAGCACTGTTAAGGAGACTGCTGGTTTTGCAAGGTAATAATGACTATAACAATGATGACAATAATAATAACAACAGCTATTATTTATATAACAAGTGTTTTATACATATTATATAATTGGATCTGCATAATAACTTGGGGAGATGAGTGCTTATTACTATACCCATTTTATAGTTGAAGAAACTGGAGCAGACAGCAAGTTAAGTGACTTTTCTGGAGTTACAAAGCTTGTAATTATCCAAGACTAGATTTGAACTCAGATCTTGTATTTGACCTTAGATCCAGCACACTATCTACTGCGCTACTTGGCTGTCTTTATTGTTATCAAATAATATGACATGTAAAGTACTTTGCCAACCTAAAGGTGCCACATAAATGCTATTGTAATTATTATCATTAAATATTATTAATATATTAACAATCACCACCCCACCCTTTTCTTCATCTTCATCATCATCATCATGAAGATAAGGTGACTTTTTCTAACAAAACTTAGTGGAAAAAACTGCTCTTTACAATTTGAATCAGTGAACCGTGCACCAATCATGTACCACCATCAACAATAACTAATACCACCTACCATTGCCACCACAGAGTTGACCAGGGTCACAGTGTCAATATGATTTAGAGACTCGTCTTGAACCCAGGACTTCTGACTTTAAGGCAATCTCTCTAAACATTCTGCCTCTCATTCCACCATCACCACTGTCATTACTTACATTTATGAAGCCCTTTCTGGAAAGTAGCATCCATTTGTCTTATTTCTAAAATTTTTTAAAGCATCCATTGTCTTATTTGAGCCTCATAACAAGCCTATGAGTTAAACACTTCCTCAGAGGAAAATGAAATTCACAGAGGGTTAAGAGGCTTGATCTTGTTTATGCAGCATAAACTTGTAGGAGACAGGGTTCTAAATCAACTCCTTCCTAAGCTGCAGCTTACATTTCTATACACATATCTCTATCTCTGTCTCTGTCTCTGTCTCTATCTCTGTCTCTGTCTCTGTCTCTGTATCTATAGATATATATTTCTCCTTACATTTCTATAGCACTTTAGGGTTTACAAACACTCTTTCTATTCTAACATCCAGGTGAGATGTCCTGACCCAGACTCCATCCTTAAATGGATGTTTTCTAGTTCATAGAATAGTAAGGTAGAGTACCAAGGATGATGGGATCTTGCAGGATGTTGAAGTTTTCCTAATAATGAGGTTCCTTGTACATAGTAGAAAAGTTACATGTCCCAGAGTGGTGTAGCCAGGGAAGACATCAGGAGGAAAGAGGAAATTGAAAGAAATAACCTAAGAAAATTGGAAAAGCAGGAAGGGCCCAGGTCAATAAGGTCTTTAAACATCAAACAGAGGACTTTATATTTGATCCAAGAAGTAGGCAGGAAGAATTAGCCAAAGTATAAAAGAAGCCATTTGTCCTTAAGTGGCATGGTGGATAGAATGATGGATTTTGCATCAGAAAAATCTGAGTTGCAATAATGAGATAGTTATTAACTATGTGATTTAGTCTGTCTTTATTAATAAAATCAGGATAAACAACAACAGTTATTACTACTACTACTACTGCTACTAGTAGCAGCAGTAGTAGTAGTATTATCATCCACCCCACAGGATTATTATAAAAGAAGAAATATGAAAAACACTTTACAAATACTAGAGTATTGTATATGTTAGCCATTAACTAATTTTCTGAGCCCCACCAGCTAAGAGAACCTTCCCCAAACCATACAAAAAAATGGATTGCTTTTACTTTGGATATATTTGTACTTCATTATTCTCCCCAATAGAAAGAGAAGTTTTTGGGAGCAAAGACTTTCACGTTCACTCTAGAATCTCTAGGATCTGATATTTTGTTCCTACTTTGTGTTTAATGAATGCTTTGTGACTGTTGTTGTCTTGTTTCTTTTTCTTCTCTCTTTGACCTCACTGATACTCTGCTTGAGTTAATGGCCTTATTTCTGAGAGATTTAATTCTTTCACCATACGATAACTCTACATTCCCAATTCCTTTCATTTTAACCACCTCCTGTTTAGTGCAGTTGATTCCGGAATTTATTTGCAAACCAATATGTCACTACATGTTTATATAAAGATTTAATGTCAATGTAATAATGAAAATACATCATTTTGGTTCATTTATTTCTATAGAAACTCCTTTATAAAATTTCCATTAGATAAGTGAATCTCTCAGTTGTGATTTGCCAACGTCCCTTTGGATAACTGTAAATCTGAAAGTATAAATTATTTATGAAATCATTTCCCAGTAAGTACAACCCATCTGATTTTAAAGTCTTCCTGATCAAAATTGCTACCAACCTTAAGAATTATATTCAGAGTTCTGAAAATTCTTCTGGTCCTCCTGATTCTGGGCTTTCCACTATCAGAACACACACACACACACACACACACACACACACATACATACAATTGCATGAAAATACACAACTCAGATTATATATACTATAGACTTCATGTAAATCAGTGTCTAACTTTAAATCTATATATGATCATGCATTAAAATTCTGACATAGAAGAATTCGAACAACCAATAAAAGAAAACAACAAACAACTAGATAGATGAATTAGAAATCTGAAGGATTTTCAGAACTACTTGATTTATTCACACACATGTGTCCACATATGTATACACATAATTAAATTGAATTAAAATTCCAATTTGATGGTCTTTCAAACAACCTTGAAAAAAATCACTATAAATACAGTAACTAAATAGCTGAATAAGAGATCCAAAGTGTTTCTTGAAATATTTGATATTAATATGTATATGTAGATATAGACACACCTGTCTGTAACTATTTCTATACACATATGATAAACACAGAGAGCCACATGCACTTTGGATCTCTTATTCATCCATCTAGTTGCAGATAAATTGTCAGTTTAGAAGGCCTCCATGCAGAAAGCATTTAGCAGATTGCTGGTTCATAATAGGTTCTTAATAATTCCTTGTTGACTTGTTAACTTCGTATAGGAGCTAAAAATTTCCACTCTTCGAGTTCTGTTCACAGATGGAATCACAGATTTAGAACTATCCTCCTAAAAAAAATCACATTTGGCATAAGATACTAGATGCTAGCTTGGTGAATTGGATGTCCTTGGGTTTCAAATTTTAAGAATTTCCTCTCCCTCCTCTAATTCAAATCACCCTCAGAAACTTTCTAATTCTGTGATTGTAGATAATTTGCTTAATATTTATCTGCCTTAGTTTCCTCTTTGATGTATCCAAATGAGATCTTGGATTGGGAAATTATATGGACTAGTTTCTTCAGGCAACATACATATGTACCTAGATACTGGCAACCAAAGGACCAAAAATCTTGTTGGGTCACATCTATTTCTGAACTCACTGGCCTGATTTTATAGCATTGATGTAATAGTCTCAGAAAGCAGAAACCTTTTTTTTTCCCCCCCATGGCCTTTAGTGGGAGTATTTGACCATAGGTACATACCACCAAGCCATGTTTAGAAAAGAATACAAAAATAGTCATTGGCATAAAAATACCCAACAGTTATATACTTAAATATTTTAAAAGGCTCAACTTTAGGATTTTCATATGGATATTTGAAGTTGTTTATAAATGCAGCCTTATGCTCACTAGAAATTCATGTCATTTACTTAGTCCCCTACCTTTAAAAATGAACAATGGTTCAAGTCTAGATTACATCTGGCACAATCCTATAATTTGAGCAATTAATTTCTTTCATAGCAGCCCTCTCATCTTAATATTTAACCTTCATTGTTGAGTCATATTTTGTAACATTTATTATGTTTAATTAATTTGTCATTCATTTATTTAGAGCTAGAGTCCCTTGGAAATCCTATATATTTGTTATTATTTTGCCTTAGTCACATTCATTAACATAATTGGGGCAGAAACAAGTCTCATAATATATGTTTATCTTGTTCACCAATTCCTGAGGATTAGTTGTACATATTATAGAATCATGGAATCTCAGGATTAGCTATCTAGAACACCCCATACCTGGACAAAGTTGCCATGGATTCATGCCAATGAAATTGGCAGCCAGTGGCTGCTTGCAAAAAACTTCCTGTGAAGGAGAACCTATTCCCTCCCAAGGAAGTCTCTTTTACTTTGAGTAAGCACTAATTGTTATGAAGTGGAATTTTTTTTAATTTAAATTTTTTCCCTTACAAAGAACCTACATTTGCAATTTCTATTTCCAGTTATTTCTTCCCTTTGGTGCTGAGCACCAATAGGTTTAATCCTTATAGCGAGCATCAGTCCTTCGAGCACTCTCATGTTGTCCTAAGTCTTTTGTTCTGAAGGTTGAATGTCTGCAGTCTTTCCACCTTTCCTCTTATGACATAATGTTGAGACCCTTCACTCTCCTGGTTGCTTTCCTTGGGATACTCTCCCAATGCCCTTTCCAAAATGGCATCCCCAGAACTGAATATACTCTTTCACACTTGATCCAACTAGTACAGAATTCAGTGAGATTATCATCTTCTCCATGGTGGACTCTATGTTTACCTCTATGAAGCCTAAGATGGCATTAGCTCTCTTGGGTGTTATATTCTTGACTTGTACTGGCTTTTCACTTCATTAGAAACCCTAGATATTCTTCATCTGTGCAGTTGGATAAGCAGACCTGGAGTCAGGAAGCTCTGCTTTCAACACTTATAAGCTATATGACATTGGATAAATCACACAACTTCATCTCAGCCTTAATTTCCTTATCTGTAAAATAGAGATAATACCACCTGTTTCACAAGGTTAGTATGAGAATCAAATGCTTTGTCCACCTTAAAGGACTATGTAAATGCTAATTGTTTTTTAAATTGTTATTCATGGGGCAGGCAGTGTATAAAGCACCAGCCTTGGATTCAGGAGTACCTGAGTTCAAATCCAGCCTCAGACACTTGACACTTACTAGCTGTGTGACCCTGGGCAAGTCACTTAACCCTCATTGCCCTTCCCCTCCCCCCAAAAAAGTCTTACAGAAATAAACACTAAAATTATTATTCAGATAAAGTGGAATATTTCCCGTGTTATACTACTGAAGCTGATTGTTTTTGAATGCAAGTCCAAGACTAAATTTATCCCTATCGTTTCATCTTCTTAGGATTGTCCCAGTGTTGCAGTAATTCAGTATCTTCTTGAATCCTGCTTCTGTTATTCCATGTGTATAGCTGAAACTAGGTGGGAAAGATCAATTGAGATCACACATCACCTCCCAGGAAGACTGAGTCACTCCAAGAAGTTGGGCTAGCTTTTTGTTTGTTGGGTGTTTTTATTGTTTTTTAATTTTAACTTGTTTTGTTTTGTTTTGCTTTTTTGCAGGGCAATGAGGGTTAAGTGACTTGCCCAAGGTCACACAGCTGGTGTGTCAAGTGTCTGAGGCCTGATTTGAACTCAGCTTTGTCCACTGTACCACCTAGCTGCCCCTGAGCTATTCTCTTAGTTATGAAGAACAGACTTGACAATATTTGACCTCTTTGCCTGTCTGTCTATCCATCTATCTTTACATACTGTTTCTCGATCCTCTTGCTGAACTCTCCACATGTCCACTTTCCTTTACTTTCCACTGCATTCTTGATACCTCTGGACAACAAGCAAGCTGCCCTGTCCTCACAGCAGTGAATGGATACTTTTACTTATCAACTCTTCTGAACCAATACATCTTCTCAAAATCCTCCTTTTTCCCTCACCAGGTAGATTATAGATAAATCACTTTCCTTTCCTCTCCAATAATATTCCCCATTTTCTCTCTTTGGAATTGGTCATAGGTCATAGGTCAATCAGTTTTTTGTCATTCAACTCTTCTTTTAACTTGACTCATATCTCCAACACAGGACTGTGGAAAGATTGCTGGATTTGCAATTAGAAAAACTTAGTTATGAATCCTTCATCAAATTCATATAAGCTATGCAGCCCTGAGCAAATCACTCGAAATGGCCAAGCCTTATTTTCCTCACATATAAAATAGGAATAATAATAATAGCACCTGCCTTATAGGGTTCTCATGAGGAATACAGGGGCTCATATGAGTAAAATGCTTAATAAACCCTAAAGCCCTATGTTATTACTGATATTAAGTAATAATAATAACAATAATTTTCTATTTTCCTCTTTTTCAACCCTTGTTCAGCTACCTCAGCAAACGTGACCTCATTCAAATTTCTGTTCCTACCTCCTATTTTCTTTTTTCCTTCTCTTTCTTCCATCTTTGAACCCCAGAAACTCTTGAATGGCAGATTTGTATGAGTTATGCTAATATTTTGCTTATATCAAAGGGCAGAATAGCCATGTTTTTTAAGTTTAATTATTCATAATAAAGGAACAATGTTAGCAACCCCCAAAGTCTTTGAAAATACCCAGGAGCCTCCTTCAGAATCTCCACAAATGTCTTCATTTCTTTGCTCATCTTTCTTCATATGTATTTTTTCTTAGGCTTCAGAACACAATAAAATATTTTCCATTTAATTGTAAGTTTGTTCAATTGCTAATATTGTAACAGCCTTTTCCCACCATCTTTTACTGTAAATGGAGAATAGTTCAAGGACATGATAGTTGATAGACATTTATTTCCATCTGGCCTGTAACCATAATCTTCATTACTTCTATGGTGAAATGTTTTGTATTCCAAACAACTGACTAAGAAATAAACTTTTGAAGCCTGATTTTTTTGTACTGGAAGCTATTTATATGTAGGAAAAACAACCTGTAGAAGATGCCCTGTAGAAAGAAGAAAACCTTTGAAGGAACTCATTGATGTCATGCCCTTTGGGGATTTTTTTTTTTGGTGTGTGATATGAATATGGTAGAAAAATACATATGAAATATATTCCAATTAAATAATTTTTCATAATTCTAGTAAACACCCCCACACATTTCAGAAGTACATCTGGATTCTGTTTAAAAGAATAAAATAGTTAAGTGTCACAGTAAGCAGAACATAGAACTTGAAGTCAAGAAGTTCTCAGTTCAAATCCAGCCTCACATTCTTACTAGCTGTGTGAATGACTCAAGGGAAGCTGATTAACCTCTCTAAGTCTCAATTTCCTCTTCTGTAAAATGGAGATAATAATAGTATCTGCTTCATAGAGTTGAAGGACATTTTCCTGGCACAGTGAATAGAGTACTGGGCTGGAAGTCTATAATACTCATCTTCCTGAATTCAGTTCCAGCCTCAGATACTTACTAGCTGTAGTAGCTTGGTCAAGTCCCTTAACCCCATATGCCTCAGCTTCTTCATCAGTAAAAATAACTGGAGGTGAAAATTGCAAACCATTCCAGTATTTTTGCTAAGAAAACTCCAGATAGGTCATGAAGAGCTGAACACAACTGAAATAACAACAACAACAATGAGTTGTGAAGATCAAATGGATTAACAGGTGAAATATATTACAAATTTTAAAGTTTTATATATATATATATATATATATATATATATATATATATATATATATATATATGAATGTGATTGATTGATTGATTGATTTTTTCTTTTTTGCAGGGCAATTGGGGTTAAGTGACTTGCCCAGGGTCACACAGCTAGTAAGTGTCTGAGGCCGGATTTGAACTCAGGTACTCCTGACTCCAGGGTCGGTGCTCTATCCACTGCACCATCTAGCTGCCCCGATTGATTGATTTTTAATCTGTTAAGTTTTAGGAGAGGCAGAATGGGATAGTAGAAAGTCAGTTATTTCTTTCATGTCAAGAAGATTGGTTCTGTCTCTGCTGTGTTTCCACTGTGACCCTCTCTCTGCATAGGCCAACTATTAAGTTTCAGAGCATTTGAATATCTACACTGGTAGACAGAGATCTTTTACCAGTAATTTTTTATGCCAATGAAGTTATAGGTTAAGGTTTTTTAAAAAGGCAAAGCACCTAATAAAAATAGTTGAAGCTACAATTTTAGCTTTGTTAAAAAAAATTCTAACACTAAGATGTGTTCAAATTGGAAAGGACCATTTGAGGATGCAATGGGAGACCCCCAGGAGGTCTTGAAGAAAAGTGTGGTTCTTATGTTTGTGAAGAAAGTTTGTTATTGGGTATAACTTGGACTAAGTGGTCTTTATACCTCTGAAATTGTGTGATCCTGTGACCTTTTACTCTAACATATATTGGCTCCATGACCTTTGTTATGTCATTGAACTGTGAAGCCTTCTCTGATTCTCTTGGCTGCAAGTGATCTCAACCCTTCTTGGATTCTTCATTCCATTTTATTTGAACTTTATGAAAATTATGATAGTGTAATATGGTATGGTTAAATATACTGCTGGCAGTATAAGTGGTACATGGAGAGCTAGCCTCAGTTTTTACATTTGTAAAATGGGAATAACAGTATTTACATTACCTACCTCATGAGGTTGTTGCAAGAAAGGTGATTCTTAAACCTAGAGCAGCATACAAATGTAAGCTTTTATTATGTAAGTTTTTATTATTAAAGCTTTTATTACATAAGTTATTGTTATTAATATTGGTAGGTACTAAGATTTCTTCCAAGGTGAGGGGTATATTGTGGGGGAGTTATTATCACCTATCTGTGAAGGGTTTGGCAAGAGTAGAGTGCCAAATGGACAATGGGATATAATCCTGTCTACCAAGTAAGACTTAGATCAATCAGTTTTAATACAGGAGACCAAGAATTCTAGTGGAAGAATCATTTCAGCCTTTACAGTGAACACTAATTACTTAATTTAACTGTCAACATTTCCTGGTTTTGTTCTGAGTCTGGATTTAAGCTTGTTTTTGTGGGAGCTTCCCAAGAAACAGAAACTCCCTCTATCATTGATTCCAGGAAAATATCTCCAACCTCTAATCTAAGAGGGCTGCCTAAAACACAGAATCTCAAACAGAATGAAATCAAATGCTAATCTGGAGGAAAGGAAGGGTGTATTCCCTAGTGTTAGCCCCACTGTTTGTTTTATCAACATTAAGTAAATTTGCAGTTCTTCTTTTAGCTTATAGAATAGAATAGAATGTCCCAAAGTGGCTGTCAAAACATGAGCTAGGAGTCTTGTGGTTCAGTTATACATCATCCCTGATTGAGTTCTTACAATGTGATTATGAAAAATGGGGTGACAGAAAGAGGAATAGGTGGAAAGGGGAACATTAGTTTTTGCAAGAGAGTGCCTATCAGCTGCTCTGTGATTATTGCCACTTGGAGTATTGTTTCTCCACTAGAGAAATCTGTATCTCATTTAATTCTCTAAATAAAAAAGAAAATGGTTGTAATCAAAGGGTTTTTATTGCCTTATGCTAGCTAAGTTGGAAATCTTGCAGAAAAGAAAAATGAAGAAATGTTTGAAATTTAAATGACATTTTGGTGAATTATACATTAAAATATTTTTCCTTTAGAAGAAATCCTATTTAAAAATATTTTTGAAACACATGGCAAGAATTAGAGACACAACTAGATATGTACATGTTTGGTTGTATCTCTGTCTATAAACACATAGGTATAGATGATATAGATAGACTAGCAGTGGTATTAAATAAAATTATTTTTCCAATGTTTTGCAGCATACTTTAGCATTTTGTTTGATTTAATTGAAATGAGTATGTGTTAATACATATGTTTTTCATTACTAATCAATTATTTGTTAAGCACATACTATGTATTAGGTGCTAAGGATATAAATATAAAATGTGAAACAATCTCTACTTTCAAGGAATTTTCAATTTAACAAAGGAAACAACAAAGTATATGATAAACATATAATATATAAAATATGCATATAAATAGAATATCAAACACATACATCATTTTGTTATTCAATTATTTCAGTTGTCAGCAACTTTTTGTGACCCCATTTGTGGTTTTCTTGGCAGAAATACTGGAATGGTTTACCATTTCCTTCTCCACCTCATTATACAGATGGGGAAGCTGAGGCAATGAGGGTTAAGTGACTTGCCAAGGGTTTCACATAGCTAGTGTTTAAAGCCAGATTTGAACTCAAGAAGATGATTCTTCTTATTACAGGTCCCATCACTCTATATATTTTGCTATCTAGCCACCCATACATAATTCAAAGAGATATAATACAGAAAGGAAAAATACAAAGTCATTAAAATATGAGGTAGTATGAGAGGGAGAATACTAGAAGTTATTGGTGGGAATTAAGAAAATCTTCATGAAGATCACGGTGCTTGAATGTGTTTTGGAGGCAGTGGGTGATTTTATGAGATGGAGGTGAGGAGGGACAGGAGTCAGGAGATAGGATGTCTTAGGTAAGGAAAGGAGAGGAGACCAGTTCATCCAGATTGCAGAGGTCAGGGGGAGAGTAATTCACAGTGAGGCTGGAAAGATAGGTTGGGCAAGATTGTAAAGAGCTAGTGATGGATAAGCAGAAAAAGTCTTTCTTTCCACAAGATAGCCATGCCAGGTGTCTATATAATTGTTTCTAATAGCATAAATAAGAAATGTGTTCAATGAAAAGGTAGGAAGCATTGTCTAAAGAACAATCGGTATGCTGCTTGTAGTTTAGAAATACTAAATGTCTCATTGGGAGCCAGAAAAGTTTAAATGTGAATTTGCAGAAATTATTTATAAGATTAGTTTTCCCTTTTCATGCTCTGTTTCACTTACCTGACCACCATGCACATTTGAGGAGGGGTTCAGGAGAATAGTTTAGCCACATTATTTAGCGTGGTTTATTGGTGCTCTTAGAGAGAATGGGGACAGATGCAGTCAAAGATGGCACAAAATGTGGCTTCCTTTACTTATAAACTCATGGGGCAATATGCTTAGTGTTGGTATGGACAACTTATGGGATGAACTCTCCAGGAGAAGATACAACGCTGTTGTGACTTTGGGGTTACATAGGATTTTTATACAAAGGGTCTTCACTAGGATCGGTCGTGTCATTGGTTGAGCAGGAGCATCAGAGACCATGGACCCCTAGTAGAAGATAAGAGTTTCTAAAACTTAACCAGGAAAACCTACACAAGATGCGGGAGGTGGAATTTTCCAGGACACTTGCCGGACAGTTTCATCAGCCAGAACTAACCAGAACTTACTACAGTTTAAACCTTAAGCAGAGAAGAGATGTTTAACAGAAGATGGTCCTAGTCTCCTCTAGTTAGGCTAGTTATTCACTGTCTTTTGGGGGTGTGTGTGTGTGTGTGTGTGTGTGTGTGTAAAACTCTAGGGAAAATAAGCTGAAAGAAGTAGTGTTGAATACTCTAGGAGTATGTGGCCTGAATTCCTAATCATGGTATATTTTGTAAAACTCGGCTCTCTATAGGAGGATGTATCTGATGGTGATGGTTTGGAGTAAATGTATATTTATGGTCACTCTCTAAATCTCTGCTTATATGAATCCTGGTCTCTCAGAGGTGGATTTCAGTTGGATGGAATTCAGTTCAACAAAGGTTGATCAGGCCTTTGCTTTGTACAAGTCACTTGTTCTAAAATCAAAAACCAATCAGTGCTTTTCTTTAAGACTTTACATTCTGAAGGAAACTTGGGTGGTCTTCTAGTCCAAACTATATCCAAAGAAGGATTTTTGATGTTCTACTGGCCCTAGCCTTTGCCTGAGGATCTTCAGAGAAGGGAACCCGGCACCTTCCAAAGCAATGGTACTTATCAGTGATTCTTTTTTTCAACCATCACAATTGTTCATCTAATGTAGTGTTTATCCAGCCGTGAAAATAGAAAGGTTTTAGTTTTCTCAGGTAGTGAGGTGATCTCATTAAGTATTTGCAATCTGATTAGTGGTCTAAAAATGGGATTGAACTTTCCAAAGTATTTCTGATAAAATACTTATCTATAATGTTGGCATTGGCTAATTTGGAAGAAAAAAATATTACTATCAATACTATTTTCTGTGATTTTGGCTTGTCTGCCACAAACAATTTTATTTAGTCTATCATTAATCAACATCCAAGCTATTTCTAGCTTGATGAGACATGTCCAAATTGTCATCCTGAACCCTCCCCCCCCCCAATATGATTCTCTCTCCCTCCAAGATTCTGGAAACATTTGTAGGAATCTCTTGAACAAGGAAAAGTTACTCTAAAATATAGTCTGGGTTCCATCCCATTTCTCTACTATCACTTTCCTCAAGGAATCAATGGGGCTCCTCCCGGAGATATATATATTGAGAATCTAAATTGAATACAAGGTGGAGAGGGTATTTCCTTTCAATAGAAGGAGGAACTTCTTCTGGGTAGGTTTTAGGCAGGATTAGGGAAGGCCACAATCTTTTTCTAGACAAGAGTTAAGCTTTTGGTCACCACCATTAATCCACTGAAAAGAGGCTGGAATCATGGGGTTTATACTAAGTGTGATCTACTAGTTTTGCTGTGCTGATGATAGCGAAAATGTATCAGCTAAGTATTGATGACTTAGGAGGAAACATGTGGCTAAGCATATATTTAAACAATATTTTCACTTTAACTAATTAAGCCTATCCTGGCAATCGGAAATGCATTCTATCTAATGAAAGCCACATCATATTCCCTGAGAAGGATATTGATGAGTTTAAAACAAATCTACATCATTATCCAAGACCTTGACACTCAAGGGGAAAAGTTCCTGACTGTTGAAAAGGGTAGGTAGTAGGTGACTGGATTAGATGACCTCAAAGATCCCTGTCACATCTAAAGTTATGATACTATAGAAGGTAGTTCTGTTTGTTAGGTTTCCCTTTGAGAAATCACAGTTCCCTCAAGAGAAATAGATTAAATGGATGACTATGAAATAGTAAGGTAGGCCCTCTCAAACCAGGACCAGCTGAATGGAGGCAACAGACCAATTTCCCGCATTTGGCTCCAAAGAGAAGGCCAGAGTTCTTTACCCAAACACATTGAAATGTTGCTCGCTGGGGAATCTAAAGAAAGGCTGTGGGAGCATGATTCCATCGTTTTACCTATTCAGCTTCACAAAATGTCAAAAATTCATTTGATAATGTATTTAAATTCAAAGCAGTCACAAATGAAATGCTGCAAGAAAGGCTTTGAGGGTGTTATGTTAAGTGTACCCTAAGGTTTAAGCTCAGTGCTGAATTTAGCTAAGCCAGAATGTTAACATACGGATTTTTTTTAAAGAAGTTTTTCATGGAATAATTCTTTTCTAAGTCTTACATCAAAAATAACATCCAGAATCTAACATTTCCAGGCTTCCATTTTTCCCCCCTAGCATTGTTTATTTCATCTAAAGAAGGACCCTGGCATAACCCTTAGGAACTCAAAATTACTATCATTTTCTCATCTTGCTTTTAAGGAAACTTTGAAGTTCTTTATTTTTAATGAATGAATCTGGCCAAGAGGATGGGGTGGGAGGGAGGGGAGAAGCCTTTCAAATTGATTACTTGGCATCTGTATTGATAAAAGGATGGTGATTTATTTAATTTACTTACTTATTGACTCTGGGGGACATTTTTAGTTAGTTCCTTCCATCTATTCCCATTCACAAAGGCCTGAATCCACCCTGCCCCAGGTATTAATGCCTCCCTTGTGTCTATATCACTGGCTATACCATCCGTTCTCCTTATCTCCTTCTGCTCTGTTACTGATCATAGAAGGGAAGTCAGACTACTCTTTGCTTCCCTCCTCATATTTTCATATTCTCCCTTTACCATTGTGTCTCAGCAAGTTTTCCTCCTTTAAAGTTCATTTTTATGAATAATATTTTTAATTATATAAAATAAAATACATAGGACCACAAAGGTCAGCTATCAAAACACTAAAAAAAAAAAAAAGCCAAATCCATAGGTCAGCTCCCCCTGTAGCTCTGATCACAGACATGGAAGGGTCAACATGCCTGGGCAAACCCCTCATTTTACTGAAGAGGAAATGGAAACCCAGAGAAGTCAGTTAAATGACTTGTCCACAGTCATACAGTTTGTTAAGTGGCAGAGAGAGGATTTTAACTCAGGTCCTCCAGCATAAAAACAAGTGTTGTCTCCACTGTGTAGATGCTGAGGGAAGGCATCATGTTATGGGGGGAAAACCGATAGGAGAAAGCACGTGGGTCCTTAGGATTCCTCTGTAAAGAATTACACTCTCACACAAGACCTAATTAGGAATAAGAGAACAGGTTTATTGGGGTACAAGAGAAACCGGCCGGGAGGAAGGTTTTGCCAGAACAAAATGCTTTCTTCCCCGGCTAACTTGTGGGGTGCTATTTTATAGGGTTTAGATGGGGGTGGGTAAGAGTCTCTTATTGCGTGAGGGGCTGGTGGTCTTCTCACATTGCGCTGGGCTAGGAAGAATCCCTCGTTAGTGATCTGGTGGTGGGTGTCAACTTTGTCCTGATGGGTCTAAGCAGTCTGCTGATGGGTGGTTCCAGGTGGTCTTCTCCTGGATTACCTCATCCAGATGCTTAGGATGACTGGAATGTAGGGTGATGATCCTGGAGCATGCTCAGTTCCATCTGTGACGCTTATCTCCATTAGGTGTGTGTGTGTGTGTGTGTGTGTGTGTGTCCTCGATTGTGTTCAAGGAGAGGCCTACTTGATTTCAAGGGAAAACCCCTGAGGTTTCAAGGAAAAAGTTCCTTGAACCCCCCAGGGAATTGTTGGGGTGACCGGGGCCCATAATCCTCCCATGACAGTTAGATGCATTTTGGTTATGTGTAAATAAAGGCTAATACATTTTCTTTCCTGAGAAAGGTTTCATCTAATAGGAAAGTACAGAGATCAGTGAATGGTCTCCATTATGAGGAAGTTGAATATAATTAACTAGTTCTCAAAATGGCCTTGACAGAATAGTAGAATGATTTACCACCTCCTTCACCCTGAAATTGAAATAACAGAAACAGCAACAATAACCACAGCATACTTAATTTGTAATACATAGTCTCATTTGATCTTCACTAATTTAATCTACATTTGGCACATAGGCAGGTAGTGAATTTTATAGCCAGGGAAATAGGCTCAGAGAGATTAAATTGGTCACCTAAGGGGACTCCACTGCTCAGTGGCAGAATTAGGCTTCTTGGTCAGGTCTTCTAACTTCCTCTAGTGTTCTTTTCCTTAATGCACTGGTGTCAAACTCACTTGGAATAGTCCCCACTAAACTCTATATAAAGATGCCTATGGGGCCACATATTGACTTAGAAAACTGCACATTAACATTATCTATGTTCTGTTGTATTTTTATTTTGTTAACTATTTCCCAGTAACACTTTATTCTGATTTGATCCATTTGGGAGTGTGGCATCCAGGTGGCAGCCTATTTGATACCTCTGTTTTTGAAGCATATTACCCAAACTTCATCTTTGGTGTCAGTGCTCTTGAGCACTGTATCAATTTGTTGGCATTGCTTAACTTTTCTGGGCTCAGAATGGACCATTGGACAGTTTGTAATACAAGAGCTGAGAACAGTTGATAAACAGATAAAATGTTAGCAGGTATTTCACAAACTGAAGACAAGTATCTTTGGCCTGTGTAAGGAGCCTCTTTCAATTAATCAGAAAATATTAGTCAGAAGGCACCACAGTGGTTGTGTATACCAACCTACTCATTTTATAAAAGGGAAACTGAGACCTGTCAAGGTGAGGTGACCGGCCCAAGGTCATGGAAGCTATAGTAGAATCTAGGTCTTCAACTCTTAGTCCAGTGTTTTGTCACCTTGGTATGTCATCATACTGGTCCTCTCACCTTTGGCTTCACTGAATTCATATGTTCATGGCATAGATTTAAAGCTGAAATGGACTCCCAGAGGTCATCGAGTTCACAGCTGCAGCCTGCAGGCCATAGTTGGTCTACAGTCAAGCCAGATTAATATGTAATTAGCAAAAGAAACAAGTATCATAAAACATGGGGCAGATAGGTGGTCAAGTGCTAGAGCACTGGACCTGGAGTCAGGAATCTGGCCTGAGACACTTATAAGCTGTGTGACCTGTGCAAGTCACTTCACCCTGTTTGCTTCACTTTCCTCATTTGTAAAATGAGCTGGAAAAGGCAATGGTGGACCACTTCTGTATCTTCGCCCAAAAAATCCCAAAGAGGATCACAGAATGTCGAAAATGATTGATCAGCAAAAATAATAAATCATAGATACTATTTCATTTAAAAATGAAGTCCACATGCAACCCATAGGGATTTCTGTGTAATATTTAGTAGCTCTGGGGGCAGCTAGGTGGCCCAGTGGATAAATCACTGGCCCTGGATTCAGGAGGCCCTGAGTTCAAATCCAGCCTCAGACACTTGACACTAGCTGTGTGACCCTGGATAAGTCACTTAACCCTCATTGCCCCACCAAAAAAAAAAAAAAATTAGTATCTCTGTTTCTATGTGTTTGATAACATTGATCTAAAAACTGAGGCCTAGAGGAGTTAAGTGATTTGCCCAAGCTTATATGAGTAGTAAGTGATAGAGGCAGGATTTGAACCCAGGTTTTCTTTATTGAAATCTAACACTCATTTCATTGTACCTCAGTTCATCACCTTATTAATACCTTAATTTAATGTGGCCAGTGGGAATCTCAGATTCCTTAGAATGGATCTCAGAGGCCATCTTGCCCAACCTTTATGGAAAACATGAATCCTGTCAACAAACATCCCAAGGTAGTCACTGAACCACTTTTGGAATACCTACGGGTACTGGGAATGCATCACCTTATAAGAGGTTGATGAAAAGAGGGCTTACCCTACTTTCACATGGCCAGGGTTATCAGGTTGTCTTATCATTAGGAAGTAGACCTGCCATCTTATAGGGCTACTAGTTAAGGAACTACTTATATTGGCAGGAATTATCAAGCAGCAGACATGATTGTTGACTATGACATCTCTTCTCAAACCTTACTCCCCGAATCCATGTAACCATTTCACAAAAGGTGTTTTAACATAATTTAAATCTGTATTTAAAACAAACGGTTGGCTGAGAATATCTGACTTGCAGCTTATACAGTATGATAAAGGCAAAATAGGGAGCATGTTGGTACCTTCTGACTACAGATTTTAAGAGGTAATTGTAAAAAAAAAGAAGTGCTGCAAAAAGAAAAAAAATAATCAAGGCAAATTATAAAACCCATAAATAAAGATTTAATCATTATAATGAAAGCACCTAATGCACTAAAACTCCATTTATTTGTAGATTTCCTTCTAAATTTGGCCACTCTTTTCTTTCTTTATCCTTTCATTCTCTTTACACAATACTTTGTGAACCTTGGACCTCCATGAATAATTTAGTCACTGTTATATGAAGTGTGATCTTAAAATTGAGGGGGCTCATACAGAACACTTGGATTACTCATTCAGGGAGGGTGAGTTTATATTATGGAACTGGGGGCCTTGTTGATTTAAATAGCTTCTGGGATTTTTCTTTCTTTCTTTCTTTCTTTTTTTGTAAGATTGTTGTGTATTATGTTAGTCTATAATTGTGTTATTCATCGGAATGAATTGTATAATCATAGTGTGATGATGGCATGCAGGTAACCATGACGACTACTATTGTTCCATCCATTTTGCTTTTTTATGCAGCCGTGAATATTTTTAGTGTTCCTATTATTTGATTTTTTTTTTAAATAAAGAATCTAAACTATAAGTCTTTTTCAAGGGATAACTTTGCATAATTGTGTAGTGTTGCTTCCATTTAAAGGCTTAAGTCTGGAATACCAAAAAGGAGACTAGAATTTTTGGTCCAGAGAAAAAATATTCCATCATTGGACAAATCATCCTCTTAGGACTTGATTCTTCATCTTTCTCCTTCATGTTCTCTGACCAATCAAGTCTTATCAAATATTTTCATCCTAAGTATTTATTTCTTAACCTTTGGTTCTCTTTCCACAGAAAGTCTAGTATCACCAACATAGCTATTGCAAATTTAGAGCTGAAAGGGATATCAGAAGCTGTGTCAAAACTTCCATTTTCCAGATAAGAAAACTAAAGGCTATGGAGGTCAAATGACTTGCTTGATGTCACACTGTTAGGAACTATCAAAGGTGGGATTTGATCCTATGTCCCATGACTTCAGAAGCAGTGCTCTTTACTAGGGAGTCAATGTGGTATAATGGAAAGGGTACAGTATTTGGAATCAGAGCACCTGGGTTTAAGATCCTGGCTTTGTCACTTGCACCCTGGGCAACTTACTGAACCCCCTATGGTCCTCCACCTTAAACTTTCACATTTCTCCCTTGACAAAAAATACCTTTGGCACCTGTGTCCCTCCATTCTTCATAAACAAGGTTGTCTTCTTTTTAGATATTATAGTCTTTTTTATGAAGAGAGTGAATTGATATAACAGAAAGGATGTGAATTCAGAGGGAACAAAAATGAAGGATCAAGGGAAATGAGACTAAATGAATCAGAGATGGCATCCAGATGGAAGTACACTGTGAACTGGTTGTTCAAAGAATGGATATTATGGACAAAACCATAAGCTTTTTTATTTTGGATGTTTCTATCTTAAAGTATTCTGCATCCAGTGGGCACTCAGTGAACCTCATTTGACTTCTTCTTAACCAGTGACAAATCAGAGAACTAATGACTTTACAATACTTGAATGACAAGTGGTTCAGCTCACATGTTTATCTGGAGACAGCTCCTCTGATGAATCTCATGGATGTTTTCTGTTACTATCAACTTTCATTAATTTTTCCTATACAGAAAATATTTCCAATAGTAGATATTAGCCTCTTCCCTACCCCCTTCCCTCAAACTTATGCTGGAAAGCAGTTGTAGTATCAGAGAATCTCAGAGTTGAGGTCATAGAATATCTTTACTGAAGAAATCTTAGAGATCACCTAGTCCAATTACTCCCCAAATTGAATTCTATATATAATATCCCTAATAAACGGTCATTCATTTTCCACTTGAAGCCTTTTTTGACATTTAGGAAACAGGTACAATGTATAGAAGTTGAGGGGCCTGGAATAAGGAAGACGAGTTCAATTCTAGCATCAGATACTTGCTAACTTTGTGACCTGAGTATGTCACAACCTCTGTTTGACTCAGTTTCCTCAAGTGTAAAAAAGGGAATAATAATAGCACTTATCTCCCATGGTTGTTATGAGTTTAAAATGAAATAATATTTGTAAAAAAAGCAGTTAGCCTAGTGCTTGGCACATAGTGGTTGTTCTATAAAACCTTATTCTTTTCCCTTCCAAGAAAGAGAAATCCATTAAATCCTTTATCTTTATACTTTTTAGGTCTGAATCTATGATTTCTTTGGTAGAAAGAACTCTCCTCCTAATAAACATCTGTAATCAATACAGGCTTTAGAGAGTTAGATTGGGCACCATGAGGTTAAGTAACTGACTTCCCCATGGTTATGTAGCTAGTGTATATAAAAGTCAAGAGGAACTTAGGTCTTCATAGTTCCAAGGTCAGTATTCCATCCATCAGACCTGATTGTCTCTCCTGCCCCCCCCCCTTTCACTGAGCAGAAATTTCTCATTATACCTTTAACCATACTGTCCTTTCACTTGCCAATCCTTTAGTTGTTTGACAATACCTGTGATCTGTCTTCTAAATCTTACTTCCCTAGGCTAAATATTCCCATTTCCCTCCATTGGTACTTGCATAACACTATCTTGGTTATTCTCTTTTGATTGTGCATTACCTTCTTAATGTCTTTTCTAAAATATGGTGCCATGAACTAGATACAATACTCCAGATGGGATCTGAAGAAAACAAGGTAGAGTGAAACTATTACCTTCCTTGGGGTAAGAGTCTTTTGGTGTGGATCAAAATGATTGTCAAGTCTCAAAGGCCTTAAGTCATGGAGAATTCTTTTCCGTTCTCTCTTTCCTTCACATGTACTGGTACTCAGTCTCTGTTCTACTCACCAGTCACCACAGTCAGAAAGCTTGTGGTTGAGCTACTGTAGTTAGGTCTTTCTGCTTAAAAGAGCTCGTCTCAGAGGGATTTCAGTGGCTGTGCCTTTTTGACATGTCATCTGAACTATAGGTAGCACAGCTCAATATTTTTTTTTTTTTGTAATCCTACCCCCTACATACACACGCACACTTTCAACCTAATCTTGAAATAACTCATTTTGATTTTGGGAGGTGAGGGATAGTTTTATTCAAATCTTTTAAAAATTTCCATTCTTATCATTTGACATAAAATATCTATTTTTAAGATTGAATGAGATGGAATAGTCCATGAAGTCTCTTCCCTGGTAACATGTATATTTCAAGACAATAAAAGAATTGATGACAGTTTTAGAATTATAGAGTCAAAAAATGTTCCAGCTAGAAGGATGTTTAGAGGTCACCTAGTCCAAACCTTTCATTTAAGAGAGATTGAAATAGAGGTCTACAGAGAGGAATTGAATTCTTCGAAGCTCAGGAATAGAATCCATTTCTAAGAATCTCATTAACTGAAAACAAAGAACAGAAGTATAATCAAGTCAAAGTGCATTTATTAAATCTTACTATGTGTCAGGCAGGGTGTTGAGCTCTGAATATAGATATTCACAGAAAGAAACAAAGACAGTCCTTGCCCACTAGGAACGTATACAATGGGTATAAGTGCTGTTGGAGACAAGTATAGGAGGGGGGCACCTGGGCAATTCATACTGTGTGGCTTTATCTTGGGATGTAGCTGCTCATCACCCCCTTTTACTCACCTCTTATTGGCTCTCTAGACATCCCACATCAGATCCAGCTGAAACAGATTCAACTAGAGAATGTAAGTTGGGGTGTAAATCAAAGAATAAAGGGAGGAAATTCAGTATTAATGGCAACACATGGATTGGGGCCCCCTAGGGCTGCTGGTCATCTTTAGTAGTCCCCATGTTTTCTTTTCTACTAAAATATACTCATCCTTGAAGGTTGCTTTGTGCTTTACAAAGCAGACCACATGACATAGGCTCCTTGGATACCTCCATCTTCACCTTAACATCTCTGACCTTCTATTTTTTTCTTTTAATCTTAATTTTAATCTCAGAGGAAGAGCTTTCTCTCTTCTTCTCTAAATGCAACATTTCCACCTATACTCTGGACCTCTTTCCTTTTCCATCTCCTCCTGAACTTTAATACCATGATTAACCATTTCCTCTCAAATATCTTTGATCTTTTCCTTTCCATAGACCTTCCTTCAGGCTTCAAATGTGTTCAACTCTTCTTTGTCACTGGAGAAAAGAATACTATCAAAATCACTTTCTTGATTCTGCTAAACCTAGTTAACATTTAATTTCTTTCTTTCTGGTCCATAACAATCACTTCCAAGGCTCCTCAGGTTATAGATGGAAGAAACCTTGTGGAGCATTTAGTCCAACCCCTTTATTATACATATTAGGAAACTGAGTCTCAAAGAGGTTGAAGGAGTAGTCTAAGGTAACAAAGGAGTAGCAGAGCCTAGATTTGAACCCTGCCTCTCTGATTCCAAATCTGGCAATTTCTCCAGCTCTATGCTGCCTTCTAAGGCATGACATATATTACTTCCACTTCCTGTCCACAAATTCCTTTCTCAATCCTTGGAATATGGTTTCTGTCCTAATCTCTTAAGTGATGTTTCTTTCCTCTTTGAGGGTAGAAGCTGTGTTTTCTCCTTCCCTTTAATCTTAGTCTTTATCACAGTGCCTAACATACAGTAGTTATTTAGTCATTTTTCAGTCCTGTCAATATTCATGACCCCATTTGGGGGTTTCTTGGCCAAAAAAAAAAATGGAGTGGTTTGTCATTTTCCTCTCCAGCTCATTTTGCAGATAAAGAAGTGACTTGCCCAGGGTCGCAGAGCTAAAAAATGTCTGAGGCCAGATTTGAATTTAGGAAGATAAGTGAGTCTTCCCAATTCCAGACCCCATATCTATTTATTGTGCCAAATAGCTGCCCCTGGCACATAGTAAGTGCTTTATAAAATGGTTGTTCATGTCCCCACTGATCATTTTCTAGGCAAATGCAATGAAATTTTCTTCAATTTCCCTGGAATATTTATAATGTTGACCATCCCCTAGTTCATGAAACCCTTTTCTAGTTCATATATTTTTCATCTATGGTACTTTCTCTTATACTTTAAATATGTTCTTTATAAGTCTTTTTAAATTTTATTGTTATTTTTTGGTCCTTGACCTCTTCCAATATTATACTTACTAAGATAGTTAATGTACTATCATGACTTGGGGCTATCTACATTGATCATACCCTTAATGGGACATGTATAATCTATATCTGATTATTTACCACCTCAGGGAGGAGAGGGAAGGATAAATTTTGGAACTCAAAACCTTAAAGACATTGGTCATACCCACATATCCAGGTTTTACCTGGTCTTTATTCCCAAGCTTCACATTTGTGATTGTCTCTAGCACATCTCTGTGTGGTAGGTCTTGTTACAGATTTCAACTCAGAACGTTGAAAACTAAACTGATCACGGTCTCCTACCCCCAGACTATCATTTACCTGTTGTCCATTTCCCAGGATTCCACTATGGTCAGGACTACTGTCATCTTTTCCTGACTTTTCCTGTATTCATTTTGTCTTTTCCATTCTTGAATTCCTTATATTGAATATATGAACTTAACGTTGTTTCTTCCTTTGAAATTTCTCCTACTTCAAACAGTGGATAGAATATTAGGCTTGGAGTCAGCAAGTTCTGAGTTCAAATTTGGCCTCAGTCACATTGTAGCTATGTGACCCCTGGCAAATTGCTTACCTTCTATTTGTCCCTATTTGCTGATCTGTAAATTGAGATAATAACATCTACCTAGTAGGATTGTTGTGAGGATCAAATGAGATAATATTTGTAAAGCACTTAGCCCAGTGTCTGGAATACAGTAAGTGCTTCATAAATGTTTCCTCCCCTTTCCTTTCACCTTCACCTTCATCTTCCCTTTCCCCAAGACCATGTATAGTCATTCTATCTCTCACATGCCTCTACCTTTTTAGCACTTGTTCATATAGTTGGGCACCCCTAAACTTTCATTAATACCATGAATGTGTTATTTGTCTTCATTGGAAATAAACCCATGAGAGAGAAATTTAAACTGAAGGAATTCATCTAGAGTATTATACTGTTAAGGATGTAACCTGGGACTAACACTTTTGTAGAACTAAGCATCTTTCTCTCTCTTTCTTTGCTTCCTTCCTTCCTTCCTTCCTTCTTTTCCTTCCTTCCATTTGCTTTGAGGCAGGCTCGTCTTGGTGAAGGAAATGGCAAATGACTCTAGTGTCTTTCTCAAGAAAATCCTAAACAAGGTCACAAAAAGTTGGACATAACTGAAACAAATAAAAGATTAAAACAGTCTGGTCTGGAATTGGGAAGAACTGTGACATTTATAAATGGTTTGTTCATGAGCAAGTCACTTAATACACACAAGTCTCAGTTTCCTTGAATGCAAAATGAGTCTGGTGATATGTATACTAAGTACCTCTCCTGTTGGTTGTAAGACTCAAATGAGACAGTGTGATGTATATCAAGTGCATGGCATGCTTGGAATGCTATGTAAATGCCAACTACCATTAGAGATTTTGAGTACAGGTAGCATGATAACTGCTGAATAAACAGAAGAATGGTATGAGTCAACAAAAAAAAGCACATTTGGAATCCAAGCTCAGGATCACCTTCAGTGCTGGTTACAGGTTACCAATCCTCTGGATAAGCATCACTCCTTTCCACTGTAGGTTTAATTTCTGGAGAATCTCTTGTTTTGCTGTCTATTCTAACTTCAGGAAAACATTTTCTCAAAGTAATGCTTTCAGGGGCAGCTAGGTGGCGCAGTGGATAGAGCACCAGCCCTGGAGTCAGGAGGACCTGAGTTCAAATTTAGCTTCAGACACTTATCACTTACTGGCTGTGTGACCCTGGGCAAGTCACTTAACCCCAATCGCCTCACAAAAATAAACAAAACAAAAAAATCAAATAATGCTTTCTCATCCAGCAAGAGCTGACACAGCATATTATGGAGCCACTACCTTTTTAAAGGGCTATCTTCTTATTGTACTATTAGGGATTTGAAATTGTTACCTGCTTTAGAGAATGGTAGTTGTAGCTTTTGAGGTCATATGGAGTTTTAAAGTCACCTTAATCCAGTTTGGGGAAATAGATATTGGGATTTATAAACATGTTTAATTTCAGTGGTTAAACCTATTTCCTAATAAAAGCCAAAAAACCAAAAATCCCTTAATGCTTTTTTACAATTTAATTTATATTTTATTGTTTATTAAAAGGATTGGGGGCAGCTAGGTGGTGCAGTGGATAAAGCACCAGACCTAGATTCAGGTGGACCTGAATTCAAATTTGGCCTCAGACATTTGACACATACTAGCTGTGTGACCCTGAGCATATCACTTAATCCTAATTACCCTGAAAAAAAAATAGTATCTTAAATTTATTAATAAATAACATTTATTAATACAATATGAAGTGAATGCCCTGCTTCATTGTGCCCCATAATAGATCTAGTAGATGAGGAGTTTTAAAGAGAAACAATAACCTCTAAACCACATATAAGGATCCCTGAGAGCTGCCTCAATTACACTTAATTCATTGAGTTTTGTTACTGCATGACCAAACAGGGGAGTATTTGATCCCTTTGTACTAGACTATAATCCACATGAGGACAGGAATTATATATTTATTTATTTAGTGATGTCCCCTATTGCCTAGCACAATGTTCTGTATGCATTAATGAATGTCAACTGGATTACTGAGTTGAAAGGAAAAGAATTCAAAAGGAGAATTTTTATTGGGACACAGTGTCCTTATTTGAGCATTATTGCCATGAAATGTGTGACTTTATCAAAGAATAGCAATTTGAAGTTAGCCATACTCATAAGTTCAATTAAATAGTCAAGAGTCTTTGGGGAATTAGAAGGTTACTGCTCCCTAGAGAAAGATTAGTAACCAATGAACAGCTTTGCTCTATAGGTAAGTTTCAAACTGAGACATCAATTTTGTCAGAACCTCTGCTATTTTCCCTGTGGTCATGGTTCGATTATGTGGTCACATATATTTGAAGAACCAGCTTTACATATAAAATGTTTTCTCTTCTGATCTCAGGTGACGATGTGGATGTTTTTACTTTCCTGTTTCTGCCTTGAGGTTTAATTTTCATAATTTTTCCCTTGAGTTTTCATATCATCTATTGACTATTTTTCATGTTTTCTACTCTTCCAAACATATTTGAAGTGGGACATGGATCTTTAGACACATAGGGGCAGCTAGATGGCACAGTGGATAGAACAAAGCTACTTAAACAGTGGGTGACCCCATATGAATTTGGGGGTCACAAAAATTTGGTGGGGTTGTATAAAAACTTCTTGGATGAAAAAGGGGTTGTGGATGGAAAAAGTTTAAGAAGCCCTGGGATAGAGTACAGGACCTGGAGTCAGGAAGGCTTATCTTCATGAGTTCAAATCTAGCCCGATACTTACTAGTTGTGTGACCCTGTGCAATTCACTTAACTCTGTTTGCCTCAGTTTTCTCATCTGTAAAAAGACTTAGAGAAGGAAATGGCAAACTACCCTAGTATCTTTGCCAAGAAAACCTCAAATGGGGTCACAGAGAGTCAGACATGACTAAAGTGATTGAACAACAACAAAAAATGCCTCTTTTAATCAGATCACATCCAACTATGTGTTGTCAAGGAAGTTGTGCTGGCTTGGTTCCATGTTTTCTCTAGCTTCTTGGAGGAAAACATAATAATACCTCTGTTCAATAAAAGGCAACAAAAATCATAGTATGTTGGCAAATTGTGTATGACCCCTCTCCAAATTTAATGTCTCCTTCCCCAATAATTTCCTATCAAATCAGATAAATTATTACTTGTAGCCCTGGAAAGTCACTCAGAGAGGCAGTATGGTGTAGTGACTAGAGTACTGTGCTTAATGTCAGCAAAACCTGGATTCAGATCCTGTCTAAGGCATGTGCTGGCAAGCTGTGAATGCCAGAGAAAGCCACTTAACCTGGAGCCTCAGGTTTGTCATCTATAAAACGGAGGATGATAATTACACAATTCACAGAGGTGTCATGAGGGTCAAGTGAGGTAATGAACATAGAACACCCTAAATATATGTAAAGCCTTAAATAATGTAAGTTTTTTTTTAAATATTTTTCTAAGATTCAGTTTCTTTATCTATAAAATGGGGATAATAATAGTACTTCTGTATTGGGATTACTGTGAAGCTCAAATTAGAGAAATGTACGTCGAGTACTTACAAAACTTCAAATCTTTATATCATTGTCAGCTACTATTGACTTTTCAGAGCCTCAGTTTCTTCATCTGTAAAATGAGTATTAAATCCTTACACGCCATACCTCATCAGGGAGGAAAGTGTTCTTTGAATACTAAAGAGCTCTGCTGTGGGGATTGTCGTTGTTATTAATCGAGTATTTGTTGAATACCTAGGATGCAATTACCACTATGCTAAGCTCTACTGCTCCTCCATTTCCTAGATAAAATAAATATAAATATGTCCACCTCAACAATATTCAGAGCTTCTCTATAGATTCGCACATGGAAAGAGAGGCATTAAAGTTCCTTTAGGCCGAATGAGTCCTTTCATAAACTTCATGTTAAATATCAGTTCAGCCAATCCTTCCTTTGAGGTCCTGGGCATATGGGTGTATTTATTTCCTTGGAGATACGATAGCACCATTCCTGTGTCACTCATCCTCTATCACTTGCCCCACAGAAAGGAAGGTTTTTGTTTTTTTGTTTTTTTTTTTTTCCCCCTGAGAATAAATTGTAAAGAAATCAGGGCTCATGCTGACCTCAGGTTCCCAGCCCTGCCAGACTGTGGCAAGTCACCCAGCCAAATTGACAGTGTCTGGAGAAAGACTTCAGGCCTCCCTGTACAGTCTTCCGCTACCACCCAATGCCTGAATCTTTACACACTTCAAATTATCCATTCTAAACAGTGAGTTCTTTGATAGCCAGCAGCTATGGTTTTTGTGAGGTTCTCTTCTGATAATAGCCCAATGACTAGACAGGCTACTGCCCAGACCTCATGAAACCCAGCCATGAGTAACCTTTCATCTGTCCGAAAAGCAACATTCACATCATATTTTTCTCCTGATGGAGTCAACCCCGTACTTTCCTTTCCAATCTCAGATAACTATTTATTTTTCTAGCTAATACATAGAGGGCAGAGAGCAAAGTATTTCATTGCTTTGCTATTGCCAGTGAATGATTGTAGAGATTTCTTTTTTTTGCTGCTGCTGCTGCTGCTGCTGCTGCTGTAATAATCTTAGCCTTTTCTTCTCACTGATAGTCATCTGCCACTTTCCCAGGACATGCTGAGAAAACCAGTAAATAGAGGCAAGAGATACATGTCCTTTACAAGCACTTAACCAAAGCTCTAACACAGTCAAGGGCCTCATTTTTCTTTTTCAGATAACACCTGGACGGAATGTCCTTTCCTCCCAGCAAGCCCATAGTCTCCACAGATAACCCTTGCCACTTAACTTTTATATAACCAGTCTCACCATCAAACACATCCTTATGGCTGCCATTAATCCAATTTCAGAAGTTTGTTGGCCAGCCTGATCCATGAGGGTGAATCTCTTAAGCATTTCTACTGTTGCCGGAGCTAAAGTGACCATGAGCTGTCCTAATATCATGATCCATGATGGAATAGAGATGGCCCTTGGTTCTCCACATGATGCTACCTCCATAGCTTCTTCCTTTTCCCCATTTTTACACCACCTACCTAAGTTCAAGCTCTCATCAAATTTCACCTAGACTCTGATGATAACTTTATATTGAGTTTCTTTGCCTCAAGTCTAGGGGTTCTTAACCTTTAGTGTGTGTTGTGGATTCCTTTGGGTAGGGTGGTGAAACCTATAGAAATTTTCTCAGAACGATATTTTAAAACAAGTAAAATAAAACATAAATGATGAAAAAGGAAACTAGTAGTATCAAACTACTGTTATCATATTTTACAAAGTTCACAGATCCAAGGTTAAGAATCTCTGCCTCAAGTCTCTTTCTTCTCCACTCCTTCTCTATAGTTGCCATTCCCTAAAACACATCTACAACCATAGCACGCCTTACTCAAGAAGCTCCCTTGGATCTGTTGCTTATAGGATCAAATACAAACTCCATTCTTTGGCACTTATAGCCCTGGACAATTTGGTTTTAGTCTTCCTTTGTGGGCTTATCATCCACTGTTCCCCTTTATGTACTAGTTGTGAAATTCAGTTTCCTCATCTGTAAAATGAAAACAATAATTGCACCTGTTTTTGAGAGTTTTAAATGAGATACTATTTGTAAAGCACTTTGCAAACCTTAAAGAGTTAAATAAATGCCAGCTAGTATCATGATGATAGTGGTGGAGGTGATATTTACTATTTGCCAAGCTCTGAGCTAAACTCTAACCTCTACTTAATGACAAAATATATAAAACCAGTATATGCAATATATAAATAAAATAAAAATATTTTACTCAATATTAATAGAATAAAGTAATCATTTTAGAATATGAATGCTAAGTGTGTTAATATATTATTCCTCATGGCACAGTGGATAAAGTACTGGCCTGGATAGGGGAAGACTCATTTTCCTGAGTTCAAATCTGAGACACTAGCCTCAGACATTAGCTGTGTGACCCTGGACAAATTACTTAACCTTTTTGCCTCAGTTACCTCATTTGTAAAATGAGCTGGAGAAGGAAATAGCAATCCACTCTGGTATCTTTGCCAAGAAAACTCTAAATGGGGTTATGAAGGATCAGACATGACTGCAAAATGACTGAACAACATCACTGCTCACTAGTAAAATGCGTTTTAACAGGGAGGTTTGGGGAGTTAATATTATAATTAAAAATGGGAGTATCTGAATCAGAATGACAGTGTGGGAAATAGTTCCAGATTGATAGAGCCTTGGAGTATCCAAAACAAAAGGAATGAATGAGTCAATCAACAAGGAATTTATTAAGTACCTACTACTTCTGCTGTTAAGTGAAGAAGATAAAAAGAAAAAAAAATAACAAAGAGCACTTGCCTTCAATAAATTTTACATTCTAATGAGGGAAATATCTAAATACCTAGGCATATAAAAGGTATATACAGAGTGGGTGGACAGTCATTTATGAAGGGAGGGGGAATGGGGAAGGCATTAGCAACTGATGTGTGGGCAGGTAGCCTGTTCCCTACTTTACTTGCATGCAGGTTTTTCTCAGATACTTGCTAAATCTGTCATTGTTTGTAGTCCTAAACAAATAATCCTTTCTTGACTCCTCATCTTTTTTGACTGTCACCGAGTGGTATGTCAGAGATAAAATAGTTATTTGGTTGTGCTATACTTAACTCTCAAATCACAATGAACCACATATGAGCTAATAGAACTTCAGAATGTTTTAAATCTGGCAAACATCACAGAAAGTTAAAATGAGGTATCTAAAAGGAAAAGATGGTGTGTTCTTAAATGGAATTAAAAGGGCCAATTGTAGAGAACTTAAGTGAACCAAAGACTAGGGATTTTGCTCTTATTTGCAAATAAAAGGAAGATTCCTGTAGGAGAAATCAGAGTGGAAGGATGGTATGAAATCATGTCATTTCTTGGGAGCCTGGAAAACTATAAAGTAATGAATATCATTATTCTATTAATATATGCTTGCATTTTCATGACATTTTCCAAATTTGATGCAAGGAAGAAGATACCAGCAAAAAAAAAATGCTTTTGAAATAACTTACCAGATTTGTAAAGTTCATAAAAAAAAAAGAATCTCTTTTTAAAAAGCCTCATTTAAAAAAAAATGAAAGGCTGCAGAAATTCATTATAACCCAGATTCAAGCTGAATTGTTCTAAGAAGGCAATATTCTGGCCACTGCATTTCACTATAAAATAGATACTGGCTTCCAAATGATACGTCATGCTTTGTACTCATCCTTCAGTTTCCTCATAGTTCATCACTTTTGTTGTTTCCTCTTTCCCTCTCTTTAAAAAAGACTAACTTGAAGAGAAGAGGAATCAGTGGATTGAGCTTTTTATCTCTAAAAAATACCCGGGTCGGGGCAGCTAGATGGCGCAGTGGATAGAGCACTGGCCCTGGAGTCAGGAGGACCTGAGTTCAAATCCGGCCTCAGACATTTAACACTAGCTGTGTGACCCTGGGCAAGTCACTTAACCCCAATTGCCTCACCCAAAAAAAAAAAAAATACCCAGGTCCCTCAATAAGAATCTGTGATGTTAATAATACAGATACTCCCTCCCTCCAGTCATGCAGATAGCAGCATCCTGTAAGTGCCTGCCCAACCTGTGTGACTTTTATCTGTGTCCTCTTATAAATTCACCCATCAGGATCCATCCAACATGGTATTCTCGGTTTCTCTTTTCATGGATTTCGTTGGTGTAATTAAGTTGGGCACATAGTTGAAGGAAGAAAGGGAATGTACAAAAATCCTTTTAATGACCTCAAGTCAGCTTGAAACAAAAGCCTCATACTAAATCTTTTTAAAAAGAACTCTTGAGCAAGATTACTATATTTTTTCCCCTAGCTTCAACAAATGTGCTTTAGAAGCCAGTGTGGTGGGCAGCTATGTGGAGCACTGGATAGAGTACTGGCCCTGGATTCAGGAGGACCTGAGTTCAAATCCAGCCTCAGATACTTGACACTTACTAGCTGTGTGACCCTGGGCAAGTCACTTAACCCCAATTGCCTCACAAAAAAAGAAGAAGAAGTCAGTGCGGTACAATGGGTCTGGAGGCAGAGCATCTGGGTTCAAATCCTGGCTCTGATAATTATGACTTGTGTGACCTAAGTCAAGCCAATTTTCAATTCAGGGTCTCAGCATCCTCATCTGTAAAATGAGAGAACTCTACTAGATAGCCTCTTAGATTCTGTATAATCTTCATTGTAATTTGGTCCTCCATTCAGTAATTCAGGGGTTTTGAACTTTTTTAGTGTCATGGATCCCTCTGATACTGTTGAAACCCTTGGGGTCCTTGTCAAAATGATGTTTTAAATACATGAAATAAAATACATAGTATCACAAAAGATGTCAAGTGCATTGAAATATGATGACCAAAATATTTTTAAGTTGATTGACACCAGCATAAGAATCCCTGTGGTAATATAACTTTTGTGATTACCAGGAGCTAATAGGACAAGAGTTTCAAATATAATCTCTTAGTAATTTTCTGACATTTGGGTAGCACAGACAATTATGATGACATAGAAGTAGTCCATTACTGATATTTTAAAAAGGCTTATTTTTGGAAAGAAGCAACCCCTCCCCCGCAAAAATATCTGGTTCCTTTCTGTATAATTGCAAAAATTAGACGTCACTATATTAAGAAAGAGTTAAGTAAACTCTGTAGGCAAAGATAAATAAAGAGTAGGGAGCTGTTCAGATGGAGAATCCTGTTGATAAATCAATGTTGTTGTCTTTTTTAATAGGGAAAAAATGGAGGTGGGGGGAGTAAGGAGTTGGACGAAAAGCCTAGAATGTAGTTAGATTTTGTTCTAGGCTAGCTTCTACAAAAAGGAGGATTTTTTTTAAAAAAAAGATCAGTCTACTACATGAAGGATGCTGGGAGTGTTACAAATTCATTAAATAAGAGTCTCTGTTCTCATAAAACATACAGAAGGTTACTTCATACCTCAGGAAAAATGGTAGCCAGTTATTATGGGGGATCCATGACTGACTTCCCTAAAGGCTTTGGATACATTGGGTATCCCTAGCATTGCCCTCATTTTGTCTTCTGCTTGATATATTTCTATACTTGCTTTTTCTAGTGAGACCTATTCAGTGGCTCCAAGGCAGACGCATCAATGTCTCACTTCTTGCTAAGTTTTCTTTGTGAAGCATGAATAATATATTAGCTAACTTTCTAGCCTGATCACCTAAAACATATCTTTTGTTGAAATAAGCCTTAAGCTGCATGATATGGTAGAACTAAGCTTATCTTTTGCAACATTTCCTGGAAACTCATTTTTCCCTTCAATTTTAGGGGGGGGTAGTTTTCATTTCATAGTTATGTGAATATTTCAAAGAAGGACAAAAATGTTGTCACACAATGTTGTAGCTTCACATGTGGAAATGATGCCCTGAAAATTCTTTATAATGCATTCCAGGGAACTGATTTTTTTAATGTCATGAGGGGAGTGTCACATAGGTTGATTTTGACAAAGTTGTTCTCCCCACCCCCAAGGGAATTCTGTGTGTAAGAAAATATTAAATGGAAATGTGATATGATTATATCATTCACATATATAAGCAGAATGATACTTACATGTAATTACAACAACAATGAAGGCAATAGCTCGCATTTACAAAGTGATCTAAGATTTACAAATCACTTTATAGACATCATTTCATTTGATTTTTACAAAAATCCTTCTGTGGCATTTTAAAAAAATTGTCCTATTTTACAGATGAGGAAACTGAGGAGGAGAGAGGTTAAGTGACTTGTCCAGGATCACAGAGCTAGTAGATATCTGAGGCAAGATTTGAACTCAGGTCTTCTTGACTCCAAGTCCAGTGCCTCCAACTGCATATATGTGAATGTACAAAGGATATGTCATGTCATCAACATGATTGAACTCCCGTTGTGGGAACTCCCCACCCCAAATCAAATTGTACCATATCTAAGACTCTAACATTTCCTGCTGAATGTGCAGTAAATGGACCTGCCACATATGCCCTATGTAACCTTGAAGAAGCCCATAACTCATAGGGAATTGGCTAAGGCCAAAGAGATTATGTGACTTTACTAATATTATGCAATCTAGCAAGTATCATAGGAAGAATTTGCAGCAGGCCCCTAGTCTAGCATTCTCTTCACCATGACATGTTGCCTCTATTCTTTATAACTAGCTTTATGTACACATATTAGTTACTAATTCCTTTTCTATAAGTCTTTGGTCAAAAAGAATGAAAACATGGTCACTTCTGAGTACCACTGAATCCCTTCTGAGCAAGACAATTACAAGGCGAAGTTGTGTGTACAAAGAAGGGTGAATTTATACCACTCTTGAGAGGAAGCTTTAATTACCTCACAGGCTTAAAATGTGAAACTGAAAGTGAATTTACAAACTGAATGAAATGCAATGTAAGCAGGAGTTTCTAAGAAAGGCTGGGATGTAGAAATCAGGACACACCTGGAAATAGGAGTGGTATTTCTCAACACCCAAGGAAATGATTTTCTATGTTTGATTTCTGGTTTGAAACCAAAATTTTACAGACTTGTAAAAATCAGTTTGAAACATTATATTTTGCCAATCCGGGGTGAGAGGGACATATTTTTGCTCAATAGGAATAAAATCATTCAGAAGAAGAGTCATTGTTCCAGGGATCAAGAAAGTTTTAGGAGGGAGAAGGGATTGGTTTTCTAGGCTCCTAAGAAATGACATGATTTCATACCATCCTAACACTTCTAATTTCTCCTATAGGAATCGTCCTTGTTTTTGTAAATAAGAGCAAATCCTTACCTGATCAAAAGGATCAAACCCTAAGTACTACCTTAATTATACTTCTATTAGAAGCATGGGGATCACAGGTCTAGAGCAGAAGGAAACTTCAAAGTACAGCTAGTCCATCTACCTCATTTTACAAATGAGGAAACTGAGGCCTAGAGAGTTTAGTTAACTTTCCAAAGTTTACAGGGGTAGTATGGAGCAGAAAGGATTTGATTTTATGTTCCATGATTCCACATTCAGTAGACAAGGTCATTCAGTAGGAATTTCCATATTCTTTCTGCAGATATACTACCTTGCTTTCCTTTCTTTTGCTTAAGTTTTCTTTCTTCAGTCATATAATTACAAATAATAATCAGAATCAACTACCTTCAGAAACATTTTTACATCCATTTTAGTGCTACTTCATGATATTGTTTTCACACTAGCTTCTAACTGGAAAGGGTTTATTATCCCTTTTGTTTATACACATAAAAGTAGACTTGGTGTAGTAAATGACTTTAGGTCTGTAAGAAATCTTTTTCCCTCTTTCATCCACTCATCCCTTTTTCAGGAATAGTATTCATTGGCCATTGTAGCACTGAAGAAAGTCATCATCAGTGCTTTAATTAGGTTAGGACAGCTAGGGCTTTGCCTCAAAGTAGCAAATTTAGAAGATGCTAACAGCCACCGCCTTCATGGAAGTACTTCCTCCTCTGTCTACCTTGTTACAGACCTTGTCTACCACCTTTCTTGCTTCTATTTCCAGTCCTGCCTCCAGCAGTGGCAGACCTGGTAGTCAGCCCAACTTCACCTCTTATAGTCCAGCATATTTCCCTTCCTTTTCAATATCCCAGTTCAAGCTTACTTCCCTGGAAGCAGAGCAGCTTTTCTTTCCCTTATTGGTAATACATAAGCAGTAAAGAAATGTTAGGGTTCCCAGGCATAAGCTTTTCCCTTTTCCAGGTTATATCCCATTCAAGGTAAATAACCCAACTCTGTTTCCTGACCTGAATATTTTTCTAGTTATGGCCCTAAGCATGATATAGGCCCCCTTATATGAAAGAAGGATAGGATAGCTACCACAAAATTTTCCCTTTAATTCATGTCCCATAATATTACATAATAATAATGATAAGGATGTGATTATAGGAATAATATTAGTTATCATCTATATAGTGCTTTGAGATTTGAGAAATGCTTTATACACATTGTTTCATTTGATCCTCACAATAGCCATGGAAGATAGGTATTATTAATATCCCTATTTTTACAGATGAGGAAACTGAGGCAGACAGCAGTCAAGTAGCTTGTCTAGGTTCAAAAAGCTACTAGTTATCTAAGGCTGGATTTGAACTCAGACCTTCATTACTCCAGGGTCAGTGCTCTAGCCACTATGCTACCTAGATACCTCTCTGTGTTTAGTTTTGTTTTGTTTTCAAAATGTTTCTTATATAACTGGTCTCATATCTGCTCCTATTTGTGTGACCTTGGACAAGCTGCTTCTCAGCATCCTTGTCTTTAAAATGAAGGGATTGGATAAGAAAGACCAAAAGGTCCCAACCAGCTTGAAATCTATAATTCTCACAACTATCATGTGAAGTGGATCATTCAAGTATCATAATTCTCCTTTTACAGATTAAAAAGCTGGCCTCTCTCGACAGTTAAGTGACTCTCCCATGGCTACACAGCAACCAAGGAGCAGAAGTGCAATTTTCAAACCCAGATCTTACCTTCAATCCCATGGTTTTTCCTAATACACACACACCACACCACATCACACCATACACACCATACACACCACACACACCACACACACCACATACACCAAAAACACCAAACATACACATATATACACATCACACACCAAATACCACATAGCACCCCCCCACACACATACACACACACATAAGGGAGAGACATAGGGACTGGACCAGTGATTTATTAGTATAGGTAACGCCTTCTATCAATGCAGACCAGCCGCATCTCTGAAATGAATAGGCATAGAGAACCCCCTGGGTCACAGGATTCAAACATGCCTGCCAGTCTCCAACACTCCTGAGTGTGACCCAGCTAGATTAAAATGTAATTGGGAAATATTTAGCAAAGTAAATAAAATATAATAATCAAACATAGATAATGCAAATATCTGGTTTTTCTAAGTTAATATGGAGCCGGCAGGGATGCTTATGTAAGGTTTAGTGGCTACCATTTCTATTTTTATTTTGACACTACTGAAGAAGAGTATTATGAGGACAAGTGACTTAGCCAGGACCACACAACCTTTGTGTCTCAGAGATAGGACTTGTACCCAGGTCTTCCTGGCTTCAAGGCCAGTGTGTTCCTTTATGCCATGCTCCCTCTCATAGGACATGTTAAAGAAAAAAAGACAACTATAATTTGGTGCTGGTTGTAGTCATCCCCTTTGCTTAGATGCAGTATGAAAACCTGAGGCATATTAGATATCTGATAGCTCAACAGCCTTTATATTTTTCAGAGAGTGGCATGTAAAGGCTGCAGCTTGGTAACTGTAGAATTGTCCTTTTATGGGGAGTGAGGTATAGTCTCTTTTTGAAGACATTTGTCAGTAAGGCTGCTTTTTATATGTTGGCAGAGTTGAGCTTTAGATTTTTAGTCATTTTCTTAAATAAAATATCACTTATTTTTATTAATCAATCCATTTAGAAAATTCTTACCTGTTCAAAAGGAGCAAACCCTAATTACTGCCTTAATTATCCATGCAGATAGGATGTTCGAAGTAAGGACGTGAAGGCAATTTTGTTAGAGACACTTTGGATAGATTCTGTCAATAACAATGAAAAGAGTTTAATTTCATTTCATTATAGTTCAGAAGCCTCCCCAGGGTGCAATTTCTGATTTCTTGCCACAGGAGTCTATTGAACTATTAGCAAAACAAAAGCATGTATTGTTTTTTTAATCAGCTACTCTAGCTTTTTATTATGATTATAGCTTAGGGGATATATATATATATGTATACACACACATACATATGTGTGTATGTATATATGTATATACTTACATACATATATATGATATGTATATAAATATGTGTGTACGTGTATATATAATGCCTCATATGCCATGAAAAAAGTAAGCTGAGATATAAATGTTTGGAATTAAAACCTGAAAACACAAAATATATGTACCAGGCTTGGTTTGGAGTGGCACACATTTGATAACTGTTTTTCACTTTGGGGTACATTTTTGATCTCTAACCATCAGTTAGGGTTCCAGACATTGCTTAGTCTTTATTCACTTGTTTAAAAAGTCAGAATGAAATGAGATTAAACATTGGAAAGATAAAATTAAAGATAAAGATAAAACTAACATCTGTGATCATACAATTTCAGAAACATGGGGGACACTCAGACTTTGAACTGGGAAACTTTGTGCAACTCCAAAGGTTAGGAGAAAAAGAATGGTCTATTGGAATAAGAAAGGAGAATAAGAAAAGCTCTATCGGAAAGATTGCTGGATTTGGGGTCTTTCTCTCTTCCAATATTTGATGGTGATCATGATACCAGCTAGTCTTTATATGTCTTAAGTGTTTCAAAGTACTGTGCAAATAAGATCTCATTATTGTCACTAGAACTTTGCAATGCAGTTGCTATTAGTATCTTCATTTTGCTAGTTAGAAAACTGAGTCAGAGAGAGGTTAAGTGATTTATTTGGTACATGGTCACACAGAAAGTGTTTGAAATCAGCTTTGTACTCATATTCCTGATTTAAGGCCCAATGCTATATGCAATGTGCCCATAAGCTACCTTGCTTTTAATCCCTACAGCAATACCATATAATTAATTCTATAGTTATTATTATCCCCATCTTATATATGAGAAATTTGAGGCTCATAGGGGTTAAGGGACTTATTTATAGACACTTAGCTAGATGAGTGTAGGAAACAAGACTTCAATCTGGGTCTCCCTAAATCCAAGTCTACCATTCTATGTATTATATATAGCATGCTGCTTAGCATACCAGGAAAATTTATCTAAAATGAAGGTCATATTCAAGGGTGATGAGGGTGGGGTGCAAGTAGTGAATGGAAGCATTTTATGAAACTATTTTTGTGATCTGAGTCCATTGTACTATACTCGAGTGGTAGAGAGGACAGGGTAGATACAAGAGATATTAAAGTAGTAGAATCAATACAATTTGTTCACCCATTGGGTATGAGATAGCAATGCAAAAGAAGAATCCTAGATGGCCCTAATATTTTAAATATATAAAAAGAGGTAAATAGCAATGCTCAACCTTAAAAGTGAAGTCAGGAGGAGGCACACATTTGAGGTGAAACAAATTCACTTGAGTTCTAGATATATTGAATCTGAAATCTAATCTACTTCTGATATTTCCAAGTGGATGTGTCCTATAGCAGTTAGAGTTGTGGGTCTGAAGCCCAGAGTTCAAGGGTAGGAACACAGATTTGGGAATCACCTGCAATATGGTTGAAACATTGGGAGTTGAGGGAATGGAATTGCCAAGGGAAAATAGAATATGGTGGAGAACCAGACACTTTAGAGAATATTTATATCAAAGGCATATGGAATAGGATATATATCTATTGTCTGTCTCCTCTCTGCCTAAAATGCTATATTCCCCCTTAAAATGGCCTGTAATTTTTCTTGTCTTCTTTCATCTCAAATCCATATCTTCTGTATTCATAGTGCCTATCTTCCCTTTTGAGGTTATCATCCATTTATACTAAATATATATGGCATATACTTAGTTTGTTTTTTTTTTACATATTGTCCCCTATTGAAATGTAAGCTCTTTGAGGGTAGGGGATGTTTTGTCTCCCTTTTTTGTATCTCCAGAGATTCACATAGTTCCTGGATCATAATAAGAGCTTAATAAATGTTTGTTGACTGAATGACCAGCAGTAACTAGTATTTCTATACTACCTTAAAGTGTGCAAAGCACTTTAAATGAATTATTTCATTTGATCCTCATAATTACCCAGCAAGGGAGGTGCTATAGGTATTGGGGACCCCATTTTACAGATAAGAAAGCTGAGGTGAAATGCCATTCAACTGTTTGGTGTCAGAGGGAAGATCCAAAATCACATCCAAGTCCACCAGTCCAGCTACTACATAATACCAGTTAGAGTGATTGGTAGGGTTTGGAATCAGGGAAGGAATATGTTTCAAAATCCAAGGGAGAAGATAATATAAAATGAAGACAGGGTGGTCAATAGTGTCAAATCCTGCAAAAAAGATCATTAAGTTTGAGAAATGGAAAAAATCTGAATTACATTTGGTGATAAGGAAGGCATTGATGACTTTGGGAAAGCAATTTCAGTAGAATGGTGGGGGTAAATAGGATGGGCATAAACCTAATTGAAAAAGATTGAGGAGTGAATAGCTGGTAAAGAAATGGAAGAATAGGGTAAAAACCATTTTTAGGTGGATTGGGTAGAATTCACATTTAAAAAAAATATGTGAACATTTTTTTAAAAATGTGGGCAGATAACAAAAAAAAAATGTGGGCAGAAGCCAGTGTGTAAGGAGAAATTAAAGGTGCCTGAATAAGAAAAAAAAAATTGGAACAAATTGTTGGAGGAAAGTCCAACAATTACTATATAGTGTCTGACACAGAGTAGTTGCTTAATAAATGTTATTTTATTGAAGTGCAAAGGGATTGAGATCAGAGGTGCAGAAGTCAGTGATGTAACCAAGGAATTTTGGGGAGTGCAGAAAGCGTTCGAGGAAGCTTTTCAGATAGTTTGAATCTCTTCAGTGAAATAGGAGGCACAAAATTATGCTTCAAGAATGAGGGGCATGGGGCGATTGAGGAGTTTGAAAGAGGAAAGGATCTGGACCTGCTGCTATGGTTAATTAGCTAGGGAGTCAATAAGAGAGTAGTGGGAGCATTGCTGAGCAGCAAGGAATGTCCTGTTGAGGTTATGCTCCATAAATTTTTAGTAAGTGAAAGCTCAATATTTTCTTTCTCCAAGGGATGCCCAGAAACAGAATTGGCAGAACCAATTTTATCATGGTGACCCAGGAATGAAGATTAGCAGCAAGGGGTGGAGAGAGGGATTCCATCATAATGACTGGTGAATCATTACAATGGCTGACCATAGTCTCAAGAAGGCTGGTCATGATGTCAGTGAAGCCAGGATGGAGAGGATGAACTGAGAGAAAATACAGGGTTCAAGTGCTCGGAAGTCAGAATGAGATCAAGGGTAAACTTGAGTGTGATTGAGAAAGTGGGAAGGGTGGAAGGGTAGGATGTTATGGTCATAGGTAGTAATATAAGAGATGGGGACATTCTGTGAGATGGTAAGAAATGATTGTACTAGGGTGTGGTTGAGCTGGGATAGAAGAAGAGGTCTTTGAAGCCATTTGGGTCAAGAAATGGCTAGACTTTTGGGGGCATGGTTCAAATAAGTCTCAAAATATCTGAGGATAATAGGTCAAGAACAGGAAGAACCACCCTATTTTATATATGAAAGAAACTGAGGCCGAGGAAGGTTAAGTGACTCGAGATTCACAGGCAGTAGGTATCAGAGGCTGGATTTGAATCTAGGGCTTCTGGCTCTTGAGTCAGTGTTCTTTCCTCTGCACATACTGATTTTCTTCATGAGGAGGAAAGGGGATGGGGTGGAAACTCATGCATGTACTAGGTACAAAAGTCACTGGAAAAGCTGGGGAAAATGATGCAGAATGTAACAAAAGGGAAAATCATGCCAAACAGATTCTATGGACTTCTGCTTACTTGATATTTCTATCGAATAACTTCAAGGTTCTCTGAGAGACCCTGAAAGCACTGTGAGCAAGTAACAACCAAATTCTTGAAGTAAAACGAGAACCACTTTAAAGATATGCAGACGGCAGTTTTTTCCCTTAATCACAAATATTTACAACCTGTCCTGCGAATTGCTTCATTGTGGTTTTTATATCATTAGGCATAGCACTTTTCATATTATCGCACATCATCAACCTTCATTGATTCAAATATGGCTAAATAAAACTAACTGCCAGATTTAATTATAAACAACTAATTATTTTTATGTTTAATTAAATTGAATTATATTTCCAGTTGTGGGCTGTTGACTAAAATTAGTCCAGAAAGAGCCTGAAACTATTTGTGGTGTAGGGTCCACTATAAAGAGTAATAGTTGAAAGTAAGTGTATTGGAAGCCATACACAGGACCCCATTACTAGCTCTTGGGAAATGAATACTTTGTCTCCATAGATCTTTATGGGGACACATACTAACAATTACAGTCTACTTTTATTTATAAAAGCAATTACAATTTGATGCATCTGCTGATCTGGCTAATGGGAAGATCTCCAGTGAACTATAGCAACTAGATTATTCAAGAGGTTTATATAATTGCTGATTTTCACATTCAGAGGGCTTGGGTACCTTCTATATTACAACCTATGCCACTGTAGTGGATATTGAGTGTGTGTGTGGTGGGGGGTGCAGTATATGTCCATGGAAGGAGTAAGGCCAATGTGAAGCAGTTCAAAGAGTATAACCAGACCTTGAGTAGGTCATAGTGACCAGGAGGACAGAAGGAGATCAAGACAGATAGATGGGGGGAAGGGGAGGGGAGAGAAAGAGACAGGGACAGGGAGGGAGGAAGAGAAAGTGAGAAACAGAGAGATACTCAAGTCAATTAATTAAAATATTAAATTGAAGCCATGACCTTTATGACTATATCTACATTGGTTTAAATGAACAGTGGATGAGCTATCCATTCATGATCTGACCTCACATCTTTCTTCATAAAAGTCTTACAGTGTCCCCTCACTCTCCCTACCCCCAAAACAGGAACAATAATAATTTTGTAATTTCTGGCCTAATTTAACACTTTTAAATTGTAGAGATGAAGAAATAAATAGATCTCTAAGTTTTCAGATTATGTTATTTATTTCTGCTTTGGGAAGGGGGGGCTAAATGTCAGGAAGTAGGGTAAGGAAGAAAAATATGAAGATTAGAAGTTCTATGAGGGAACAGAAAATAGGCCAAGGTGGTGAAGAGTGGTTAAATGTGTTCTAATGTTGTTACTTTGCCACATTAGTGAGTCTCTGATCTTGTTGGTGTAGATACCCCCTTCAGTGAAGGAGATTTCAACTATTCTATGCCTTGGAAAGATGAATCTTTTCCATATCTCTCTTTCTTTTCTTCCTCCCTCCTTCTCTCCCTGCTTCTCTCACTTTTTCCTTCTCCTCTTTCTCTCCTTCCTTTCTCCCTCCTTTCCTTTTATATAATCACCAAGCATTTGACTAATTGCTACCTTTTCCCCCTTTGATTGAGTATACCATCTGACTCCTTTTTTATATACCTCAGGAAAGACATAATGGTTTCTAGAAGGACAAACTGTGGAAAATGAACTGCATAGTATTTGACAAAAACTACTGGGAAAACTGGAAGATAGTATGGCAGAAACTATGCATAGACCAACATCTTATACCATATACCAAAATAAGGTCAAAATGGGTTCAAGATTTAGACATAAAAGGTGATACCATAGATAAATTAGGAGAGGAAGCAATAGTTTACCTCTCAGATCTATGGAGAGGAAAACAATTTATATCCAAACAAGAAATAGAGAATATTACGAAATGCACGATGGAAGACTTTGATTACATTAAATAAAAAAGATTTTGTACAAACAGAAGCAATGTAGCCAAAATTGGAATGGAGGCAGAAAGCTGGAAAACAATTTTTACAGCCAATATTTCTGATAAAGGCCTCATTTCTAAAATATATCAGAAACTAAATCAAATTTATAAAAATGCAAGTCATTCCCCAATTGAGAAATGGTCAAAGGATATGAACAGGCAGTTTTCTGATGAAGAAATCAAAGCTATTTATTGCCACATGAAAAATTATCTACATCACACTATTAATTAGAGAAATTCAAATGAAAACAATTCTGAGCTACCACCTGAACCTATCAGATTGACCAATAAGACAACAAAGGAAAATAATAAATGTTGGAGAAACTGTGGAAAAATTGGAACACTAATGCATTGTTGGTGGACCTGTGAATGGATCCATCCATTCTGGAGAGCAATTTGGAACTATGCCCAAAGGGTTATGGGACTGTTCATACCTTTTGACCCAGTAATACCACTACTAGGTCTATATTCCAAACAGATCATAGAAGAGGGAAAAGGACCCACACGTACAAAAATATTTATAACAGTTCTCTTTGTGGTGGTGAAGAATTGGAAATCGAGGGGATGCCCATCAATTGGGGAATGTCTAAACAAGTTGTGGTATATGAATATAATGGAATAGTATTGTTCTGTAAGAAATGATGAGCAGGAGGATTTCAGAGAAACCTGGAAGGACTTATATGAACTGATGCTGAGTGAGAGGAGCAGAATCAGGAGAACATTGTACACAGTATCAGCAACATTGTGTGATGGTTAACTGTGATAGACTTGGCTCTTCTCAACAGTGCAATGATCCAAAACATTTTTAAAGAACTCATGATAGAAAATGTTCTACACATCCTAAAAAAAGAACTGTGGATTCTGAATGCAGATTGAACCATACTGTTTCTACTTTTTTTTTTTTTTTTTTTTTTTTTTTTTTTTTTTAGTGAGGCAATTGGGGTTAAGTGACTTGCCCAGGGTCACACAGCTAGTAAGTGTCAAGTGTCTGAGGCCGGATTTGAACTCAGGTACTCCTGAATCCAGGGCCGGTGCTTTACCACTGTGCCATCTAGCTGCCCCTCTGTTTCTACTTTTAAGCTGTTTTTTCCCTTCCTTTTTGAGGTTTTTCCTTTGTGCTCTGATTCTTCTTTTACAATATGACTAATGCAGAAATATGTTTAATGTGATTGTACATATATAACCTATATCAGATCGCTTTCCGTCTTGGGGAAGGGAGAGGGAACGGAGGGTAGGAGAAAAATTTGTAACTAAAAATCCTATGAAAACAAATGTTGAAAACTATCCTTACATGTAACCGGAAAAAATAAAATAATTTTAGTAAAAAAATAAAATGAACTGCAGAGATATAGTGACTTTCCCACAGTACCACAGGTAGTATGTAGTAGGTTTGTGACTTGAACCACGTCTTTTGACTCCAACTAGTGAGAAGTTAAAAGAGGGGCTTAAATAATTCTTGAATGTTGAGTTCAGAAAGAATTGTTAAGGGAAATTAATCATATCTAATACCTATTACCTTACCTTCTGAGGTTGATATAATACAACCACAACTATTTCCTTATATGGCTAGTGTCCTCATTTCACTCTCATAAACAAATAGTATTTTGACATGGTGACGTAGTGTGTGTCATGCCTTAGATGTTCATATAAGATGTCTAATCAGAAAATGTTAGTGGTTGAAATTCCAGTTGAGTAATATGGATGGTCCCTTTTGTTATTAAGCAAAAGAAACTGGGAATTTTTCAGTCTATCTCTGACAATCTCAAGTTTGGAATGAATCTCAGAAACTAACTATCCTGTGTAACCTCTATTCAGCTGAGAATCTCCTCAATAACAAGTGGTCACCCAGCTTTCACTTGGATAACTTTGGTGGCCTGGAACTCACTATCTCTACAAAGCATACCTTTCTTCTCTTGGTTATCTTTGAGAGAATTAATTCTTTTTATTTACTTACTTATTTGTTTGTTTATTTATTTTTGTGGGGTATTGAGTGTTAAGTGACTTGCCCAGGGTCACAAAGCTAGTTAAGTATCAAGCATCTGAGACTGGATTTAAACGCAGGTCCTCCTAAATCCAGGGCCATTGCCTTATCCATTGTGCCACCTAGCTGCTCCCAAGATAATTCTTGAAGCACTTTGAAAACTTTAAAATGTCATATAAATTTCATAAGGTTGCTCTAGTATTAGTGTTATATGAAGTCTAAATTTGCCTTCCATAACTTCTATTTTTCTCTTAGTGCTCCCCCTTGGGATTAAACTGAACATATCTAATTCTTTTTTCATGTTAGGAATTTTCAAATATTTGAAAATGGCTACCATATTCCCCTAGGTCTTTTCTTCCCCAGGCTAAAAATCCCCAAGGTCCCTCAACCTATCATCATTTAGCAAGACCTTCAGGCACTTTACCTTACTTTAGATACTTAGCAGTTTATCCGTGTCTTTCAAAAAATGTGGTACCTGTAACTCAACACTGTATTCCTGTTGTATTAATAAGAGAGAGTATATCAAGACCACTGCTTCCCTTATTCTCATTAGTACACTTCTCTTAGTTCAATCTAAGATCACATTACCGTTTTTTTCGACTGCTTCATCTCAATGTTGAATTACATTGAACTTAAAATCCATTAAAACCTCCTATTTTTTACCTAGACAATTATTATCTAGATACATTTCTTCCATATTGTATTTGTGCAGTTGCTTTTAGTAACCCATACATAAAGTTTTGCCCCAATGTTTCAATCTGTCAGATTCTTTCTGTAACATGACTCTGTCATCCAAGCCATGAGCTCTCTCTCCTAGCTTTGGGTCATCTGTAAATTGGACATGGATGACATCTCTGACAAAGTAGAAGGACATTATCTCATAACAATTCATCCGTCACTATAAAATGTTCCAAGGTGTTGTTGCTAAAGGTCATTAATGCATATGGCTGTATTTCTTTATAAAGTAAGCACAGAAATGTAATAGATTTTTTTCTGAAAATGTACCAAAGAGACATGGCTGAACAAAAACTGGGAGAAAAAATACCTTCTAGATGAGAGGATTAAAGGATGAAGTCATTCTGAATACTTTGAACATAAATTACCTTTGAACAACAAATTATCATCCAGCCCTCCATCCACAACCGTATATACACATTCAATTTATTTAAGAGTATATACATACAAAGTATAACCAATGGAATTAATTTAAGGGTACTCATTATATAGGAAGTATCTACTAATCAGATGTTCTGAATAATCTGTTGTATCTTTTTCTTAGGATGATAAGACATAGATATTGAGGTGAAAGGGCCCATAGTAGCCATCTAGTTTAGTCCCCTTATTTTATAGATGTGGAAACTGAGACCTTGTAGGTTTAACTGATTTGCCCTTGGTCACTCAGTTAGTAATATATAACAGTAATATTTAACAGAGTTAAGATTTGAATCCAGCTCATATATCTCCCACACAGAGATCTTTCCTCTACAAAATGAATATTTTAGACAGTTTTATTTCAGTAATCCAAACTTAGAGTTATAAAGATACAGGTTACCCTGGGATGCCAACATATTGCAGTTTATTATATACTGTATTTGATCAATGTAAATCAGTTTTTAATCATTTCCCACTGAGACAAAGTAATGCAGCTGCTTTGGAAAAACATAAATAATTTAAACAAATTACTTTTCCTTACCTCTTTAAAAAAACAACACCCCCCTATTTTAAGTTAATTACCTCTTACTTGCCATAAACAACATAGGTTAAAATGAATTTTTACACCTACTGCTTTGGATTTTCAGGTTGGTATATTAAGAGAATGGGTCTTTAAGACTTTTACAGAAACTCTCTCCCCTTAATTAAAGATACATTTCCATTGCTTTTTGAAGACTGTTTAATTTACCTGAGCAGATTTGAAGCACCTCTATTCCTTTTCCAAAGGAACATGAATATTAAAAGTTAATTAGAAATCATTCAATAGGGAAAATTGTATAGTTCATCAATATCTATATAGTGACATTCATGGTAAAAAGTTGTAGACTCAGGAAATTTTGTGTGTGTGTGTGTGTGTGTGTGTGTGTGTGTGTGATTAATATCACTTCATATATTATGAGTGAGGGAGGACAGGTAGGTAGCTCAAGTTTTCCCATCCTTATGATATATTAAGAGAAAATGATGAAGCCCCCAGCAGGCTGTGTCAAACTTATGGGTCAAAGCCTCATAGGATGGGTAAACATAGATAGGTTGTAAACTTGCATTTTTGAAGCAGTATGATTACAGATCCATTTGGGGGTGGGGATTGGGGGTTAAGTGACTTTCCCAAGGTCACACAGCTAGTAAGTGTCAAGTGTCTGAGGCCGGATTTGAACTTAGGTACTCCTGAATCCAAAGCTGGTGTTTTATCCACTGTGCCACCTAGCTGTCCCCTACCACAGATTCATTTTAACATTTGTGTCTTTATTCAGAATTCTTGTTGCAAAAATATTATTTTTTTAAAAAAGTTTACATTTCTAGCTGATGACTTATTCGGGAACTTTATGAAGTTATTGACTTTTCCCAGTTGGAAAATGACGGGGGAGGAAAAAGCTGCTCTTTATGGAAACTGATAACTAAAAAATGTTCCAATGAAATGGTTACTCGACCTTACTTTTGATTGTTGTAAGCATGTAGTTTGATGTTTTCTATGTATCTCCAATCAGTTGTAATACAACATAGATTCTGTTCATGAACACTGGTATTTCTAAAAAGTCAATTGTTTAATTTTGTCAAATTCCCAACCCCACTTAATTCTAATTAATATCAAGCAATCAACGATCATTTATGAAGCTCCAACAATGTACAAGGCATTGTGCTAGACACTATGGGCAAGAAGGTGAATATTACGACAACTAAAAGAGTCATCAAATCACATTGCAGCCAGTATCTATTTAAAACTTGATATGAATAAGTGTAAAATTTTCTAGCATTCTCTACCTCTCAAGATGGCCAAGATTAGTATTTCTTCAAGATTCTATTTCATATCAATGCTGCTTTCAGCTGGAAGAGTACTTTTTGTCTCCCCTGCTGATTAAAAAATGCCAAAGAGATAAGATTTCTATTTTTTTGCAGCAATTAATAGATCTACTAAAAATCTTTAACATTTTAAAAATATAGATTATAAAAAGGAACATATTACCACTTATCAACATTAATAGAAATTTCAATAACAGCAATATAATTCACTGTATGAATTTATCCCACAAGGTAATGGCAGGTAGTAACTGAATCCAAGGATCTCCATGAAAGCATAAAGTGAATTATACTCATATATCCTCACAATATTTCATAAAATATATTGAACAGTCAACAAACCTTGAGTAAGTGCCTTATCAATAAAGGTCAATCTCTGTAATGTAGCAAACTCAGTATTTTATGTACAAATGCTTTAAGGAAGCAATTTCAGTGGGAAATGAAGCCACTACTAGGTTGAAAGTTAGCAAAACATCTTCCAACACAGAAATGATATAACACTGATATGTGGTGATCTAAAATATTAGCAGCCATTCTTCTCTGGATGTGATAAAATGTCAACATTTCCTCCTGGCTTTTATGCACGATAACCAAAAAGTTATTCCCCAAACCTTAGCTCTATTCTGAGAGAATGATCACTTTCTTTCTTATTTCCTCTCAGCATGACATTAGATTTGAATTTGCCTACCTCACTTTCAGATTTTCAATGAAGAGAAGAATCATGAGATCATTGATTTAGAGACAGAAAAGACCTGAGCAATCTTGTAGTTTAATATTTTCATTTTAGAGGTGAGAAAATATGCCTAGAGAGGTTAAGTGACTTCCCAAAGGTCCCATGGAAAATGTCAGTGAGGATTTATGTATTTGTATGTACACATATATGTATATGTAAGAGATAAACAGATTTGAAGGAAGGCAATCTCAAAGGTGGAAAGTATTAGCAGTTGGGGAGATAAGGAAAGACTCTTGAAAAAGGTGGGCTTCAATATGAATATTGAGAGATGTCAGGGAAGCTAAGAGAGAGAGATGAGGAAGGAAAATATTAGAGAGAAACTAAGAGGTGAGGAAGGAGGGAAAGCCAGAACAGAGGTACGGAAACACAGATAAAGTGTTAAAGGAAAGGAAGAGCAAGAAGACCAGTGTCAATGGATTATAGAGTGAACAAAAGAGTATAAATTGTAAGAAAACTGGAAAATGAAAGGGGCCCAAGGTATAAAAGTATAAATACTATGAGAAAACTTTATATTTACTCTTGCAGGTAATTGGGAGCCCTGGGGTTTACTGAGTAGGGAAGTGATATTGTCAGATCTACATGTTGGGCAAATCACTCTAGCAGCTGAGTGGAGGATGAATGGGAGTGGAAAGAGACTTGAGGCAGAGACCACTTAGAAGACAATAGCAATAGTCTAAGTGAGAGGTGATATGAGCTTGAATTAGGAAGGTCTCCGAGTGAGTGGTGTGAAAGCAACACGTAAAAGATATCTCGAGATTTAGGACTAGAAAAGAACTTAGAGGTCACTTAGTTCTACTCCTTTCTTTTGAGAAAACTGACAACATAAAAATTCAGTAACTTGCCCCAGAATCAGATACATAGCAAGTGGCAGTGCTGGGATTTGAATCTAAGTCTTCTGATGACAAATCCACTCTTTTTCTCACTCTGATAGGCACAGTGCATTTTTTTTTTTGTGGGGCAATGAGGGTTAAGTGACTGGCCCAGGGTCACACAGCTGGTCAAGTGTCTGAGACTGGATTTGAACTCAGGCCCTCCTGAATCCAGGGCCGATGTTTTATCCATTGTGCCACCTAGCTGCCCCCTGCACAGTGCATTCTTAAAAAAGAATGCTACAGGAGAAATTGACATGCCCTCTACTATAGTTTCAGTGGCAAGTTATTATAGAAAATCATTGCTGATAAGGTAGAATTGAAGGTTGTTTTTAGAAATCAGAAAAAGGGCCATTATTGTAAGATTGCTGAATCTCAAACCCAACGGGGATGAAACATGATTTGAGCTACAGCAGTCTGTCTTCCCTCCAGGTTTTCAGGATAGCATTCTCTCCTGGTTCTCCTCCTATCTGACTTCTCTTGAGTCTCTTTTGCTAGTTCCTCATCCAAATCATGTCCTCTAACTACATGTTTCCCATAGGGTTCAGTCCTGTGCCATCTTCTCTTCTCTGGCTATACCACATTACTCAGTGATCTCATCACTTCCCATGGATTTAATTAACATCTCTGTGCTAATAATTCCCAGATTTAAATAATTTCCCATATCTTTCTCCTGGCCTCCAATCTCACAACTATATTTTAAACTGCCTTTCAAATTTCTTGAACTTGATGTCCAGTAGACATCTTACAATCGACGTATCCCAAACTGAATTCATTATCTTTCCTTCTTACCCCTCCACCCTCCTACCTTCTCTATTACTGTAGAGGCTATGATCACGCTCCTAGTTCCTCCGATTTACAATCTAGATGTCATCCTGGACACCTAGATCTCGCTTACTCCCCATATCTAAGCTGTTGCCAAGTCCTGTTGATTTCACCTTTGCAGCATCTCTCAAATCCAATCCCTTCTCACCTCTGATACTGGCCCCACTTTGGTACAGACTTTCATCACCTCACTTCTGAACTGTTTCAGGAACCATGTGTGGCCTGACTTAATTCTCTTCCCCCTCTAATCCATCTTCCATTCAGCTACCACAATGATTTTCCTGAAGTGCAGGTCTGACTGTATCACGCACCCCTCCTTGCCTCTACTCAATAAACGTCAATGGCCCCCTATCACATCCAGGATCAAATACAAAATCCTTTAGTTGCTGTTCAAATCCCTTCATAACCTAGCCTCCTTCTACCTTTTCAGTCTTCTTGCACCTTATTCTTCAGCATATATTCTTCAATCCAGTGGCCCTGGGCTCTTGGTTGTTTTATGAACAAAACACTCTCTCCTTCTTAATCTTTCCCTACTAGCTTCCTTTAAGTCCCAGCTAAAATCTCATCTTATACAGGAAGGAAGCTTTGCCAACCTGTCTTATTTTAGTGTCTCCCATCTCATAATCATTTCCTACTTACCCCATTTATGACTTATTTGCACGTGTTTGTTTGCTTGTTGTCTTCCCTATTAGATTGTAAACTCCTTGAGGGCAGGAACTGTTCTTTGCCTCTTTTTTCTTTCTTTCTTTTTTTCCTTTTCTTTTTCTTTTCTTTTTTTTGGGGGGGGGCGGGCAAGGCAATGATGGTTGAATGATTTGCCCAGGGTCACACAGCTAGTGTGTCCGAGTGTCTGAGGCCGAATTTGAACTCAGGTCCTCCTGAATCCTAGCTGCCCCCTAGTCATAAACTTTTACTTCAAGTTATCTACAAACAACTTTCGGTGGTCTTTGAAGTGAGTTAAACAGATAAGGAATCTTAATTAATGTGCCCAACATTATTCAAGAGGGGTCAATAATAGGGGAAAAGAGTGCTAGCCAAATCCAGGACTAACAGGGAGCCACACATGGTATCCTTTTAAAACTCTACCTGGATTATCAGTGTGTAAGTCTAACATACTAATTATTAGCATTACTTGGATAAAAGAATGCTAAACCCCATTGTAACCCATATAGATACCCAAGAAAGAAATTAGAAATAGACAAGAGAAGTCAAGCCTTGAAACAGATAGATGGCTCAGTGGATAGAGCATTAGACTTGGAATCAAGAAGACCTGAATTCAAATCTTTCATTGGATACTTACTAAGTGTATGGCTCTGGGGAAATCAATTAACCTTCTTCAGCCTCAGTTTCTTCATCTGTAAAATGGAGCTAAGAATAATACTTACCTCACAAGAATCTTGTGAGTACCAAATGAGATAGCATATGTTATTTCTTTGCAAACCTTCAAGTGCTATGTAAATGCTAGCTATTAGTATTATCATCAGTATGATTCTGTCACTACCAAAAGTAACCAGGCATAATAAAATCCTACATGCAGTCATTCTGATGACCACATATGTTGGCAAAGAGACTCTGGGATATTGTTGATGGTGGGAAGAAACAGAGTCAGAGACCCAGGAACATTGAGAATTTGCTTCTGAGGAGGCCTTGGAATGGATTGACTGGCAGAGAAGCTTTTCTGAGACACATCAGGGACCAGGCAGAAAGTGGACCATTGGGTAGCTTCCTATTTTAAATAATTATTCTTGCAGAGTATCTTCTAAGTGTGAAAAAATAATTATTAATAATGGTTTTCTAGGGAGCAGCTAGGTAGCTCAGTGGATAAAGCACCAGCCCTGGATTCACGAGGACCTGAGTTCAAATCTAGTCTCAGACACTTGACACTTACTAGCTGTGTGACCCTGGGCAAGTCACTTAACCCTCATTGCCCCACCAAAACAAAATAAATAAATAAATAAAAATAATGAATTTCTGGGAGAAACCCAGACATTAGTTTAGCTGCTCTTTCCCCCTGCCCAGAAACCAACCTGGGATGAGCCTTCACCTTAACAAAAGGAAGGGAGATTGATCCTTCTGATTAGCTAGGGGAAGAAGAACACCTAGATGGTTGGAATTTGATCTCTAGACCACCCGACCCCCAAGTCCCATCAATTAATGGATCTGAATAATGCTAATCAGTTAGCTTAGATCAATGTGTGGTGACCTGGCTCTACCAGAAAGAAATCCCTGGGGACATGAGGGGTCTGTTTCTTATCTCTTGGCCCTCCTTACTAGGATTCTTTTACTCTCCATGCTGGGTATGTAATTGTTTAGGTCTATAAACCTGTGATTAATGGGGAAGTCAGGGAAACACATGTTCAATACTTTATTAATATGTGATATTAATTAATAATAAATGCTTACTGCCCAAATTGGTGCAATAGCCATTAATTTATAAGTAGCAATATTTTAGAAAACACAGCCTAGTCCCCAATATTTTAAGTAACACATAAGCTTAGTTGTTTTTTTTTCTCCTACAGAAAGAATACAAATATTATCACCAATCCCAAAACTTTCAAAGACCTGGGACAAAGTCCTAATTTCCTCATCCTGTTAAAAGTCTTGTGGCCTTTCTATATGGTCCCAAAGTACCATAATATCTGCTCTGACTTTATTGATAATCATACATTCTTGGCTTATATTCTGCAAATAAATTAGAGTATAATTGTAATACTAGAATATTTGATGGAAATATTGTATCCTTATGGAAAATTGATCTTTTTACAAAATGACCCCCAAAATTATCAAGTTGAGAATAACTTGTTCAAAACTTAACAAATAATAAAATTTAGACCAACTTATTAACAGCTTGTTAGAAATATTGTATTCTCAGGGAAATAATTTAAACCCATTATGGTTCTTCCCAGTCTTAAATCCATTATCTTTTCCAAATAGAACCAAATATGACTTACATATTAAGAGAATTGAACCGAAACATCTTATTAATCATTTCATGTATCTGGATAACATCAAGTTTCTCTACTGAGAAACCAATTTTAAAATACTGTTACTTCATAGAATCTTCCTCAATGAGATATTAGCACTTGACTTGGATTCTATAAGTGTAACATTTCTAATGTAGACAAGTCAAGAGAGATACAGAAGGATTTAGGCTTGTACTTCGAGGTCAAATTTAACCAATAGATGAAGGCAACATTTACAAATACCTTGGTCCCCTTCAGGCGAGCCACTATAAAATGTTATTATTAAAAAAGTCATTATAAAATGAAACACAGCAGATTGGGACAATAACAACATGACCCATCAGCCTAAGGGCACTATAGAAAGATTAAAACTTTGTCACCAAAAATTAGAAAAGAGGATCGATAGACATTTTGTGAGCACATATTAAATAAATAAAACTGAAATATGTTTGGAGCAAGCAAGCATCACTTCACCAAAAAATAGCTTCTCACGTATAATTCTAACTACCAGGTCATGTAGGGTAGGTATTTGGTACACATGAAATTTTTGCAGCCTGCAGTTATGTGTTAAACAGTTTTTACCATTTCTTTGCAGATTCTGTATTCACCACAAAATCTTATCTCCTCTAGGACAATCGTTTGTGATTTCAGCTAGTAATGACTTGGTCCTGAATCACTATCATAAACAGCTCCATTTTAACAAAGAAGCCTGCATGACAGCCATTTCTCTGCTACTACTTCTTTGTTGACATTCACTAAGTTTCTACAAATCCACACCTTAAATATCCTTGAGAAGTCAACCAATAAACTGTACCAGATTTGGAACATTATTACAGACTGAACAGTTGCCTACAATTGCACAGAATTAATATTGACCTATGGAGCAGCTATGAGGCACTGTATTGCACTGAGTGCTCGGCCTGTAGTCAAGAGACCCATTTTCATTCAAATCTGGCCTCAGACACAAGCCATGTGACCATGTGTAAGTCACTTTACCCTCTTTGCCTCAGTTTCCTCATCTGAAAATGAGCTAGAGAAGGAAATGGCAAGCCACTCCACTATCTTTGCCAAGAAAACCCCAAATAGGGTCTCAAAGAGTTGGACTTGACTGAAAAAAACCCAAACATTAGCAACTTCTTGATTTGAATGTTCCTTTTACTCCATTATGTGTCCCAGGAACTATGGTTTTGCCTGTCCAGGGTCATATACTTAAGAAGTTTGACTTTTAGAAACTTGGAACTATAGTTTTAATGCAGATGAAAAAGATTTTCGTATTATTACCAAGGGACTTAGATAGCAGTTTTATCCATTAATGCAGAAACATGAACTTCCCATAAGACTTCCTTTCTAGTCCTAAATTTAAAAAAAAAAAGAAAGAAAGAAAGAAAAAAGGGATTATGGTTTATTGCCGCATAAGAAAGCATAGAATCAAAATCTTCAAACTAATCAATATTCATGTGGTCTGAAATAATTGCTGCCTGTAAAACAAAGCCACACCATTTTCCGTCTGTAATAAAATTCAAATCAGAGACTGGCAAGGTTCCAATGCTAGCTTTGGAGTTAGCAGTTTTTTGACTAATTCTTCACTCCACACAAACCTGATCCTCAGATTCATTTCATTGATGATCAGAGAGTCATTTTATTGTTCACTTTCCCATCAAGACCTATATTTTTAAGATCTCATTCCCCTTTAAGGTGTTTTAAAGTTGTTAATGGTAATGGGGGAGTAGAATAGTGATTTGTAAAAGTACATTAATACCCTATCCACTAGGACTCTGGTTAGTAAGATAATTCTTGAAGACAATAAACAAGTACTCTATTTACCAAAGACTCCATTTATAACCTGAGAGAGGTACTCTATGTGGTAATGGAATAGAGAACAAAGTAGAATACAATTTAGGAAGCTTCCTCTACTTTTCCAAGTGTATGAATTCTTTAGCAGGGTGAATAATGTTCCATAAATGGGAACTTTAAAGTCAACTTAGATTCTCTAAACAAAATATACAAACTTGACAAATCAAGCATAAGATCTAGAAATTATTTTTCCTTCCTCTTGCATTTTTTGACTAAATGGAACTTATTTCTGTCTTGTCCATTTCATTTTCCAACCTCTATCAATAGATGGAAATTTAGGGTCATGTATACCTTATTTGTGAGTTCCTGATGGTGGATGAGGAAGACAGTAAATGCCTTCTTAACTCATTCAGAAGATAGCAGCTTTGGACTGGTGTAACTCCAAAGTGGCTTCCTCCAACATGTAGCTCTCTAAATTTGAATGACTAAGGTCTTGGCCAAGAGATGATTGGCATGATGATTCACAAATTTTCTATAATAAATTAATTGGAGACAAGGAATATTGAATTTCTTTCTGATGATCATTTTATTGTTAGAGGTCCTGAAAAGAATACTTTTACTAGTTCTTTATTAAAGCAACATGTAATGAGCTAGGTAGCCTAGTAGATAAGAGATCTGAAGTCAGGAGAGACCTGAATTCAAATCAAGTCATGGTCCCTTATTAGCTCTGTGATACTTAGCAAATCATTTACCCTCTCTGTGCCTCAGATTCCTCATTTGTATACTAGGAATGATAATAGCATCTGCCTCATAGGACTGTCGCGAGGGTCAAATGAAATAACGTGTATAGTGCATTGCAAACCAGAAGAGCATTATTAAATGCTAGCGATTTTTATTCTTATGAAATACATATTCTATATTCTATTATAACATTACTATTTTCATGAAATGTAGGTTACCTATATCTCTTCCAAAGTGGTTCAGATATTTGCTGTTGTTACCATTAATTTTAGCTACATAGCTAATGGTTTTGCCTCATCCATGATTTTAAATTAAATGGATTCTGATTCTTGTGTAAGAACTTTGCTAAAAATCTTTTGGTTTGGATTTTCAGTAGCAATGACCTGTTAGGTGTTCCTTCTGACAACAAAGTTTTTAAAATGACATTACTAGCATTCAAAACATGCCCTCATACTACATTAACTCCTCATCTTCTTATTAGTTACTCTGCATAATTTTTGATTTGACATTTTATATCTTGTGGCCGAACTTGGAACACCTGTTCCTAGTCATTTTATTTCTTACATCAGAACTTCTTGGTTCTATAGTTAATCCAGAAACATAGAAAACACATATAAAATAATTGATCCTATATTAGAAAGTCAGTATAAGATAATTCAGACATAAAATATTCATCTTCAACCTCAATAGCAGTTAGGATTAAGAGTAATATTAGCAGCTGCAAACCCATTTGTTACAAGGACCAAAGGAGCTTTTAATAGAAATCATATTACTTTAGGCAGTTCTTTGCCAGTCTCCCCCATGCATTCCTGCTCATCTATTTGTTATATTTACCATTCTTTCCTAAGGTTGTGAAGATGTGAAATGTCTGCTCTGACTTAGACAAAACCAAAGGGTCTATAATTTAACTCTTCATGCTGAGAAAAGAATGAAAGAAGTAATGGCAGTAACAATGATGATGGCATTTACTACTTGAATGGATAGTTTATGCTTTTGTTCTTTTAAGACTCTGAAGAAGATAGAGGTTTAGCGTCCTAGGGTTGGCAGAGGGAAATGTCAGAATTTAAGTTTAAGAATACCTTGTCCCCAATTGATAAATGGTCAAAGACATGAATATACAGTTTTCAGATGAAGAAAGTAAAGCTTTCTATAATCATATAAAATGTTTTAAATCACTGTGGATTAGAAAAATACAAATTAAGACAACTCTGAGGTACCAGTTTACATATATCAGATTGGCTAATTTGACATAAAAGGAAAATGACAAGTATTGGAGGGGATGTGGGAAAATTGGGACACTAATGTACTGTCAGTAGAATTGGGAAGTGATCTAACCATTCTGGAGAATATTTTGGAACTAGGCTCAAAGGGCTATAAAACTGTACATACCCTTTGACCCAGAGTAAGTCTATAATCCAAAGGGATTTTTTTAAAAGGAAAAGGAACTATATGTCCAAAAAATGTATCAGCTATTTTTGTGCTAGTAAAGAGTTGGAAATTATGGGGATGTCCATCAATTGGGGAATAGCTAAACTAGTTGTGGTATATGATTATGATGGGATACTATTGTAGCGTAAGAAATAATGAGCAGGATGGTTACAGAAAAACCTGGAAAGACTTATATGAACCGATGCAAAGTGAAGTGGGCAGACCCAAAAGTACATTGGACATAGTAACAGCAATAATATATGATGATCAACTGTCAATTACTTAGCTATTCTCAACAATACAATGATCTAAGACAATTATGAAGGACTTATGCTGAAAAAAAAGATATTTACTTCCAGAGAAAGAATTAATGAATACATATTGAAGCATACTTGGTTTTTTTTTAATTTTTAAGGTTTTTTTGGTTTGTGTTTTCTTTCATAACACTACTAATATGGAAATATGTTTTGCATGGTTCTACATATATAACCTATATCAAATTGCTTTCCATCTCAGAGAGGGAGAATGAAGAAGAGAATTGGAACTCAGAATTTTAAAAAATGAATATTGATTGTTTTACATGTAATTGGAAAAAATAAATTTTAAAATTAATACCTGGAAATTGTTAATTGATAGAGTATATTTATTTTTCATACCTAAGGTGGAGAAAATATAAAGAACAGCATGATAATTTTTAGTTATAAGTTAAAATATAATCTCTTCCCTTAATTATTAGTATTTTATTGCATTAGTAAAAAGAGTAGAATTCATGGTAAATTATATTAACAATATTCTTAAAATAGAGTTAACATACCTATTCTTTCTAGTGTGAAAATAATTCTGAAGTACTTCTTTGATGTTTTCAGTTTAATTCAACAAGCATTTATTAAGGAGCTACTATGCAAGACAATGGGTCTACTAAGGTAAAAATGTAAACAATTCCATAGTCAAAGAATTTATATTTCCCTGGGTTATACCTTCATATTTACACAAAGTTTATACAAAGTGATTTTCAAAAGAGTGGGAAGGGGCAGAAAAGAAGAGCTATCAACAAAGTATATCAGAAAAGGCAGAATAAATATAATTTTGTGCACTTAAGAATATGGTCATATAGGGAGCAGCAGGGTGGCACAGTGGATAGAGCACCGACCCTGGATTCAGGAGGGACCTTAGTTCAAATCTGGCCTCAGACACTTGACACTTAGTAGCTCTGTGACCATGGGCAATATACTTAACCCCAGTTGCCTCACTGAAAAAAAAAAGAAAAAAAGAAAGAAAAAGACAGAATAAATATAATGGCACACTTAAGAATATGGTCTTATATGTATATATATACATATAAGACACACATATACATATGCATATACACACATCCTTATTATAACTGATGCTGAATAAGCACAATGAGCTGGTCCTAAAATGGAAATAGAAATTCCAAAAGTCAGACGTAAATGGGAAGGACATCCCAAACATTGGGCTTGAGGAATGGAGAGGAATCTATACAAAGACATGGAGGCAGGGAATGAAATGGCATATATGGAATAAAACAAGTAGTCCAGTTTTGCTAAAAGTTGTGTGTGAGTGGGGGCAGCTAGATGTCACAGTGGATAAAGCACCGGCCCTGAATTCAGGAGGACCTGAGTTCAAATCCAGCCGCAGACACTTGACACTTAGTAGCAGTGTGACCCTGGGCAAGTCACTTAACCATCATTGTCCTGCAAAAAAACCCCCAAAAGAACAAAACCAAAAAAGTTGAGTATGAGGGGCATGAGTGGGCAATAAATGTAGAAAAATTGATTGGAGCTAGATTATAAAGACCTTTAAATGCAAAACAGGGAATTTATATTAATTTTAAGGCAATATGGAGCCACTGAAGCTTCCTAAGCAAGAGAGGGGCGGGATCAGACCAATGAATGCCTTAGGATTATCCATTTGACTTCTGGGTAGAGGAGGGAGAGGGGAGAGAATAAAAAAAAGACAAAGAAAAGACTGTCCTCTAAAATGGTATGTGATTTTCACATTGTATAAGTCCCCTTCTCTCTATTTACAAAATAATCATTCTGTAAGGTACAAGCCCTCACCATCTATCACATGGGCGATTGTGATGGTCTTCTAATTGATCTCCCTGTCTCACGTTTCTTCCCACTCCAATTCATCCTTTATTCAGCTGCCAACATGATTTTCTCAAGTGTAGGTCTGACTGTGTCACCCCAGTGATCCAATGGTTCCCTATTACTTCCCAGATAGGATGATAATGATAACAATAATGTCATTGTCTTTATTATTATCATTGGCCTTTATAGAAATGTAAGGTTTGTAAAATGATTTGCATTTTGTAATTCATTTGCCTGTGGATGCTATGATGATGTTCATTTTATAGATAAAGGTGAATCATAGAGAAAGAGATTTATTGTGTAGGTCCACACATCTAGGGAGTATCTAAGGTAGAATTTGAACTCATCTTCTTGGCTTCAAGTCGTTCAACTCTTATTACCATCCCCTAGCACCAAGTCTTTTCTTCTTCAGGTTCCAGTATAACAAAATGGCCTAAATTGGAAAGTAAGGCACATTTTTTTTTAGTACAGAATTATAGAATCAGGGGAAAAAAATGGTTTCAAATTAATATCTCTATATCTGCCATTGGTATAGTTATATAATATGGCTTTATGTTTACATGTGTATATATACACACATATATTTACATGTGTGTATATATATACACACATATATTAAATATGTGTATATGTCCATATATGTATTGTGTATTTCTGTATATATCTTTATCTACACACACATATATGGGGGAGAGAGAGACAGAGACAGAGACAGAGAGAGAGAAAGGAGAAGGGGGAGGAGGCAACCAAGAACAAAATTTAAAAAGAGAGGAAAGGAGAAAAAATTGTACATTTTATTCAATAATGTTGAAAAAAGTTATGCATTTACTAGAATCAGTGCATTCAAACTGGTAGATTGTTTTTAGGGATAACAGTTGCAAAAGTTTCGGTCAAAATAAGCCGAGAGGAGGGAAATATGATAGGTGAGTGAAAATTCCTTAAGAGATAGAATTAAAATTTTAAAATGAAGGTTATGGCATTGCTGTCTCGTGTAACACAGCAGAGACTACTTAGATGAATATAAAGAATAAAAGGGGGCTACTTGGATGTTGCTATAAATCTTCTCAATGGAATGAAAAAAGTTGGGCTGGGAAATAAGGAAGGCTGTAAAAATGTCAGAGAGGCAGTCATATGGGATGTTAACTGTCCAGATATTTACTAGTAAAAGGATACTTATTCTTTGAGAAAGGGGAGAATTATTTCATTACGTTATAAGTCATATGGTCTAGAAGGGTATAGATTATTCTCTATCTAATAACTGGAAATGAGCCATGTATGATGAATAACCCTAAAACCAGAAAGTACCTAAAATCTAGTGAGTGTCATTTGTCAGGTTTGAAAATGCCAATATAGGTCAGGAGACAGGCTAATAACTAGAAAGGATTGGATGATACAAAAGAGAACATGGAGAAAATGTAGGAGTTTTAAAAATTGGAAGGACTTTTAAAACAAGGCTTGAGAAATCTATGGCTTGGGAGGGAGTCAACAGATAAGTATTTAAAATAAAATTCAGTGATATTAATTTTTTAAGAATAATTACATTAATTTTTACAAAGATCAATAAAATTACATGAGGTAGAAGAGAGAGGTAAATATCTATATTATATTCTTTTTAAGCAAAGAATAATCAAGAGCATAATTTAGTGTTATTAAAATTAAGAATATAACAATGGCTAACATTTGTTTAGTATCTATTTCTTGTTGTTGTTGTTATTTGTCCTTCATACTCAAAAAGGACCAATGACATCACAATATTGGGGTCAGGGCACGTGTGTTTGACCATGGTTGATAAGTATATTATGAGCTTGGAAGGCTCTACCACTGGTAGGGCAGAAATAGTCCATTTGAACATCTAGCATGGAGATGCCTGTAGATTTGTACATCTCACATGTCCTTCGTGATATTGTGATTTTGCTTTGCTCATGGAGCACAGCACTTTCTTTGATGTAGTAGTGCACCATGGTGGATGTTCCTGTGCTTTTATCAGATTTCATAGTCAATACTAAAGTTCTCTAAAGAGACCTTGAGAATGTTCTTCTACCACTTCCTCTGATTTCCATATGAGAGTTTGTCTTGTTGAAGTTGGGCTACATGGCCTACTGCAGTTATATACTAATTGCAACTTAAAATAATTGTGAATATTATCTCATTTGATCCTCGAAGAAAACTCCATGAGGTAGGTGCTATGATTGTTCCCATTTTATAGATGGGGAAACTGAGGCAGAGATAAAAGTAAACCATCAATTACAGGGGAAAAAAAAGAAACCTGCAAAATACAGCTGCTATATAAGAGAGGAAAGTGGTGATCTCCTTCATTAGAGGACTGATTGACCCTTCCTGTAGAACTAACATAGGAAGCATACCATGTGTACAAGCATGCATTTAAAATGGTCTAATGAAAACGTGGGATACTTTTAGCCAAATCAACCATTTATTGCGATTCAAGAAATGTTTGATACATCATTATTATGTAGGATGCATCATCTTGGTGCTGAGGAGATGCAGAGACTAGTGTGCTTACTGGGACAAGGAAACCTGAGTGACTTTCCCCATCTGACAGCATCTATGCCCCCTGGCATACTGTCCTTAAAGAAGACACTATCAGGGGCGGCTCGGTGGCGCAGTGGATAAAGCACGGGCCCTGGATTCAGGAGTACCTGAGTTTAAATCCAGCCTCAGACACTTGATACTTACTAGCTGTGTGACCCTGGGCAAGTCACTTAACCCCCATTGCCCCGCAAAAAAAAAAAAAAAAAAAAAAAAAAGACTATCATTAAAAGCACTTGGAAAAGGCTTCCTGTAGAATACGGGATTTCACTTGGGACTTAAAGGAAATCATTGAAACCAGGAGGCGGAGTTGAGGAGGGAGATGGGGGACAGCCAGAGAGGATGCTGGGAGATGAGAAATAGAGTAACTAGTTTATTCATGGAACAGCAAGAATTCAGAATCTCTGGACTGAAGAGCAGAAGTGTGTTTTTAAAGTGCCGAGAGTAGAAAGAGAAACAGAAAGCAAGCCTTGCCCTCAAGTAGATGACATTTTACAAAAGAACAAGTAGTTAAAAAAATAAGAAGAAACAAAGTAATTTAAAGAGGGCAAGATGACCAGTAGCTAGGGAGGGGTACAGAGCTTGTCAGACATTAGAGATCACCTGGTCCAATCTCTCATTTTACAGATGAAGAAACTGAGGCCCAGAAAGTATGGATGACTTTTCACAACATCACATAGGTAGCAAGTGGCAGAACCAGCATCCAAACCTGAATCTTCTGATTCTAAAGTCAGAATCCTTCTTCTTAGCTCATGTTGTTATTTTGTTGATCTGAAAAAAAAAAATTCATATGACTTAGAAGAAAAAAAATGCAGGACTACAGGCTCTCCTCCCACATTGTGTCTTCTATGCATATATTAAAATCGTATGAGAGTTTATGACAGATGTAACCAGAGAGATAACTTTGTTCAGCAATCCACTGAGTATGAAATTCAAGTGAGGTATGAAAGAAAAAGACTTATGTTCATCTAATGTATTCACCACTGTCAGGTAAAAGATCGTGTGAAGAGTTCAGATGGAAGAAGGATTCCCTCTAGGAGGCGTAATTATTCAGAAGCTGCTGTTGACAGCTGGCATTGCCTCCAGGAGCCTGGAAGACCTCTTCATTGAGATCCAGAGTCACTGTAAACATATTGGCCTAACTTTCCACATGAGGAAAACATCACTAACACCACCACCATCACCACCACCACCACCAAGAAGGCAAATGTAAAATGCATGTAGTCAAGATTATAAGTAGGTGCCTAAATTAGGGTTAGTAGCCTATGTGCCAGTTTATACCTTTGATGGACACTGAATTGGCCTCAGAATTCAACACAAAGAAGAGGGTAGGCCAGATTTAATTTCAAAAAGTACAAAATGCATTTTTGTTTGGTTTGCTTATTGCCAACTTTTTTTTTTTACATTTCTATAATTTGCTCCAGTTCCTCTTCCCCTCCCCATTCCCGGAGACCCAACCCTTATAGAAATAGTATATTTTATGGAAAAATAAAGGAAAAGAGGGGGAAAATCAGCATAAGCGATCAAGATAGCAGAAAAGTCTGATAACATGTGAGATGTATACATTTGTGAACCTTCTGCCTCTGCAAATGGGTACAGTGGGATTGTGTTCTCATATCTGTTCTTTGAACCGTGCTTTTTCTTTATAGATTTGATTCTGAGCTTTTTTCTGTCTCAAAAGCCTATATTTAACACCATTATTTTCCTTGTGACTCTATAATGTTATACATATTTTTTGAATTTAAGAATATTTTGAAGTTAGGAATAAACCAGCAGGTAAGTGGCACATTGGATATAGTGTCAGCCCTGGAGTATGGAAGACCTGAGTTCAAATCCCACCTCAGACACATATTAGCTGTGTGAGCCTGAGCAAGTCACTTAACCCTTTGTGCTGCAATTTCCTCATCTGTAAATGAGCAAGAGAAGGAAACTCTAGTATCTTTGCTAGGAATACCCCACGTGGAGTCACAGAGAATTGGACACAACTGAAATAATTCAACAACAATTTTCAGTTGTGTCTTATTAGAAACTTGATATTGAACACCTTACTTAGTAATTATTTACATTTAAGCTAATTATTCTTAATACAAAAATGCATTGACACTTTTCTAATCCTTCAGATCTGTCTCCACCAGGATTCTTTCTCTTTTCCTTCTTGTTAACTTCCAGCCCAGCTCTCTTTCTACCAAACCCTGCCTCTAACTTTCCTTTTTGCCATAGCCTCTATGACAGGATATTGTTAAGGTGCAACATTGACTTTGTGACCATTTAATTTGAGGACTAGAAGGGACTGTAGGGGCAGCTACTTGGCACACTGGATAAAGAATCATCCCTGGATTCAGGAGGACCTGAGTTCAAATTGGGCCTCAGACACTTAACACTTACTAGCTGTATGACCTGGGCAAGTCACTTAACCCTCATTGCCCCACCCAATAAAAGTATCAAGATACTAAAATCCAATAAAAAAAGGGACTGTAGAGATTATTTAGGCCAACCACCTCATTTTATAGATGAGGCAATTGAGAGCCAGAGATACTCCAAAACACAAGTGGTTGGAGGCACTAGAACCTAGTTATCTTTGCACTATGCCAAGGGTTCTTAACCTGGGATCTGTGAAAGAAAATATTAAAAGAAAATATTCTGATAAATCCATTTTAATGTAATTGATTTATTTTGTATTTCTAAATATTTTGTGTGCTTGATAAAAATTGGCTATGAGAAAGGTTATATAGATGTCACCAGATTGCCAAATGAGTTCATGACTTAAAAATGGTTAAAATCCTTGAAGGACACAATGCTAGATAATATTGTAGTTTAATGGAGAAAAGGAATTTTCCTAACTAGATGAAGAAGTGGCATCATGGCACTGGGATACTGATGACATTATAGTATTGTTTTTTGCATTCCTAATGTTTTGTTTTGTCTCCCTAAAGCGGCACCCCATATGGTAGCCAAGTTAATTTTTATTTGTTTACATAGAATATGAATGCTTAGGCCTGGCCTGGTGGCATATGCCTATAAACCCTGCTACCTGGGAGGCTGACCCTGGTGGATTGCTAGAGTTTGGGAGGTCTGAGCTCTTGTGGGCTAAGCTGATCAGGTGTATGCACTAATGTAGTACCAATAAGATGACGCCTCCTCCCCAATGGCATCAGGGCCCACCAGGCTACCTAAGGATGTGTGAATTGGCCTAGACTAGAAAGAGAGGAATTTAAAGCTCCTGGTGAGCAGTGGGATTGCATCTATGAGAGACCTTCCAGCATAAGAGATTAAAAAGAGCCAGTCTCCAAAATAATAATAACAAAAGTAGCAACAAAAGGGGCAGCTAGGTGGCTCAGTGGATAGAGCACTGGCCCTGGAGTCAGGAGTACCTGAGTTCAAATGTGGCCTCAGACACTTAACACTTACTAGCTGTGTGACCCTGGGCAAGTCACTTAACCCCAATTGCCTCACTTAAAAAAAAATAGCAACAAAAGTAATAGTAATAACCATCAACACAAATCTATACACTTCTAATCTAGATCGATAGACATACATGTATGCACACACACATGTATTTGCATATATATTTATATGCATGTTGTATGCATAAATTACATACGTGTTATGTATTTATCACACATGCATGAATGTATATACATATAAGTGTATATATTATATCTATACATATTTTAAAAATTAAAACATGTAAATAATATCTATATATCTATATCTATGTATTCCTAATTTAACACGGTCAGTCCGTCATTACCTTCTTTGCCTGGGTGCTAGAAGGATCTAGATCTACTATAAGTCTAGGATTAACAAATGCAAGTTGAACTGCCTCAAGGTAGTCATGTCCCAGGGTGCCTGCCTCCCATTTCTTTCAGAAATATAGGCCTCTCTAGATTGCTTCCCCAGGACTTCCATCGCTACCTGGGAACATTTTCTGTCCTGGAGAGAGTGTTGCCTTATTGAGTTCCATGTTTTCCGTGCAGTTACTTTCATTTTCCATAGCTTGTCTGATTCCCCTGAAACACAAACCTTATCAAGAAGGTTCTAGGTCTTCATTAGTAGTAGAGTGAGCCTTGAGTTCTAGACTTCCATTATCTAACCAGGAATTAAACACCTACTATGTGCCACACTGCGCTAAGCACTTTTTACATACATTATTTGATCCTCACAACAATCCTGGGACATAAGTGTTATTATTAACCCCATTTAACAGTTGAGGCTGACAGAGATTACATGATTTACCCAGGGTCACATGGTTAGTAAATGTCTGAGGTCAGATTTGAAATCAAATCTTTCTAATTCCAAGCCCAGAACTCTGTCTACTGTACTACCATAGCAAATTATCACATTTACTAAGTGATATCTATGTGCTAGGCACTGTGCTGAAATACACCTGCCCTCTATGAGCTTAGATTCCAGTCATCAGCAAAGTGCTTTCCTCACCACAACCCTCTGAGGTAGAATGAATATTTTACCCCCATTTTTGCAGATGAAGAAACTGAGGTTCTTAGTAGTGGAATAACTGAATCACAACAAATGTCTAAGGCTGGATTGAAAACCAGGTGTTCTTACTGCAAAGCCAGTGGGTAAAGACCCACTAGGCTAATAGCCTAGTCCAATGTCTATAGAAAGAGGTGTTTCTAAGTCCACTCTACTAAAGGCAACAGAATGGGAAGCAAAGTAGACTTTTTTTTATTTTAACAGCTAGTGTGAACATGACTAAGGTAAAGTGTTCACATTATTCTAATTTTCATTGCATATACCCATTGGCCTGGAACCAATTCAGATGTTTTACTAATAATTTTGTCTTCAATAATGTAAATTGCAATAAGGTGACCACTTTACAGAATTCATTATTTGCACTAATTAGTTCCTAACTGTGTTTGTTTCTAGGCTTCCTGGTTACATAAAATAACCAGAATTAGTTTCTTACATGCCTAAAGGGCTGTCTATTGGATCTTGATAGGTCGTTCTTGGGTTTATAGTCAGACTATAATGATATGGAAGACAGGTGTTTAAGCAGTAGGGAAGGAAGGGAGTAGTATCTATCCATATATTTGATGAAAGCATCCATCTCTTTCTGATAATGCGATTACCAGATTGGAACCAACTGGAGGATGAATTCTTGATGGGTGTTTTGGGCTTCAGTTATCTTGGAGGTAATTTGGGTGAGCTCCTTTAACCTGCTGAGCCTCTTATAGTACCTTCAGTTCCAACCAGGTTCCATGCACCTCATCCCAACTGTCATCTTTGTTTTGGGCCAGTAAGAATGTTCTTCAGTATTCTAGAGTATAGTGGAATGAATGCTGTATTGGTAGTCATGGAATCTCAGTTCAGTTTCTGACCTTGATAACCAACTTTGTTACCATTTGGTTTCTCTGAGCCTCAGTTTTCTAATCTCTTAAATGGGGGTGATTAGATAACTGCAAAAGTCCCTTGCAACTTTCCACCTATGATCCTGTGATACCCTGAAGTATATGTCAATGATTCCTCCTCCTGTTCCTCCTGCCTAAGAACAAAATAAAACCATAGGTGGAAATTAAATGGGCATCACTATGAAGGATAGAGGACTGTGGGATCAAAAACCCAAGGAGATCATTTAAAAAAAATTAATCGAGATTATGAGTCTGTCTATGCATATAGAGAGAAGGGGGAAATGTAGGCATTTATCTTAATATTTATCAAGAAGGACACCAGGGGATGTCATAGTGCTCTCAGAGGGAGGCCCATTTGTCAAGGTGGCTGGTTTAATAAAAAACCAAAGGAATATTAAAATAACCTCATGTTTTGATTTCTGTCTTAATACCCCTTGCTGGCTGGGGCTTGATTGGCAGTGACATGGCTTCCTTGTTCTCATTATAAAAAGGCTATGTTAAAAGGAGAAGGCTGCAAATATTACATCGTTTTACCCTGGGGGTGAGAAGATATGGGGAGCTTTCAAAATGGTTTAGGTAGAGTAAAGGTTAATGGTTCCTATGACGTCTTCATAATTACTGTCATCCAGTCTCTACCTTTATGTTTTTTAATTGTTAAAAGATCATAAAACAGAAAATTTAGTACAAGCTAGAAAAAGAGCTTTTATGGTTTAACATAATTTTATATTGATACTATCACCATAAAAATGATATGCGGAAACATTTTAATGGATTTCCTTTTCTTTTTTACTCCCACAGGTATTTGATCATTATCCTTTATTGTTGTTATATTTGGGAATTGGGTCGATCTTTTGTCACTCCTGATGGGCAAACGTAACCCTGATTTTACCTAAAGAGATGTCACAGGTTCTTAAAATTCCCATTTTGTTGGCCTTTACAACACTGTCTGTATAAGGGAGGAGGGAAGCCTGGCCACAGGGTGCCGTTTAACAAAGAATGGCCACAGTCCATTGGTATAAGACAACATGATGTACTTTAACAACCTCCTAGAATTGTTCTCTCACAGCCAAATTGCTCTCTGGTGACCAGATGCTCATTCCCCTTGAGTTATGCTGAATAGGGACCAATATTCATGAAGCTACTCTAGCAGCCACTCAACAGGTATGCACAGTGGAGGGAGTAGCTAGGAAGATGCAAATTGGGTTTTTTAAGTACAAGGTAACCATGGAGGAATCTGGGGGAGGTCTGCATGTTGATGATTAAGATGCCATAAAATAACCCATTGGCCAGTGTCGCCATATTACTGGATGAAAGTGCAATTATCGTCTGATCCTCCTTCTGCTCTAAATCTAGGATTCTATGAACTCTACGATATAACATTTGTGTGGGTGAGTGTGTGGATGGCTGGGAGGGGAGGCAAGGATAATGCAAAAGAACATATCCTCCCACGTCATTTAGGGTAAAGTTTGAGAAACATGTTTTGCCTACTTATATTTGGGAGCATGAGGAAGCATGGTAAATACACATGTATGCATACAAACACTGCATATGTACACATGTAGACAATGTACACAGCCATATACACATGTGTAATTATAGATTTTATTCTAAATGCACATGCATACAGATATGTACACAATACATAGACACATGTGTGTTTATATACACACATGCCCATGCATCTAAATATATGTGTGTGAGTATATTTATATGTGTATTTATACACACGCACAAATATACACATATGTGTGTTGTATGTATGTGTATTTTTACACACCTACACATGTACATACTGTATGGAGAGCTGCTCTTAAAGTCAGGAGGACCCGGGTTCAGCTCCTTACTGTGATACATACTAGCTTTGTGACTGTAGGTAGATAAGTTAACCCTCAGTGCTCCAGGTAACTTTCCAAAACTCTAAGTTGCAGAAAAGGTGATTCCCTACTTTAACAGAGGCATTTTCTTCACCTGGGAGTGCTCTATATCAACGAAATTCCAGAGCCAGATTCGTTGTACCCTATGCATGAGACAAAGCACTAGTCTTGTGTTCTAGGTGTCCTGGGTCCAAATTCTGTCCATTCCTTCAATTTACTATTTGAGAGTGAGCCAGAAACCAGCTTCCTGAGCCTTAGTTTTTTTCATCCCTAAATTGCAAATACTACTACTTGTATTATATCTCAGGATTTATTTGAGTTGACTGTAGCACTTGCCACAACCAGTATGTGTCATAGTCAGGAATTGAACCCAGGTCTTTACCCCAAAGTCAACTCTCTATGCATATGGTTCCACTGCCTCTTAGGAACACTGCCAATAGAGTCAGAGGACTTGAGTTCAAAACCTACTTCTCTCTGACCTTGGAGAATTCATTTAACCTTCCTGAGCCTCAGTTTCTTCATCTGTAAAATGAAGCATTGGAAAGTAGCTCTAGAACTAGAGCTATGATGTTATTTTCCTGCAAATATCACATGAAATAAAGAAAGCAGAGAGGTCAGTGTCCTGCTCCTGTTGAGAGGGGATCTCACTCCTTCCTGAGGTTGCCTATCCCACTGTTCTATAACTCTAATTGTTAGAAATTTGGGTTTCTCCCAGTTTCTTTCCACAGCTCCTGCTCATACCTAAGAAACAAACCTAATCCCTCTTCCCTGTGGCAGACCATCAGATAGTTGAAGACAGCTGTTGTATTGATTACATCCCTGCCATGTCTTCCCTTTTCAGACAACTCCTTTTGCACTCTACCTTCAGCCTGTCTTTTCACCTTAATTCATGCTTCCTGCCACTGTCAGATTAAACTTTCTAAAATGCTTCCTTCATTTACTAATAGCAACAATAACAATAATGTGTGTGTATTAAACCCCAGAAAACACTCTCCTCACAGTAATCCTGTGTTAAAATATATTGAGAAAGGGGGCAGATAGGTGGCATAGTGGATAAAGCACTGGCCCTGGATTCAGGAGGGCCTGAGTTCAAATTCGACCTCAGACACTTGACACTTACTAGTTGTGTGACCCTGGCCAAGTCACTTAACCCTCATTGCCCGCTCCCTGCCCCTGCCACAAATATATACACACAGAGAGAAAGTTATTTTCTGATTTTACAAATGAGGAAACTGAGATTCTCTTCATTCTTTTAATGGACATTTATTGATGTCCTTCCCTTTATTATCTAATTTAAAGATCTCTAACTAACTTTCAAGATCTTTCATTATATAATTTCCCCTTCATTATTCAAATTACTTTTCCGTCATCCCTAAACATAGGCCTGCTTTCCTCAGGGAAGTCTCCTTATTTCCCTCTCCCTGGATTGCCTCCTTCTCCAGCCCATTTATTTCCCATCCTTAATGAATTAACTCAAATTCCAGTTTTTCTGCAGGTTTTTAGGAAAGCTATAGTCCATATTGATTGAATTCCTGTCTGATTGCTTATGTATTTTTCCCCCTTTGGAGGCAATCTGGGTTAGTGACATGTCCAGGGTCACACAGTTAAACGTGAGGCTGGATTTGGACTTTGGTCCTCCTGACTCCAGAGCTGGTGCTCTATCCCATGCACCATCTAGATGCTCCTACTTGAGTACTTTTTAAAATTTAAATTTTATTGATAAGCTTTGTTTTTATATCATCTACATTTACAAATATATCCTCTATCCCATTTCCCTCTCAAAGAACCAGCCCTTATAACAGAAAATAAAAAGTAGGGGAGAAAATTTAGTAAAATGAACCTAAGAATCAAAAAACTGTGATATTATGTACAGTGTTCCATACCCATAGTCCCTTACCTCTACAAAAAATCAGGGGGAGTTGCTGTCTCATATCTCTTCTTTGGAACCAAACATTATCATTGTACTTTCATAGCATTCAATTTTGATTCTTTTGTTATTTATTGTCAGCATCATATATAATTATTTCCTTTATTTAATATTATTCTATTCTTTTATTCTCCCTAGCATATAATGGTACCCATTTATATTGGGATATAATGTGAATATTTATAGATATAATGCTCTCTGATTTGCTTATTGTTTTATGTGTGTAGATATCTATATATGCATATATATGAATATATATACATATCTATCATCTGTCATCTATCATCTATCAGTCAACTATCTATCTATCTATCTATCTATCTATCTATCTATCTATCTATCTATCTATCTATCTATCTTTCTATCTTTCTATCTTTCTATCTATCTACCTTACTATGCCTCTCCTACTTCAACAAATCGATTATAAATATGGTCTTGAATTATATATGCTCTCTCCCAGACTTTGCTTCATAAGGCCTGGGATTCTGCAGGTTTGTCTCTGTAGCCCCAGAGCATGGCTCAGTGCCTTATATATAATAAGAGAAAGGATTAGGGACCATCCTGTGACTTCATTGGTGTGTAGAGTTCCCTGTGAAGGAAATTCCTTGACCACTGCCACTTGTCAGTGTTGCAGCATATTTATATTCTTAGAGAATTGCCTAGAACACTGAGAAACTATGTAGATTTGTCTAGGGTGTCAGGGCCAGTAAGCACATGTAAGAGACATAACTGGAACCCAGATCTTTTGTATTTAAGATCAGCTCTCTCTCTTCTAAGCCATAATGCCTCTTACGTTTGATAAGTAGGTGCCTAGGAACCATTTATATATCACATAGGTTCTTGTTTTGTTTTGTTTTGTTTTGTTTTGTGGGACAATGAGGGTTAAGTGACTTGCCCAGGGTCACACACACAGCTAGTAAGTATAAGGTGTCTGAGCCCAGATTTGAACTCAGGTAATCCTAAATCCAGGGCCAGGGCTTTATCCACCATGGCACCTAGCTGCCCCTATCCCGTAGCTTCTTGCAGAAGACTGTTTTATTTTGCTTCTCAAACTGGCTTCCTAAGGAAAAGAGTGATTATAGGGCACTATTTCCTTCAATTTGGTAACAGAAATTAGTTGCATTTAATGAACTTTAAAATATTGGATGTTAAATTAAAGTGACAATACTCATTCACTGGCAACATAGTCCACTCTAAATAATCTGATTGATTCTCCATCGTATCAGTTTTCTTCTTCAAATTTTCATTCCTAGTCTGTCTTTTGCAGCTCATCTGGTGTGTGCGTGCATATGTGTGTGTGTTTCTTTGCATGCATATGTGTGTCCTCGAGGAATTTTTTTTAATGGTTTATTTAGAAACTTGATTAGAAGAAAAATGTGAAGGTGGGAAGAGGAGAATATTTCTCTAAGCTATGTAGGGAAGATTGTATTATTCTGGATTTTAAGTTATACCATAAAGCTTATTCTCATTTTTTAGTGGCAAGCAGGGGTAAAGATGGCAAGACTAAAATCCTATCCTGGTTTGGATGGGTACAGATGAGACAAAAGAACATGACTAATGCAGAAATATGTTTAATGTTATCATGTATGTATGTATGTATGTATATAAAACCTATATCAGATTACCTGCTGTCTAGGGGAGTGGGGAGGGAGGGGAAGGAGGGAGAAAAATCTGAAATTGGAAAGCTTGTATAAACAAAAGTTGAGAACTATCTTTACATGTAATGGGAAAAAAATAAAATACTTTATTAATTTAAAAAAAGAACATTATAAGTTAATGATTATAGCCTCATTGACTTTGAAGGATGTATTACAGCAGAAAGAGCTCTGGACAGGGCATTGGAAGAGATCTAGCATTAACACTCTCTGTGACCCTGAGTTAGTCACTTAAATTTTCAGAGCCTTAGGGTTCTCATCCATAAAATAGGCATAATAGTAGCCACCATAAGTGCCTCCCAGAGTTGTCGTGAGGACAGAACTTTGTAAACCTAAAAGTATTCTAAGATTGTAAGTTACATTTGCTATCAGTATCTATTCTTTAGCTCTGATTCCTGTAAGTCTGATCAAGCTGATTTGGTTTTGGAATGAGAAATCTGATGCTTTTACAATATGATGCTCATCTTTTCCCACATCCCAGTTTTATTCAGTTCTACTAACTCAACAACCAAGTATTAGGTACTTATTTATATAGCTTATTAATGGGGTAGTTAGGTGATTCAATGAATAGAGAACATTGTGCCTGGAGTCAGAAAGACCTGAGTTCAAATCTGGCCTCATATACTTACTAGTTGTGTGACCCTGGGCAAGTCAATCAATAGTTGTTTGCTTCAGTTTCTTCATCCATAAAATAATAATAGCACTATGCCCTTTGACCCATAAATACCATTACTAGGTCTATATGCAAACAGAGATCATTAAAAAAGAAAAGTACTCACATGTACAAAAATATTTACAGCTGTTCGTTTTGTGATGGCAAAGGATTGGAAGTTGAGGGGATGCCCATCAATTGGGGAGTGGCTAAACAAATTGTGGCATGTGAATGTAATGGAATACTATTGTGCTGTAAGAAATGATGAGTAGGCAGATTTCAGAAACACCTGGAAAGATGTACACAAATTGATGCTGAGTGAAATGAATAGGACCAAGAGAAGAACATTGTACACAGTATCAATCGTGTGATCATGTGATGATCAACTGTGATAGACTTAACTTTTCTCAGCAATACAGGATCCAAGACAATGCCAAAAGACTCATGAAGGAAAATGGTCTCCACATGAAGAAAAAGAGCTATATAGTCTGAATGTAGATTACAGCATACTATTTTCACTTTTTTTGGTGGTTGTTGTTTCTTTTTTCTTGTCTTTTTTCTTCTTTTGTTCTGATTCTTCTCTCACAAGATGACATATGGAAATTTGTTTAACATGATTGTAATTTATAATCTAAAAATTAATAATAATAGATCCTACCTTTCAGGGTTGTTATGAAGATCAAATAAGATAGTGATCGTAAAGCACATAGCATAGCACCTGGCAATATAGTAAATATTATATAAGTATGGTTGTTAGTAATAGTGGTGGTGGTCATAGTGGTAGTAGTAGTTGTAAGGCATGAGAGTTATTCCCTGGGAAGATGAGAATAGAAGTAAAGTAACTTGCATCTCAAAAAGCTCACATCTTACTGGAGAAGAAATGATGGTTACTATTTACAGCTATCAGGTCACATATTTCTACATATCTCTGATTTCACTGATATCCATACCTAATTCTTCACAAATTCCACTCACAATGTCTTCATGTCTAAGTGATAAACAAAGCAAAAAAACCAAAACAAACCAAAGCAAAAACATCTCTGATCATCAGGAACAACAATATGGAGCTCAAAGGGACCTCTGAGTCAACTAGTTTTCCCCTTTCCTTTTAGAGGTGAGGAAATCGGAGCAGAGGGGTGTTAAATGTTGTCCATGGTCACATAGTAAGCATCAGAGATAGTGTTTGAACCCAGATCCTTCTAACTCTGTTGGAGGATTTTCCAGATTGGGTTTCCAGAGAACACAGGAAGAATACCATCTAACAATGGGTCTGCAAGACTGGAGGTCAAATAGAAATAATGGCTAAAATGATGAAAGGATATTTGTTAATCTGCTAAGGAAGCTTATTCTTTAGTAGCATCTCTGGGTCCCTAGGGTAAAGATTTTAGCTTTTATAGCTTTTTCAGGTCCTAATTAAAGTATATAGCCAATCAAAAACACACATCATTTGAATGGACTAATTTGGCCTAGAAAGTTCCTAGTTGTGTGTTGGGTACAATGTTTGTGGGGCTATGTTCCACTAAAGAGTATTGTGTGCAGCAGAACTTCCTGTACTCAGCCTAGACAAGATGGAGGTAGTTTTGTGTATTCAATTTATAGTAGAATGGGAGACACAATTCAAATAGCCTCTGCCAATAACATTCAACGCCAGAATTCTTTCTACTGTACCCCACTATTTGGCTTATTTCCATGTAGGACCAATAACCTATATGCATGATGTAACTCCTAAAAATCAAGGTCTCTGTCACTTGTGTGCTGTGCAACACATATATTACCAAACCTCAATGACAAGGAAGCAGTAGCTTTGTCTGTGAAATTTCCTAATAATGCTTGCCTTTGCTACTCATAAAATTTTTTGCAGATAGCCCAAGGATATGTGATTTAGAAATATGCTAGAGATGTAGCTGGTTAGTCTGTAGAGACTTTAACTGGGAAGAACTAGACATTTTCAGAACTCTTAGAAGTCTGCAAACAGGCCTCTGGAAGTCTATTGTAAAAATTGAGTTCTAAGAGAAAAAAAATAAAGCTTTGCTGAGATCTAGGCATTTTAGGAAGAACTAAGTGAGTCTCCCTCCAAATAAAGAAAAGTGAAATCTTTGCCCTGAAGCTCAGTGATTGGGAAACTCTTAACACTATTGATGATTGACCCACAAAAATGGTAGGCTGGATCAAAGATGGTAAGGTGGATATTTTCCTAATGGTGCACAAGAAACAAAACCATAGAATTTCCAAGAAGATTCTAAGAAGACAAAGAATTTAAATTCCCCAGAGCTCATGCATAATGGGATGATCATCTATAATGAGTATCACTCTGCTTGGGGAAAGAAAAAAAAATCACTTCTTTCAGGGAAGACGTCTTCTTTCTGTGTTTAGGTTTGACTTGTCCAATAGACTCAACTTGTCCAAGTTTTATACTTAGGGCTTGACAGTCCCTGAGTCCTGCATTCCTCTTAGACTAGAGTTGCCCCTTAAGTTCTAAGGATATGAGTTCTCTCTGTTCCTGCTTCACCACTTGTTTTTTTAGAACACTTTTAAAGATTTTTATACTGTACAGAACAGAACAAAGCAATTCTTTTCTCCTTCTATCTCTTAGTGATTCTCTATCACACTCTCTCCAGTGATATTTCCAAACCTGCTCTTCTCTCTCCCAATCTCTACCTTCACATTCAGGCCTTGGAATTCTCAAGAGATGACCTTGCCTCCCCTGACTGGAGAAATTGTTCACTATAGTGAAAAGAACACTGCATTTACAATCAGAAGATACCAGGGTTCAAATCCTAGCACTTTACTTCCTATATTCCCTATGACTTTGAGCCCCTATTTGTTCATTTATAGGATGGTTCGCATTATCTATATCATAGGATTACTGTGAGGATAGAATGAGATGATATTATATATAAGGCATTCTGTAAATATTAAAGTACCAGATAGATGTCGGCTCTTATTACTTCAGCAATGGAGAGTCAGTATAGCATAATAGATAGAGTTATAAAGATCTGGGTGCATATCTTGCCTCTGCCCTTTCTTTCTCCTATGAGACCCAGGGCAAGTTACTTAACCACTGTGATTACATGTGGCAGATAAGTTGGCAACTTGCATTAGTAGAGTTTCCTCATCTTAGATGTCCTCTACCAGTGAAATCACAGTCTTGGTCCCAATCCTTATTACTCTTGTAAGAATATTGAGACCATTCTCTGTGAACTCCCTGTACCCTTTGCCTACCTTCTCACTGTGCATATTTGAGGGGCCTTTATTTCCTCTGGTCTGAAGGTTTGACTTCCCTTTTAGAGGACCCTCCTCACCAATATTCTCAATGTCATTATTTTCTATTTCTTCCATTATTTTATTCCACAATACCATAGTAGTGTAAGAAGAGCACTGTGGTTAGAATTGGAAGATCTGGGTTCTAATTTCTCACCTAAGAATGAAGGTTACCGGTATAGGCAATGGCAGAAGGTCTAGGGGGTGAGTGAACCCAGTGTGTTAGGTAATAAATCATTAAAATGTTGGGTTATGAGTTGCAGTTAGTCATTGATTCAAGGAATTCCAAAGTGGAGGAGATGGACTGAGAGAAGTGGGAGGGCTCAGGTTCCTAGACAGTATAATGAGGGTAAATGGCGGGGGGGGGGGGGGGGTGTAGAGAGTGGAAAAGATAGACGGAGGAAGACTGGAAGGTTTTTTTTTTTTCTTTTGGTGCCATAAAGAGACTACTCTGAGTTTGTCAGCTTCAAAAGAAATTATCAAATAGCTGGAAATCAGATTGAACTTCCCTGTGATCATATGATCTTTCTATCCTGGTGATCTCTGCCCTGATAATCAAAGAAATCACTACCACCATTACTGCTTAAAAGGGTGTGTCAGTCTACTCCCTTGTGACTCCACTAAACATCCCTTCCTTTGATGGCCCTGATCTCCTTTATGTATTGTCTCCCCTACTAGAATGTATGTTTCTAGAGGACAGGGACTATCTAGCCCTCATATTCCCATTCTCAGAATTTAGCACAGTGCTAGGCATAAAGTAAATGCTGCCTCCTTCCCTCCCTCCCTTCCTTTCCTTCCTTCCTCCCTTCCACTATCCCTTCCTCCCTCTCAAAATTCCTCATATCAAATTTTCATCTACATCAGCCTCTCCAAACTGTTTTCTTTTTCTGGATGGTATTAGATGAATATATAGATATAGACTCTATGCCCAAATTTGAAAGAGAGGAGCTGGGGGCTATAACATCAGTAAAATCATATTTCATGGAAGGGTTAGTGACAAGATTTACCGTGTGGTTCCAGGTATCCACTGATATAATCTCTAATGGGAATGTATGTGTATGCGGACATGTGGGTGTTCGTGTGTGTGCACACATGAGTGTGTGTTTGTGTGTCTGATCCTAAATAGTTGTAGTGTGTGAGTTTTACTGGAATGCCACTGGAGACTGATTGTTAAAATTTTAATTGTCAACATTTATATCTCAGAAATTGGCCCACACTACAAATCGGGGCTTCATTTATTGCTTAATTGATTGCCTTAACTTTAAGGGATGGAGAAAATTAATACAGATTAAATTTAAATGTAGCAGGTATTTCTTTTTTGGTAAGCATATAGTTAAATATTTACCCACAGAACCTTCTATAAATGAAATCAACAAGAACCCTATTTATAAGTCTTCTTTTCATACCCCTTCAGCCACAGAAAGCCATCAGGGCATGATTTCACCAAGTAACATCAAATGTTTACAATCCTGTTAAGGTCAGGATGAGGGAGAGCCACCTATGGTGCCCATAGTAAGTTAGATACACACTGAACAAGTTATATTAACTCTTTCAAGCCCCCCAAGGTCCCCTTCAGTACATTATTGCTTCAGCAACTTGGGCACTGAAGAGAATAAAGTTTAATCAGTGCATTATGTGGAAGGAAAAGAGAACACACTACATTTGGATTCCCTTTGGTCTTTTGTGATCACAATGGAAATGCTCAATTAAGAGTATTGGAATGTGTTGATCTTGCTGCTACCTTGCTGTATGCTCTGAGGACATGTGTATCAGTCACTGGAAATAATATGTTAGGGAGAAAATGAAATTGTTTATGATTTGGGGAAGCTGACTACATTAGACTTGTTCTGTACACATTTTGATACGCCATTATTTCTGAAACACTGGGGAAACATATGTAATGAAAACTGGATTGGAAGCCCACTCTCCTCCCTTTGGAATATCAGCGAAATCTTGGTTAAATTAATGAGTAAAAAATGGTGCTAGTATACCCATCAGAGGAATATTATTATTTAGCTAAAGTTTCATTTTCTTTTCTTTCTGACAATACTTAACTCATTATACCCCTTTCTTCACTATCTAGTACCTAGAGAATTTCCCTGGCTTTGACAGGTCTCTCTTATTTTATTTCATCCTCAAATTGTACGGCTGGAAAGGAATGTAATAACTAAGCATTGGGAGGTAGGATTCCAAGTAACCAGTCCCATCTTTGCCCCAATTCATTCCCACTACCCATTTTTCTGATCTCATGGAACACATTTAAAAGTGGATATTTATTGTCATGAGACTGTCACACATGCCTCATGCCCTTTTACCTCTCAGATGTGTTCTTCTTATAATGGAACTAGAAGAAGCTCGTAAATTTGCAGCTCAGATAGGTTGTATAAGGGAAAATCTGATTTTGTAGATTTCCCATCCCTTCTCTATGGATATACTCAGGTGTCCGTAGGAGGGGAGTCTAGGACCTGGGGGAGATAACTTTTCTCACCTTGCAGGGAGTGGAATGCCATTAGAGGTTCTATCTCTGTATTGGTCAACATGTGCCCTGATGTTCTCCCCGCCTGGCTCCACTCCTGCCACATGTGCAGATTGGTTCACTCCCTGCTCTTTGTCTTTGTCAGAATCCTTTCAGATGGAATTTGGTCTCTAATTGCATAACCATTCACATTCTGAGCACCAGCTCTATTATTCTGTCCCTAAAGAGTAACTCCTTATCCATGCTCCTATCTTCCTTATAGTTAGCACAGTCTCTGACTATGCCATGCAGCAAAGATCAGGTGTGATGCTCTTCAATAGACCCAGGGATTAGCTCTAACCATTTTCTGCAAACTCTCAGAATCAACTGATGCTCCTTTTCCTTCTGACCCCCTCAGATCCACATCTCTTAATAGTAATACAATTTTTGAAAAAATAGTAATACAATTTAAGGGGGTTTGCTCTTGACCATACTCCTTAGTTTCATGAAGTCAGAAATAATTGTTTGTTAGGCATAGAGGATAAAATGCTGTACTTGGAGTCAGGGAGAGAAGAGGTCAAATATTCCCTCATACACATACTAGCTTTGTGACCCAAGGCAAACTTCTTAACCTCTCTCAGCCTCAGTATCTACATCTGTAAAATGGAAATAATTAACAACACCTACCTCAGAGGGTGGTATTAAGGAACAAAATGCTTTGTAAACCTTTAAGCACAAGGCCATCAGGTATTCCTCTGCACAGAGCTGTGTATGTCCCTGTGACGATATTAAAAGATTACATGCCCTTTGCCATTTCAGTGATGATTCTGGGAGCCCAGTGGCTTTTGCCTATTATGATATAGGGGTACTGACCATAGGCCAAGTTGAGTATTGTTCCCAAGGTGTTTTTATAACTTACACTGTGTAAACAAAGTGGATGAATTTTTTTTAACCTTGTGAATTTATCAAAGGATGAATGGCTGACAAAGGGAAGTTGTTTTTTTTTCTTCAATTCAATTCATATTATTTATTTAACATCTCCTTTGTGTAAGGTGATATGCTAGTACTGGATCTATTAAATCAATTAATTATTAAGCACTTTCAATGTGCCAGACACTGTAAGATTCAAGCAATTCCTACTCTCAGGGAACCTGTTTATAGTGTTCACTAGTTCTTTCACATACAAACTGGTTTATGGAGAACAAAGGAGTCAGAATCTTTACATTCAAATTCTGCTATGTTCTACTTAGGTGACCAGTGGATAAAATGACATTACCTTGGTGGTGCTAGAGTAGAATATTTTAGGATAATTATTCTTGGGGAAAAGTTCAGAAGTTTTGGTTGTCTAAAAAAATATCTACCCAGGCCTGACAAACAGTTTGAATTCTGAGAATGAATGGGTATGCCATCACAATGAGGTTGAATGGTGTTGGTACATGTGAACTACCCAGGTCCGTGAGTCTGACCTGCTCTATTTCACACATGGCTCAGTTCATTCCTCCTTAGGGAGGCTAGACCTTGGCCCACATTCTGAGGACTTACCATATTGCTGCCTAGACACGTGGATGGCTTTATTCCACTACAGTTCAGAACTCCTGAGCTCAACCTGTCCAGAATCCACAGCCCTGCCAAAAGCTGCCTCCTGACCTCAACCTGAAGATGAGGAAACTAAAGCCTACTGGGTTTAAAGGTCTTACCCAAGGTGACATAGCTAGCAAGCATCAGAGGTTGATTTTTTCCCAGTTATTGCATAGATGGCCTGTTAATCAATTTAGCAATGTGAAAAAGCCAGAAGGGACAATTAAAACCCTGGCAGATGGGATCCAGTAAGATCTAGAATAGTGAGCTACATTTAATAAGAGGAAATTTAATAGAGATCACTGTAAAGTCTTATACTTGAGTTGAAAGAAATACCCTTACAAGTGTGTTTGTGATGGGGAAAACTTGATTGGATAACCATTTTGTCTGAAAGAGATCTAAGGTTTTGGTAACCTGCATGTTTGCTACAAATAGGGTGATTTGACAGCCAGAAAAAAATCTCATTTGATTTTGTGGAACATTGAATAGCAATGAAGAGGCAGTCATAGTCTTCTTGTATTCTTCATTGGTCACACCAAATCTAGACTAAGTAGATTCTGTTCTGGATATCACACTTCCAGAAGTACAGTGATGACCTGGAGAGTGCCCAGAGGAAGAAAGCCAAAATATTGAGGGACCCAGAGTTCATTCTTTATCAAGATCATTGTCTTAAATGGAGATAGTTTGCCTGGAGAAGACAAAGGAGATTGGGAGGACAAGTGGGGACATATATAGTGTTGAAAATATAATCACTGAGGAACTCCAAAGAATAGGAGTAAAGAATTTCATCAAGTAGTTGTAATGACTAGAAAAGAAGATGATCCGGTCACATGGCAAGAAGAAGACATGCTCCATTGGTACCTTTGGCTTCTACCACATTGGGTAGACTCACCTGGAGTGAACTTTGGGGAGATCAAGGAAAAGAGATACCTAAAATGGAGAGGCATGGTAGAGAGTGACATATGCATCCTTGGAGAGTCCAACTCAATCAGTGAGATCATAGATCCATTTAAGAGATAATGAAGGACCAGCATTCATACTACCAAATTTATTGTGTTTACTGGCAAGTGAATAATTTAAATTAATATTTGTTTCATTACCAAAAATTTCAAAAACTCTTGTGATAAAATACAGGATCCTTTGTTTAGAGTTTAAAGATTTTTTACAACTATCTCCAGCCCATTTTTATGACACTGTCACATTTTACTCCTCTTCACTTATTTTACATTCTAATGGAACTTCTTGTTCTTTATTCATTTTCCATCTTCAGTCTATAGAGACAGGAATTGTTTTTTCTTGGACCATCCTTCATGCTTGGAATGTACTTCCTTATCTCAAGCCCCCAGCATTCATTTATCTATATACATACTATATCTAATTACATCCATCTATTTCCTCCCATGTAGAATATACACATCTTGAGGATTATCTCAGTATCCGGCACCAGATTTGGCCAATAATAGGCAATCCATTGGCTATTAATTTCAAAAGAATTCAAACAAGAATACATCTTAGTAGAAGGTAATATGTTATCAATTTCTAATCCTATTAAATAATAGAGTACAAGCTTGGAACATAACAATTTCTGTAAATAGTCATTCAAACCTTGATTTTATTAGAATGATAAAAAAAGACAAATATTGACTTTGGGGCAAAGGGAGTGATGTGGCTTTCTCATTTCAGGGGAATGAATTGATTCTGTGCACAATTCCATTTTCCCTTGTGTTCTTGTTCTGTTAATCTTCACAAAGGAAATTACTTGTTCAACATCCACCCTGTGCATTTAGAACATGACTGTCAAAATCAAAACTTGTTTGAAGAATTAGTGCTTTCTCATTTGTGGCCAGTAGTTATCAAAGGCTGTGCACAGTCTATATGAATGGCATTTAGCTTTGGCTACACATTTTCTTTCCTCTTCACCATTTACTGTAGTGTTTGCAAGGATATAAGAATGAGGGTTTTTGGTTTTTTGCAGACATCGAGTGAGGGAAAATTAACTCGCTGTTTCCTTTGGGGTTGTGTACTTAAAGTTCTTGCCTGGCTCTTTTCCACTACATAAAACCTTTGCATCATTGGGCCTATTGACAGTGAAGGGTAGTTCTTGGCAGTGATTGATAAAGGTACAGTGGGATCCACTGATAATTGCCTCCCTTCTCTAGTGTGTTCCATTTGTAAAAATGATATGAATTCAGGGGAACCCAGTTGATTGTGTTTTTTGTAACTTCTAAATATTTGTAGAAGTACAGACCATGGTATATGCAAAGTTCCAAGACAAGGCAACTTATCAAAGCCTTTATGATACTTAGAAGAGGCCTTTTTTTGTTTTTTTTTTTCCACTGAGAGAAACAATACAAGAGACCCACAGCTGCTAATTGACAAGGTAAGTAATAATCCTTTGATTACAGTAGCTAAAGGCTGTTCTCTAATGGATTTTACTTGTCACTTTTAATTCTTTTTAATCTTTGTCTGCATTTCATTAGACCGGCTTTATCATCCTGATGGCCCTCCTGTCGTTATTCTGATTGAGTTAATGGGTTGTCTTCATACCATGGAGATCCTGCATAAAATATAATCTAGGGATATTTATAGTCTTTGGGGACATTTTAAAGATGATTACTTTTCCAATCAGCTTTTCCTGTTTTTCATGTTATATATTCACGTGTTATGTGATGGGAATGTGTTTGCATTTTCTCCTTTCATACATGCCCTGAGCAAGCTTCTGTTCTAATCTTCCATGACTTAATCTACCTACTAAATATAAGACAGTTGGAGAGGCAGCTAGCAGAGAACCTGTTATCATTTCCTGTTCTACATGTCTGCTGCGATTTGACTTTCTTATTTAAAAGTGATAAGCTCCCTCTGTGCCATTCAGCTAACAGATGATTCAGGTACTTAAAAAAATTGTAAAATTTATCAAGGTCTGTTTTATTATTGTAAAAGTGTGTTTTGTTTAAAAACCCAGCTAATTGTGTGTGTGTGTGTGTGTGTGTGTGTGTGTGTGTGTGTTTTCGTCTAAAGAAATATCAAGTTCAGGCCTTCTGGTGTTATTTATTTTTGGAGAAAGGTCTTGTGTAGGATCCCATAAAGCTCTCATTGTAGGAAACTGGGAGTTTGGGTACAAATGCATGTCCTGTGATCAGGTGACCTTTGTTGTATTACTTGTATAATAACGCTGTTTTATAGGGTGCATAGTCATTGCTGAATTTTAGAGATCAGGGTAGGCCATTCCAATGGTTTCCTAGCCACAAGGTATTGAAAAAGAGAATTGGGTTTTTCAGGAAGACAGAGTGTTAACCCTCCATTCTGTGGGGTCAGTCTAATCCATTCTAGGGACAAATATCTAAGATGAATGTTCAACTGAACTATTTAACAATGGTATCTTGCAATGGTTTTATGCTTAAGATGCTAACAGCACATGGTAGAATTACAGGATGCAACCTTTTACGAGGCTCTTTCCCCAAAGTTCTATAAAGTATGATCTATTGCATGTTTGTTACAATGAGTTAATTTTGCCGGGAAACTTGTATATGAGTAATTCTGTTATGCAGTTATAAGAGGCATTTGTCTTCATATAAAATAGAATTCACACCAAATTATCCCTTTACTGTGCACAGTAGAGAACCTCAGAAATGAAAGGAGGCAGACTTTTCAAAGAAGTAGGTGTATTATTGATTTTTAGTCTCTATCAGGGAAGTAACACGGCCTGTTGAAGTATACTTGGTAGATTAAATGGATTTCATTTTCGGTAATGCAACTAAGAGGATTTAAATTATAGAAACTCTTGTTAGTAAAATATTGAAGTGAAGGAGATGAGCAATCCTTGTCTTCATTCCAACCATTGTTCCCCATTTAAAGTTCAGTGGAAAGATTTGGTAATCCTATATACATGTTGCTTATTACAACTTTTCTGTTTATGAGCAGTGGAAAAGTACATTAAAAAGAAATATAGATCAAATATAATTTTAAATCTATAGAATGTCTTTTCCTAATGGATATTTTTGAATGTGCAAATAATGATGAAGAAAATTGTTGATTATATTCTGGTGTGTTTTGGATAATTCTGACTTGCTGTTTTTCCCCAAATTTTCAGTTGAGAATTTTATGATGACATAATTTGGTTATCTTGTCATATTCTGTATGACAAGATAACCAATTTTTTTTAAAAGCACAACTACATAACTAAAAGTATGATTAACTACAATGAGAGGGTTGGCATAGGACATGAATATATTCATGCTCATATGTTCCATTTATTATTTTCCTTCATAATATATGAGACTGGCTAGTAAGCACTGAGGTTAATTCTCCCCTTTTGCCACTAGCTGCTTCTACTTCATCTCCAATCACCACCTTCTAACATCCACCAATAGTGAAAGGATGGAAAGAATAGAAAGAACATTTGGCTTGGATTATCAGGAGACCTTCATTGAGTCTTAGCTCTACCATTTTAATAAATGAAGCAGATGAAATTTGTTTCATGATAGGGAAATGTGATATTTTAATGATAAAGACTTTAAAAGCAATGTGCTAATAGTTGATAGGGAAGGCAAATTCCTCAGAACAGATGGGCCACAAGAAATCTGGCAAAAAGGACAAACTCAGTGTTCCCAATTCTCTATCTCTGTGCATTTGCACTGATTCTATGCCATGACTACTAGAAGGCACTCCAACTCCAGCTCCCTCTCTGCTTCTCAAAAAGCCTTGTCTTCCTTCTAGACAGCTCAGTTACCACTTCCTCTATCAAGTCTTCTCTGAAGCTTCTCATTGTTAGACAGTTCTGCAGGAGAGTTATCTCTTCTCTCTCAAATTGCCTTATATTTACTTATCTGGGCACTTAAAATATCTTGTCTCTCTTTCCTTTTTCTGTTTCTATCTCTAGTACCTGGAAAAGTGACTTTCATACAGTTTTGGCATAATATATGCTTTCATTAAGCTATGTTACTTGGGTAAGTGATTAAAATGATGCTGGTTTGTTTCTCTAGCTGTAAAACTAGAATGCTCTCTGTATTGTTTCCCTTCACCTGAACAAGTGCATGTTCTTAATGTTATGATGAAAGCTCATTGTAAACTTCAATAGTTTTTAAATGTGACTTGTTATGATAAAAATAACAAGAGCAATAAAGGAATGAGAGCAGGATAACTATTTGCACCAGAACCATTTTCCCCAACCCTCAATAAATAAAATGAGAATAATAGGAGTATAATTTTAAAAGGCATTTATTAAGTATTTGCAATGTACCAAGTACTATACTAAGTGCTAGGGACACAGATAGATAATCAGTAGAGCTTTCAAGGTGCTCACATTCTATTTGGAGGAGATGACACTCCTATGACAGGGGACACAGTTGTGGGACAGATGAAAAAGAAGAGAAAGAGAGGGAGAGAGACAGAGAGTATGGAGTTAGTGATTGTGGATTTATGATCAACTCCAGCTCAAATCAGTAGTAAATGAATAAGAGCAAAGTCACGGGACAGTGGAAATAAGTCAAGGTTGGGCTTTGGCAAGACATGATTGGGAATATTAGGAGGGGCAAGGGATGCAAGAGTAGAAGATAATATATAGTTAAAATGATATACCAAAGAGTTAAATTGTTAAGATACAAGAGTATAGCAAATGGGTGCAGCTAGGTGGCATGATGGATAAAGCACTGGCTCTGGATTCAGGAGGACCTGAGTTCAAATCTGGCCTCAGACACTTGACACATACTAGATGTGTGACCCTGGGCAAGTCACTTAACCCTCATTGTCCCCCCAAAACCAGCCAATGCAGGTATAATGGCCTGGGAACTAACTGAAGATATAGAGGTCCTAGTGAAGACAAATAAAATGGTTATAATGGTCATATAAAAGGGTCCTAAGGCAGAGGGCAACATAGGGTGATAAACTCTTGTAATGTGATAAAAGTTCATCACATAGAAGGGAAACTTGTGCATGATGGTAAGATGCTGGGTATGACCATCTCTGTGTGTAGCTGAGGTATAGGAGAGGGGGCAGGTCACAGAGATTTATTAGACTTGGGAAGTTAGGATGTATAAGAATGTATCAGTATGTATATTGAAGTCCCCTAGTATAAGGACAGGAATGGGGATGGGAGAGAGACTATGAGCCAGACAGTACTTATTGAAGAAGGAAAGAGCAATCTCTCTAGAGTTACTGTAGTTATTCATCAGGATCTAGAATCAGTGATACATTTGAATAGACATATGTCAATGGAGGGTAGGTTTCTGGTAGAAGATCTAGAGTTGGTAATGAAATCAAAGAGTATTGTAACTCTACCAACAGGATTGGCCAGTAAGTAAGAGTGAAAATACAACCAGCTATTTTAAAAAGTAGCCAAATATGCAGCAGGAGGGAAACAAGTCTCAGGAGGTCCAAGAAGATGGAAAGAGTGAAAAAGGAAAAGGTTTGAGATGAAAGTAAGTTTGTTAATTATATTAATTAATTAATTCAAGAGAGCACAGTATAAGGGGAAGGTAGATCTGGAATGAGACATTTGGAAGATATGGTTGAGTGTGTCGTAGTACAAGAGTAGGCAATTCATGATAGAGAGGATTTGTTACATCTATAACTGGTTGTTCAGAATCTCTGGGATGGGAAGAGTCTTCAGGTTGGGAAAAAGTCAACTAACTATTGAGGAAAGAGCCCAATCAGAGTATTCATATATGGATAGAGATCTATTAAGGGAGGCAAATGTTTAAGGTGCTCCTCTAGGTCTAAACTCATGGTAGTAGTGTTTCTGTTGTTGTTTTGCTTTTGCTTTCTCCCCCCCCCCCCCTTTGCCTCATAGCAGATAGGACCAAGCCTGGCGAGTTTGGACAGTTAGAAAGTGGATTTGCGGTTTGACTTGAAACATTACAGAAGCCCTGGAGTTCAGAGACCAGAGCCACATAGCTCAGATATGGGAGTGATGTGTTCCACATGCCTAGTGTTAACCAATATAAGAAAGATCACAAAGTCGTGTCTTGAGATCTGGCTAGCTTGACCCTGGCCCTTTTCCTCCATGATAGTGACTTAGCTTGAACCAGTCATACCTCACGAGAGGAAGAAAACATTCATTCTACTTGGCCATGCAAAAGTGAGGAAAGGAAATAATATGGTATTGCAGAATTGGCTAGACTGTGGAAAAGGACCTTCTGTGTCAAAGAGAAAGAGAGAAAGGGTATGAGAAACCTAAATGGCAAATTGGCAGAGATGATCAAATACCAGAATTATTAATGTTGGTGCAGTTGTGGAAAGACAGACACACTAACATATCACTGTCTTATTAATGTGTTAATATAACCATTTGGGAAAAAATGTGAAGTTATTCAAATATAGTGGCTAAAATGTTGAAATCTCTCACCTAGAGATTCCACTGTAAGGCATAAGGAGGTCATTGATAAAAAGAAAGGCTCCATATATGCCAAATATTTATAACAGCACTTTTTTTTGTGGTAGCAAATATCAAAAAACAAAATAGATGCCCAATGATTAGTGAAAGACTAAGCAACTAGTGGTAGTTGGACATAAAGGAATATTATTGTCCTGAAAGAAATGACACATATGAATACAGAGAAGAATGCAAAAACATAAATGAATTGATGCAAAGTGAAGTAAGCACATGCAAGGAAACAAGTACATGGAAAGAATAAATAAAGAGCAGCTGAAAGTGATTACTTCAAAATCACAAGGAATGAGCTTGGTTCCAAAGAAGAGATTAAAGACCTCCTCTCACTCCTTTGCAGTGATAGAATGGGAACTGACAGGTGTGGAATACTCTGTGTGTATATGTATATGTATACACACACATATTTTCAAGGCATCAATCAGCATTATTTTCTCCTCACTTTCCAATTTTCTTTTCTTTTTAAAATCTTTAAATATTGGCTTTCTGGAAGTAGGAAGTAGGAAAATTAACAGAGGGAGAAATTGAGGCAATATAAAAACCAAAAAAATTAATAAAAAGATTTAAAAAAAAAGTCTAAAGTAATTCCTCTTCTCATATAATTTACTCTGGGCAGAAACCCATTTGGCCCCTCACAATTTACAAACATAGACAGGCCCAGAAAGTGTACTGGAATACCCACTAGTGTCCACTCACTTCTCCTGAGAGGGTGGGTAAGACTAAAGAAAATGAGCACTGCAGGGTATTCCAGCAAACCCACAGACTTTGTAGGCATGCCTATGTTCAAAACTCAAAAAGTTTATACTGAAGAAAAGGTATGTGAGAAAATGATTATTAATAACGTTTTTTGGTGGGGACACTTTCTCTTCCTTCCCCCCCCCCCCACTTTAGAGGGGTAAATTTTTAAGAGGAGTTCTAATCCATTGCAGGGCTTGCAAAGTGTGCAAGGAATGGAGATATGTTAAGGGCTAAAATTCTAGCTAAACTGTCTAAAATATCTAATGCGTGATTGCCAATAAATTATAAGCTTTAGCAAGAGTTAGACTTTTAAGCATTTATTAAGGAGAATCAGAATTTGGTAAAGAGAGAGAGAAAGGCCTAGATTCCTATCTATTAAAGGGAGAGCACATTTCTAGCTCCGCTCTCCACCAGTGTCCCCAGGAAAGAGAGTGAGAGTGAGCGCCAGTCTCTTCCTTCCTCCTCCCACTAGTCCGCGTCACTTCCTCACGCCAAAGAAAAGACTCCTGGTCTTGCCCTCAAAGACCTTCCCTTCATGGGAGGAACTCTTCTACAGTAAGTCTCCAGCAGGTGGCGTCATTCCAATCGTTACAGATAGATTCTTTGTTACTAGCTCAGTGAATTGAAGGGATTAAACCACACCTATCTCAATGGGCCTTTACCCTCAGGGGGTCTCCAATTAGACCCTGATGTCATCAGTGTAGAGCTCATTTTAATATGGACCACCCTCAAGTCACTTCAACCAATGGAATTGAATCATAGTAGCCAATTAGCTTTGATCAGTGTGTAAGTAGCTGCCTCAATTAAAATGAAGAAAAAGGCTGTTCTCTTTCTTCCTGGTACTCTCTTGGATTCTACACATGTCCTCTCCTCATCCTCTTGGCTCAGTATACTGGGTATGTAATTGTTTAGGCCTGTAAGCCTGTGACTAGTAGGGAAGTCAGGGAGATTCGTGGTAATAATATGTGATATTAATTAGTAATAAATGCTTACTGTCTAAACTGGTGAAATTGTCTATAATTTGTAAGTAGCAATATTTTAGGGAAACCCAGCCTAGTTCCCCAATAATTTAATAAACACAGGTATATGCACATTAATGAAATGGAAGGAGGAAGGTGAAAGAGCAAGGAAGGAAATCCCAGAAATAAGCTCCTGGGAATATAAAAAAAAATGGATGAAAGATGAAAAATTTTAAAGAGACTGGACATAAGACTATATCTCAAGCAAATAAACTAACAAAGCTAATTACAAATAAAGGAAAAAAAAGAATAAAAATAGAAATGGATATAACATTTTATAAATATGAATAAAGAAAAAAATGCCCCAAGCCTCAAAAACAAAGATAATTTTGTAGACTTTTAAGATATTATTAAATAAGAAATTTCATAATAGTTTAAAAGAAAGACACCTTTAAAATAATATATTAAGGTAGATATTTGACCTAAAATTGTAGTTCTCAAAGCATATGTGTATATATATATATATATATATGTGTATATACACACACACATACACACACACACATATATATATATACACACACACATTTATATGTATATATATATATATGTGTGTGTGTGTGTGTGTATGTGTGTGTATTTTTTTTTTGCAGGGCAATGGGGGTTAAGTGACTTGCCCAAGGTCACACAGCTAGTGAGTGTCAAGTGTCTGAGGCTGGATTTGAACTCAGGTCCTTCTGAATCCAAGGCAGGTGCTTTATCCACTGTGCCAGTGTATATTATGAATTGTGGTAAAATAATGAAATTTGGCAGACTGATTGGGATGGGCCACACCTGACCTGTCCTGAGTGACATATGCTGCTGATGTCAGCAGGAGAAACCACTCTTCACAGGCATCTATACCAGCTAAACTGACAGACCTTCAAAACAGGATTCATATACAAACCTTAAGGAGCTGACCTAGAAAAATAATGAAGCTTCAAAACTGATTCCTGTACTTCAGGAAAAAATACAAGAAACCATGCCAGAAGTTTTAAAGAGACATGTATATATTGGCCAAATATACAGACATGTTCAAGAGATAATCATGGCACTCGAATCATTGATAGTTAAATTTGGAAATTTCAGTTCTAAAAGAAATTTTTGCAGGCATCTGGGTAACAAGATGAAAGAACATCAATTAGTCCAGGATTATTCCACAACCTTAAAAAATCAGAGAAAAATGTTACATAGGATATTGCAAAAATCAAAGAGCCCATTTTGAAGTCTAGAATCGCATATCCTGCAAAGATTTACCTAATAATCAATGAAAAATATGTATCTTCCAAGGTATTCAACAGCAACAACAATTATTGAGGAATTCTTGCAAAAAATAACAATAGCAAAGAAAGAATCAGGCAGAGCATTCAGACTTCAAACACCTCAAGCAAGAGAAACATGAATAATATGAGCATAATTATCAAAAAATGATCAAGCAATGAAATCAATTTCTTCATGCTTCTAGCATGAATTTTTTTCTTTGGTTTATTTTTAATCTGGATTGAAGAGTGAATGAAAGTACAAAGAAGCAACATAAAAGGACGAAGATTTAAGGGGATATAAATAAGCTAGAGAACAGGAGGGGAAAACTGAAATAATAGTACATTAAATCCCACCCTCTTATAACAGAATATACATACACATGCATGTATAAATTTATATTAAACTATACATGTATTATGTGTGTACAATATATGTTTGTATTGTGTGCATAGATATATGTGTGTATAGTGTATGTAAATATAGGGAAAGTCAACAACAATGATGGTCATGATGGCATTTATATAGCACTTTAAGTTTTACAAAGTGCAGTGAAAATATTATCTCATTTGATCTCACAACAACTCTGGGAGGAAGTTGCTATTACTACTCTGGTTTTACAGTTAAGGAAAGTGAGTCACAGGTTAGGTATATTACCCAGCCTCACACAGTTTAGTCATTATCTAAGGCTAGATTTAAATAAGTATTATTCTCATACATGGTATATACTGTTCTCAGGAAAGGTAGTGATCACGGTATGGACAAGGGTAGGACTAGGCTTCGCGACTGAGACACAAAATGAGTCTCACTAAACTTTACTAACTCCTGTATGAACTGCTACTTCTAAGTGTAAAGTTTAGTACAAGAAGGCCCCACCCCAAATAAAAAGAAACACACACACACACACAGAAGAAAGGGAAGATGATGGAAAAAAAATCTATAAATGTACTAACAGGGAAATGGAAAAAGGAAGAGAGCTCAAATGTGATACTTTAGAAGTTTTGTGTCTCATAGATACTAATAGAAAAGAAGCATCCCCAGAAATGGTGGAATAGAATCCAGATAAATTAGAAGAGGATAGAAATAAGAAGGAAGAAAAATAAATGGAAAATTATTGGTAAAAAGGTTTTACAGTAGAATGCTCCTTTAACCAAGAGGTTGAAGGTAAAATGGTGGGGTGGATTTTGAAGCATACATTTATCGGGGTAGAAAAGGTGAAGAGTCCAAAGAGGTGGGTTAGTTAAGCAAATATATAGAAGAAAGGAAGAAAAGGAGAAAGAAAGAAGAAGAAAAGAAGGAAGGAAGGTAGGGAAAGGGAAGAAGGATAGAAAGAAAAGTTAAAATTTAAAATATTTTCAAGAAACTTGGAATCAAGAAGGAAAATGATAGTGGGAATGGAAATAAAACTTGTGAGAATCAATAAGTGCCAAAATGATTCAACTAATAATCACAGGGACAAAATGCTGACTTAAAAGAGGATATGGGCAAAAATCAATACAACAGAAATAAGTGGAAGAAAATGTCAACCTAAAAATCATAACCTCAAATGTGAATTGATTTCACAGTCTGATAAAATCAAAGGGAATGACAGAATGCAAAAGAAAACAAAATTCAGAAATTTGCTACATATAAGAAAACAGAGAAACAAAGAAATGAACCATAAAAACACAATAAAAATATTAGTTAACACAGTGATCACAAAGAAAAGTGACAAATGCAATATCATATAAAATGAATAACTATATGAAAAATAAATAATTATGAGACAAGAGAGCAAAATTTGTGCGATGAAGCTAACACAGTCCTCAGAGGAAAATTACATTTTTGAAAAAGTATATTGCCAAAACAGAATAAGGAATGGAGTATGAGCCTAAACATCTAGAAAATTAATACCTTAATAAACTCAAAACAAACACTAAAACAAAATCTTGAATATTAGAAAAAGTAAATTAATAGCCAAATAATTATGAAAACAATAAAGCTAAAAGATAGTTCTTTGAAAAAGCTAACAAATTGATAATTATTTCTTTCATGAATTTAGAAAGAGCAAGGGAAATTGAATTACCAAAAATAGTTAATTACCAGAATCATATATATATATATATGTATATATATAAACACACACATCTGTGCATATACATATATAACACCACTCAACTCTTCATTTTATACATACATACATTTGTGTGTGTGTGTGTGTAGATATATAGATATATAGACATATAGATATGTGTGTGTGTATGATTACCTATAAAATGATTATTTAACAAACAACCAAGCAAGGCATAGAGGTGTCTTTTTTTAAAACTCAGTCTCATTTTGAAAATGAAGATGCAAAGAAATTACTAAAGAAAGGAAAACTTAGACAAATTAACAGATTAATCTAAGTTTCAAAAGAGAAATTAATGCCTATGCTACACAAATTAATCTTAGTATTTAAGATAGAATGTACTTTCAAACTCCTTTCTTGAAATAAATATGATTCTAATACCTAAATTAAGGTGGTTTAAAGAAGAAAAAAGAACTGTAGGATAATAGATAGTGATGTACCAACTTTTAAATCAAATCCTAACAAAATATACAAAAAAACCCTTTTGGCCAAATTGTTTTAAAAGAAAAATGCGTGGTTGATTTAATGTTAGGAAAATAACAAATGTAATATTATTAAAAGCCAAACCAACCAAAATTCCATTATCATTTCAATAGACTTAGAAAAATGAATTTGACCAAATTTAGCACTCATTTTTCTGGGAACCCAAAAAAGCAAAGCCTTAGAAGGGCCATTTTTAATATTATTAAAATTATACAATCAAAATCATAATCCATCTTTAATTTTAATAAAGAATATAGTATTTAAAAACAGAGCTCAAAGATACTACCACTTCCCAAAGTTATTGAATGTAGTTCCAGAAATGCAAATGATAAGAACAAAAAGTAAGCATATGTATTTGCCAACAGAAATATTTTTATTTAAATATGACACAATGGCTTACTTAGAAGACTGCAGTAAATCTATAATAAACTAATTGAAATGATTTATTGACTCAATTAAATGCAGAATGCAAAATAAATCCAGAGAAATCATTAAAATTACTATATAGCAGTTACAAAATACTGGTGGAAATGAAACAGAGATAAATTCTTTTCAAAATAACAAAATGAATAAATACCTTTGAAATCATTTTACTGAGACATACCCAAGATAATTAAATAAAATTACAAAAATTCTTTTTAGACATAAAGGAAGATTTAAATAAGTGTAGTGACACAGTCTTTGCTCAGTTTTAGATCACATCAATAGTATGGAAATTTTATATTATATATATAATATATGTGTGTGTGTATATTATATGTTATATAAATTAATTAATAAATTTAATGCTACAATAATAAAACAACAAAGGTACTAGTTTATGGTATTAGAAGAAATACAGAATTCATTTAGAAGAATAAATGGTTCAGGGACAGCTAGGTAGCACAGTAGATAGAGCACTGGCCTTGGATTCAGGAGGGCCTGAGTTCAAACCCTGCCTCAGATACTTAACACTTACTAGCTGTGTGACCCTGGGCAAGTCACTTAACCCCAATTGCCTCACCAAAAAAAAAAAAAAAAAAGAATAAACGATTCAGAATCTCAGTGCAATAATGGGGAAACATAGGAATGATTGTGTGACTACACTTTCAGACCTCGATTTTATTTTAAAGCAGTAAGTATCAGAACTATTAGACCTTAGTTTAAACAGTATATAAGTAGGTACATGGAATGAACTATATAAGCAATAATCACAAATAAATTAAATGGATAATTCTATGTTAGATAAATCCAAGGATGTAAACTGTTTGGAGAAGGACTCTCAATTTAGAGTTTGGAGGAACTAGGGGAAACCTAAAAAGATGTTTATTACACCTAAAATAGGTTTAGACTAGCACTTATGTCATATACCACAATCAATTCTAGAGAAAAGGTCATATAACTATAGCAATAGAGGAAAATGGCAGGACTTGTTTCTCACAACTGATGCTACTTGGAGAATGAGGAAATGTAAATTAAATGTAAACTCGAGGGTCCACACTCAGCAAATTGGCAGAGATGACAAAAAAAAAAAAAGGAAAGGGTCAATGTTGCTGAGGCTTTGGGAAAACAGCCAACCAGCACCCTGTTACAGAACTGTCACTTACAATCATGCTGAAAAACCAATTTGAAGTCATTAGAAAACAGTGACTAAACTCTTCATACCTTTTGGACTAGAGATCTTATTACTACGTATGTGCCTGAGAGAGATCAAAAGCACAATATATATATCATTGCATCACATTTTGTGGCAGCAAATAAGTGGAAACAATGTTTATTATCAATTATTACCATTACTACTATTGCTATCAGGGATTGGCTAAGCAGAACTGCTTATATGAATGTAACATTGTGCCTTATTAAGTGGGTGCTATGCTGAATTCATACAAACATGGAAAAATGTACATGCTGCAGGGTGAAATAAGGAGAACTGAGAATAGGTGGTAACATTATCTCCATTTTATACATGAGGAAACTGAGGAAGACAGAAGTTAAGTAACTTGCTCAGGATCACACAGCTAGTAAGTGTCTTGAGGCAGGATTTGAACTCATCTACCTGATTACAGCTTTTTGTCCATTGTGCCATCTAATGACTAACAATGTAAATTAAGTAGATTATAAAATAAATGCATGATAACAAATACTCTATGATAAAATAAATTAATGATAACAATGACAAAGGTTGACCATGGAGAAGATAGTTTTAAAAATACCTTTACCAGGGGCAGCTAGGTGGTGCAGTGGATAAAGCACTGGCTTTAGATTCAGGAGTACCTGAGTTCAAATCTGGCCTCAGACACTTAGCACTTACTAACTGTGTGATCCTGGGCAAGTCACTTAACCCCCATAGCCCCGCAAAAAAAAAAAAATTACCTTTACCCCTTAGAGGGAGAGGGTAGAGGTCTATGAGTGTGGATTGTTGTATGTGCTGTCAAATAAGGTGTCTGTTCATTGATTTTATTTAACCTTTTTTACAAGGAAAGTAAGTATCAACATGAGGGAAGGAATAGATATATCTGAGAATGGATGATATAAAAATAAAAGACATCAAAACACTTTTAAAATACTGAGAACAGGGGTCAGCTAGGTGGCGCAGTGGATAGAGCACTGGCCCTGGAGTCAGGAGTACCTGAGTTCACATCTAGGCTCAGACACTTAACACTTTCTAGCTGTGTGACCCTGGGCAAGTCACTTAACCCCAATTGCCTCACTTAAAAAAATACTGAGAATAGGGGGCAGCTAGGTGGCACAGTGGATAAAGCACTGGCCTTGGATTTAGGAGTACCTGAGTTCAAATCCAGCCTTAGACACTTGACACTCACTAGCTGTGTGACCCTGGGCAAGTCACTTAACCCTCATTGCCCTCCAGAAAAAAAAAATGAAAAAAATACTAAGAATAAAATAGGAAGCTAGTAGAGTACAGTCTGAGAACACTTCATCTTACTCAAGGTATCCTTTCAACCACTTCTCTCAAATGCAAACATTCTTTGTTCTACTTTGTACCCAAGTCCTCCTTTTTGTACTCATCTTCCTTTCTCACCTCTCTGATACCTAGTACTCTTACTATATCCTCTGCCTGCTCAGAGACACCTGTTATACTAGCCCACTCAGGACCACCCACCAGTATTTGCCCACATCTCCTTTCTTTCAGGTCTTTAATGGAAGCATTGCATAGCATTCCAAGATATCCATATTGGCATTGTTCTAAACAGATTCGACTGCCCTTTGTCTAAATTATTTTCTGATGATAGCTCTTTTAGGCAACCTGATGGACCATTTAGGGGAGTTGGGAAAATTTCAAACCTGACATAATATATGTCCTTTAGATAACAGTGTGTTTTGCTAAAGTATCTCATTGGCAAAGATGATTTACCTCCTATGGATATTTCCATAGAAGCAATTATCTTCTAGAATAAGCATGCATGTATAGGTATATATAAATTCATGTACACATATACCTACACATGCATATATATGTATTACACCTATGTGTGTGGATAGAAAGTGAGTATATTTTAGAGTGATGCTGTCACATAGAAACATAATTTTTGGAGCTGCTTTTTAAAAACATTGAATGAAGATGGCTTAGGGTCACAGGTAACTAGTCCAACCCTGTAATTTGATAGTTTAGGTAAAAGAGATGCCTCCAGTCCCTCATGGAATTATTACCAAGGCTAGAATTTGAAAAATAAATTCAAGCTAAGTAATGATGATGATGATAATAGCTAACATTTACCTAGTGCTTAAAGGTTTATAAAGCCTTTTCCATGTTATCCTATTTGATGTGACCCCCACAAAAATCATGAAAGGATGATGCTATTATTATTCCCATTTTGAAGTTGATGAAATGGAAGCTGAAGTAGGGTATGTGATTTTACCAGCATCAAAAGCAGGATTCAAATCCAGGTCCTCCTGACTAAACATCTGATCCCACTGTACAATCTCAGCTACCTGCTCCTGTATGTTCTATTTTTTTTTTTTTTAGTGAGGCAATTGGGGTTAAGTGACTTGCCCAGGGTCACACAGCTAGTAAGTGTTAAGTGTCTGAGGCCAGATTTGAACTCAGGTGCTCCTGACTCCAGGGCTGGTGCTCTATCCACTGCGCCACCTAGCTGCCCCCTGTATGTTCTATTTTTAAATGCAGGGCACTTTCTAGTATCCTCTCAATAAATTGGTCATTATAATTCTTACCTTTATACTCCCTCTCCTACACTATCCTCATAGCTCTGGTGCTGAATTATTTGTTCCCTATAATTCATCTTTAACATTTCTGATCTTTAATCTGTACATAAAGCAAAAACCGTCTCGGTTGTAGGACTAAGTTTCCAAATGCCTCCAGGATGGCCTTGGGCTAAATCCTATATTGGAATTGAAGCTGAATCTTCAACTCAAATTAATGGGAAACGTGAGGGTGCATCTGCAGGTGGAACTTGTGTCTTAGCGTTCCTTGCAGCTATCCCCATTTATCAGCTGAGCCCTCCAGGTCTATTGCAATTGCTTTAAAGCAGGCTCCATATTTTCTTTCATTTCCTTTTTATTTGCTAACTCCCCTTGTCACTCGATGACTGACTTTTCTGTACTTGGATTAAAGATCAATTTTAGTAGCATGAATGTTTATAATATGCATAAATGAGCTGGATGAAAGTATTGAAGCAAAATCTCTGAAACTGAAAATTAGGCTCAAATAGGAAGCAGAGAAAATAATGAGGGACAATGAAACCTGATTCAAGAAGAAGAGGGTTTAGGTGACAGGGCCAGCCGACACCAAATCAACTTCAATGGAGCCACACAGAAAATGATTTGTCTGGGAGCAAAGAATCAAGCTCCAGAATGTTTGTTAAGTGGAACAGTGATTTAGCATGCTGAAAAAGTAAGGGTTTGACAGTTATTTTGGCATATCACCAAAGCTATTGGCAACAAAAAGAGCAGCTGATGCTGAGTATAAATAAAATTATAGTTTGTGTCTTGAGAAGGAGAAGATACTAATCAAAAAGGTGAAAATCATTATGACATATAATATCGGTTGTACCTCTCCTGAAATGTTCTTTACAAAAACTTGGAAAGAATTTTATTACCTTGGCAAATACGTTCAGTGGGACAAAATAGAATTGATGTTATGAGAAATCTTGTAAAGGAATAACTCCTTAATCTAATACATTATCTCTTTTCTACCTGCTGCCAGTGTCTACATACCATCCAACAGTACGAAAACCACATTCCTAGATAATCTCCATCATTTAAAAATGTACTTAATTCATCTTTCAATTTATTCTCTTCTGATTCTTTGGGAAATCCATAATTTCATTAATGTGAATACTTCTTCTACTCATGAGGTTCGTGTCCTCACCATGCTTTCTCAACTGATACTCTTTTTGTGCATGATGGTCTAATTTTACATCAAGGGCCAACTTGATGCCATGGGGACTTTTCTCATTGCTGTCTCCACAGTAGGAATAAAACACTTGTCTTATTGATCTGTTGTATCTCATTTTTTCCTTCATTAACAGGCTATCTTTTTTCTGGGTGTTTATGGACTAGATATCTATTATAGTACTTTTCAAATATAAATCATTTTTGTAATTATGTCACAACCTCCATTATTTCCACCATATGTGTATTTCCTTAGTATTTGAGTTAAGGTTTAATTTGTTCTAAGTGTGGTGTTCCATGATTGGGAGTCAAGTAGCATGACTGGGAAAACTTGGTGTTTAAAAAAGGGACAGGGTCTTTAGAAGCAATAGGGAGTTTGGAATCCTGGAAAGCAATATTATGTTTCCCAAATTAAAATTGGGTCAAATGTGTAAAACTTCCAGTTGCTTTCAAGGATTCCAGTTTTACTTCTTCACACTATTCATTTTTGGACCAAGTTCAACATCCATGTATAGCACTCAAAGATATACATATTTTAATTGACTAAATAAGTGGTCAATTTAGCTGTATGTCATATATGAGTAGTATGTATTTATATACATAAACATACATATACACACATATATGAGCAGTATATGTGTGTATATAAATATCCATGTATAGATTGTGTATATATAGAGAATAGAGAATATATGTATATATGTGTATGTATGTATATATATATATATGTGTGTGTGTGTGTGTGTGTGTGTATGTGTATTGTGTGCAGAGAGAGAGAGAGAGAGAGAGAAATGTAAGGCAGCTAGGTAGTACAGTGGATAGAGTATACAGTCTGTAGTCAGGAAGACCTGAATTCAAATTAGGCCTTAGACACATTAGCTGTGTGACCCTGGGCAAGTCACTTAACCCTGTTGGTCTCAGTTTCCTCATGTGTAAAATGAGCTAGAGAAGGAAATGGCAAATTACTCCACTATCTTTGTCAAGAAAACTCCAAATAGGGTCACAAAGGATTGGACACATCTGAAACCACTGAAAAACAACAACAAAAATATATGTATATATAATGTATATGTGTTTATGTTTAAATATATAGATATACACATAAATTATATACATTATGTGTGTGTGTATACAAACACATATACGTACAAACATACATACAGAGACTGTGTTCCCAATCTATATGGCCAGTTGCAGATTTTGCAGTGTTCTGGTATTCGGTGCAGTGAATACAGGGTCATCTGAAAATACAGCTTGTAAAACTTTACCATGAATGAATTATGTTTCTTTTGCTTGAATTTGACTGATACTATCTGGGAAAGATTTTAGGTGACTACATGTCTTCCACTGTTGTTCCTTCCTTGATATCTCTGCTTATTAGATCATTAAAAACATTCCTTCTCTAGTAGCTTCAGTTAAACTCTCTAGTAACTTTATCATCTCTTAAAGATAACCAAAGAGAACGTGATTCCTACATAACTTTGCAGCTCTATTTCCTATCATTGCCCCTCACCAACTCTAATAGTCTAGTTTGGTGAAACTATAGCTGTTTCAGGAGCTCATTACTTCATTTCCCATGTATATGCATGAATACAAATAATTCCCCATGCCTGGAATGTATTCCCTGCTCATCTCTTCCTTGCAGAATCCTTGCATTCTTTTAAGGCTCTGCTCATATGTGACCTTCTCCGTGAATCCTCTAACCTTTCTACCTCTTCCCTCCCCCCCCACCAGTTGTCAGTGCTCTCTTGCCTCAAATTAACTTGTATTTACTTTCTTATCCACATAATCTAACCCACCCCCTCAACCAAAAGAATGGAGCCTCCATATGGGACTTTGTATTCCCAGCACCTAGCAAAATACCTTGCACATAGTGAATACTTATTGAATGATAGTTGAATTTAATTGAGAGCTTTCTGATTTTTTGAACAAAGGAGTTATGACTTTATATTTATCCTTGTTAAAATTCATCTTATTTGATTAGGTACAGCACCTAACCTGTCAAGATCATTTTGTTTCCTGTCACCCATCATGTTAACTATACCTCATAGCACTGTATCTGAAAATTTGATCCTATGTCTTTATCTGAGTTATTAGAAAAAAATGTTGGGGGTGTTAAGGGCTAAAATTCTAGCTAAACTGTCTAAAATATCTAATGAGTGGTCGCCAATCAATTACAAGCTTTAGCAAGAGTTAGACTTTTAAGCATTTATTAAGGAGAATAAGAATTTGGTAAAGAGAGAGAGAAAGGCCTAGATTCCTATCTATTAAAGGGAGAGCACATTTCTAGCTCCCTTCTCTGCCAGCGTCCTCAGGAAAGAGAGCGAGACTGAGCGCCAGTCTCTTCCTTCCTCCTCCCACTAGCCCGCGTCACTTCCTGACTCCTGGTCTTGCCCTCAAAGACCTTCCCTTCATGGGCAGAACTCTTCTACAGTAAGTATCCAGCAGGTGGCGTCATTCCAATCGTTACAGTCCCCCCTGTTGTTCCTCAAGAAACAAAATGTTTCCTTGACGGAACAGTAAAAACAATATAATAACTATTGCTAACTAATAATATGTGAACAACAATATAGAAAAGGAAGAGAGGAAAGTTTTGTCCAGAGGGGCGATTTTTTTTTGTCCTCATGAACCGACGCTTTGACATTAGTCTTGCAAAGGGAGGGCCTCTGCAGAGAATACATGTTACAGATGGTGTATATTATAACAGAAAGAGAAAAAAACAACAAAAACAACAAATCAAAACTGTTCATTTAAAGTCTCTGAAAGTCTTTTCTCAGATGTCCTCTAGGTGTAGTCGTGGAATGGAAGTCTTTTCAGGGGTTGATGTGTGGATGCTGGTAATCAGCCAGGAAATTTCCTACAAAATTGAGCTTAACACAACTTTAAAATAGCTTTGTCAATAATCAAATCAAACAATGAAAGTTCTCAAAAACCTGTCTAAGGGAATTCATAATCTTAGTTGTTACACATGAAACATATAAGAAAACAAAAATTGAAACATTCTTTAAAATTATAATATTACTATAGTCCCCCCTTATGGAGGGTAATTGAGAAGACAATTGCTGCAATATTAATTAATAAAAATAATTTTTATCTTTGTTTTATCACTTTTTGCATCATCTGCCTAATTATCCTCATGCCATTATGAGAAATTTAAAATCTAATATAATTAGTAACAGGTGTCAAGGCCAAATTCAACACTGTATTTATCATGACACCTGAGATAATTATGGGGGTTACCATAAAAGAACAGAGAAATGATGGGATATGAGCATTCCCACACTTGAGCAATATGTACTGCCCATACAGTATGCCAGACTTAAAATAGGTGGATGGAATATATGTCCATGCCACCGAACATATTGGAAGAAACTGAGTCAGACTTAATCAGATGCATGGGATTGAGATGTCCATGGCATCAGGCATATAGGAGGGAGCATAGAAGCCAGGTGTAGAAGTGAGATGGGTGGGATGAATACTTCCAGCCATCTGTACAATATTGTGGGGAAAAAGAGAATAAAATATTAAACCAAGAGAATCCAACCTCAACATTTGTCAAAAGCCGTTCCCTCGGCCATACCTTGACTTCATGCATGTCTCCCCTCATGTGACAGTTCAGTGTCTGCTCTTGCATGTATTCCTCTTGTGATTGGATGGCATCTTGGCCAACTGGCATCTGATAACTCAGAATAACGGCAATTAATGTCTTAAATGATAAATTCCCATAATTTAAAATCTCATATGGATTTAAAAATTGAGGATAATAAATGATTGCAAAAAATGTGAATACATCTTGACTCAAAACACAATATATAATTATGCAACAATTTCAAATAATATCTTTTTTTTACTTAGTATACAATTACTTTTGTGAAAAATTGAAACATTTAAATACAAGTTAAAGCACAACACAATCTCAAAGAAAACTTTTTTTTTAAAAAAAGAAAACTTTTACAAATGTTCCCCTCTTTTTTTTTTAATATGCTTATCAAAAATAATACTTCTAGAATCACTTTACACTTGCCATGGCAACCAATTTGCCAAGGAAATGCTTTAAAGAATTTGATCAAATAATCAGTTGAGGAAAAAAAAAATAACAAAAACAAACAACTCAGAATATGGGAGCACAATACTCCTAGAATTAACATTGTATTATGAAATCAAAACCATGTTTCAAAATTAGATAGATGAATGAATAGAAGAAAATACACGTGGAATAATAAAAGACAATGAAATTCAAACTAGGGAAATCTAAATGAATATGAACTTAATATTAATAAGAGTATTACAAAATATAAACTTGATCACATGACTATAAAAAGCTTTTACAAATATTCTCCTTGTTTTAAAAACTAAGTATAAGACACAATCTCAAAATCATGAAAATCTCTATGAAAATAAACCCATACCATTAATTTCAAAATGTATATATAATAGCATAGAAATCCTATGTAACCTCTGAACTGATACTATTACTCTGAGTGAATTCAGAACACTTATGATTCCGATATCTAAAATCCCCAATACTCATATCAATACCTTGCTGCTTACTTCTACATTTCTGTAAAATATATACCCTTCCATGGCAAAAGAAGAGGAGTCTTGAACTATGTTGATGGTTGTCATTCTTATTCAGCTCAAGTTTTTCTTCTTTAACCCCTCTATATTGTCTGTCAGTCTTTTCACCATACAAATGCTTTATAATATTACTAATTAAAGACAAAAGCAGGTTAGCAAAATTATGAACAAAACGAGCATATCTGGAATTTAAAGGGTTTTCTAAGGTTGTCTCAGAAGCACAGCCAGGCTGGGGAAGGGCTGAGCCTGAAGCTGCAAATGTAGTTAGAGAAAGTTGCGCATGAGCATTAGATCTCTGGACTTCCCAGGCAGGGGAAGCTATGGGCTTGGCCATAGGAGGAGTAGAGGGTGGGGTCTGGAGAGGAGGGGAGGGACCAGAGCAATTTGAATCAGACTTGATTTTGAACTCAGGCCTGGATTCCTCTTCCCCCACTTTGCCTCCAGGTGCTAGGGGATTAAAAGCTTCTAGAGGGTGGGTCATTGCCTCCAGGCATGCAAAATTAAAGCAACAATTACTGTTAGAACTGGGAAAAACTGCAGGAATCTCTTCAGGTTTCTCTGAAAAAGCATGGTTGGGAGAGGGAGAGATATTTCCTTGTGTGAGTAAGTTGCTGGCTCTTTTAACAAAAATAAAAAGAAAAATAGAAAATCCACAAAAACAAAGCATTAACATGATCTTATCTCCCATTTGTCTGGTTAAACAGACTAAAATCAAAAATAGGGTAATTAGGGAGTTTAAAAGGTCCATTCGAAAAAATTTAAAGGAAAACACAGCCAGTGCTCCAGTACTTAGCAGTTAAAGGGAGAGGGAGGGGAAATTTCTTACCCAACTAGAAGATCAGAAGACTGAGGGTTAGCTTTCCTCTTCGTGGTCAGCCATCTGTTAAGGGCTAAAATTCTAGCTAAACTGTCTAAAATATCTAATGAGTGGTCGCCAATCAATTACAAGCTTTAGCAAGAGTTAGACTTTTAAGCATTTATCCTAGATTCCTATCTATTAAAGGGAGAGCACATTTCTAGCTCCCTTCTCTGCCAGCGTCCTCAGGAAAGAGAGCGAGACTGAGCGCCAGTCTCTTCCTTCCTCCTCCCACTAGCCCGCGTCACTTCCTGACTCCTGGTCTTGCCCTCAAAGACCTTCCCTTCATGGGCAGAACTCTTCTACAGTAAGTATCCAGCAGGTGGCGTCATTCCAATCGTTACAGGGGCAGCTAGGTGGCGCAGTGGATAGAGCACCGACCTTGGATTCAGGAGCACCTGAGTTCAAATCCGGCTTCAGACACTTAACAATTACTAGCTGTGTGACCCTAGGCAAGTCACTTAACCCCAATTGCCTCACCAAAAAAAAAAAAAAGAAAAAGAAAAAAATGTTAAATGTCCCAGGAGCAAGTGCAGATTACTGAGGCATTCTACTATAGACTTCAATCTAAGAAGACAGAAAACAATAAATGACAAACCTTTGGTTATGGCTTTACAACTTGTATTGTCTTTCCTCCAAAATTTGTCTACATTCTGAATTTCTCTATTACTGTTGGGGGCACCACTGTCCTCCTAGTCAGTCAGGTTTGTAGCCTAAGAGTCATCCTCAAGTTCTCACTTTCTCACATCCCATATCAATAACCTGTTGCCAAGTCTTGTTGATTTTGCCTCCGTATCTTATTTTTTATAATTACCTTCTGTACTCTGATACTGCAACCACCCTAGTGCATACTCCCATAAACTTATGCCTAGGTTATTGCAATAGCTTGCTTGTTGTTTGCCATGTCTCAAGTCTTTCCTCACTCCAATCCTTTTATTCATCTGTTAAATTAATCTACCTAAAGTGCAGGTCTGATTATATCATGGCCCTATTTAATAAACTCAAATAAAAAATATTTCCTTATTACCTGTAGGATGAAATATAAAGTTCTCTGTTTGGCACTCAAAGTCCTTCACTACCTGGCCCCATACTTTTATTCTTTTTTAGGTTAGTTTTTTTTTAAATATCTTAATTTGTTATTTATTTTAATATTATTTTCTTTTTAACTTTTGAGTTATAACTTCTCTCCCTTCCATTTCCTCCCACACCCACTGTGAAGGCAAATTATATATCAATTATATATGTGAAATAACATAAAATATTTCCACATTAGCCATAATGCAATAAAAAGAAAATTGTGCTGCAATTTACACTCAGAGTTCATCAGTTCTCTCTCTGGAGGTGGATAACATTTGTTTTTTCATCATGAGCCCTTTGGAATTGTCTTGGATCATTGTACTAATCAAAGTAGCCAAACTTTTCACAGATGATCATCACTGCAACATTGTTCTTAATGTGTTGAATGATTCTCCCAGTTCTTGTCACTTCACTTTGCATCAGTTCATATAATTCTTGCCAAGTTTTCTCATTTCTTATAGCCCAGTAGTAGTACTCCATCACAATCATATGCCACAACATGTTCAGTCACTCTTTAATTGATAACTACCCCCTTGATTTCCAATTCTTTGCCACAACAAAAAGAGCTGTTGTAAATATTTTTGTACATATAGATCCTTTTCCTTTTTCTCTGATATCTCTGGGATACATACCTAGTAGTCATATTGCAGGTTCAAAGGATATACACAATGTTATAGCTCTTTGGTCATGGTTCCAAATTGTGTGTGTGTTCTTCCCTCTTTGAGCCAATTATTTTTGCCCACTATCTCTTCTTTCATTGTAAAAGTTCTTCCTTGTGTGCCTCTTTTATATGAGAAAAATTTCCCTTTTCTACCTCTCTATTTCTCCTTTTCTCAGTGCATTCCTCTTTCTAAACTCTTCAGTTTGGGGGAAGATGATTCCAACATTATTGACTCACACTCATATCTTCTGTCTGTGTAAACTCTCCTTTTAACTGCCCATATAATTATGAAGTTCTTAGGAGTTACAAGTGTTATCTTCTTACATAAGAATGCAAAATGTTTAAAATTATTGTGTACCTTATGATCATGTTGACTGTTTTATGCTTCTCTTGAGTCTTATATTGAATGTCAAATTTTCTATTCAGCTCTGGTCTTTACATCAGGAATTCTTCAGGGTTGGAAAAATGGTTGTAATTGTACTCATTTGACTTCCAGTCAGTGGAAGTCACTAAATCTTGTATAATCCCTTATAATTGAATTGTTTATTTCTGGCTGCTTTAAATATTTTCTCTTTAACCTTGAAATTTGGCTTTAATATTCCTAGGATTTTTCATCTGGGGAATTCTTTCAGGAGATGATCAGTGAATTCTTTCCATTTCTATTTTACCTTCTTGATCTAAAATATTGGGGCAGTTTTCCTGATTTCTTGAAATAGAATGTCTTTCTTTGATCCTGGCTTTTAGGTAGTCTAATATATATATATATATATATATATATATATATATATATATATATATTTAGTGAGGCAATTGGGAGTTAAGTGACTTGCCCAGGGTCACACAGCTAGTAAGTGTTAAGTGTCTGAGGCTGGATTTGAACTCAGGTCCTCCTGAATCCAAGGCTGGTGCTCTATCCACTGTACCACCTAGCTGCCCCCTAGTCTAATAATTTTAAAATTATCTCTTCTAGATCTGTTTTCCAGTTGAGTTATTTTTACGAGTTATTTCATATTTTCTTTTATTTTTTTTCATCCTTTTGTCTTAGATTTATTATTTCTTGATGTCTCATGGAGTCATTAGTTTTGACTTGTCCAATTCTAATTTTAAGGCATAATTATGAATATGGTATAAATTCTCTTTTCACAATTTTCTTGTATCACTCTCATTTCTTTTCCAAATTTCCTTGATTACTTTTATCTCCTTTAATGTTTCCAGGCATTCTTGTTGAATTTGGGTCCAAATAGAATTTTTCTTTAAGGCTTTTTTTTGGGTAGCAGTTTTCACATTGTTGCCTTCTTCTGAGTTTATGTTTTGGTCTTTCCTGCCATTGTTGTCTTTTATGATCAAATTCTTTCTTTGTCATTTGCTTATTTTTTCAGCCTATTTCTTGACTTTTAACTTTATGTTAAAATTGAACTCTGCTCATCTGTAGGTGGAAATGCACTGTTCCAAGATTCAGGCCTTTCTGTGCTTGTTTTCAGAGCTAGTTCTGGGGGTATACAAATTTTTGATGATTCCAAGTTAGTGTGATTTTAAGAGGGGTATGGTCACTGCTCTCATCATCTGTACTCCAGGCTCTACCAAGGGAGTGTCCCTGGTCCCCTGTAGTCAAAAGTGCTACTGTTCCTCTTTGCCTTAGAACTCTGACCACAATCCCTGCTTTATTCTGACAAATCCCTAGTGTTCCTCTCAATCCTGGACTTGTGAACCAGAATTGTGTATGGGCAATAGATTTGCCAATCTGGGCTAGCTGTACCCATGTCAGCAAATGGTCCCCTCTAATTTCTTTCTAACCATTTGTTTCACCCCTTTACTATTTCTGGGCTGAGAATTGTATGTATGGGCTCTGGGCCTCCACTCCAGTGTCAAAGACATCTGCCAACCTTTTAAATTTTCTTTGGTTGGAAAAAATGTCTCACCTAGACTTTGAGGTTCTGCTGCTCTAAAATTTGATTTGAGATGTTATTTTAAAGTTGTTTGGAGGGGATATTGGAAGAATTCAGCCAGGTGGCTATCCCTAATGCACCATCTTGGCTCCCCCTCCTCATCCCTTTCTTCTTACATCTTATATATGTTGCTATCCAATGATAATGGCATCCCCTTGCTCTTCCTTGAAAATGATACATTATTTGCCAACTCTGGGCATTTTCAATGGCTGTCCTCCATTCCTACAATTCTCTCCTTCACTCTGCCTCCTGGTATCACTGGTTTACTTTAAGTTCCAGCTAAAAATCCCTCCTTCTACAAAAAATTTTTCACAATTCTCCTGAATGCTAGTGCCTTCCCTCTATGATTATCACTAATTTATTTTGTATATAGCTCATTTGTACATAGTTGTTTTCATGTTTTCTCTCTCATTATAAATGTGAGCTTCTTGAGGGCAGGAACTGTCCTTCACTATTATTTGTATCCTAAGTGTTTAGCATATTGTCAAGTACATAATAGGTATTTAACAAATCCTTATAGACTTACTGACTGACAATAGTCTACCTTACAGTTTTCCATCTTGTCTACAAAAATGTAGGAGGCTACAAAATTGCTTTATTCTATAACTACCTTTATTTTATAATTACTTTTAAAAATTGTACATGAATATATTTAAATCAGAAGAGCATTTGGTTTATTCTTAGTAGAGAATAGACATTTATATTTATGTCAGTAAGACAGAAAAACACCCATTTTAAAACAGCCTTGTTTCATCTAAACCAGACTGAATCAAAATTCTTAACCAAAATAATATGGATTAGCTACTTAGTACCATTTTATATAAGTAAAAAACTATTTCACTCATTCCCCTCTGGAATATGGGGGCACTAAGACAAAATATTGAATGAAGGGGTATAGTTGAAGTAGGTTTCTTTCCCACTTTAGGGAGAGGGAAATAATTGCACTTCTTTTGGGAGAGCATCTAAGGACAGGAGATTAAGCTATAGATTCTGAATTAATGCATATCTCAGTTATTCAATAACAGGTAGCAGCTGAATGAATTACTTTGTAGCTAAGGGCCTTATTTGCATTCTCAGATGTCTGCCTACTGATTTCAGTGCAATTCCCTTCATCACTTTGGTCCCATTTTGTACAAAGGATAGAGAGGAGAAAATGCTAAATTCTAGAGAAGATCTGGACTTCATGAAACCTCAAGGTATTTTACAAACTACAATAGAAAGGAAAGCATTAGACTGGAGAAAAATCTATAAGATTAAAAGGCAAAGAGACACCAAATGTATTAGGGAGGAAGGAAATTGACGCAGAGCTCCATAGAGGACACTAACAAGCATTTGGAAAATATGAAAGGGATGGTCAAATGAGAGTGACAGAAAATAATGACCATGCCAACTAGAAAGGCCCCATGGATCAAGAGGTACAAAGGAAGAAAAGAGCCAGCCCTGGAGAATGTGCCATCAGATGTGGTATCTCTAAGAGTAGGCTAGGTTGAGGGCAGCTAGGTGGCGCAGTGGATAAAACACCGGCCCTGAGTCAAGAGGACCTGAGTTCAAATCCAGCCTCAGACACTTGACACTTACTAGCTGTGTGAACCTGGGCAAGTCACTTAACCCTCATTGCCCCACAAAACAAAAACAAAAAACAGAAAAAAAAAAAAAGAGTAGGCTAGGTTTCAGTAAGCCTCACATTATGAAAGGACCTTGAAAGCAAGAGGTCTGGCATCCTAAGATCATAACTCTAAGAGTAGGAAGGGACCCTGGAGGAAATCTAGTGCACCCCCTCATTTTACAAGTGAGGAAACTGAGGTCCAGGAACACTTTTCCAGGGGCACACATGTAAGAAGTGACAAAACTTGCTGATTTGAGTTCAGGTTCTTTGATTCTAAGGTCAGCGATTTCTCCCTGCCAAACAAATGAGAAAAACTCTTATTGTATACACTAGAAAAGAGTCCAAGGGAAGATTGTGGATGGAAGTGGACTAGGCAGGGAGAGGCGGTGGTAGTTTGTCTCCTGCACTCATCCCATATGTTTCCCTGAGAGGTGGGAAGTTAGGAAGGGTGTTACTGGGGGGAAGTTCCAGAGAGGTGTGATGGCCACAGTCCCATGGAGGTTGGTTGGAAGTTCAGAAAAGAGTGAAGGTTTAGGCAATCAAGTAATTGGTACCTGTGTAGACACAGTTTAAGACTTTATAATTATTTCTTGAAAAGTAGGAAATTAAAAGATGCCATGAAACAAATGGGATAAAGGGGAGTAGAAAATTAATGCCTGGATTTTTAGATTTCTCTCTTGTGTACTACATGTTCAATATGCTATATTTAAACAACTTGGCATTTATTAAAGCAAGTTTTCCAGACAAATGCATTTCACTCTTGAATTATTTATCTTTTTAACTTTGCAAAAAGCCCAAGAATATATTATTATCAGGGTGATTCCACTGTCATATACAATCTCTATATCAAGTTTATATAGTAACTAGATTCATGATTTGCTTTTGCTCTGCCAGGAAATTTCCCCTGGGATTCAGATCAGCCAACATTCAGGGAGACATGAATCCAGTCTTATCTCTTTTTTTCTTACCAGACAAAAATTCATTAATGAATAAGAAAATGCAGTGCAATTTTAGAAAGAACTCCTTTAATGTTGCAGTTTTGTTAATGTACATAAGATCATTCAAAGATGCTGTGTTCGCTTACAGTCACTTACGGAAAATCATGGTAATCTGTATTCATTACATCTAGCAGCCTCCTATAGTAGGCACACTCAGCTCTCAAGAAACGGCTTTTAATGGTGTGTACTTCACCAGTTGGGTGAAGTTGGTATTCAAAGCAGATGCATCCAAAGTGAAGATTTTGCATTTTTATCAGATATGCTTAGTTTATTACCGTATTAATTTTCCTTAGAAACTCTTAATATGAAATACTATACCACATAAACTTCTATCTGCTCTAGCTTGGGCTTTTGGCATAGTTTTACTTGTGGCCCGATACACTTGCCCCCTCCTTTAAATTATATGGTCAGTAATTTTTATGCCTTTTAAATTTCTGAATCCTTCTCTACTTTTAAACTATAAAAATTCACCAAGAGTGTGCCTATGATGAGTAGGAATTCTTATTTACAGAAACTGGTTTCCAAAGAAGGACCAGATATTGAGACAATAATATCTGGGTATAAAAGCAGAAAATGACAACCTTGATGCTACTGTATTAAGGTGAAATGGAAAACATATCCTTGTTTCTTCCAATTTGTAGTAAATGATTAAATTTGTAGCATCCTACCTCTAATAATAATGTGCTAGGTGAGATCAGGAATTTAGAGCTAAAAAATATCTGAGAGATGATCTAATCTGATCCTAATATTTTTCAGATGGGTAAACTGAGGCTCGGTGGCATTAATTAATTTGTGCAAGGTCAAACAGGTTCAGGGCTCCATGTTAGGTTCTTTGATTTTAAAATCAGAGCTCAGTCCACTATCTATATTGCTCCATATATTTACTAAGTAATTAGGAATATTTATTGGGTGTATATTCTTTACATGGAGAGGCAGCTCCTCATTTTAGAGAAGAAGCTGAGACCCAGCGAGGTTAGGTAACTTTCGAAGGGTCACATAGCCTGCTTCAAGACTCTTGGATCTACACATGGAAGGGACCTTTGTTCAAACCCCTCATTTTACAAATTAGGTGTCAGAAAGTTAAATAACTCGGTCAGTCAGTCACATAAGTTGTAGAGTTAAAAGGTGGCATTTGAACCCAGATTCAGAACTCTGATTCCAGAAGAAGTGAGTATCCTTTTCACTGGACATATTGTTGAGACCTAGGTTCAAGATCTTACCTTTGAAAAATATACTTTTTTCATTACACTGTTTTCCATTTACATATCATGAATTTATATTAATACATGCATAGCTATTTGCATTATATATAATATTTTTGTATTACACTGGTTTACATTTTACTTTTCTGTAACATCAAGACCTGAGTTCAAGTCTTACCTTGGACACATATTAGTTTGTAACTATGGAAAGGATACTCACGTTTTCAGTGTTACCAGGCAACTCCTGAAGTAGGATTTTCCCTTGTTATAAGTCCCAAACACTGATAAAATCACAGCTTCAGACAAAATAAGCAACAACACATTCAATTTACAGTACTTTTGGGGTATGTAAGAATTATAATTTATAGTACATACCCTCAAAGAACATATTAGGGAAATAGATAAAGGTAAAGCACAGAGAAGCAGTATTGTATGTGGAAAGAACATTCAACTAGGAATCAGAAGTCATGAGATAATATTTTTTCTCTACCATAGAGGATTTGTTAAATCTTGGAGAAGCCACTTTAGAACAAGCCTAATTCATCTAGGTGGTTCTTTGGATGGACTGCTAGCTTAAGAGTCAAGAAGAAATGACTTCAAACTTGGCCTCAAACACTTAGTAGTTTTGTGAAACTGGTTTTGTGAAACTAGTTTTGTGAAAGTCATTTCAACTTTGCTTCAGTTTCCTCATCTGTAAATTTGGGATAGAAATAGCACCTGCCTCCCTGGTTGTTGCAATGATCAAATGGAATAATAATTATAAAGCACTTAGCACAGTTCATAGCATGTAGTAAACAATATACAAAGATTAGCTGCTGCTGTTATTGGTAGAGTTCTGGAAATATGTATTTTTATTTTTATAAAAGTATTTTATTATTTTCCAGTTACATGTAAGGATAGTTTTCAACATTTGTTTTCATAGAATTTTTAGTTCCAAATTTTTCTCCTACCCTGCCTTCCCTTCCCCCTCCCCAAGACAGAAAGAAATATGATATAAAATTATATATGTACAATCACATTAAACATATCTGCATTAGTCATATTGTGAAAGAAAAATCAGAACACAACAGAAAAAAACCTCAAAAAAGAAGGGAAAAAAACACAAGCCCCAAAGTAGAAACAGTATGGTTCAATCTGCATTCACAATCAACAGTTCTTCTGGATGTGGAGAACAGTTTCTATCATGAGATCATTGCACTGCTGAGAAGAGCCAAATCTATCACAGTTTATCATCACAGAATGTTGCTGATATTCTGTACAATGTTCTCCTGGTGGGGCAGCTAGGTGGCACAGTGGATAAAGCACTGGCCCTAGATTCAGGAGGACCTGAGTCTAAATTCTGACTCAGACACTTGACACTTATTGGCTGTGTGACCTTTGGCAAGTCACTTAACCCCCTTTGCTCCACCAAAATGAACAACCAAACAAAAATTAACAAAAAACAATGTTCTCCTGGTTCTGCTCCTCTCACTCAGCATAAGTTCATGTAAGTCCTTCCATGTTTCTCTGAAATCCTCTTGCTCATCTTTTCTTACAGGAAAATAGTATTACATTACATTCATATACCACAACTTGTTTAGCCATTCCCCAATTAATGGCCATTCCCTCAATTTCCAATTCTTTGCCACCACAAAGAAAGCTGCTACAAATATTTTTGTGCATGTGGGTCCTTTTCCCTATTTTATGATCTGTTTGGGACATAGACCTAGTAGTGGTATTACTGGGTCAAAGGGTATGAACAGTCCCATAGCCCTTTGGGCATAGTTCCAAATTGTTCTCCAGAATGGATGGATCAATTCACAGGTCCACCAACAATGCATTAGTGTTCCAATTCTTCCACAGTTTCTCCAAAATTTATTATTTTCCTTTTTTGCTATATTAGCCAATCTGATAGGTTCAGATGGTAGCTCAGATTTGTTTTAATTTGAATTTCTCCAATTAATAGTGTGATGTAGAGCATTTTTCATGTGGCAATAAATAGCTTTGATTTCTACATCAGAAAACTGCCTGTTCATATCCTTTGACCATTTCTCAAATTTGATTTAGTTCCTGATATATTTTAGAAATGAGGCCTTTATCAGAAATACTGGCTGTAAAAATTGGTTCCCAGCTTTCTGCCTCCCTTCTAATTTTGACTGCATTGCTTCTGTTTGTACAAAAACTTTTTTAATTTAAGGTAATCAAAGTCATCCATCTTGCATTTCATAATATTCTCTATCTCTTGCTTGGACATAAATTGTTTTCCTCTCCATAGATCTGAGAGGTAAACTACTCTTTCCTTGCCTAATTTAACTACAGTATCACCCTTTATGTCTAAATCCTGTACCCATTTTAACCTTATTTTGGTATACGGTATAAAATGTTGGTCTATGCCTAGTTTCTGCCATACTGTCTTCTAATTTCCCCAGTAGTATTTGTCAAATACTGAGTTCCTATACCAAAATTTGGAGTCTTTGGGTTTATCTGGAAATATTTTAAAACAATAAGTTCTTTAATTTCCTGTTTCTTGTCTAAAGGTCCTCAGTTCCATTAAATGATCCTGGTGTGGTAGGCTTTTCTCACCATCCTTTCGCCTTGTTCTTTCTAAAATGTGGTTCACTGAACTACACATGACACTCCATATGTGGTATAACTAGAGCATAGTGCAGCTAAGTTTGAATTAGTGAGCACAGTGAATGATAAATCCTGCAAAATCTATGCTCTTCAAATTTACATTGTTCAAAGTGGTCAGAATATTTAGAATATGGCAATTGGTTCCAGGCCCATAGAAATATGCAAGGGACATTCAAATAATGATACAGCTTCATGTTATTCATTTGGACATTTTTAGTGCTTCCCCAAAAAATATTAGCTCTTTCAAAAAAAGTTGAGATATGATGCTGTTGATTGCACTTATAGGGCACTAACATTTACAAATATTTTTTTCTTTTCTTTTTTTCATTTTACCAGACCTCTATTTTTTCAAATTCCTTGTAAACATAGTTTTCAACATTCACTTTTGTAAGATTTTGAGTTCTAATTTTTCTCCCATCCTCCCTTCCCTCTCCCTCTCAAAGCCAGCTAGCAATCTGATAAAAGTTATGTATTACAATCATGTTAAACATATTTCCACATTAGCCATGTTATAAGAGAAGAAAGAGTCAGAGCAAAGGGAAAAAATACAAGAAAGAAGAAGCAACAAAATTATAAAGCAACAACAAAAGTGAAAATAGCATGCTTCAATCTGCATTCAGACTTCATAGTTCTATTTCTGGATGTGGAGAGTATTTTCTATCAGGAGTCTTTTGGCATAATTTTGGATCATTGTATTCCTTAGAAGAGCTGAGTCTATCACAGTTGATCATCACACAGCATTGTTTTTGTTTGTTTGTTTTTTGTGTTTTTTGCGGGCAATGGGCGTTAAGTGACTTGCCCAGGGTCACACAGCTAGTAAGTGTCAAGTGTCTGAGGCCGGATTTGAACTCAGGTCCTCCGGAATCCACTACGCCACTTAGCTGCCCCCCAGACAGCATTGTTGATTCTGCAGTTCTACTCATTTCACTCAGCACTAGTTCATGTAAGTCTTTGCAGGTTTCTCTGAAATCTGCCTGCTCATCATTTCTTACAGCACAATAGTATTCCATTACATTCATATACCACAACTTCTTCAGCTCTTCCCCAGTTGAGCATCCCCTAAATTTCAAATCATTTTCCACCACAAAAGGAGCAGCAAAAATATTTTGTAAATGTGGGTCCTTTTCCCTTTTTTTATGATCTCTGGGATATAGACCTAGTATTGGTTTTGCTTGGTCTACAAATATTTTTCACCGGGATTCTTTGCTATTCAAGGTGCTTCTGATCACATTGTTGTACCTGATTTTTTAACAATGGTGTAGAACTTTGCACTGAACCCTATTCATTTTAGTATAGCAAGAAAAGTGTTGTCTAGTGCTTTTGTGAAGTTTAACGAGATTGTGCCATTTCTCTAATCTAATATTACTTCTCCCTCATTGTACTTCCCCCCAAAAGTAGGTGAGAATGATATGTCTTTTCATGAATCTGTGCTGAATTTTACTGATCACTGTTTATGCTTTTAACTAAAAACAATCACTTTAATAGTGTGTTTTGTAATTAGGCAAAAAATAGGAATAAAGTTCACTGGCATATACTTTACAATCTCCCTCTCTATATGTCTATATCTATAACTATGGGAACCTTTTTTCTTCTCCGCAATTTATACTACATCATAGTGACTGTACTTTACTTTCCACTTTAGATGTTAGAAACTATAGATGAGGACTGCAATATTCATTGAAGGTTTCATAAACAAATTGGGACTAAACTAATTCATGAAACATTGGGTTGAAGTTCAAAGGGCGAAGAGGATGCAGAATAGCTTTCCAAGCAGAGATAACAACACAGTTAAGATGAAGGAAGGAATGAACACAGTAAATAAATGGGAGATTGTTGAGGTCAGTCTGATTGAATAAAAGAAATATATAGGTCTTGTTGACTAGCTGAGTTAGAATAAAAAGACCCCAAAATCTCAAGTCTGGTGAACCTGAAAATGTGGTCTAATATTGATCTAAATAAAGAATAGGGGAAAGGAGGTTGTTTGAGGAGGAAGAAATGCGTTTATTTTGATATACATGAGGTTTAGACATATAATGGAGGAGTAAGTAGATTGAGTAGATTGACTTGTAAGTAGATTGAACTTGAGCTGAAGAAAAGTTCACAGAGTGATGATCGCAGGAATTGAGTTGGAAAGTACTTTAAATGTATTGACCTAGGAGAGCAAAAATTGACTCTATAATATTCCTGCTAAGTGGTCTTCAACACTTCACTGGATGATGTATGGTGATGGAGAACCTGCTCCCTTCTAAGACTGTCTATTTCACTTTTTGATAGCTTTAGTATGAACACATCCTTTCTTTACTTTTAGTCTAAACCTAAAGTTTCTCTGTAACTTCTACAAATTTTGGGGAAGGGTTTCATTTTCTGGGGCCAAGCAAAACAATTCAATTTAATGTGATTTAACAAGTATTTATTCAGCACCTACTATGTTGCAGGCACTGTGCTAAGTGATGAAAATGCAAAAAAAATCTAGTCCCACCCCCAGGAAACTTGCGTTATTCTGGCTCAAATTTCTTTTTTGTTTTGTTTTTCTTTTTTGTGGGGCAATGGGGATTAAGTGTCTTACCCAGGGTCACACAGCTAGTAAGTGTCAAGTGTCTGAGGCTGGATTTGAACTCAGGTCCTCCTGAATCCAGGGCCAGTGCTCTATCCACTGTACCACCTAGCTGCCCCCTCTCTAATTTCTATTCTACATGGTAGCATTCATATATACCACTAAGATGTTCAAGGATTAAGTATAGAGGGAGAACAGAAAAATTTCAATCTTAAATCTTAGGGGGTAGGCAGTTGGTGAAAAAAGAGGAATTGTATATTCAGTGGCATATGAAGAAGTGATTGGATATGCAGGAGGATAAGGATGATGTGTAATAATGGAAACTAAAAAAGGAGAGATTTTTAAGGAGGGATCCTTAAGTAGTGTCTAATGCCACAGAAGGTCAAGGAGAATCATTCCACTGGATTTGATTGGAAACCTATCACCAGTGACCTTTAGGAAAGCAGTTTCAGTAGTGATGGTGACAACACCTGGCCCAAAGTTCCAAGTAGGGAAGAAATGATAAGAAAATGAAGGCAGTAAGTTCAGATCAAGAATTATAACAGCAAACTCTTGGTAGGAGGATACTAGATGGGGCAGCAGAATCAGGTGAAGGAAAGTTAACAGAAAATTGAGAAAACCTGTGTATCTTTGAAGATTTAAAAGGGAAAAACCTGTGGGGAGGAAGAGACCAAAGATGAGGAGGTGGTATGATGTTAGAGGGTTGAAGAATTGGTTAGCTTAGATCTTAGGATTTTTAAAAGAAAAATAAAGTGACACCTAACTAGAATTATAGCATTGGTAAAGGTGAAAGGTGTCCACTTAATAGTTGTGATATATTAATAAGTCAAATAAATCATTTGGATATAATTAGTAAAAAAAAAAAGAGCATTGATCAAGAAGAAACATTTTTAATCTACTAATAGCACTTGAAATAAATCGTACATTGGGGTACAGTGACTGGCAGGATTCCTAGAATATTGCAAAGGAGATGAAGGTGTTTTTTTAATTTAGTTGGCTCTTTTAAATTAAACTGTGAAGTTTGACTTTTATGTTATCATTTGAGATAGCATCGAGATATGATAGAAATTAGATCTGTAATTTCATTAGAATAGGGAACTCCATGATCAGGAAATCCCTTCTACCACTGCCTGTCAGCACCTTCGCAACAATTTAGGATCCTAGAGAGATTCTAAACCTAGAGCCATAAAAGGTTTCGTGACTTGCCCAGGTCACAATGCTAGTTTTTGTTAGAAGTGGGACTTAAAGCCATATCTTCCTGAGTCTGTGGCCACCTCTCTCTCCACTAGCTTATACTACCTCTCTTAGGACCAAGATACCAAGGACTTTTTGTTTTGTTAGGACTTATTTTTTGCAGTGATGAACAGATTTTTTACTATACATATCCATAGAAATAGAGAAAATGACCTAGTTATACCTAATATCAATACAATTTACCTAAGATTAGTGCTGTTTCCATACATATAATAATAATGATGAAGATCATGATAACTAGCATTTATGTATCATTTTGGGCAGCAGTGAATAAAAACACTGGATTTGGAATCAGGAGGCCTCAGCTTCCTGAGTTCAAATGTGACCTCAGATGCTTACTACCTGTGTGATCTTGGGCAAGTCACTTAACCCCATTTGCCTTATTTTCCTCATCTGTAAAATGAACTGGAGATGGAGATGGCAAACCACTTCAGTATCTTTGTTGAGAAAAGCCACAAATAGGGTCATGAACAGTTGGACACAATTGAGATAACTGAACACATTATGTAATTTTTATAAAGTTTAAGGTTTTGCAGTGTGCTTTACAAATATCTTATTTAATCCTCACAGCAACCCAGGGAGAGATGTGCTATTATTATCCCCACTGAACAGATGAGGACACAAGACAAGTAGATATCAAATGACTTGCCCAATGGCACACATGTAATAGCATTTTAGGCAGGATGCAAACTCTAATCCTCCTAACTCAGTCTCACTTTATCCACCACAACACCTAGTCACCTACTGCCTATAAAATCTCTCTTCAGGATTAGCCAGAGGGCCATTGAGTTGGTCCCAAAATGGTCACAGACTATCTAAAATGATGAGTACCTAAACTGCTGCATGTGCATTTAATCTGGGGTTCATTATAGCTTTGAGTAACGCTGGCTAAATCAAGATGTCTTGATCACTATTCCAGTGTATAACTTTTCTAAATTGTGTCACTCTTACAGCAAGTAAGCTCTACACAATTCATATTTCCTTGTGCTTTTGTTGTTTCAAACATGCTAGTTTTGTTTATATTTTTATAAGTCCCCCGAGGGCCCCTTTGCAGATTTGTGACTATTTATATCACTAGTGCTTTATAAATACTTATTGATTGTCCTCACAAGCATAGGGAACAGGCTAAAGAAGGATCCAGTGTGGTGTACAGAGTGGACTTGAATATGGAAGAGCTGGATTTGAATACCGAGTCACCAGCTTAGTAGATCGGTGACCATGGTTGATTGTTTCACTCCTCTTCTTTGGATATCTTGTTCTTCCCCTGTGTATTCAGAATAACACCCGCACTATCGACTTTGGATTGTGGTTGAGAGAAACAAATCCAATAATATAAGCAAATCATTTAGATAACTGAAGGTTAATATAGAGATGCCAGTTATTATTATATTACTCAAATGTGCTGATTCATTTCAAATCTGAAGAAATGAAACAATATATCAGTAACCTGATGAACGGCTTTGTCAATAGCAGAACTAGTGATATGAGAAGGAGGAAGTGAATCAACAGACAAGTTGGTTGTTACCATGTGGAGCTGGGGCATGTGCATGTGCGTAGGATTGGATCTCCAATGGAAGATCAGGCATGATACACAAATTTGGGAGTCATCCATAAAAAGGTGGTGGGATTGTAATGATAGATTGTGGTAGGAGAGAGTATGGAGAAAAAAGAGAAAAAAAAAAGAATGAAGAGAAAAAAATAAAAGGGTCCAAGGAAAGAAACCAAATGAATGCCCATTCTAAGGGCTCAGAAAAAGAATGAGAAGTCAGCAAGAAATTGAGAAGGAACAAGGAAAAACTCAAAAAAATCTGATGGCCCTGGACTTGAGAGAGGATTGAATATCTGGAAGAAAGTCAGGAGGATCAAATGTTTAAGATCTTAACAAAGAGGATACAGAAACATATCACAAAAATAATACACAATGAATAGATTGGATTTATAACAGGAATCCAAGGTTATTGCAATATTAGGAAAACCACAAACAGATTATTAATGACAAAAATTTAAAAAGATTATATACATAGATGTAGACTTTTTTTTTTTAATTAGATACAGCATACATTTCAGAAGGTTTGGGGAAGATGAAAACTAGAAAGAAGCCCTTGGGTTTAGTAATTAATGGGTAATTATGTTCCCAGGCTTGTCCACAAATGCAGACTAAACTCCAGTGTGGCAGAAACATATAATCCTATGCTAAGGATGTATATTAAGGATGTTAGGATGTGTGTATCCTAACCTTCAGGTAGAATCATAGTTCTAGAAGAAAATGCATTCAGAGTTTCAATTCAGCATTATATGAACACATTTTTTCCTATGTCACAGTGGAATTTAATGCTTTTCCTATCTACAAACTGGACTCCTCCAACTCCAAGTCCCTGTTGATAATCTTTTTATGATTTGAACTAAAATAAGCAGGAGAATTTAAGACACGTGTTAAAATATTGGTAAGGAGGAAGGGCCGGGTGAGTTGAAGGGTAGGGACAAGAATTTCATTGGTTTGGGGACAGGGAACTCTTAGGGGACGGGAGACCTTAATGCTAGTATAAAAATCTCGAGGATACACTCCAGTCTTGGTTCTCTCATAGGCTATTGTTGGAGGATATATATAGTAGAAGGAGGCTTGCTAAAACCTCTTTTGTCATGACCAATCACCAGATCAAGCAGGTGGTATCAGCTTTGCCCTGATATGTCCTGGAGTTTTCTTGGTTCAAGACAAAACTGGTAAATATTAAATTGGATAAGATTTGCACTCAGGTATAATGATTCATTCTCTACAATTTTTTTTTTAAATTGGACATGATTTTGTTGCTTTAGAGAACTTCCAATTGAGACACTTCCTCTATGAGTACAGATTAGCACCTGCTCTGCTATTTATAATCTAAGACACTTGGCAGGACAACTGGAAGATGAAGTGACTTATCACACAACCAGAATGTATTAAAGGCAGGACATGAAGCCCCATCTTCCTGATTCTGAAGCCAGCTCTTTATATGTTAAACTGCTTCTCTCCAAAGCTTACCATTAAGTTTTATAGGTATGAAAAATAGGACAGGGTTAAATTTGCATTATGTTTCTGTACACACAACATAAATATTTGCTTGCTCTCATATGACATAGTTCCCACATAGCACCAGTTTATTTGAAAGGAGTTTAGGGAAACTTGAAGTAGGTCATGGTGTTCAGGAGAAAAACATTGAATTAATAAATTGTCATTGAGTATCAGGGATATAAAAATGTCAAATGGTTAAATTTGCATTAATCAGCTGTTGAGTCCAACATGTGGGCAAGAATTTTTTTTAAAAATCAGATGCTTTGAAAGAACCTATAAATATATTATAATTCGCATCCAGGAGAAGTATATAAATTAAGGAAGGAGGCATTTTATAGATACATTGTGGTAGGAATTTTGAGTTTCTAAACTGTTTGGCCTGTGTTTTAGAGCTGAAATATTGATGAAAGACTCTGGAATAAGAATACTGCAAGTAGAAATACCCTGTTATTTAGGATCCATTTTGCATTCTGTGGAGTCCTAAAGAACAGAATTCTCAGGGGAGGAAAGAAAAAAAAAATCACATAGAGTTCATTGGGGATGGATATAGGTGAATACTTGAAAATTTCTGTTGTAAAAGCAAAGCCATCACTGACATTTTATAAACATCTATGTGTGTGTGCCTGGGGTGGGGATAGGTTTCACACATGTTTTCTTGTTACCCTGTATATCTGTACATTTTACTGATGTGATTATGTAGCTGTAAAACCTTACCCCTCCTTAATTTATACAGTCTTTTTAGATTGGAATTACAGTGCATTTATAACCACTTTCAGAGCATCTAATGTTTTGTTTCTATTGCTTGTCCAGATGCAGATTTAATAGCCGAATGATGCAAATTTATCCAGGTCATGATGTTTTCATATTTATGGTACCCAATAGCAATTTATTAAAATCATTGTTTTTCTCTGGCACTAACAGGAGTTACTTTATGTTATTTTAGATGAAGTAAGCTTAGGAATATGTAAATACATACATACATATACACACATGCATATCCATATCCATGCATGTGTGTGCATGTAATTGTTCTTGTTAACTAGATAATAGACTGTTATTCCAAATGCTTCTAAAGAATAGTAAATAAGGGGCCCTAGTGCAAAGTGTATATTGCCACACCCTTGTTCTAGGATTTAGAAAATAGCAGTAGGTTGTCAGAAGAGACATGTTCCTTCTATACACACATGGGTATATGTGAATACACATTTATGTTTGTGTTCAAATACACTTAAATACATGTACAAGAAAGATATTTTTGTAGTATCTTAGCATCCCTGATCGGGGCAAAACTACAATTCTCTTGAAAACAGTAAGCATCCATTTCAGGAGGGATCTTTTGCTAATTTATGTTTGGCCCATACTTTGGCCAGTGATGAATACTATTCTTGGTGAAATGTCTGTCCTCTTTGCATCCTGGTATTTGCTGTGGTGTGTTTTCCTTATCCTGGGAAAAGTATGAAAGGTATATTCCAAAGCATATGTCTTCATTTACCTAAGCTATCAAAGTTTTATTTCTTTGAACTCCTGTAGTTGTACATCTTATTTTTCAATAAAACAAATGGAATGATTCCCCATGTGTACAATCTTGCATCTATATATCTCAACTGGTTTCTTGCTATTTTCCAAACATAAAAAACTCACTATTACTATAGGTTCCTTAAGAAATTGAAATAAAGGTAAAACTCTAGAAGGTAACCCTCAAATTTAGTTTTTATACGATCCAGGGTATCTTTTAGGTTTTTGTCTATAAATATGTCCACAGGCCAAAGGTAGGGTCAAACTTGGCTTATTACTGTCACCATTAGTATTTAATATTACTTAGAAACAGTTATTAGAGGTACAAAGGCCACAGTCAAATTTAAAATGAAAAGGGTTGAGAGGAGAGAGAAGAACATGTTTATTGAATAAAATATTTGAGCTTCCTATGGCTCAGCATGTACAAGGGTTGTGACATGTGTAGTTACTAAGAATCTTAGGTTACCATGTTAATTAAAAGGATTGGCAAAAGACAAGCTAATTTAATTTTGGCTGAGTATGCAAAAGCAGCTGTGTCAGGGCCTGGAGATTTCAACAGCAGTTTTCCTAGATCTAGCACTTTCCTTTAAAAATGTTTTCTTGAGCCTCTTTTAAGATATCCTTTCCAGTGTCTCTCTCTCAACTACAATGGAAACCATCCTTTTAAAAGTTATATCTGGTGGCGGCTAGGTGGCGCAGTGGATAGAGCACCGGCCCTGGATTCAGGAGTACCTGAGTTCAAATCCGGCCTCAGACAATTAACACTTACTAGCTGTGTGACCCTGGGCAAGTCACTTAACCCCAATTGCCTCACTTTAAAAAAAAAAAGTGATATCTGTTGTGCTGTCATTTTCAGTCATTTCTGACTCTTCAGAACCACTTTTGAGATTTTCTTAGCAAAAGATACTGGAGTTGTCTGCCATTTTCTTCTCCAGCTCATTTTTTTTTTAATAAATGAGGAAACTGAGGCAAACAGGTTGAAATGAATTGCCCAAGGTCACAATAAGTGTCTGAGGCCAGATTTGAACTCAGGAAAATTAGTTTCCCTAACTCCAGGGCTGACACTCTATCCACTGTGCCACCTGGCTGACTTTAACACTGCAGCACAGAACAAATAAGTACATAGAAAGTGTGTGCCTCATTCTGCATGGATAGCTCACCACTTATTTTTTGGAGGGAGGGAGACATGCTTCACCCTCATTCCTCTGAAGTAATGATTGGTTGTGGCATTACCATAATTTTGATTTTACACTGTTATTTTAGTAATATTTTGTTCATCATACAAACTGTTCTTTCTTCTTATTTTGCTTTATATTAGCCTAAGTCTTTCTGTGTTTCTCTGAATTTTTCATGTTCATAATTTCTTATGGCTCAAATAATCTTCCATTCTGAATCATCTATATTCCACCAGTGATTTGGTTATTCCACTATTGATCGGTACTCACTTTCCTTCCAAATTATTAGCTGCTATAAAAAGTACTATTATAAGTATTTTAGTATATTTTGGATTTTTTCTTTGCCTTAAATATCCCAGTGGTACTATCCTTGGGTCAACAGATTTGTACAATTTAATGATTTCTTAAATATAATTCTAAAGTGTTTTCCTGAATGATTGAACCAATCCATAGATCCATCAACACATTAGTTTTCTTTTACCTATAACCTCTCCCACATTTACCTTCCCATCTTTTGTTATGTTTTCCAATCCATTCCTTTTCCCAAACGATGCCTTTTCTTTTTCACAGACTTCTGAATCAAAAGTCTCTAGAGGGGCAGCTAGGTGGTGCAGTGGAAAGATCACCGGCCCTGGAGTCAGGAGTACCTGAGTTCAAATTCGAACTCAGACACTTAACACTTACTAGCTGTGTGACCCTGGGCAAGTCACTTGACCCCAATTGCCTCACTTAAAAAAAAAGTCTCTAGAATAGTCATGTGACATACAAACTCTTGAAAGTCAAATACAAATTTACAAAGAAATCATTTTTACAAGTTACATGCATAGTTAAATAGTAGACTAAAAGTGCACTTAAAGCATGCTTTTGAAGTGTTGATACCATGGGACCCCAGTTATCTGGCTACAAATTTATTCCCTCTCAATTATCGTTTACATAGTTGAGATCACTCCATTATCAAGCAAGTTGGTTCTTGTACCTCTGATCTTAATTCCTGCTTGGCAGTCCAATGAGTAATTAGCTCCTATTACAGAAATGTGTTTTAAAATGGATGAGACTCATGTGACAACTATTGAGAAAAATCACACTTTCAGGGCACAGGTGATTATTAAATTGTTCATTATTACAATTCTCATGTGTTTCTTTTAAATTTAAAACCACATAGATGAGAAGATGCCGGAGTTTTCCCTACCATTTTAACCATATTATCTGCTGTCATTCTTGAATGTGGTAATTGATCAACTCCAGGGTACCTTTTTAAATAATTAAAATTGTGCCGTATGAAAGATCTTTTCAATCAGAAACAGAAAAACAGCCATTACTCAGAGAGACACTCAGTTGGCCAAGTTCAAGTAATTTTCTTGATAGGATTAAGGTTAAAACTATTCAAATTGCAATTGCTTTGAATCCTGCTACTGATGCCATAGTTCCTTATTGATAGTGATACAGGTATTCTGAAGTTATGGCATCTCGGACTATGCAGGTATTTATTAACCTTACTATATGCACATGAAACTACATATACACATGTGTATACACACATTTGCATAAATATGGGCATATGTCTATAGGGTATAAAAGGATGAGATCTTAAAGTCTATAGTATTTGAAATTCGTGTTTAGAGGTAGTCATAGCATTGGATTTTGAAAACTACACAGAAAGGTTTTGAAAAAGTTCTCCTTTTGATATATTCACAAGATTCATCATCTGTTTTTCCCTTTCCCTTTACCCTTTTTAAAGTCGAAAGCTTAATATGCTTTTATATTTGGTGATTGGGTTGATATCAAATGGAAAGTGTTTTTATATATGGGACTACATCCACAGAATTAACATAGTATTGGAGCAGCTAGGTGGTACAATGGATAGAGCACCAACCCTGGAGTCAGGAGTATCTAAGTTCAAATCTGGCCTCAGACACTTAACACTTACTGGCTGTGTGACCCTGGGCAAGTCACTTAATCCCAATTGCCTCACAAAAAAAAAATTTTTGAAAAAAGAATAACATAATATTCTCCCTCCAGTTTCCCACATATTTTAGACCCTCACTGTCTGTCCCCTAGCTATTATTAGCCTCCTAACATATTCTCCTTTCCTCTAGTCTCTTTACTTTCTAGTCTGTCCTCTGCACACTTGCCAAAATGATATTTTTGATGCTTCTAGCTATTTTCTCCCTTATTTGGAAACCAGTAGCTGCTTATTATCTCTAAGGATCAACACAAACTCCTTAAACTGCTGTTTGATGCTATCTACAAATTTTCTCTTACCTACCCTCCTAGAATTATTTCATATTATCTCCCTCCATCTGGTCCATGTTTTAGCCAAACTGGACAGCTAGCTATTATTTAACCTTGGAGTGCTATCTCCCTTCTCTATGGATACACATGGGTATGTATTCACTTTTCATTTCTGCCTTCAGAAACTGCATTTTCCTTCAAGATCACTTCTTCCATGAAGCCTTCTTTGATTACATCCGATAAATATGGTCTCTCCCTTTACAAAATTTCTTAGAACACTGTTTGTCTCCTGTGCCCCACAAATATCCTTTCTGTTGTCCTTATAATACTATGAGTCAAAGAGATGCATAGTGGAAAGAATCCTGAACTTGGAAATCAGGAGAAAACTGCTTTCTAATCCCATTTCTGACACTATATGTGCAATCATGGATAAGTCATTTTTAGCCTCAGTTTCCTCATCTTTCAAATGGGAATAATGATGGCACCTAGCTTGCAAAATTTTAATAAGAATCAGATTTTATAACTATATAAATATATACATATATATGTATATATACATATAATATAGAAAAATGCTTTGCATACCTTAGAGAACTACATATATAGTAACTATCATTATTCTGAGTACATGTCCTATGCTTACCACTGAAAATATAATTTGGTTCTTTGAGGATAGAGACTGTGACAATTATTTCTATGTCTTTTCCGTCCCCCAGCACAAAACTCACATTTTGTTTGTTCAGAGCTGGGATTGCCTCAGTGTGGGGGAACTCCCAGAATGAAAATGCCCTTTGCTAATAAGAATAAATAGCTCAGCTGTAATTTAGAGCCTGAAAGGATGGCCTGTGTCACTGGGAAGGTAAATGACTTGTCCATGGTTTCATGTACCCAGATCTGGCTGACCCCAAAGTCAGCCTGAAGGCAGCACCATACAGTGAAAGGAATACTTGTACTTAAGTCAGAAATACAGGGTTTAAATCTGTGACAATGGCTTGCCCTCAGACGCCTTCTCCTCATGGCAGAGCTTTCCTATGGTATATCTCCTGTAGGTGGCGTCACTCCAATTGTCATAAATCCCAACTTTGAAATCTTCCCTTGCAGCAAGACTTTTGATCTTCCTAGACCTCATTTTCTTGTCTATAAAATGAATGATTTGGCCCCTGAGTTTCCTTCCAAGCCTATATCATTGGTTTTATCATTAAGAAGGCACCTATGTGGCATAGAGGATAGAGCACTAATTTTGGAGTCAGGGAGTTCTGAGTTCAAATTGAGTTGAAGACACTTTATCAGTTATGTGACCCTGGACAGGTCACTTAACTTCTATGTTTTCTCATTTGTAAAGTGGAGATAATAATACCATTAACCCCTCAGGGCTGATGTGAGGGTAGGGGCAGCTAGGTGGTGCCATAGTGCATAGAATGTTTGGCCTGGAGTCAGGAATACCCATCTTCCTGAGTTCAAATCTGGCCTCAGGCCCTCACTAGCTTTGTGACCCTGGGAAAGTCGCTTAACCCTGTTTGCCTCAGTTTTCTCATCTGTAAGCTGAGGAAGGAAATGGCAAACTGCTCCAGTATTTCTGCCAAGAAAACTCCAAATGAGGTCATAGAAAGTCAGACTCGAATAAAAAATGACGAAAAAATGAAATACTATTTATAAAGCATTTTGCCAATCTTAAAGCACTATATAAATTCTAGTTCTTATAATTATTATAACTGTGATGATGATAATGATGTTAAGCATTACTCAACACTGAGTCTTGCTTTGCAAAGTATAAATAAATGATATTTCAAAAACCTTGTATTATGCACCTACTTTATTCAAAGCACTATCCTAGTTGTTGAAGTTACAAAGATAAAATGTGACTCAGTCTTTGCTCTCAGGAAGCTTACAATTCCCCAAAGAAATAGAATACATGTGTAGCAATGTGATAAATCTAATATAACTAAACATCTATATGATACCATTTAACTGGGGTCATAGTAACCCCCTTGCTTCTAAGACTATTTAATTTTTATTTTACATGCAGGAGGGAAAAATGGTTTTCAGTTCCCTATGTACACTGCCATTTCAGCCTTCTTTTTGAAACAGGAAAAGCGTCACCACAATCAGCACATGATAGAACAAGGGCACAAAGTTGATTAAATGAAAACAACATGAGATCTCCTGAGCTTTCAAAGGCAATGTAATGGTTTCTCACAGGAAAAATAGCCACCACATAATGTGCCCCTGGCCCTTTCACTTTTAATATGCTATTAAATTAAGTTCCTTAGGCCAGAAAGTTCTATCCCAAAGCCAATCGAAAGTTATGGATTACTTCCAGATGATTGTAGCCATTGGCTGAAATGCCAAAATGTTTAAATTCCCTTTTGCTAGAGATTATAGAATTCTGAGATTCAGTGGGGAACTGTAAAACTTGTCCCCCATGGTTTTTTGTTTATAAAGTAGTTTATAACTCCATATGTAAGTAAGATGGGGCCAGTACTTTTTATAATGGTAATGGACCCTAGGTATCTATGAGAATTTAGGCAAGTAACTTCACCATTTAGTCCCCAGTGTCTCATTTCTAAGACAAAGATATTGGACTAGACCATCAGTTCTTAACCTGGAATATGTGACCTTTTTTGTGTTAAAGAATATTTTTGACAACTATATATGAATATAATAATTTTTTTGTAATCCTATGTATTTTATTTCATGCATTTAATTCTGAAAAGGGGTCCAGAGGTTTCATCAAACTGACAAAATATGACTAAAAAACTCAGTTAAGATCCCCTGGACTAAAATTCCTAATGTTTTATGGTTCTGAGGTTCTCTGATAATAACAATGATAGCTCAAAACTCCTGAAATTTTTGATATAGGGACAGAGATCTGTTTTTTAATCCTACTTCTGACATTGACAGGATAGTCAAAACAGACAAGAGAAGTTATAATATTCATCCCTGTGTATTCTTATACCTTACACATTATCACCATCAATAAGTATTAAGTACTTATCATGTAATAGTTACTAAGCTAGGAAAAGAAAAAAAGATGATCCCTAGCCTGAAGGGGCTGATATTCATCAAATCTTATATTACTTTATCATGCATTTGTATCTATACATATCTATGCACACATACACACACATATGTGTGTATATATATATATATATATATATTTATATATAGTATTTTCAAACATGCAAACAAATATGTACCTATAGTATATACAGAATAATCTGAGAAGCAAGGCATTAGCAGTGAAGGGTAGAGGGAAGGGGAGGGCAAGACTAGGAAAGGCCTCTTCCAGAAGGTGGGATTTTAACTGAGTCAAGTCAAGTCACCATGCATTTATTAAATATTTACTAATTGCTAGATGTTCTAGTAAGCATTAGGGATACAAAGAAAGATAAAAGCAATGCCTACTATTCAGGAGCATGTTCTAGGTAAGTCTTGAAGGAAGCCAAGAAGCCTAGGAATGTTTTAATTATTGCCTCAATTTCACCAGAATTTAATTGAAAGGACTAATACTCTTTTTTATAGTATTCTATATAGCTACAAAGTGCTTGGCAAAGGAATTAGCTTGCAAATAATAAGTAAAAGGCTGATACTGTTGGTAAGCTTTTAAGTTGTGTTTGGTGTGATGGTCATTGAAAATATGAAGGCTAGGAAATTGAGAGAGGAAATTTCTTGAAATTTGAAATGACAGCATTAGGTCATCTGGGGGACCAAGGAGAAGGAATAGTTGGTAAGTGAAACAATGGTTTTTTTAGATGTGTTAACACAGGTGAAGTTAAAAAGAGTTCTATGATGTGGGAGAGAAAGTGACTCAAACCACTCTTGTATCTGTGCTAAGCTAGGGGGGGAAAACAATTTTTTTAAAAAAGATCATATCAGTAAAGGAATTTAGAGAGGGAATCTGGATTGTGTCTGGTTTCAGGGATTAAAACACCATTGGACAAAGAAAGATAAACATTATTTGTATTATAGGTGGATGAAGATTGGTAATAACTGTGTGACTGCAGAGAGTAAGATTAGGTTGTTAAAAACAAAAGAGAAAATAACTTAGGATTTCATGGAAATGAATAGAAACTTTAAAATGATAACATTGAATGCTAATGTATTAAATTTACCAATAAAAGTAAAAACTAAGGAACTTTGTACAAATAAGAAAAATGCTACTAGAATAAGAAAATATGTGGAATGCCAAAATGTTGCAAAAATATCTTCTATAAAGCTTGACATCCAAAAGTTAACTTCAAAAAAATCCATAAAATTAAGAGACATTCCCCAATTGAGAAGTGATCCAATGCTATGAATAAACAGCTCTTAAAATAAGAAAGCTATCAATAGCTATCCAAGCAAATGCTCAAAATTGCAAATTAAAGTCTGAGATAACAAATTGTACCCATTAAATTCTCAAGGACGGTGTAAGATTTTTTTAAAAGGATCAATATTTGTGGAATATGAGAAAATAGGAACACTAAATCACTGGTGGAACTGGGTTCTTCATGTCTGTTGATCCAATGATTTCACTCTTGTATCTGTGTTCTAGGGGGAAGTAATTTGTAATAAGAAATATGTATTTAAATGATATCTTCAAAGCAGCCCTTTTGTAAAATGGCAAAGATTTATGGGGAAAATGCACTCAATAATTGAAAAATGATGTAAAATTGTGGCATGTAAATGCAATGCATTATTACTGGAATGATGACTATAAGGAATTCAGAGAAACATGGAAAGGCCTATATGAATGATACAGAGTGGAAAAAAGTAATCCCAAGAGGACAGTGTTTTCAATTACTCTGACTATATAAGCAAAGCTGACTTTAAGCAGTAATGGAACTCATCAGAAACAATGGTTAACATTGGCACAAACTGTGTTTTCATAATATACATTTCTATCTTTTTATAAACTAAATAATAAATCACTAAGGGGCAAGATTTCATATAAAGGAGAAGCTTTCAGAGTGCATATTGTTGGGATTTCAAGTGTGACTATACTAGGTTTTTGTATGATGTACTGTATAGAATGTATTATTAAAAAAAAACACACCCTTTGCTTGACTTCACATGTATAACCTATGTCAAATTGCCTGCATTTTCAATGAGGGCAGTTGGGCAGGAAGGAGAGAATTTAGAACTCAAAATTTGAAAAAAAGAGGGGCAGCTAGGTGGTGCAGTGGATAGGGTACTGGCCCTGGAGTCAGGAGTACCTGAGTTCAAATCCGGCCTCAGACACTTAACACTTACTAGCTGTGTGACCCTGGGCAAGTCACTTAACCCCAATTGCCTCACTAAAAATGTTAAAATTGTCTTACATGTAATTGGGGAAAAAATATTAAAATACCCACCCACACAACCAAAATGTATGTATCTTAGAGATGACTTATCACAATGAATGATCTGGAGTAAAGTGGAAAGATTACTCAACTTTGAACCACAAGACACATGTTTGATTTCTGGCTCTGCAATTTATTAGTGAAGTGATCTTAGAGAAGACATTTCAACTTTCTGGCGCTCAGTTCCCTCATCTTTAAAATAAGGAGGCTTCACTTGATGGCATCTGAAGTCCTTCCAGCTTTATTCTTCTGTGATTTTTTTTCCTTTGTCCATGCCCCAGAGAATCATAAGATTTTGCACCTGGAAGGGACTTTAAGGATTAACTAAATCCAAAAAATACGCATTGAGATTTGGAGACTGTGCTAGTCTATGGTGATACCAAGAAATTGACAACATCTCTGCCCTTAAACAGCTTACATTCTATTCAGGGTGGAGAAGGATGTGTCCTGTTGGAGCAGGTGTTAGTGATTCCCATCTCAACCCCACCCCTCCTTAAGCCCAGTTTCCATGAAATCAGGAATTTACTTGCCTTGACTGAGTGACTGACTAGATCAAAGCAGGAGATCTGATGATTTTTTGATGAGCTTGCTCATGCTGAAAAATTAATTATTCCCAATTCCTTTTTAAATTAATAAGAACATCAACATATATGTGTGTATGTGTATGTGTACATATATATGGATAGATATATCAGCATATATTTATACACATATATGTATGTATATGTGTATGTATAAATATATTTATATCTATGTACATGTATGTTCTATTCATGTTGCCACTCAACATGCTCAATTACATTGTAAAAATAAAATCATTTAAAAAAACAATAACTCCCACCTTCCTATTCATAAATAGGCTTTGCTTCTTTTGTCCTGTCTTCCTTCCCTGTTTCCTCCTGACATACTCTCCTAGGAGGTAGAAGCAAGGGACACTACTGCCAGGGAAAACCAATTAACTCTGCTTCTGAGGCAGAGCAGGCATTTCCCAAACAAAAACACTTGCCTCCTGAAATGATACAACGCAGTTGGTGGGGAGAGAGGTAGAGCTTTTATTGTAATGGGCGATTACCACAGCTGGCCAAGGTGGGGGCAGAGTGACAGTGCTGCTGGGAGCAGAGCTTGGGCTCCAGGTGCAGTCATTCCAAGATTTATTTTTGAAGTCCTCTATCCACAAAATAATCTGTCCTTAATCTAGTTATGCCCAAGGCTCATGCACAAAGCTTTCACTTCCCTTAAAACAAAGTAAAATCATTCTATGCATGTAGAAGATTCAGGTTTGCAATCTTATTCTATAGACATAGAAATAAAAATGCATCAACTACCTTTCATTGTTTTACCAAGGAAAATGGTACTTCCCCATAGAGAAAGCTCCTTAGCTTTTTAGAGAGCATGCATGCTGAGCCCAGATATCCAGATGTGTAAGCCTGGCAGTGAGATACCAAGGAAATGAACATTACATTTTTTTAACTCAACATACAAAAGGCATTTTTTAAAATTATTTTTCAAAACTTCTGAACTTTAATGGACACCAAAGAAGTGGACATTTCCATAAGCAGAGCTGAACAGAGAAAGGCAATTGGCTACAAAACTGTGAATATCTATCATGTACAACATTTTTTGCTTTTAAGTGTTCAGTCATTCAACTTAGCATTTATCAAGTGTCTAGTATGTGCATGCCACTATGTTACGCACTGGAGATAAAAAAAAGGGTAAAAAGAATTCACAGTCTAATGCCATATAACCAATTTAACATGTAACTTTCGGAGGTGTGGACTCAGAGCAATTTAGCAAGAAGCAGCATGGCACATTTCATAGGGATTCATTAAGGTTCAAGTCCTTCCTCAGTCTGATATATTGTGAACGTTGGCAAGTCACTTAACCTCTAAATGCCCATGGATAACTTTCCACAACTATATTAATTGTGTGCATTAGTAGATGAAGTTTCTCTCTGGGACAAAAGTTTTCATGGAAGACAACATCCCTTGAAGCCCTCAGTTTACTTCCCTGATGTAGCAAATTTGACCACGTTTCCAATCAGGTGTATGAGAAATGCAAGAAGTCATTGGGCATGCTCTTCAGATATTGGTACCTCTCAAAAGTATGGGATTGGACTGAGTAATAAATACCCTTGCATATAATAGGTTTCCAGCTTAGTTGTACTACCTAATCCTGAACACCAGTCAGTCACTAGAGGCTTTTACAAATGCTTTGAAAGTTAAAAATCTCCAGAGGCCATTTCCTTATAAATTTATGGCACTGGTATTTTGAATTAATTTTGAATTTTGAGTTCTTTTGCTTTGTGCAACCTACTTGGTAACAGTTAAAATAGACTTTAGCTGTGCCCCCGTGGTTTCAAGATCAGCCAAGGTTGCAAATGTTTTTATACTTTTTTATGAGTGGCAAGCTTTGAAAATCCTCTTCAGCCTGATTCATTTCCACTTGTAAATCTAGCATTTTGAGACTCTGAATTAATGGTTGTGGATGAAGGCCCTCTTATTCATGAAGTAGTAGGTGTAAATTAAAGAGACCTTTAGAGGCCCCACCCACTAATGCAGTTTTCTGATGTGCCTGACTTGATTGTACAATTGTTTAGCTGCATTAGGGAAACTAAATCATTATTTGCCCCAAATAAGGATACCTCATCACGATGTCCTCAAATGTATAAGTATTACAATATGTTCCTTTTTTCCTGTTATGATTTACTTTATTGTATCATCTTTTTAAATTTACTTGACTAAGTAAATTATGGTTCTTTCATTATTTTGATGCTTAAATGGATTGGTGATTTCACCAGGGTGGGTACTTTTCCCAATTATGTAGCTCTTAACTATTACATGCCTTATGACCATATTCCATTCTTGTTCATGTTTTCCCATACATTGTCTATCAAGATTCTACTCCACACTCTGGAGGTCTTCCTTTCATTCTCAAGTATCTCATAAGGTAGAAATCGAGTACATTGGAAATGTATTATCTCTCATTTTCAGTAATGACCACACAACTTTATTGCTCATATTTTCCATTATGATTTTTTAATGACTTCTTTACTTCTTGCATGCATGCTATAACCAATGATCCTGCTTACTGTGACACCTACCACCCACCCCTGAAACATTCTCATTGGGTTTTTTTTGGCTTAATTGTAAATTTGTTCCTCTGAATTTGTGGTATAGAATGATTCTTGGCCATATACCATCACCAAGAGAATATTCCTGTTAAAGCTGTGGGCTTTGGGAGTGGAAGGTGATCTTTGAAAACAATGAGAAATAGGTATTTTATCTATTAGAAAATGGTTTACTGGGTAACATTATGGTCATAATTTTTGGCAAAATAAAATCTGGTCAGAGGACCAAGTTATTTGCCCATGGCCCAAGCTTAATAAGAACTCATAAATAAGAACACCTATTTGTCACTCCTGGAGCCATGTTACTCTATCACAACCAATTAGACCAGTCATATCCATTGTTCTTATCTGTTGGTTCAAGCTTCAAGAACAAATCTGATTCAGAAAGTGAATTCTTAGCAGTATTCATCATGTCGTAGGTATAACCAGGAGAAAACTTCATGGAATATTAAGAATTATATTCAATGTATGGATTTATCTTACTCTAATGTTTTCTCTTACTGTTGTATGTTGTACCATACTTTACTATACCTCACCTTATATATTATATCATATTCTTAAAAATCAAATAAAGTTCTATCAAAGCAATGGCTAGTCTGTTTAAAGAGCACCAATCCTGCAATCCCTGGTTTATCTTAGGTGATGCATTTCATATTTGATACCATCAAGGGGCAACAGTGCAACATTTGTAAAGAAATATAATAGCTCAAATATAAATTGTGTCAAAGCTGAAAATTGAAAGAAAACATTATTCCCCTTTGGAAAACACAGTAGTGAGGACATGGTAAATATGGATGTGACTGTGTCTATGGAGGGGTCTCCTAAAAATTCAAACATCAGCTCTTATAGAAAACTATCTTTGTAAACCCCAGTGAAAACATGAAGTGGGGTGGAGAGGGGTAGTGAAGGGGGTTTAAAAGTTGTTTTACCGTTTTTTGCCTTAAAACATTCAAGGAGTACAGCTCCCAAAACAATTTTTTTCAAGTCTTTTTGTCATCCAAGTTAGAGTGGTTTTGAGGGGAAAAGCTTTGAGGCAGTGCAGCAAACATGAGAAAACCTGTCTTTCTGTTGCAATCCTGAATGTTTCCTGTCATACTTGGGGGAGAGAGGGAGAAAAAAGAACTAAAAAAAAAAAAAAAAACCTCTTTAAAAAGTACAGAGCAGAATATTCCTTTGGACCAGCTTGTGTTCTCCATCTAATTCCCAAATGTTTTCTTAGCATCTGGAAATCTGGAGAGAAAGGAAAACAGAGAAAATGTAAAACCACCAGAATATTGCAATTCTCAGTTGCTGAATAGTTACGATGAGCAATAGTGTGTCGGCAGGTTTCCTCATGTGAGCTCTGAATAGCATGCAGTCCACAGACTGCTCTGTCTTGGTCTTGTACAAATCTGTTCTAATATATTTGAAGTATTTCTTTTCAGTAACTTTTTACCCCTTCCTCCCACCTATGCATTATTGCCCTAGCAGGAGAGATAAAGCATGGTATGGTAAATAGAGAGATGGTTTAGGACTAGGAAGGCCCAGGTTCAAATCATACCTCTGGCTAATACTGTCTGTGACCCTCAGAAAGTCACTTAACCTCTTAGTAGTCTAGGCAGCTGTAAGAATATAGACTATAAATTGCAGAGAAAATGCCATTCTGCAGTAGTAGAGGTAATTCTTCTCTACTGATGAAATCAAAGGGGGAAAACAACCAATCCCGATGTCCTACTCTCTGTGGTGTTGATGCTGCTAAAGGATGGGCAAATGCAGTCAACACACTCTAAATCCAGTGCTTTGCCACAAAGCCTCAGTTATTCTGATCTCTTATGACTCTGCCTGCACTTTCTATAAATTGCTTGTCCTTTGGGCTGTTGTCATCTAGGTATTAGGTAGAGAAGAACTCTGTCAATGGGATTAAATCTGTTCTCCCCTTACAGGATAAAAGAAAGTTCACCCAGCTGTGAAGATCTTCTTGATCTGAGTGAACATAGGATTGAAATTGGTTTTCTATAGTTCTTGTGCAGAGAGGGATGAACAAGGCAAGAAATCTAAGCCCCCCCTTGTACTAATTTAAAAGATAATCAAAATGTCTGAAGCACAGTGGGAAATCTATCAGTAAACATGGCTTTGGATTTAGCTCGATTTATTTGGAAACCGGAAAAGGAGGCCAGACCCAATCTACAAGTGAAATCACGGCTGGCGTAGACATCTTGAGATGAGTCAGAAGTAATAAAATGTTTTCAGTCGGCATGGGCACCTCAGTGTCCCCAACATGTGTTCTTGGAGATTAAAAGAAGCCGATATGCATACACTGGACAAATGTTGATTAAAGGGTAGACTTCATAACAGTCTGCAAATGTTTGAAGGGTGTAATCATGGAGGAGGGGACAGGAAGTCCTGAGCATGGCACCAAAAGCTACAAATGAGAGACATCTGATAAAGGGGAAAAGGGAGAGTCTAAAATGAATGTCAGGGAAAATGACTCAGGGGTCAGAACTTTGCTAATGTCAGACTCCCAGAGGAAATTGTCTCCCTAGGAAATGGGAAGATCTCAAATCACATTAAATTTGAAAAAGCTAACTGAGTACTCCGTGGGTCATACTTTATATTCAAAAATGACTTCAGTGATGCTGTTTCTAATTGTCATGAACCCTTCAACTCTCCAGGACAGTTCAGTTCCCTCCTTCAGGAAGAGGAACAGTTCAATTAAATAAGCAATTATTAAACACCAGCATAGTGTTTAATAGTGGCTCTGGAATCAGAGAGCATGGGTTTAAATCTTGGCTCTGTCACTTAATATATATGTCACGTTGGGTGAGTCACTTCACATCTTTGGGCCTCGGTTTCCTCTGTTGTAAAATTAGGGGGATGGACTAGATCAAAGCTTCTTAAACTGGGACCCCATATGGGGTTGGGTAACTGAATGCAGGGGGTCACAAAAAATTTGACAACAGTAAAAGCTTATGTATACCTATTTCATATAACATATAGATCCCAGGTCACTTAAAAATTTCTTGGGCGAAAAGGGGTCACAAGTGGAAGAGGTTTAAGAAGTGCTGCACTGGATAACCTCTAAAGGCACTTTCTTCTCTATAACTATGATCCAAAGATCCTCTAGTTTTTCACCTCTTTTATTTTAGACAAATTATTTGGCCTCTCTAGACCTGAATTTCCTCATCTAGAACATAAGAAGGCTTGACTAAATCGACTCTGAGGTCTCTTCTAGCTCTACCCCTATGCTACCAAGAGGTAGGCACTGAGAATACAAAGACAAAGGAAAAAAATAATCCCCTTAATAAGCTCACCTTTTCCGAAATACCTACAGTTAACCAAGACACTTCCAGAGTATATGTTTGTTTTCTGAAAATTCAGTAGGTAATCTGCCTGCTCGTGGTCTATAACACCAAGGTCAGAACTCTGACAGCAAAAACCAAACCTCAGACATGCAACAAAACCTCTAATTAGTCACTTTTAATCCAGCACCTACTATGTGCTCAGCACTTTCCTAGCTATGGTGGAAAGTATAGTGTAGTGTAGCTGGCAGATGGGAAGATGCTAAAGACCTCAAAGGGTAGAGAGTTGGCATCCTAGGTAGGCATCACTTGGGTTTAAAGAACAAAAGGATATTGGGAGAGTTCTGAGTCTGACTGTGGATTCATGGGGTGGGTTGTGAGGAGGGAGATAGGTTGCATGGTGCTGAGCCGACTTGTATGGGGTATGAACAGTGGGAGTTAATCACACAGGATGCTGCTTACACAACTGACTATTATTGGGAGTAACTGGAAACTTGCTTGGCTTACTTGAGGAATGTTGGGATGGAACTTGCTATTTGGCTGACTATACCTACTTCAAAGAGCTAGGACCTGGTTTCCATTTCCCCTTCTCCTTCCCTTATTGCTGCCTGGTGAACTGACCTCCATTTCCTACTGTTTTAAGATGTGTTTAATTCCTATGTACTTCTTTTTTTTTTTTTTTTTAGTGAGGCAATTGGGGTTAAGTGACTTGCCCAGGGTCACACAGCTAGTAAGTGTTAAGTGTCTGAGGCTGGATTTGAACTCATGTATTCCTGACTCCAGGGCCAGTGCTTTATCCACTGCACCACCTAGCTGTCCCCCTATGTACTTTCATAATGGGTTTTATCTCCAGATAGAGATAAACTAACTTTTATTGCATTCGTAGTGACTATTTGCTATAAAGGAAGGAGAGGGTAAAAAGAGGGAATGGGGAAGAGGAAGACTCCTTAACTTGGCTGGAGGCGTGGCATAATTAGCTTTCTGCAATCACAGGTGTTAAGAATCATTGTGAAATAATGAGACCAATTGCCTTGGATGTTAATGAAGAAAGAAAGAAACAACGACAATGGAAGCAGGTATTAACTTCTCTGGAGACACTAAGGCAAGTTTTGTTGATATGAGAAATTATCTCTGCCATCAAGGAGCCAGCTGACCATCTAGAAGAACAACAGGACTAACACGTATGAATTAATTTATCGGTCAATTAGCATTTCTGTCCCAGGCATTGAGCTACAATTCTAGACAGCAATGTTCAACATGACCATAAGTGATAAAGTGCTAAATTGTGTGGAAAAGGCCATTTGTAATAAACCGGGCCTTAGTCTGGTTCCCTGGTATGTTATGGGAAATGAAATAAAATACTTTTAGTCATTGAATAGTTAACAAACTAGGTTTACTTAAAGGATGCTCAAAAAGGATGTAGCATATGTCTTTGTTAGATATGGCCAATCTCTTGTGGTCTGTTCAGCAGAGAAAAATGTGGTATCTCACTTGGCTGTGAGCCATCTACCAAATCTGCAGCTCCACACACGTGAGTCAGGGAGCCATAACTAAACTGAACATTAAGTCCACTGAACCAATGAAATCTTCAGGGTGGTTTCTTTTATTTTTTAAAGTAATTTTTATTGATTTATTTTTTATGTAGTTTACATTTCCTGCCATATCCTTCCTTTTCCCCTCTCCCAGAGAGCCATTACATATAACATTAAAAAAAGAAGAAGAAAATAGAAGAGGGGAAAACAATCAGCAAAACCAATCAATGTACTAAAAAAAGTGGACAAGATATGCAACTGTGAACTCTACACCTTTGCAAAGGGATGAGGGAGATATCCTCTCATATCTCTTCTTTGGGGCCATGCTTGTTTATTGTAATGTTTTAATATTCATTTGGTATTGTTTCATGATAGCTGGTTCCTTCTACATTGCTGTAGTCATTTTATATATTGGTTTTCTGACCTGGTTTACTTGGTTTAATATTACTTAATACAAATATTTAGGTTTCTCTGTATTTTATATTTGTCATTGATTATAGCACAGCAATATGTTATTAGAAGCATGTGCTAAAGTAACGGTAGATAATATAAAATACTTAGAGTCTACTTGCCAAGACAAACCCAGGTACTCTATGAACACAACTACCAAACACTCTTCACACAAATCAAATCAGATCTAAATAATTGGAAATATATCAATTGCTTATGGATAGGCAGAGCTTATATAGTAAAAATAACAATTCTACCTAAATTAATTTACTTATTCAGTGCCATACCAATCAGACTACCTAAAATTATTTTATAGAGCTAGAAAAAATAATAACAAAATTCATCTGGAAAAACAAAAAGTCAAGAATATCAAGGGAAATAATGAAAAAAAAATGCACAGGAAGGTGGGTTAGCTGTACCCAACCTAGAGCTTTACTATAAAGCATTAGTCATCAAAACTATCTGGTACTGCCTAAGAAATAGAGTGGAGGATCAATGGATGAGGCTAGGCACAGGAGACACAGTAGTAAATGACACTAGTAATGTAGTGTTTGATAAACCCAAAGACCCCTGCTTCTGGGATAGGAACTCTGTATTTGACAAAAACTAGAAGATAGTGTGGCAGAAATAAGGTCAAAATGGATACACAATTTAGACATAAGAGGTGATACCGTAGGTAAATTAGGAGAGGAAGGAATACTCTACTTTTCAGATCTTTGGAAAGGAGAACAGTTTATGACCAAAGAAGAGATAGAGAATATTATGAAATGCAAAATGGATGATTTTGATTATATTAAATTTAAAAGTTTTTGTACAAACAGAAGCAATGCATCCAAAATTAGAAAGGATGCAGGAAGCTGGGAAATAATTTTTATGGCCAGTACTTCTGATAAAGGCCTCATCTCTAAAATATATAGGGAACTAAATCAAATTTGAAAGAATCCAAGTCATTCCCCAATTGAGAAATGGTCAAAGGATATGAACAGGCAGTTTTCTGCTGAAGAAATCAAAGCTATCTATTCCCGTATGAAAAATGCTCTAAATCACTATTGATTAGAGAGATGCAATTAAAACAACTCTGAGGTACCACCTGATACCTATCAGATTGGCTAAAATGACAAAAAAGGAATAAATGTTGGAGAAGCTGTGGAGCTGTGAACTGATCCAACCATTCTGGAGAGCAACTTGGAATTATGCCCAAAGGGTTATATAGCTGTGCATACCCTTTGACCCAGAAATACCACTTTTGAGTCTTTTTCCCAAAGAGATCATGGAAAAGGGAAAAGGACGCATGTGAACAAAAATATTTATAGCTGCTCTTTTTGTGGTGGCAAGGAATTGGAAGTTGAGGGGATGCCCATCAATTGGGGAATGGCTGGACAAGTTATGGTATATGAATGTAATGGAATACTATTGTGCTGTAAGAAACGATGATCAGGAGGAGTTCAGAGAAACCTGGAGGGTCTTGTATGGGCTGATGATGAGTGAGATGAGCAGAACCAGGAGAACATTGTGCACATTATCAACATTGTGTGTTGATCAACTGTGATAGACTAGATTCTTCTCACCAATCCAATGGTACAAGAGAATTCCAAAGGGCTCATGATGGAAAAGGCTCTCCAAATCCAGAAACAAAAGGAACTGTGGAATATGGACGCTGATTGGACCATACTATTTCTTTTTTGAGGTTTTTCCTTCTTGCTCTGATTCTTCTTGTATAACATGACTAATGCAAAAATTTGTTTAATGTTATTATATACATATATATATATATATATATATATGTGTGTGTGTGTATGTATTTTATATATATAAAACCTATATCAGATTACCTGCTGTCTAGGGGAGGAGGATGCAGGGGAGGGTGGGAGAAAATTTTGAAATTGGAAATCTTATCTAAACAAAGGTTGAAAACTTTAATTAATTAATTTATTTTAAAAATATATTTTATTAGTTTTTTTAATTTTTGAGTTTGATTGAACCATACTATTTCTATTTTTTGTTTGTTTTTCTTTTTTGAGGTTTTCCTTTTTGCTCTGATTCTTCTTGTATAACATGACTAAAGCAGAAATATCTTTAATATGATTATACATATATAACCTATAACAGATTGCTTGCTGTCATGGGGAGAGGGAGGGAGGGGAGGAAGGGAGAAAAATTTGAAGCTAGAAATGTTATAAAAACAACTGTTGAAAACGATCTCTACATGTAACTGGAAAATAATAAAATAATTTTATGAAAAAAACAAAAATGCCGACAAAAAATTTTGAATTTGAAATTCTTTTCTTTCTTCCCTTCCCACTCCCCTTTCTTGAGAAGGCATACAATTTGATGTAGGTTATATGCATGCAATAATTCAAAACATATTTTTATATTAGTCATGTAAAAGAACATATCAAGAACAAAGTAAATATAAAGAAAATGAAAAACTGTACGTTCCATCTCCATTCAGCCTCCATCAGTTCTTTCTCTGGAGTTGGATAGCATCATGAGTTTTGTGGCATTGTCTCAGATCATTATATTGTTGAGAGTATCTACGTCATTCACACTTGATCATCATACAATATTATTGTTACTATGTACAATGTTTTCATGGTTTTGTTCGCTGAACTTTGCATCGGTTCATGAAAGTCTTTCTGGGTGTTTTTGTTTGTTTGTTTTCTTTTCTTTTTTTCCAGAAATCTGCCTGCTTGTCATTTCTTGTATCATAATAAAATTCCATCACAATCATAATCCTCTTTTTGCCCCAATCTTATTAATGCATGTTTTAGGGATATGATTTCCAAGAGAGTTTCAATGCCTTTTAAGGGAAAATTAATCTGATTTTCATAGGTCAGATGATTTTTTCCAATTTTTAAGCATTTTTATTTAAAGTTTTGAGTTCCAAATTTTATCCATCACTCCCTTTCCTTCACCCTCCCTGAGATGGTAAGCAGTCAGATAATGATTATACATATGTAGTTATGCAAAACATTTCCATATTAGTCATTTTGTACAAGAAGAGTTGAATAAACAGAAAAGAAATTTGTAAAAAAAAATAGTTCGCTTCAGTCTGTATTCAGTTAATATCAGGTTGCCCCCCCCCCCCCGGGAGGAATATAGTATACTTTATCAATAGTCCTTTGTGATTGTCTTTGATCATTATATTGTTGAGATTAGCTAAGTCATTCACAGTTCGTTACCCTACCTGTTTACGACATTCTTCTGGTTTAGTTAACTTCACACAGCATCATTTCATATAAGTGCAAGTTTTTATGAAGTCATCCTGCTTGTCATTTCTTATAGCAGAATAATATTCCATTATAATCACATACCACAGCTTGTTTAGCCATTTCTCCAATTGATAGGCATCCCTTTGATTTCCTCTTCTTAGCCACCACTAAAGAGAGCGCATATCTGTGTGTGTGTATGTATATATGTATATATATATATATGTATATATATATATATGTATATATATATATATATATATATATATGTCATTTCCCCTGTTTTTGGATATCTTTTGGATATGGACCTAGCAGTGGTATTTCTGGATCAAAGGGTATGCACTGTTTTATAGCCTTTTTTTTTTTTTTTGGTAAGGCAATTGGGATTAAGTGACTTGCCCAGAGTCACACAGCTAGTAAGTGTTAATTGTCTGAGGCCAGATTTGAACTCAGGTACTCCTGAATCCAGGGCCAATGCTCTATCTACTGCGCCACCTAGCTGCCCTGTGTTTTATAGCCCTTTGAGCATAGTTCTAAATTTCTCTCCAGAATGGTTGGATCAATTCATAAGTCCACCAACAATGCATTAGGGTCCTGAGGCAGATTATTTTGTTGTTTTTGTTTGTTTGTTTGTTTGCTGAGGCAATTAGGGTTAAGTGACTTACCCAGGGTCACACAGCTAGTAAGTGTCAAGTGTCTGAGGCCCTATTTGAACTCAGATCCTCCTGACTCCAGGGCTGGTACTCTATCCACTGCGCCACCTAGCTGCCCCAGAGGCAGATTTTTTTAAAGAAAAGTTTGTCTAATGAGCATGGCAGGGGAAAAAATAGATAATATTGTTCTTACCACAGTGTTCATATTTATAGGATTTAGACTAAGTTGAAAGAAACCTTAGAAATTTTTTCAAAGAGGAAAAAAAAACAGCCAAGGACTGGAGAAGTTAATTGATGGAATAGAACTTAAAAATTTTTGAGTGGAAGAAGTGCATACTTTAAGGGATATCTTGTATAATTTCTCTTACAGTGGTATAAAAGAGAGATTAGAAAGAAAAGATACTTAGTTGAGTCAAGGACCTGGGTAAGAGGCAACTATAGTAAACATATTATGAGGTTTCTATTCTTGAGCCAAGGTGGGAGAAGTAGCAAGAAAGGTACAATTTTAAGGACAAAATAACAGGCTATAGAGAACAAATGAGAGAACCCTATGAAATACAATACCAAGGGTTGGAGCCCTAGTTTAGGGAATAGAAATCCTACTGACAGAATTCATCTCCGCTTTATTATTCTACATGATCATCATGCTTACGGATGTGTCTTTGGAAAACAAAATGAGAGGGAATCGTTCTAATGATAATCACTCATATTTATATAACACTATGAGATTTACAAAGTGCTTTTCTTGAACAAGTCTCTAAGGTAGGTAAAATAAGTGTCTATATTCCATTTTAAAGATGAGGAAATTTAAGAGAAAATGATGCTGGGATTTGCCCATGGTAACATGGCTGGTGACTGACACAGTCAAGATTGGATCTGAAGCTTCTTGGCTTTAGGGCACTTCCTGACTCTTTCCACGCTACTATGTTCCCTGTGGATGTGTAGAGAGGAGTAGATGAATGGATGAATGGATGGATGGTTGGTAAGTTTCCCTTAAACACTTCTTAACTATATACGTTTCTCCTGATTAAACTCAGCTTTTATTTCCTCCTTTGTATAATGCATATAATAATAGCAGAAAGATTGACTTTCCTGGTTGTTGTGAAAACCAATCTAGGACAATGTACAAATGTTTTTTTTTTGTTTGTTTGTTTGTTGGTTGGTTTTTTTGTGTGTGTGTGAAACAAAGTGCCATAGAAATGGCTGTTATTATTCTAATGAAGTACTGCCAGCATGCTTAGTTATTCGATCTATCTGCTCAGCCCTTTTCCAGTGATTAGTAAATGTCTACTATATTGGAATTCATTTTTGGCCATGAACATTTCATTGCATCATTACAACTTTTTTTTCCTTTCTTTCTTTCTTTCTTTCTTTCTTTCTTTCTTTCTTTCTTTCTTTCTTTCTTTCTTTCTTTCTTTCTTTCTTTCTTTCTTTCTTTCTTTCTTTCTTTCTTTCTTTCTTTCTTTCTTTCTTTCTTTCTTTCTTTCTTTCTTTCTTTCTTTCTTTCTTTCTTTCTTTCTTTCTTTCTTTCTTTCTTTCTTTCTTTCTTTCTTTCTTTCTTTGGCAATGAGGGTTAAGTGACTTGACCAGGGTCACACAGCTAGTAAGTGTCAAGTGTTTGAGACTGGATTTGAGCTCAGGTCCTCCTGAATCCAGGGCTGGTGCTTTATCCACTGCACCACCTAGCTGGCCCGTTAAATGTCTAGTATATTGCTACAAGTTGTATTTCAGCTTGCCCCTTGGGTCTTTCTACTCACTCTTCCTCAGTGACCTCACCCCACAAAAATTGCTTATGTGAGAGACCCAAAGTAGTCCTTCAAGAGAACAATTTTTCATAATGCAGTTTTTGTGATTCCAATGCTATATCGCCTCAGAGTCTTTAGAAGAACAAGGGAGGCATGGGCATCGTGGGTAATGCACTTTGGCCACATAAAAAAGTCGGAAAGGAAACTGCCGTGGATAGTAATCTATTTATATAAGGGGAAGATAAATCATAATGATGTAGTAATTTGAGTTTATACAGTGCCTTTCCTCAGGGAACTCCAAGTATACTACAGACACTATCTCATTACTCCTCTGAATACCTATGTGAAGGAAGAAGCAGGTACTACTTTCTCTAGTTTTTCAGACACGGAAACTGAGATTCACTGATTCTCAGACTTGTCCCCATTTGTTCACAGAGTAGAGCAGGTGGAATGTATGGAAATATATCTCATGCTAAGTATCTATAGACCCTCCTATGCAGGAAAGTAATTATCTCAACATGATTAATAATGAAAAATTATTGTATTTGAAAATGAGTAGATCTTTCCCAAGGTAGGGGGAAATGGGTGTGGATAGATACTTAAAATGTCAGATTAGAATAAAGTCTTGGTTAATTTTACCAAATTGCTTTCTCAACCCTTCTTTGTTACTCTTTTTTTACTTTTTTTTTTTTGGCGGGGCAATGGGGGTTAAATGACTTGCCCAAGGTCACACAGCTAGTAAGTGTCAAGTGTCTGAGGTCATATTTGAACTCAGGTCCCCCTGAATCCAGGGCTAGTGCTTCATCTACTGTGCCACCTAGCTACCTCCCTCACCCCTTCTTTGTTACATGACAAGGTTGGTTAGAGGAATAGGGATATATACATTTGTAAATTTAAGTAATATAAAAATACTGCCCTCCCCCACCCCAATCTTCTTTTCAGGGACTGGTAATCAAATAATCACTACTCCTACCACTGGAAAGGGTGTATTAATAGACTGCTATAGTATTCTGCTGAACTTCTTTGTGATTTCCCAGACCATAAATCTCCCACCCCAACTCTGGCCTGTTCCCCTTGTTCTCTTTACATTTTATTAATTATACTTAAAATTTATTAATTTAACTAATTTAACAATTTTATATTTTTTATTAATGGAGAGTGTAAGCTTCTTGAAGGCAGGTAATGTTTCACTTTTTACTTTGTATCCCCAGCACATAGCAAGTGCCTGGCACCTAGTAAGCAATTACTAAATGTTTGCTGATTGATTGGGAATTATGTGTCAAATGCTTTTTGTTAAGTACTGAGAGAGAAAGGCTCTTAGCAAGCTCTTAATATATGCTCTGCATTTAGTCTTTAATTCACTCTAAGTAATATGTGAAACACAGGAAGGTACCTGCCACTTTTCTGGTCGAAGGTTGGCTTTCTAATGATATAAAAAGGTCAGTGGATAAGATGAGTCAATTGCAACCTTGACTTAAGCATGCTCTTTTTAACAAGTATTTTAATCTATTGATATATCTCTAATGTCATCAACAGGTCTGCCTTTAGCTAGGCTAAGTGCTTAGATAAATGATATGGTCTACTAACAGGTCCATACTCAATGCCTATTTAACTTATGTTCAACTGAAATAATCCTAGAGCGCCCACAGGTACCTCTATGCCTCAATGAAGCCTCATTTGAAAACAACAGTGGAGGCATGGCTTGATATCATAGGAAGCTTCTCTGTCTACTTTGTAAAGGCTATCCACCCCTGCAGCTAGTGTACCATTTCCTTAGTTTCCCTTTTTTCTATTGGATCCCTCTCCCACTTCCCAGTGTCAATAAACATTTCTTCCTAGTTCTCTGCTTAGGAGGCTAGGATATGCTAAACCCTTCCATGATTCACTAAATATTTTGAAATTTTAAGTAACATGTAGTTGAAAAAAGAAACATATCCTACCCCTTATCCATAATTTCTTCCTCTGTGCTCACCATCCATGTAGCTGTTATGCCTATAAGTAAACCCAAGTTTCAGAGGTCCTTGTTGAATTGATATTCCTCACTTCCATTAGTCCAAAGGATATGAGAGGCATCTCTATTTTTCTCTTGTGCCTTTCTGAAACAAACAGGTGGGATATCTGATGCAAAAATATATGATATTAAGATGAAGCTTCAGTCTTTGCAGTCATTTTGTTTCTACTATCTCACTTCATTTTTAATATGCTTTGGTTATGAAAAAAAATATTTTGTCCCTTTATCTACTGTAACTATCATTCAGTATATTCATGTCTAACAGAAAATGTGAATTGGTTATTCAGTGATGAGAGGGATGATAAGAACTGCTTTTTATATAGGATACAGGGAGATGAACTGGGGTGTGTGTGCCTCTGTGTGTGTGTGTGTGTGTGTGTGTGTATGTATATGTGTATACACATTACTGTAGATCTATCATCTATCTACCCATCGATCTATCTACCCATCAATCTATCTATCCATCCATCTATCTAAACCCAGTATAGAATATGGTATAAATTGATTTATACCATAAGCCCTTCTATGTATAACTAAATACTCTTAACTGACAATTCAGACTAGAGTAGAGAAAACATCCCAACTAGGGATACTAACATCAGTATCACATCCTCTTGAAAATAAGTATCAGCCTTTGAGTTTACTGCCTATGCTATTTTCATCTGTATATCTGTTGATCACTTCATTTCATAGTTGTAAGTGAGCTTATGGAAGCTAGGACCCATAGGCATCTTATCATTCTATGGCCATGCTACTTGCTGCCACATACAGGGTTCATTATACCTATGGAGTGGTCTGTGATAAGCTGTGCCTTCGTTTCATCAAATGGCTCTACATCTGGACTTGTAGTTGAGGGTTCTAAAACATAGTTCAATGAAGCTTTCTCTAGTTATTTAGAAATGAGTTGGTGAGTTCTTCCAATTTCAGCTCTTTGGTGTCATGACCTGTATTGATGCTCCAAAGATCTCTAAAACAGCCATGTCCAGTCAAAAACATAGCAGTTGCTGACCTTTGACACACAGAGTTATCATTTCCCCAGCTCTTTAGTGTTTCCTGTGTCTGAGACCTCATACAACTTACAACAGAGCCCAATGCATAAGACTTCCCTTGGGAAATATCTTCAAACATAGATACACAAGGGAAATTATCTAGTGCCTCATTGTTCTATTCTGAAGAGGCCTTAACCTGACTATTATTTTTTTGTCCTAGCCAGACAAACAACTCTACTATTGTTGTAATTTATATATGGTAATAAATTAAGTCATAGGATCTTAGCTTTATTTTAAAGGAACAGTTGGAGTAAGACTAAAGGACATATAAACAGGAATTTCCATTTCTTCTGCTTTTGGTAAGAGGTACTGTGTTTCAGATTTTGGGTTACATGTTTTTAAAGAAGGAATTGAAGTCCAAAATAACATAATATTTTCTAAGAATTAAATAATATTTAGAACTCTTATGTTTATGTCACCAATCTTTTATTAGCCAAAGTATTTTCAGTGTCTCATTTGGTCATTGAAGAAGAGATTTATAAATAAACTAGAAAACTTGAGAGGAAACTTTTGCATTAATGTGAAACGATTATATTTCAATCACAATTTTAGCATATAGGACGATTAATATTGGGTCTATACTGAGCCTAAGACCACTGGATGAATGAAATCTCACAAATTCAATCCCATGACCAATTTATTTCTACTTTCTATAAAAATAAATAACTAGATTGTAAAATAAACAACCAATAGAGTTAAAAAATTGAGAGAAATAAGTGATTTTCTTAATACTAATGATACCTTCAAAACAACATGACTTTAATCCAGAAGTAGGTAAATACAAAGCAATTTCAATGAGGAAATTAATTTAAATAGCTATGGGGTCAGGGATGTAATTCACGAAATTATTTACTCAGTTTCACTTAGGTTTGGACATGTTTTGAATGTTTTTTTTCTTATTTTCCAATTTAAAGTTGCAAAAACAAAACATATTTTCCTTTTACTTCCTGAATCTTATGTTGTGTTAGCCCCTTTCATGAAGTCTTTGGCAGGGAACCAGAATGAATTGGGATCTTCAGCATGCTCTGAATCAGTCTCCAAATAAAGAGATCATTGAGCTTCCAAATTATGTTTAAACTCATTATCCTCCAACAGAGAGGCATTAAACCATCATCCCCTAGGAGCATTATTACCATGGAACATCTGTAAACATCAGTACGTGGTCAGAGATGTTGATGGAATCTACTTTTTGTGAATTTCAACATACCCAAAAGATGATCAAGAAGAGAAAATCAATGAGTGTTTGTCAGTAATGAGACTGTAAGAAGGTCTTATAGCCTAATCCCTCTTGGAGGGATGTGATAATGTACCTGTCGAACTACAGAATTGCTTCTGAGAGTATCAGAATGTGGAGAATCTCTAACTGTGTGCAAAAGATATACAGTAATTGAGATCATTAAAACCCAATCTGGAATCTTTAAGGGATCTCATATTGACAAACTTGACTTAAATCTTACTCTGCTGCCTCCTTGTGGGGTGGAGATGACCCTGGTTTTCTGAAGGTCAAGGTCTGGGAGTTGCTATCAGGACAGAAAGAGACAGAAAGGCTTCAAAAACAGAACTAACGGGACAGCTAGGTGGCACAGTGGATAGAGCACCAGCCCTGGATTCAGGAGCACCTGAGTTCAAATGCAACCTCAGACACTTAACACTTACTAGCTGTGTGACCCTGGGCAAGTCACTTAACCCCAATTGCCCAGAAAAAAAAAAAAGAAGGAAAAACAGGACTAACAGCAGAAAGTAACAAAGCATTGTTCACATGACTTTCATCTGTTAGTTGTTGTTTGATATAAACCCCATTTTAATTCATCTAAGTTGCTTGTAGACTAGGCAGACAGGCACCAACATCTATTAAGTTGCATGTGCCAGACCATAAGTGAAGTGATGGGGGTACAAATATAAGCAAAAAGAGAAATTGTTCCTGGCCTCAGTGGTTTGACCAGTAGGGCAAGGTTAGAACCTTGAGACATCTAACAAGACTGAAGATCTTCTGCTCCATGTGAATGGGTCTTTTGAAGTCCTTCAATGACCAGGCATTGATCAACATGGCCTGAGGCAACCAAGAAGCCATAGCAACATTGAGACTTGTTCCTCTGGACTAGCCAAATGTTTTAGAGAAAGAATGTTTACACATATAGACAAAAAACTAGCCTAATCTCCATGAGGGGGAATGAAACTTTTCTAGATATTAATCCTGTCAAAAAGCAAGAGCACTAAATTTAATCAATTCCACCTTCCTGATCAGTAAGTAGGTGATGGTACTAGATAAACTGCCTAAAGTTTCCCTTAAAAAAAAACTTTAAAAACACCCATGGGAATATAATGGAACCAGGATGAAGTAGTGGCAGGAATGCTTGAGTTGGTACCAAGCATTATTTTTTGGGGGTGGGACAATGGGGGTTAAGTGACTTGCCCAGGGTCACATAGCTAACAAGTGTCAAGTATCTGAGGGCGAATTTGAACTCAGGTCTTCCTGAATCCAGGGCTTGTGCTTTATACACCTTGCCACCTAGCTTCCCCAAGCAAATTTTTTTATTTAGATTTTACCTCCAGTGGTTAGGATAAGAGACCGTAAACATATCCCTTAACCTCTCTAAAACTCAGTTTCCTCTTATGCAAAATGGGGCTGAAATAACTGTTGTGTCTACTTCACAGTGTAGTTGTGAAGTAAAAATAAAATGGTATATGTAAAGGGCTTCAGACATTTAAAATACTCTTTACATTTCAATTTTTATCATTACTAAGAAAGCATTAAGTAACTAATAGATAATACATATTCATAGAAATGGATAATCTCCAGAAGTACCAGCCATGGAATTCTAAGGAGCTAGTCAAACTTGCACTTGCTGGAAACTATGGAAACCATGACAACAAAGAAACCCAGTTTATTTCCTGGCTCAGGGATCAATAAAACTATGTGTAAGTTACAGGGGGTAGCTGTGGCATATTGGTCACTCTAATTCAGTGCTTTCTTATTCTCTCTCCTCCTCTCCCCTTATTCCACTGCACACCTATAAACTGTGACTAAAAAGTTAAAGTAATGATTTTGCATTGCACCCAGGAACACTGATTTCATTGCTTTAGAATCACAGTAATTGTCCATCCGTATCAAGCAGTTGTTTCCTGATTTTCCTAACCTGTGGTTAATCCATCAGACATATATAAAACTGTATAATCTGTGGACTGTAGTCTTGGCTTTATGCTTCCATGAACAGAGTTCAATCTTGGTATTGTCTTTTTTTTCCTTACGTCCTCCAGTAAGGTTTTCTCATAGCAACATCTGCATTTGGCATTCATTGAAGTCTCCATGTGAAAAAGGAAGAGGTCCTGAGATCCCATGCAAGTATTTGGGCTAACAATACATTAAAATATAGTGGGTTGAGAAGATCAGTGCCTGAATTCCCCTCTGATCTATTGCTCTGTGGGATTTTGATGAATTCCTTTAACCATATTAGTTCTCAATCCTCACATCTGTAAAATAAAGGGGTTAGACTACTCAATTACTACTATGACTAATAACAATAACTAACATTTATATATTACTTACTATGTGTCACAAACCGTGCTAAGCCCCTTACAATTATTGTTTCATTTGATCTTCATAATAACCCTGGGAAGGAAGTGCTATTATTATACTCATTTTATAGATGAGGATAATCTGTTATCCTAGATGTTCTCTCATTATGAGACTCCAATAAGCTTTTTGGGAAGAGAGAGGTCACAGCAGTGGAAGCATTGGCCTCCTTGTGCCAGATGCCTGCCCACCCCAACCAGGGCCCCAGTACTTGAAGGCTTACATTAGAACTTGCTTTGATCACTCCCAAGGGAGAAAAATACCCTTTGCTTGGCTATTACATACCTTTGGATTCATATCCAACAGCCAGTCAAAAGCTTGTTTCTTCACCTTGTGGTAAGTGGGTTAGAAAAATAAATAGAAATAGAAAATGAGGCCCCTTAAGCCTACATTATCACCCACTTCCAGAAGCTTGCCAAATGCACACATGGTACCAGGACGGAGCCTTCTGGTCAGTCCTCCATTCTACTAGGATCCCAGGAACTCAACAAAAAATGAAAAACTCAAAGGACCAGAGAGCCCTTAAGCAATTAACAACAACCCCCCCCCAATTTCTTCCTTCTCCATGGGGCTTTTGAAGAACCAAAATATATTAGTCCTATAGTGCTATGATTAGAGGGTTGAAGATATCCCTTCAGGAGAAAGCATTGACTCACTAAGGGGTGAGTCCTTTTTCCTTCATCCCAGCCCTGCAAAATTTGTGATTAGGAAAGGGCATTATTTGAGTTTGCTTTGCCATATTGTGACTTTTTCCAAAGCAGGCTACTCTGGCTCTTGTTCTGTTCTAAAATTCATCCATTTGGTCCAAACCTCATTCTCTTCTCTCCAGCAACCTTCATCCAAGAAATTCCCTGTGTGCTTGGGAAACCCCTATTTTGCTCTGCCAATGCCACTCTTGTTATTCCACTGTCACCCTGCTGTTGCCAACCCTCATTCCCCGGATCCTGGCTTGGCCCAAGAAACCATCATCACTGCAACACTGCCCTTGTTGGCCGATATTCCTGAGGACATGTGGTTCCCCTGATGTTACATGGCTCCCAACACAGGCTGTAGGTTTGGGAATGGTCCTTGTAAGTAACACTCTAGGGAATAGGTATGCATAGATATGTGTCTGGAAAGTCTCATCATCATCTTTCTGGCTCTTTCGGTTCTAGTTCATTCATTCATATTGTTAAGGGCTAAAATTCTAGCTAGTCTGTCTAAAATATCTAATGAGTGGTCGCCAATAAATTATAAGCTTTAGCAAGAGTTAGGCTTTTAAGCATTTATTAAGGAGAATAAGAATTTGGTAAAGAGAGAGAAAGGCCTACATTCATCTATCTATTAAAGTGAGAACAGGTTTCTAGCTCCCTTCTCTGCCAGAGTCCCCAGGAAAGAGTGCGAGACAGAGCGCTAGTCTCTTCCTTCTTCCTCCCACTAGCCAACGTCACTTCCTGATGCCCAAGAAAAGACTCCTGGTCTTGCCCTCAAAGACCTTCTCTTCATGGGCGGAACTCTTCTACAGTAAGTCTCCAGCAGGTGGCGTCATTCCAATCGTTACTATATATATATATGTGTGTGTGTGTGTGTGTGTGTGTGTGTGTGTGTGTGTGTGTTCCCTCCCCCCCTCTCATTTTAAAGATCAAGTCCAAGGGTGTAGCTCAAGTTCAAGAAAACTCTCCATGAATCAAATATTCTCAAATGTGATTTTAAATATATATATAAACATTGATTATTTTTAAATTATGAGTTCTAGATTTTCTCCCTCTCTCCAATCTCTCATCCATTGGGAAGGTAAGAAATGTTATATCAATTATATATGTGTCTAGCAAACACCGGCTCTGGATTCAGGAGAACCCGAGTTCAAATCCGGTCTCAGACACTTGACACTGACGGATTAGCCGTGTGACCCTGGGCAAGTGACTTAACCTTCATTGCCCTGCCCCCCCCCATTTGTACATGTGAAATCATACAGAACATATTTCCATATTAACCATGTTATATAAAAAAGCAAGAAAAATAAAGTGAAAAAATGTTTCAATTTGCCTTCAGATTCCATCAGATCTTTCTCTGGCAGTAGATAGCATTTTTAATCATCATAAATCCTTTGGAATTGTCCTGGATCATTGTATTATTAAGAATAGCTAAATTATTCATATAATTGTCATTCAGTGTTACTGTTATTATGTACAATGTTCTCTTGGTTTTGCCCACTTGACTTTGCATCAATTCATGTAACTCTTTACAGGTTTTTCTGAAAACATTCTGCTTGTTTTTTTCTTATAGAATAATAGTTTTCCAACACAATATATACCACAACTTGTTCAGCTATTCCCCAATTGATAGTCATCCCCTCAATGCCCAATTCTTTGCTGCCACTAAAAGAGCTGCTATAAATATTTTTGTACTTAAAGGTCATTTCCCCTTTTCTTTAATTTCTTTTAGATACAAACCTAGTAGTGATATTGCTGGGTCAGAGAGTAAGCACTGTTCCAAATTACTCTCAAAAATGGTTAGATTAGTTGACAACTCCACCAACAGTACATTAGTGTCCTAATTTTTCCACATCCCCTTCAACATTTGTCATGTCTTTTCTGTCATATTAGCCAATCTGATGTGTCACTTGGTTCCTCAGAGTTGTTTTAATTTGCATTTCTCTAATCAATAGTGACTTAAAGAAATTTTATATGACTATTGGTAGCTTGGAGGCAACTAGGTGGCACAGTGGATACTGTGCCAGCCATGAAGTCAGTAGGACCTGAGTTCAAACCTGGTCTCAGACATTTACTAGCTGTGTAACCCTGGGCAAGTCAATTAGCCTAATTTGCCTTGGTTTCCTCTTCTGTAAAATGAACTAGAGGAGGAAATGGCAAACTACTCCAAGACCTTTGCCAAGAAAACCCCAAATGGATTTGCAAAGATTTGGGTATAACTAATCAACTAAACAACAACAAAAATGTATAGCTTTGATTTATTTTTCTGAAAACTGTTCATATCCTTTGACTGTTTATCAGTTGAGGAATGACTCAGATTCTTATAAATTTGACTAAGTTCTCCTTGTATTTGTGAAATGAGACCTTTATCAAAAAACCTTATGGCAAAATGTCTTCCCCTATTTCCTGCTTTCCTTCTAATCTTGGTTGCATTCATTTTCTTTGGCAAAAACTTTTAAATTTAATGTACTCAGAATTATTCATTTTACTTCCTGTCTTCCTCTTTGTCTCTTGTTTGGTCATAAATTCTTCTCTTATCCATATCTCTGACAAGCAAAATTTTCCATCCTTCCCTAATTTTCTTATGATATCTCTATATCATAATAATGTACCAATTTTGATCTTATTTTGGTATGTGACATGAAATGTTGGTCTATATCTAGTTTCTGGCTACCTGCGTTCTAGTTTTCCCAGCAGTTTTTGTCAAATAGTGAGTTTTTGTCCAGAAAGCTTGGATCTTTGGGTTTATCAAACACAGGATTGCTATCATGATTTATTACAATGTATTTATTATATACCTAGTCTATTTCACTGATCTACCACTCTCCAGTACCAAATTGTTTTGATGATCACCAACCACTTTGTAATACAGTTTGGTACCCAGTATTACTAGGCTACCTTCTTTCACATCTTTTTTTTTTCATTGATTCCCTTTATATTCTTTTGTTCTTCCATATGAATTTTATTATTTTTTTCTACTTCTATACAATAATTTTTGTTAGTTTGATTAGTAAGGTCCTGAATCAGTAAATTAATTTAGGTAGAATTTTCATTTTTATTATATTAATCCAGCTAACCCATAAGTAATTATTTCTCCAGTTGTTTAGATCTGCCATTATTTGTTTGAAAAATGTTTTCTGTGTTCATATAATTCCTGGCTTTGTTTTGACAGGTAGACTTCAAAGTATTTTATATAGTCTGCAATTATAACTAGGGAAGGGTTTCACTTTCTAGATGCAGATATCATCAATGTCAGGAAGAAATATCCATTTGCATTAACCTGGAGTTAAACATTTGAAAAAGAATTCACCTTGTTAAGGTGTTGGCACAGAAAAGCCTTACCAACAAAGGCTCACCCTGGTGTATGAGGGATAGAGGTGCTGATCCCCAAGAAAACAGGACAGACTTTTCTGTACTTATATTCTTTGCTTCTGAAATGTGCTGTCCACGTGAAAGATTCCATGGGAACATGCTGCTACAGCTGAATGATCCCATTCAGCAGATCACTCAGAGCTGGGTGTGGGTGGGACTATACCTAAGGCCATTCTACTGGGTCAGTGATACTTTTTTTGGAGTATCGCCAGAAAATGGAATAGAAAGTGAGTCAGTGACAAGAGACAGGAATCAATCTGGCAGTAGCCTGGATTCTGACTAGAGAAAAAGTCAAGGTGCTTCTCCTAGGAGAATTCAAAACTTCATTTTTTACCTTACTTCTATCCTTGCTCACCATAAACAGAAATAAAGTTCAGATGAGGCTGTTTGAGTGATTCCATAATAAACTTATGTGCCTAGAGAGCTGTGATCAGTAGTTCTTGAGATAAGATGAAAATTAGATCCATAATCCCTTTAAAGAACAAAGAAAGGACCTGGCTACACAGAAAAACATTTCTAACAGAAATGCAGGCACTTAGGGATTTACTAATAGAATTCAGAATAATCACACACCACAGACCATTGCTTCAGACAGACAATACCTAGAAGAGTCTAATAAATTATATTGTACTGACTGCATCTATTGATGAATTGTTTCTTAAGTGAATTCACCTCAATCTCTTAAGTGTCCTGCTCCATTTTCTCTGATGGATCTCCTAGTTACAGAACCTCGATTGCAGCATCCTTTCTTTCCTCCCCTTCTACATAGCAGAGAACATGTACACCACAAACCATCAATTAAACAGATTACCAGAGGGAATATTTGGTCTATCAGGATTATTTTCTGGGAGCACTTTAAGAGAACCACCGAATACCTGCCCCTAATGGGAATAGACTAATTTTCTGCTTTTGGTTGACCACCTAGTTATTCTAGGGAAGGGCTTATCACTCAGTGGCAAGAAAGCTAAAACTGGTATCCCAGACATTGACCTCAGGCCCTTATTACTTCCTGATGAGACTATTGTATTAGCCTCTTAATGGGTCTCCTTAACTTCCTCCTCTCCTGGATCTAAACCATGTTTGACATCACTGCCAGATTAATCTAGCCTGCAGCTCCTCTGACCAGATCATTATCTTGCCCATGACCTTAAACTCCTTGGCTTGAAATTCAAGGCCTTCCCCACTGGGCAATGACTTGTCTTTCTCTTCTAACACTAGCTGTATAATACTAAGTAAGTCACTTCGCGTGTGTCTGCCTTAGTTTCCTTATCTGTAAAATGGGGGTGATAATATATTTTCCCTGGGTGGTTGTGAGGATTAAATGAGATCATATGGGTAAAGGTTTTAGCACTGTGCCTGTCTCATAGGTATTTGTTATTGTTGTTCAGTTACTTTTTAGTCGTGTCCATCTCTTTGTGACTCCAGTTGAGGTTTTCTTTTCTTTTTTTCTTTTTATTTTAGTGAGGCAATGGGGGTTAAGTGACTTGCCCAGGGTCACACAGCTAGTAAGTGTTAAGTGTCTGAGGCCGGATTTGAACTCAGGTCCTCCTGACTCCAGGGCCGGTGCTCTATCCACTATGCCATTTAGCTGTCCCCATTTGAGGTTTTCTTGGCAAAGATACTGGAGTGGATTGTCATTTCCTTCTCCACCTCATTTTGCAGATGAGGAAACCGAGGCAAACAGGGTTAAGTGACTTGCCCAGGGTCACACAGATAGTAAGTGTCTGAGGCAGGATTTGAACTCCAATCTTCCTGATTCTAGGCCTGGCACGCCATACACTGCATCACCATTGTAAGTGCTTAATACATCCCCCAACCCCAGTTCCCTTTTTGGGTAATACTACGTTCTGGCTAAGGTTGGCTTAGCATCTTCACACTTTGCCACCTCCATACCTCCATTCCATTCGGTTCAATGAAACCAATAATTAATAAAGCACCTTAATATATTCAAGGCTTTGAGGTAGGCACTGGACTTTATATCTATATTTTCCTTCCACTTTTGCCTATCAAAATCTTAACACTATACTTCAAGGTCTAACTTGAGCAATATCTCCTTTATCAAGACTTCTCTTACTCTACCCAACTAGAAAAAAAATCTCTTCTATCTCAGACTTCTTTTTTTAAATGTTAATAAACATTTTTATTTGAAGTTTTGAGTTCCAAATTCTATCCTTTCTTTTCTCTGCCCCTCCCTGAGGCAGTAAGCAATCAGATATAGGTTATACATATGCAGTTATGTAAAACATTTCCATATTAGTTCTTTTGTAGAAGAAAACTAGAATAAAAAGGAAAAAATGAAAGAAAGTGAAAAAAGAAGCATGCTTCAGTCTGTCTTCCATCAATATCAATTCTTTCTTTGGAGGTAGGTAGCATGCTTCATCATTAGTCTTTTCAGATTGGATCAGTCTTGGATCATTATATTGGTGAGAATAATTAAATCATTCACAATTTCTCATCAAACAATATTGCTTTCACTGTGCATAATGTTATCCTGATTCTGCTCACTTCACCATATATCAGTTCATGTAAGTCTTTCCAGGCCTTTCTGAAATCATCCTGCTTGTCATTTCTTATAGCATACATGTATGTATGTATGTATGTATGTATGTATGCATGCATGCATGCATGCATGTATGCATATATATACACATACATATATACATATACATATACACACATATATACACATGTATGTATATATGTGTATGTATATATATATGTGTATGTGTGTATATATATATTATATATATAATCCATCACAATCATATACCACAGTTTGTTTAGTCATTCCCCAGTTGATAATCACCCCTTTGATTTCCAGTTCTTTAACACCACAATAAGAGCTGCTATAAATACTTTTGTACAAATAGATCTTTTTTCTCTTTTGGGGGATGTCAGACTTCTTTTGACAAAATAATAGGATCACAGTTTTAGAACTGGAAGGGACTTTAGATGCCATCAGATTTAGTCCCTTCTTGGCACAAATAAGTGAAATGAGGCCCTAAGGGACAAATTCAAGATTAGAAACAAAGTCATACATAGTAGAACCTAGATAGGAACTTTTGACTCCACATCTCCTGGGTTTCTGTCTTATACATTGTATTCCAAAAGGCTTAGTGTAATTTTCACTTTTTAAAATTGCACTAAGACTTTTGAGACTTGCCATATTTATTTAATTGGCCTTTTACCATTTACAAATTGCTCTCTGCAGAGCAATTTTCTGAGGTAGGGAGTGCATATAAATTATTATCCCCACTTTCCAGAACGGTAAACTGAAGCCTAGAAGGTATAAATGATTTGCCCAAGGTCACAAAGCCAATACATTATATGTAACACATAATTATGAATTCAACCAACACCATTTTCTTAAAAATAGATGAGTAAGGGGCGGCTAGGTGGTGCAGTGGATAAAGCACCAGCCCTGGATTCAGGAATACCTGAGTTTTAAATCCGGCCTCAGACACTTGACACTTACTAGCTGTGTGACCCTGGGCAAGTCACTTAACCCCCATTGCCCCGTGCAAAAAAAAAAAATAGATGAGTAAGGCAGGTAACAGAGAATGAATGCAGAAGCATTGCACGGTTCCATAAATGTCAGTGATGCTGAAACTGAGAATGACCCAAGGCTCATGAGGAAAGGGAAGGACACCAAAAAAGGGTTTGTATTTTATTTTCTATTTGTTTTTATTTAAATTGGGTAAATCTGGAAGATCAGGGAAGAGACAGGGCTGCTGCTCTGGACAAGCCTAGGATAATGAACAACAGAAGGAAGGTGGAACTGTCCAATTCATATGTTGCTTCTGATTGCTCGGCCAAGGAGAATGATTCTTGTGAAGTTAAGAATAAAAAGAACAGGAATGTGATTGGCTGCCTCAAGTCATGGGGCTGGGTGAACTAGAACTTGGGGTACTGAAAGAACAAGCAGGTATGAAGACTGAGCCACTGTCAGTGATCTTTGGAAGATCATAGAGTACATTAAATATACAGGAGAGTAGAATAAGGGCGGCTGTCCTCATTTTTAAAAAGAAAAACATAAAAAAGAAAGACAAAGCATTCTACAAAGCACATGCCAGTGAACTTGACTTTCATTCTTGGCAACATTCCAGAATGTATCATTAAAGGGATGTTAGTGAACCCAGTGACATTAGTATTATTCTCAAGATGTTAAAACAAGACAAAGAGCCGCTAACCAGTAACAAAAGGAAATGAGCTGGTCAGCAGAAGTGAGAGAGAGCACATGCAGTCTCCGAGTTGGATTGGCACATTTGGAAGACTGCTGGAGGATTGATGTCAAGTTATGATGTTGTCGGTCAGCCAATTTTCAGCTTCGTTTGACTCTTTGTTGACCCCATTTGGGATTTTCTCAGCAAAGGTACTAGAGTGTTTTGCCATTTCCTTCCCCAATGAGAAGTGATGATGTATTATCAAAAGAGAAAATATGTGTAAAATGCTGCCCTGCTCAAATCACATCTAAACCACTGTGTTGATATGTAGGTGGCATATTTGGGGAAAACATTAATAAGATAGAGAGTTCTCAGAGGAAGGCAGCTATGATGGTGAAGTTCCACAGATTATTGCCAGATAAGAATCAATTGAAAGAACAAGAGATATTTACCTTGGAGAAAAGAGGACTTAGGGAGACATGATATTTGTCTTTAACTATATAAGGGACAATCACATGGGAGAGGGATTAAGATATTTTGTGCTTGGCTCTGGGGGCAGAATTAAGAATAATGGGGGGAAGTAGGAAAGAGACAAATTTAAAAGCATCCTAAAAATTAGAACTATACATCATTAGAATGGATTGCCCTTAGAGGTCAGTCAATTATGCAACAAGTATTTATTAAGAACTTACTATATACTAGGCCTTGTGTTAAGTCTTGAGGATACCCACACACCCTAAAAAAAAGAAAAACAAAACAAAATAAAACATGCATCCCTGTCCTCAAGGGGCTACATTTGAATGAGAAAGTCTACGATGCAACAACTGTACAGAATGGATGTACACAGAGTAGATGTTAGTGATTTTGAAAGGTGAGGCACCCTGAGATGAGTTGGGGGTGGGTGGGAAAGAAGGAACGCGGAAAGGCCTCCTGCTGGAGGGAGGTGGGAGGAGAGAGTTAGTTTCCACTCTTTGAAAGTCTTAAAACTAAGGCCAGATGATTATTTGGATATATTATAATGGGAATTATTTTCCCATTTGGAGTTGAACTAGTAGGCTACTGAGGTCCTTCCCAACTCTAAAATTCTGTGATTCTGTGAAGTAGCTGTGACAGAACATAATGATTTTAAGAGTTAGAATAGAAGAGGCATCCTACATTGTAATTTTGGAAAGAGGAGGAATCCAACTGGTCATTTGTTTTGGTTGAAATGTAGAGTATGTGAAAAGGGGAGGGATGAAGTAATAGGAAAAAGACAGTACCCAGGCTGTAAATATTAAGTGTCTACTGTGTGCCACACACAGTGCTAGGTGCTAGAGATACAAATACAAGGAGTAAAGCAATCTGCATTCAAAAGGCCATTTACATTCTGATGGAGAAGATAAGTACCTTTATGCATATATACAGAATAAATATGATGAGAATCAATACAAATGAGTCAAATACAAGGAGTTTAGGAGATAGGGCACTAACAATAGAGGGGATCAGGAAAGGTTTCTCATAGAAGGTTGCATGAGTTGCATGTTGAAGGAAAGGAATTCTGTTTGTGCATATGTGAGGAGGGTGGATATTATTCCAGGAATGGGGGACCACTGGCAAATAGAGAGGAGATGGGGCATCGTTTTAGCTGAGGAAGATCACTTTGGCAGTAATGTGTAGGATAAATGGATAGGTCAGAGGCTTGAAACAGGGAAATCAGTCAGGGGTTCTTACAATAATCCAGGCAAGAGATGATGAGGGACTGTATAAGGAAAGAAAGGCAATTGGGAAGGTAGAAATTACAAGATTGCCAATAGTTTGGATATATAGAGTGAGGAGAGTAAAGAGTCAAGAATAATGTGTAGTTTACAAATGTAAGAGTCCTGAAATTTGGAAGGGGAAAGTTGAGTTGAGTTTTGGACATATTAAGTTTAAGATGTCTTTCAGACATCCATTTTGAAATATCCAAGAGGCAATGCAGGATCTAAGCTCAGGGTAGAGCCTGGAGTCTGAGTCATCTGTATAGGAATGATAATTACATCTATGAGATCTAATGATATTGACAAGAGAGACTATAGAGAGACAAGAAAGTCTAGTACAGAACCTTGTTTTATACCACAGTTAGAGGGAGTGGTATGGATTATAATAATTAAGGGCATGGAGGAAGAGCAGTCAGAGAGAGAGAGAGAGAGAGAGCAAGCGAGCGAGCAGGAGAACCTAGGGAAAGTATTATGAAGAACATTGAGACAGGAGGAACTGTCTAAGTAGGTAAGGTGACTAACTGTGCCATTTGTAGCAGATAGGGTGAGAAGTATGAAACCCGAGAAAAGACTTCAAATTTGGCAATTAAGAGATTGTTAGTATCTTTGAGGGAACATGTTAAGATGAGTGCTGAGGTTGGGATCCAGACTGACAAATGGGAGAGAAGAGATGAAAATGGAGGCAGCTTTTAAAGAGAATTAGATGAGTAAGGGAGGAGAAATAGAAAATAGTAGTGTGAGGGAATGGGAAGATCTAGTAAAGATTTTTTTTTCTACAGATGGAGGAGACAGTATAAAAAGAAGGAATGGTTGAAGATTTGAACAGGGGGATAATTAGGGTTGCATTATGCTGGAAAAGACAGGAGGGGTTGGGACGGAGCTCATGTGTAGAGGGATTGTTCATGAGTAGAAGTTCCATTTGGGGGGGGGGGATGATGTGTAAAGGGGGTTGGGATTAGATTTTGTGGTGAATAGGAGTCAAGAGGGGGCTCTTATTCAATGATCTCCATTTTTCAGTAAACTCAAGTAGCAGTGAGAGAGTAAGAGAGATCAGGGGAGAGAAGCAGAAGGCTCAATTTGAGAAGATTCGGAATTCAGAAGAAAAGAAGATTCAGAATAGATACCAAGGGAAAAATGATATAGAGACTCAATTAGGAAGGAATAAATAGACCACTTTGCTCTAGTGAGGGTCCAATTGAAGTTGGAAAATGTGAATTTATGCTATGCTAAGGAGTTTAATATCATCCTATAGGAAAATGGAGCCATTGATATAGTCAGACCTCTGCTTTAGAAAAATTTTTCTGACAGCTATTAAGAAATAGATTGGACAGTGGAGATACTAAAAGTGAAAAGATCAGTTAAAAGGCTATTATGGCAATCTAAGTAAGAGGCATTAAGAGGCTTTCCTAAAGTTGTGACCATATGAATAGAGTATCAGACTTGTGCAAGTAGAATTCACAGAAAATGGGAATTAATTGTATATAGTAGTAAAGGATAGGGAAGAATCAATGTCGGATATGAGGTGTGCATCTGGGTGAATAGGAGGATGTCAGTATTCTCAATAGAAGTATTGGAATAATCTAGTTGGGAGACAAAGAGATCTGTTTTGGACAGATTTAGTTTAAGATGAGGAAGAGATTTCCAATTGGCAGATAGTCATACATGAAGACTTCATGCAAAAGATAAGAGTTGGACATGGGGATTTGGGGACTATCTTTATATAGATTATTACTTAAATTGTAGGAGCTGATGATGTCTCTAAGAGATTATATGTAGAAATTAAAGAGAAAGGAACATATATATAGAGAAAAGAAAACCCAGAGCAGATGCCTGGGTAACAGCCATTCTAAGGGGTAAGGAAATGGATGAATAAGTAAGTAAAAGAAGGGGCAGCTAGGTGGTGAAGTAGATAGAGCACCAGCCCTGGAGTCAGGAGGACCTGAGTTCAAATCTGGCCTCAGACACTTAACACTTATTAGCCTTGTGACCCTGGGCAAGTCACTTAACCCCAATTGCCTCACCAGAAAGGAAGGAAGGAAGGAAGGAAGGAAGGAAGGAAGGAAGGAAGGAAGGAAGGAAGGAAGGAAGGAAGGAAGGAAGGAAGGAAGGAAGGAAGGAAGGAAGGAAGGAAGGAAGGAAAGAAGGAAGGAAGGAAGGAAAGAAGGAAGGAAGGAAGGAAAGAAAGAAAGAAAGAAAGAAAGAAAGAAAGAAAGAAAGAAAGAAAGAAAGAAAGAAAGAGAAAGAAGGAAGGAAGGAAGGAAAGAAGGAAAGAAAGAAAGAAGGAAAAGGAAGAACGAAAGAAAAAGACATAAAAATGAGGAAACGGATAAAGAGGGGAATTAAGAGAGTACAGTGTGAAAGAAACCAAGGGTACAGAGAGTATCCTGCAAAAATGTTTTTGTTTGTTTGTTTTCTGAATACTGTGGAGAGGTCAAAGAGGATGAGAACTAAGAAAAGGCCATAGTATGTAGCACCTAAGACTTTATTAATGTCCTTGGGAAAAGGCATTTCAGAGAGTTTGGGTTGATGGTGAGTTTGGAGGTATGAAGATTACTTTCAATAATGTGGCAGTTAAAGAGGACAGATAAATAGGAAAATACCTTATAGAGATGGCAGGGTAAGTTACTCATTGCTGAAATTCAAGGAAAATCTCAAGCTTTAATCTTTCCATTCATAAACCATATGCATATGGTAAAAGCCATATGCATAATCTATCATGAAAAATTAAAATTATTATCTTGAACATCTACTTAGCCCCAGGGAAATTCTCCCCTTAAAAACATTTACTTCTCATTTGTTGGTTAGTTTTATGGAATTATGTTTTTTTCCCTTCTCTCTTAATTTCTTCATTAAAAGAGATAGCTTTCTGGATGAGGGGTTAGAAGGAATATATTTGGAAATGAAGTTTATAAAAAATAGACACTGATATAAATTTTAAAAGAAAAGCAAACATTAACCTAGCTCTGTGATTTTATTTGCTATTAGTAACATAGGGGATGTAGTATCACATCTGTGAAAGAGCACCAGGAGACTGGGCTTGTGGATCTGGTTCTGTCTGTAACAACAATATGAACTTAGACAAGTCACTTAACTTCTGGCCTCGATCACTTCATCTGTGAAATTATGGGGTTTAATTAAATGACATCCAAAGCACTTTCTAGTTAAGTCTATGATTTTCTATTACCAGCACCACCCAGGATGACTCTAATATTTAAGGGATAGAATTGGGAATTGAAATGGACTCTAATAAAGGTATGTTGAGAAAGCATAGAAAGAACAAAGAGACAGGTGTTTTTTTTTAAATAATAATAAACATTTTTATTTAAAGTTTTGAGTTCCAAATCTTATCCTTCCTTTCCTCCCTTTCTCCCCCTTCCCTGAGGCAGTAAGCAATCAGGTATAGGTCATACATATGCAATTATGTAAAACATTATCCTTTTAGTCATTTTGTATAAGAAGATATGAATAAAAAAAAAGAAAGTCAATGAAAAATTGTATGCTTCAGTCTGTGTTCAATGAATATCCGTTCTTTCTTTGGAGGTGGAGAGTATGCTTCATCATTAGTTCTTTGGGATTGTCTCGGATCATTTTATTGCTAAGAATAGTTAAGTCACTCACAGTTCTTCATCAAACAATATTGCTGTCACCATGCACAACATTATCCTGATTCTGTTCACTTTGCTATACATAAGTTTATGTAAGTCTTTCCAGGCCTTTCTGAAATCATCCTGTTTCTCATTTCTTATAACACAATAATATTCCATCACAATCATATGCCACAGCTTATTCAGCCATTCCCTAATTGATGGGCATTCTTTTGATTTCCAATTCTTAGTCTCCACAAAAAGAACTGCTATCAATATTTTTGTACAAATAGGTCTTTTCCAAAGAGAGACTTTTGATGAGTTTGTAGATTCGAGGCTGTTGAGTTCTGCTGAAGCTCATTGTGGAAAAAGCTATTTCCGGACAATTTGGTAGGCACCTTGGGAAATCCTTTTAACTTTCTTTGGCCTTTAGGCATTTATTCAATGACTTACTGCTTCAGTACCCAGCCTACAGTGAAGGGTCGAAGAGACTCTGGCTCATTACTTAGCTTTTATTAAGATAAAGGAGAATAGAAGTGTGATTGAATAATATGATCTGAATCAATATATGGAAACTACACCTCCTTAGAGAACTTTGAGCTACACATATTGAAGGGAAAGGAAATTAAGCCTAAACACCCAGAAACCAGTTAAAATAAAGTAGAATCTTTTCTAGTTGGATGCTGATCTATTCTTTAAAGAAGTAATTAAATAAAAAGGTCAAGATCCAGTGAGGGAGAACCCCATATTTTGGACTTTGGATATTATAACTGATATTGGAAACAATGAAGACAAGGCCCCTTTGGCAGCTTCATTAGCAACTGTTGACTTCTCATCTAATTTTGTTTTGTTTTTTGTTTGTTTATTTGTTTTGGTGAGGCAATTGGGGTTAAGTGACTTGCCCAGGGTCACACAGCTAGTCTGAGGTCAGATTTGAACTCAGGTCTTCCTGAATCCACGGCTGGTGCTTTATCCACTGTGCCACCTAGATGCACACCTATTTCTTGTCAGGCACTGTGCCACAAAGACAGGCATGGAATAGTCTCTGCCTTCAAGGAGTTTACAGTCTAGACATGAAAGATAGCAGGGACATATCTGGGTGAATTGGGGGAAAAGGCTCTAGAAGCTGGGGAATCAGGAAGTGCTTTATGTGTTTCAAGTGGTATTTGAGCTGACCCTTGAAGAAAAGCAGGAATTGTAAGAGGTAGAAGGGAGGAGGAGAGGCATGACTGTGAGAGAGCCACATTTAAATACAAGAAGATAAGAGATGAAGTCGTATTCATCAGGAACAGGAAGGTGGCCTGTTTAGCTGGATCTTGGAGTGAATGACTGGCAAAGATGGGTAATTTTTGGTCACTCTACCAGCTGTACACAAGGGTGACCCATTCTCTCGAGAATGACAATAAATGAGCCTTTGACACATCACCACTGCTGAGCTCCAGAAAATTATTATAGGAGTGATTTTCCTCACAATTTGAAATAGGCTAATGAGGTTGAATTAGCAGAACTTGGAAATTAATTAGATGTTTTCCATAAGGAAGATGCAAGAATCAAAAATAACATCAGGGTTGTTATCATGGAAGTCTAGACGAATGGCAATGCCACAGAAGCAGCGGTGTCCAATAGGGGCAGGTTTAGGGAATGAGATAATAATTTCATATTGTAGCATATTGACTTTAAGGTTCTGGTAAGAAATAAAAAGTGAAAGGTGTCCTGGAAGTGGATCTGCTACTCAGAAAATGTAGGGCCCAGAGATACAGACTTGGGAGTTATTTGCATAAAAGTTGAAGCCATAGGAGTAAATGAGATTACTGAAGAGAAAAAAATGTAAAGATTGAAGACAAGAGCAATAAAAAAGAGCTTTCCTCATTCCCCCCCACCCATTTGACAGCTAAGTGGCACAGTGGATAGAGCACTGGCCCTGGATTCAGGAGGACACTTGCTAGCTGTGTGACCCTGGGCAAGTAACCTAACCCCAAATGCCTCACCAAAAAAAAAAAAGTATAAAGGTAAAGATAGGGTGGTTTTGACCCTACTCTTAAATGTATTTATTTATTTAACTGTTTATTTAATTGTTTACTTATTTGTTTTGAAGTAATAAACATTTTTATTTATAGTTTTAGGCTCCAATTTTAATCCCTCCTTCTCTCCTTCCCCCCAACCCTACCTGAAGTGGTAAGCAATCAGACATAGGTTATACATGTATGATTATGTAAAACATTATAATAATAATAATTTTATGTATAAACCATGCATAAAAGAAAAAAATGAAAGAAAGTGAAAAATAGCATGCTTCAGTCTGTGTTCCATCAATATCAGTTCTTTTTTGGAGGTGGATATTATGTTTCATCATTAGTCTTTTCAGATTGTCTTGGATCATTATATTGTTGAGAATAAATTAAGTATTTCTCAGTTTTTCATCAAACAACATTGCTGTCTCTGTGCACAATGTTCTCTTGGTTCTGCTTTTTTTCACTATACATCAGTTCATACAAGTCTTTCCAGGCCTTTCTGAAATCATCCTGCTTATCATTTCTTATAGCACAATAATATTCCATCACTATCATATACCACGGCTTTTTTAGCCATTCCCCAATTGATGGGCATTCCTTTATTTCAAATTCATAGCCACCACAAAAAGAGCAGCTATAAATATTTTTTTTTTCACAAATAGATCTTTTTCTCTTTTGGGAGATAAGACAGAGCTTTGAGGAACATCAGTATACTTCATGAAGAGGATGACTGACTAATGAAGACATAGAAAGAACATAAAGAGAACATATCTAATCCAATCACTCATCCTATAGAGGAAGAATCTGAGTCAGAGAATTGGAGTGACTTGCTCAAGTTCAAATGGCTAAGTGGGAAGGGCAGGATCTAAAGCCAGGTCCTTTAACGTCAAATCCAGTACTTTTTCCATTATACTACTTTAATTTCTAGTTGCAGGCTTCATGGTGTGGTAAAAAACCATAGTGGAAGAAGACTTTTGGGGTCAAAGTAGAGTCTTGGGTCTGACATTGAATGGAAATATGACTTTGTCAAGTGACTTAACCCTTTTGAAGTTAACTTCTTTGAACTTTGGATTCCTCCTCCTTGTTCAAATTAATATAATAATTCCTGCACTCATTACCTCTTAGCTTTGTGTGAATCCATTATAGAATCCCTTCTAGATTAAATCTATGGTCCTAAGAAACAGTTCATGAAAGATTTAAATAAATTAGAAAGAGTGGTCTAAATAAAATGTATTGTGATTACTTTGCTAATACTAATTTTTAATGTTTTCTATGTCATTTTCCAATGACTCAATGAGTTAATCTATCATTGGTTTTCTGGAGAAGGCCTTAGTTAAGCCAGTCTGTTGGTGGCTCGATTCCTCAATTGGAACAAAATAACACTTTTGCAAAACATTTAACATTTCATAAAAGTATTTTTACTTAACAGTAGCATATAAAGGATATTAAGCAAAGATATCATGTTGGTTCAGTTGGATGTAGCTCCTCTCTCACCTCTGTGGAGGCAAATAGATTTACCCAGTCAAGTGTATTGACTTAACTATGCTGACTCACATGTCATCTCGGCATCTGTCAAGCCTGGGGGTCAACTCCTTCAGTATCTGTCTTTTTATAACTTTGATGAATCAGAAGCTATATAAATGGGTAGAGATTAGGCTTCTGGACCGATTAAAATTGGAGTTTGTCTTCATTGCCTTTTTAGGAAAAAAATGATCTTGGCCTACATAGTGGGAACATTTCAGTTTTATTTGATATTGCTCCAACCACAAGTGACATGTCATTTTACATTATATATATTATGTCAGAAGGAATTTCTTGACTTATTAGATAAGCACATTTGTTCCCTTACTGTGACCTAAGCCATCTTTCTTATTGATAATTAGAAGCTGATAAGAACTTTGAGCATGCCTGAATAAAACATTATTAAAGTTAATATGCACAAGAACTACTTTCCCTCTTTCTGTAATCACTAATAAATAAATGTTCCTATTGGGTGTTTCCAGTGTAACATTTAGTCTAATGAATATTATCCATTTATGCTCAGCAATTATCGAGTTTAACCAAAATTTGATCTTGCTTTTTGCGTGCTATATCCATGATTTAAAAAAAATACTTGCAGTAGATAGAGATGTATGCTTTTCTCACCTCAACAACTTATCACATTTCCTTATTCTCCATCTATAGACAATCCCAATGTGTGAAGTTCGTTTGCAAATCATTTGATTAGGATTCAGAAAATATTTTCCTGTGGAAACAATGTTATAAATGACATTCAAGTTTGGAACAAGCTCACAAAACTCTATTTAACCCATAGTTTTAAATAGCTTCACAAAGTCTAATTCTACAAAAATCATTAGAATTTCTGTATAGTATTAGTAAAAGCCATAAAGAATGAAAAAAGGAAAATGCCTATTAATTAGCAAGAAAGTGGATAAATATTTGGAGGTTATCCTCTCAAGGCAAAAAGAAACCTTATATAAACATTTGGGTGATACAATGGATAATGTTTGATTTGGAATCAAGAAGACCCAAGTCCATATCAAGTCTTAAGCCCTAATCAGTCATGTGACATTAGGCCATTTCCTTAACATTTGTTTGCCTCAATTTCCTCATCTGTAGAATGAGGATAATAATAGCACCTTCACAGAGTTGTTGTTAGGATAAAATAATATCTGTAAAATGCTTAACATGATGCTTGGCACATAGTAGGTGCTTATATAAATGTTTGCTGTTACTCCTAAAATATTAGCATTATTGCTACTACTACAACCCCTCCCCCCGCAAAGAAATAAGGGAAAACCAAAAACTTGAATAGATTCAATATTTCATGAATGGGCTATTCCTTTGTTATAGAAATGATAATAACCAAATTAATTTAGATATTTAGTGCTATTTCAATCATTGACCAAGTAGATGCTTCAGAAGAAGACAAATAACACAATTATTTAGAGATACAATTTGAATGTTGAACAGAGGACTATACTATCAAGAATAGTTGGGCAGGGGGACGTAGGGTGAATAAGCACAGTTTGGCAATACCAAATCTTATTATATTATAAAGCAGTAATCATTAACATTAACACACTTTGATACAGAATAAAATACATTTTTTTAAAAGCTGTTAAGTGGAACACATGATTAGATAAATAAGACTTTGAAGGCAAGACACACCATAGTCTTTACTTCAATAAACCAAAGAACACAATGTACACAGGAATGAAATCCTTATTTAATAAGAATTATTTTATTAGTAAAATGGGGTATTGGGTTGGTGTAAAATAGGCTTAGTTCAGTATTGAATACTAAAAACCAAATAAATTCTGAATTATTTAAATAGAAATGGAGGCACTATAAAATTAGAAGAGAATGAAATGCTATATTTTTCTCAATAATGAATAGGGGGAAAATTGAAATATAAACACAAATAGGAATAGGCATATTTGATTATATAACAACATATTTTACACAAATAAACCCAGTGCAGCTAGAATAAGAATAAAATATATGGAGAAGGAAAATTGATTTCATTAATCATTTCTGACTTAAGTATGATTTCTAAAATATACAATAAATTTACACCAATCTATATAATTAACATTCTCCAAAAGAAAAGGAATAAATTGATATGAATGGTTTTCAAGAGAAAAAAATGCCAAATGTCTACAACTATGTGGAAAAGTGCTCAAAATTATTAGTAGTCTGATAAATGCAAAGTATAACAAACCTGAAGTAAAATCTTGACATTGGCAAAGAGGGTGAAAGGTGAAAAAAATCTATAGATATTAACTGGAAAATAGGAAATAAAAACAATGATTCATAGCTAATACAGCTATGAATTTGCCCCACAATTTTAGAAAACAATTTAGAATTATCTAAGAAAAATTCCAAATCTGTTTATTTTTTAGTTATTTTTCCCCAGTCAACAAAAATTTATTTTTTCTCCCTCCCCTTTAAAAAGAAAGAAAAACAAAACTCTTGTAACAAATATGCATTGTCAAGCAAAACAAATTCATATATTAGTCATGTCAAAAAATTATGTCTTAATCTGCAGCTTGAATCTATCACTGCTCAGGAGGAGAGCAGCGTGTTTCATCATGAGTATTCTGGAATCATGATTGGTCATTGTGTTTGTCAGAGTTCTTAAATCTTTCAAAGTTTTTCTTTTAAATGTTGATATTTTAAAAATTGTTTCCCTAGTCTTGCTTTCTTTATTCTACAAGAGATTGCCGGTTCGTTTTGATGTTTGTAATAGAATACAAAGAATTTAAGGAAACATGAGTTATCTTGCAAGAAGCAATGTAGAGTGAAAAGGTAGAATCAAAAGACTGATATGCACACTGACCACAGCCATAAACAATAAGACAGTTTTAAAGGTCAGCAAAAGAAGTCAGATACAGTGGACAACTTTATTAGTAACTTCTTGAAGTATATCCGACCTTTTTTTTTTTAAGAAAAGGAAAACTTCTATTATATCTTGTGTATTGTGTTCGTGCTTTGCTGTGTACATTGTGGGGATGGAGGGGTAATTGTGAGTTTGTTTGAAAAAAATATCAAAGGGCAGCCAGGTGGCACAGTGGATAAAGCACCACCCTGGATGAGGAACTAAGTTCAGATCTGATCTCAGACACTTGACACTTACTAGCTGTGTGACCCTGGGCAAGTCACTTAACCCTCATTGTCTCCCCCAAGAAAAAGAAGGAAAGAAAGAAAGAGAAAAAAAGAAAGAAAAGAAAGTCCATAAATAAATATAATAAAACTACTTGGAAACCTGAACCAGATTGCATAAACAAAATGTGTGTTCAGGATGGGGAGAGATATTTGATGAGGACTAGTAAGCACATGGAGTTTTGGGAAAATTCTAGCTCAGTATAAACTTAGAATCCCATTCCTATAAATTGAAATGAAAACTCATAATAATAACTCTAAAAATATGACACATAAGCATGCCTTAAAAAATGGATGAAATTAAATTGCTTCTCCTGGGCCCACAAAATATATAAATATATATATTTATGTATGTGTGTATATATATGTGTGTGTGTGTGTGTGTGTGTGTGTGTGTGCATGTGTCGGTATATGTCTGTGTGTCTGTGTATAAGACTAGGCTTTTAACTCTAAGGCAAGAAGAGGGAGGAGAGAGGATGGAGAAAAAAAGAAAGGGGAAAGTAGGGAGGAGAGAGAAGCAATTAGTGTATTCTCTTCTGCCCACCAGAGGATCTTTGCTTCCACTCTTCTCTCTATCTAGCATAAAGAGCATCAATAAGCCACATCTATGAAACATGGTCTAGTTAGGTTTTTTATCAAGTTTCTTCTTGGCAGGATCTAGGTCTATTCTTAAGAAGTTGAAGCAATGGGAAAGTTTCTTCATTAAAAGTTCTGTGCCAGGGGCAGCTAGGTGGCGCAATGGATAGAGCACCGGCCCAGGAGTCAGGAGGACCTGAGTTCAAATCCGGCCTCAGACACTTGACACTTACTAGTTGTGTGACCCTGGGCAAGTCACTTAACCCCAATTCCCTCACTAAAAAGAAAAGAAAAGAAGATTAAAAAAATTTTTTTAAAGTTCTGTGCCAGATGTTAATGTGCTCTTCTTTTCAAGTGACTAGTCAGCCTACACTCAAGGAGGCTCTGTAATATCAGATTGTTGCCACTTCATCCAAGCCACATGGTTTATTTTTGTCCACTTTCTTGAGACCACTAGGTCATTAATAGTTCTGTCAGAATCCCAGTGGGAGAGGAGTGACATTCCTCTAGAAAGCAGTTCAGTGTCAGTTGATAATTATGAATTGCCAAGGACAGTTAAACAACACCAAGAAGGGGGAAGGAGAAGGAGGGGAGAGATCTTCCAATGATGTCAACGAGAAACTTTCCTGTCTGATGGACCCAGCAGGGGTGGTTGTTCATATAGAAGGGGAAGAGCTAAATTGAGTAGACATAAGTAGTGCCCATACAACTTTGAAATCTCTTGAACTCAAAAGCTTGAATCCTGAAGCACAAATTAATATGTCCTAGTTAATAAAAGGGAAATGTCAAGATCTGCCAAGCTAATTAGTGATTCGGCTCTCATGGCACCGTCACTTTTCATCCAAAATAGTGAAGACTTTTCATTGTTTTTAGGTATCATTTTTCATATTGGAACTGCAGAACATGTCCTAAAACAGGGCTAAGATGAACACGGTGTCACTTAGAAAGATATAATGACACACACCATTTTATCCCAATCTGATAATAATGAATAAAATCACTTGATAAGTCTTCTTTGATGTCAGAAAATTACCACACTTCAAGTGTTGTTTTCTATAGTTTTGAAAAGGTTTCATTAATCACCGTGGAATAATTATCTTCCTGCATTGTCCCACAGAGCTGTTCCAAATATATCTGTATCCTGAAAGTCCTCTTCATGTACTGTATACCCAAGCCAAAGGGAGAGACTGCTCACTGCCTGTGACTGTACCCTATGACTTTGTTCCTTATGCCTGGAATGATTTCCCATCCATTTCCTACCCATCCTTTAAGAGAGATGGGGAGAGACAGGGAGAGAGATGGCTGAAGGGGGAGAGAGAGAAGCGGGGGGAGGGGGGGGAGAAGTTAGTTAGCTTACAAAGTATGTCCATATTTCTAGTGGATTTCTCACTGAAGTGGGATTGGAGTAGTTCAAACACCATAGCAAGGTTTCTCCTTTCCCAAGTTTTTACTTATTCTATCTTCTCACACAGAAATGAACTAAGTTAGAACCATGAACTGCCTGGCTGCGCCCCCCCCCCCTTCTTGCTCTTGCTCTCTCTCGCTCTCACCATTCTGTTTAATCCATACTTGTACAAGAATCCCTTCTACAACATACTTATACCTTGTGGTAAAAAGTTTTAACAGTCGGTTAGATAATGGAGAGATGCCAGTTATTTTTAGGACCACCCTTTTGGGGAGGAGACCAACAGCATGAGCTACGCACACCAGTCCACCTGCAACGCACGCCAGATTGCCTGCTGAGCACTCGACTTCCGGGGTGCGGAAGGAAAGGAGAGAACGGAAGTGGGGCCTTTTTTCCTGCTCCGCTGGTCTCCTGGCTGCGCTGCACAGACAGACGGGACTGGAGTTTGACTCGGCTCGGCTCTCGGTTAACAGCATGTGCTTGACTCGGTCTCTTGCCCCAAAGGTAGCCTTCCACTTTTGGTGAGTTTTATACGGAATATAGACTAAGCCTAGACTTAAGACGATTTGTATTGTATTTCTACTTTCCTATCCTTCTAATCAACATCACTTTGTGACTACCATACAATAAAAGCTCTATCTAGAAAACCAGGAGCTTCTTCCATTTACTAGTCTGGGAGATAAATTAAGGGAAAGGTTAAATAGGGTAGATTTATGATCTAATATCCAATTTTAATCTCACAGTTTGGCGACCCCTGAAGGGATCTTAAGGACCCTCCCACCCATGAGCCACCTAATTTAGTGGACTTTCTCTTAAATACCCCCACTGACTTTGCCTCATTTGCCTAATCTCCCTTGCTTTAATTCTAGTTATTATTCCTACTTTTGCTTTCTAGGATCAGTAGAACTAGAAAAAAATAAGTTTAAGGGGGAATGGAATTAACACAGTTACCCAATATTGATATAACTCCATTGTGAGGGGGTTGAAGAAACTAGGACATAGAGCATATCCCAAACTTCTGCCACAAACACACTCACACCAAATCTCGATGGACCTGTCAGTTTACTCAACTAAGGCTGGAGCCTTCACACAAAGTGATTTTTACAAACATTCTCAAATAAACACACTGATTTACCTGAATACACTCTACTTCTCTCTAATACACTGTCCTTAAGAGATATTGCTATTTACACTTACCCCAGTTTCCCCTTACTTTGTCTTCTAAATGGTAGTAATTCCAGGGTAGATTAGATAGTTTAAAAAAGTTCAGTGATCCATCAGGAAAGTAGGCACCTTTGAGATCATCTAGTTAAAGGATCACAGGATCGTAAATTTAAAGCTGGAAGGGACCAACCCTGTCATTTTATAGATGAGGCTTAGATGAGTTCATTGACTTGCCCAAAGTCACAGTTACACTCACTAGTGAAGAAGTATCTGAGGCAGGATTCAAATCCAGAACTTCTACATTCCAAATTCAGCACATTCTCTTTAATATGCCACCATTCTAATACCTACATTTTACAGATGAGGACACTGGCTTTATAACCAGCCTTTTAAAAGAGACTTTTACTGATATTTACTCTAGATCTTTTAATTCAGCCCTAAAATATGTAATTCTGGTGCCTGCTATTCTAAGACAAATCCTTTGGAATTTTTTTCTTTATGCTTTTCTTCTTCTTTTCTTTTTCTTCTTCCCCTGCAAGGACTCAAATTTAGTGATGTCAATCCACATCCTATTATCTTGTGTTAATAAAATGAACAATAGTAGGGGATGGGGTGTTGTATCCCTATCAATGGTGCCACCTTGGGAAATAATCTTAAAGTATCCTGTTAATGGTGCCTTCATTGCTTTAGCTATGCTTCCAAAAAGTTAAAAGGACTCTTGTGAAATAAAATTTTGATCCATGAAAAGCAACATTTAGGGCTTTAGTCCCCAGATCTTTGAGGAAGGTTTACAGTTAGATTTGGATAGAAGGCAATGTAGTACATAACAGAGAAAGATAAAAGCAGAGCATCTCTAGAAATGATGCGACATGGAACCCTCAAAACCTTTGTGGTATCAACAGGGCCAAAATCTGAAAAAATCTAATCTTCTGACTATCCCCGGCCTATAAAATTAAATGCTTTACATCCTGACCATTTTGTTCAGATGGATTTGGAGAGTGTCAGTATCTTATATGAGCAGACAGGAGATGTAAGAGGCCCTGATAACAAGGAAAAAAAAACATTTATCAAATGGTAAAAGGCTCAGTCTATTTTGTTTTCCTTGTTTCTCCTTTAGTCTTCTCCTTTCCTGAATCAAACATCAATTGTGTGGATGCTGAAAGAGGTAGGAGTTACAGTTCCCAGTTCTTGACATGTAATCCTGGAGGTCTCTAACTCGCCTTTAATAATATTTCAGCAGGTGTTCATGTAAATATTCCTGCATTTAAGGCACTATTGTTAGTTGATAGGGACAGAAAATGGAGCAAGAAGCTTTCCCTTTCTTCATTTGGGCTTCTGATCTAGGATTATTCGATGCATGTAATAAAAATCAGAATGTAATCAAATGCATAGGATCCATTTTTGTTTGGGGTTCTATTCACCAAGAATGGTAAATCATTAACCATGAGCAATCCATTGCTGTTTGTCAAGCAATTTGGAGTGTGTGATAAATTATTTTTTCATTCCAATATAATTTGTTTGGAGTAGAATATAAGTTTCTTGAGTTTAGGAACTGTGAGAAACAGATGCAGACCACCTCAAAATAAGTTCTTTCAGAGGCAGCTTTGATATAACAAAAAGCTTTTATTTCATTCTCCTGAGAATGGGCACACAGAAAGAAAAGCAATAAGTGAGTGCAAATGCTGAAAGCAAGCACCTTTTATATATCCTACATCCTGCTTCCATCAATCCCTCCCCTGAGCCACCATAGGTTGCTAGGCACAGGTTCACAATCTTTCCGGAAGACTTCTAGCTAAATTCTTCTTGATAGGTTACCCCTTCCATACCTAATCAAAAATGGGGTGGAGATTTTAGACAGGGGAGGAGAAATTAATATTAATAAGTCTCTTAAGCAAGCACAGTAGAGACCAGAGTCAACCTTTTACCTGCTTTCTCTAGGATACCAGCAAGAGCCAGCTCAAACTGGTTTTTATCCCTAGCCCTGAAGAACTTACTTTTCTCTTTCCTGGTTTGACGTAATTCACTATCAGACAATACTATTTAGTATCATCTGTTGTACTCTATATGGGTATGCTTTCCTTGGGAAGATCTCCTGATGTATCAAGTTATTCTGAGAAGATTCTACCATGTATCAAACCATCACCATTTCTCACAGGAACTGTCTTACTTTTGTATTTGTAACATCATCCACAGTAGGTACTTCATAAATCCTTACTGACACATTAGTTTGTTATGATATATATGTCCTATATATGCCTATGTTTTACATATATATAAATAATGTATATGTATATATATATAACTAGAGTTTATATATATATATACATATATATATATATATATATATATATTCTATCATCTATCTATCTATCTACCTACCTACCTACCTACCTATCTACCTATCTGTCTACCTAAACTAGAGGTTTCTAAGTACAATAATAAAGGGCTGTTCTTGGGGGCAGGAGAGGCTCAAGTCCTACTTCATATACTTACTTGCTGTGTAACTCTAGGCAAATCACCGAACCTCTCTCTGTCTCAGTTTTTTCATTATACCTATAATAATAAGTACCTGATAATGAGGATGTAATGAAAATGAAGTGAGATTCAAAACTAACTCTGCTTGTTGTTACTACTCCTGGCTTAGCTATGCTTATGTCTTTTAGCTATGCTTATTATTACTGCTATTACTGAAACTTCCTAGATCCAGTAACTTGGAGAGTAAGCAGTACTTCTTAGAGAATTTTGGTTTTTTTGGTCATTTCCATTCTTGGACCTGAAAAGTGACAAATATGGTGCTAAGCTTGGAAAATAGAATTCTATACTATCCTGATCTAACTTTTACTTAGCCCAGGGCGATTTTTCCATCAAATTCTATCATATTATCTACTTGAACTCATAAGATCTTAGATTTAGAGTTTGAAGGAACCTAAGAGGTCATCCAATCAAGCTTCATTTTACAGATGAGGAAGCTCACTTAGAAAAGTGACACGGTGACATTGTGAAAGGTCACATAAGTAGCAAAATGATAGAACTAGAGGTTGGAAGCAGGTCCTCTCAAGTCAGGTCAACCAACATTTATTAACTATTAATCACTTCACATGAGCTGGGCACTCTGACTGACTCCAATTCCACCACTCTTTGAAAGCCTCCTGAAATGTATCCTTTATTCCTAGGACCAGGAGCTACACACACACACACACACACACACACACACACACACACACACACACACACACACACACACACACACACACACACACTACCCACAGGATCATAGTCTGGAGTCTTTAAGGCTCATCCATATTTACTTTGGTGACTGATATGCTAATGGGATTCCCTGTAGAAATTGATATGTATTGAATAAATGTTTTTAACATCTTAGATGCAAAGTGATACCCTAACCCTATGGGGTACATTTTTAAAGGTGGGTCGTCTTTGCTTCTCTTTCTAGGAAATACAAAATATGCATCGTAATGTTTGGGTAAAAGATGAACTGCCTAAACCCCAAGATGATGGATTTTATATAGCCTGGATATAAACAATTTTCCAAATATTTTCAAACAGTATTGCTAGTAGGTGGCAATAAGATTTTAAGATAGATAGGATATTAGAGGTCATTTAGTACAGCTGCATTATCAGAGATAAGAACACAGGCCCAGAGAGGTAGTGACCTGACCAATTATACGGCTTTCACCTAACGGCGGAGACGGCATCCAAATTCAGTCTCTAACACCAAATGCAGAGAAGCAGAGGCATCAGGATCGAAATGTCATCCCTCCCTGCATAGGAAAGCCCTCTAAATTCTCCTTAATAAGTATTCATTTGGCTTCTGCTTAAACACTTCCAGGGAGGGGGAGCACAACCCATCTACATGCCAACTATTCTGCTTTTAGACCGCTCCAGTTATCAGGAAGCCCTTTCTGGTATAAGCTTGGCTTCGAATCTGGAATGTTTGCACTTGGAAGAAGAATGTCCTGTTGAATTTTCATGTCACTCAACTCTTACATAAAACCTAAATCTTCCTCTCTATAACTTTAATCCATGACTCCTCATTCTCTTCTTTGGTCTAGGGCAGAACAAGCCTAATCCCGCTTCTGTTGACAACCAACCCTTCAGATAACTGAAGAAAGCTTTCATCTCCATATCTTCTCTTTAAATATTGATATACTGGTGATAGTAAGTGTGTGTGTTCAAAGAGGAATGTATCCATTTTATCTGTGATTATTAGTGATTATAAGATACTACAGGATGGGGGGCAGGTAGGTGGTACAGTGGATAAAGCAATGGCCCTGCATTCAGGGGGACCTGAGTTCAAATCTGGCCTCAGACACTTGACACTAGCTGTGTGACCCTGGGCAAGTCACTTAACCCTCATTGCCCTGCCAAAAAAGACAAAACAAAACAACAACAACAACAACAAACTACAGGGTGGGCCCAAAGTCACGCTGTTTTAACAGCTTTTTGAAAATTATTTTTCTTTATTTTTTGCCATTTATGAGACTTGATTTTTTCACATGTTAATTCAAATTTATTTTCTATATATACTGTATGTATAGTAGTAGTAGTAGTAGTAGTAGTAGTAGTAGTAGTAGTAGTAGTAGTAGTAGTAGTAGTAGTAGTAGTAGGCCTCCGCCAGTCATGGATGACCATGGATCAGCACCCTGGAGAGCCATAGGCCACAGTATGGCTGTGCTGGAGTGTCCTCTCCAGGGTGCTGGTCTGGGCAGATCAATATGAAAAACAGGCTGTTGCCCATGCAGCAGGTTTTCCCTCTCTGAGACATTGGTGGATCCAAAGGAAAGGCAGAGCCAATACAGTTTGGCACCAGTGCCTCAGCAGGAGTTGCCAGAGGGATGTGATGTCCAACATCCAACTGCCTAAGGGACTCTGACTCCTGATTTTTCCTCGGGGTTAACTCCCGAAGCCTTTCCCATATATGGGTATAGCCGCAAGGCAGCAGAGGTTTAAAATCAGGGTTTCCTTCCCCTAGGTGGGTTGCCTACCAAGGCTAACGAGCCCCACCTGCCTGAAGCAACTGGTTTTAAGGCACCAGTGACTCGCCTTCACCCCTTCTCCTGTTAGTGGAAACAGTTCCACCATGAGAAGGCCAGGAGTTGGGCTTCGGTTGTCAGAGGCCATTTGAGACCCACGCTATTGGAGCATTTTATAGAGAGTGGGAGCTTATCCCCACTCCCACCCTGGCATGACAACCTTTGGACTTAATTAAGGAGTTAATAAATATTAAAACCTCTTCATGACCTTGGGCCCACCCTCTACATTAGGATTTATGTAATTTGACTATCAGTTTAGTATCCAATAGATCAATACCACATTTAGAAAAATAATCTCATAAAATGTGATGCCTGTTATTTTTGCTTGGTGTATCATAACAGGAAACTTAGAACTTAGAACTTTTCTTTCCTCATTTTCCACTCTCTAGAAATTAACTACTTTTTTTTTGGTGAGGCAATTGGGGTTAAGTGACTTGCCCAAGGTCACACAGCTAGTTAAGTGTCAAGTGTCTGAGGCCAGATTTGAACTCAGGTACTCCTGAATCCAGGGCCAGTGCTCTATCCACTGTGCCACCTAGCTGCCCCATTAACTATTTTTTATTGCCCCTATTTGGGGGCATCTAGGTAGCACAGTAAATAGAGCCCTAAATTTCAAGTAAGGAGGACCTGAGTTCAAATGTGACCTCAGATACTTACTAGCTGTGTGACCATGGACAAATCCCATAACCTCTTTTTGTATCAGTTTCCTCATGTGTAAAACTAGCAATATCCATGGCCCTTATCTCACAGGGTTGTAGTGAGGATAAAATAATAAAACTTTTGTAAACCACTTAACACAGTCCCTGGAACATAGTAGGCCCTTCATACATGTTTTTTTTTTAATTTTTAAAATTAAAATTTACATAGCATTTTAAGGTTTCAGGTGTGACTTAGAGGCATGACATAATAGCTAGCTAGCTAGCCAGGATTTGGTATAAACTGGCTTTAACAAACTTAGTTAACTCTAGTTGCAGAGAATGTTCTGATCTACCTTGGTAGAGGAAGCCATCTGACTCAGGATCTCCTATACAAATATAATCACGGGTCTACTCACTGTCCCTTTCATTTTAAGTTGACAAAGGATTTTGACTCCCCACAGTCCCATTGTGTAGTCTAGTTATCATTACCCTTATTTTTTAGATAAGGAAAAGGTAATTCAGAGAGGGAGTGACCCTTGTAGGGTCAAACAGCAAAGTGTCTGAGTCAGGATTTGAACTCTGGTCTCCGTGACTCTCTGTATTTTCTTTCTTTCTATCCTCTGAAACATGTAATGGATTCTGAATGTTTCCATGTGAATTGTTTCCAACTCTGTGAAACTTCTATTGAGGAATCCTAAGAACCACAAAATTTCAAAATAAGAAAGAACCCCAGGATCCATTAGGTCTGAATAAGGATGCCTTCTGCACAAACCTCATGAGTTGACTTGCAGCCTTTATTTAAAGACCTAATACAGGGTCCCTACTTTGGTGCCCAAGAATTATTAAAAATTGATCATTGAATTTCTACAAGATTTGTTTTCTTTGTATATACATATATGTATATATACATGCATACATACATGTGTATATATATGCATATATATACATATATGGAGAGAGGGTGAGAGAAACTTATTTTTTGAGGAGGTGTCAACAGGCTTCCACAGATTGTCCTAGGGATCCACGATACAAAAAAAAAAAACAAACAACTGAAGAATTTTTGATGTAACTAAAGGGAATCTACTATATCTCGAGGCACTCCATTCCACTTTTGGACAGTTCTAATTTTTAGAAATGTTTTCCTTGCATTAAGCTTAAATTTGCTTTTTTGCAACTTCTTCCCTTGGGGGCTAAGCAGAATCAGTGTGTCAATCAATCAATGAGTATTTATTAAGAACCAGCATAACTCCAAACTTCCCATTTTATTTGAGCTTTGTGAGGATTTTCATGGGAGGAAAAATAAGTTTAAATAGTATCTCTGAAAATTAATACAATCTATAACCATGCCCATTGGCAGGGTGGTTTTTTGTTGGGCTCCTGCTTTCTTATTTGTATTACTTTATGATGCACCTGCCATTGTAGGTCTGCATTTTCAGACTCAGAATGTGCTTCTCTGCATCATGCAAACATGGGCCCTATTTGCAAACTGAGGAAAGCAGCTAAGTTTTAAAGAAGACATAATTTCATCATACATATAAGTCCATAGCTTGCTTACTGCTAAAGCTCTCTTTTTAATTATTTAAAATTTACATTCTTTTTCTCTATCTCCCACTCTCCCATTGAAAAAACAAAATCCTGATCACAAATAATCAGAGTCAAGCAAAACAAAGTCCCCCTGAACCCCAGATATATATGTCTCATTCTGCATATAGAGTGATTTCCTTTTTCATCAGGAAATGAGTAGCTTATCCCATATAAATAAAGCTGCTTATTTTCCTTTCTTTGTACCAAGGCTGGATATTTCATTGATTAGAGTCGTTAAGACTTAAGAACTTCGGCTCTCTTAAAAGATCTTGAAAAGTTAGTATAAGGTTTGCCAGAATTAAAGCATGATTTTTATGGGAAGAATAAAAAACCCTACTATAAAATTGTTTTAGGGTTCATTGAACTATGCACATCCTATCTTAGGTAAGATGGCAAACACCGCTATTCTCTAATAAGCTGGCCTAAGATCTCCAGCAAGAAAATGAGGGACACAAGTACTGATCATTAAGTTATACAACTTGTCATAAACTCACTGATTACACTAAGTAGCCTCATTTTTTATTACATCCTTAAATAAAAACTAAAGAAACCACAAAAAGACACCTTTTCTAGCAATAATAATAAAGTTTTTTTAAAGTCATTAGGCACCAACCTTAACGTTTAATAATAATCTATAACACTTGTTCAAGCAAACTCAGGGCTCGTGGTTAATTCCAAAGCAGAGTGATCCAGATTTAAGCGTGATTTTCAAGGAAATCATTAGAGGAATTCACATCCTCATTAACAGAGTCAGCCTGGGTCACAGACAAAAATAACTGCACCATCACTCTTTCTCTCAAGATGGACTTCTTCCTTTCATTTGGTTTTATAGTTGTTATATACTAATTACTCTAAGATTACACAGAAATTCTTCCTGCTAAAACAACCCAAGTGGTGGTTACCATTGAAATGAATAGCTGAACACCTGAAGCCTCCCAGACAGAATGAAATTCCCTGGATTGTTTATTCGTTCTAAGTTCTTAGCAGCTTTGGGAGCTGTTGAATTGAAAAGGAGTTTGGCTAATATTTAAAAATTTTATATCTGGGGTTTGCAAAGAAAAATTGGAGGGTATTTTTCTGTGCTGTGTCTCATAACCTATTTGTTTCAGACTTTCTGAATATTGTGCATAGTGCCCTGAGTTGTGAGAGTTAAGTGAGTTAATGACTTTTCAGATAGGTTTCCTCTTCCAAGTTTTTCCTTTTTAAACCCAACACTGAGCCAACTTGGGCATCAGCAATTGTCAGAGGTTGCTGGTTAGGGGAATGAATATGTGGGCTTTATTTTCCTTCAGAAGCTTTGCATGGAGATAGAGTCTGAATTTGAAATTTGCGATGATTTGGGACATAGTAACGTGAGTAGGATATTGGGCTTAGAGTTAGGAAGCTGTTCAGTGTTTCAGTCTTGTCTGACCCTTCATCCTCTTTGGGGCTTTCTTGATAGAGATAGTGGAGATGTTTGCCATTTCCTTCCCAGAATCATTTTACAGATGAGGAAACGGAGGCAAACAAGGTTAAGTGACTTGCCCAGGATCACAGGGCCAGTAAGTGGCTAAAGCTGGATTTGAACTCAGGGACTCTGCCTAACTCCAGGCCTGGCACTCTATCTGGCTTCCCCTAAGGTTGGGAACACATGGATTTATATCTCATCTCAGAAACTTCCGAGCTTTGTGACCCTAGGAAAATCAAGTAACTTTTCTGTGATAGTAATGATAGAATTAACTTGTTAGGCTCTAATATTCCTTCCAGATCTTTATTTTATGAACCTCCTATCCTATAATTTTTAAGACATGAGAAATATAGACAAAATATTTGTACAGGTTGGAATTATAGAGAAGGTTACTGAATTTGGCCCGTGTCCTTTTAATGTATTTGGCTCTTCAAGGGATTCCTCACTGCTTTTTTGTTTAACTAAGATCATTTAGGTGTGAAAATTATGGTCACTTAAATTTCCTTGTTTCTTTCCTTTGTAAAAAGAGTGAGCAAAATTGGTGCAGGAATATACTGATTGGTCATCTTGAACTAGATAATATTATTGACTCTTTAAAATAAATAGCAGTTTGGTTTTTTTTCAGCATTTACTTTGGTGTATGAGTGGTCATTGTAGTGTTTGTGGGGTTGAAGATCAAGAGAGAAGAAAATGGTCTAAAGGTTTCATTCCCCTTCATTTTAATGGACTCAACTACTTTGTAGCTCAGGCTTTTCTCCACCCCTCCTCTGCCACTGAAGCCATGTTGAGAACATTCAAAGAATGTTCCTATCTGTATAGAGTACAAAATAGAAATCTCTATAAAGCTTGGATCCATTATCTTTGGAAGTCTAATGCAATAGCCATCACTGTGCAAATATATGTCTAAGCAAACGGACTGAAGGTAATTTTCTTCTTGCCAAAATTAGCAGGGAAGGCTCTGACCAATGTTGGCTCAAGTTGTTTAGAGGCCTTATATGGGGGATTCCTGGGATTCCAAGTCGAATCTTAAACAAAATCAAACCTTTAGATCCATATAAAAGTAAATCAAGCTTAAGTATAAGAAAGCTCTTATCCCAGATTGGATCTAAATCAATAATATTAGTAAACAAGAATTAGTAACAATAATAACAAGTCACACTTGAATAGCCCTTTGTAAAGTTCTTTATAAACATTATCTCACTGGGGCCCCATAATAACCTAATAAGGTAGCTACATATAAGTAATATTATTCCTTCTTACAGAAAAGGAAACTGAGATGCAGAGAGCTTAAGAGCCTTTGCCCTGGTTACATAGCTAGTATCAGAGGCAATATTTGAACCCAGACCTTCCTGATTCCAAGATCAGCATCCTGCTATTCATCATGTTATGATACCTCTAGAAATCAATTGTTTTGGTCATAGGGAATAACAGTCACATTTGTTTTTACTGTTGTTACCTTGAATTAGACCTTTGATTCCAATGACAGAGTGAACCCCTGAAAAAGAAAGTCACTTTCCCCATTTGGATAAGCACCATTTCTACAACTCTTAGAGAGTTGCTTAAGAAGTTGTGACTTGGGGGCAGCTAGGTGGCACAGTGGATAGAGCACTGGCCCTGGAGTCAGGAGTACCTGAGTTCAAATCTGGCCTCAGACACTTGACACTTACTAGCAGTGTGACCCTGGGTAAATCACTTAACCCCAGTTGCCTCGCCAAAAAAATGTAATTGGGAAATATTTACCAGAATAAAAATATAATAAAACTTAGATAATATCACATTTTAAAACTAAGTCAATATGTAGCCCACATAGATCCTTATGCACAGATTAGTGGCCTCCCATTTCTATATGAGCTTGACCCTACCATTTTAGAAGGTAGAATAAGAGCCAGTGGATGGAAGTCCCTAGTTTCATCTTATCTCTAAAATTCTATGATTTCAACCCTATCTTTGGGACTTAGGCTAGACTGTCTTTGAAGTATGGACTCAATGAGAGGGTGTTTAATACTACATTTGCCTGAGTATATTCAACTCCCTGTTGATGGAAGTTCTTAATTAGGATCATTGAAGGAATATTTGACAATTAGAACTCACACAATTCATGCTTCTGACTTTAAATGATTTAGAGATGGTTCAGATGGTGACATCAATAATAAGAATTATTGTTGATTTTTAAATTTTTGATCATAAAATGAATACAATAATTCTGGCTAATTTTGTCACAACTATTATGCCATCAAAGAATATGTTTTTAGAAAATTATGAGAATTCCATATTGGATTCACAGGTGGAATTTGCTATACCTGGTCCTTTGGGTGTTTTTTCTCTAAATATGCTTTTAGAAAGAAGCTTCTGAATAAAATAAATAAGAATAAAAATCCTCCCTTTGGAAAAAATCTATACTTAAAAATACTTAATTGCTGCTCATTTTACAGATAGGATACTGAGTCCCACTTAGATGAATTTCCCAAAATTTTATAATGTGTTATCAATGAGGATGGGACTCAAGCTAGGTCTCAATTCTGCATTTGGTGTTCTTTCCTGTCAATAAAGCTTGTCTTGGCTTCTTAATCACCCAAGTCCACTGTCTTAGTGTCACCATTGGTTCCTCGCTCTTCCTCACCCCACATATCCACCAGATGCTGTCATTCAGATAGCAAACCTATAGCTATGTACAGCTATAGATACAACTATAACTGCTATAGCTGTAGCAAAATAACAACAGCTGGTGAATACCTAGTGGGGTCAGTAAGAATGAAGAGCCCACAACGACCCTGAGATAGTGAGCTTGGGTGATAAAGAAAGCAAGAGACACATTATATAGTAGAAATAACACTGAACCTGAAATTCAGAGACCTAGTTTTGAGATACATATGTGTATGCATTCATAAATAAGTATGCATATATGAATGAAGTCTTATCATCCATAGTACTTGTTCCTGTACCAGCCTAAGATTACTGTATCATGGCATCTGGTGAGCTAAGCTCAGGGAATAGAATGCCAGGCCTAGAGTCAAGAAGATTCACTCATCTTTCTGTGTTCAAATCCAGCCTCAGAAACTTACTAGTTATGTGACCCTGGACAAGTCACTTAATCCTGTTTAGGTCAGTTTCCTCCTCATCTGTAAAAACTAGCTCAAGAAGGAAATGGCAAACCACTACAGCATCTTTGCAAAGAAAACCCCAAACGACATCATGGAGAGTTGAACATGACTGAAACGACTAAACAACAACAACATCCCTTTTACGGTTCCCATAAAAAAAGATAAGTTGGGCTTCTTGAATTTGAATTTCTAATAAAAACCAAATCTAGCTAGTTTAGTTTCACTTTGAGGAACTTATATGAGCCATTCTTTGATGACCCGGATTGTTGTATTCTTTATTTGGGAAATGATTCGTACTTGCCAGTCAAAACAAAAAATAAAAGGATGAATAAACTAGTGATTGATAGCACCATTCACAATGAGAAAATGCCCACCATGGTGTCACATCTTCCAGAATGCTTAATTTTCTACATGGTTCTTTTTGAATTAAATGTCATCTGTTCAATGTTAATTCATTGTGGCTTCTGTTTCAATTAATTCTCTAGTTAGAGAGCCTACAGATTTAACCATTAAAGAAACATGCTATCAATTGGGTAGTTAATAGGGAGGAAGCTAGCATATATCAGGTCTTCCAGTAGGTTGCATGTGGTACAAAGCCCTTAAATAAAATATATTCAACATTGATGTCATCTTGAATAGTTTATAACTCCTTTTTAGATATTCTAAAATGACTCATTGCAAATCTCAGGTGAAGCCCAGAGAGGACCTAGATACTTTTATAGTGTCAGACCTTTTTGAATTAATACCTTGATGGAAATAAAGGCCACCATAGAATTTTGCAAAGAAAAAAAATTATGAAGTTAAATGTTTTTAACCTTGAATCAAAGACTTGCTCGTGTATTGATGTAAGGTACTGGTGGAGCCACAGATACTTGTTTCTGACAGAAAGGGATCATCTTTCTGAGACGGAGACATTTTTGTCATTAATTTCAGGTCCTTTTGGTAAATAAATGTGGAACAGGATGAGTTCAAGGGATTAATTGCTGCCCCGGGAGGGCTCATGAAGCAGCATCAAACTGTAATCAGCTCTTGGAATTGTTGTTTCAGGAAGCCCCGGGTCTCAGCGGCTCCTCTAGAAGTGCTCATTACTGTCTGGGTAATGTATTCTCACCAAGTAGCTATAATAGAATTTGCTCTACATTTTATAGGTTATTCATTGGAGGGCAGTTGGAGATGGAATATATTTTATTCGCTCAACAACATGTTTATTTAAACTCTTGTTCTGAGGTACCCCAATCAGAGGTTGATTTGAACACTAAAGTTACATTTTAGAATTGAAGAAAACCTATCCATGGTTTCAATTTTAAGTAAATATCAAGTTAAACTTCTTAGAGATATCCAGTGATCATTTTGAACTTACTGCATATTGCCATGGAATCACTAGATCAAACTGAATCTAAACCTCTCATTTAACAGATGAGGAAATTAAGGCACAGAGTGGTTTTAGTGACGTGTTCAAGGTCACACAGCTACTAACTGAGGTGTGATTTCAATGCCTGTCTTCAGAAGTCTAAGTTCTTTCCATTACACTTTAAGTCCGGGGTTCTTTGCACTACACCAAGTCTAACTTAAAACGTGCAGTTCTTATAAAGACTATGATTTAATTAATGCAATGACCACTGCCTGGCATTCAAACTTCTTCTAGGAAGGAGATAATCAACTCTTCTGTAATTTAGTATCTAAAGAATTGTCTAATTTTCAAGACTTATTACACATTGTTCTCCTTGTCTTAGTCAGTGTTCTAGACTCTGGCTTCCTTACTGTTCTTGTTGCCGCTAGATTCATTCTGAAAATATTCCTCTTTCAAAAAACTCCTTGCCCACACTATCCCATCAAAATTGAAATAAAAGTTTTTTTATTATTTGGAACACAGAGATATGGCCAGGAGAAGCAGCCTAGACTTCAACTCCCAGGGAGGAACAGGTTTATGGCATGTTCCTTAATCAGCCAACACATAGAGGTATGGCTAGGAGGAGTTCTAAACTCCAATTCTCTGAACAAAGGAGAAAATGACCATTTTATAGAGGCAAGAAGGGGGGAGGGGGAGAGACCTAAGACTGAAAAGTGACAACAGCCAGGAAAATGGTGATGTTAGCTATTTGGATATATGAATAATAAAATTCCACATTTCTAACTTGAGATTATTGTCACTACTTGGTCCTAATCACATAGCAAAGCATAACTGACTCCCAACATAGTTCATGCTGTAAATTCAAGGTGACCAGCTTTCTGGGTGTTCCTGACATGTCTGCTTTATTATCTGTTTGACCAACCACCCCCTGGTTAGTCAACTACTTTGCTTCTCCAAGGAAAGAGTAATTTTTCTAACTGACTCCAGCAAGCTGATCAACTGTATTTTCCATGGTCAGCTTCCCCCTCATGGCCAGAGCATCCGTAACTGGACCCCGGGCCATCACCAGTCATCTTGATTCTTGCCTTGCCACTGGATTTCAACAACTCTGGAAGAGACAGTGAGGCTGGTGATTTAAATCCAATTCACACATGAGTCAAGGCATCACTTGGTGATGTCACTGGTCCTCTGCAAAAAGGAAGGGTAAAGAACAACAAGGTCCCTACTTCTCATATATCCTTGTGTATACTTTTTTTCCCTTTTTTGCAGGGCAATGAGGGCTAAGTGACTTGCCCAGGGTCACACAGCTAGTTAAGTGTCAAGTGCCTGAGGCTGGATTTGAACTCAGGTCCTCCTGAATCCAAGGCCAGTGCTTTATCCACTGTGCCACCTAGCTGCCCCCTTGTATATACTTTTAAAATGTCTTTTGTGTTCACTGATCAGTATTATACATCCCCCCCATCAAAGAATGTAAGCTCCTTGAGGACCTTTATTTTTGTCTTATGGAATAATGGTTATCATATTGGGGTGTTGGGGCGGAGCCTTCAACCATCTTCTATCTTTCTGATAGCCTTCCCTGCCTTGCCAGTTTACAGGATGACATTCCTGACAATCACCCAGGCAAACAACTTCAATTGCTTCCCTGACTCCTCACTTTCTGTCATCCCACATATCTAGAGAGTTGCCTTCACAACAAATCTCCCATATGTCCCCATTTCTCCATTTACCCTGGCCAACACCTTGAGTAAAGGCCTCATCACCACTCACCTAGGATCTTAAAGTGATATTCTGATTAGTGTCATACCACAAGTCTCTATATGTATGTGGTGGGGTAGAGTGGAGGATTATCCATGTCAAATTCCCTCCCTCTTCTCCTCCTGCCTCTTCCCCTCCTGGTCTTTCTGGATTCCTTCACATTGCAGCGAAAATCTCACCTTCTGCAAGAAGCCTTTCCTGATCTCCCACAATACAGGTGCCTTCCCCCTGAGAATTTCTCCAAGTATTGTTGCACTGTTTATGATGAGCTCTTTGTGAACAGCTGTTTGCATGTTGTCTTCCAAGCATGAGCTTCTTGAGATCAGAGACTGCTTTTGCCTTTTTTTAATATACCTAACACTTCGTCCAGTGCCTGCTGCATAACAATGATTTACTAAATGATTCTTTGTCTAAATTGGAATTACCTGAGATTTCATTAAGTTAATGTAATACCAGAGATAGAACATGGGGGGGGGCACCTAGGTGCTGCTGGGGATAAAGCACCGGCCCTGGATTCAGGAGGACCTGAGACACTTGACACTTACTAGCTGCGTGACCCTGGACAAGTCACTTAACCCTCATTGCCCCACTCCCACCCCCCTAAAAAAGGATTCGTTTTCAAATCCATCCTCAGATACTTACTAGCTGTGTGACCCTGAGCAAGCTACTTAACCTTCTTTGCCTCAGTTTTCTCATCTGTAAAATGATCTGGAGAAGGAAATGGCAAACCCCAAAAGGGGTCACAGAGAGTTGGATATGACTGAGCAACAATTTTTTTAAAAGTGGATACAACAAATTGTTCACATACATCAAAAATCCATTAAGAACCTACTGTTTACAATGAACTATGCTGAGTGATGAGAATACAAGAACCAAAAAATGAGTACATCAAAATATATCCTGTTAGCAAAAAGCTTAGGATATCCCAGAGCGGATGCAGCCTGTGCACAGATAAATTTGACCATCAGTGGACTGTGAGAGAGATAGATGCAAATAATATTATGTTGTGAGGAAATAGATGGGGGTTTGGGGTAGGGGTTCTTAGGAATTCATCTTTAAAGAATGACACCCTCTTGCACACAAATCCATTTAGAATAAAATAATATTTTATTTAGGGTGCTAGGGAAAAGAAACCAAGAGTGAAATCCTTGGACTTCTTCTCATGGGGAGAAGGCATAGCACAGAGGTGTGGTTCTGAGATACCTATCTCCTGGAACAGGAGACAGGCAGGTACTTTTATAGAGGTCCAATGGTCGGCTGATGAGGTGATCATCTGACTGTGGAAAGTTCCCTTATTGGGGAAGGATCATCCCCCACTGGTGGTGGCTGGGGGAAGTTGGGTGAGGGGCGGCTCTGGATCTCTCAAGTCATCTCTTTGCTCCTCATGCCACAAAGGCAGCAGCCACACCCAATCCCATTTCCCAGAGTGGTGGGGGAGACTGGTTAGGTGTGTCTGTCCTTTAATTTCTCAAGGAGAAGGTTCTTTTGATTTACCCCAGAAAACGGGGTACGATAGGCCCATAACAATAATAACTTTCAAGGCTTGTTCACAGGGTGATAGAACATTGCCGGCTTGGGGTTGGGGATAAGGCACTATGTATGGATTACAGACAGCCTCCCTACAGAACCTTGGACACAGGAAAGTACAAGTATTGTGTTAGCTTGGATACAAAATAAGTAAATGAAAGCTCAATTGGTGTAGCTCCACAGGATAGCCCTTTGCCTAAGCTATGGAATCTGTCCCTCTGGAACATCCAGGAGCCGGCTTCTGAAACTATTCTTTGAGTTTGGGGTGACTCAGCTTGTAGTGGATAGAGGACGAGATTTTGAACAGAAAAATTTGGCTCGAACCTTAACTCCTTCACATCTTTGTCAACTTGGGCCTCGTCTCTTCTGTGCTCTGAGCTTCCATTTCCTTCTGTAAAATGAGAATATTAAGACTAGATCAGGGCTACTTAACCTGAGGTTTATTGTCTGTGAGCATGAAGGGCTGGGGGAAGGGGTGGGGGAGGTAGGATTACATCCTTAATTTCATTAACCTTCAGCTAAAGTTTAGCATTTCATTCAGTTAAAATATGTACGTATGTATGTATGAGAAAGGGTCCATAGACTTCATTAGGCTTCCAGAGCTTGCTCTTTCTCTCTGTCACTCTCTGTGTGTCCCTGTCTCTGTCCCTGTCTCTCTCTGTCTCTCTGTTTCTCTGTCTCTGTCTCTGTGTTTCTCTGTCTCTGTGTGTGTCTCTCTCTGTGTCTCTCTTTTTCTGTGTGTGTGTGTGTGTGTGTCTCTCTCTGTGTCTCTCTCTGTGTGTCTCTCTGTGTGTCTCTCTCTGTGTCTCTCTGTGTCTCTCTTACCTAAGAACCCCTGGCCCCTGGCCAGGAAGGTAATAATAACTTCTTCCCACTCTAAAATCCTATGGATCTAGAGCTGCTCTATGGGCATTGCCTGGCCACTTGCTCCCAACTCTTTCCTGAACCATTCATCCCTTTGACAATATTTCTGATATTTTATATTTTATTCCCTTTTGAGGGCAAATGAGAATGGAACACATTTTCCCTTGAGTTTATTGGCCCAACCAATGTTAATTGAAACCATCACTCAGAGGAGTCCACAATTGATGAATTATCTTATATTGAGGCCTCCTGATCAAGTTGAATTCCCCTTGATGACTTTACCTAAGACTGTTTTCATGAGGGAACACAATTAAAGGAGTTCAGGGAGCTTTGGAAAGGTGAGAGAAACATTCATTGTGACACTGTTTTTGAACCTGAAAATAGCCCGGGAACCCAGGGCAAGTGTGATTCATTTTTGTGAAGCATCCCTTATCGCCCTTCACCTCTATTCCTCTGTCTTGCTTCTCTGGCACTTTTCAAGTTCAACTGCTTGCTCTTGGACTATATATCTCTGCCCACTGCCTTGAGGGTTCCAGAATCTGCAAAGTGCTTCCTCCTTGGGGAGTCATCCTGTCAAATTCTGCCCAATAGGGTCCTACCTCCTAATGACTCCCCTTCAGGCTAAGACATTTTAAGGATGTTGTAGGGTTTTTTTCTTTGCATTTTTGGCTCTAGCTGCGACTTTACTTCATCAAATACATTCTCTTGGATTTCTAGGAACTGGGGGTTCAGCAAAAATCCTTGTAGCTGCCAGTCCTGAGCCAGCATTAATACTAAGATGGTCAATTGGGAAGGTGAAAACTCAGGAAGACTGGCTTCTTGAGATCTGTCTTTTAAGAAGCACCAATTAAGCTTTCTGATCAAATGATTTCTCTTTATTTAATGAAAACATCTCCCATTTAAACAGTGCTTAGGCTTATGAAAAACTTTTTTTTAACAATTTAGCCTGGCAGCTATCACAGATATTTATACCCCCATTTAAAAGATGAAACTTAGAAACTTGAAACTTAGGCTTAGAGAATTTAAGGACCTTCCTAACAATTATATAGCTGCTAATAGTTGGAACCAGGATTTAAACCTCCGTCTCCCAACTCCAAATGCAGTCCAAAGGCATCACAATTTTTAAAAGGCCGTCAAAGGAAAGGGTTTGATTGAGAGATGAACCCAACCAAGCATTGACATTGTAATGGGGTGGACATATACTAAAAGTTGTGCAACTGGATATTCTGGAGGGATGTTCTGAATTGTACTGTGAATAACATGATCAATATTATTATATGACGGTTATGTGTACACTTCGCAAGTGAAAATGCTTAGCACTGGAGGACTGAGAGAGTAGAATCATGGTTATGGAATCCTTTTGTGCAGACTCAACTATTAAACACTTGTTTGTTTCTATGGAGTTACCCTTTGAGCTCCCTTCCATCTTTGAGATGCTGTATTAGCAGGAGGTTTTTTTTTATTTCAATACTATATAATTAAATGATAAAATTCAATTTAACAAACATTTATTATGGCCTACTGCATGCCTGCTATTATAGTAAGTGTTAGGAATACAAAGGCAAAAACACAGTTCTTGTCATCAAGAAGCTTACATTGTATTGGTAGGGAGGGAGCAACATGTACACAAATAAAATAAATACATGATGTCTAAAAAGGAAATACAGTTGTTTTTTTTTTCATGGATTAGTATAGCACTACTATTAGTAAGACTATGAAAGGCCTCATTAATGAGCTGGCACTTGAATTGAAGGATTCTAAGAAGTCAAAATGAGGAGGGAGAACACTGGGGTGGGAATAAAGTGTGATAGTCCATGCAAAGGCACTGAGGTAGGAAATTAACTATTATGTACCAGGAATAGCAAACAGGCAACTTAAGTGATTTAGAACATTTTTTTTTTCATACGGCTATAAATTGTCTTGATTTCTTTATTGGAAAACTGCTTTTTCATATCCTTTGGCCATTTATCAATTGGGGAATGACTGGGCCACCTAGGTGCCCCTTCCAAAAGTATTTTTTATGAAACCCTGGGTTAATAGGAGCAAAATGTCCTTCAGCTGAACTCCAAACTGAACCCAGATAGCTAGCAAATAAAAGTCCCCACCTGGTGGCTTCTTTCTTCAGGATAGTAAGTCCCTATCTTATGGGGGACATCTGGGCATCGCTGCCAAACTCCTTTTTGGAATCCTGTAATCTTATCATGGTGCTTCTATATTTCCTCCATACTACTTATAACTGAAATTGTTAAAACTGCTTTGCATTACATCAATTCTTGTTTTAGTATTTGCTTTTGGGTTGATTTGTATCATGCTAATGAAATTGACAACACTCTGTAACCAGTGAACAGCAATAACAACAAAAACACCTTATGTACCCTCAGAAAAAGGGAGTCCCTGCGCCCCTTTTGGAAGGGGTCTCCACATGATCATGTTTCTTTCTTCTTGGTACAAATAAATTGGTACTATGTTTTTCCTGTCTGTCTCTGAGCTGTTTACATTATGTTCTCTGATCTGTTTGTTTTTGGTAGGACAGGTATGGAAACAAATTGTAGGAGATATTATAAAATTAATTTCTCTGATCTGTTTATTAATTTTTTGTAGGAAACAGGCAACAAAAACTATCTTTAATTTTCATCAACATATATATATGTATAGTTGACTATTAAAATATAGCTTTTGTGTCTGCCTGTCTCCTACAAACAGGTCAGAGAAATAATGTTTAATCTCTCCTACAAATTAATAAACAGATCAGAGAAATTATAATATTATATCTCCTACTAACTAGAAAGAGAACATGTTATATCTGCCTGTCTCCTACAATGAACCAGATCAGAGAAGTCATGTTTAATTTCTCCTACAAATCAGACAGAAAAAATATACCTCTCCTCCTACGAAAACAGATCAGAGACAGACAGAAAAAACATACTATCTATTTAATATTTTATTGTCCCAAGAACAAAGTTAACAAAACACGACCATGTGGAGACTCCCTATATATGGTTTTAATCCACTGATTACAAAGCATTGTCAGTTTCAATAGTATGATACAGACATCAACCCAGAAGCAAGAAGTAGTTTAACAATTTCAGTTATAACAAGTTTGGAGGAAATACAGAAGCATCATGAGAAGACTACAGGATTCCAAAAAAGGGTTTGGCAAGGAGGAAGAAGCTCAGATGTTACCATAAGATAGGGACTTACTATCCTGAAGGAAAAGAAGTCAGTCACTACGTAAGGTCTTTTATCTGCTAGCTATCTGGGTTCAGTTTGGAGTTCAATCCAGGGTTTCATAAAACTCCCCTTGGATAATAAGGTACCTCCATCAAATCCAGGTGATCCTTATAGTCATATTAACCACACACACACACACACACACACACACACACATATATATATATATATATATATATATACATACACACATATATATACACATATATACACACATATATATACACACACATATACATGTATATACATATATATGTATATGTGTGTGTGTATATATATATATATATATATATATATATATATATATATATATTCCCAATATTTTGTGCTGATCAGCCTCTGTCATTATTAAACCCAGTACTAGATTTCTTTTTCTTTCTTTCTTTTTTTTTTTTTTTGCAGGGCAATTGGAGTTAAGTGACTTGCTCAGGGTCACACAGCTAGTAAGTGTCAAGTGTCTTAGGCCAGCTTTGAACTCAGGTCCTCCTAAATCCAGGGCCCATGCTTTATCCACTGTACCACCTAGCTGCCTCTAAAGTTTTTCAATGATTATACTTTGTAATATAATTTGAGATCTAGTACTACTGAGCTTTCTTCCTTCTCTTCTCCTTCCTCCCTTATAATTCTCTTATTATTTTTTACCTTTTGTTCATTCAGATGAATTGTCACTTATTTTTCTTGCTCTACTAAATAATTCTCTGATAGTTTGATATGGTACTGAATATGTAAATTCATATGAGTTTCTTGAGGGCAGGGGCTATTTTTGCCTTACCCTGGTGTCTGATCCCGCCTGACCCGTTCGTGGCCCTCTCGGCCGGTGCAGGTAGGTTTTTCCATTGTCCTTCTTGGCCACCAGATTTTCGAACCAGGTTCCAGGGGCCTCAGTTGTTCGGCTGTGGCCCGCAGCTCCTGCTGACTTGCCCCAACCCCCTCAGCGCTGGGTTGCTGCCCTGCACTGGGCCTCCCTTTTGCCCGAGTCAGACCGACCTTTTCCTGAAGTCTTCTAAATTATCTCTAGTTGGAGAACTGTGTCTCTCTGTCTCTTTGCAGGTTCTGTAGTTTCAGAATCCTTCCAGAGGCTTGATTTTATGTTCGTTTTGAGGGAACAGAAGGAGAGCTCAGGCAGCTTGCTGCTTCCTCTCCACCATCTTGGCTCCGCCTCTCGATACTTATTTTTAAAATAAAATATATCTTCCACAAATGGAAGCAGAAAGGGGGCAGCTAGGTGGTGCAGTGGATAAAGCATGGGCCCTGGATTTAGGAGGACCTGAATTCAAATGTGACCTCAGACACTTGATACTTACTAGCTGTGTGACCCTGGGCAAGTCACTTAACCTTCATTGCCCCACCAAAAACCAAAAATGGAAGCAAAAAGCATTTAGGATGAGAAACTGAACAACTTAGATGGTACTTTAACTCTTTTTTTCCCCCAGAAAAAGATATAAGCTTACCTTTGTGAGATTTAAAATTGGATATAAGAGCATTAAACTCCTCTTTAACCTTTCCCTTATATATCTCCCAGACCAGTAAGAGAAAGAAGCCTCTGAGCTTTAATTAGAGATGGATTATTTAGCTTTTATTGTTTGGGAATTAATTAGCCAACAAACAAGGTGATGCTGATTAGAGAAATAAGAAAGTAGAAATACAAATAAATAGTTTTAGATCTAAGCTTAGTCTATATTCCGTATAGAACTCACCAAATCCCAAGGCCACCTCTGAGGCTGAGAACCACGTCAAGCACGTGCTGTTATGGAGGACCAGGCTTATCACCAAGGACCACGCCATCAAACCTGAGTCAGCCTGTGTGTGTGTGTGCAGAGCGAGAGAGACTACCTCCCTTCTCTCCTCATTTTTAAGCTCGCACCCCGGAAGTGGAGCGCTTTAGCAGACCCAAGGCTATTCCTCATGGTCTCCTCCCCGAAAGGGTGGTCCTTCAAAAACTGGCGTCCTTCAGTTATCGCTAATCAACTCTTAAATCTTAGTTAAAAGCTTTCACTTTTTACCGAACCTTGCTATTAAATAAGACCTTTTAAATCTATTTATTTATTTACTTTTGGTGAGGCAATTGGGGTTGTCTTAGTTTGCTTTTTGTTTGTTTGTTTTGAAAGTGAATTCCCTTTGTAGATTCTGTAAGGTTTTGTCTGGGTTTAAGGAAGAAGACACCTGGTTGCAAGAAGCTTTTCTTTTTTTCCTTTTTTTTTATTGCCTTAGCTAATATCTCCAACAACATTTGTCATAAGATCTATCTGGCTCTCTTCCTTTCCAAAGTACCCATCCCAAAGTAGGGACTGGAAGTTCATGCAGGAAAAAAAAAAAATCCTATTATATAACCAAATGCACAAAGTCAAATACTTCTTAACAAATACTGACCAATTTCCTTTTCCCTTGAATTTTGAATTTTAAAAGACTTGGTTCATTTGTTTCTGTGTTGTATGCCAGAACAAACTGCTTTATTTGCTTTTGGGAAGACTTCATGTAAATTGTATGCTAGTCATTTTATCTTGGAACATACAGGCTTTCACCCCCTTTCTCATGAATAGTAATCTCTAGTTAAAACAGTAAGGTGTTAAAAAATATATAGCACAATAGATTTAGGCACCCGGGAGACTTACAAGTAAGTTGACTGGATTGTTTTATTGCATCAATAAATACATCTTCTGAGGACTCAGAAAATCACTTTTTAGCTGCATTTTGAAAATAATGAGAACTCCTTGCCAAATGATCTCTAAGGAATCAATCAGCCCAAGAACCTCGATAGATAAGCAAAACCTGCAACCCACTGCCTTTGTAATTTAGGTCTCTTAGTAAAGATCTGATAGATTCTGTCAGCCTTGATGACTGTCTCAGAATGTTATTCCAAAGTTACTTCTAACATTGTATTTGCAGAAGCACAAATCCTAAAGTCCTTTGATTTAAAAAACAAAACAAAACACAGTCAAGAATTTTGCACTTGACTTTGAATGTTGTGTTGTTGGGATCTCCATTTGAAATGCAAAGCCATAGCATCTCTAATCACCCATTCATTGAGGGCCTGACAGGGAATTAACCTCGCCTCTAAGTGGTTAGAATTGATCTTTTTCAATTTCCAACTCTTTTAGGAAAAAAAAATCCTAATTTGGGGAGCATAGATTTTTCATAAGCCAGAAAAAGAATCCATTGGCTAATCCTAAATTTTCCAAAGGATCATGTGCATCTCACTAGTAGATTGCAAATGTGACAGTGCATTATCTCAATTATTGCTTTTATTTACTTTGAAAATGCTCTGGGCTGAGAAGGAAGCAAGGCATCCTAGACAGACTTGTTTTCAGACACTTAAAATGATATCCAGTTGCCTGATTCATTCACTCTGCTAGAGAAGCTTATTTCTTTGGTGACTATGAATACATTTACTAAAAGGGATATATTAAAAATGGACTCCACACCAAAGCCATTCTTCGATGCCTTGTTGTGGCATAAAGGGAATCTCGACCTCTCAAAGTCTATATGCCAAATGGAGCAAAAACTTGGTGATGCTACTGGGGCGGAAATGTTTCAAATATATGCTTAGTGATGTTCTCTATTATCTTAGGAAAAGTGACTCATCATTAGTTTACCAATCTATCCATTTATATGCATTCATTCAGCACCTACCATGTTTCAGGTATTGTGTTAATTGGCAGGAATGCAAAGACAAAAAACCCACCCTCGAGATGCTTATATTCTATCAGGGAAAACAATATGTACATGTATAGACACAAATGAAACACATCCGAAATAAATTGGAGGTTAACAGGGATGGGGTGGGGGAAGGGTCAAGCAGCTAGAGAGATCATGAAAGACTTCTACATCATTTCAACAAGATGGCAGCTACAGTAGTGTCATCTTCCTCATTCCTTTCCCACTGGAAGCTTGGATGCCGTCCTTCACACATTGGACTTTGATAGATGAAGCTTTATCTCATCTTGCACAAAACCAGGCTTCTTGGTCACTTCTGGGCCATATCTATAGCATGCCATTCACGCACATTAACATGTACCCACCTCCTACTCACACCCTTCTCACTTTCCTTTATGTCTTGGCTTTCTTTATTAGAATATAAATGTCTTTGAGGGCAGTGACTGCCTTATTTGCTTATTTTTGTACTTCATGTTTTCAGCACAGCAACCCACACCTAGGAAGAACTTAATAAATATTTTATCATTTATGTAGATGACATTAGCTGAGTCTTGAATAAAAATAAGGATCCTAAAAGATGGAGGTGAGGATCTAGTGATCTTTATCAGTTCTTGCTGATTTAGCTTACTTTCATCTAACTAATTTCTAAATCAGATGTTCACATCAATCATGAAAAAATAAATATGTATTAAATACCTACTATGTACCCGGTACTATGCTAAGCACTGGGCATATAAAAATAGATGCAAATGGCAGTGCTTTTCCTCAGGGAGCTTACAATCTAATGTGGGAGATGACATGCAAACAAATACATATAAAGCAAGCTATGTACAGGATAAAAAGGAGATAATTAATAGAGGGGAAACAGTGGAATTAAGAGGTATTGGGGAAGGAATCCTGCAGAAGGTGGAATTTTAGGTGGGACTTAAAGGGAAGCCAAAGAGGTAAGTAGTCAGAACAGAAGGGAGAGAGCATTCTAGGCATGGGAGACAAACAGAGGAAATGCCCAGAGCTGAGAGATGGAAGATCTTGTTCATGGAAAAGGCAGGAGGCGAGTGTCAGGATAAAAAAGTATGGGAAGTATGGGTCAGGGAGTAAAGTGTGTCAGAAGCTGGGAGGAGTAGGAGGAAGCTTGGTTATGAAGGTCTTTGAATTTCAAACAGAGCATTTTGTAATTGAACCTAGAAATAATAGGAAGCTGCTGGAGTTTATTAAGTTGGGTGGGGTATGGATATGACATGATCAGACTGGTGTTTTAGAAAAATCACTTCAGTGGTTGAATGTTCTTGTTGTTGTTGTAGTTGTTCTTTGTCCTTCATTCTTGAAAAGGACCATGACATCAGGAAGTGATGTCATGACCTGCAGTGAATTTGATTTAAGTGAGGCAGGGCTGTGCAGAGTCACCAACCTCACTCTCTCCTCCAGAGCCATCTGGGTCCAGTGGCAAGATATACATCAGGATGGCTGGAGATGGCCTCAGATGTTTGAGGCAAAGAGGGTTAAGTGACTTACCCTGGGTCACACAGGTACTGTGTCAAGTGTCTAAGGTTGGATTTGAATTCAGTTTCTCTGGACTCCAGGGCCAGTCCACCACCTCGCTACTCCTTTGATTGAATGAAGGATGGATAGGAGTAGGGAGAGAGTAGAAAAAGGCAGAACCCAAGGCCAGATTTTTGCACTTATTCCACATGTAAGGTGGTAAGAGTATGCACCAGGAGGATGGCAGTGTTGGAGGAGAGAAGGAGGCATATTTGGGAGATGTTGCAAAGGTAAAATTGACAGGCTAGAGAACAGCTTGGATATTGGGGGAGGAGGCAGTGTTAAGAGATAGTGAAGAGTCCAGAATGACTCCTAGGATGTGAACCTGAGAAATTGGAAGGATGCTGTTGTACTCTACAGCAACAAAGAAGGTAGGGAGGGGGGGGGTTCACAAGTTCCATTATGGACATACAGAGTTTGAGATTTCTATTGGACTCACGGCTCCACATGTCTGAAAGGCAATTGGAGATGTGAGATTGGAAGTCAGTAGAGCGAGCACTTGGGGGAGTATAAATAGATTTGTGAATTATCAGCATGGGATGGTAATTAAATCCATGAGAGCTGATGAGATCACCAAATGAAGAAGTTTAGAAGAAAAAGAATAGGGGGCCAGGATACAACCCTGAGGTAGCCTATGGTGAGAGGGCACAGCTGTTGGATAAGTAGGAGGAGAACCAGGAGAGAGCAGTGTCCTGAAGACCTAAAGAGACGTAAGCCTCAAGGAGGAGAGAGTGATCAACAATGTCAAGGCAAGATAGAGCTTTCATTGACCAAGAGAATAAAGGAATCCCAATAGTACTGAAAACCAGAGAAAACTCATAACACCACCTCCCCCAATGTAAAATATTGCAATATTTCTCAATGAGAGCTGTTAGAGCAACAAAAAGGGGTTTTAAAATTCGCTGATATATTCATTATCATTCTGTAAAGTAGGCTACTTTGTTATTAAATCCATTGTATAAATCATTTTTGATTAGCCAGGTTTCAAAGAGTCCACTTTCAAGAGGCTATAAGGTAAAAATAATTACCTCTTTTCTCAAAGGGGTGTCACCAGAACGCAGTTAGTGCCTCATCAATGCTGATAAAGTGTGAGAAATTGCCCTCCAAATTACTGAAGTTTCACCTGAATGAAGAGCACCTCATCAGGTGTCAGGCCATGTCTTCAGGGTATAAATTAACTATCTCATCAACAGCAATTCTTTTTTAGCTCTTTAGGAAGATTCCAAACTTAGAGGGAATCCACAAAACTGTTTACAAAAAATAGAAAACCCACACAACACCACCTACCCCATACTCCATTCCGTGAATAAAATTAAGTGGCATTAATGTCAGCCATTTAAAAATTCCCAACTATCGCCAGAAAGATAGATCGAAATGAACAGGCAGTGTGAACAGCCCTGCCTGGTACAACAACACAAAAAGGTGCTTGAGGATATTATGTAGATGGCAGAAATTCAAAGAACTGTAACAAGGTAGAAGGAGAAAAATTCTGAAATAAGTGTTCTCAGGATTGCACATAACAACCAGGGGAAAGAACACAGCACGTTTTCTGTAGGAAATGTTGCTTCCCTCTCAGAAAAGCTTTTCCTGGTGTGATTGAAACTTTATCTATAAAATTATTACCTTGAGTTTTCCATAAAGTTATGCAAAAGAGATTCATCAGCTGAAGTGGAAAATGAAACAGCCAACTACTTGAAGGAAATAGTAATGATGTTATGTGTGAGACTAATGCCTGTCCAGAGGTCTTTGCAAATAGATGAGAGAGTTAAGGTGTTCCTTAGAAGGGCAGGCTGGAATTTTAAAGACAATTCCAATTTTAAATGTAATTGATTAAACCAGAAGTTAATAATGACTAGGACAAATCCTTTGTGAAACCAGATGTCTCAAGGTTTGTTTAAAAAAATACAATCACCAAAAGAATAGAATATAGATTAAAAAGTTTAAGACATTGATGTATGACAATTGTTTTTTCACAATCACAAATGGTTCACATAACAAAGTAGATTGAATGATTTCAGTTTTGAGGAGTAGAACAATTGATAAAACTAACTAACCACATCAAATTCCTTAGTTACTGTAGTGTGCTGTGGGGAAGATTTGGGGTGGGGGGAATACTATGCTTAGACTAAAGTGTTCTAATGTAATAATTGAGCATGCAGATATAAATGTAACCCTTGGCAGAGAACCACAATTCTTCATTCTCACAGACTCTGTTTAATCTTGAAGGTCTCTCAGTAGACTCAATAATATTTAGGTCCCCTCCAGGTCCTCACCCCGGGGCAAAAAAAAATAAATCACAAAAGTCAAAAGATGGAAGAGATTTCAGCAGGTGTTCAGTCCAGTTCAAAGAAACTCTATTATACTATTCTTAACAAGTCTAACCCAAAATCTGCTTGAAGACCTTCAAGGAGGAGGAATCCACTGCCTCTTCAGGAAAACCATTCCATTTTTGCACAGCTCTAATTGTTGGGAAGTATTTTCCTGATAGACAGTCTCAATTATCATCTTCCCAGTTTCCACCTGTTGCTCTTGTTTCTGCACACTTAGCATCCAAAAGAACAAGTGTAATCTCTTCTCCATACACAGGTCTTCCTATATTTGAACAAAACAATACAATATCATAGATGGGGTCTGAGAAGGACAAAGTACAGTGGTACTATCATCTCTTCCTGGAAACTGTGTACCTTTTAAGACAATTCAAGATTTGATTCACTTTTTTTAAGCTGCACATCATATTGTGGGCTTAAACTGAGCTTGCAGTTCACTAAGGACTCTAGATTCTTTTCAGAAAACTGCCATCTACACATATCTCTACTACTTTGTATTGATTGACTTGCTCTTAAAATAGTCAAATGCAAGACTTTATATTTATGGCAATTGAACTTCATCTTTTTAGATTTAGCCCAGTTTTCTAGCCTGTCAAGGGGATGTCAAGTCCCAATTCTCTCATTCTATATGTTAGCTAGGCATCCTTCTACCTTTTGTGCCATCTATTGATTTGTTTAGTAGACCTATGTTTTGACTCAAGTCACTGATAAAATTTATTGATCTGTAATGTGTTCCGCTGTAGACATCCCACCATGTTGACCCTGAGCTATTGGCAGTGACTCTTTGATTCCAGTAATCCAACCCGTTCTGAATCCATATGTTGGTATTATTTGGATTTAGTTTATTTCTACCCCTCCCCTAAGAGTGCTCAGTTCCACTTCAAGTACTACTCTAACAGTAAGTACTTAAACACAGAACAGGTTTATTAAAGGCCGCATAAAAGACAGAAATGAGTTGCAAATCTGAGCTTTGCCAGCAAGGGAACAATTAAATAATACCTTCTATTGAATGCATTTTCCTTTCTTCTCCCTGTCCTGAGAGGTTCTATTATAATTATTATCAAACTTAAGACACCAGCTAATCAAGTCCTTACTTATAAACCACTTTGATGGGGCTGCAGGAACCAATGAAGTGATAGCTGCCCTCTTCTTCCTTTTCAGGCTCTAGAGTATCCCTTGCTCTTATGCTCTGCATCCCCACATTATAGCTCTCAGTGAAATTGCTCCATATCATGTCATAGAGTCCTACCCATCATGATGATTCCCACTACTCCCATAGACTTCTCCTGTCAATGCCTCAAGTTTTCTTGGGTCAGAAAAATATCTCTCCCTGACTATTTGTTGGCTCTGCCACTCCAAAATTTGATTTGAGACATTATTTTAAAGTTGTTTAGAGGGAAATATTGGAAGAATTCAGCTTGGTTGGCTTTCCCTAATACTTCATCTTGGCTCTTGAAGATCTTTTCACTCTAAAGGTTGTTTTCAACATGTGGTACAGGAACCCTTCAGGGTCTCTGAGTCTCTTTCCAAGGGGCTGCAAGATCAAAACAATTTTCATAAAAATACCAAAACTTTAAAATTTTAATATTATAATTTTCAATAGATAAAACCCATATAAACAAAAGCATTTTAGAAGGGTCCTTAACAATGGAAAGGATTCCTAAGACCAAAAACTTTGAGAACCGCTATGATACACCATACTACTTTTCATTGTTTTTTTTTCAGTTTGGCATCAGTATAGTGTCAGTGAAACCTAGCTCAGATTTACTCAAAGGCAACTTCTATAGCAGCTCACAAATGGACAGTTTCCCACAGGACTGTATGAAACACCCTAATAGTTAAAATGACTGGATTTAAAAAAGAAAAATTGCCAAAGGCATGAAAAATATGACATTTATTGTTGATTTTGTAAATGGTTCTGGAAATAGGTGGCTATGTTTTTTTTTTAGCATGTCCATGGTTTCACATTCTCTTGCTGAAGTCATGCAAATAAATTCAGGCTATTGATGGGGACAAGACAGGCTAGGTTGGCTTTAATGGTTTGCTGCCATAAGAGAGCATTTTAAGAGTTTATTCCATGTATTTGAGCTGTCTGGTGTAGTTTTCCTTTAGATAAAAATCCGAGGACATTTACATTTGGGGGAATTAGTTACTGGCTATTGGTTCCTCCCTACAGGTCTATGTACATCATGAACCAAAATCTGAATAATATTCTTTTCTCTTCCTTTTTCTATTACCTTCTGTTTACTCTCTGCTACCCACATTTTCCAGAATTCTCTATTTCATACAACTCTCACATAGAATAAGAGACTACAAAAGCTTTTAGAGTTTTTATTGCAAAGAAATGGAAAGCTGAAGCCATCTTCTTCAGTCCAGTATATTTGACCACTTGCACATTCATTTGTATTCATAAAGGCAAAGAGGCATTATCTTAGAACTTTGATTTTTTGCTCAATAGACATGTTTCTGAATAGATTGTTGAAACTGGATTTAATTTAGCTAAATGAAGTCATAGTGGATTAGAGTTGTTTTTAAGAAAAGTGCTAAATATTGGGGAAATATAGCCTCATTTGGGGGTTTAATCAATTGATATTTAATAAGTACCTATTGTGTGCCAGGCATCTTGTCCATTATTAAAGGTTACAACTACAATGAATAAAAGAGTTCCGACTTATAAGAAACTTACATTCTAGTGGAAATGCAACAAACATATATAAGTATGTACAGAATAAATATGAAAGGAATAAATACCAGGCATTTAATTTGAAGCTAGCTTGCAGAGAGAGGATTAACAATTGGAGGGATCAGCAAAGGTTCAGGAGGAGAGAATGAGGTTGCTGGCTTTTCACAGCCCTCCCTCACTTAAATCTAGTTCTCTGCAAGTCATGACATCACCATGATGTCATAGTCCTCTTTGAGATCAAAGGACAAACAAGAATATTCATACTTAAAGTGGTGCTTGAGTTGCATGAAAATACTAAGAACCATTCAGTAGTGTTAATGAGTTAATGAAAAAACACGAGGAAACATGGGTTCTTATCCCACCTTTGAAATTTGTCAGCTTTATGATTCTAGCTAAGTCCCTTAATTTATCTCAGTTCCATTTTGTTTACTTAGAAATGGCTTTAGGGACAGGGCCAAGCAATTTTTTTGTATAGGATGGAAATATGTTTGTTATAGATGATAATTGGAAGCAATCAATGGCCTTGCCAATCATCTACCATTTTTTTTTGCTATTTACCAACCTTGAATGTGAAAATTAACATATCTGATTCCCTTCAGTAATTCAGGGAAGAGTTATTGAGTATTTTCTCAGTACTCTGGGCTAAGTACTGAGGAAGATATAGAGGTAGATGATACATAAGACTGTCCTATTTATGAACTTATGCATAATATGTAGACAAAATGTAATGCAAATCAGAATCCAAATAAAATTTGGGCTTCTCATGGAAGGAAGGTAACCTTTAGTTCTTGAAGGATATGTTAGTAGAGCTTAGTCATATATATATCCTACTAGACTAAGAAAGGGTTTTAAATAGACATGGTGATGAACTATGTGTCTCTCATTTAAGGACCAGCTTGGATAAGGTCTGAAAGGCCCAACAGCAGATTGAGTAAAAGGTTTTATCCGCAAAAGTTCTCAAGCACTGTAGGTCTATACCCATAGAGGATTTAGATCAGGGGTTCTTAACAATTTTTATACCGTGGACCTCTTTGGCAGTGTGGTGAAGCTTATGGACTGCTTCTCAGAATAGCACTTTCAAATGCATAAAATACATAGAATTTCAAAGAAGTCATTTAGGTTAAAATAGTTATTTAAAAAATCTTATATTCCAGGTTAGAAGGCTCTAACATAGAGGGATTGCATTTTGCTCCAATAAAAGGAGAATTTTCACTGAAAAAAATCAGATGCTTGAAATATTGAAGTTTTATGGGGGTTTAGAGGAGGAAAGATCATTTCCAGGAAGATAGGATAGCACATCAAGGAATATGTTATATTTTGCTTAAGTCTTGAAGGGTGGTTAGAATTATAACAGGTCAAGAAAAGAATTGTAAAAGAAGAAGAAGTATGTTTAAAAAAATACACAATATACTAGCTGTGTGATCCTAGGCAAGTCACTTAACCCCAATTGCCTCACCAAAAATAAAAAAATACACAATGTATCCAGGAGTTTACCTACCAAGACAAAAACAGAAATTATACAAATACAATCTCAAAATGCTCTTTCCAAAGGTTTAGATGGATGAAGATAAATTTGTTTATACTTGTATGAGTCTAATGTAGTAAAATGAAATACTATCTAAATTAATTTATAGATTGAGTAGCATCCATATGAAACCATCAAGGGGTTATTTTTTTTTTTAGTACTAGACAAAATTCAGTTGGAGGATTGAGATATCAAGGGACATCATCATCACTGTCATCAAAAGATGAAAGATCTCCTCCTGGCAATATCAAATTTAACTTCAGAATTGTAATCAGCAAAAGTATCAAGTGATGGTTAAACGGAAAAGTTGGTTAGTGGAATAGATTACGTAAATAAGTCCCAGAAGCAAATAAACACAATAGCATAAGACTCAGTAAAAATCAGTGATATCAGATACAGGGGTAAATACTATTCAACTAAAACTGCTGGGAAAACTGAAAATTAGTCTGGAAGAAATTAAGTTTAGACCAACAACTCAAACCTAATATACCAATGCCCAATGATTATATTGCAGCCAAATTCTACAGTGGGTAGAGCTTTGGGCCTGAAGTGAGAAAGACCTGAGTTCAAAATGACCTTAAACACTTACCTGCTATGAGACTCCGGGGAAGTAACTTAATCTCTGTATGGCTCAGTTTTCTCATCTGTAAAATGGAAAGAAGAATAGTACCTACCTCCCATGGTTGTTGTGAAGATCAAATTAAACATTTTAAAAATGGTTAGCACAGTACATAGCACATAATAGGTGCCTAATAAATATTTATTACCTTCCATTCCCCACAGGACTTAAAGATTTAAAAAATTCCTCTAAATTAAAGAAGGGAAAGAGATACACTTCACAAGTACAGATATGGAGAGAGTTCCTGATCAAAAACATAATAAGGGGAATTTTTAGATTTGTAAAAAATAATTGGACAATTTTAATTATATAAAATTGAAAATCTTTAGTACAAATAAAATGAGTATGGTAAGAATGAGAAAGGAAATAGTCAACTAGGGAAAAATCTTGGCAGCAAATTTCTCTGATAATGATCTGATAATACCCAAGATATATAGGGAATTGTTGTGTGTATATATGTTAATATGAATAGCAAAAGGATATTCATAGGAAACGTTCAAAAAAAAGTTTCATATCATTGTTGTTTTCATCCTTCATTTTTGAAGAGGACCAATGGCAATACCAGGCGATGTCTTGATTTGCACACAAATTGGATTAAAGTGCACAGTTGTTTGTGTAGAGTTGCCAGCCTCAGTCTCTCTTGCAGAGTCATCAAAGTCCAGTGGCAAGATAAAAATCAACAGGACTGGGAATGGCCTAGGCTACAATGGATGTCCTCAGCATCTTTGATGCCTGATTAAGCTCAACGCACTCTACACTTGTTTCAACTGCCTTCATGGCCATTGGAATAAATAGATCTCACTCACCCATTCTGCTGGGGGCCATCTTCACATGCTTGTGGTAGATATTTCCCTAATTCGCTAACAGGCATGATGAATATTGGGTGCCTTCACCTTGATTTAGCCCATCTTCTTCATAGCATAATAAGAAAAATACCACTTGACATGACTATGATATTCTACCCCACACCAATGAGGTTGGCAAAAAAGGAAATAAGTAATTATTGGAGAGCAAATAGAGCTGAGATACTCTGGTACATTGCTGATAGAACTGTGAATTTGTCCAAAGATTTGGGAAAGCAATGTGGTCACTAAAACTTCTGTAAACCTCTATAAAGTGTATACCATTTGAGCCAGGGATACCACCAAAATAGGTCCAAGAGAGGAAAAGACCCATACATACAAACATTTATAGCAGCATTTTTTTCTTTTTTTTAGTGAAAAACTGGAAATAAAGTGGGCATTCAAAAGTTATGCAATTGTTGGACAAATTATCCTACATGAATAACTGAACAAATTAAGGCCCATTACATTAATGGGATATTTTTACAGTTTACAATATGATCAAACAGATGGATTTACTGAAACCTGGGAAGGTTTGTATGAAGAATGAAATAAGAATAACCAGAACAGATTATGGTGAAATACTATTACCATAAGAAATGATGGGGAGGGCAGCTAGGTGGTGCAGTGGATAGAGCACCAGCCCTAGATTCAGGAGGACCTGAGTTCAAATTTGGCCTCAGACACTTGACACTTACTAGCAGTGTGACCCCAGGCAAGTCACTTTAACCTCATTGCCCTGCAAAAAAAAAAAAAAAAAAGAAAAGAAAGAAAGAAAGAAAGAAAGAAAGAAAGAAAGAAAGAAAGAAAGAAAGAAAGAAAGAAAGAAAGAAAGAAAGAAAGAAAGAAAGAAAGAAAGAAAGAAAGAAAGAAATGATGAGGTGGATAGTTCCAGAAAAATTTGGGAATTCCTTTATGAACTGATAGAAAGTGAAGTGAGTAGAACCAGGATAACATTGTAAATAATAACAGCAAAATTGTAAGGTGATCAATTGTGGATGCCTTAGGGATTTTCAGCAATACAAATATCCAAGTAAATTCTGAAGCATTTATGATGAAAAATGCTGTCCATCTCAAAAAAAGTACTGATGGAATCTGAATGCAGATGCATACTTTTTACTTTATTATTTGGTCTTCATTTTCTTTTGCAACATGGCTAATATGGAAATCTTTTTACATGATAGTACAGTATAATCTATATCAAATTGCTTGCCTTCTCAAAAAGGTAGGTAGGGAAGTAAGGAGAGAAAAAAATACAGAATTTAAGATGGAAAAAAAGAATATTAAAAAATAAAATCACTGGAGAAGGCAGGGGAGGGGAGAATAACTAGAAGAATATATACAACTACAGGAAAACAATCACGAAAAACTTAAAAACTGATCAATGCAATGACTAGTAAGGACTTAAGAAGACTAGTGGGAAACCATGCCTCCAACTTAAAAGAGAAGGACTGGACAAAGTTACAAAAGGAGATAAATGTTCTTAATCATGGCCAGTGTGATTGTAGGATTGACTAAACTATTTGCTCCAAGGCAAGTCTTCCATTGAGGCTCAGGAAATTCTAGCAGAAGGTAGGAAGAAATGAATAATGAGGGTAGTACACACAAAAAAGAAAGAAAAGAAAATTAACAGAACACTAAAAATACACAAAAAAGAAAAGAAGGTGGTCCCAAAGGGGACACAAATATCCGAGATAGTTTTGTTACTGTTGTTTTACTTATGATATACATTTTGAAAACGATACATAGGTTCCATTTCATATACAAACCTTCTATCCTTTGTACATTGAAATGTCCATGTTAATTGATTTTAAGATCTTATTAGAAAAGAAAATTTGCACACAGAGAGAAAGATTTATGCATCCTAGGCTTAAAGATATGAGGCAATGACCCAATGCACATGACTCTGGACTTAGAGTCAGGACTCAGTTCAAATCTCCTTTCAGATAATGACTAGCTATCTTGCTCTGGCAAGTCACTTAACTTCTTTCTACTTTAGCTTCTTAATCTCTAAAATAAAGGGGTTGGACTTGGCCTCTTAAAATCCTGTGATCTTAATTACATGAGCCAAAATATGGCAGCTGAAGAATAGTAGGATGATTTTGAGACTAAATGACATTGGTTTTAGGGCTAATACAATGAAATGCACAATGATATAAAGAAAATACCTTTTTTTCAAGTTTATTGGAAAGATACAAATATTTGCTGCATTATGTAATTCTTGAGAACACGAGATTCTCCTGAGTCATGCCAAAGGAATGAAATTTTTAGACCCATTTGGCAATTGCCCAAGAAATGGGTATAATGTAGAATTTAATTTATTGATGAAATTCATGTTGTGTGTTGAGCAAACATTTTTCATCAGGCAGCTAAACATTGCAGATTGTTAAGGAGAAGAATATGCTTTCATCAATACGTATTAATTGTTAATAAAAATGTGGAAAAGGAAAAGTTATTTCTGATAACAAAAGTGTCCTTTTGGCATTAACTCTTGTGTATGGTGAGTAAAGGCATTAAGCCATGGAAAAACCCTGCCAGGAGCAGCCCACTCTCTGTGTTAGAAAGCAGAGCCTGTTTATAAAAGAGGAAATGTATGTGTAACATAAGGGGCATTATTTCTAACAAGCATACTTATACAGTGTATGGCACCATGGAGAGTTGGAAAATAAAGGAGTCAGCAGTAAAGGGCACTGGTGTCCTCAGAGCACTGTGATTAAGTGTCTGGCTGAGACTTCTGCTTGTTTTGTAGTCTGATTTTTTTTTATTCAGTTTGCAACACAAAGACTGCTCCCACAAGAATAAAATCTTGTCAGCTGCCTAGTGTATCACTCAGTTGGACGCAGAATACTACATCTCTTCCCTGTGGGGAGAAATCGAATAGTATGTGACTTTTTCTGACTGTTTTTGATTTGCTAATAGTGCATGTTTGCATGTATGGAGGAAAATTTGGCTTTCTGGTGATGATCGGCACAAATTGAAATTGCAATGGCTGGCATTTAAGGTCTTTTCCTAATTTGCCATACCTTCCCTTTCCCTTTTATTTCCCCTTCCTTTTTCCCTCCCCTTCTCCCCTAATAAAAATGTGTCATTAGTTATTCTCCATCAAGTCCCTTCTATTTTAACCTGGACAATTTGTATATTCTCTTGACACTGTTTACTTGTGCTCTAATTCTTTTGCTCATGTTGCTAATTATATCTCGAACATTGTCTTGATATTTCAGTAGACATCCATAATCAACCATTAGTCAACAAGCACTTATTAGGCACTTACTGTGTGTCAGGCTCTGTAAAAAGTAAAGCCAACAAAGTCCCCATCAACAACAACAAAAACAAGAGGCAACATAATCATCGATGCTTCTTTCGGTAATTCACTTGATGATGTCTTTCCTAAGAACCCTGTAGATAGTATTGGGAGATGTGGAAGGAAAGAGAGAGCATTTATGAAGGGTTTATGAATTGGTCAACTGGCTAGATCCTAATAATAATTTTGATGAAAAGCAAAACAAGGTCTCCCAAGGTTATGTCCTTATCCTATGTGATATTTTCTGATGAAGGCATTGGTGGCATTATGACCAAATTTTGGATTCACAAGAAGCTAGGAGGGATGCCCAATGGAGTAGATGATAGAATTTATATCTAGGAACCTAGAAAACTGATAGACCAAAATAATGAACCAAATCTCATAAGATGAAATTAAGAGGAATGAACGTCAAGTACCTCTCTTCTTTGTAGGCTAGGCAGTTGAAAATTCTGCTAAAAGCACAGCATGCCCATGTTCTTAAAGGTTTTGCCAAAAGGTGACAGTCCTTTCCATATTGGAAAAGTGGCCAGATGGTATAATAGAACACTAGACTTGGAGCTAGGACTCTGGAATTTAAATCCAGCCTCACACATTCCATGAACAAGGGGCAGTTTTTCTTGACCCTAGTTTGCTCATCTATAAAATGAGGGTAATCATATATTTCAGAAGGGTGTTGTGAGCACCAAATGAGATGCATATATATATGCATATATATGAATATATACATATATTCATACATGTATTTCTAGGTGTGTCTATATTGTATTATATTTATTTGTTTGTTTATTTACATAGATATCTTCTCAAACCTTAAAGTGGTCTTGTAAGGCTATTTTGGATTGAACCTGTTTATATCCTCAGTACTTAACAAAGTTCATGACAGTCAACAATTAATTAATAGATGCTTGTTGATTGATTGAGTTCAGAGACAGATTTTTAAACTTGGCACAGAGATATATATATTCAGTAAGCATTTATTGAGTGCCTATTATGTTTGAGGCACTGGAAATGCAAATACAAAGAATGAAACAACCCCTATTCTCAAGGAGTTTACATTTTCACAGAGAATGATATTATAGCAGCTCCCTACACATCTAGTTGTCATATGTAGTCCCTTGCCCAGAAACACAGTTCTGGATTTAATAGCTCCTGCTTGGGTCCAGTCTTTCAAAAAAGCTCTCTTTGGCTTGTGCCCAGATGAATGGCATAATTTGAAAAATATATATTTTAAGTTGTCTTGAGGGCAAGCATAGGATCAAATAAAAGTAATGCTTTGTGTTCATGGGAACATTAGAACAGATGATGCTAAGAAGGGTGAAGGATTGTACTATAGAATATAAGCTTCCCAATGACTCTGGGTGTTTTTTCATGTTAACTTTTGTACCCTCAGTACCTAAAACAGTGCCTTGTCTATTGTACATGCTTAATAAATGGCTGTTGAATTGGAAAATATTTAAAATTTTCAGACTGTGGGGGACATGATGTCACAAACCCTATAAACTGGGAGGTAGTTATAGAAGAATGAAAATCAATCAAGTAGTTGCCAAGCATTTATTAGGCATTTACTGTATGCCTAGGGCAGGGGAATGAAAGAAAAAGCATAAGCAGTCTCTAGTCTCAAGGAGTTAACATTTTTATGGGGAAGCCAACATGTAAATAAAGACGTATATGTAAGAAACATAGAAAGCAGATGGAAAATAACTTTAGATTAGTTAGACCATCACTGCAGACCCCAGAAAAGGCCTTCTGCAGAAAGTGACATTTGAGCTAAGCCTGAAAAGAAGCCAAAGAATGACAAGAGAGTCCAGAAGCCAATTAAGGAGGCAAAATCAAGGTTGTCCAAGGAAAATAATGGCATGTTTGTGTGGGGGACTTTTGATGAGATCAAATGTTTGTTTGTTTTTTTGTTTTTTACTGGGCGATGGGGTTAAGTGACTTGCCCAGGGTCACACAGCTAGTAAGTGTCAAGTGTCTGAGGCTGGATTTGACCTCAGGAACTCCTGAATCAAGGGCCGGTGCTTTACCCACTGCGCCACCTAGCCGCCCCAACGAGCTCAAATTTAAAAAGGACACACAAAAAGAAGGATAGATAACCCAAGTAAAATGCATGGTTGTGTCTCATATCAGTAAAAAAAGCATCAGGCTGGCAGAGACTGCAAAACATAGATATCAGTGGAAACACAGAGGTTTTTTTTTACGATACATAATCTTCGAGTAGGAAGAGAGCTCAGAGATGGGCTCCTAGTCCCCAGGAGGGCCTGAGTCTCCAGCAGGAGTGGAGGCACCGTTTCCGTTTCCCTACATTGTCTTGATCCAATTGACTGGCTCACTGGGCTGCAGCCACAGTCTGTCCATCGGGCAAGAAGCACTTACTACGTTTTGATGATACGCCAGGCTGCTCTGTGTTAGGACTGTCACATGGGCAAAAGGGGGTTGCTCTAGCAAGTGCTAATGGTCCCTGGGTTGTTCCCTCTTCCCAGTCATGGTTGGGAGGCAGCCTTCTGTTTGTCCATTTTGGCATTATAGGATTGGGCCGGCTGTGGTGGGAAGGGCTGGGCCTCCTTCCTTCCCACTTCTTACATGGGACTTGCCAGCCAACTCCCATCTCTCTCAGAGAAGCCTTATTAGGCAATCAAGCTGCTTCTTCAGTCATAATGTGCTCCTACTGCTTCTACTCTCAACATCTTGCTACTTGTTGGCCTAGGACACAGGGTCACCTCCACACTCATCGCAGTGTACCTTAGAGGAATAACGTTGGTTTGTGTATCTCTCTCAATATCTCCCAAATTTCCTGTCTTTGAGGAGTTTTCTTTCCAAAGGCAAGGCTCCAGTGGTCCTTCCTTAGTTAGAGCTCTAAGAGAAACACAGTATACAAACCAAAGTGAGAACCTCATTGGACTCTGTCCTAGCCAGACGATATTCACCATATTGTGTTGGATGGAGTGCTGTTTTAGGATGTACATTGGAACATGTCCAGAGGAGAGGAAAGAGACTATGCTGCATAAGGATTGGCTGGAAGAACTGGAGATAATTTAGCCCCGACCAGTCCAGTTATCTTAATAATCACTGAGAGAGAGACTGGATTCATTAATCAACAATTAGGTCAGGCCAAACCTACTCTAGCACTTAACACATTGGAGGCATTTATCACTTGATTGATAAGCTAACCTTATTTTCTCTTTTAGATGAGATTCTTTTTTTAAATAAAATAAAATTAAAATATTTTATTATTTTCCAGTTAGGATAAGTTGTAAGGATAGTTTTCAACATTTGTTTTCACAGGATTTTTAGTTCCAAATTTTTCTCCCACCCTCCCTTCCCTCCTTCCTCCCCAAGATGGAAAACAATCTGATATAGGTTATATATGTACAATCACATTAAACATATTTCTGCATTTATTCATATTGTGAAATAAGAATCAGAGCAAAAGGGAAAAACCTCAAAAAAAGAAGGGAAAAAACCAGCCCCAAAGTAGAAACAGTGTGATTCAATCTGAATTCATAATCCACAGTTCTTTTTTCTGGGTGTTGAGAACATTTTCTATCATGAGTTCTTTGAAATTGTTTTGGATCATCACAGGAGATGAGATTCTTAGATTGCTGTCAGGGGAAGGATTATATGGATTTCAGCAGGGCATTTGACAAAGCCTTTCATATCTTTATGTTATAAGTTCAGAAATGTAGACTAAATAACAGATGGTTGAACAATCATAGAAAAGAGTGGTTAATGCACCCTCATCATCTGTGAGGCGGGCTTCTACTGATAGGATAAGTGAAAAAAGTGCTAAAATTAAACAAGGAAGATGTGAATTCAGATCCTGGCTTTGAAACTTCCTAGTTATATGACAAGCTTTGTTTCCTAATCTGCAAGATGGGGGTAATATATACCTGTATAACTGACATTACATGGTTGTTGTGAAACTTAATTAATATACATAAAAGTGCTTTGCCTCCTGTAAAGTGTTATGCTACAAACGAGTTATTATTAATAGTAGTAGTAAGTCTATAGGAATCTTCCCATGGTTCTGGCCTCTTAGACAGTTTTTTCAATGAAATCTGGGTATTCTGGCACACACCTGTAATCATGGTTACTGGTCATGCTGATGAAGGTGGTTACTAGAGCTCAGGAATTCTGAGTTGCAGTGGGCTAAAGCCAATAGGGTGTCTGCACTAAGTCTGGCACCAGTTTGGGGAGCCCCTTGGAACAGGGGACCATCAGTATGCCTTAATGGGGGCAAAGTAGACTAGATCAGAAATAGAGCAGGTCAAAGTTCCCATGCTGATGAATAATTGAGTTGGATTTATGAGTGAAGGGCTGCTTTCCTTCCATCCTGAGTATGTTAGAGGGATAGGGTCTCAAATTTCCCTCCAAAACAAGCAACAAAACAATGACAAATGGAATAGATAGGATGATCATTAAATTTGTGGATGACCTGAAGCAAGGAAGAATAGTTAATGGCTTGGATAATTAAAGTCCGGATTGGTTGAAATGTTGGGCCACATATAAAATAATGACTTTGGTTTTTAAAATCCTATGTAAACACAAGATGAAGGAGAGAATTGGGTAGGTAGCTGTTCATCTAAATAAAATTTGAACAATTCAGTTGGTTGCAAGCTCAATGTGAGTTAATGGTGTGATATTTCAATAACTACAATGGATCTGCGATCTCATCTATGGGGTGTACTTATCCCTCTCCAATGGTACAGACTGTAATCCTTCCCTATCTTCTTTTCCTATGAAACTATTGAACACATCCTCATAAGAGACCTTCCATTGGGGATCCACCTGCTGTGCGGGGGGCCTTTCTCTAGTTCTTTTGGTTATCAATGTAGTATTGGGGAGATCCATCTTTTATGCCCTATTTTCTCTATGGTAATCCTTTCTGCTTTTTCTGGTCATTTCATATATATGATAAAACACTCTCAAGCCATATCACCTGGGCACTTTTTCATTGGAAACCTGATGCATCCTACTTATATTCATTACACACCTCATTATCATCCTTCAACTTCTCATCCTCAACTTCAGTTCTTCAGAGACTGGGGTATTCTATGATTTGTAGTCATTCCACATCACTAGAAGTTGGTTGGTGTAATTAAGATTAGCTTTTTTAATTTTTAGACTGGCTAGTGTAGAAAGAGTTGATCCTGAGGTCAAGAAGACCTGGGTCAACATTCCACCTCCGATCCATATTGGATATGTGGCCTTGAAAAAGGCCCTTAACTTTCTTGGCAGGCCCATAAAACTCTCTAAGATAAATAAGTGACAGAGAAGTTGCCAACTTTTATGGGTAGGAAGCATTTCTGCAATAATGAATTGATCATATCAATAAAATTATAGGTTTAGTTCCACTGGCCATATGCTATTTTTTTTGTGGGGCAATGAGGGTTAAGTGACTTGCCCAAGGTCACACAGCTAGTGTTAAGTGTCTGAGGCCAGATTTGAACTCATGTTGTCCTGAATCCAAGGCCAGTGCTTTATCCACTGTGCCACCTAGCTGCCCTCCATATGCTATTTCTTAAAATTATGAGCATCATGTATATTCCCAAAGGCAATCTAGCTTGCTCTTCTATTCATTCCAATTCACTGCCCTTATGTAGTGTGAAACCCAGATATATACACAAATGGATGAGCTTTGTCAGTTGTCTAACCAACAGGAGGGGTTGTCTGGTCTTTCTCATACAGATAAAGTTAGGCTGGACTTTTTAAGTAATAAAAAGTCTCATGTAGGAGACTCTGTAGTGTTCTGGGACTTCATGCAAGCAGCACAACATTGTCTGTAAACAGGAGCATATATTCATCATTTATAGGGGATCCCTTTCTGATTTAGATTCTGTCCTGGTCATCCCTACTTGAGAACAGGAAATATCTTTGGTCAGTATCATTCTGTTTGTGTTATGAGAATCACATGGGTAGCTGTGTGACCCTGGGTAAGTCACTTAACCCTCATTGCCCTGAAAAAAAAGAGAGAATCACATGGGTAATCAGAGGATAGTTGAAGAAAGGTTCTCTCTTGAGTTGTAGTTTTTGAGGAGAGCCACTACTTCAAATTAATAAATAATAATTCATTTTTTGCATCATCAACATGATCACATTAAGGTCTGGTATCCTCAGCACCTTTAGTTAATTGTATTTCTCTGAATATGTAGTCGGTTTCCACAAATGTGATAGAGAGAGCTTCTTAACCTGTTTGACCCCTTTGGGCTGTCTGGTGGAGGCCTCAGAACTTCTCAAAATAATACTTTTAAGAGCATAAAATAAAATATGTAGGACTTTAAAAGGGAACCAAAGGTTAATGGAAATAAAGATGTAATTTTTCCCCATCCAACCTCACAGACTGCCTGAAATCTATCTATGGAACCCAGATTTAGAATACTTGCAACAGGAATGCTTGCATCAGGTGAAAATTTTGATTTTGTAATCTCTCTGGTCTCTAACAACTTTAAGAGTCTCTGATTCTTTGGTTTCAAAGACCATGTTAGTTACTCCACATGATGTGGAGTGTGAGGTTAAGGGAGCCCACAGAATTGAGAAGCAACTATAGGAAGGCCACATTACATCTGTTCCTTTCTTTCCTCATAGGTAGAATGGAGGAGAATGGGCCATAATCCCATTAATGGGATGTTTTGGTTTTGTTGTTGTTGTTGTTGTTGTTGTTATTTTGCAGGGCAATGGGGGTTAAGTGACTTGCCCAGGGTCACACAGCTAGTAAGTGTCAAGTGTCTGAGGCTGGATTTGAACTCAGGTACTCCTGAATTCAGGGCCAGTGCTTTATCCACTGCACCACCTAGCCGCCCCATGAGATGTTTTTAAAATGAAGGTGCCCATATGAAAGAGATAGAAAGTTTCATAAGAAAAGCATTAGGTACCGTACATTCATGGAATAATAATAATTTAGAAGGTGAAGCATGTTTTGACAGTGCAAGTCAACTGTGGTTGAGGTATTAATGCCATCTGGGAAACAAGTTGAGGACATCTCAGTTGTTTAGAGCTGGATTTGATGGTAAGGATACTTCTCCCTGGGTTTTGTAAGTCTAAGGATAAATAAGACCTGTTCTTTTCTCAAATTGCCATCCTAACAATTTTTTTTAATTCCATCATTACGATGCTGTATTATAAATGGAATTTTAAAAATCAGGTAAATAGATGGACTGTGGGTTCAGTTTGGATTTACTAAGAATCACTGATACAAAAGCCTACATAGCTATAGCAGATTTTGATGTTAGTCCTACCTTCCACCCCCAGAATCTGTAGTTTCATCAGGGTAGGGAGCTTCCAGTGAGGGAATTCCCTCTACCAATCTTGAACCAGCAACTGCTCTTCTACTTATGATCTTAGTGTTCCCTGGGGCACTAAAGTTAAGTGGCTTGTCCATGGTGACATAGCCCAGTAAATCTAAGAGATAGGACTTGAACTTAGATCACTATGCCACACTGCCAATCTAATGTACTTATCTGTGATCTGACTTTTTTTCTTTAAATAAGTAGTCCAAAGTTTTCTTTTAGATAACAGTGTGATAGAGTACTTAACAGAAGTTTGGAAACATAGGAGCTAGTCCTGACTCCCAATGACCTACTGTGTGACGTTAGATATATAATTCTCTCTCGAATACATGATTCCCTCTGCATGCCAATATTCTCAGCTATAGAATGGGGAGAGGAAAATAACTTAAATGATCTCTTAGGTCATTCTAAATTTATATGAGTCCATGATTTCTCCAAGGGCTGTTTTCCACTGGCCCTACAACTTCTCTCCTAATGGTCTTGAACTGGATATTAAGTATAAATAGCTGGGCTTGGGGGCAGGGGAAGGGGAAACAAAAAAATATCCTACTTAATGGATAGATTGAATGGATTTTGTGAATGTTGATAAAAAACTGCTGAAACATCTATGGAAACGTATTTCCCTTATAGATTTGAAGCAGCTATCCATGGGGATGCTTTTAGATATCTTCCCTGCACAGCAGTCTTGGATGAACTTGATCTTGTCTGTCTGTCCATTACTAAGACAGTTGGTCTGACATGAGTCTCCACCTTTTTCCCCCCATAAGAGGTGCTTGTAAATCCTCAAGACTGACATGCAGGTCTCCTTTCTGAGTAGTCCCCATAACATAATAACAAGCTTTTCAAGAACCTACTAGGAATGTGAATAGCTAATAGATGAAGGATAGGTAATACATGTTTTCACTAGGTAACATCAAATTGGGGTCAAGACCTGGAAATGGAGATTATGGAATTGATAGTTTGCATTTTTGCCCCTAGGCATGCCTTTCTGAGCAAATAAAGCTCCTGCTTTAAATAGGCTTACCCCACTTGGACCCATTTTCCCAGCATGAAGCTAATATTTCAAGATCTGAACCATAGCACTTGCATAGAACACATTTCTTCCACAATTGCTAGTTTTCTCAAAGTCTGAAAGTAAATTACCTATTAGAATTTCAATCGGTAGAAGCCTGGAACAGCCAATTAGAAATAATGGGGTGCCTTTGTGAGCACAATAACTTTTTAAACATCCCTTGTTATAGAACAAGCAGGCCAGATATAGCGTCTTTATTCTCAGGTCTGATAAACCAGCATTCAAAAGAAAAAGGGAATGCCCGCCCTGTTTGGCCTTTATCTGTCTTGCTCTTCTCTAAAAGTAAAATCATTGGCTTTTAACTATTTTAACTCCTCTGTCGCCATAGAGATCTACAGACTCATGCTTGGCGTGTTTGACACTGGAGACACAGCTCTATAGAAATATATGAGAATACCCATGTGGGCATGAATGGAGGATATATTTGCAATCACTTTTTGGAACAAAAATTGAGCAATGTCTAGGTCAGCTTCCCTTAATGGTCAACCACTCTATTAGATATCTCTTACAAATGTTGGATATAATAAATGGCTCCTAATTGAGTAGATGTCAGTGGTAACTTTCTTGAAAACTTAGCGGTGTGACATTTTTCATTGATTTTCCTTATATTAGAAAATGAAATGTCAGGTACTATTAATTGCATTTTCACAATAAGCAGTTACAGCAGGAGTAACAGCTAAATGAAAGCACTTCCTGTCTAATGCACAATGAATGTATTCATTTAAATGTATTCAATTTAGATGAATGTAACATGTCTATATTCATTACCATTATACAAATCTGTAGGCTGAATTGATGGGGTGGTAATTGCCATCTTTATAAACGAGACAGTATTGCTGGTTTCCGGAAGAAAACCCATTTTGGTTTCACATTTCTCACTCCCACATGGTAGCATATTCTATAAGCTCCCTTTCTTGCATATTTACCTTTTATTTCTGATAGCACTGAGGATAGAGGATCTTCAGCAGCCCAACCTATCCGGTGCCCAACTTTGGACAGAAAGTTGCTTCTGTGGGCCAGAGAGGAAGTGAGAGAAGAGATGCCAAATAGCTCCATAACCAGTATTTTCTTTGCCTGTGCCAAGTAGCTCATAGTTCCTAACACAAGTGCTTTGCAGATAACTGTCACTTAAGTGTATGTTGATTGATTGAGGGAGGAAGTGTTTGTAGGTATCACAGAAGGGGGAGGAAGTATTTCTCCTGTGAGACTGCTTTGACCTCATGGTGGGCAGGGAAAAGGGTCCTGGGACACTTGTTGAAGCTCTTTCCGTAGATGAAGTGGGATGCTGTCAGTGGACTTGAAATTATCTGTCATAGGTCAAGGCTGTGATTGTCCCACCCTAGTTATTGTTCTGCCCACTGAGAGTCTTCCATTCATTCCATTCCACTGCCTAAAGGCTCACACCTGTCCTTTAGCCATCCTAAATTTCAGCTCTGTATGCTGCAAGATACACGAGGGTATTGTATTTATCATGGAACACATTTTCCTAGTCTTTGGATACTCTCTCCTCCCTTGCTACTAATGAAAGAGAAGAGAAGCTGTCCTGTGATGGGCGAAGTCTCTACCCTGATCAGGAGACAAAATTGTAAACCAGCTCATAGCACTTCTCTTTCTCTTTCACTACAAACGGTGTATCGCAAACCCTTCAGAGACCAACTCCAATGGAGTGAGTCTAGCGGCTCTTTACAGAGGTACTCAGTATTCTTTGCAGCTCAGAGGAACTGGTCCTAGTGCTATGGAAATGGGAGTTCATTTGCCTATGTGCAATTCATTGTTACATTGCCTGTTAAACAACTCGGGGAAGCAATCCTTGACCTTTATAAACTTGTGTGATGCAGCATCTGTATTTGATCGATAAGCAAGCAGGAAATTATATCTTTTTTTTCCCCCGTGGCAGACAAGCATAATTAAGCAATAAGGCAATAGCTGCTTCTGTGATTATCTTAGGGTGCACCTGGGAACTGCCTTGCTCCTTTTCTAAAGTGTCTTCCTGGAAGAGGAGCTGTGTATTAATTTATACTGAAGAAGATGGAGTTGGTGGGAGAGAATGCTGATGAACAGCAGTTTCAGCGCAATGTATATTTCTCAAAAATAATCTCCGATGTTCAACCTCCGCCAATTAGAGAGATCCTCTGATTTATGTAGTTACACAAGCAAACGCTAAGCGTTTAATTGTCAGTCCATGAGCAGGGAATTAAAAAAAAAATCAAAGCTCTGGAAACTTGCCGAAAAGTCAGAAACTGCATTCTGTCACTCTCAGAAGGAAAAATGAGCTGCCGTTAAATCCTGCTGTCCTCAGAAACCTTCGTGTATTCAGTGTTTTTTGTATGTAGGCTCAAATTTAGGTGTCATGATTTTTCCTGAGGTTTAGGAAATCATTAAGGCCATGTTTCCTTCAAGCCCAAGAAGCTAAAAGTCTGGTCACTAGGGAAAAAGGCATGCCTGGAGTAAATTAGAAAATCAGCCAGTGGGTTCCAGTTCTGTGTTCTCAATTAAAAGGGAAATCATAGAGAAAGCAGCGGGGTGAGGTTAGGGAAAGAATGCCAGACTAGGAAAAAGGAGATCTGAATACTATTCCCGACCCTATCACTGACTAGCTGTATTTTAATGGCCAAGACCCTGACTTTCCTCATCTATGAAATGAGGGTGTTGATTAGATGTTTTTTAAGGCCCCTTCACTGTCTAAAATTCTATGGTTTTACTGGTGTGAGTGAAAGGCTCTCCATCTGAATAAAGGCTCAGCTTCAAACGTGGGTGATTTATGGGAGGTATGTCAATGTAACTTTGGGCTTTATCACATCACAGTCAGAAATAGAAGGGCCTTAGAGATTATCAAGTCCATCCCTATCAATTAATAAATTCAGTGAAACTGAGGTCCTAAGGAAGGGGGTGAATGTTTAACACCTGTCTCTCTGGGGGAAAAAAGTTCAAACAACACCTTTGAAAGTTTAATCTGCATTATTACCATTTTCTATAACTTTCTTAAGTCTAGGAAATGAACAAAGCAATAAATGAAGCCCTTATTTGTAGTATTTGCAAATGTCTATGGTGTAAATGGTCATGCTGAAAATTTAACAAAGGGTTTTCAGACCCACTTCCAGCATACTGCTGCTTAAGGTCACACAGATAATTAACAATAGATTTAAACTCAGTTCTTCTCATTCCCCCTCAACAAGTTAGAAATATCTCCTTGGAATGGAATTATTACTTGGCTATGGATATAATATTTTGGTTTCAAAACACATGAACATCATGAACAATATTTCTTGAATTCTTTTAACATTGTTGCATCTTTGTTATTGCCAAATTTTCTTCAGTTTCTGAATTTTTGTGTTCCAAATATTATTTCTACTTTAAAAGCTTCCATGTCTTTGGTGAGAATGTCAGTCAAAAATTATAAGTTCTGTACTCTGTGACCTTTATTATTTTTACTACTGCATTTATTAAGCTCTCTAGTTTCCTTTTAAAAACTATTTTTCACTTAATAGCATTTTATTTTTCCCAATTACATATTAAAGTAGATTCCCACATTTATTTCTGTAAGATTTTGAGTTCCAAATTTTTCTTCCTTCCCTATCCCTTTCCCAGGACAGCATGCAATCTGATATAGGTTATATAGTTCAATCATGTTAAACATATGTCCACATTAGTCATGTTGTGAGAAAAAAATAAGAACAAAAGGGAAAAACCATGAGAAAGAAACAAAAAACAAAAAACAACCCCCAAAAGTGAAAATGCTATGCTTCAATCTACATGCACATTTCATAGTTCTCTCCCTGGATGTGGAGAGCATTTTCCATCATGAGTCCTTTGAAATTGTCTGAATCATTTATTGCTGAGAAGCAATCATTACAGAAAGTTGCTTTTACTGTGTATAATATTCTGATTCTGCTTACTTTACTCAGCATCAGTTCATGTAACTCTTTCCAGGTTTTTCTGAAATCTACCTGCTCATTATTTCTTATAGCACAATAGTATTCCATTACATTCATATACCATGACTTTTTTTTAGCCATTCCCCAATTGATAGGTATCCCCTCAATTTCCAATTCTTTGCCATCACAAAAAGAGCTGCTATAAATATTTTTGTACATGTGGGCCCTTTTCTATTTTTATTTCTATTTTTATGAGTTCATTTCCAATTAAATTTGATTCCTTATACAGTCCTTTAATTCTTTCCTTCCTTCCTCCCTGCTTTCTTTATCTCCTCTATTCTTCCCTCCCTCCCTCTCCCTTCCTTCCTTCCTTCCTCCTTCTGGAATTTCTTAATGCTATTGTTCTATGACACCTAATGAGTCCTCAGAATTATCTATTTGACCAGGAAATTTTGGTTCATTTTTCTTCCTTTACGTCCTCAGAGTTTTTATTCATTCCCCCCACCTTTTCCTTCCAGCTTAACAAGCCTCTCTCCCAATTTATCTTCTTGTGAGCTGCTTTTTACTTTGGCTTTTCACCTTGATCTTTAGACCCTTCTAATTTCTGTTGTTTTTCTCTTAGTTGTCTCCAAAATCTTTGGTCCCTTCCCCTTTCCTTTCCTTTTCCTCCCCCTTTCTACACTGTTCTCCATAGCTAGACTTCCTTAGTTTCCTTTAGCTAATCCCTTTCCAGAGTAAATTGTAGCAGAAGAGAGAATTGTTTCAAATTCTAAATGTGGGGGGGGAGTGGAGAGGGATGGAGGGTTGAAGAGAGAGAGAGAGAGAGAGAGAGAGAGAGAGAGAGAGAGAGAGAGAGAGAGAGAGAGAGAGAGAGAGAGAGAACGCGCGCGCAAGTAGTTTTGTTGGGGAGCCAAGATAATAGACCAAGTTAGATTATACCGGAATTCTCGAAGTAGTCCCTTGAACATAAGAGTGAAAGGTCAAATTTGGGCTTTCATGTAAGGAATATGAATTCAATCCTCAAAGCTCTGAGCTGGCATTATCATCAAAGAGATATGAAGTACAGAAATTGATTTCCAGCTACTTCAGTTTCATAATCTGAGCACATATTCAGTATCACTGGAAATGATACCTCTACCTTGTATCTCTGAAGTCTCCAAGGGGCTCAGGAGTTTTATAGGTTTCATAATTGTTTGGAACAATGTGATTATTCCTCTTGCTTTTTCTTTGAGGGAAGAGATGGTTTGAATAGTATTGGTTCTATTTCATTAATGAGGAGATTAACAAACAGCATTGCAAAGAGTCTTACCCAAGGTCATTCAATGAGTTGATGGGACAACCCCAAACTGAAATCTGATATTTCTACTACCAGAGGCTGTCAGAAATTCTTTTTTTTTGTCTATATGACTTGATACTTTGAAGAAAAAGTGAATAATTTAGTCAAAGATCCTATAGTTCTGTATACTCAATCCTTAACAGGGAATTCTGGCATGATTCTTTTGTTTCTCTATGATACTGAGTCAGAAGGTTGAATCGTGACTTATGTACGATCTTGTATGAACTTGATGTCACTGAGAACCTCAGTTTCTTCATCTGTAAAATGATGGGGTTGTAATAGATGTCTTCTACAATTCCTTCTGTTTTCAAATCTATGATTCTATAAATAGCCCTACACTTCCAAAACATTAATTGTGGAATGTAATGACTAAAGAATTCACATCAATTTACAAAATGAAAAAGAACCACTGTAATCAAATTATTTAAAAAATTATTTTTTAGAAAACTCTCAAACTAATTTAATAATTCACTTTTCAACCATTTTATGAATAAGTAAGAATGGTTAACAAGAAGTTTTCTTTTAATTTAAAAATAAGCTACTAAAATAAGCTACTAAAACATCTCTTCTAGACTAGATTAAAAACAAGTAGGGGGTTAATAACAGTATCAGGAGAATCCATGTAAAAACCTTATATTTGGAAAGTATTACTTCATGGCTTCTTTTTTTATTTTTCAAATCAACTGACAAATTGAAAAAATATTATCCCTATACTACGGTCAAGGTACTGTGCTAGGTGTTAGAGATACAGACACAAAAATAAAATAGTAAAATTATACATTTGAGAATTAAAAGGAACATCTTGTCTAACCCACAGGCCAAAGGAATTTCCAGTATGACAGTGGTCACACCTTCCCTTAGAGAGCAGAAGAGAAGAAGGCAAGAGGCTTATATTTTAGTTGGAAATAGGGAATGTGAAGCTTTCTCTTTCTCTACTCTTCTCCCATTACATATTCTACCTAAAACTGAATATCAGAAGGGTCATTTGTTTACAGAAAAATATTAATTTGCATAGCCCAGAGAGTCTTAGAGGTAGGGCTTGAACTTAAATCTTCTTGACTGACACATACTGGCCATGTGATCATGGGCAGGTTATTTACAGTAATCTCTCAGTGACTGAAACCATTTTCTTATACTCTTAAGTTTTAGATGAATGGTGAGTATTCATTGGTGAAATGAGTCTCAACAATGAGAGTTCTTTACATCATAGAATCATAGATTCAGATTAGAACAGATAGACAGATGAACAGACAGACAGAAAGACAGGCACAGACACATGGATGGATGAATGGATAGATGGATGGATGGATGGATGGATGGATGGATGGATGGATGGATGGATGGATGGATGGATGGATGGACGGACGGACGGATGGATGTTTCCTTGCTCTGGCTATCTTATAAGTCTAGAACATACTTCCTTTTTCATTGAAGCTTCTTAGAATCTGTACTGTCACGTTTTATATCAGGTCTTTCCTAATCCTCTTGCTCCCACACACACACACACACACACACACACACACACACAGAAAAAATCCTTGTATCTTGTACATATTTATAATATCCATATACATACAAATATTTGCCTCTCCTAATAGAATATAAGCTTCTTAGAAGCAAGGACTGTTTTTCTCTTTTTTTTATCCCCGGCCCCTAGCACACTGGTATAAAATGAGTATTAGATAGGTAGCTAGCTAGATAGCTACCTAGCTAGATCAATTGATCAGAATCTGTACTCCAAAAGGGCAAATATAGAGGCAGTATGGTGCATAATATATAGAGAATTGGCCCTGAAGCCATGAAGACCTGGGTTTGTGTCACTACTACCAAATACTGACTGTGTAAGGCTGGTTGAGTCATTACTTTTCTTTTCTTTTTTCTTTGTTTTGTTTATTTTGTTTTGTTGTTGTTGTTGTTGTCCTTGTTGGGGCAATGAGGGTTAAGTGACTTGCCCAGGGTCATGCAGCTAGTAAGTGTCAAGTGTGTGAGGCTCGATTTGAACTGAGGTCCTTCCTGAATCCAGGACCAGGGCTTTATCCACTGCACCACCTAGCTGCCCCTGAGTCATTGCTTTTGCTTTGTTCTCAGCAGCTCTTTCTGTAACTTGCAGAGAAGGTGCTGCATTGGAAGAAGGAGGTTCCTCAACGTAGAGTTTTCTATACCGAATTAATTTGTTAATAATGCATGTAAGGGGTGCAGTTAGATGGCGCAGTGATTAAAGCGCTGGCCCTGGATTCAGGAGTACCTGAGTTCAAATCTGACCTCAGACATTTGAGGTCAGACATTTGAGGTCAGACATTTGACACAGCCTACTGGCTGTGTGACCCTGGGCAAGTCCCTTAATCCCCATTGCCCCACAAAAAACAATCAAACAAAAAACCAAAAAAACAATATGTTGGGGATTTTAGGTTGTTATCAAAACAAAATATATTTAGGGGCAGCTAGGTGCCTCAGTGGATAGAGCACCACCCTGGAGTCAGGAGTACCTGAGTTCAAATCCGGCCTCAGACACATAACACTTACTAGCTGTGTGACCCTGGGCAAGTCACTTAACCCCAATTGCCTCACTAAAAATAAATAAATAAATAAATAAATAGTGCATGTAAGAAGGAGACTATAGGAGCAAGGGTGATAAGTTAGGTGTAGAAAGGGAAAGGGACTGACTGGAGCAGAAGTACAAGTAAAGTATATAAGCATTATTAAGTGTTTTTACATGATAATACAGTGTAGTGTTGGAAATACAAAAGAAACACCCAACCCCTGCTCTCAAGGAGCTCACAGTCTAATGGGGATGACCACCTTCAAATAACTATGTGCAAATAAGACAGATACAGGATATAGTAGGCAACTAGGTGGCACCATAGTACATAGAGTGCTGGGCCTAGAATCAGGCAGATTCATCTTCCGGTGTTGAAATCTGGCCTCAAATATATATGAGCTGTGTGACCCTGGGCAAGTCACTTAACCCTGTTTGCCTGTTTCCTCATCTGCCAAATGAGGTGGAGAAGGAAATGGCAAACTACTCCAGTATCTGTGTCAAGAAAACCCCAGATGGGGTTGATCTGGTCCATTTTTCCATTGTTATAGGTTTCTAGAACAGTGAACCCCTAGAAGGTGATCTCAAGTGTCCATTGAGTCTTACCACTGTACAAATTCTCCTATGGCATTATTCGGAGTTTTTTTGGAGTGATCGTCCATTGTACAAATTCTCATTAAAGCCCAGTTAGCCATTCAGGCCATTCATCTGAGATCAGGGTTCCGGAAAGTTAATGAGAACCCTAACCAGAACCTTTGTCTTTTCAGGATGATGCCGAAAAGGAGAAGACCACAGCCAAAGCCCTGGAAGATGTCAAGGCCAACTTTTACTGTGAGTTGTGTGACAAGCAATACCACAAACATCAGGAGTTTGATAATCACATCAATTCTTACGACCATGCCCACAAGCAGGTAAGTTGACATGGAGTGTAACTGCCATTTTTACTAACCAGTTCAGGCCTCCATCAAAGCTGGCAAACTTTTTCTTTATATGAAAATTGCTGAAGAAAACACTGTATACCTTTGTCTTAGAAACCCTGTTGAGTTTGATTTTTCTAATCATATGTCATGTTGGCTGACAAATGTTTTCAAATGGGATGGTCCTTTTGCAATAAGGTGTGATTTACAGAAGTCCTCAATAGACCCAACTAAAGAAATTTAGAATTTTAAGGTAGGTGGGATGATTCTTTGGTCCTTTTCATTAAGCCAGAGTTGTCAAATATGCAGTCCCTTCCCTTAAAGAATTTATCAAGGGGCAGCTAGGTGGCACAGTGGATAGAACACCGGCCCTGGAGTCAGGAGTACCTGAGTTCAAATCCGGCCTTAGACACTTAACACTTACTAGCTGTGTGACCCTGTACAAGTCACTTAACCCCAGTTGCCTCACTAAAAAAAAAAAAAAAAAAAAGAATTTATCAAGAGAAACATGTATAAACATTTAAAAAAAAATAGAGACTATGGGAGGGGGGGTGGAGAAGAGAGACACCATCATCCCATTCCACTGAAAAATAATCATCTTTGTTAAGTAAGAACAACATTTGATTGAATTAGTCAGTCAGAAATAAGAGTAAGCACAATCTATCTGCCTCCTTGAATCCACCCAACCTATTTAGGGGAGTGTGACATGCCCTGAGGAATTTGTGTAAATTTAAGAACTATCTAATAATCAGGGATTCTCTAGTAGAGGGAAGTAAAGACTTCCAGAGTTGAATCAGAAAGAAAAGGCCACCTAGCTTTAACCAACACAAAGGGAAAGAATAGGTAAGACTGAGCTAAGGAAGAGAAGGGGCATATTCGGCATTATCAACATCAGTTCTATGGATATCTCAGACCCAGGCTGACTCCACCAATTGTACCTACATAATTGGAGACTGATGGAAGTTAAAAAAAAAAAAGTCTCCTCTTTCTCCAGGTTTTCCTCTTGGTGCCTATCGATAGAGGTGGTAATATAATCTAATGCTTCCTATCCAAACATTCCCTGTAACATGAATTTTCCCTTAACCACAGAGAGGCCAGGGGTTATTTGTAGATATAAATGTATATTAATACAGAGCACCTAACCTCTGATCAAATGTTAGGAATTTTCCTGGAGGCTCAGAGCAATAACAATAATTTTTTTAAAAAATCTAAAATACACTCTAGAAAGCAAAAGAAGATGAAATCCCATGGGCCTAAGGGACCACTATATTGTCTCTAGGTTTAAAATAAGCTAATTATTATAGCAGAGTATTATCTAACAGAATATCTAATGAGGAGTAGAAAACACATGTCTAAATGAAAGGACAATTTCTTAACAACAGAATGAGGATTTTGGAAGGGAGAGCAGGATAAGGACCTCAGAAAACTGAAATAGGGAAAGGAATTTTAGTCCAGACAACCTAAAACTCAGAATAATGGAGATTCTGTGTGGAGCTACCTGGAAGAAGTTTGTCAGCCCTTCACAGATCCACTCGTAGTGTTGATTTGATTATCAATCCCTGAGCAAGAAATGAAAAGGAGGGAGTTCATGCATGTTCAGGGCAGAGGATGAGTTCCTAGTCCTTCTTTGTGCTCAAGGCAGGGGTCATTGTAGGCTTAAGACTTGGTGTCTTATAAAAAAGTGAAATCTGTTTGGAATACCCAACCTCAAATGACAGTTGCTGGCATTTCCAGTACAGAGCTATTGAAGCATTAGAGCATTTCATTCCTGATTTTTTTCCTGTGACCTGGGAAGGGAGAGGCTAGACGTGGACCACTCTGTACTGATCTAACTACTTCATTTCTCTTTCTTCCTCCAAGATTTTATCTAATGTTAAGTTAGGGAACATCTGGGGAATTATTTAGTAAGAAGTTTCTAACTTGATCTGAGATATGGAAGGGATTGAGAAAAAAAATCAGTATGGCTGCCTGGAGAATTCAGAGGATTCTTGTGACTAGATTACAGGAAACACAAAGGTTTGGTACCAAAATAATAGAAAGTCCTTAAAACTATGGACAAACCTTTTGAAGATAATCATGAGCTAGCAATTGCATGCTAATCTAGTCTGTATATTCAATTCAGCTTTGATTAATAGTACTACTACCTATTTCGACAGTATGTTAATGTTTGCAAAAAGCTATCCTTAAAACTGTGAGACGTAGGTAGCATGACTCTCATTTTCTCCAATATGGCCCCTCTTGTCTCCTGTGACCCTGCCATGCCTCTAGTACAGATTCTCATCCTCTGCTGTCTCAATGACTCCGACAGACTGTTGGTGGGTCTGTCTGTCTCAAGTCTCTCCCCACCCTAATCTAGCCTCCATTCAGCCACTAAAGTGATTCTCCTAAAACACAAGTGTGATCATATTACCCTCTACTCAATAAACTGCATTGGCTCCCTATTGCTTCCAGGAACAGATGCGAAATGTTCTGTTTGGCATTCAAGGCCATTCATAACCTAGCCCCTTTCTGCTTTTCCAGCCTTCTCACACCTTAACCCCTTAACCTCCAACCCCCACCCCAAGCTCCCACCCAATACATACTCTTCAGTCCAGTGACACTACCCTCCTGGCTCTTCCATGAACATGACCCTCCATCTCTCAGCTCTGGGCATTCTTTTGGGCTGCCCTTCCCCCCCATGCTTGGAAAGTTCTCCCTCCTTTGGTCCAACTACTGACCTCCCTGGCTTCCTTTAAGTCCCAACTAAAATCCCACCTCCTACAGGGAGCCTTCCCTAACCCTTCTTAATTCTAGTGCTTTCCTTCTTTTCATTGTTTCCTATTTATCCTATTTATACCTTGTTTTGTTTATATTGGTGTGTATGTTATCTCCTTCATTAGAGTGTAAACCCCTTGAGGTCAGGGACTATCACTTAACTACTTTTGTATCTTCAGTGTAGGCACAGACACTGATAAATGTTTGACACCTGATAAATGTTTACTGAATTTAATTGAAGTGGGTAACTGGGATGCAAACTCATATTAAACACAAGGGTTTCAAGGATTTTACTTCAGTTTTTTTAAAAAAATAGTTTTTATTATAATTATAGATTGGATACATAGAAATCATTTTTTTATTTTTGGAAGTTATAGCTTTCACTTTAAGCAGCTGGTACATTTAGTAATCCGATACTAAAAATTGATTTTTTTTGAATTTTATGCGGCTATGAACCCAGGTTATGAAGTTTCACAAGGAAAACAAAAGGATAAAGCCTAATTTTTGTTGGTCCCTCTACAAATTGCAAATACTTTCTAAGTAGTCCCTTGGTTTTTTAGCTCTTTAGTGTGAGTTCTTCATTAAATTAATTCACCTGTCAATATTGCACTCTATTATTAAAGAAAACTGAACTTGTATATAAATTAAAGGAACCACCTGGAAAAAGAACACTTGGGTAACTATTAACACAGTTAACATAACAATAAATATTAATTCCTTACGAGGCAACCTACAAGCCATAAAGTTCTTCTGAGTGTAACTACAAATCTGGATAATGCTCAAACAAATCGTCACCATACTCAGGAGTGACAGAAGTCCCTCTCTGCCCAGTACAAAGTCTGCTTCATCTCAAATTAGAAAAATCAACTGCCTCAGCTCCTGTTCAATTAGTATCTAAAACTGTCTGTCATAATACAGAATCCATTCACCTTCAGCTTCTCCACATATGAAGCTAATCCCTATAATCTCCATTTGACTCAGAAAAGGATTTGTTTTCCCTCTCAAGTAGTTCATTTCTGTGTCAGGCTTCTCTCAAAATTCAAACTGGTCCATTCTTAAAACATGTGTTCTCCCCATGCTGGTCTGCTTGGAAAGATTTAGCACAAAAGAGGTCCTGTTTCAGTGTACTGATTCCAGGGGAGAGTGACCCATGACCTGGAGGAGGAATTCAGTCCCATGAACTGGGATAAACTGGGGGGTTTGGAATTAGTTCATGATTTCTGTTGTCATTTATTATGACTCATTTTGAGTTGAGACACGACCATGCATGATCTTGTCTCCCCCGGTTGATGTCTGGTTCAGTGTTTGAATCAGAGAGGTGTATGAGACTGTCTTGAGGCTGGACTATCTTGCCTTTGTATTTCCATTTAAAACAATAGCAATGGATGAACAGATTATATAGTGAAACTGAATGGCTCTGTCTCTGATCTGCTTCTTGGCTCTGCAGCTGGTATATAAAGCACAGGCCTCTAACAAATCAGAAGTGATGGAGCCTGTTATAATCTGGAACCCTACCCTGGGATGCCTCAGTCTGGAGGTGGGGGGGGGTGTTTTGCTCCTTGTGCCTCTATGGCCTTTTAAAGTGAAGGACTAGGAAGCTTCATCTTAGAAGGTATAAGGGCGTGAAAGGTTCTGTATCTAAGTCTAGGATGGGGTTACATGAACAAAGTGTCTTTTCCTAGTATTAGGAGTCTTGTTTTTTTTTATTCATTCAACAAATATTTGTTGATTGTTTACTATAGTCAAGGCACTATACTAAGCAAGGTAAAACTATCTCCTTTAATTTGGCTCTTGCTGTACTATCAAATTGGCTTTCAATTGATTCAAGGGGATAAGATGGGTTGAATTATAATTTGTGCTAATTAGGTAAAAACCAATTGATGGAATATTGGTAGTAAAGATGATCCTTTGGTTATAGAAGTTAAACTCTCACTTGCCGCAAGAATTCCTTGTACGTCATCTCACTTCTGCTCGAATACTTCTAGCAATGAACACCTTACCATTGGAAAGGCTAACCCATCCCATTACTGGGAAGCTTTAAGGGACTAAATAAAAATGGAAGGGAGGGAGGGAACAAGGAAAGAAGGAAAGGAGGAAGGAAGGAGGGAAGGAAGGAAGGAAAGAAAAGGAGGAAGGGAGGAAGGAAGGAAAGAAAATCTAAAGTTCTTTTTTTGCTACCTAATACAGTGTCACAAAAGCTTAGTGTCACAGAGCTTTTAAACGTCAGAGGCAGGATTCTAATGTAGGTGTCCCACTTGCAAATTCATGAATGTTTCTAGGTGGTACAGTGGATAGAGTACTGAACTCGGAATGCCGGGTCTTGAATTCAAATTTTGCCTTAGATACTTATTAGCTGTATGATCCTGGACAAGTCAGTTAACCCTGTTTGCCTCAGTTTCCTCATCTGTAAAATAAACTGGAGAAGGAATGGCAAACTACTGCAGTATCTTTGCAAAGAGAGCCCCAAATGGTGTCAAAAAGAGTCACACACAACTGAACAACGACAACAACAACAACAACACAAATAAGACAGTCTGGAAAGCTAAAAGAAATTGTGAAGTTTTGGGTTTTTTTGTTTGTTTTCTTAGCATACTGTCTTACATACAGTAGACAACCAATCACAGTTTTTGATAAAATAAATGAATCACACTACTAGTTGTCAACATATTTTCCACTTAGCCTTAGACCAGGAAAAATAAGCATCTACTGCTAGTACTTGGAGCAGGGTTCATAAGCATGCCTCTGGTCCCTATGAATTTGGATGTTACTTTTAGTCTCTTCCTTCTGATTGCTTTCTCTATGTGTGAAACGAAGGTGGAACTATGAGAAATCACCAAATATAGTCCTAGAGATGAAAATAAGATCTATTATATTTGTTCATGCCCTGAACTATTTCTTCTTTTAAGTAGACAACTGGTTCAGTTTCTTTTTTTTTTTTTTTAAATCTCCTACATTTTTCTAGTAGATCCATCTTTGGATTTTATTAGATTTGTTCTTTTGGTATCCCAATTCCCTCACTAATATATTTCTGTTATACAATTAAACATTTATTATTTTAAATTTTCCCTGGAAAACATCATCTAATATTAGTGATCCCATTGTTTATACAGTATTTTGGATATATTCTATTTTCTTGCATCCTGAAGATATTTAAAAAATCTTTGCCTATGATTTTTCTTTACTCTGTTCCATTCTATGTTGTTTTTAACCCATTTCCCAGTTATCTCATACCATATTGACTTTTGTTTTGTTACAGTTCCACAATGCCTGAATTGAATAGTATATTAGTCCTTTAAAACATAAGAATAGTACCTCTCCTATCATTGTTTAAGATTAGTGATGTTTGTATCCTTCTTCTATGATCCTGCTCCTTAAAACTTAAAAGTTTTGAGGCAGCTAGGTGGTGCAGTGGATAGAGCACCGGCCCTGGATTCAGAAGGACCTGAGTTCAAATTCGGCCTCAGACACTTAACACTTACCAGCTTGTGTGACCCTGGGCAAGTCACTTAACCCCAATTGCCTCACAAAAAAACAAACAAACAAACAAAACCTTAAAAGTTTTGAGTACTTATAGGGTGTAAGGATCTGGAAGAAGTCCGTGATGATCTATATAAGGTGTTCAGTCGGGTAATAAAACTACAATAATGGAATGAACAGAACCCAACTATTATAAGCCATAAACCCTTCAGTGATATAGTTTGGTGCTAAAAGTGGAAGAGGCAACAGGAAATGTGTTAATACCCAATCAGAGAAGCTCAGATTCAGAAAAACCACAAAGACCATTTAGCTTGTGATTGATCTAGGATCCTCTCTCCAATGTCTTCACCAAACAGTCTTCTAGTTTATTTTGAAGAGTTTAGTAGAAATCTAAGAATGGAATAGCAAGACAGCAATATATCAAAGCCGTTTATATTTTGCTGCCAAGTTAGTAAGACAATGAGTGAGAAAGAAGAGATCACAGTTAGCTAAAGGTAACACAGGAAGCCTTCATGGAAAAGATGGAAATTGAGCTCAACTTTGAAGGATGAGTAAGATGTGGATAGGTGAAAATTTGGGAAAGAATTCAAGATAAGCAGCAACATAGGCATGCTTCTGCCTTCAGTCTAACAAGCCTACCTTTGAGAATAAAGGTGGGGGGAGGGAAATCAGTAGACTATTAACAGTGTTTCTAGTTGAACATCTATTCCTGAACCAAGTCTGTTAGCTACCTTGTAGTGATAATCCCCTCTTCATCCACCTTTTGCTTCCAATGTAAATGAACATATGTTAGGTTCTGGTTTTGAATTGTTTTCTTTACTTTATAGTAGGTGCATTTCTATTGGCTTTTCTGAAGTCAGATTCATTTGCTCTTAATTTACTATAGGTTCACTTGCTTTGTCCTCTCTCCATCCCCCGTGTATTTACTAGATGATACCTTTGGCTGGGGGTGGAGGGGAGAGGAGTGGAGGGGACAGTGGTAGAAAATAATTTCTTCCTTAAGTCTTTAAATTTATGTATTCTGTCCTTCTCTATAATTGTTTTATCCCACTGGATTTCAGGAAGATAAGCTTTCAGTCTTCTGAAATGTACTTGACGGAATTGCTTTAAAGCAAATAATGGGCTCTCCTTTGTTTTGTCCATTTCTATTAGTGTCTTGATCTTGATGACAAACTTACTTAAATTGCCATTGCTGAGCCATGCTATGTCATCTTTTTTCTTCTTTTCATCAATTGCCCTTTTCCAAGAAGACAATGTTAAATTAAAAAAGATTCTTAGTTTATACTTGATTCTATGATGAAGAAAAGGAAATAAAGTGCTGTGCATTCCCTCCTGTTAAGGATTCATCCCTGAGGTAAATTAACAATGAACTCTATGGAGATAATCCTTCAGTGGGGGGCGGGAGGGGGCAGAAGAAAAGGAGAAATCATCTTTTAAGGGGAGGTAGTCCTCTCTAGCGAGGGTTTCCAACTTTTTGCATTATAAAATTAAGTATTTTATGACAGTGCATAGGACAAAGTGCTAAATCTGGATTCATGAAGACCTGGGTTTTAGTCTGATTTCTGAGTGGCTCTAAGAAAGTCATTTAACTTCTCTTTACCTCATTTTACATATAAGGAAAATGAGGGAACTGAACTCAATGACTTCTCTCATTCTTTCTTTTTTTTTTGAAGGGCAATTAGGGTTAAGTGACTTGACCAGGGTCTCACAGCTAGTTAAGTGTCAAGTGTCTGAGGTCAGATTTGAACTCAGGTCCTCCTGAATCCAGGGCTGGTGCTTTATCCCTGTGCCACCTAGCTGCCCCTCACTGACTTCTAATACATATTTTAGCTCTGAATCTCTGACCCTAAGATTCTAAGTTTCTTTGGAGATTTTTGCACACCCAAAATATATCTTACTGATTCCTGAAATTCCACCATCAGTGATTCATTTCTTGGTGTTTATCCTTCCTACAAAGTTCTTTTTGATAGCACTGTTGCCCCCTCTTTCCTCTCTTGGCTTCTGAGACAATGCACCATCCTGGTACTCTTTCCATTACTTTAACCCTTCTTTTTGTATCTCCTTTTGTTACTTTATCCTCTTCCTGACTCCATAATAGTGAGACAATCACATCTCTCCAGATCCTGATTCAGTACATCTTCATATATTGAAATAAAATGGAAACTGTAATGGATGAGTCACAGTTATCTTAAGGGATCAGGCAGCACCAGAGAGGTAACATTTGGCTGGGGGAGGGCACATATCCCAGATTTCCAAAAAAAGAGTGAGAGAGGAAGAGAAAGAGAGGAATATTTTCAAGTTATATTTTTAAAAAATATTTTGTGTTCGTGTAAATTATGACTCTTTCTTAGGCCATTGTCTTACTCTTTCTTTCCTATTTATTCTTCATCCTTCCTTCCTTCCTTCCTTCCTTCCTTCCTTCCTTCCTTCCTTCCTTCCTTCCTTCCTTCCTTCCTTCCTTCCTTCCTTCCTTCTTTCTTTCCTTCCTTCCTTCTTTCCTTCCTTCCTTCCTTCCTTCTTTCCTTCCTTCCTTCTTTCCTTCCTTCCTTTCTTTTTCTTTCTTTCTTTCTTTTTCTTTCTTTCTTTCTTTTTTGCAGGGCAATGAGGGTTAAGTGACTTGCCCCAGGGTCACACAGCTAGTAAGTGTCAAGTGTCAGAGGTAAGATTTGAACTCAGGTCCTCCTGAATCCAGGACTGGTGCTTTATCCACTGTGCCACCTAGCTGCCCCACTCCTATTTAGTCTTAGCTTTTTTCCATTTTCCCATATGGGGAATATTCTCAGTGTTATCAGTGAAACTTGAGCCTATAACTTGTTACCAACTCTATTCCACTCACCCTCATGAAGAAGGCAAATAAGGTGTATTAGAGTTAGACAATAGAAATATAGATTGAGATATTCCACTTTTAGAAAGACATGAACTTTTTTTTATCCTTCTACCATGGGGATGGATTATGTTGATTCATGCTGTCCCACCTGGAGCCCTAGTGACTAATGGCATAAAATGTAAAGAGGGTTGAGTATGCAGTGTATTATTGGGAAATGGATTATGCAGTCTTCTCAGCAACAGACCCCTTCTGAGCTTTCATACATTGGTTGTCATTGTTGAATGACACAGTGATAGCCACTGTAAAAATTATGGTCATCTATGCTACTTTTGTGGTGGCTGAGGGGAAACCATATAAATTCTTTATCATTTCATAGCCCTGTGTAGCTTGCAGATGTAAATCAAATAACTGTATTCTTATATGGACAGGGCGGAAAAGCTCTGTTGGTGATGCTCGGGTTTTAGGAGCCTGTGCACATAAACTTTGGTAGTGTTATCTCTGAAAATAAAAGATAGAAGCCTGTGCTCCAGCTAATGCCAAGTCATTGGCTAATGATCAGTATTAACCCCCAAATTGTCTAATGTTCAATGAGAAGAAATGTGTGAGAAAACATACACCTCAGAGTATCCCAATTGATTTTCTGATTTTCTCTGGAATCACTGGTTTGATCAATTGTTAAACTGTTTGCATTTCAAGGAAGATTTTCCTGTGTTCTTGACACTGAACATTTGAGCAATGATTAAACATTAACCTAATGTAGAACAAATTTTCTCTCTCTCTCTCTCTCTCTCTCTCTCTCTCTCTCTCTCTCTCTCTCTCTCTCTCTCTCTCTCTCTCCCTCTCTCTCCCTCTCTCTCTCCCTCTCTCTCTCTCTCTCTCTCTCTCTCTCTCTCTCTCACACACACACACACACACACACACACACACATGAGAATGCCTACAGTCATATATCTCTCTCTGTGTAGTGCAATCCAATTGCAATAAGCTCCAAGGCATTTTTCACATTCTGTAATAGTATGAACCTTTGCTTTATTCATATAGTAGTTTAAATGAGTGGGCAATCAGCTGGGGTAAAGATAATGATTCACAAGCATCAGACCCCATCCCTTCTAGTGCCCTGAAGACCGACCATACTGAAGTTCTTCTATCTGCTGATTTCACTGAAGCAAAGTGTTTATTAACAAAAAGAAATGTGTAGCTTGATTTGTGAGAAAGCAATTAAAAATGTCTTTTTCCATACAAAGCTTTTAAAAAGTGTCATGCAGATACATTTTGTAATGTTATGAGTTATACATTAACAAATATATGTCATAGATACACATATGTAACATATATTAAGCATATTGAGTAATAATTAATCAGACAATCTCAAAAGTTGAAAGCAACTTTGTAATAATGATAGCGCTTAGCATTTATATAGAACCTACCATATGGCAGTCACTCTGCTAAGTACTTTACAAATATTATTTCATTTGCTTTTCACAACCTTGGGAAGTAGATATCATTAATAGTATCCCCATTTTATGATTGAGAAAACTGAAGCAAATATAGGTTAAGTGACTTGCCCAGGGTCACGCAGCAAGTAAGTTGTCAATTTTTGTTTTGGTACTTGTCCTCCTATGGGAAAAAACAAACAAACAAATAAACAAAATCAGATCAGAGAACTGCTATGGAAAAACAGTACCTGTTTATGTGTCCCAAGAACAGGCAGGCTTGAATCGTGCAGGGACCCCTTCCAAAGAAGGAGCTCAAAGATTCCCTATTTCTGAGGGTATATAAGTTCTCTTTGTTCATTGGTTACAGGGTGTTATCAGTTTCATTAGCATGATACAAATCAACTTAAAAGCCAATACTGTGACAAGAATAGACATAATACAAATTGGTTTAACAATTTCAGTTATAACAAGTATGCAGGAAATAAAGAAACACTATGATAAGATAACATGATTCCAAAAAAGTAGTTTGGCAAGGATGAAGATGCCCAGATGTCTCCACAAGGCAGGGACTTACTATTCTGGGGAAAGAAATCACCAGATAGGGACTGATCTGCTAGCTATCTGGGTTCAGTTTGGAGTTCAGTCAAAGGGCATTTTGCTCCTATTAATCCAGAGTTTCATAAAATACTTTTGGATAACAAGGCAGCTCCATCAAATCCAGGTGGTTCATAATTCTTATTAATACTGTCAAGGCAAGATTTGAACTCAGGTGTTCCTGACTCTAGGCCTAATGCTCTATCCACCACATCATCTAGCTGCCTTCTATTTCTGTGTTCAATCTCTACATCCTCTCTGGGATCTACTTGAACTTTCTTTGCTTGAAGACCTGTACTGTACCCCATGGTGAGTACTTAATAAATCCCTGTTAACTGACTGGTTGACTCTCCTCCCAAGGCAGCACATCCTACTCTTTGTTGTTGTTGTTCAGTTGTGTCCAACCCCCCATTTGGAGCTTTCTTGGCAGAGATACTGGAGTGGTTTGCCATTTCCTTCTCCAGCTCATTGTACAGATGAGGAAACTGAGGCAAAGAGGTTTAAGTGACTTGTTCAGGGTCACATAGCTAGTAAGTATCTGAGGCAAGATTTGAACTAAGGTCTTCCTGAATCCAGTCCTGGTGCTCTATCCACTGAGCTATCTAGCTGCTCAAATCCTACTTTTGGACAACATTGATCATTAGGAAATTTTTTCCTGATACCAAATTGAACTTTTCTTCTTTGCAACTTTTCTTGTATTCAAGGCATCTATATGAATTATTGGTATTCTCACAGTGCTATATAGTTCACAAGTATAAACCAAATAACTATATTCATACAAGCACAGTGGAAAGGGATTATATATAACATTGACAAAAGTCAGGCCTTAGTGAATAGAACATGGTATCTGGAGTCAGGAGGCTTGGTCTGAATTTTGGCTTTAACATTACTAGTTGCTTGGCTATGAGCAGACAAATTCTATAAGTCTTAGTTTCCTGATTTGTAAAGTTTTCATCATCATCATCTCATGATGTTGTGAAGGAAACACTTTGTAAGCCTTTAAGTGACATACAAATGTGAGATAGACACCTACCTGCAGTAGGTTTCCTTCTGGTTTCCAATATTATACTTACCGTAGAGAAACAAAGAGAAGAGTTGTCCAGTACTGGACAACTTCTGACTTTTTGGCCAGAATCGAGGGTAGAGCCCTTCAGTAATCTTAAATATCCCAAACAAATATATTACATAAATATTGCAATACTCCAAGGCAGCTAAGTGGTGCTGTATTTAGAGCACTGGGCTTGGAATCATGAAGATCTGAGTTTAAATCCAGCATCAGACACTTAATAGCTGTGTGACTCTGGTCAAGTCACTTGGACCTTTGTTTGCCTCAGTTTCCTCATCTATAAAATAGGGGTAACACCACCACCTACTTCACAGGGTTATTGGGTGGATCACATGAGATATTTGTAAAAAAAAAAAAAAAAGCTCTTCACATAAGTGCTTGCACACAGTAGGTACTATACAGAGACATACCCTTCCCTTTCCCTAGCCCCATACCCCAGTGGATGTGTGGTCTCCCTGGCATGAATATTCCTTTCAATGATATACAAATTTCAATCTAACTGTGCTTAAACATCTTGTACAAAGCCTCCATAATTGCCTATTATTGTCCTTCTGATGATCTCTCCAGGTCCCTTCCACTACAATGAGTTGTGTGTGTTTTGGAAAATTCCTGACTAATTTGACCACATTAGACCACTAAACCTGATAAAGTGAGCCTTATTTTGGGCCTGAGTTATCCAGTTTGCAAATCTGCATGTAGTTATAGACAAGGCTCCATCCAATGTGCTTAAGTCCTTCCTTGAATTCCTCTCCATCAAAAGGAGAGCAATGAAATGGGAGGACTGTGCATGCATTATCCCTCTCTCTTGTGACATGACTGGCTCAGCATCTTTTTCAATAATACATTTCTTTGATGACATCCTTTTATAACATTTTTCCTAAGTTATTCTTTCTTTGTGATATAGGGCCATCTGCTTATGACTATCATTCATATTCCTCTGTTCACCCTTTGGGTGATCCTCAACTGAAGGAATATCCATGAAATTATAGCAAATTCAATTTTAAAATAATGCAGTCTTGAAATTAGATTGTACTCTGCTTAAGGAAAAGGCAAGTGATCACTTTGTTAGAGGAAAAATATATATTCTTGACAAAGCATCTATGATAGAAATTTTACCATTCTTTTTCTCTTCCCAGGTTGACATAATGTTTGATAGTTTTCTAAAATCAGGGACTAATTTTCTGAATGTTTGGGCATGGAGTTTATTAGTTTAATAGTGCTATCTGGTGATTTTCTTTGCTTTCCCATGAAATAATTGTATGTAATATAGCCATGTTTCAGTAGCAGAAACTGAATTATCAAAAGCCATCGAACACAGGCTTATGTCTTAAGGCAACAAATTCCAATTTGAAATGTCAACCTGCACAATCCTTTATTTTAATGCCACAAGTCTATGAAGTCCAGTGGGCTTCATTAAAAACTGCTATGCCAGGTGCCCTATGAGTGCATTCCTACTTTCTGATCCCAGTAAGCAAAGAAGACAAATTAGTAGTATTCATCTTTGGAAATTGCATGTTGTTTAGAATAATGAGATTCCTTTAATCATTAGTACTTAAGAAATCTCTAGGAAATAATGCAGAGATTCCTTTAAATTTAATGGCTAGATAAGCTAAATTTGTCATTAAATGTTAGTTGAAAAGACTTACACTTGCTATTCTTTAAAGTGAATGCTAATTAACATGCAAATGAGCAATTTAACCCCCTTTAAATTGGAAAAACCCAGGGGACACTTAATTTCATAGTTGTTAATGATGGCCCAATGATTGTAAGACAATTCTTACTATTTCATTATGCAAGGAATTACAGAAATGCCTATAGGATCAGATTGGAGCATTTTAAAATAGAGCCTGAATCACACACGTCTGTCAGAAGAAAGAATATTTTCTGTTCGTTTTTCTGCCACTCAACATTCTGCTCTGCTCAGAGCCCACCAAAGGCTAACCTAAGCTGCTGAATTTTTGCAGCATGTCTATGGAGTGAGGCCCTGCTGACAGGCCTGACTTGGTCACAGATTATGATTTTTTTTTCCCCTTGATAAGAGCAGAGGCAGATAAAGATCCTGTCCTAGTTTTCTTGCTCTATATACAGGACCAGCTAATACCTGTTTCAGGTATTGCCTTGAACGTGTCCCAGAGATTATTGAGGCCTAGGGTTTAGACCTGGATGGGACCTTGATTCAATTCAAACCAACACACATTCATTCATCACATTATTATTATACTATATGAATACGCACAAATATATTTATATGCATATATAATTTATACTCTATATCATATGTGAACACAGTTTATATATCATGTTATATCATGTTATACCATGTATACCCAAAAGAAGAGTGTTTCTGAGAGTCCAGGATCAGAGGGGAATAGAAGTCTGGCAGGGGTATAGCTCCTGTTGATAGAAACTCTGGACATTTGCTTGGGTCTGCATAGCCCACTGTCCCACAAGCCAACATGCACTTTGGGTGATGAGTTGGAGATAAACTACGCACTGCAGTGCTATGCTAAGGGGAAGTTCATATACTATTGATAGAATCCCTTTACATTAATGTAGAGGGGAATTAAATAGGCCAGAGTCTCATGGCATCTCAGAGCTGGGACCATTTCCTCCCTCCCCTTCTTTCTGTGGATGAACAGAGAAAAGCATGAGAATTGTATTTTCAGCTGGCATGGCAGAGGGAAGTCTAGTAATTATTCCCCTCATCATTAATCCCCTTATGTAAACACCTGCTCTTCCACAAAATCCTGTGTTAACTAATTAAAGCATTTTTATCTCATTACTTATAATAAAGTAGAGATTGGTAGCACAAGAATAAAAACATTCTCCATGAAACTGAATTGATAGCTACAGGATAAATTTGAGTTACATAATGCTAACATTTACCAGTGGGTGCCTTGCAGACTTTTCTAGGATGTGTTAGGTGCTTTAAGTTTCTAGGTTCATCAGTTAATGAAAACAACAAGAACTACAACAGGAACATCTTGTAAGTGAATAAGGTTGTTAAGGTGAGAAGCAGTGTGGTACAAGATAGAAGGTCAATCTTGGTGTAGAGAGTAGAGAGCCAGGAGGAAAACTGAGTTCAAATCCTGCTTCTGATGCAGACGAAGACATTCAAGACAATGTCCAGTTGTCTGGATCTATATCTTGCCACTGGATCCAAATGGCTCCAGAGGAGAGAATAAAGCTGGTGACTTTGCACAGCCCTGCCTCACTTAAATCCAGTTCATTGCAAGTTATGACATCACCTCCCAATGTTGTTATCCTCTTCAAGAACATAGCTTCTTCTTTTTTCTTTTTTTTTTGGGGGGTGGGGCTGGGAAATGAGGGTTAAGTGACTTGCCCAGGGTCACACAGCTAGTAAGTGTCAAGTTTCTGGGGCCACATTTGAACTCAGGTCCTCCTGAATCCAGGGGCAGTGCTTTATCCACTGTGCCACCTAGCTGCCCCCAAGAACATAGCTTCTTAATGCTCCTTTGTTGTTTAGTCATTTTTCAGTTGCATCCGACTTCCTATGACCTCTTTTGGGGTATTCTTGGCAAAGACACTGGAAGAGTTTGTCATTTCCTTCTTCATATCATTTTACAGATGAGGAAACAGAGTCAAACAGAGTTAAGTGACTTGCCCAGGGTCACACAGTTCATATATATCAAGCCAGATTTGAACTCATGAAGATGAGTCTTCCTGATTCTGAGCCCAGTGTTCTATCCATTTTACCACCAAGCTGTCCCTCACTGCCCCAGGCAATTCTTTAAGACTATGTGCTGTAAATGACTTACTGGGAGGAAATGAAGTGAAATTGAAAGAGTATTTTTTTTTCTTAAGTCAAAGTATCTGGGTTCAAAACCCACCTTTGGTGCTGACTACCTGGCTGACCTTGGGAAAATCAGTTACTGCCCCTAACCCTTAGTTTCCTTTTTGATAAAATGAAAAGTTAGATTAGATAAACACTTAGGTCTGTTCCAATGGTAGCTCTATGATTCTACAATTGGTGGAGAGAGTTTCTACACCTGGAGTTCCACATATTGATTAAATTGCAGGTCCAGATATTTTTCCTCCCTGAAAAAAAATAAATAAAGGAATTGTCATAAATTACATAAAAACACCCACAATGGGGAGCAAGTATGTGCGATGAAAATACAGGGACTCTTTCTTCTGACATCCCATTCTATAACTGTAAAGACAAGGGGTGGAGGTAGAAGGAGGTGGTCTTTTGGAAAATGCTTGGGCTGGGGATGCAGGCTTTATATCAGCCAGGTTGTTAAGCAAAAGGGAAGTAGTCGTGGTCCTTAGTCAAGATTCTGTTGAAGTTTATACATAGTATATCTTGATTTTAGTACCCTAAATACATAGGGCAAACCAACCCTTTTGTGGTTGTAAACCAAGCTTCAAGAGCCTTAGGCCAAGTTCATTCAGTATAAAATGCTATAGCTGCTTTTCATACCACTGGGCATAAGAGATATAAATTAGAAAGTTTTCTTCATTGTATAGAGAAACATCTTCTCTTGGACCTCTTTTTAATTGCCTCAATGTATATTTTTTTAAAAAAAATATATTTGAAATCAGAAAAAGATGAGGATTGGCAGTGATATCTAATCAAACCATTTTGATCTGGTTGGAAATACATAGCATAGCACTTAGCTGCAACATAGCTAAATAACCTACTACACTTGGGAAGGTCGGAGCAGAATACACATCAGTATCTCATAATGATGCCTTGGATCATTGCTATTTTGCACACATGACTTTTTTAAAGAGCATATCATTATCCCAAGATGAAAGACCAGTAATGACGAGTTGATCCTGTTTTAAAAGTTGTTGCTATGAATGGCTGAACAGTACATGTGATGAAGGTTTACATCATAGCTTTCTGTCCTCAAAGATAGCTAGGTGGTTCAGTGGATGGAATGCTGAGCTTGGAGTCTGGAAGACTCATCTCCCTGAGTTCAAATCTGACCTCAGCTAATTCCTAGTTGTGCAACCCTAGGCAAGTCACTTAAAACTATCTCAGTTTCCTCATCTGCAAAATGGTCTGTAGAAAGAAATGGCAAACTATTCCAGTATCTTTGCCAAGAAAACCACAGGATGGGTCACAAAGAGTTGGACATGACTGATCAACAACATTCTGCATTCTCTCTTGCTTCCTGTACACATCCTGAGTTGAATTATAGTGAGACAATGGACTGTCTTATTATAGGAATGTTTTAGCTATAATGAAACATTGAATTCAGTAGCAAAATGAGCTCTGCAATCATGTTATGAAATATCCTCTACTGCAGTGGGATCTTAATTTTTTGGTGTGTTATAGACCCCTTAGTCAGTATGGAGAAGTTTATGGACCTCTCACAGAATAATCTTTGAATGCATAAAATAAAATAGGATTAGAAAGGAAGCGTAAAATAAAGATGCAATTTTTCCCCATCCAAGTTTGTTGTTCAAGTTGTTTCAGTCATGCATGATTCTTTGTGACTCCATTTGGAATTTTCTTGGCAAGGATACTGCAGTGATTTGCTATTGCATTCTCCAATTCATTTTACAAATGAGGAACCTGAGGTAAACAGGTTAACTTTCCCAGGGTAATACTGCTAGTAAATATCTAAGACTGAATTTGAACTCAGGTCTTCCTGATTCTAGGCTCTATACATCCAAAGTCATAGACCCCCTAAACTGTATCATCAAATCCATCAGGAATGCCTGGATTGCAGGTTAAATACTTCTGTAATGATGGATATATATTTTACACATTCCATCTACCTAGAATAAGATTGTTTTTTTTTTAAATTGGTGTCTTTTATTTTACATTGATTCTCTCCCTCTCCTGTCATCTTTGCCAATTTGTTAGGTGTGAGGTGAAACCTGAGAGTTGTTTTGATTAGCATTCTTTCTATTAACAATGATTTGGTACAATCTTTCACATAATTAGAAATCCCCTACTGTTCTTGAGAACTTTGTTCATGTCCTTTGTCTATGATCAAGAATAAAGAATGGCTCATGTTCATATAAATTCATTCAAATGTCCTATGCATCCTGGATATATGCAAAGATTTTCCCTCATTTGACAGTTCCTTTTCTTATCATAGACATATCAGTTTTATTTCTACAAAACCTTTTCAACTTCTTGTAATTGAAATGATCTACTTTACCTTTTGTAATTTACTCTGTCCTTTGTCTGATTAAGAATTTTCCCCCTCATGTTCCTACATTCCTCTTGGCAAATTTTCTCAGCACTTCTTGTCAAATAAACCTCTTTCTAACAGGTTTTTATTCTCCTGACTATCAAACAGTAGACTATTGGGTTCGAATGTTAGAATGATACTTTCAGAGGAATATTAGAGATCATATAGTCCAGAGGTGTCAAACACATTGTCCAATAGCCAATACTTCTGATTGGGCCCCAACCACATTAAGATGTATTTGGGAAATATTGAACAAAATAAATAAACATACAATAAAACAAATAATACAGGTTAAAGCTAGGTCAATATGAAGCCTTCAGGGACCCTTACATATAGAATAATGGCCTAGTTTCTGTTTCTCTTTGAGTTTGACATCACTGATCCAGTTCACTGCCTCTATTTACTCACTTGATTCCCCCTCCCCTTTGTTTAGCCAAATTCCCTTGAGTGATCCTGGATTTCTCTTTAGTGTACTTGAGTTTGATGCAAATGTCATATATATATATATATATATATATATATATATATATATATATATATACATACATACAGAGACATCTAGAGGACCACACCATCACCAGGGAACCCCCTCCTCTAGCTTTAGTATGCTTCGAAAATGTCAGTGAATACTTCCAATACTATTGAAGTCATTGTTGACATTTGTATAACACTTTAAAGTTTCCTAAGTCCTTTGAATAGGATCCTCACAATGAGCTTTTGAGGCAAGCACTACCATATTTACTGTCCCATTTTACAAATGTGAAAAATAGGCCTAGAGTGGTTAATTAAACAATTTGCTAATCAAGGCACGCACACAAAAAAACACAACAAGAAAACAAGAATCGATTGAGATAACCTATGTGAAACACTTTGCAAACCTCAAAGAATACTACATAAATGCTATCATGATTTATGACTATCAAGAGGTAATATTTAGACTTGGGTTTCTTCTGACCCCATTTCCCTATTGAGGGAATAATGAGGTCTGGGGTGTCTATAGATATAAAGTAGTTCTCCCAAAGTCACTCACATAGTAAGTAGCTAAACCAAGACTTGAACTCAGGTCTTTTGCCTCCAAAATCCTGCTGTAGTAGAGGCTTACAAGGTTGACTAGATATAAAAAGAGTACCATTTTAACATGACTTTGGGATACTTTGGGGCTTTCAGTATAATATAGGAAACGCTAAAGAGAGGTCCAGATGGCCTGAAACAATGAGATGAATTTAGGATTATAAGTAGTTGAGGAAACTTTAGAGTCAAATAGAAGAAAAATAGCCCTATTTTGTGCCAGAAATTTGCTAGATTGAAATACAAGTTTTTGATGCCTTTTATGTATTTTGTAATAATTATTTTAATATGTAATTCCATATTAGTTTAGGGAGAATGCATAGAAATGATCTTATGGCTCTCTTAGTCATAGTTCACAAAACACTCAACAAAGTTTGAGATGTAGGTGAAGTTGTTCCCTCACAACATACAGCTGTCCTTTTAAGGCACCTACTCACTCTTTTCCTTTAGAGTTAACTATTCCAAGGACTTGCTGCCTTTATGTAAGGTAGTCCAACTAGGCTTCTCCACTTTGGGCAATACCAAGTTCTGAGCTTTTCCTCTCATCAATTAAACAGTTCTTTGTTAAAATCCTTTCTGGGGAAAAGGGAGGAAAGGCTGTATAATCTGATATGCTAATTCAAGCTAAAATGCAAATGAATGCTAACCCAACATATTGTATTCTTCCTACATATTTCCTCAAGGAGTTAATACTGGAAATTTCAGGTAGGAAGGTAGGCACATAGATTTGTGAACTACAAAGACAATTTTTGTTTCTTTTCAATCACAACTTGTAGGCTAGCCCTGGAGGAATGGCAAAAGATAAGGAAAATACCCCTAGAGATTCTTTTGAGTCCAATAATTATATTCAGTTTAGATTTAAGAAAAAAAGAACATTTTTATCTTATTTTCATTGATGTATTCTATTTTTGAATATACTTCTTCCCCTTCCCTTCCCAAGTGAGCTATGTCTTGTAACAAAGATTAGCCAGCATATCAACACCATCGAAGAGATTATTCAGTATTCCACAACCATAGGGAGCTATACTTCCATACATCTACTGTGAAGGGAGGGAGGACAATTTTCTCAACTCTTTGTCTTTTTAATTATACAGCCTTCTGTTTTGTTTTTCTTTTTTGTGGTTATTCTTTCCATTTACATTATTATAGTTATTGCATGTTTCATTTTCCTGGCTCGGTTTAATTCATCCTGTATTAGTTTGTATTGATCTTCCCAAGTTACTGCATTTTATTAAAATGCCACAGTTTATTTAGCCATTTCTTGACTAATTCACATCTATATTGTTTTGGTGGTTTTTTGTTTTGTTTTGTTTAGTTTTTTAGGGGTTTTTTTGTTACTACCAAAAGATCCGCTATGAATACTTTGGTATATGTGGGATCTTGTTTTTCACATTTGATTTCTTTGGAATCTATGTGTAGTAATGGGATCTCTGGGTCACAGAGTATTATTATTTTAGCCACCTTAGGAAAAACAACAACAACATTATTTCAGGTTATATTTAAATCATTAGACCCAACCTGAGATGAAGAAAACTCAAGCATAGTCTAATAATTGAGCATAATAATGTAACAGAATAGCCCATTGGATTCCCCTTATTTCTACCACATTCTCACATCCAGCCTCTCTCTTTACTCATCTTGCTACCACCTTAATTCAGTCCCTTGGCCACTCCCTTCACCTACATTCATGTAAATCATCTCTGATTTTTTTTTTTTTGCTTTAACATATCTCCATTCCAGTTCATCCTTTACATAGCTTCCGGTGAAATTTTCTTTATAAAAAGGTCTGACCATACCACCTCCTATGGTTGAAAAATTCTTATAGTTTCTATTACCTGTATCCATGGTAACTACGTGGCACCTGGTGGATATAGCTCTGGTTCTAGATCCAGGAAGACTCATTTCTTGAGTTCAAATATGCCCTCAGATACTTAGTAGCTGTGTGACCCTGGGTAAGTCATTTAACCATGTTTGCCTCAGTATTCTCATCTGTAAAATGATCTGGAGAAGGAAATGACAAGCCACTCCAATATCTTTACCAAGAAACCCCCAAAATCGTGTCAGGAAAAATCAGGAATGACTGAAACAAATCAACATCAAATTGTGAGCAGGATAAAATATAAATTTCTTTATGTTCCCTTTAGAGATTTTCCCAACCTCACCCCTAACTACCTTTACAATCTCATTATATGTTACTCTCATTCTGGCACCCTATGAATCAGCCAAATGTGCTTTCTCTCTGGTTCTTGAATCTTTCCACTGGATGTCCACCATTCCTGAAATGCACCCTCTTCTCACCTCTACCCCACAGAATACTTCCTTTAATGTTTATCTTAGAAAAGCATCTCTTACTTGAAGCTGTTCCTGATCCTCCCAACTGCTACTGCCCTCTTCTCTCATTATTGTATTTATTTATATTTATTCTCTATATACTTAGACATGGACTTATATCCCCCATTTAAAACATAAGGATCTTGACAGTAGAGATAATGTTATTTGTTGTATTTATATTTCCAGCAAATGGCACATAGTTGGCACTTAATAAATGCTTGGATTCATTTGGCAAGTGTCTGTTATTTGGCCTTGTGCTAGGTCCTAGGGGCACAAAAACTAAACATGACAATTTTCCACTCAAGAGGAGCAAAGTTGACTTCAAAATACATATAGGACTTAATTACTAACTATTGACTTTGTTTTAAAATACAACCTCTGGGGAATATTAAATCAATTAATAAAAACATTTTAAACCACTGGCACATGCTATCCCTTCCTCCTTGTCACTGCTACTGATTTTCTAGGAAATCTAAAAGGAAGTTGGGATGGGGAAGGCTCTGCCATTCCCCTTTATTTTCTATTCAGTCAAATCTCATCAGTCAGATAAGTTCCTGGGGGTAAATGGGATGGCTAATCAGGCATTTAGGAAGGTATCTATTGAAACATAAATGGTTGGGGCAGCTAGGTGGCACAGTAGATAAAGCACCAACCCTGAATTTGGGAGGACCTGAGTTCAAATCCTCAGACAAATTGACACTTACTGGCTATGTGACCCTGGGCAAATCACTTAACCCTCATTGCCCAGCAATAACAAAACAAAAAACATAAATGGTCTTGCCATCTGCCTTGAAGCTGACCCTTCTTTTTATGTGTTGTCTCTCCTCATTAGAATGCAAGCTCTTTGAGAGAAAGGATGGGCTCACTTTTTTTGGTGTCATTCCTAGTGGTAGCCCAGTGGTTGGCACATACCATAATATATTCTTAGTAAATGTTCTCCCATTCTATTCCATTCCATTCTTCATCATTAAGGAGTAAGAGGAAAAGGAAGAGAAATTCACCTTTTAAAAATTAATAGGAAGGTGAACTGTGGGCCAAGGAAATGTTAGAGATAATTTCAAAGCTAGAGAAACTGAGGCCCAGAAAAGCGAAGGACCATGCTGAAGGTCCCATAACTAGTAAGCAGCATAGATGGGATTCAATCCAAAGTTCTCTGACTGCTACTCTTCATCTACCTCTCCCTAGAATTTCCATGTAGATTTATACACTTTTTATTCTTCTATTTTCCTATTCTTTGCTTTTCCTCCCTAGGTCAAACTGGAAAGTCAGAGAAAAACTTCTAAGCTTTTAGCACAAGTTGGGGTCAGATTTTCACAATGACTCTTCTTAGAGTGAATTGGAGGATTAAAATGTATTAAGCACTAAGCAATAATAACTGTATTTATAAAAAAGTCAGATTTGATGAAACCTCGAGTTTATAAAATAAGAGCTCTAAACTGTCTAATATACTTCCCTCCATTCAGCCTTTATATGGACCAGTCTATATTATATTTCACCAAATTTTTAAAAAGTAATTTGAAATCTCTGCTCTGTGAAATGTAGCATTTCAATGAGGGTTCTGTTATGGAGGGAACTGGGTGGGGGGGCTGGGGTTTCTTAGGAATTCCTCTTTAAAGAATAACACCCTCTCCAACACAGATCCAATTAGAATCAAATAATATTTTATTTGGGTGCTAGAGAAAGGAAAACCTTGAGACAAGCCCCAAGGGGAGATAGCATGGCACAGAGATGTGGTACTCTGAGTAGGAGACAGACAAATGATTTTATAGAGGACCAATGGTGGTCTGATCATCTGACTGTGGAATGTTCCCTTATTGGGAGTGATCATATAAGGGAGGACCGTTCCCCACTGGTGGTGGCTGGGGAAAGTTGAGCAAGATGCGGCTCTCATCTCTCTAGCCATCTCAGTTTCCCCCTTTCCACTCAGGCTGCAGCCTGATGGGCTTATCTCTCTTGCTTCAAGGTGTGTCTCAAAGAGAAGACCTGTGTCAGCTGTCCAGGTTAAACTTTAATAGTCCTGGTGCTTGGATAGAGCACTGGCCCTGGATTCAGGAGGACCTGAGTTCAAATCTGGCCTCAGACACTTGACACTTGCTAGCCATATGAGCATGGGCAAGTCACTTAACCCTCATTACCACACAAAAAAAACCCAACAAACAAAAAACTTTAATAGTCTTAACCCTGTAAGAGTTCTTAACTGTGTGTGTATGTATGTATGTATGATGAACCTTTTTGGTAATCTGGTCAGGCCTAGGGACCCCCTTTGTTATAATGTTATTAAATGCAAAAATTAAATATATCATATTACAAAGGAAATCAATTATGCTGAAATAAATAATTATTTTTTCTAATCTAAGCTCATGGAATCCCTCAAATCCATCCAAATACCCCTTTGGAAGTCCTATGGACCTCAAATTAAGAATTGATACTTTAGTTGCAGTGTATCCTATCACTTATAATAAAGTTATTGGGGGAAATCCACCTGCTTCATAAATATATATACAGTATTGTAACAATTGGAATGACGCCACCTGCTGGAGACTTACTGTAGAAAAGTTCCGCCATGAAAGGAAGGTCTTTGAGGGCAAGAACATGCATCTTTTCTTTGGAATCAGGAAGTGACGTTGGCTAGTGGGAGGAAGAAGGAAGAGCTGGGCGCTCTGAGTCGGGCTCTTTCCTGAGGACGCTGGTGGAAAAGGGAGCTAGAAATGAGCTCTCCCTTTAATAGATAGGAATCTAGGCCTTTTTTGATCTCTTTACCAAATTCTTATTCTCTTTAATAAATGCTTACAAGTCTCACTCTTGCTAAAGCTTATAATTTATTGGCAACCACTCATTAGATAGTTTAGACAGAATAGCTAGAATTTTAGCCCTTTACAGTATTTTTTTGGGGGAGGAAGAAAGTATGTGATGCTGTTTAAAGCAGTTTCTGTTTAGTAAGAGAGAGGATTATGTGTATGCATGTGTATGTATGTCTGTATGAAAGAGAGACTCTATCTATCCACACAGTGTAAAAAAGTAAGAGCCATTATGAAAAAAAATAAGGAAAATAAAGCTTATGGGGAAGAGATGGAATTCAAAGAAATATTTTTAAATTACAAAACTGTGAAATATCCAAGGAAGGTATCACTGTTCCTATTTTTAAATTAGTGAACTGTAGCTTATCCAGGCTGTTACTTGCCCAAGATCACACAGCTGGTAGGTGGCACCATTGGGAGTAGAACAGGCACCTTTGAATGCTTAGTCCATTATATTTCTCACTATTCCAGAAATGAGAATTCCTTGAAAACTTCTTCCATCTCAATGGCGAAATCTCTTCTGCTTCATCACTGCTAAGAGAAAAGTGGCAGTGATGGAGTGAGGAAATGGCAACATCTCAGGTCTGATTCCTCTCTGCAGTGTCTCCCTCTAACTCACTCCTACAATCCCTGAGGCTGCTTGGGGGAAATTGCTGCTTTTGGAGACTGCTGTTGGTCTAGCATCCCTCAGCCTTAATTATGAAATTGTCAGAGAAGCAGCAATACATCTTCTGTCTGCAGTGCCACCCACCATCTGTTTGTTCCTTGACCTCTGGCAATGGCTACTGGCAAAGACTGAGAAGGCGGCCCTGGAGTGGGAACAGCTGCGGTGAAATCTCAGTAGTCCATAATACCCAAGTCCCTCCCTTAAGATTCTTTTAGGCAGAGACTGGCTGTCTTTCTGGTCACACCCCTGCACAGGAGAGAGTGAATTGAGGAGAAGCTACCAAAATCATTTGCAGAAGGAGGGAGTTTATACATTGCACTGTTTGGTTTATTGTTTTCTTCATCCAGCTATTTGTTAGAGGTTTAAACTTTTTAAATAGCTCCTTGGAGGTGTCCTTCATGATATCAATTGATTTCCAGACCAGTATGAATTGTGTCCTATTCATGTGTCTGTTTTTGAAAACCCACCAGAGTCAGTATGCTTAACAGGATTGAGATGTTGAGGTTTTGTTGCTGTTTTTGTAGTTGTTGTGTTTTTTTCCTGGGAGCTGCTGATGACATTTTTCCATGGGCTAAGGATAGGAAACACCAGAGAAAAGAAGGATCAGAGCATTCAGACCTAAAAGGAGACCTTTGGGTTCACCTTTCTTCTGCAGAAGAGGAAAGGAAGGTGCAGAAAGGTTAAATGTTCTCCTCAAAGTCTCACAGCTCAGAAGTATCATAGCCAGGTTCTTTGGAGGTGCTTGGACTATCTCTGGCCTTGGATGCAGTTTAGTTTTTGAATTATAATTAGACTCCTGAGATGATTTTCTGACACTACTAATCTAACACCTTCTGCTGTGGGTGTCACCCCAGACCTTTGTCATGGCTTCTTCTCCTCTTTTTTCCCATTCTTCAAGCTAAGTGAGACAGATGCAAGAATCAGAAAGACTTAAATTTAACTTCCACTCCAGATACTTAATAGCTAGACAAATCACCTAATCTCTGTTTGCCTCAGTTTCCTCCATTGTAAAGTGAAGATGATAATAGCTTCTACCTTCAACAGTTGTGAGGATCAAGTGAGATATCTGTAAGGTACTTAGCATGCTGTCTGACACATAGTAGGTGCTTTTTAAATGTTTCTTTCATCACTTCTTTCTTCTCAGTATAATCTTTGCCTTGGCTATCTTTTTCATGCTCATGCCTGCAATGATCACTTTTATGCACATTTCTTCCAACTCCAAATATCCAGCTCCAAGATTGTTCCAGAGTCCCAATTTCATGCCTCTCACTACTTTCTGGACCGAGGATAAAATGTTTAGAGCCGATGGTGACCTTAGTAGTCATTTATTTTAACTGGAGCTCAGAAAAATGAAATTACTTGTCCAGGGTCATACAGATAGGAAGCAGCAGAGCCAGGATCGATGCTCAGGTTCTCTGACTTTAAGTTCATCTCTTTTCTTACCTGTTGGTAAGGGGAAAAAAAACATAAAATAAAAACCTGTCCCTGACCTCTCAACTTCTACATTTCTGGAGCTAGTGCCATCATCTTATCACTATCGCTGGCTCAAAACCTTGGAGTCATCTTTAATTCTTCCTTCTCCCTCCTCCTGCCATGCATATCTACTGCTGATGATCTTACCTTGCTTTTTATTTGATGATTTTTCTATCCTCTCTACTTACACAGTCACCAGCTAATCTCAAGCCTTCATCACCTGTATTCCTGGAATAGTCCACCAAGTCTCCTTGCCTACAGCCTTTCTACCCCATTCCTCAGTAGCCACTCCATGAAGTTACCTGGTACACAGGTGTGAATATAAACACTCCTCTGCTCAGAAACTCTCTGCAGTTTGGCTCTCACAGTGCTAGGGTTATTTCATGGTGGTCCTGGTGCTAGTTGTACAATCTCACCACAGGACATGTTCATAGATCATTCTGTATGCTAGGAACATATCCCATTCACTTCTGTGTCTGAATGCATTTCATCCATCAACATTCAGTTCAGGGGTCCCATCCTCTATGTGGCTTTCTTGATTCCCCTGGCAAAAAAGTCCTCTCTGCTTCCCCAATTTTTCATAGAACCTTTTGAATCTCTCCTCATTCTGCTTTCTACCAAACTTATTTATGTCTATGTTATATTTCTACCTATTAGATTGAAAGCACCTTGAGGGCAAGAGCTATGTAATTTTGCATCTTTTGCTTTGCCATATGAATCACATCACTTTCAACTTGATAGGTGCTTAATCAGTTTTATTGATTAAATTTAATCAGTTAATTAAAATTTTAAATTACTTTTTTATTAAATTTATCTACTTCAGAAATCAACCTTTCCTGTTTCTCACCTTGCTCATCTTTCAATAACAAACACAGTGATGATGGTTCTCTCTGATAAGGTTATTTATAAGTCTAGCAACATTTATTGACTGTCTAAAGTCAGCATCTGTTGCAATAGGGAAAGGGAATGGAATACAAAGGTGGAAAGAAAAGAATAAGAAAGAACAAGTGGGATCATCAACCCAAGAGAAGGTGCTGTTCAGAGACACTGGTAAACACAGACAGAACGGCCAGAAAATGTTGGTCATGTAATTGTGGCTCATATTTATAAAGGACTTAAAGGTTTGTAAGACAATAAATTTAAAATCTCTCATTAGATATAAGGGGAATTTAGAGTGCAGGGAATTCTGTGGGCATGTGCATGGGCACATTTTTAAAGGCTCTGAAAGCCAGAAGTCCATGAACTCTTCAGCATCTTAAAGAACCTCATGGGTGAAAATGGTTTTGACTGCCACCTTTGTAAATAAACAAAGTCAAATAATGCTTGAAGTGGGACTACAGGCCAAAAGAACTCCATATTCAAAATGATTGAAGTGAAGAAACAAAACAAAAGAAAAACCTCTAGTATTCCTTTCTAACATTGACTGTACTTTTGCTCATATCGCTGACTGGTCATAAAATGGAATAATCTTTGCTCCCCATTGCCATTTACAGATTCTCCCCCTACTGCTATTACATAGTAACTCCCTACTTTCTATAGAGAGATAAAAAACTATAATAGTGAAATGCTGACTATATGGTCAAACATTGTTACTGTAACAGTTGGTTTCACTTAACTGTTTTTCTTTGTTACAAGGTAGGGTTCATGGTGGGAGCTGATATAAAAGTGGGGAGATCTTTTATTTAAACAAACAGCACCAATGATTTTTTTAACTCAGAGCCCCCACCAATGTTTCTTTTACCAAACCAACCAGAAGACATACTACTCAAAGCAAAAGACATGTAATAACATGAAAGGCATAATAAGTAAATAAATGAAAAAGAATATCCCTTTCATAGAACCAGTGGGTCTACTATCTTCACAGGTTACCACATCACTGATGGAAAAAGGGAACAAATTTATGGCAAGAACACACACATTTCAAGGGAAGTATATGCATTTGCTGCTCTTGCTTATGTCACTGCAGAACTGCTGATATCATCTTTTAGTCTATTAATGGGAGGCAAGCTGATTTCTCCACTGTTGCATAATGCAGAGTCTCTGCTGGGCTATATCCTCCACTCTGTTTGCCATCTGCTGGCCTTGTGAATAACCTGTTCTCTTCAGTATCTCTCTGCTGCCATCTGCTAGTTCTCACCTGAATTGCAGCTATTCCATACTAAAGCTACCATGCATATGGCACCTACTTTATGCCAGGCACTTTTTGAAAATATTATCTTATTTGATCTTTTCAACAACCTTAGGAGGTAGGTGCTATTACTACCCCCAATTTACACTTGAGGAAACTGAGGCTGATAGATCTTAAACATGAAATCAGGTCTTCCTGACTTCAAATACTAGCCACTTTCCCTGTTCAATAGCCTCTATGAAAAAAAAAAATCAAGAGGGATTTCAGTTCTTTTTTTTAAATTAATAGCTTTAGAGACTACCTCAGCACTTTTGTTATTCATCCCCAGAATAAATAAGGCAGTCAGAAAAACCCTTGGAAATAAAAGCTGACTTCCATAGACTTCAGTTGCCATTCCTTGAATTCAGTCTAAATTTCCTTCAACCTCTTTCAGCTCCCATATTGCCTTTGGCCACTGCATGAAAATTATCTTACAGGAGTACCATTTAGCAAGTCTGTTAGTGATGTTTGTCCTTCCTGCCAGACCCAAACTTGATATCATCTCTATACCTTATTTAGTGATAGTCACTGGTTAAAAAAAAAAATAGCATCAGTATTCTTCAATCTGAATTCAAATTTATATTTAAGCTTTCTTTCCAAGAGTTTAATTTGCATTTTTACTATTCTGCCTGTCAGAAAAGTGACTCCCTGTGTGACTGTGATCAAATCAGGTAAATTTTTTACTCACCTGCATCACCATTATACAAGCCTTATGGGAGAAGCTGTAGTACCAGGGTACACTAAAATATAGACAGCCCCCTGGTTTTTACATAACAGGATTCAACCAGGCGCTAAGAGAACTACATACTGGCAAGGTCATATATTGACTTTCAAAAAAGCACAGGGACTCCAAGCACCAAAAATGGTTGTAAAATACTTACTTTAGCATAGAGCTATCAGTCAAAGACCTCAAAGAAATTTGATGGAAATTAAAAGAGCCCAGGCTCCATATGTGTATGTTTATGTGTTAGGGGAAGAGAGGTATATCATTGAGGAAAAATGTAATATATGGTCTAACACACCAGCTCCTACATTTCCTTAGGACTGAGTATTATAATAATAATAATAAGAAGAAGAATGATAATGCTGATAATAACTAATACTGATAATAGTTCTTATGTGCCAGGTACCATGCTAAGCACTTTACAATTATTTTACTTGATCTTCTCAGAAAATCTAGGAGGTAGGTGATATTATTACCCCCATTTTGCAGATGAGGAAACTGAGGCATAGAGAGGTTACATGAGATACCCAGTGTCACACAGCTACTAAGTGTCTGAGACCAGATTTGAGCTCCAGTCTTCCTGACTCTAGTAGCCCTGTTGTATATACACTGTGCCACCTAGCTCTCTCCATAGGGACTCTGTCAAGGATTGCTGACAATTGAGGTTTTTTTACCCTGGAAAGAAATTTTCCAAGCTGCTACACTTTATAAGTTTATCTACATGGCTTTTTTTTTTATCACTGCTAGCTTCTGGTATCAGTTAATTTATTAATAAAAACTGCTTCCCTAATTCTACAGTTATTGGTTAAAAAGAATTGACATTAATGGCCAGGATGAAACTTCCCCCACCTATCTACACATTTGCAGTATGCTAATCATAGCCTATTGCCAGATATACAGAAGGTAAATTTTACTTAATATTTATGCATCCAGGTACTTAAAGTTGTATATGGGATTTATAAAAATCTGTATACTCTTTTGGAACACAGTGTGGTAAAAAGAGCACTAGATTTGTAATCGTAAAACCTTGATATGAGCTCCAACTCTGATGCTTATTAGCTGTCTGTCCACAAGAAAGTCATTTAATTTCTATGAACCTCAGCTGGGAATGATTATACTCCCACTCCTCACTCAAATCCCCCGATGAGATGGCATATGCAAACTACTTTGTAACCACAAAGTTGCTTGTATATCTAAGCTTTTATTGCCACTATCACCTTTATAAAATGTGATTCCACCAGTGTCTCACTATGAGATGGATGCTTAAAGGATATATACCAGTGGAATTGCAGCCCTGGTGAGTTCCATTGAGGTTACATTAGGGGTCCTATGTGCAACAGAGGACATCTGTTGAAAAGAACCAATCCCACTGAGTACCAAGAAGCTCATCACCCAAATATTGTCCAATAGTAGGTAATAGGAACTATGTGCATGACTTCATGGAATATATAAAAACATAAATGGCCTTCAGTTGACCCTTTGTTGACTCTTCTCCTGCCTTTGCAGGGATAGAGGCAGTGGTCATCAAAGGGATAGGTGGCTTGAGAATCATCAAATTCTTAGAATGTCTGTAAACATTCATTTAATTGTAAGCATTTTTTAAAAATTAAAAATAAAAAGGGCAGCTAGTGGCACAGTGGATAGAGCACCGGTCCTGGATTTGGGAGGACCTGAGTTCAAATCTGGCCTCAGACACTTGATACTTATTAGCTGTGTGACCTTGGGCAAGTTACTTAACTTAACCCTCATTGCCCTGCCAAAAAATAAAATAAAAAATAATTGGAAGCATCTTTATGTATAAACTTTGTCACAATGGGTTGCTAAACTACTTGAGAAGATAGATCATATTGAAATTAGTAACATAAATCAAATATATATAAAAGAGTAGTGGTCAGGTGGAAGGGTAGTGAATAGGTTCTCCACAGAGAGGTAAGGAGTTTGTGGAGTTGGGTGTCAGCTTGTTGTCAAAGGTAAAATGAGGTATCATTCCATGGGACATAGTCTAAAGCTGCCCTGTTTATGATGCATACAAGCAAAGAGGCTGCTATTAAAATGATTTACCCTTATGCACATATTATATAACATTTCTTGCAGAACACATAGAAGCTCAGAAATCTATGGGGAACTTCATGAGATGCTTAGAACTAGGTCAAGCTTAATACTTGGTGACTTCAATGGGAAGATAAATACAAGGGAACCTGGTAACAGCTGGGTTCAATGGGGATTGAGAAATCAAAGAGCACTTGGACTTTCAGACTTTTTAGCGTGCAAACTATTCCCTCTCTTACTCTCACTGAGACTCTTCATCAGACCCATGGATTTCATTATCACCTCTATGCTAATAACTTCCAGATCCACATGGCTAGTCCTAGCCTCTCTCCTGAGCTACAATTCCAAATCACCCACTACCCACTTGACATTTCAAATGGCTCACCTCTTATGCATTTCAAACTTACCATGTCCAAAATATAACCAGTTAGCTTCCCCCCAAAACCCATCCTTCTTAAGAATTTCCATGTTTCTATGCAGGGCACTGCCATCCTTCCACCAAACAGGTCCACAATCTCAATGTTTTGCTAAAATCTTCATTTTCAGCCTTGTCACTTTTTACCTCCACAAAACTCTCCCATTTGTTCCTTCATCTCTACTCAAACAGCCACTACCCTGCTTTAGGCCCTCCTACATGGACTATTGAAATAGCTTTCTAACCTCTGCCTCAAGTCTCTCTCTATTCCAGCCATTGTCCCCAGAGTTGCCAAAAGCTATGGTCTCACCATCCCTCCACTCATTAAATTCCAGTGATTCCCTAATACCTCAAGGATCAAATATAAATTTCCCTGCTCAGCATTTAGAGCTTGTCACATCCTGGCCACAACCTATTTATCCAGTCTGATTACCTAACAGTCTCATCCATGTACAAAATAGTCAAGTTAAACTGATCTTCATGTTATTCCTCATATGTGTCCCTCCTAACCTCTACATTTTAGAATCTCCAGCTTCCTTCCAGGATCAGCTCAAGCAATCACCACCCTCATGGTGAAGCCTTTTCCAGTGCCCCCTCTCTAGTTGGTCATTTTTAACCCTGAATTATATCTATTTTCTAAATAACTATATATGTATTGGCTCAAATGGCAGGTATTGTTTGACTTAAGTACTTGTGTCCCTAGTACCTAATGTAGTGCCTGACTCCTACCTAGTAAGCACTTGATAGATACCTGTTGATTGTTTGAATAAAAATATCACACTCATACTTCATGCATTCTTGCTCCAGGAAGAGAGTTAGAACGTGTTAGATATAAACAGGCCTAAACAACATTATAAAAATAAAGTAAACAACCTCTTAGAAAATTACTGGTTACTGATGGGAGAAACATCATAGAATCTATTGACAGTCAGATCATTGACTGTTTAGAGCAAAGGTCAAAACTAATATAAAACTTGCAGAAAGGATAAAGATGAGGAAAAACATTTCATGCAATTATTGCAACTCCAATCTGACCTGTTTTTAAAAGCTATTGACTTCAAGAAGATGGAAATGGTAAAAATAAAGTCACTGAACCTATTTTATCTTAGAGGCAAAAGGGACATGGTGGGATAGGTATATAAGAAAGGTTATTTAGCACACTGTGGTAGATAGTTTCAAGAAAGGAGAGAGTGTTACCAAAGTCCAGTTAGGGGGCCACTGAAATTGTCTAGGCAAGTGGTGAAGAGGGACTCAGCCTCAGTATTGTTGACTGTGAAAGAAGGAAGGAGCCAGATGTAAGATCAGAAAAAAAACATATATTGTTTTAATTAAGAAATGCATTTGCGGGAAAGCAGTTTGGCAGAAATTAGGTTTAAACCAAGAGTTGGCAAACCATGGCCTACTGTCTGTTTTTTTATGGCCTTGAAGGTGTGTGTGTGTGTGTGTGTGTGTGTGTGTGTGTGAGAGAGAGACAGACAGACAGACAGACAGACAGAGACAGAGAGAGAGAGAGAATGAGAATATGAATGAGAATAAATTAGTTTACAAATGTAAATGTGGAAGGTGGGCCATATTTGGCCTATAAGCAGTAGTTTGCTGATCCCTGGTTTAAACCATCAACTTATATGTATAAGTGACATGAATATAAAAGGTTATACCTTACAATAAGTAGTAGAGAACTAGATCAGGTACCTTTTGCAGCTTGATCTAAGGAGGCAGTTCTTAACCAAAGAACAAATAGAGGCAATAGATCATTTTGATATGAAATCAAAAGCTTTTGCATGAGCAATATTGAGACAAGAAGGATAAGAAAAGAAGCTATTGATGAGGAGAGGAGCAGAGGAGAGGCATCTTTGCATCAATTACCTCTAATAACGTCCGGATAACCAAGATCTATAAGAAATTTACACAATTGTATAAGACCAAGTGTCATCTCTTAATAACCAACAATTAACATGTATATTTAAGGACCTACTATGTGCCAGACACTGTGTTAAGTGCCAGAGATACAAATATAATGAATGAAACAATCTCCTTTTACTAGATTATATTCTAACAGAGGAGCCAACAAGCATAGGTGTAAGTATATGCAGAATAAATATAAAGGGAATAAGTACAAGGTCATTTGAGAGAGAAAGCACTAACAGCAAGGCAGTTCAGAAAAACCTTTGTATAGAAGATGTTGATTGGGTTGTATCTTGAAAGAAGAGAGGGATTCTGAGGGTACCCTGGAAATGGATAGTTTTCAGAAGAAGATTTACAAACTATCAACAACCAAATGGAAGAATGTTCAATGTCACCAATAATCAGAGAAATACAGACAAAACAATGCTACAATTTTGATGGCACATCCAGCAAATTAGCAGATATGTCATGAGGGGAATTGGAAGTTAGTCCCACCATTCTGAACACCAACTGGAATTTTGCAAAGAAAGTAACTAAAATGTCCATACTTTTGATTCAAACATACCAGTGTGAGGTATATTCCCCAAGGAGGTCAATGACAAAAAGAAACACTCCATTTATATCAAAATATTTATCCCGGGGGCAGCTAGGTGGTGCAGTGGATAGAGTGCTGGCCCTGGATTCAGGAGGACCTGAGTTCAAATCCAGCCTCAGACATTTGACACTTACTAGCTGTGTGACCCTGGGCAAGTCACTTAACCTTTATTGCCCCACCAAAAAAATATATTTATCGCAATACATTGGTTGTAACAAAGAATTGAAAACAAAGTAGATGCACTTCAATTGGGAAAATGGCTAAAGAAATTGGGGTCCATTGTTGTAATGGATTACTGTGCTAAAATAATGATGAATTGGAAAATACAGTAAAATATGGGCAGATTTACATGAAGTGATGCAAAGTAACATAAGAACGAGGAAAATAATATACATGTTGGCTATAATATAAATTGAATCCAACCCCCCTCTAAAATATTTTATAAGTACAATGAAAAAGTTTAGCACCAGAGAAAAGTTTAGAAAATGCATCTTTCATACACAAATGGGACTATGTGTAAAGCCTTGTATATTCTGTCAGAGTTGATTGATGGCTAGTTGTGTTAAACTGCCTTTCATATCTGTGCATGCATCTATCTTTTTCTCTGTCTCTGCATCTCTTTCTCTCTCCTTCTCTCTGTCTCCCTTCCTCCCTTTCTCCTACCTTACCTCCCCCTCCTTTTTGTTAAAATGGATGATTCTCAGGAGGGCGAGGCATACATTTTGGGAAGATGATAAAAAATATCAATATAATTAATGTTTTAAAACATTCACTTGGGCAAGTAAAAGTGACTGAATTAGATAAGAGGAAGCACACAAGATAGGTTACATTTGAGAAATTTTGCAGCACTTTCAGTGATTTAAACTGCTCACTACCATAAAATCCCATATTTTTAATAGTATTCCTCTAGCAATTCTATATGGCTACAGGCAGGGAATACTACTATCTCAGAAGAATCAAAAGTTCTGGTAACCTAATGGTCAATGTAATTCCAGCACATAATTTTAATGATGGCTTACTCAAGGGTAGTGATAAGAAAGATACTCTCTAAGACATTTATACATAGAAGAGGGAACGAGCTGTTCATCTAGGAAGAACAAGAGGTAAAAAATAGACAGCCCCAATATCCTATTGGTATCCCCAAGTTGTTAAAAGTACTAGAAGAAGGTTTCTAGTGCAGTGTGTCAGGTGAAGAATTTACGGAGAAGCAAGGATGAGAAACTCTGTTTGGGACAGTCAGGATGGAGGGTTTACAATGTGTACCAGTGACAGGATGCTCACATAACTGGTCCTTTGAAATACCAGATTGATTATTACACCAGTCTGAATTTAGCCAAACACAAATAAAATGGATGAATTTTACAGTTTGTATTCAATATAGTAATTAATTTTGGAAATGATCCTTTAACCACATTATTTTAACCATCTGTTAGTGTTGTTGTTTGTCCTTTGTTCTTGAAGAGGACTATGACATCAGGAGATGGTGCCATAACTTGCAGTGATTTAGATTTAAGTGTTGCAGGGCTATGCAAAATCACCAGCCTCACTTTCTCCACCAGAGCCATCTGTGTCCAGTGGCAAGATATACATAAGGACAACTGGAGATGGCCCTGGATGTTAAAGGCAACTGGGGTTGTGACTTGCCCAGGGTCACACAGCTATGAAGTGTATGAGACTTGAACTAACATCCTCCTGACTCTTCTTGGACCAGTGCTCTAATCCACTATGACACCCAGCTGCTTCTAATCATCTGTTAGGGAAGGCAAAGGGAAAATGAGCACAATCACTCCTCCTATATTCTCTCCATTTTGATTTTTTTGCAATTATTATTATTTTTTTTTTGGTGAGGCAATTGGGGTTAAGTGACTTGCCTAAGGTCACACAGCTAGTAAGTGTTGAGTGTCTGAGAATGAATTTGAACTCAGGTCCTCCTGACTTCAGGGCTGGTGTTCTATCCACTGCGCCACCTAGCTGCCCCATTTTTGCAATTATGAGGAAAGAATTCTTTGTAAGTGAGGTGAAGGCAAGTAATCCAAACCATCATCAGGAAGAACTAAGATAATTAGAACATCTAATATAATCAATTTTATTAGGCTTTCCTAAGCATCTCTAATGCTAAGACCTATCCCAATATTCTGGAATGTGCAGCTCTTAAATTTTTTTTTACAAATTTTTCTGTATTATCCCTGGCATGTTTTCATATTATGTTGTTTTTGTTTTTGTTTTTTTTTAGGGAGGGAGTTGGGGTTAAGTGACTTGCCCAGGGTCACACAGCTAGTGAGTGTTAAGTGTCTGAGGCCGGATTTGAACTCAGGAACTCCTGAATCCAGGGCTGGTGCTCTATCTACTGCACCATCTAGCTGCCCCCAGATTATGTTTTAAAGGAAATTCTGGTAGTATTAATAAAAGAAATGACTGCTTCTAATTAATTCTCAAAGGTCTATAAATTCTGCAGCTTTTTAGACCTCTGCTATTCTCACATGAGTCTGGAAAATGGTTTAATGGCTAAATAAATAGACTTCTTCCATGTAGATAACAGCAAAGATGTCCATCACATTTCATTACAATCCTGAAACCAAGAGTAAACACAAGCTTTTCTATTCGTAGTTCAGTTTAGGGGGGAATTGTGACTGAAAATAGAGTTTAAAAAGAAAATGTCAGCTTCAAAGGGCACACACCAAAGCAGTGACCCTGAGCTACACAATCACAAATCAGCGCTGTTTCACAAGCAAACCATCACGGAGCAAATCATGCCATGACTAATGAAAGGAAAGTACCAAGTCTCTTTTCTCTTGGTCGAAGAATGCTTTCATCTGGATTTTTAATGACATCTCCTGGGTTACAGATGAAAGCCAAATGTAATCAGCTAGGTGGGGTGAGTGGTTAAAGGCTTCTCTTTGCTATAACTAGAGATCTCCATTTTAACAGCAAGGAGTTTCCAAGCCAGCTTAAAATGATTTAAGTTGACTGAATCATAATGTTGAATACACAGTGTGGTATAGTTGAAAGCATTGTGCAGGGCTTCAGTTTGGACTGTGCCTCTAATTAACAGTGTGATTTTTGGTTAAGCCTTAATTTACTCTGGAAATTAAGGGGTTTAGACTAAAACCCCTATAGCTCCTTCCAACTATCACCTTCCATGATTCTGAGGCAGCTGAGGGCAGAGAGGCTAGACCAGGCATTAGAAATAGCTGAGTTCAAATCCTGCCTCAGACATTTAATAGTTTAATGAGCCTGAGTAAGTCGAACCTCTCTCAGCCTCAATTTCCTTATCCCTCATCCATGAAATGGAGATGATAATGCACCTCTCAGTCATTATGAGCAGATAAAATATGAAGTGCTTTGCAAACCTGGAAGCACCATATAACTGCTAACTTTGAGGAAGACGAGGATGGTAATAGTGTTGATCTTAATTCTATAAAGCAGGAAGGGCAGTTTTATTTTTATCCAATATGGGAACATTTTTTATGTCAGTACATCAATGATGATGTTGTTCATTGAAAACACAGGGAAGAAAAATACTGATATGTCCTACTTGTCGGAGCAGTAAGGTCATTTTCAAACCTGACGATTGGCAAGAGCTTACTTGCTTAATTGTTAGATACACCTGTAATGTAATAAGTACCATTTGTAAATATCATTATGTAACGGGAGAATGATAAAGTTGCATTAAGCATAAAAATGGAAGATTGGTTTCCATCTTCTTGGAGCTTCCATATCAATGATCATTTCCCAAGATATCTCAGGTGTGTACCATGAAAATCCCTGTTTAGGTGAATAATCTAAGATTCCACTCCCATGGAAAACCCTCAGGGTTTGGTCCAACAAATAAGGTAGAGGGCAACTCATCTATGACTAAAGTAGCTTTGTCCTACAGAATTGCTTGAAAGGCAGAAAGGTTTAACGACTTTCCTAGGATTACCTAGTTAGATACATGTTGGTATTGGAAGTTAGGTCTTTCTGAATATAAGTCCAGCCCTCTAGTCAATATATTCTACTGCCTCCGTGAAACCCTATGGATGACTTAGCTATAAGAAGTTAGTTTGATCCTGGCAAGAGTTCTATATTTAGTAGGTCATGGATTCTATCAAGGGTAAGTAGGTGAGTTTTTCTACATTCTGTGGTCATAGGTTGCATTACCCTTATCATTGGCTAGATCTCTTCCAGACATTATAGACTGAGCATCAATAAAACCTATCAGGAGAACATGGGGGATTCCTTGCAAATTTATTACCACTCTGAAGACCAAATGATGGTGTCTCAATGTTGTCATCCATTTTTATAAAAGATTCTTTCTATAGGTATACATAGACATGTGGATAATTTTGCATACACACACACACACACACATATATATATATATATATATATATATATATATATATATATATATATATATATATATATATATATATATCTGTGTGTTATACATACAGACATTGTTATCAGCTATATTTTTATTCCTATCATCTTTCTCAAAGTATCTATCTTATATCTGGGGACTCCCTCTACCAAAAGAGGTGTCAGCTCTTCTATACTTATCACAGGTTTCTGGACCCTGAAACTTCATCTTAGGGGCTAGTCTTCCACAATTATTATATCTTCATCTTGACTGGCTGTTCCATAGATGACAAATATAATCACACTATCAGAAGCCCAAGTTATTCTTCTTCCTTTCCTAAGTAGCCTAATACTTGGTTGTAGCCTTCTATTACACCTCAGCTCTTACACTATTAGAATTCAAAATAAATATTGATGTTCCCTTATGTACCTTGGACTCCCAGTTCATGAATCTCATTAACTATTTTGACTTCCACTTTCATTTCACCTCAGCCACCAAGAAGGATGGTCATATCCTTAGTCTCACCATCACTTGCAAGTGTTCTACTTCCTTGATCATGAATTTTGATATTTCTCTGTCAAACAAAAACTAATTCTAGCCTGAGCATGGCCTCCAATCCTCCAATCACTCTTACTTTGGCTTTAATTTCTTGTCTTTTCTTTTTGTCAATGTCTTGTCTTTTTTTGTCAAGATATTCTATCTTGACTTCCTGGCTGGAACTTAACCACTTCAACTTCACACTTCCCTGAACTCTCTAATCCCTTGCCCCATTTTCCTATCTCTGATCATGACTTGACAAATTCCAACCTCATGAAAAAGTCCAACAACTGTGTGAACTGTCCACTTCCTGATTCAGTTACTGATCACACAATCTCAACTTGACCTACCCTACCTTGACACAATCTTTTTACTCTTCCCCAATTGACTCTATTTCATCCCCCATTGCAAATATTATTAGCCTTTTCTTTTCATCTCAAACCTTCTACAACATTCTCATCTCTCAACTCACCCTAGAGGACTTTATCTTATACTTACTGAGAAAATAGAGGCCATTTGCCTTGCATTTCCTCTCCTTCTCAACTTATGTCAAAATACATTGTCATCATCTACAATTCCCTACTCTATTCCTCCAGTGTCAAGCAAAGAGGTGGCCCTTATCCTTGTCAAGGTCACTCCCTTCACTTGCAGTGGGATCTCATCCTTTACTACTCCAATGGAAAGTGGCACTTATGATCATCTCTTTTTTTTATCTTAATTTCAATTTTCTTCTAACTACGGACTGCTATGCTCATGCCCAGTCATTCCCCCATCCTTAAGAGACTTTCACTTGACCCTATCATCCACTCAATCTATCATCAATTGCCTGTTGGACATTTGCAACTGGATATCATGTACATATCTTAAACTCAAGATATTCAAAATTGTATTCATTATTGTTCCCCTAAAACCCACCCTTCTACCTAACTTTGATTTTTCTGTGGAGGGACTCACCATCCTTCCAGTCACCTACTTTACAACCTCAGTGTTATTGTCAAGTCTTTCCCTACCCTTATTGAACCCAATTTCATATTTAATCGATATTCAAGCCTTATAGGAACTACCTTCATAAATCTCTCACATCAATCCTGTTCTCTTTACTCACATAGCCACCCTTTGTTCAGATCCTCCCCATCTGCAGTAACCTTCTAATTGGTTTTTCTGCATCGAATACTCCCTCTCCCCAAACCCTTTTCACACAGCCACTAAAGCAATATTCATTAATATTTTAATATTTAGATATGATCATGTCACTAAAAGTTCCAGTGGATCCCTTTTGCCTCTAGGATCAAATACATATTTGAATGTTTGATACTTAAGGTCCTTACCTCACCCCAGGCTAGCTCACTACACTTATTACACTTCATTCTCTTTCACAAACTCTCAATCTTAAAGGGAAAAAAAGGGCCTACCTGCTGTTCTTCACACACAGTATTCCTTCTCATATCTTCATGTCTTGGTATGGGTTATACTCCAATCCTAGAATACACTCCAATTTCACCTCTTAAACATCTCTCTTCCACTTTATAGCTCAGCTCAAATACCATCTTCAACATGAGGCCTTCTCTCATCACCCCCAATGCTAATGCTATCTCCCAATTTACTTGGCCATGCTTTATATTTACTTATATATGTAATTATATATAATATAAAGGACTTGAGAGCAAGAACTTCCTTGTTCTTTTGTATCCTCAGTGTGCTTTGAATAGTGCCTGGCTCATAATAGGTTTCTGTTGATTGATTCAATCCTATATACAAATTAAGTTTTGTGCAGGAGAGTGAGAACAGAACATAAGCATAAAAGGAAGATCACCCTATATTCGTGTGTGTGTGTGTGTGTGTGTGTGTGTGTGTGTGTGTGTGTGGTAAACTGTTTTCAAATGCAAGTTCACAGAGAACAGAAAGTGTATTAAATGTGTTCTATAGAAAGTATTATACATCACAGACACTCTCAGAATTGTAGTCACACTTTTATGAAATCATGTGTACTACACGCATAGTTTGTTGTTTTCAGCTGTTATGAGAGTATGTGCTTAAATCTTTGTGAGTTGTTTAAAGGATTTTTCTTTTCCAAACTTTGTTTCACCTTACTCATGGCAGTAATAAGATAATGAAAGGAGGAAGGAAAGAAAAACATGAGAGAAAGAGAGAGGAAGAAAGAGAGAAAGGAAGGAAGGAGGGAGGGAAGGAAAAGAGGGAGGGAATTAGAAAGAAGAAAATGAAAAAATCATCAAAAATAACTGCAAATGTTTTTTTAAAATGGTTTTGCAAATGTAATCACAGTATCCTATTTAAAAAAATATTGCAAAGTCTAGAACATTAGCAAATCTTGCAAAAATAATCAGAAATAATGTTTAACTGGTCATCTGCTCATTATTTAAATGCTTTAGGATTTCAAGTCCCAAAATATTTTGGGGATGCAAATGGTTAAGTCAGATATCCTCCTTGGAACAAAGTTTTGATTTTAGTATTATATTCTTCCACTCTTTAGTCTCAGGCATATGCTGATGCAAACTCAGAAAGGAAAAAGTCTGAGCCTAAGTCACTAATTTATCAAGGCTATTTTTACAGTTTCCTTTCTTTGGGGAAAGAAATTGCTTTTGGGCTGAAGTGAGGTATTTCTTTTATTTTTTCCTTGTTCACAATTTACACATGGGACGTGATTGTATAGACAAGTACCTAAGTTCATTTGTCAAATTTCACTTGTCATTGGTAACTTTGGTTTTGTATTCCTTATGGGCAACTCACAAATATATATGTATGTGTATGTGTATATATGTGTGTATATAAGTACATATGTATGTGTGTATATGTGTATGCATGTGCATATGTACACATGTTTGTATATGTGTACATATGCATATATGTATGTGTGTGTATATGTATATGTACATCAATGTGCAACAAATGACAATCATCACTACTTGCTTATGTCATCATATTCTGTCCAGTACTTCTAAAATTATGGCCAACTTTGCAGCCATAGGCTCCCTTCACCTAGATGTAATATATCTAATTTGCCCCCTCTAACTGTTGGTGGTTTGTTATTAACATGAAATAAACCATGCCCAGCTGCATCTTTCACTTAGTGATGAATGTTGAAAAGTTACCTGCATAATTGAGTCCTGTGGAGCTTTCAAGTAATGCTGATCATAAATCCCAGTGCTTGGAAAAATGTTCTCTCTGCTATATTTCTTTTAAGAGGTGTCCCTCCTCACTATCCCACCCCTCCATCTATATTATCATGATGGCTATAAACTATTGGCTTAGTTAGATTTTTAAAGTTGTTTGCAAATGTTAATAATCATTTATTTGCCTCCCAAGAATAGGAAGGCAACTCTGGACTAATTTTTATTTTACTGCCCTAGCAATTTCTGAAGAATTGAATCTCAACAATCCTTGCATCAAATCAGTTGACAACTCATTAAGTTGTCCCCAAACTAATACCAAATTACAATGGAAGCACCTAAGGAAATCTAGGACCATCTACATAAATACCCAGTGATTTCATTACAGCCAAGACTATTTTGGTGGATGCCACACGAATCCATAATGAAGAGACCTCAAATGCTAATGCACATTTTTTGAACAGCCCATCAGAAATTGTATACTGTGGTGAGAAGTTACTGATTGAGTTATCATAAAGGTATCAGAACATCATAAGGTATTGAGTTATTCTGTTCTGGTAATGGCTATTTATTTCATCCTTTTTGTGACACTACAGGGATTTAATTTGGGATGAATGCTACAATTAGAGGTCTGTAAGGAAGATGCATTAGGAATTACAAGTTAATTTTCTATTCCCCTCCCTTCTTCCCCTACCTGCCACCATTGCTGAAGAAAAAAAAGCATTTATATATGTACTATTAGTAATAAAATGTCTCTGATACATCTCACAGAAAGACATTGACTCACTCCTTGAAGTCTGAAAATATCCTAGAAATAACTTTTTTTCACTGTCCGACTCTTTGTGACCCCATTTTTTTACAAAGATACTAAAATTGTTTGTCATTTCCTTTTCCAGCTCATTTTACAAATGAGGAAACTGAGGCAAACAGGGTGACTGACTTACCAAAGGTCACACAGCTAGTAAGTGTCTGAGGCTAGATTTCGACTCAGGTCCTCCTGACTCCAGTCCCAATGTTCTATCCACTGTACTACCTAGCTTCCTCATGGGGAGAGAGGGGAACATAATTCCTCTTTCGGATAGCACCAAAGCTTCTTGGTTATGAGAATCACCTCCCCAGCCTGATTTCCTTTTCTACTCTAATTCTGTTTTCAAACCGATTTGGCGCAGGCTGAGTTACTTCTATATATCCTTGTCCCAAAATGAGGTCCAATGGGAGAGAGAATGTGCTTTTTTATATATGGAGAAGCAATGGAATCAGAAAGAGCCAGTATTTTGTTTAGTGAATAGTCAGGAGATCTAAGTTCTAATTTTGCCTTTGCTGTTAATTGGGTCTGATATTTTCATGGTAGTTCTAACTATTTTTATTATAGTGATATCTTCAATTAATCCATCAAGTATTTATTAAGAATGTATTATTTTCTTGGTACTATGGTAAGTGCCTGAGGATACTATTGTCCTCACTGCATTGAGCCCCAGAACCTTACAGAGCCTCCTAAGTGAGATCCACAATCATCCAAGAGTTAACTTGACTGTTCACAGAAGAAAAAAATAAGTAGATGAAAAATGCTTCACATTACAACTAGATGGACAGCACTCTGAGTTGGCCCATCATTACATATATCTTGAATAAAAAATGAATTGGAACTAAAATTGAATGGGAGAAAGGGAATATGATAGATAGTTTGGGGCATTTTTCCCAGCACTTTCAATGATCTGAAGGTAAAGCCTGACATGACAACAATAGCACAAATCTTTTTATACCAAAATTCTATGACTGTGAATTGTGGTATATCACAGTCTCTGAAAAATTATGTTTTACCTCAAAGCAATAGAAAGTTGTGTTGTGGACCCAATACAATAGTATATTATATATGATGAATTTACATATGTGTAAAAAAGGAAGGAAGGAAACAAATATTTATTGAACATTTATCCTGTGCCAGGCACTGCACTTAGCCCTCATTGCCCTGAAAACAAAAAAGTACTAAGTGACTTGACCAGGGTTACACAGCTTGTGTCAAGTGTCTGAGGTTGGATTTGAACTCAGGTTCTCCTGAATCTAGGGCCAGTGCTTTATCCACTGCGCCACCTAGCTGCCCCCTTAGTATCTTTTTTTGGAAGGGCAATAAGGGTTAAGTGACTTGCCCAGGGTCACACAGCTAGTAAGTGTTAAGTGTCTGAGGCCAGATTTGAACTCAGGGCCTCCTGAATCCAGGGCTGGTGCTTTATCCACTGTGCCACATAGCTGCCCCCCCCTTAGTATTTAAAAAAAAATATATCATTTGATCCTCACAACAATCCTGGGAGGTGGACACTGAAGCAGACAGCAGTTAAGTGACTTTCCGAGGGTTACGCAGCTAGTCAGTGTGTATGACTGAATTTGAACTCAGGTCTTCTTAACCTCAGGCCCAGCACTCTACCCACTGCAGCACCTCAGGAAATGATAACCTCAAAGAGATGTATGAATGGAAAAGGAAATGGGCCAGTCACATGACCAGAAGGATGGACACTAGGGACTATACTGTGTAGGCCATTAGCAAATTTGGAGGCTACCCACATGGCAAATTTGTTTGAGAGCATGGACCAAAGTTAAATGAGTTGAAGAAGCACGAGTGGTTTTAACACTTACTACTTAGTGCATGGTCTTCAACAAGTAATTTTGACTCTCTGGACTTGTTTGGATTAAATGCCTGGTAAGATCCCTGCCATCTCTAAGCCCCTGATCATAATAAAACTGTTATTTATCAGGATTATTAGGGACAGATCTGTACATTAAAACTCAAGTTGGGGGCAGCTAGATGGCGCAGTGGATAGAGCACTGGCCCTGGATTCAGGAGTACCTGAGTTCAAATCCGGCCTCAGACACTTAACACTTACTAGCTGTGTGATCCTGGGCAAGTCACTTAACCCCAATTGCCTTACTACAAACAAAAAACAAGAACAAAAAAAAACTCAAGTTGGCAGCTGTGTGAAAGATGGGTTGGTTAGCAATGAGAATATAATTAATTGAGAAGTACGTGGTCAGGTGATGCTAGAACTGGTAGTCCAGAGAAGTGAGATCTGCCTTAAATACATTAGTAGTCATGTGTGGAGAGGAGGGCAGAAATGAAAGAAATATACAGCAGACAGAAGTGACGGGAGGGTTAGGGATATGGATTTGTTTTTTTGTGGTGGTGGTTTGTCCTTCGTTCTTGAAGAGGACCATGACCATGGGGAGGTTATGTCATGACTAGCAATGAATTGGATTTAAGTGAGGGAGGGCTGTGCAAAGCCTCACTCTCTCCTCCAGAACCATCTGGGTCCAATGACAAGATAGTATATATCAGGACTACTGGAGATGGCCCCTATGCAGTGGGAGACTTTGGCCTTTTAAGCTAAGGTCAGTTCCAAGTCTCAGTTTGTCTAAGGCAATGTTCATTTAGTGATTAAGGCTAGGAAAGAAGTGTGGCAAAGAATGGCCTCCATTACCTAGTCAAAACAAACAAATAAATGATGGAAACACTTTAAAAAAAAATTTTTCCCTCTTTGACAATTCCTTAATCTGAAGTTTTGGGGTTTTTTGACTGTTTTCTCTCACAACCTAGCTAATGTTTTCCGTGACTACTCATGTATAACTTATTTTGAATTGCTTGAGTTCTTGTGGGTGGGGGGTGGGAAGGGAGGGAGGAAGAGACGTTGGAACACAAAGTTTTAAAAAAATTGATGATAAAATTTGTTTTTACATACATTTTGGAAAATAAAATTCAATTAAAAGAAAAACAATGAAGGAATGGAGAAAGGAAGGAAGGAAGAAAAAAGTTGGGGAGGGGAAGGCTCTCAGGATTTCTGGCCCAAACAAAAGCAATTCTATTTACCTTCCTTCTGAGCTATTAAGAGACCAAACAATGACCTATGAGGCTTGGGCTGGAACCTATTGTTGGCAAATCTATGAGGGTCAGTGTGATTTGAGGTTAAGGCATGGTCCTTAAAAACATCTAGGCCTTAAACCTCCAGACATCTGCGAGGTTTAAGCAATCAAAACACATATTCCTTTGGGCAGAGCACCTGCAGGTAGTCATCTACATTGAAATAGGAGGTGAAACTATAGGAATGAATAAGATTTCCAAGGGAGGAAAGGGGAAAAACGTCTGGGACTGACATGGGGACACCAACTCACCCAAAAGAGTAAGAAAGAAGACAAGGAGCCAGCCAGGTGAGTTGATCTTTGAAAGAGCGATTAAACATCTGGCCCCACAGGGCAGAACTCATAGCAAAGAACAGATAGAATTTACAGACAGACAGAATTAGACGATGCCAGGAAATATTTCTTAACCATTAAATTTGTCAAGAATTGGAATGGTCTTCCTTCGAGTATGGTGGATACCTCCTCTTTACGAGCTACCTCCTAAATTGGGTATGCTCAGCATGATTATTTGGGTGGCATCTAGTCTAAATCACCACTGGCATCCGTTTCAAATCTGAACTTCCATGATTCAGTCCTTCCTTTGGAAAAATAAGTAATTAGCGATAGGGAGAGAAACACAAGAGTGCAGTGTGTCTGAAGGTCAGAGATAATGAAGTGTTTAATAAAAGGAGATAGGAACCCACATCAAATATGAAAAGTGATTCAAGAAGATGCTGATTGAAAAAGATGATTCCAGACTAATTATGTCTACATGCACTATGAGTGCTAGTTAACAGGCCCAATACAGTACAACATCTCCCATCTACAAGCCTTTGCACTGTTCTTGATGCTGGAAATAAATTCTTTCCTTACCTCTACCTCTGTAGAAGTGTCTCTAACTTCCTTCAAGAGTTTGCTGATAGGTGGCAGGTGGGTGGTGCAGTGGATAGAGTACCAGCCCTGGATTCAGGAAGATCTGAGTTCAAATCCAGCCTCAGACACTTGACACTTACTAGCTGTATGACCCTGGGCAAGTCACTTAACCCCAATTGCCTCACAAAAAAAAGAAAGAAAGAAAGAAGAGAATTAGCTGATATAATCTCTGATCCACAAAGACTTTCATGATCCCCTTAGTCATTAATCCTTTTCCCCCTTCCTCATATTTTTATGTACATATTTCTTTCTTTACATGTTTACCATCTTTAAAAATGGAAGTCTGGAAGTCGGCATCCATTTTCTTTTTGTCTATGAATCTATAGCATTTAAAATAGTATCCTGAAGTTAGTAGGTGCCTTACAGATGCTTTTTGAATTTTATTTTTTCTTGTGGGGAGGGGAAGTGATGGTAGATAAGGAGAGAGTGGGAAGTGAGAATGTAAAAGCAATGCATGTAGACAACTTTTTCAAGACAGTTAGCTATGATAAAAAGCAGGATGCCATAAGTCAAATGGGCTAAAGGGGAGTTAAAATTCAGTTCTTTTAAAGGCTTTACATTTATATCTTTTTTCTTAATGGTTTTGGATGATCATATTTCAGCAAGGCCTGTCAACCTCAGACACTCAACAATAAGAATGTATTGGAATATTGGTCCTGGAAGACTTTCCAGCTGATGGCTTTTGGTTTGATAGTGCTACAGGGAGACCTAATGTCTGAAGCTCAGCCCAAAGAGTCTATACCCCACTTCCCATCAGCTACTGACTCTCAGTGTGACATTTGACAAAAGACACGATCTTCCTTGGGCCTCATTTTCCAGTTTGAAAAATGAAGGAAAAATAATTTTCTTAAAAGTACTTTAAAGACTGCATTTTAGAGGCATGGAAAAAAGAAGAAAGTTTCCAATTAGAAGATAGGATCTAGGGGCAATTGGTAGCTCAGTGGATAGAGCACCGGCCCTGGAGTCAGGAGGACCTGAGTTCAAATCTGGCCTCAGACACTTAACACTTATTAGCTGTGTAACCCTAAGCAAGTCACTTAACCCCAATTGCCTCACCAAAAAAAAAAAAAAAAGGTAGGTTCTATATCTTTTCCAAGGGAGATTAATGTTTGACTATGATGAACATAGTGGTAGCAAGCCAGTAAACTTGGACATGAGGGAAAAAAAAACCTCTTATGGTTGTTTTTTTTTTCTGGCCAAATTGAGAAATCTGTTCACCTTCCCCTGAAATCAAATTAGAGTGGGTTATGTACCATATTAATGCAAAGAGTCCAAGTATAGTATTCAGAGAGGATTGGGATGAAGAGAAGATATTGACAAGACTACTTCCTCTGACAGCTCCAAATTCATTGGAAGGTAAAAAACAGAAAAAAAAAGTGTGTGTGTGTGTGTGTGTGTGTGTGTGTGTGTGTGTATACACACTTGTTTGTGTGGACATTCCATGTGCACCGCAGATATTTCCCTAATCCTGATGAATTTGTATTTCACAATGGATTGATTCCTTTTTGGCTTTCTAACCCTTCAGTTTCCATTCCCTTTCTCAAAATGGAGCTGATGCTTTGGCATTTATTGAAGTCCATTTCATATTTCAGAAATTGCCTTTTAAGCTCTAATATGATTATAAGGACAAAGGAACCTTTTTTGGACTGTAGGATCATCATTCACTCTGGGTGAGATATGGATTTTAAAAAGGTTCCTACAAAGTCCCAGGTGAGGTATATTTCACTGGTTTACATATTTCCTAGCTTCTTTCCTCTTTTATTGGATCTAGAGCAGTGACATTAAGTGAATCTGGCCCTGAGAAAAAGAAATGATAGCACTGCTGATTTTAAGTTTGAATGAAATCTACTCTGTAAGGTACTGAAATTTGCTTAATTGGAAAGGAGAGGGAAAGAAAGCAAGGAGAAGGGGAATGGAAGGGAAAAAAAGGAAAAAGTATGTAAAAATAAGTTTCCAAGACTTTCAACTATTTCTGATTTGGGACATGGGTAATTTAGGAGGGAGAAAAGAGTTGGGATAAAGGGGCAGCTAGGTGGCACAGTGGATAGAGCACTGACCCTGGATTCAGGAGGATCTGAGTTCAAATCCGGCCTCAGACACGTAACACTTACTAGCTGTGTGACCCTGGGCAAGTCACTTAACCCCAATTGCCTCACACCAAATAAATAAATAAATAAAAGTGGATGGAGGAAGCTAGATGGCACAGTGGATAGAGCACCAGCCCTGGAGTCAGGAGGACCTGAGTTCAAATCCGGCCTCAGACACTTAACACTTACTAGCTGTGTGACCCTGCGCAAGTCACTTAACCCCAACTGCCTCACTAAAAAAAACAAAAACAAAAACAAAAACAAACAAAAAAAAGTGGATGAACTGCTTGTCAATCTCTTTGATATGAAAATCTTTGAGATTTGAAATTAAATAACACAATATTTCTGTCATCCTTTTCCTTGGACCACAGTATGTAAGGGACTACAACAGAATTAGGTGCATAGAAATCTAAGTGGTTACTGGAACCAGTGGAAAGAGTCCTGGGCTGGAATCTTGTTTCTCACATTTATTAATTGGATAACTTTATCCCTTAAGCTCCTTGAGATTTGTTTTGTTTATTTATTAAGCTTTTATTGTATGCTAGATAGTATTATAATCTAGGAAGTTCTCTAAAACAACCCAGTCATATTCATCTGCTAGGCCTCTAGAGATCAAAGAGGAAAAGGTCCTATTTGTATAAAAATATTTATAGCCATTATTTTTATAATGGCAAAAAGTGGAAAATAAGAAAATACCAATCAATTGAACAATGGCTGAATAAGCTGTGGTATGTGAAAGAGATGGAAGATTATTATGCTGTAAAAAAAAGATAGTGTCAAAGACGAGGAAAAACTTACATGAATTGAGTAGAGAAGCAAGCAGAGCCAGGAAAACTATTTCTACCGCAACAACTATACACAAAAAGCAACAGCCAAACAACAACAAAAAACCTGTGAAAACTGTATGAACTATGACCAAATAATGACCATTCATTATTCCAGAGGACCAAAGCTGATATGTGCTATGCATTAAAGACAGGTGAAATATTTAGGGTGCAGAATGGCATGCATGCATATGTATATGTATAAGCATATGCATAAATGCATATAATGATATATATATAATGCATCTATATACATATGTATACATGCATTTATGTATACAGACATCCATTGTTTTTTCCTTGCTTAATTAATGTGCACCTTTATTACAAGAAATTTATTTTTCTTTTTTTTAATGAAGTAGGGATGAGAAAGAACATATATTTATGTTCATTTTTTAAAAAATAGAGTGCTACCAGTATAGAATATTGAGTGTGCTTTGAAATGAGGGCACCATATTATTAGTTTTACTTTATTATGAGAAACTTGTGATGCAAGGGGAATATTCTATAAATGTTTGAAATGTTGAAAACAAACACATATCAATAAAAGTTTTTTTTTTTTTTAATTCAGCCAGAGCTCACTAAGAGCCAACGAGAACTCACTAGGAGCTCTAGAGGCTGCTGGCTCAAGCAGAGCAGTTCTTCACTTAAGCCAACAAAGAGGCCCATTTTGAACAGAGGGCCCTGGAGAGGAAAGGAAGGCATGTTTTCCCCACTTTATAAGTTCTTTATATGTTCTTCCTTCTAGAGCCAGAGGGAACCCCACCCTCATCTCATTGAAAGAGAGAGTTATATAAAACATTGTTTTTGAAAACCAAAACCAAGAAAGTCACCAGATGGTTACTCAACAGCCATCTACTGCTCTGTTTCATTCAATGAACAAGAAAAAGTGTCACTCAGTGACAAGGGAAGATAGATTGCTGTTAAGATAAAGCAAACTTAACAAAACATTGTAATATTATTACTACCATTATTTTTTCCTGTTATTATTATCCTCAAGTATTCATCATCTTAAAAGGAAAAAAATGGCAGGAAAGGGGCTTCTAGTAGGGAGATTAAAAAGTTATTTTTCTTCTATGTCCTTCTTCCATACACACACACACACACACACACACTCTTTTCTCCACTGATTGCTCTTCCCCAATCTGATGTTTTTTTTCTGACTCCTCAAGGAAAAGGAACCATTAGGTGAGTAAATACAGGATGAAGTTTCCACCCTAAGGAGGACAGGAACTGTTCTCCAATACCCTGTTTTTCAGTAAATTATTAGCCTCAATTGATCGTCTGAGAGAAAGGATTTTAATTAAACCATCCATGAAGGTACAGCTAGAAACCATGTGGAACCTCCCCTATGTTGGGCCAAATAGCTGCTTTCTATTTTACAACCCAATGATTCAATGGTATCAGAAAGGAGATTCCATTCCTGGAGAAGACCATAAATTTGGGAGAGTAGCAATACCTGCTGCCTTTCACTACTGGCAAGACCAGGCAAGTTTTATGTTTGTTTTTTTGTAAATTTCTGTTTCTTTGCTGATAGTCAGATTTTTCCCATATTTTAGAACCATTTCATTAATTCCAAGTCCCATTGCTAGGTTAGTATCATAATCCTTATCTCTCACAGAATGTGATTTTTAAAAAATTGGGTTTACCATGCAGGGAGAAATTGATAAAATGCCAAGGATGCTTTCCCTTCAGCATTGAGTCTTCATTAGTAGGCATGGTTCAGATTAAATACCTTTGCTGGCTATATTCTCAGCAGGTAACACTGACCCTAAACTAAGGCATGAAAGACTGGGAGGATGAAGTAGAAATTGAAAGAGCTTTTAAAAATCAATATAATGTTAGGCTGTGTGAGAAACTGAAATACAAGAAATTGCTCTTAAAGAAACAGTTGGATGGCTGGGTTAAGGGTGTGGGAGGTCAAGTTCTGTTTTATGGACTGAATGTGGAGGGTGTGTCTATCAAGATCCCTTAGCCTGGCAAGAAAAGTTGCAGAGCAGATAATAACCTTCTAAATATAGACAGCACCACGACAAGAGCCACAAAATCTCCTGGGAGCAAGAGGGATTTTTCTAGGATTTTTCTTTCTTTCTGTCTTAAAAAAAGTGTTCTTAGTGATCAGTGCAAAGGCACCTCTCTTCCCTATGACTTTTCCATGAAGGATTTGGGGAGATTACCTGCATAACTTGTACATCCATAATCATTTGCATGTGGTCTTTTCCATTAGAATGGAAGCTTCTTGAGGAGAGAAAACATGTTTTTGCCTTTCTTTGTAGCATAGTAAATGCTTAATAAATGCTTGTTGGTTGACTGACTGACTAGGGAGTTCTCCTGGCCTTAAAGAACATATTTTCGGGGCAGCTAGGTGGTACAGTGGATAAAGCACCAGACCTGGATTCAGGAAGACCTGAGTTCAAATCTGACCTCAGACACTTGACACTTACTGTGTGACCCTGGGCAAGTTACTAAACCCTCATTGCCCTGCAAAAAGGAAAAAAAAAACATGTTTACAATGCAGCTAGAAGCTTTAAATATTAGCTATTTCACACATTTCAAGAAATTAATTTGTGTCATTAAAAGAAAAGTCACATGTATTGTGACATAGTCACTTTGCTGACCTGCTATGTCCCTCAGATTTGGGTTGAGGAAGGAAATGAAAGATGGAGAATTTGGGGCCCACAGAACCCTCAGTCATTAATGGACTTTTGCTATTTGTGTGCATTTTTATAGTTCCAGATTTGGGAAGAGGGTATAACAAGATTATGGCCCAGCTAATATGTTGCGCTGGAGCAGTACAGGCTTTCCTTGGATATGTATCCCTTTCACTTGGATCGGCTCCAGGACTTCTCTAAGACCAAATTCCTAAGAGGGATTCAAAATGCTCTGCTAGAGAGAAGAAATAGGACTCATGAGACGAACCCTTAGTGTAAGGACATAAATTTCAGTTCAATATAAAGAACTTCCAAACTATGGCAATGTAACCAAAAGTTCAAACCTGGGTATTTGCATAAAACTCTCCTCCTTAGTGAAGAGAATGATTACTCAGAGCTTTTGGGTAGAACTGGTAAAATCTAGAAAAAGGAGAGTCCTTTTCTTCCGAGTTTTGGGTTCCAGAGAAGACATGTGAAAATCTGAGCTCTCAGAAAGAAGATTTCTCCATGAAATAGGGAGAAAGTCTTTGGGAAGAAAGCAACATGTCGAGTGTCTCCAAAGCTTCCCCCCAAAACAATGGTCTATTTGTAAAGGGAATGATCTCCCTGTGACTGGAAATCGCTAGATGATCATAGGGTAAGAAATGCTATACACAGGATTCATGCTTTCTATGAAAATAAGCTTAGGGGATTGCTGAGGTCCCTCTCAATTCTGCAGCACTGGGATTCTGGGAATCCAACGTTTTTCTAAAGGAAAGGATTCAATGGCAGCTGGAAGTGAATAATACTTTTTTCTTCAGTCCTCAAGAAATAATGATGAATTTATATGTACTCAAACATGTTTCAAAGACTCAGATGACAAACTGTACTCATTAAGGTATAATTTGTTATACTTGAGAATGATGTTTCTTTTGATCTATAAATGTAGTTTTTAAAAATCATCTTGAGGGACATATCTTGGGCAAGACATTTTTTTTGATTCACAAAATGGAAGTCTTTTCAGTGTGTGGGACCTCACGTGTATGCACTCTCTGACTCTTTCCTCCCCCCTAACTCGGAATTAGTTTCCTGATCTCCAATCAGCTCTTTTGGAGATCTGCCATGTAGCTTTGGGCAAATCATTTAACTTTTATATGATTATTTGCCCATCTGTAAAATGGAGTTAATAATCCTGACCTGCCCCCATCAGTGTCCTGTTTTGGTGTGAGAATTAATTAATTCCCAGAAAGAACCTTAAAGCCTGCGAATAAAAGGTGCAGAGATGGAAACAATGATTAATTTTAAGAGGGAAGAAATGGATCAGCTGGTGGAAATCTCCATGTATGTTTTTGGCTTCAGTGATACCAAGCAGAGAAGAGACAGTGTGTAGGCTGGACAGGGATTCAAGCATCTACTTGTTTCTAGGAATAAATAAATATATATATATATATATACATACATACATATATGAGGAATGCTGTTCTTCTAAACACCTAGAGACTGAATAATCTGCTCAGTTTCCTTTTTTATTTATTCTGAGTTGGATCAGACTTGCAAAATACATGGCATCCTTCCTGACTTAAAGGTAATATATTTTTCTTTAAAATAAAATTTGACTGCAGGTTCACCTTTCTGATCAGAAACTTGGGCTAGGTAATGATTCTGAATGAATGATTCCGGAAAAAAAATCAGTAACTTATCCTGTAACTAAGGATACCCAGACTGTTGACACATGTTTTATAAATCTCTGGAATCAAGTAGTTTTACTGTTAAAATTTAATTTAAAAAAATTAAATGTGCTTTATTCTTTGTAGCCTGGAGGTGTGTCCCTGCTTTCTCAAAAGATAAAGCAACAAGCCACAATCACGAGGCTTGCTAAAGAGTCAGATTATGGGCCTTCTGATAGCCCTCATATCTGATGTCAGTGAGAGCAGCCCAGGAAAGGTCAGAAGAGATCATCAGCAGGCTGGTTCCAGGGTCAGGAATCTTCATCCTGGCAAATACTAAAGTGAGAAAAGAATTCATAGGGTTATAAGATCATAGATTTAGAGCTAGAAGGAACCATGGCGATCACTGGGTTCAACTGCCTCACATTACAGGTGATATAATTGAGTCCTAGAAGGGTCCAGTGACTCTCTTAAGGGTCACGCAACTAGTAAGCTTCTAAGGGAATATTCAAACTCAGCTCTTCCTAACTCTAAACCTTGCCCTTTACCCATTATACCGTGCTGAAGTTTACCACATTATTAGAGAGAAAGTCGATAGTGAAGAAATGATAGATTACTTGATCCCTACATTGATCCTACTCTGCACTGTCTTTCTTGGAGCTAGAATGACTGTTTTCCACCTTGCCTTTGTCAACATCATCCATTAATCATCAATTGTTTGCCAAGCACCTCCCATGTGCTAGGCACAGGGCTAGGTTTAGGGGTCACAAAGGAAACAAAAGGAAACGGCTCCCGCCCTCAAAGGACCTGTATTCTATCCATTTATCCAGCTGCTTTCCTTGAGTTTACCTGAAGAAACAATGGGAAATAGATGCCTATTGTAATTCCTATGGTTCACATGCTAGCACGGGTCATCTCATTATGTGGTTTGTACCCTAGCAGAGAAAGAGTAGGCAAAGCTCTGAGTCTGCATTCCCAGTATATCACCACATACTGCTCTCTTTCTTGGTTATGAGACGATTTAAAACATACCTAAGACCTTTCTTGCCTGTATATGTATTTCCAGTGCTTGGAAAATAGCAAGTACCTAATAGATGCTCAATCAGTAGATAGAATGCTGGACTTGGAAGACAGTTAAAAGTCGTGTGACCTCAGGTAAGTCATTCAACCACTGTTTGCCCAATTTTCATTATCTGTAACATGAATATACTAATAGCATCTACCTCCTAGGGCTGTTGTGAGGATAAAATAATATTTGTAAAGCACTATATAAATACTAGTTATCATCATCATTATTATCCATTTCTCTACCTATAAATGTCTCCATCTCTCCAACTATCCCAAAGTAAGGTCTACTGAGCATGCCTTTGGATAATAGGTATCAAGCAAAACCAAAACAAACCAAAAAACTGGTCAAAAGCACGATCACGGTGATAATCAATAATCCCTTCTCAAGTAGTTACTATGGATACACAGGCAGCAAAACTGACATTCCACCCCTCAAGAAATAGCTTCTGCAGATATTTTTGTGAAAAGTTGAACAAAAAAAATTTACCAGGTATAGGTAAAACCCATTATCCGGTGTGTTCCCAGTCTCATTTTATCTTTTCTCCACCAGATATCCAGCTATCCTGGGTTAATCCTTTCTATGTAATCTCTGAACCTTTAGCCTCTGTGATACCTTCTGCTTAGGGGATTGCTGTTCTCAGTGAAAATGTCATTGGCTTTGAAATCAAAGGTCCTGGGTTCAAAACCCACCTCTAAGAATGTCTAGCTCTGTGAATTCAGGAAAGGTGCTTAAACTTCCTAGTCTATATTTAAAAGGAGGATTTGATGGTCTCTTTTAATTCTTTATCTATTACCATATGATCTCAGTCTCCACAAAATATCTCTGATGTCAACAAATCTAGTGCTTTATGCCCTGAAAAAAGTATGGTACTTTTGTATTGAGCTCTCTTCGTATTAATCGGCTTCAATCCACAACTGTCTTCCTACACACAGGGCCCTAATAATGTGACCCTACCTTCCTTGTACAAAAATCTTGTACTACTCCTCAACATAAACTCTGTATTCTTGGTATCTATCCTCTCTGTGCCTTTGCTCCATTCCATTCAGGTATAACTATTTATTTCTTGGAATTACTTTTGACCTATATAATGTCCATGCTTGGAATTGGTTCCTGTTATCATGACAAGAAATATATGGAAAAGCTTTCACAAAGCTTTTTCATTGAAGGAAAGATTGGAATTATTTATTAATGATGATAACTAGTGTTTACATAGCACTTTACAAATATTTCATTTTATTCTTATAACAATCCTGGGAGCTAGGTGCTATTATTTTCCTCATGTTGAAGATGAGGAAACTGAGGCAGATGGAGGTAAAGTGACTTTCCCAGGGTCATGCAGCTACTAAGAATCTGAGGTGGGATTTGAACTCAGGTCTTCCTGATTTCAAATCTAGCACTCTTTCCACTGCTCTACTTAATAGAGTGCAATAAAAATAATTTAGGACACAGGCATGACCATGCAAATCCAGATATTATGTCTTGAGTTTGTAAACTAGAGCTTTATTCCTTATGGTGTGAAGCTAAAGGTAATACATTGGACCAGTTTAAAGGCTGAAGTTAGAATGAACTTTCCAGATCTCTGTTTTTGTTTTGTGTTTTTCCCATATTCTTTGTATTCTTTCCCAATGTTGTATCTATATCATACCATATCTCATATTTCAGGTTTACCATCTGCAAGTTCAGCTATGTTCTTTTGAAAGATCATAGAATGCCCAAGTTGGAGAGGTCCCTAAAGGTCGTAGGATTATGGAATTTGGAGTTGTAGAGACGTTAGAAATCATCTAAGTTATCTCATTTTATTGACGAAGATATTAAACCCAGCCAAGATTAAATTCATGCCCAACAAAAAGTACCATCAAAATTAGAGCCCTAGTCCAGTGATCATTGCACCACACTGCCTCACGTCCCATCATGCCCTCTGTTCAAGACCCTGGCCAGTATGCTTACAGTGGAAACTTCAAGGCAAAAGTGTCCAAATATTGCTTTTAAAAGTTGACTTGAAAAAAAGGAGTATGAAAATTGTTGTTGTTGTTGTTGAGTCAATTTCAGGCATGTCTGACTTCTCATGACCCTGTTTGTGGCTTCTTGGCCAAGATACTGGCCAGCTCATTTTACAGATGAGGAAACTGAGGCAAACAGGGTTAAGTGACTTGCCTAAGGTCACACAGCTAGTAAGTGTCCAAGGATAAATTGGGAACTCAGGAAAATTAGTCTTCCTGACTTTAAGCCTGGCTCTCTATCCATTGTGAGGCCTTCCTGATATAGTATAAAAATACTGGCCACTAAAGAAAGGGATATGACTATATTCACAAGTTCTCTCACCCAACTCTCACATTATACCATAAAGTTAGTCATATCCTATTTCTTAGGGAATCCAGTCTGTGGTATAAGTCCCCCATCTGTGGAAAAGAATTCAAAATTGAAGAGATGCCCATCAATAGGAAAATGGCTGAACAAATTGTAGCATATGATTATGATGGAATACTATTGTGCCGTAAGAAGTGATGAGTTGGATGCTCTCAGAAAAACCTAGAAAGACTTACATGAGGTAATGCAAAGTGAAATGTACTGTGTACAAAGTAACAGCAATATTGTAAGATGATCAACTATAAATGGCTTGACTATTTTCAGCAATACAATGATCCAAGACAACTCTGAAAGATTTATCATGACAAATGCTATCCATCCCCAGAGAAAGAACTGATGATATCTGAATACAGATTGAAACATACTTTTTTTAAACTTTTTTTCTTGAGGTTTTTTGTCTGTTTTCTTTCACAACCTGACTAATATGAAAATGTTTTGCATGACTACACATGTATAACATATTAAATCGTTTGCCTTCTTACAGGGGTGTGGGTGGGGAGAGAGGAAGGAAGAGAATTTAGAACGCAAAGTTGTAAGAAATGGATGTTAAAATTGTTTTTACATGTAACTGGGTAAAAATAAAACACCAAATAAATAAATAAATAATTTTAGAAGGCCCCATCCAGTAGAATGGAAGCATGGCTCTGCCAAAGGCCCTGAGGTCATTGGCTCCAGCAGGCCTACTGGCCAATCTGTGTCTGAACAGGTCTTCCTTGTATGCCTTTACTGTTATGCAACTTACTGCTCTTAAGCTTATCCTCCTGTACCAGAAAGAATATGGCTAATTTTGATTCCCCATAATAGCTCTCCACAATCCTGAAAGCAGCTGTTATTGCTCTTCCTCTCTTTTGTATGCTAAACAGACTCAATTCTGTTGTGTTATCCAGGCCTGATAATCTTCCTCAAGGTTCTCCCTGAAATGTGGCCTTCCAAATTCAATACCATGTTCATATGGAGTCTGACCAGGACCTAGGACAACTGGCCAATCATTTCCTTCTTCCTGCACACTATCTCTTATACCATTAGTAGTAGCTTTTTGTGATCACCATGTCATGATTTTGACTGGTTGCAATCCACTAAAATTATCAGTTTTTTTTTAAATGAATGGCTATCTAGGTATTCCTTCATGATATTTGTCTAGGGGAGTTGTTGTTGTTGGTGGTGGTGGTGGTGTTGTTTTAACCCAAGTATAAAATTTTATGTTTCTCTTACACAGATATTTATGCGCATCCTATATAGGAGATGGCACATGAGTTGAGCTTTGAGAAAAGAAAGGTATTTGAGATAAAGAAGTGTGAGGCATTCCAAGCATGGAATATACTAGAGACAGACTATGAAGACTTTACATTTCAAACTGCAGAGCTTATAGTTAACCTAGAAGAAACAGGGAATTAATGGGAAGTAATATGGTCAGACAAGAGATTTAGAGACAGAACTTTGTCCACTGTGTGATGATGGATTGGACATGGAGAAACATGAGGTAGGCAGATTCATTAGGAGGCTGTTGCAATACTCTAGAGAAGAGGTAATGAAGGTTTCACTTGGGTGGTGGCTATTTCAAAGGAGAAAAGGGGATGGATACAAGAAATATAGTGGAAGTTGAATTGACAAATCTTGACAGTATATTGGATAAGAGTGAGAATAAAAATTGAAGATGGCATTGAGTTTGAAACTTGCATAACAGAAGGGAAATAAAAGTCTAAGAGCTGGACCTTTTCTCCATTGGTCAATATCTTCCTCTCATCCATCTTAAGGAGAAAACCTATATCTTCTAAGAGCTTTCTCTTGCTCCAACACTAAAATGAAATAATTTTAGCTTTCCTTATGCTGATGAAAATAATAACCTTCCCAAAAGGGTAGTAATTTATAAATGAATCAACACTTGGTAAAATACCAAAATCCAAATGTTGTACCAACTAATGAAACAGAAGCATTAGGTCCCATGTTAAATTGACAAAACCTAAGTTACCTTCTTGCAAACTGGGCATTAGTAGAGTTGTGTCAGTTTGGGGCAAACATCCATGGCTCAACTTTCATTGAAGATAATAGGCCCTATTTTCAACTCATTACCTCTCTCTACAGTTTCGTTGTGCTTGGGGCAAGCAATAAGATTCCTGGGAGAGCTGGCTAAATTATATTTAGCATTTAGACCTTTGGTATTTGAAATTGTGTATAAACAAAGATGGAGACAGAATTTAGCCTAAAGGTTTTTTTGTTTCTTTTAAAACACAGTTTTCCTTACTCCCACATATTTGTGTGCCTGCCAAACAAAGCTAAGCTAAGCATGATGTGAACATATAAATCAGTCCTATCAAATTAATCTCTATTGTTTGTCATCATTTACCTTTTGAGTCACTGATGATAGATGGCCCCGTGTGATCAAGGTGGTTATGGATAGGGCACTGTAAGATTCATGGCTGGAGATGGCTATTAAAATGTAAAAGCTGTATTCCATAACAGTGTATTTCAACACTAATAGAACTTTAATAGAATCATCTCTCAATGTCTGCTCTACTAACCTTATTCCAGGAGCTTGAAGCTCATCACCTTTATATTCAAAAGACAAGGATATGATTGTACATCACTTGCTTTATCATTTCCCATCTCCATGCCTTTGCATCCCCATATTTACTTTATCCATCTCTACTTTTCCATTCTTCCTGGAATACATTCCTTTCTTGCCTCCACCTCAGAAAATCCCTCACTTCCTTCAAAGCTGAATTCAATGTCATCTCCTACATGAGGTCTTTCTTGACTTTCCCCCTTCTCAGCTATTTGTATCTCCCAGAAATGTACCCTGTATTTTATTTTGTCTAGTTTTGTACTTTTATGGGTTCAAGTCTTTTCCTTGAATAGAATATAAGCTTCCTGAGGACAGGGATTACTTTACTTTTTACTTTGTATCCCCAGCGACACATAGTAGACATTTAATAAATGATTGAGTGATATTTAGACAGACTCTGATTGGGAAAGTGAGGAATACAAGTTTTATATAATGTTATCCTGTCAGCTACTGAGATTCTACAAGATGGGATATATAGTAGAAGCTAGACATTTTGATATTATGTTTGGCTAGATTTGAGAATAATCCTTTGGGATTCCCTGAAGAATAATGGGAAAATTATATGTGTGTGTGTGTATACATATACATACACATGATAAATGATGAATATATACACACATATGTGAGACCATATATATACATATATAGATAGATGGAGATAAGATGGAGATGGAGATGGAGAGAGATAGAGAGAGAGATGAGATAAGAAATGCATCCTTTGAAAATAAGGCTGTATTGGGCCTCATACTGGTAATGCTGGTAAATGTTTAATTAGTTCTCCCCTCTCTCCAAAAAAAGTGTGATGCACTTTTAAATTTAATTTGTAGTATGATACTTTCTCCATCATTTTCTTAAATTCAGATAAGCAAAAACTAAGTCAAATTCTGATTCTGTGATTCAATGGTCCAACACAAAAACCATATTCTGAAAATGAATGATCAGGTTAAATATATACATCTGTTTCTAAACTCATAGAAATATTCTGACTTTTCCATCTTTTCCTAGTATTTTGTGTCTATTGAGCCTTCTAGTTGATTGGTGTGTCTCCATGAGCATAGAACGTGAAAGTGGTGTTAATTTGGAAAGATATGAAGAGAAATTGGGCCTTCCAACAGACTTATTGTTTATTAGTTAGGTATTTTTAACTTGTGGAGAGATGGAAAGGAATCAGAGCTGCCAATGGGATGATTTGGAGGAAGAAAATTTGTTTTATTTCTTTTTCAAAAGCTTTTCAATGAGAGCAGTGTACATATCATAACTGGGGAAAGTCACAGGAACAAAAAAGTCACCAGAATCACCCAAAGTTTTAGTAACTCTTGAGAAAGAAGGAGTATAGGGGATCACAAAGTAGAAACAATCAGGCACTCTGCAGGAGGAAAAGGCAGACCAACCAGAATAGAGAGAGAACTGACCAAAGTCTAGATATGGGCCCAATGAAGCGACAACTAGGATCACAGAATCTCTGAATTGGAAGAGATCTCCATGACCATTTAGACAAATAATTCCCTCCACAAAATGTCTTCTAAGTGTCATATAGACTTTTGTCAATTGGAAGAGATCTCCGTGACCATTTAGACAAATAATTCCCTCCACAAAATGTCTTCTAAGTGTCATATAGACTTTTGTCAAAAACCTCCAGTGAGGAGGAACCCAATACTCAATGACCCACGCCCCCCAACCCTGTCTAACATGGCTCCTTCCAATTTTCAATAGTTCTTATTGGGAAGTAGTTTGTTATTTGGTATCCTGCCATCTTCTTAACTTTTACTGGTCACTTCTAGTTCTGCCTTGTGAGTTCAATCAAATGATGCTATCATCATAGCATCATAGATTTCATAGTATCATAGATTTAGATCTGGAAGGGACCCCAGAGGTCATTGAGACCTCATAGAACAGCTCAGTGACATAGTGGATAGAGCACAGGAATTGGGCTCCCACCTCATATACTTCCTAAACTATGTGAACTCAAGCAAATCATTTAACCTCTCTTAGCCTCTCAGAAAAATGGGGATAGTATTAGAAGCTATTCACAGAGCTGTTGTCACAAAATGAGATGATACATATAAAGTGAATTGAAAAATCTAAAAGTGACATAAATGCAATTATTTTTGTTGTTAATTATTTCCATCCCACTCATTTTTACAGATGAAGAGAGTGAAGTTGGGAGACATTAAATGCCTTCTCCAATCTTTATTTTATTAATTTAATTTCCTACTTTTCATTAGGTAGCATATTTCAGATGTATTTTTGGGGCGGGGCGAGGCAATGAAAGTTAAGTGACTTTCCCAGGGTCATACAGCTAGTAAGTATCAAGTATCTGAGACCAGATTTGAACTCAGGTCCTCCTGAATCCCAGGCCAGTGCTTTATCCTCTGTACCACCTAGCTGCCCCAGTACTTTTGTTTTCTAAAATAAGAAAATTAAAATAAAATAAAAACACCACAAAATCATCACATTAGCATGTAACTTCTCACAAGTTTCCTCCATTATTTTTATTGATAATAATTACTTGGCTAGGCATTACACTGGAAAAGGAGGGCAGGGAGGAAATCTGTGTGTGTGTGTGTGTGTGTGTGTGTGTGTGTGTGTGTATATATATTCATGTATATATGTGTATATATGTGTGTGAGTGTATATCTATCTATGTGCCTTTGTTCTTAAAAAGAAACCAAAACAAAGTTTCCAAATACATAATTGATGTTTCCATTCCTCTTTGAAAAGATGCCTGAGGTGTCAAAATGAAAAATGCTACAGAAAGATCCTAGGTAAGGGCTACCCTCTGGAAAGCTATTTTTGAAGGAAGCATTGCTTTCTTGGCCTGCTCATAGCTGCCAAATGTTCAAAAGCCTGCTTACCCCATTAGAAAATTAGGAAAAAATTGGTGAAGAGCCTTTCGATTGACAGTTGTTGTACTTCAAGACAGGATTAAGGTCACAAAGAAGTGGTCTTGGGGCCAAGAAGTGAGTATGCAATGAAATAGTACTGGATGTATAATCATCGGACCTGGATTTAAATTCTTGTTCTGGCATTTGGATCAGTCCAACCCCACTGGTTGGAATCTGGGAGGGGCAGCTAACAGAGAACTATGAAGCAAGATTCAGGGTCTACCTGGGTGACCCTCAGTAAGTCACTTCAATTGTCTCGGCTCCCTATTTTTCTCAACTCTAAGACTATGTCAGAGGTGTCAAACTCCCTACCTGTTATCACTAGCAAAATTCAGGAGAAAATGGCCTGAGCCAGATTAAAATGTAATTGGGAAATGTTTAACAAAATAGATTTAAAATACAATACAATATAATGTGAATTTGTGGTTTTCTAAGTTAGTGGGATTTGCTTCAATTTGAATTTGACCCCACTGGCTGGGTGGCCTGAGTCCCTTCCATCTCTATCTATAACCTGTGTGAAGACACCAGCTGTTTCCCAGTCTTAGAGATCAAGCCAACCGTAGTATAGAGAAGCATGTTTTTCTTTGTCTCTTATGTTTTACAAGATCACAGATTCAGGGATCTTAGAAATAAGTTAGTCTAAATACCTTATATAATAGGTAAGGAAACTGAGGCAGAGAGAATTTAAATGACTTACCCAAAGTCATGGCCAGTTAGTGGTCACACTCCTAATTTTTTTTTTCCATTTCAAGTCCCAGAATACCTGTTTGTGAACTTCTGGGTGGGATAATTTGATATTTTTTGGTTCCCTCTACTCTCCAGCATCAACCCTTCATCATTAGAAGGGAAAATGCAGCTATTTTTTTTCTTTCTATTCTTGGAGCAGTTCCCTTTGCTTTGTTGATTACCATTCAAACTGTCAAGAGAAGAAATGGCACCCCTCTTCACTCCCTGCCTCCCACAATACCCTGCTTACTTTCCACACTGCTCTCCATGACAGGTAGAAATGGTTTCTATTTTCCCGAATGACTGTGTGCCCCAGAGTACTTTCTAGTGACTGCCGATCCATTACAAGTGTCAATAAATGACGTTTTTCAAACGTGTGTGTCTTTTTTAAAAAGTTGAATGGTTTTGCAAACAATTAAAGTTTGAGGTATCTCTTATAATGGGAATGAGGTTGCCTTCATCATAATACTGTTAGGAGAAGCAACGTGATTTAATAAAAAGAGTCCTGTTCCTCGGCTCAGGTCCCAATTCTCCTACTTCCTACTTATGTGACCTTGAAAAATTCAATAAAAAGGTTATTAAACTCATAGGCTTAGACCTGAAAGGGACCTTAGAGACCATCTATTCTAATGCTTCCATTTTACAGAGGAAAAAAGGAAAAGCAGAAAAGTGACTTGCTCAGTCACACAGGCTGGAGTCAAGATCTTCTGATTCCATATTTAGAACTTTCCCCCCAAATCACACAGGAGCTAAGGAACAGGAAGCAGAGAGTATCAGATGATGATATTAAGATGAGATTAAGATATAATTTCCACCCCTAATTATTCCCAGTGGTTGGGTGAGGGATGTTACCCTGATAGGTAAGGGTATCTGGCACACAAGTATGGGGCAAGATGCAGGGCTGGCATTCACCATAGAAATGATTCCTCTGGGGTTATCCCAGAAGACACCAAATCTTTATGACAGTAAGAGTGGGAGCAAGGAGGGTGTGCTAGTGGGCCCTCCTAAAGACAATGCTATAATGAAATTTGGTTTTTAAGCTTGGTATCAGACAGAGAGACCAACTTTTTTATTTCTACAAGTTCTCTTTCCTGAAGGAGGTGCTAATATATTTTTTATATTATACCATCCGGTTGACAACACCATTTCCCCTATGGCTGCTCTCTGTTTTCTGTAAACTCTCCTGTCATGAATTCCCACTACCCTTCTCACTTTAAGAAGTTAATATTTATACCTTATTCTTTCTGCTTCTTTAGTGGCAGTCTGGGATCTGGGGCATTGTCATTTGACAACAATTCCCCATGAGTTAACTCTCTCTCAAGGAAGACGCTAATGTTCTTTAAAGGTTCTGACCTTTGTCCTCCAGGTAGGGAATAAGCCACCATAGCACGATCATTTCACTTGACAGCTAGGGGATTCTGCTATATCTGGATTCCATCTATTTCCTTTAAATTTGCCCTTGGAAACAAAGACAGGGGAAATACTTACAGATAGCAGTGAGAGTTTTAAACCTCTGTGTTTGGATTAAGAAAGACTGACCTTCGGATGTGCTACAAATCTAGGCCTGAGTCCAGAGCTCAGGGAATGTTCATTTGATCTTCCATGGAAACCTGGTGACATTTGGGGTTAAATGTGATTATCTGTGCTTAGTAGAGGATCAAGAGGTGGAAAGCTGAGCAGGCAAGGAGTGCCCTGGAATGTAAATACCAAGCCATTTTAGTGTTGGAAACAATAACAAATCACTTTAAACACTTTGAGCGCTATTTTAACTTGAGCACTGTACTAAAGATGCTTACCTAGGTTCTTCCACTCATCCCTACATTTTTTTCTTTCTCAATTAAATGTAAGCAACTGAAGTTCCTTCCTCTGGCAAAAAGGGGTAGAAGGAACTAAGAAAATATAAGTTCATTGAAGGCAAGAAATATTTTCATTTTTGCATTCATACAGTACATAATTACACATATATTTTATGTGTGCATATGTGTAGATATACATATATAAAATATGTTTGCATATGTGTGTATATCATATATCTATATCTATCTATCTAATGTATATGTATATATGTACAAATCATAGATATGTACTTGGCCTAAACCTGTGATTTGATTGATTCAGAGAACTACTTGTGAAGACATTTTTTCTATCAATGCAAATTAGCATATGGTCTCTACTCTTAGTTTCCTGGTGCATTGAGAAGTTATGTGCCGTGCCCAGGCTAATAAAGCTAAAATGTCAGAGGTGGGACACCAGCCTGAGCCTGCTTGACACTGGAGCTAGTCAGCTTTCTATTCACTATTCCATATGCTGACTTTTATATAGTGTCTTGAAAACTATTGGCACTAATCCATGTTTCTTTGGATTCTTACTCATTGAGGAACAGGGACTTGCATGAAATGCCATGTGTTATGAGAAAACCATGGCTGGTATCTTTAATTTGAGGGCATTTATAAGAAGGAAGGGGAGGAGGAATGCTGATCCCTGAGCTCTTTAGAGAGTTAAGGGACAGTTCTATTAACCTCTGTCTGGACTTGAGAGAGAGGTACATTTTTTTTTTTTGGTGAGGCAATTGGGGTTAAGTGACTTGCCCAGGGTCACACAGCTAGTAAGTGTTAAGTGTCTGAGGCCGGATTTGAACTCAGGTCCTCCTGACTCCAGGGCCGGTGCTCTATCCACTGCACCACCTAGCTGCCCTGAGAGAGGTACTTTCTACTGGAAATAGGGAGAAGAATGCTAGTGAGATGGAAAGACAAAAGAAAGACATTTATCCTCTTCATTCCAAGAAAGCTAGAACACAATCAGGCCAAAAAGGAGGAGAGTAAGACTTTCAGGTTGAAGAACACACATTATGGTCCTCTGCATTTATTTACTCCTTTTCCTTTTAACTTTTCTCCCCCAGAGACTGAAAGAACTAAAACAACGGGAATTTGCTCGAAATGTAGCTTCTAAGTCATGGAAAGATGAGAAGAAACAAGAAAAAGCACTCAAGCGGCTACATCAGCTGGCTGAATTAAGGCAACAGTCAGAATGGTAAGAATGAGAAACTCAGGTGATACTTTAGAGTTTTGGTTTTCCTCTAGGATAACATTATTAAACCAGTTCACACCCATGTACATGGGGCATCTGAAATAGTACCAAATAATGAATGCTTCATGTGTATATATATATAATACCTAGTATTTATATAGCATTGATGTGCTTCCAGGTTTACAGTGCTTTACAAATATTATTTTATCTACATAACAATCCTAGGAGACACATTGCCCCCATTTTTCAGATGGGTAAACTGAGGCAGGCAGTGGTGAAGTGACTTTCACATAGCTTGTAAGTATCTGAGGCTAGATTTGAACTCAGATTTCACTGACTCCAGGTGTTATATCTTTTATGCCACCTAGCTCACTTAATCTAGTCATCCATACACATACACATGTGTATTACATGTATAGGTATACATGTAAGCATGTGTGCATGTGTCAGTATATTTTGTTTTTTACCTTACCTTCATTTCCAAATATATTTCACTTCTTCCGAGTTTCCAACAACATATGGAGTATCCCATACCCACAATCTACTATACTTGCAAAGAAGTGAAGTAAGCATAATAAATTCTCCTAATGTTTAAAGTCCCTAAATGAATTACTTGTCATTTTAGGACTTTCCCTTCTTCTAAAACTATTCATTTAATCTACCCTTTAAGAAGGAACCAAGGGCTGATTCTGAAATAATAGTATTTAGCTTATTAACCGGACCTAAATTTATATTTTCCTAGTATAAATTGAGTAGTATGATTTATGTGGTTTATTTTATATCATCAGAAGAAAACTGAATGGTAATATCTCTTTGATTACTCCGTAAATTCTTTAACATCACTTTGTATTCATTCAAACCCTTGAGTAAATGTCATTATCAATGGCTGGATGACAAACATAGATGTAATTACTTCATTTGCATTTTCCTTTTAGTGCTGACTAAATTAATAATTATAAGGAAACAAGAGTTATACTAATAACCCATTGCAACTACGAAATAGAGATTTTATGACACATCGACGGAATAGTTCAGAAAAGGAAAGTTGTTTCTCCAAACCCATTTAATTTACAGGCTGCGATATGTGTACCTATAAATCATTATGCAGAACGCTAATGCAGCTAATTAATTTAGCACTATCAACCTGATAAATTATAAAATGCATGGCACTTTCCCAATAAAAAACTGTTTGTTGCTTAAATGAATGGTAGGCAATCTTTGTAGTAAGTGACTTAATTACATCACCACTGAAGAGTAGTCAGATTTATTTCATAGGAAAATGTCTCTATTTTGTGGCTTTCATTCTAAGTGAAATTGTAGTTAGTTTACTGTAATATGTCAACCTAATCTGGGACTTTCTGTTGACTTTTTATACACAGGTATCTGTTTTTATTACCAAATATTTAAATGCATTTGATCTGAATACCAACTTTCAACCAATATCATTAGTGGGTTTTATTTAAATTTTAACCTATGCCTTGCTTCATGGTCCTTAACCCGCTACATTTCTTTCAGCATGATAAAAGCCGAAACAATAACAACAAAACAAAAACAAAAGGGGATTTGGGGAAAATATCTATTTATAACATATTGTACAAAAGCAGTGTTGTGGTTCTTTCTGGGAAGCGAGGTGGCATGGTGGATAAAAAGCCCTTAGTTTGAATCAAGAAGATTCATTTTCATGAGTTTAAATCCAGTCTCAGATATTGACTAGCTGTATGACCCTGGGCAAGTCACTTAACCCTGTTTGCCTCAGGTTGCTCATCTATAAAATGAGCTGGAGAAGGAAATGGCAAACCACTGCAGTATCTTTGCCAAGAAATCCCCAAATGGGGTCACAGAGAGTCAAACACAACTGAAAAAACTAAACACCAACAAAAACAACATGGATGTTCCTACGATGATTATACACATACCAACTATAGGACCAGATCCAGTCAGTTTTTTCAAACTAATGCAACAAATAATACATAAATAATGCAATAAATAATATATTAATAAATAATAATACAATAATACAATAAATGTATTGTGTTGCCATATTTTCATTTTTTTTTCAGTGAGGCAATTGGGGTTAAGTGACTTGCCCAGGGTCACACAGCTAGTGAGTGTCAAGCGTCTGAGGCCGGATTTGAACTCAGGTCCTCCTGACTCCAGGGCTGGTGTTTTATTCACTGCACCACCTAGCTGCCCCATATTTTCAATTTTTAAATTCATTCCATCTTTTAACAATGGGTGTTTATTAAACATCCATTATGTGCCAGGAGCCATTCTAGGCCCTAGGTACAAAAACAGAAACAAAACATTGCCTATACACAAGGTAGTATTTCATTGCCAATGTCTTCCCTGTGGAAATCATTGTTTATCTATTTTGCATATATTTCATTTATTTGTTTTTTGTTTGGTTTTGGTTTTGTTTTGGGTTTTTTTGCGGGGCAATAGGCATTAAGTGACTTGCCCAGGGTCACACAGCTAGTAAGTGTCAAGTGCCTGACGCTGAAGTTGAACTCAGGTCCTTCTGAATCCAAGGCCAGTGCTTTATCTACTGTGCCACCTAGCTGCCCCTATAATTCATTTAGTTAAATTAATATTCAATATAGTTATATTTAAATTTTCTTTATAGTATGTTTCCTCCTATTAGATCAAAGCTTCTTAAACCGTGGGCCACTTCCTCATAGAGGGTCATGTAACTGAATGTGAGGGTCATGAAAAATTTGGCAACAGTAAAAGGTTATGTATACTTGTTTTATAAATCTGGGGTCACATAAAAATTTCTCGGGTGAAATGGGATTGTGAGTAGAAAAAGTTTAATAATTCCTGCATTACATTACAAATTCCTCAAGTCCAAAGTTTATATAAGAGGTAATATTTGAACTGAACTTTCAAGGAAGGTAGAGATTCTAAGCAGCAAAGTATATTACTGGCTTATGGGACACCATGCTCAGAAGCTTGTAAACAGGAAATTGAATGGTATAGAGTAAATAGCAACCCTGTCCGTTTGGCTAGAATGTAATAATAATAATAGTCCATAAATAATAATTAAGTACCTCCTTGTGCCAAGCATTGGGCCAAGAGCTAGGGATACAAAAAGAGGAGAAAGAGAGTAGCAATAATAATAACAATGATAACCAGCATTTATATTTCACTTTCAGATTCAAAAAGTACTTTACAAATTTCTTCTCATTTCAAGCTCACAACAACCTGCGGATGAAGGCCGTATTATAATCATCCCTATTTTGCACATAAAGCAATTAATGCTGATTGAGGTTAATTAAGTGACTTGTCCAGAGTTACACAGCTAGTTTCTAAGTGTCTGAGGCTAGATTTGAACTCAGGTCTTCCTGATTCCAGGCCCACCATTCTATCCACTGCACCACCTCGCTGCCTTAGAGTATGTAGACATATGTGAAGGAAGGTTATGTTCAGTGTTCAGCCCACCTGGAAAGGTAGGCTTGAGCCAGATAATTTGAATCAATTGAACTAAAAAATATTAGGAATCTAAGACTTTGTTTTAGTACATACTATTTGCTAGGTACTTTCCTAAGGCCTGGGGATATAAAGGGCAACGTATATTTAAATAATGCAACACTGAAGGGAACAGGGCACTAAACAAGAAGGGAATTTCAGATACTGAGAGTCCCTCCAATAGAATAGAAGCTCCCAGAGGCCAGGGCCTTTGTTGGATTTCTTTACTATTAGATACCTGGTATAATTTCTTTTATCATTTATTTGATTCTCTGGCGTTTAAGAAGAGAAGAGACCGCATCATCAAAAACGAATCCAGGGGCAGTTAAATGGCACAGTGGATAAAGCACCGGCCCTGGATTCAGGAGGACCTGAGTTCAAATCTGGCCTCAGATGCTTGACACTTACTAGCTGTGTGACCCTGAGCAAGTCACTTAACCCTCATTGCTCTGCATAAAAAATTAAAAAAAAAAAACTAATCCAAAAAATAGAGAGAAATGGAACTGGGATGACCCAAACTACAAGCTAATGAATAAGCAGAAAAAAAAAATAAATGAATAAACCTGGCATCCTTTAGATGCAATTCTTTTTTATTAAGGTCCTTTTATTGCTTCTTCCAAGGACATCTTTTTCAAGTTCCCAGGAAATGACTTCAGGGCTCTTTTCAAAGGCCCTGTTGTTGGGGCAGCTAGGTGGCACAGGGGATAAAGCACTAGCCCTGGATTCAGGAGGACCTGAGTTCAAATCTGGCCTCAGACTCTTGACACTTATTGTTCCTGTGAGCATGGGCAAGTCACTTAACCTTCATTGCCCTGCAAAAAAACAAACAAGCAACAACAACAACGACGACAAATCAAAGGCCCTATTGAAGGAGATGTTCTTTGAAAAAATGGAAATATTTTGCTTTTCCCTTGGAGCTTTAAGAAAAGATAGGGTGGAGGCCTGGTTATCTCTTGTGTGGTTGGCTATTTTCAAAAGCTTTTAAAGGTGAAAGTGGAGGCCTTATGGTAGCTTAGAAGTTGCCGTTACAAAGCAGGAAAGTCCTGACAGTCTTTAAAACTGAGTCAGTGATGTGTCAGAACAACTCTGTCTGGCTAACTGAAATAAGAGTGGTACAATCCTTCCCTGTGGCACTGTTCAAATGTCTATGGTACAAAACAACAACAACAAAATGTCTATGGTATTGAATTGATTCCCTGAGTCACTGAAATCATATTTGTTACATTTTCAGTGTTTCTGGAAGTGGACCAGTATTCAAAGCCGCAAGAGTGGCCCCAGAAAAGCAGTTCCAACAAGAAGTTATCCCATTTAAGGATGGTAGAAATACAGGCTATGTGAAGAGCTCTGTTCTCCTTAAAGGGAAAAACTTCCCCAGAAGCTTTTCCAGCAAACAACGTCAGGTTATGCAAAATCGGCGTGCATTCCAAACCGAGAGACGGTATCTGTTTGGAAGTCGGGTCCTGCAACCACTTTCTGACGGCAGTAATCCTTGTCACAGGACTGGAGTCTCTTTTTCTTTCTCCAGGAAGGCTCATCTAAAATTGGAGTCCTCTGCATCAGTTTTCAATGAGAACACAGAAGAAGCATGTGAGTGCACCAAATCCCCCACCCGTAAAACAAAACAAACAACGGGGAGCTGGAAGGGTTATACATTTTCAGATGGAGGAGATATACCACTCACTTCCGGGAAAGGAACAAATAATCCCCGAGGTCATATAGAAAAGGTGCTTGGCAACACTGTTCCTATGAGAACTAAAGTTTTAAAGGACAAAAATGATACCAATGAGAGGAAACTACAAGACTCCATCAACATCCATCCTTCCGTGTCCAAATCTCATATTCATCTTTCGGGTCTAGATTTAAATTCTTCGTTTAGAGAAAAAGAACATGCAAAAGAAATGAATGAGATTGAGGACTCTCCAAAAGGCCATAGCTATCATCGCTACCAAACAAGTCCCTTTTGCACACCACAGAACACATGTAAGCATAGTGAATATAGGTTATTTGAATGTCTGGATGAGTTTCCATCACCAATGGGACAAGAACATTCAATTAAGATAACTTCCAGCTCTAGAATGGATAACAGAATAAAATCTATTGAAGAAGCAGGCACAGCTAAAAGAAATGTCGAATCTCTTGTAAAAGATACATTAAGCCATGGAGAAGAACCCAAAACACTGCCTTTCCTCCATGTGCTCAGTAAAGATGGTAGCACCAGCCTCCAGTGGCCCACAGAGCTTCTGTTATTTACAAAAACAAAGCCCTGCCTCTCTTATGGCTGCAATCCATTGTATTTTGATTTCAAACATTCTCGAAACACAAAAGCTGCTAATAAACAGAGTGAAGAGAATGCAGAATGTTGTATGGAGTCTTCTGGGAATAAGACGGAAAAGGAGAGCCTAGCCTCAGGTTTAATGAAAGAAAAAGGAAGAGTGATACAAGAAGATAATCAGTCACTGAAACCAAAGAAGATGAAATGTAATCTAGAAGAGAAATGTTCCCTGAAAAAATCTCCATCAGGCCTCAATAACTCTGAACCAAATGGGAATGAACAAGAATATAGTACAAATGATTTAAATGAAAAAAATCCTAAAGTGCCTGCTTATCTTGATGCCTCTAAAAAGGACTGTGTAGTAGAAAGGCATCCCCATGAAACAGAATCTATGGGACCATTGAAGGAACATTCACAAGGTTGCCAAAGGGTTACCCTGAAAGATGCCAGTGAGCTCAAGTACTTTTCTCCCTATGTTTCTAGGACTAAAAAACATAAATCTGCTACATGGGATACTCATTTGAGATACAAATGTGGAAACCAAGAACCCTGGGCATTCAGTTCCAGTCTGACAGAATGCATCAGCGATGCAAGTGATGGTGGGAAAGACCTCCATGGGAGGATGAGTGAAAATCACCTACAAGTAGTCAGAGAAGCTTCAGAATGCCAAAGGATTGGAAGTTCTGAGAGATGTTGGAACTCCTCTCCAAAGTCATCACTGGACAGACAGTCTAGCTCTTCTGACATTTCTCTTTATAGCACAAGCAGCCACAGAAGCACTTGTTCAAGTCATGGATCCTGTGAAAATGGCAGAGACACTTTGCTTTATTTGTGTAAAAAGGAATGCCACCCCAAGGAATGGCACAAAGCCCAGTCTAGGAAGCACAGCTTCCTACCCTGTTCCAATAATGATAAAAGGAGTAGCCATTTCTCATCAAAAAGTCAGAGAAGGGGAAACTGCAAACTTGGTGGTGGGTTTAGAAATGAAAAACAATCAAAATATAGGTATACTCACAACCGGGGTAGGTCAAGGCAGTGCAAGACAAGACACTCATGTCTAGACCCCAAAGCCAATCAACCTACTGGGGACCCCAGCACCCAAAACTGTTTCACAAGGCATTCTAGGAGCAGTGACAGATCTCCTGAAAACCCAGGAATTTGCGATAGAAATTCAGCCTCTTTCTTAAGGCAGAAAACTGATTATCCATACAAAGGCAGTGAGACTCAGGAGGACATGGAAAACTCTTATAGTTCCAACCTGGGAAAAGTAAACCTTGTACAGTATACCTCTGAGCTGATCAACTGGCCACAGAATGATGGAGACTGTGGAAATTCGAGGATCGCGGGGCTGCCCATTTCAGAAAGAGACAAAACATCACTGACAGCCCTGAGGTTTTTAGATGGAGAGCGCCCAGAAAAATGTCAGGAACAAACAAACAGGGGTGAGGTCTTTTCAGATGGCTGCCAGATGGAAGTAGAGGATCCCTCACAAAGTCACTTTGCAATTAAGCTCCCAGAACCCGTACATAACCCACCAGTGTTCCCTTTGTTAGAAGAAACACGGAACATAAGTAAAGTTACCAAGAGTAAAGGCAGTTTGATTCAAAGAGGTGCTGAGAGAGACAAGGATGAAGGATCACAGACAATGAACGATGCTGCTTTGTTAGACATTGGTGATGAGAACTGTCTTTTCAAAGGTATAATTCAAATAGGAACAGACTATCAGTCCCCAAACATAAAAATGAACACTGCTTCAAAAGAACAATTGAGCCCTTCCATTAGTGGAACCCAACCTTTTATACAAAGCTCTGACTCAGTACCAAATAATTTCCCTGGTGCTCTGCCATCTATTAGATATTCTGGTGTTGTTAATTCATCAGAGACCAAAGAGGAACAAAAAATCTTAGAGCGACATGATGCCAGCATGGACATGAATGAAGTAGAAGGGAATATCAACTCTTACTTTGATAGTACTATGCAGAAGTATGGTGAAATAGAACAGGAAGTCTACCACAAATCTATCTCCCCCCCTTTGACCCAACAGCCCATAACATTTACACCGGATGAAATAGACAAATATAGGCTACTTCAGCTACAAGCCCAGCAGCATATGCAGAAGCAGTTTCTGTCCAAACATATTAAAGCCACAAGTCCCCCTGCCTTCTCCTCCACCACCGCAATGCCACCGATGCCCGTCCATCAGCACACGTCCATCACAACTATCCATCACACTCTTTTGCAACACTTTGCTGTCTCTGCTTCCATGAATCCTCATGGAGGACACCTCCCTATAGCTCACCTGCATCCCCTCTCTCAAACACACTTTACCCCCATCTCATTTTCACCTCTAACTCCTGCAATCATCCCTGCGCACCCCACATTCTTGGCTGGGCACCCCCTCCATCTGGTCCCTGCTACCCATATTCACCCATCCCACTTAGCCCTCCAGCCATTGCCTCATGCTGCATTTATTCCAACTTTGTTCAGGCCTCACTTGAATCCAGTCACAGCTTCCATCATTCATCTGAATCCTTTAATTCAACCTGTGTTTCAAGGGCAAGACTTTTGTCATCATTCTTGCTCTGGTCAAATACAGCAGTTTAACCGAGTAAAAGAAGTGTTGAATGTTTCTGCTCACTTGAACTAACAATTACCTCTCTATTCTGGGGGGCAGGGTGGTGTGTATTAAGAAGAGATCATGTCTACCTACTGAAAGATGTTTTGGAAATGAGGTATGTGATTGTGGTCAGAATCAAAAGTTGTTGGGACTTGAAAACTGGCAGGATTGGGGTTCATGTATAAATAGGGAATTACTAAGCATTTGATCTTCACAGTTTTTTTAAATTAATTTTTCAGTTGAACAGTACCACTAACTTGAAAATATTTTTTTAAAAAAGGAGGTACAAATGAGGAGGCAATGTTACATTTTGGACGGACTGCTAGGCATAGTAGTAACATTTAAGGAAAAATATGGCAACTGGCAAATAATGAACTATATATTTAACATACACAGACAATTTGATTGTTTTGATTGAATAGAATACTCAGTCAAAGCAACCAATCAGTCTGGTAACAACAGAAACAAAATGGCTCTTTGACAGAAATTGCTGTGTTGATTGGTCTCAAACTCAAATAGACTATGAATTTGTCTACACAGGCAAAGGGAAGTGATTTTAAAAAGTAATTAATTCTAATAAAAGCATGCATCTTTTGACAGACTGATTATCTACATTTTCTAGATTCCTTAGACTACTCTTACCTCACCGTCTTATGCCTGAGTAGAAAGAGACCATATGCAATGGCAAAAAGTTCAGTCAAGTTAATTTCAGATGCTCTCCTATCACTATAAGGCCTTAATATTTATCATTTTCTTACAAAAATAAGTATTCACAAATAGTTAGTACTTGATATTGGATGATATATACAAAATAAAATATAATTGGGATAAATGTATGATAATTGTCATTCATCATAAGGAATAGAAAGTCTTTTGCTCTTCTACCTAGAATGCTAACAGTGCTTGCAAAATTATCATCAACTAATTTTCAAACACAAAGGGAAACCAGTTTTAAAGAAACTTAATATAGTGTCAAAATTAAGCATTTATACAGGTAAATGATTAAAATCCTATTCCATTGTTTCACAATAAATATATAAATATTCCATTCACTCAAAGTTTCACAAGTGGCATGACTATAAACCAGACTTTATATATGATTTTCAAAAGTCACTAGTCAAAAATAATTTTCTATTTCACTAAATCTAGGTTGTCCCCATTTAACAATTGTTGTGTAATGGGAAGAATACTGGTCACAAAATCAGAAAAAAACTATGTTCAAGTTCCAGCTCATTTACTCGATGACCATAGGTGAACCACAGTACTTTTCTGAGACAGTTTCATAATCTGTAAAATGGAGACTAGATTTTCTTATTATAGGGTTGTTTGGAAGCAGGTACTTTGTGAACTTTGGAGTATGATATAAATGAGTTATCATCCAGTGTTACCCCTTGTTAAGTAGGGGTAATACTTGCATCCCTTTTCTTAAACACATTTTGCCTCTATCTAATTTTCACCTCTGTATCATTATCCCTATGTACCTCACATTCAATTCTGGTTACCTCCCTATCTAGTCCCTGCTATCCACCTTCACCCATCCCACTTAGCCATCTGGTCATTGCCTCATTCTGATTTTTTTCCAACTCTGTTTAATCCTGATTTTAATGCAGTCACAGCTTGGATTATCTATGTGGATCCTTTAATTCAAGAGTAGTCAAAGGAACCAATCAGTTTAGTAACAACAGCAACAACATATTTCTTATTACTTCCAATGCTCTTTGTACCACCTGAATGAAAGTATAATTTGATGGAATCACAAGCAAGAGAAATAGAAGTAATTACCCATTACACAAGCTACATACAAATGGATCCTGGAACTAGAGAAAGCAAAAGAATGCAAGGAATTTCTTTGGGTCATTAGATACATGGAAGGTTTCTTAAATGGAATAGAAATAGCCCTGAGAGGGAGACAGGAGGAAATCCTAAGGGAATAGGGAGCAATCACAATGTTAAAAATTTGGCAAATGGGACATCATGACACAGAAGATGGAAAAGAAAATATATATCATCGGAGTTTTACAAAAGGTATGAGGTTCTTCCATTAGAAGGTAAAAATAGACCTTCTGAAAAAGTAGCTGCATATGGGGGCAGCTAGGTGGTGCAGTGGATAAAGCACCGGCCCTGGATTCAGGAGGACCTGAATTCAAATCCTGCCTTAGACACTTGACACTTGCTAGCTGTGTGACCCTAAGCAAGTCCCAACCCTCATTGCCCTGCAAAAAAACCAAACAAACAAACAAAGAAGTAGCTGCATCCTACATTCCAGTGAGGGAAAACAAAAGATTCACCAATTCTAACAATTATAGTGCATCATGATACTACTGATCTAAAGTAGGAGAGACATGGAATGGTACTTGGCTATTTCCTGCTGAGTGGTACAGATGTGACTTCATGTCTAAATTTGACTTACCTATGGGAAAGTATATAATCTTCCAAAACTGGATGATCTTCCATTTATTTACAAAATATACCACCCACCACCCACATAGATGGATTCATGTAGGAATAGATAAGATAGTCAGAAAATGTCTAAAATGAATCACCAGTGATTCTAAAGGACTTGTGGGTATGAAAGATGTCTCTTTTTTCCTTTGAAAAGCTATGTCTCTGGGACACTTAAAGAATTTTAGAACTTGTGAGGTTGAAAAAGCTTTAGTGATCATTTTGTCCAACACCTTCTTTTCTCATTTTACAGACAAGGAAATCGAAGTTTAGAGCTATTAAGTGACTTTTTCACTTTTTTTCTATTTTCATTAGCCATCATTCATAAAAACACACTGTGTTCTATGGAGTCAACTGTTCACCTTAAAAATACAGTGCTACATTGTTTTGACATAACAGATGCCACCATAAAAAATCCTATAAAGTGCATCTCCTGAAAACAATTGGGCAAAACTGTCGAATAGTGAGATTTCAACCAGCCTATAGTTTACTTTCTAGATGCTAGATTAAGACCCAGGCATAATCTGAGAGGTCATATACTCCACCCATTACATTACACAGTTGAGGAAACTGAGTCTCAGAAAGGTGAAATCACTCACTCGAGATCATACCCAAGTAGTAAGTGGCAAAATTGGGATTTGAATCCAAGTTCTCTTATTCCAAATCCAGGGCTTTGTCCTCTCACCTATGCTGATGGTGGCCCAGTGCTTTCATCATGAAGAAAGTACATCAGCTAAGGCTCAGTTAGAGGTGTTTCTAACTTTGAAGTGAACAGAGTACCCCCCAACCCCCCCCACACTCTATATTTTATCATTGGCAATTTGACAGGATCAACAAAAGTAGATTATATAATTGACAAAGTGCATAATTACAAAGCTGTGCTTTTATTCAGGATTCAAAATTAGGTCTCTTTGGGGAACATTTACCACCTTTGCACCTGTATATATCAACACAGGTGAAAACTGAAACCAGAAATCTTTGAAAGAAGCTAGGATTTCATCTTACTACCAAAATGACTAGCTTTTCTGAAGCCTATAAGGATCTGAAGTTTCACTCATCCCAGCCAGCAGGGGATTGTGTTGTTCCTTTTAAAAGCATAGCAACTTAAGAAATCTTTAATCAGCAGACTCCTGTCCCCAGTTAGTGCTGCTAGACCACTTTTTCATGGAGATGGAAAGCTGGTGGCAAATATGGAAGAATGGAAGTAGATAGAGAGTAAACAGTTGGCTACATAGAATGTTTTGAAGAATATTCTATATTTTGGTGCCCATAGCTTAAGACATCTTGAAAATAGAGCAGTCAGTCCTAGGAAAAAATATTTTTGGCTTGAAAGTCACTGAAATGATCACAAATCAAAGAATTTAAGACAGGAGAAATTTTAATATCTATCTAGTCCATATTATACTCAGAAAAGAATCACTACAATATATCCAACTGTTGATTGTTGAGTTTCTCCTTGAAAATTAGCAATGAGGGAGATGGATAATCCACCCACTCTCAAGAGAGGCCATTGCACTTACCATCAGTTAAATTTGTTAGGTAATTTTTTTCTGTTAAGTGTAAATTTGTCTCTTTGCACGTTTTACTTATTGTTCCAGGTTTCACTCTCCAAGGCTGAACGAGAATTTTTTTATCCTTCTTCTACATGGCTCTTCTTTAAATACTCAGACACAGTTTTCATATCCACCCTACCTCCCCAACCTAGTCTTCTCTTTTCCAGGCTAAAGATCTCTAATTCCTTTCACTGATATTGAAATGAGGAAAACTCAAGGCTCTTCATCATTCTGCCTGGCCTTTACTGGCCACTATAATATTAATCAATGTCCTTTCTAAATGGTAGCCCCAGAACTAAATATGTATTACAGATGTAGTCTGATCAAGATCGAAAAAAGGATTATGAACCCACCCTAAATTATGTTTTCCTTAGTGTAGCCCAAGATTGAATTAATTAATATTTTGGCTGCCCCATCACTAATTCATATTGAACTTGCAATCCACTGAAGTCCCCACATCTTTTAAAATAAAATAAAATGATATACTGCCATCCATCATGGGTAGCTAAGTGGCCAAGTGGATAGAGCACTGGGCCTGGAGTCAGGAAGACCTCAGTTCAAATCAGCCTCAGACACTTACTAGCTGTATGACCATGGGCAAGTCACTTAACCTTATTTGCTTCAGTTTTTTCATCTGTAAAATGAACTGGAGAAGGAAATAGCAAATGATTCTAGTATCTTTGCCAAGAAAACACCAAATGAGGTCATGAAGAGTCAGACAAGACTGAAAAATGACTCAAAAACAACAATCATGCCTACTCCATCCAATACTTATGACATTGATTTTTCAATCCAAATATAAAACTTTTCAAAAAATTTCTCTGGGGCAGCTAGGTGGTGCAGTGGATAGAGCACCGGCCCTGGAGTCAGGAGTACCTGAGTTCAAATCCGGCCTCAGACACTTAACACTTACTAGCTGTGTGACTCTGGGCAAGTCACTTAACCCCAATTGCCTCACTAAAAAAAAAAAAAAAAAAAAAAATTTCTCTGTCATATTTTATTAGATGTCAGCCTGTCAAATTATTTTTTTTGCATCTGGACTCTACAACATATTATGTTAGTTATCTTCACCAACTTTGAGTCATATGCATATGAAATAAGAATGGCAAGTACAGTACCACCCAAGTCATTAACTAAAATGGTTTACAACACAGGAAAATGCACAGATGTTAAGGGACCTCCACTGAACACCTCCTGCCTAGTTAATATTAAACCATTAATGAGTAATGTTTGAGTGTAGCCATTCAAACAATTTCAAATCTCATGCTATTAATATTCAGTCCATAACCTTCCTCTTTTTAAGAATAGGTGAAATACTTTATCATATTTGCATAAATTATGCAAACATCCAAATATGCATGTATACATGTATAAATTAGTATATACACATGTATTTTGTATATGTGTATATATCATATATCATATATACATTATCAAATTTTATCATTATATGTGTATATGTACACACCCCCATAAAACCCTGATATAAAATGAAATGTTTAGTTTGTCATCACCTTTATATGACTCTTTGTAACCTTCACTTCCTTTTCTAGACTATATCTCTAATAATGAATGCAAGCCTTTTTTCAGGAATCAGAGTTAAGACAACTGTTTTATAGTTTGTAAATTCTTTCCTCTCCCCCCTCTTTCTCTTCTTTCTTCTAACAATGTATGCCTTCCTCTAGTTCTGTGGTAACTAGGTAGTTCTCTACACTCTTTCAATCATTACTGACAGTGACTCAGGTAATCACATCCACCATTTCTTTTAGTTCCTTGAGAATGTAATTCATCTGGGTCAGGTGTGTCATTAGTATTTCTCTGCTTCTCTTGGTTAGAAACTCCCTGCCAATCATTTTGTTCTGTCTTTTGCTGTCCAATATGTATTATCTTTGCCAGAGAATAATAAATACAGTGGTAATATAGCAAGTATGATCATCACATTCCCACCAACCAGTGATCATATGCCTTCTTCACTCTTCATTTTTTCTACAATATAATGAGTCCCCTTTGTTGTTAACTTTTACTTTACTCACTAGCCTGAGCTTTAGTATCCCCGGTGCTATTTTTAAGCAGACTATGCCATGTTCTATTCATCCTTTAAAATATCTCTTCTGACTTCCTTCTTTTGTGTATAACTTTTAAATATTTAAGTTGTTTTAAATTCTTCAGACATCTTCTAGGATTTCTTCTTCAATACAATTGTTTTCTTTTTGTCTTAAGAATTTTATTCTTAAAAATCCCCCATCTCTGAATTTACTTTTCTAAAAGAATTTCAATCAGTAGGATTCCATATGTATCACCAAGACTTTTTGAGGTGGAACTTATGATGGAACAGACAGAAATGTGCAGAAAAATCTAAGAAGCAGGAGAATAGCACTGTGTCAAAAAGATACATTCCTCTATGAAAATGTACAACTTGCGTGAAAATAAAATATGAAAAATTAGAAGTGATCCAGCTCTTTGAGAGATTCAGTTCAGTTAAGTTCAACACAACACATACACAGATACACACACACACACACACACACACACATTGAGTACCTGCTATGTGCAGAGTACCATACAAGTGATGGGGAAAGACACATTATATGAAGGATCACAGAAACACATAAGTGGTGTTAAGTGGCATGATTGTTTACAATGGAAAGGTGGTTCACTTCTGTCTAGGATGAGCAAGAAAGGCTGGGTTAAAGAAATTACCTTTGTGTTATGGACTTTAAAGTGTAGGTAAGATTTTAACTCACAATAATAAGGACACATACACTGTAGCCATAGGAGACAATATGAGTAAAACAAAAGAGACTATATTGTTTGGAGGGGTTGAGCGGGGAAGCAAATCTAGCTTGGCTGAAACATAGGACACTTCAGAATGCTATGAATTAAGTCTGAAATGGGAGATCAGAAGCAGATTTTAGTAGGGTAAGTGCAGTAAGACTTGAATATCAAAATAAGAAGTATGAACTTTTATTTTGACATCATCTATTTACCCAAACCTATGTCTTCTCTATTTTTATTGATCATACCATGTTTTACCCAGTTACCCAGCCTCAAAACCTAATTCCTCTCTCCATCCACCTCCACTTAGTTGACATGTCCTGTCAATGCTACCTCTGCTATATATTTCACATCTGCCTGTATGCCTTTGTAACTAGACTCCATGCCTGGGATGTTATCTTTTTCTCTGCCTTAGGAAATCTTCTCCCTTTAAGTCCCACCTCAGGTGCTACATTCTCCATAGATGCCTTTATTTATCCTAATATTATGAGAAATCTTTCCTTTCTTGAATCTTTCGTGCCATTCTTACCTCTCCTATACTTATAACTATAATACAAAACTATTTTATGATATGTTTGTGTTTATATTATACCTCCATTAGATTTTAAACCCCTGAGAGAAGTGGGTATTCTCAATGATTATGAACATTACAAGTACTTAATAAATGTTTGCTTAATTATTAGCCATCAGCATTAAGATGATTGGTTGGTCACTAGTGTGTTATATGGATAAACAAGTGAAAGACTAGGGAAAATGATTAGAAGACAATTACAATATTTCAAGAGAGGTAATGAGAATTTATATTAAAGTTTTAGCAATGAGATTCAAAAGGAGGGTACAGATATAAGAAATGTTTCAAATATGTTAGAAATAGACGTAGACAAGACACATTGACTTATAGTACTTGGAGGGCCAGAAGAAGAGACAATTCAAAAAAGACAGACTCTATAAGCCTAAGTGATTTTGAGAATGTAGTTAAATAGAAAAAATAGGAAAATTAACAGGTTTGGAGGGGAAAGATGGTGAATTCATCTTGGAAAGGTTAACTTTAAGGAGCTGATTGAACATCCAAGAAGAAATATCTAATAGCTATTTGGGAATTTGAGTTTGGAGTGCAGAAGAAAGAAGTTTAGACTGGAGATATATACTTGACATCGTTTGCATAAAGAAAATAGGAAAACTTTGAGAATGAATGATCATAAAGGAACAGAAAGTAGAGAAAAGAAGATGGCCAAAGACAAAATATTGTGAAATAACCACATTAAGAGGAAAATAAAGGAGAAACTAATAAAGGTAGAATGAGTATAAGGAGAATGCAGCATCAGGAAAGTGAAAAAAAGAGAGCATCAATAAAGTATTGCCGAAGGGTCAAGGAGAATGAGTACAAAGGGAAAAACAATTGAATTTAGAAAAGGAGGTCACTGATATTTTGAGATACTAGAATTCTGAGATACATTTCTGTTTACCATAAAATGTGATAGAGTAAATAGGGTGGTAAGAAAGTGGAAGCAGCAATTGTACACATCTTAGGATATGTAACATAATTTCCTAATATCCTAAACCTAGCATAGAAAAGGGGGGTATAGTAGACATGATGGGTGGGACATTAATTATCTGGACATCAATTCAAATTTTCATGTTTTCTCAAAAAGCAGCTTTTAAAAAATAAATACTTTCTGCACAAGTTCATCTCTTTAAATGATGAATTAGTGGAACTTATATTCAAGGCATCATGACCAATGTGGAAGGACAGTTTAGTGAAATGGAGGTCATGGGGACTTTGAAAGAAAATGGTTCTGCCATCTCAGAGGTCATAATAGCATAGGAAGGGAAGGATAGACATAATCAAATATCCACTTTGGAGATCAGGAAATAAAATTCTAAAAAGTTCAGAGAAAAGATAATCATGATTCATTGGACAGAGTCTCTAAAAGCAGAAGACAGCTTGTGATTGATTGGAAATTCTAAAGATAAGTGGTGATTTCAGAATCATAAGAGAACCCAGCAAAGAGAGAAACTGGACAAGGTATCGACATACATATAGGGCTTTTGAATTCAGCTTTTAAACAGTACAAAAAAACAGAAATATGTTACATAATCAGGAATAAATGTAAGTGTTACATGTATTGATAAGAAAAGGTTCAGCCTCAAGTTGAGTATGAGCTATAATTTGAACATATTGATATAATTTGATTTATGACTTATAGACCAAAACTGTTTAATCATAAATTGGATATAACCTGCCACATATTAGATTTTTAAGCCATTCATCTCTTTCTCTCCTTCTACCAATCAGTATCTGAAGACAGAACACAAACGCATTTTGGGTAAAACACTTCTAAGAAAGAAAATTTGATGGTGGAGGATAACTATCTGCCACTCTCAACTGAATCAGAAATTTGAGAAGTTGATGGATTTTTAAAACCTAATGGTTTAAGTTATTCTATTTTCTTCTTTCTGTTACAAATATTTTGAAATATCTAAATTAGGGCCAGCTAGGTGGTGCATTGGATTCAGGACGACCTGAGTTCAAATCCAACCTCAGACACTTGACACTTACTAGCTGTGTGACCCTGGGCAAGTCACTTTAACCCTCATTGCCCTGCCAAAAAAAAAATCTAAATTAATGAGATAGAGTTTCAGTAAGCTGCCCAGCAACTAGTGTAACATTTATATTAGAAAATCATTGAAATTTAACTTTAATTTTAGAAATAATTTATGCTAACTGCTTAAGCTTCAGTAAGTCAGCTTGCTTACCTTTAAGACATAAATAAATGTAGCATTATTTATTTTCATGCCTACCCTAAACTTCTGAACCAAAATAGATAGCTTAAAACTGAAATAATTATTAAGGAAAAGTATGTTTTTTTTCCCATAGCATAAACAGCATTTCTTCAGCTATAGACTAGTTGGAATTCATAAGGTTAGAGTAAACTGGTTCTTGATATCATCCCAACACACATAATCAAATGATAAAAAAATGAAAAATGAAAATACAAAGACACATACATGTGTGTACACACACACATATATACATACACACATGCATATACATATACATAAACATACACACAGGTATTTCCCTTAACTGGGTTTGGTTGCAAAGCACACATTTTATATACTTTTTTGTTTTTTTTTCATTTTATATACTTATAATCTGAAATTTCTCACTATCATTCAAAGTTTTAAAGTTTCTCCTTTTCTCAAGTCTCTTCCAGGAATTAACAGAATGTTTTATAATCGCATAGTAAAACTTTTCTAAAGAGATAAATATTATAAAATCCTCTCATTAATAAAACACTTAACAGAAATGGCCCAATATCATATGACCTGTGAACATGATATCTCCTGGGTGTGTGTTATGTTGCTTGAATCCTTAAGGGTATCACTTAGGTAAAACGTCTTTCAAAATCATAAATATTACACCATGTGAACATCAATATCACCCCCTAACACTCTACAATTGGCACCATACTAATGGGTGAGATTAGGTTCAATATGATTTCAAATCTCTGTAATGTTCTTGGCCTCCTAACACAAGTCCTAATTGATATTCAGAAGGAAGACAAAGAGTATTGATTCCAATTTTTTGAAAGTTCAATTTAAGGGACCAAATCTTCAACATCAGTAGATGCTGCTGAAGTAGCTATGTGTGAAATTGACCTAATGCAGTTGAGAATTTATGGCTAGTCTAGCAGTCTTCTTGATGAAGTTTAATACTGACTCTTCAAATTGGATGAGCCATTCAAAGTGAAATTTGCCTTCATTAGAAAATGTGAATATCATTAAAAACCATATAAATGACAACTTCAATTCCAATGTAAGTAGAAATGGTTAATTGTACCTTGAGACTCTCAAACTTCTTCACAATATGGAAGCCTCCAATGTAGAATATGAATTTTGCCTCTGCCATTTGCATCTAGAGGATTCCTAAAGGTTATAATTTCTGTCTAGAAGAATCAGTAACTACTACTTTTATTAGTAAAATATTTGAAAGATGGTTTGTGCACTATATTGAAGAAGTTGTATTAAAATGGATCCTGTGATTAAACTGATTTAAGTTCAAAGAATATAAATATTTAAGGGTTAAGCAAAAGGGCTTTCCCTCCCCCCCTTTCCATTTCTGTTTTGGATAGTAATGAAAATGCCCTAGGCCTAATTTGAGAGATTCCCCAATTCCTTCTTCCCTAATGTCCTGCTCCCTGCTTTTTTCTTCCTTTCCCTCCATGACCCTTACTTTGAGGTTAACTTACATACTATGACATTAAATTAAAAATGTTCTTCAAACCATAACCATATACTGGTACAATCCACCTCTTTTTTTTTTAATATTTTATTACAAGGGGTCCCTTATCCATGGTGCTGAAGTGTCCATTTCTTCACTGGGGAAGGGATTGCTGTAAAATATTTAATATGTAGATATGTTTTGTGTTTTCCACCATTAGTTTCCATATGACTCAGTTGATTTTAAAATGCTTATTTTCTATATGAACTGGATAATACTCTGGATAGTATACTATATAAACTAGTAATTCTGTTTTGTATTCTGTACAAAGTGTTTTATATTACATAGTAGCTAAGTAAATTGCACTATTGTATATGCAATGCAGCTTTTTTTAGGTTATTCAAGGAATTCCTGGGAATGTAGTTAAATGCAATAATATTTTTTTCAATAAAAGGCTTAATGGTATGAGTGTCAGTCATGTATTTTTAATGTAAAGCATACCAAAATATAAGATAAAAGTAAAATACAAAATAAGTATTCTGGAAGTATTCTGTATTTTAATCTGCAGAACTGAAAATTCATTTAATTTATTACTGTATATATTTATATTATATATATATATATTAAAAGCTGAAATTTCTTAGACTATTTCTTAAAATTTTAGTGTTAAAATTGGGTTGTTTCATGGGATCAAAAATAAAAAAAATTACTTTAAAAATTCGATGTATGTGTTCCTTACTGAGACATTTTGTGCACATATGTATGAACCTGCTTATTTGCTTTAAAATGGCTTTAAAATGGCTATAACAGTGTCCTATAAACAGTTTCCAAACTATTTTTTTCCAATTCTAGTGTTGACATGGGAGATTTCAGCATCTTCTCAGGGTTTCTTTTTTTTTTTTTTTTAATAAATACAACTTTTTAAATACTTGAATGGAACACACCCAGGTACTATTGCTCCCAAAAGAAATCAACTTATAGGGTTAACAGTTGAAATTAAGAATGATAGGATAGAAAGACAGAATGACTTTTGAACAGACCTGACAAATCAATAGTAGTCCCATACAATTGTGGTGAAACCCTTCTTATTCATGGATTAATTGAATTCACAAATGTGAGTTGTTTATGCTTTGATTCATTGAGAAGAAAGACAGCAGCACTTATTGCAGTTACATAGCAATAAATAAACCAGAGCCACTCAGCAGAACTGGCACATTAATAATAAGGCTAGGCTTTTTATAGCATCCTCATGGGCGCATCTCACAAACAAATTAAGCATTGTCTCATAGCCTTCATCTTCCTGAAAGGAAGATTTAAAGAGTGCAAGGTTAAGTTCTTTACCCTTGGTTGTAGTATGGAAGATTCAGAATTGAGAATAAAATCCCATTAATTAATTGCCTACTTTAGTCACTACAGAGAAATTTTAGGAATTCCATTCGTTGTCCATTTCCCATCTGTCCTAATCTCAGGTCCCTTAGTATTTTCTTAGGAATTAAAATGATAAAGTCAAAATATTCACACATATTCTCTGTGGGGAAAAGTGATAGTTATATTTTGCTAAAAAAATTCAACAATTGTTTACATAATTGTCTTGGAGGATAATAAAAATATAGTAAGCAATTCAAACATTGTGTACTCCACACATAAAGCAAAGTGTTAGATTTAAAAGCATTCAAAGTGTCAACTTTCCACTAGATATTTGGCTCAATCAGTCAACTACTTTCTGAGAGGAATTGAAATTTAATAATTGAAGAGTGACTTAAAAACACCAGAGTGAGGCAGAGCAGATTTAGTAGGATAGAGATGAACAGGACTAATGATAATAAGAGGGAAAAGAAGTCCACACACAAAGAAAGAACACTGATGACAGATGTGCAGGCTGCAAATTTCACCAAACAAATTTCTCAGAAGACAGAACAGAAAAATAAAAACACTTTCCCTAAGCTCTTCTTGGATTGTTCTCTCAGGGGTATGTTGAGGAACAAGAGAATTGCTAAATCCTTGCTAAGATGAAGAACAAGAGAATTGCTAAATCTTCTAGTTCTCAGAAATAGTGAGCAAGCAAGCCAAACATTTTCAGAGAATGCAAGTTCCATTGATCTTCTCTCTAAGCATATTCCCAAAACATAATGCAAAAAACCACCCTTCTCAAACAAAATCCTTGCCTCTCTTCTCGGGGCGGGGGGTGGGGGCTTCTTTGTGGTATATATATATATATATATATATATATATATATATATATATATATATATATATATATATATATATATATATATATATACACACACACACACACACACACACATATATACACACACACACATATATGTATATATACACACACATATATGTATGTAAGTATGTGACTATATGCATATATGTCTATGTACACACATAGATATTTGAACTATAAGACCCTTAGAATTGTGGGGACCAATTTTTAATTGGGTAGTGTTTGCTAAGTGGCTCACCGCAATACTGGGGCAAGGAAGGAGACAGCCTCCCTCAAAACAGAGCAGGATTTATTTAACAAGAATGAACTTTAAAAAGCACAAACAGGATCAGTAGGATCAAGGGAAAGGAAATAAAATGGGGAAAGGGAAATTATACAACCTGAACACTACCTCCTAGGAATCAGATGAGAACACACAGCAGCGTCCTGTCACCTTCCAGCCTCAAGCTAGAATGGTGATGTCCCAGCAGACCCTAGGCTGACCACACACAGCCCCCAGTCAATTGGCTGGCTGCTCTGACAGTCACATGACTACCCTCACTGGACTTCCAATAATTATAATTTTGCCAGACCCATGTAGGTGTCAGCAAGTGGTGATGACGTGAAGTGCCAGCGCCATGGCGATGACTACTACCAGTGGGTGGAGCACCATGCCATTTGTGGAGCCCCAGAGGCCAGTGTGAGTGCTGAGGTTTTTAATTTTTTTTTAAATTCTAGCCAAAAGATGGGGTCATAAAACCTCAAATAACAATTAATTCTTTACAGTATCATTGGCACCCTTATTTTCTCTTTGTGGTAATGTGTACAAATGATCTTTGTTCTATAACATCTTTGTATTTTTTTACATTTCGGTTAAGAAATACATTTCCATCTGGAATACAGCAAGGACTGGCTAGCCAACAATACATATGATAAAGATATGGGGATTTTGTCAATTGCCAGCTCAATATGAGCCCAAAACATAACATTGGAGCCAAAATAACTTCTGCCATTGATGGCTAACAACGAAAGCAGAATGCCCAGATTGATGGAGAGGATTCTCTTGTTGCTTTCCAAATTTGGCCCACTTCTAGATTATTGTGCTTAGTAGTGCATTTTAGTAAAGACCACTGACAAGTGCCAAAATTCTGCAGAGCAATCAATAAGGTGGATGGTGACAACATTATGGCATATAAAGATCAGTTGAAATAATGATGATAATTTATTTGGGAGAAGAAAATATTTTATTGGATATAATAGATAGCTTTCTCCAAATACTTGGAGGGCTAAAGAAAGGAAACTTGAAGCTTTATATAAAGAAATATTTTCCCAAAGTTACACGATGGGAGTTCCTCCTCTTATATTTATGCCAATACTAAACAATCACTTGTTGGGGACTGTTAAAACTTAAAATCATAGGAACATATATTTACAGCTAAAAGAGACCATAAAAGTGATCTAATCCTTATTATCAAGGATATTCTTGGTGATGTATGGCTGGTCTCAGGACATAAGCCCATAGATCATAGATCACAGAGTTAGAGCTGGGAGAGCACTTAGAAGTCATCCAGTCCAAATCCTTCATTTTACAGATGAAGAAACTGACCCCCAAAGAAGATAAATGAATTGTTCAAGGTCACACAGATAATAAGTAGCAAAATCCAGGAATCATTATCAGGTCCTTTGACTTCAAAGTGAAAGCTTTACAGTGTACCATGTTGCCACCCTCCATACAAGATGCCACAGAATGAACCTCAGAGTTGTAAGGGTAATACCTTATTTTTCTTAGATCTTTAAGAATCTGTCATTACTTGACAACCTCTTGAGATACTTTTAGACTCTGGCCAATCAGTCAATAATCCATTTTTTAAAGTTCATTCTACGTGCCAGGCACTGTGCTAACCAGCTAGGATACACAGAATGGCCAAAGGTAGTGCCAGGTCTCATTTTAGGAGCTCACAGTCCAATTTGGAAAACAACATGTGAACAGTGATGTGCAATCAAGATATAGACAGGACAAATTAGAGATATTCAATAAGCGGAAGGCACCAGAATTAAAGGGGACCAGGAGAGGCTTCTTATAAAAGGTAGAATATTAGCTGGGACTAGAAGGATCCAGGAGACAAGGAAATTACAGGCATGGGGAATAATCAGTGAAAATGTCTACAATAAAAAGATGGGAATATATTGTACAAGAAGGAGCAAATAAGTCAATGTCATGGAGTATGTGGGAAGGGAATAAAAGATTTAAGACAACCTGAAAGGTAGGAGTTGGCCAGGTTATAAAGAGCTCTGAAGGTCAAGTAAAATGTTTCATATTTGATCCTAGAGTGACAAGGAACTATTAGAGTTTATCAAAGGCTATTGTATTAGTCTAGGTGTGAAGTGATGAGGGCCTGCACCAAAGCAGTGGTAGTGCCACAGGAGAAAAGGAGGAATATATTAGAGATGTCGCAAAGGTAGAATCTTTGTCCAAGTCACATCCAGTAATGGTGAGTGTCCCTAGGGTTCTGTCCTGGGCCTTCTTCTTCCTTTATATTACTTACTTCATTTGGTAACCTCAAAATTCAGTTATCATTTATGTGCTGATAATTCTCATTTCTTTGTTGATCACTTTCAAACATCTATTTTCTGAGCTCCAGTTTAACACCTCCAACTCCTTATTGGCTATCTCAAACAACCTGTCTTCTTGCCATCCTAAACTCAACATATATAAAACTCAACTCATTATCACCCCTCCCCATACCCTTCTCTTTTCCTAACCTTGGAATGATTGTCAAAGGAACTACTATTCTCCCAATCACCCAACCTGTTGCCAAGCCTTGTTGAATGCTGGATGGAGTTTCAACTGGCAAGACTGGCAAGAGCATGTATTGTCCCTCACCTCCATATTACACAAAATAAAAAGCATTGCATCATATGATTTCTTTTTTATTTCTATCCCTTTCTAATTATTTGGGGTTTTGCTAATATCAACAATCACTCTTTTGATTGGAGTTATAATAACCTTTCATATTTTTACTACTATTGTCTATTTCTTCACTTCATAACACCCCCATACCTGTGATTTCATAGAATTGGATTATTCTCAGTGTGAAAACTTCCTTCAGTGACATAAATCTTCCTGGAGACAATGAGAGTTTAAGAGCTTTAGCCTCAATAATTCTAATCCCAAATCAGTTTTCTTTGGACTCTGTACCACTGATTCTCATTGTCTATTGCTCTCTTCAGTAATATATCTTTTCAGGAAGATCCCTAGCACTTACAACAATGACTTACATAAGGACATGTAGGCCTCAGTAAATGATTATTTAGTTCCTTACTCCTAGCTTAGAGTTCCAGAAGGCTGTGATATGGGCAGGCAAGTATGGGGGCAAAACTTGACATATATAATAATTGAAACTGTCCCCTGGATCACCTAAGTGCAACCTCTAGAACTTTTCTTATCTAGTTTGTCTAAAGCACAAATCCTTACCCTCCATTATTTTCCTTTGTTTAGGTAGAACATAAGTCTTTGTGCTTATGACAGTTCATTCTCCATTCAAACAGATTTGACTCACCAAAAGGAACAGGGATAAATGTGGACTGTGCATATTTTCTAGATTCATCGTATAAAATTAAATATAGTGGACTCCTATAAAAAAGTACAAATGCATCACAGCAGGTTTCAAAACAAATTGTAACAGCAACCAAGAATTCTTTAACTCTTCAAGGTTGAAAAAATTTATCTATCCTAATAACAACTCTGTGAGGTAAGTGAGATAATTATTTGCATAACTATTTTGCTGATGTTCAGAGAGATGAAATAAGTTGACCAATCACAAGGCCAGAAGCTGTAGAAGCACTAGCAGCAGCAGCAATGATGATGATGATGATGATGATGACGACGACAACGATAAACACAGGAGCTAGCATTTATCTAGTGTTTTTAGATTTGGCAGAATTTTAGATTGTGTCAGAATTAAAACTCAGGTCTTTTCCATTTCCGATATTCTTTTCATTTCACCACATATGTGGTCCATGTGGTAAGCTGCATAGTAAAGGGCTTTTTCAGTAGTGTTTCTTGTTATTTAAAATACCTTTTGAATTTAAAAATTTTGACATGTAGAATAAATATTTGGGATGAGCTTTGCACTCTTGGCTCAGCAGGAGTAGAAATATAAGCACATCCATATTTTGGAAATATGATTTTGAACAATCACTCATCTCTGATTAGTGCTCATTGTGCCCCTTATTTCTAAAAATCCACTTTGCTACTCAGGTCTTCTTGTAGAATGAAACCAAGTTTTCACAAGCTGCTGATTACTACATTTCCCTAAAGCTTGTTGATTGCTGCTTAAATTCCTTTACTACCATCCCCCCAAATCTCCGCTTTTGACTTTTTTCTGATAGTATGTGTGAAGAGAAGGAGAAAAGAAGAGGGGAAAGAGAGGAAGAGAAGAGGGAGAAAGGGAGAGAAAGAGGAGAGGAGAGGGGGATGGAGAAAGGAAGCAGAATGAGGGAAAAAGAGAGAGGAGAGAGAGAGAACAAAGAAAGGGGGAGGGAGAAGAGGGGTGAAAGACAAGAGAGGAAGAGTAAAAGAGAAGAGAGAAGGGGAGAAATAATGGAGGAAAGAAGAGAAAAGAGGGTAGCAAAAGTCAGAAGGAGAGAGAGAAGGAGACTGGGACAGAAAGGGAAAAGCAAAAAGGATAACAGGGAAGGAAAAACGATAGAGGGGGGAAGAGAAGACATCATTTTTGCATTTCTGTCCCGCTTCTATTGCTTCTCCTGATACTATTACATACTATGCCTGAGAGACCTCCAAAATGTTGGATCTAATGCCTGCAGAACAGCTCAAACAAGTAATGGTAATTGCATATTGTAGCTCAAGGAGTGGTTTCTTCAAGGCAATAGAAAATAAGATCAAGCAGAAATTTTAGAAACCAAGTGGCCAGAGTTGGCCTTATGAAAGTTATGTTTCAAATATGACTCCCTCAAGACATTTCCCATCAATAAATCAATTAAAAAGAAAGCATTAATCTCCTACCAGCAAATGGCCATGTAGTTTTGACAATTCCAAAATCAGTGATAATTACATGTTTGTCAAACCACTAACTCAGGGAGATTGATCCTATCATAAGCCAAGCAAAAAGACTTTGGAAAGGCAATTTCCATTCTGCAGAAGGGCTTGAAGGGAGATAGAAGATGAGGATAGAAGGAATATTTATCCTAGACCATGGTAAGCAGGGTTTTGTGTGCAATGGCTTTATAAGTTTCAAAAGATATGACATAAGTCCATGTTTTTGAGAAATGCAATAACCTGCCTGAAATGAAGATCAGAGGCAAATCTGAGAGTTTAGCTCATCCAACCCACTTAATTTATCTGTCACTTCTAGGAAGATTCAGCTGTCTTCACTGGCATCATTTAGAGCTAAAATACCAAGAATGTTTACCTGCTCCTATTTCTATTTCTCATTGAAAAATAAAGCTTTGGATATTTTCCTGTTGTTTAACTTTTAAATTATGTTGTCCCCAAGAGAATGTCCTTGTTGTGAAAATCTTTAGTATGAAGGCAGCTTCCTTTTATCATGATCAGGAAATGAAATAGAAAAAAATACTCCATGACTTCACAGATGATATTTTAGGAGTGATGTTGGGCAAGTGGTCTAAAAATTTCAGTCTCCTATTTCTTCCCCCTAAATGGAAACATTAAAAACAACTCTAGTTCCCAAGGTGACTATGAGGAAAGACTAATGAAAAGAATTGTGTCTATGGAATGTGATTAAAATACTTCTTTTTTTAAATTATTTTTTTGGCGGGGCAATGAAGGTTAAGTGACTTGTCCAGGGTCACACAGCTAGTAAGTGTCAAGTGTCTGAGGCTGGATTTGAACTCAGGTCCTCCTGACTCTAGGGCCCGTGTTCTATCCACTGTGTCACCTAGCTGCCCCCAATATACTTCTTTAGAATTATTCTCATTCCATATTTTAGACACTTCACATGATTATATTAATTATTAAAGTATTATAGGATCGCAATCTTCAAAGCAAGAACAGATCTTGTAGGTAATCTAGACACAAATCTGGTTTCATGGATCAGAAATCCAAAGCACACAAAGGAAAAGTAATTTACCCAAGGTCACACAGTAGGTTAAGAAAGCTGCTATTTGTGCCCAGGTTTTTATTCCTTTAATTAAACATTTGCTACAGGTGGGACACTATGCTAGGCAATGGGAATCAAAAGATAGATAAAACATGGGCTCTGCTCCCCTGGATTTTGCTACCTAACGGAACAAAAAAAAAACATCTATGAAAATAATTCTTATATAAGGGAGGATGAGATAAATACAAAGGCTAGATCTTGGCAAATTGCTTTGAGATATTTGAATATGGAGAGTATACTTCCAGTTGGATGTAATAGGGAAAGATTCACAGAAATAGCACCTGAGTTTCATATAAGAGAATGGTGATGGAGATGGGGGAAAAGTGATTGCATTGCAGTCATGGTGTATATTATAAGCTAAAGCAAGAGATGGGAGAGGGTAGAAAGAGAAGAGAGAAGAGATGTACTTGCATTTTAAGCTAGAATGCAGATAATGTGAAGAGGAGTAATACTACTTTAGATCAGCATTTTAAGTCTTTTTGGGGGTCATAAGACCTTTGGGGGTTATGTCTCATAAGTTTGGTAAAGCCAATGGACCCCTTCTAAGAATATTTTTACATGCATAAAATAAAATAAAATACATAGAATTGCTAAGGAAATATTTTAAAATATTTATCAAAGTGTTTTTAAAACAAGTTCATAGACTGCAGTTTAAGAAAACCTGCTATAAATTATGCTGGACAAATAGGTTCAAGTTAGATCAAGAAGATTGTGAATCTCACAGTCAGGACTTTATAGTTATTCAAGAGGCAATGAGGAGCAACCAAAGGTCTGATATAATTATAATAGAATTTTAATAAAATTTTGAGGAAAGCTATATAAAGGGAATTTGGAGAAAGAATAGATAAGGGGCAGATTAGAAGTCAATAAAACTCCATTGTCTTGATGAAGAGAGACAAAGATGTACTTTTGTAAGTTGGTTATAGCAGGAAGGAGAGGATAGGTTGGGTGTGAGAGATACTGTAAAGTGTTTTTGGCAGGTAAGCCCAAAGACCCTGGGAATAAGAGCTCCCCCAGTCAGACCCCAATACCAGCTCAGCCCCTCCAATTATCATCCAAAGGACACAAATCCCATGGAGAAGAGACTAATTATTTCCAGCAGCTACCAAACAACTACCCACTATGGGGGAGATAGATCAGCCTAGCAAAAGCAGTGGTTCACCCTGAGGAAGAGTCTGGAGATGGAATATGCCATTAATATCAAACCAGCATAAATACCATCGACTACTAAGTGCCACCAATTGGCAGCTCATCATCATCCACAGTTACTAAAGCCTCAGAAAAGAAAATTCCCAATACCAAAGTCTTTGGCACTGTCAAATGGTTCAAAATCAGAAAAAGATGGGGTTTTTCCTATAGAAATGAAAATGAAAGAAGGTGTATTACCATATGATTTGCCACTGTACCAGAATGACTAAGGGACCTATCCATCTGACTTGCAATTGAAATCTTCAATATACAATGTCTCTTCCTATTAGAATGTAATCTCCTTGTCAGAAGCAAGTGTCATGCTTTTATGTGTGTATCCCAACTACTTGTCATAATGCTTCGTGCAAAGTATATAACAAAAGCTATTTCATTCATTCAGCCATTCATGCAGTCAGTAATTTCTCCAATCACATGTGCTCTTAGGGAAAAGAAATAATCAAAATCAATACCAAGGCTACCAGCCTGACATTAGAAGGATAATGTAGCCATTTACACACACACACACACACACACACACACACACACACACACACACACACACACATACACACACAAGTTAGGAGAGGCAGGTTTAAGAGTAAGGTTAAATAAACCAGAGTATATAGGGACAGAAAAGAAAAAAGCCGAGTTTTGAATTTTGGGGACAGCTACCCTTAGAAAATAGGGGAAAGATTAGAATCTAGAGAAAGAGAAATAAAAGAAATAGCAAGGTAGAAGGAGAAACATGAGTGTGCAATTTTGTTCTGTGACTTGAAAATAAAATAAATTTGTAATTTAAAAAATGAAGCAGCAGCCAAGCTTTGTGGGAGTATCTAGCAGGTGGTCCCTTGCCAAAATTGTCAAGGAGAGTAGAGATGAGAAGAGAATATTTACTACATTCTTATATGAAAAGGATACATTTACTATTTTGCATTTGTTGTGGAATTTTTATGCCTTAATATATGATCAAGTTGTGTGTAGAAGCCTTGTACTATTGAGGAAAAAAACAAAACATTTCTTTCTATCCCCATTCAATTTTCTGCAGAAGTCTATCATATATAACTTTTCAATTCCTTAATATCTTTCTTATTTATTTTGTGGTTAGATTTATCTAGTTCTGAGAGAAGAAAGTTGAGGTCTCCCCACTAGTATAATTTTATTGCCTATTTCCTCCTCTTTGGATTCTATACCATTTGGTGCACATATGTTTAGTATTGTTAGTACTTCTTCATTGTCTATGGTACCTTTTAGTTAGATGTAGTTTGCTTACTTGTCCTTTAATTACATCTATTTTTGCTTTTGATTTGACTGAGATCATGATTGCTACCCCAGTTTGTTTTTTTCTTTTACTGCAGCTGAAGTATAATATATAATGTTCCAGCTCCTTATCTTTACTCGTGTATGCCTCTGTGCTTCAAATGTGTTTCTTGTAAACAACATATTTTAGGATTCTGGTTTTGATCCTGGTAACATGGGTTTCCTTTTTCTTTTCTTTCCTTTTTTTTTTTTGAAATTTTTTTGCAGTTTCTTTTTTAAAATTTTCCCCACTTAATAGTATTTTATTTTTCCAATTACAAGTAATGATAGTTTTCTCAGCATTTGTTTTTTGTTTGTTTTTTGGCAGGGCAATTAATGTTAAGTGACTTGCCCAGGGTCACACAGCTAGTAAGTGTCAAGTGTCTGAAGCTGGGTTTGAACTTGGGTCCTCCTGAATCCAGGGCCAGTGCTTTATCCACTGTGCCACCTAGATTCCCCCTCAGCATTCCTTTTTATAAGATTTTGAGTTCCAAATTATTCTGCCTCCTTCCTCCTGAAGACATCAAGCCATATGATTAGGTTATACTTGTAAAATCATGTTAAACATATTTCCACATTAGTTATGTTGTGAAAGAAGAATAAGCACAAATGGGAAAAGACATGAGAAAGAATGAAACAAAAAAAGTGAAAATAGTATGCCTCAATTTGTATTCAGACTCCATAGTTTTCTCTGGATGTGAATAACATTTTCCATCATGGATCTTTTGGAATTGTCTTTGATCATTGTATTGCTGAGAAGAGCTAAGTCTATCATAGTTGATCATTTTACAATGTTGCTATCATTGTGCACAATTTTCTCCTGCTTCTGGTAACTTCACTTGGCATCAGTTCATGTAAGTCTTTACAGGTTTTTCTGAAATATGGCAACTCATCATTTTGCATAGTACAATAGTATTCCAGTACATTAAAATACCATAACTTGTTCAGTCATTCCCCAATTGATGAGTATCCCCTAAATTTCAAATTCTTTTCTGCCCCCAAAATAATTGTTATAAATATTTTTGTACATGTAGTTACTTTCCCCTTTTTTATTATCTATTTACTATAAAGATCTAGTAATGGTATTCCTGGATCAAAGGATATGAACAGATATGAACTAACCCTTTGGGCATAGTTCCAAAATGCTCTCCAGAATGGTTGGATTAGTTCACAACTCCACGAACAATGCAGTAGCGTTCCAATTTTCCCACATCTTCTCCAACATTTATCATCTTCCTTTTTGTCATATTAGCCAATCTGATAGATGTGAAGTGGTACCTCAGAGTTTGATTTGCACTTCCCTCATAGTCATTTAAACATTTTTTATATGACTATAGATAGCTTCAATTTCTTCATCTGAAAACTGCCTGTTCAAATCCTTTGACCATTTATCAGTTAGAGAATGACTTTTATTCTCATAAATTTGACTCAATTCTCTATTTGAGAAATGAGGCCTTTATCAGAAAAAACTGACTGGAAAACAGTTTGTTCTTTCCTGCTGGGGAGAAGGTGAAATGGATGGAAAGTAGGTTTTTTTTAAATTAAAGCATTATTGGTAACTTTTCAGAGATGAGTTTCAGTCATAGAAAGCCAGATTGCAAAAGGATGAGGAATGAATTAAAGGAGAAGTGGAGGCGTTGCACATAGACCTTTTTTCAAGAGAAAAATGCATGAGAAATGGAAAAGATATATATATATATATATATATATAGAGAGAGAGAGAGAGAGAGAGACAGAGACAGAGACAGAGACAGAGACAGAGACAGAGAGAGACAGAGAGAGACAGAGAGACAGAGAGAGACAGAGAGAGACAGAGAGAGACAGAGAGACAGAGACAGAGACAGACACTGAGGAGATGGTAGAATCTAATGAAGCTGTTTTATTTATTTAAGAATGGGGAGACTTGGGCATGTTTGAAGGCAGTAGAGAAGAAAGATGTTGATAAGTAGAGGTTGAAATTTCTGGGATAAGGGGAATGAGATTGAGGATATAAAATCAAGTGGACTTATATAAATATTTGACTTAGAAAGGAACAGGGCTGCCTGTTCATGAGAGACTGAGGGAATGGTTAGAAATAAGCATCATCAAAATACTCATCTCAAGAAATCAGTAATGAAGGTAGAAAAAAACTTCAACTTAGTAGAAGTTGGGAGCCATACTGGTTTCCAACTATATTTAATAATTTTGTTTCTCAAGTATTGATCATTTTATTTTCTAATTGGATAAAAGCATGTGTCAACATTTATGAATGTGTTTACCTGGCTCCATTTAAATCCCCAAAGTTGATCATGAAAAAGCATCCTTTAATTGGGCACAGTTGGCCAGTGCTGCTTTGGAACCTCAACAAGATGGAAAGGTAATGTAGTACTCTGCTGTTACTAATCGAGATTGATTTGCATTGGCCTCCTTTGCAGAAGCTTCCACATCACTTAATTGCTCCAATCTTGAGCTGTTGTCTATTTGCTCTAATTTTAAGAAGCCAAAATTCAGTTTATCTACAATCTGATGCCAAACAAGAAAAATAAAACAAACAAAAAAACCCAACATGCATATGAATGAAACAAGAAACAAAAATATCTCACTGGATTATGGTCTGATTCTGCTCTACATTACAAAAATTTGTGTAATCTGGTCTAAAATCCTCACCTTTTCAGAATTACTCAAGCAATTCAATATAAGCTTCTTGACAACCTAGGCTGATGCATTTTGTGCTTATTTTCCTAGTACCTAGCACAGAGGCACTTAGCAGGAAGCTCATTGATGTTTGTTGATTGAATGATAATGGAATCTCATACCCAGTTTCATTATGTAACATTGGCTGGTAAACATTGAAGCCTGAGTTGCAAGATTTTAGCTCTGGAAGAAAGCTTTGAGATCATCTAATACAATCTTCTAGAGAGGCACCTTTGGTACAATGGAAATCAGGATAGATTGGCTGGGAGAGAACTGGGGTTGAAATATTGGCTCTCTTTCTCACCTTTTTGACTTTGGACAATTCCTTTAGCCTATTTAGGCCTCAGTTTTCTCATCTATAATGTGATTGTTGAACTAGATTCCCTCTGAGATTCATCCCAACTCTACTCCATCATCTCTCATTTCACAGTGAGGAAACAGAAGCCCAGAGATGGTTAGCAATTCCCCCAGGGTCACAGAATATGGGGTAGAACCCAATTCAAACCTTGGTCTGTTGATACCAAGTCTCTGACACAAAATCATTAAATAGGGTTGGATTTTTCTTTTTGGCAAGGTTCCTTTTAACTCTACCTGAGCCTTAAAAATTATAGTTTGTTTTATGATCATAGATACTTGTAATACTTGCTAAATTCTCTCTATGGGTAAGTGTCTGTGCACATGAGGTGTGCATACCACATACTGGTGAGTTCCATTAAAATCTGGCATTTAACGTGTCTTGGCTACTTTATCTTGCTGTAATATCTCACTGCAGGAATAAGACAAAAACAGCCACTTGCTTCAATAAGGTAAATATTGCAACAAGATAAATGTCAACTTTTTAATGAAAACCACTCCAGAGTCAGTGTGGTCTGTACATAAACAAAAGCTTGAAAACTAAAGACATTTATGCGTCTTTTCAACAGCTACCCATTAATCACTTGTTTCAAATAATCATTTCCTAAACATCAGTCTGTGAGATAACCAAGTGGCCCCCAGGGTTCTTCTAAAGTCACATTTTCATCTAAAATATCCACCACAACTACCCAGTAGTGTTTTGTACAATATAAAAGCATGAATGTTAAAAGATCTGAAGGAGATTGAGACTATTCCTCAAGATCCAGGATGGTGTGCTCGAAAAAGTATGAGGATAGGAAAGCTGAGTCATACACTTCCCTAATTAGTATTATCTCCAGGAAGTCCCCTCATAGATCACATTTTTTTAATATGTGAAATGAAGAAACTAGACTAAATGATACCTAAGATTTCTTTCATTTCCAGTACTTTATGAGTTCATGAGTAATGGAAAAAGGCAGTGGTTATGGGAACATAATGGAATAAAGTCAAGGATTGACATGAATAGGCAACATAGGTGGCCACCTATGTATATGATTTTATGGGCACTGGGGAGACCTATCTGACTAAATGTCTCTCTAAGCTTATAAAAATAGTAATCAAATAATTAAAACTGGGAGGAAGGGAAAAGAGGAAGGAGGGAGGAAGAAAGAAGGAAGGAGGGAGGGGAGGGAATGATGGGAGAGAGGGAAGAAGGAAGGAAGGAATGAAAGGCATAAGGGAGGGAGGAAGAAGTGGAAGGAGGAAGTAAGGGAGGGAGGGAGGAAGGAAGGAAGGAATGAAAGGCATAAGGGAGGGAGAGAGGAAATAAGGAATGAAGGAAGGAATGAAAGGGAAAAGAGTGAGAGAGGTGAAGGAGAAAAAAGGAGTTAACATTTATATAATATTTTAAGATTTTCAAAGCAATATAATACATTATATTAGCTCACTTTCCTAACAATCCTGTTTATTAAGTATCATTATACCTAATTAACTGAGGATCAGAGAACCTAAGTGACTTCCCTCTACTTACACAGTGGATAAATATTGATACAGTATAATCTTAGTCTCTCCTTAGTTCAAGACCAGTTTGTTTTCTGCTATGCCCAATAGATGAACCTTAAAAATCATTTGGCCGATGGGGCAGCTAGGTGGCACAGTGGATAAAGCACTGGCCCTGGATTCAGGAGGACCTGAGTTCAAATCTGACCTCAGACACTTGACAATTACTAGCTGTGTGACCCTAGGCAAGTCACTTAACCCCAATTGCCTCATCAAAAAAAAAATCATTTGGCTGAAATCCCTCAGTGAACAGATGAGGACACTGAGACCAACTGAGGATTCCTGAAATTCCATGATTAAAGCTTCATTCTTATATTTGGATTGAGATGATTTCTTTTAAAAGAAAACTATTTTTGTAAGTCAGTCAATGAGTCAACAGACATGAAGCATCCACTATATGCCAGCTGCTAAGTCCCAAGTACTGGGAACATGAAGAAAGGCAAAAACAGCTTCTTATCTCAAGAGGCGTATGTTCTAATGGGGGAATAGAATGCAAAAAAAACTGTACATACAAGATAAATGCAATGAAAATGGAAGGTAACCTCAGAAGGAAGGCATTAACACTGGGGGAAGGGAAGATGAAAGGCCTCCTGTAGAAGGGAGGATTTGAAGCTAGAAAGCAGAGGCGAGGATAGAGAGTATTTCAGGCATGGGGAAAGGCATAGAACTAGAAGATTAAATGGTGTATATGAGCAATGGCAAGGAAGTCAATTCCATTGGAGGCTAGAGTAAATGGTGGGGGGGTAGTAAAATGTAAGAATACTCAAAGGTAGGAAGGAGCCACATTGTAAAGGGCTTTAAATGCCTAAGAGATTTCATTTTGAGCCTGGAGGTAGTACAGAGACACTGGAATTTGTTGAATAATGGGATACTATGGTGCTGGTGGGGGGATTATTTTGTCAGTTGAGTGGAGAATAGATTGTAATAGGGAGAGACTTGAGGCAGGGAGGCTAATTATCAAGATGTTGCAAAGCCCAGGTGTGAGGTGATGAGGGTCTGTACCAGGGTGGTGGTGGTATAAGTGGAAATAAGGGGACATATTTGAAATATGTTGTAAAGGTAGAAATGACTAAATTCAGCAACAGATTGGATAATGGGGAGTGAGTAAAAGTGAGGAGTTAAGAATGATACTGAGGCTGGAAGCCTGACTGATCAGAAGGACGGTTATGCCTTTGACAGTGTAAGGGCCAAATTTAGTATGGGGAGAATTAATTGGGCAGTTCACTGTAATATTGGGGTAATAAAGGAGATTAACAACCTCTTTCAAAAAAACAAAACAGGATTTATTAATGGGAACAAATTTAAAACACAATTGAGGGTAATAGAACTAGGGAAAGTGAAAAAAAGGAACAGGGGAAGGAAAAAAATATGACTCACAAACTCACCACCACCTGGAATCTGCAGTTCCAAAGAGAACCAGCTGCACAGCATCTCTCTCTCTCTCCCTTCTCCCTTGCATGCCAGAGTATGCTCTCTCCTCTGTGGCTTTATCCCAAAAACCTCCATGCAACTGGAAAACAGGGCTGTCCACACACCCAGCCCCAAGCTAAATGGCTAGCAACTTTGACAGAACTAACAGGCGGCTCTAGCTGCAACTGCAAGCTGGCCAGCTTCCAGATGCTGAAGATCACCTGGCTTGTCCTCACTAGACTTCTCATCATGGAGGGACTTCCCTACAGTATCTCTTCCAGCAGGATGTGGTATTCCAATTCTCACAACAGTAATGGGGGAGTTGGGAAGAAGGAAAGGTGAGGAAAAAGCTAATGTGTTCTGTTTGGGTGTGTTAAATTTGAGATGCTTATGAGACACAGTTCAAAATGCCAAAAGGTAATTGATAGGGGCAGCTAGGTGGTGCAGTGGATAGAGCACCGGCCCTGGATTCAGGAGGACCTGAGTTCAAATCTGGGCTCAGACACTTGACACATATTAGCTGTGTGACCCTAGGCAAGTCACTTAACTCCAATTGCTTCAAACACAAAAAAAAGGTAATTGATAATGTGAAATCGGAACTCAACAGAGAGATTTGGGGGAGACACATACATACATACATAAATACGTATTTGTATATGCATAGATAGATTATAGGTGATAGGTAGATGATAAATAGAAAGAAAGAAGGAAAGAAAGAAGGAAGGAAGGAAGGAAGGAAGGAAGGAAGGAAGGAAGGAAGGAAGGAAGGAAGGAAGGAAGGAAGGAAGGAAGGAAGGAAGGAAGGAAGGAAGGAAGGAAGAAAGGAAGAAAGGAAGAAAGAAAGAAAGAAAGAAAGAAAGAAAGAAAGAAAGAAAGAAAGAAAGAAAGAAAGAAAGAAAGAAAGAAAGATAATTGAGCACATAGATACTGATAAAATAAGAGAGATAAATGGAGAAGAGGAGAAGTCCTATTACAGACCATTGGAGAACACCCAGTTAGAGGTCATGACAGGGAAGGAACGGAGATTAAGGAGTAGTTACAGGAAAAGTAGGAAACAGCAGTTCACAAATCCTAGAAAAACTAGAGGAAAAAGTAGATGGAGGTGATTGATGGCATCAGATACTGCAGAGAAATCAAGAAAATTTTGATTTTAGAGTATACTGTAGAATTGATTTGTGATAGTAATGAGAAGAGTGTGTAGCCAATGCTGGGATGATAGCTATGAAAGAACTGAAGGGTGGAGGGATTGGAAATCACTTTGAGGATGAACAGTGTTTGTGGTCACAAGGCACAGAGAACAATTGAATGATAAAAGATTATGAAACAGATAAAGGGATATCATAATTCACAAACACAGGTATAAGACTTGAGGGGTATGGTAAGATCTATGGAAGGCTAGGCTTGAGTGAAGGAAGAGGTCATGGGAAGTGAAGTTAGAGTATTTGAAAAAATGTGAATATTTGTATTGAAGTGACAAGAAATACTGTGAGATAGGCAATGAATTCATTTCAGAAAATATACTAGGAGTTAGGGTTTGAGTAAGTTGGTAGATATGAGAATCTTGATCAGGTCATAAATGTGGACTGAATGAAACTTAAAGCAGGGTAATAGAGGCAGAATCTAGAAATTACAATGGGCAATGGATATTACCATCCAGGTCTTTTTGATTTTGAAATCTTTCCACTGCAATATATTGGTTTCTTGTAACTAAAGAGTTAAGAGGTGCATAATTAACTATTCTGATAGTTTTCCTAGCTGTGGGATCATTATTTCTGTTTTAATTCAAGGAAAAATGAAAAAAGTAAGTCTTTCTATTCACTGAAATCCATAGATACCCACAGATTGCTTTTTACTAATGGGTTTTTAATATGATGTAACATGTGATCTGTTCATTTCTCAGAAAAGTTCCTGCTTCCCTTGCCTTCTTCCCCACTGCTTATCACGACGTGATTGACAGAAAGACACAGGTTTCTTTCTTTGGACAAAAATTCCCAATGTACTCTTCTGAACTACCCACTCCAAGCTAACTTAATTGGTGTTGTTCTCTTTATACACTCAAATAAAGAATGAAGAAATCAGATGGTTCGTTAGTGATATGATACACACACACACAATAGTAAGGTCCTGATTTGTTGCAAAAGATGCCTGCTATCTTATGCAAAGCACATTGCACAAGTACAAATTTAACTTGCCAGGGCCTCTTAATGATCATGTGTGAAGGGTAGCTAAAAGTTCATCCCCATTCACTTTGAATTCTGGCTAAAGAACTGAATATACACTGCAGAGAACTAATCAAGGGGAAATAGAACAATAAAAGCAATCTCGAGTTTGGTAGTGTCTTATTGAGCATTTTATGAATTTCCTTTGAATTCCTAGTGTTCTCATTTAGAAGTAAAATGCATTTTTAAAAATTTATGCTTTGAAAACTTCTTGGAACCACTTCTCAGTGAACTGAACTGTATTTGAACTAACAAGAGTTTACATAAAGGTCAAAAGTGACTCTGAAGTTATCCCTCAAGCCATCAAATAATCATCCATTCATTTCGCCCATTCATTACACCAACATTTATCCAATGCTTCCTTTGTTCAAGTCACTGTACTAAGTACTAAATGAGATTTAAAGATAAACAAAACATAGTCATTGCCCTCAAGAAACTTACAGTTTAACAAAAAGAAAAACCATGTGAATATGCATAACCACAGTTCAAAATAGAATATGATGAGTATGTAAAAGAGGCATAAAATGAGTGCTCAGAAGAGGAAGAGATGCTTTCCAACAAGGACAATCCTAAAACACTTATTGAGGAGGAGACATTCAAGCTAAATCTGGAAGGATGATTAGGATTTCACTAGTTGGAGATCTGGTGAAGGAAAGAAAGCACATGGCACAATTAGGGAATGTTGTGACCAAAGACATTGCTGCAGGAAACCACAGGCAAGGTTCACTGGATGGCAAGTGTTTCCAATCAAAAGCAACTTTACTAAAATTTCCCTGAGTATTTCTTAATTAATTAAATATTCCCCTTTGAAAAAATAACATTTTTATCTGGATCCATTACTTATTGATTGGAATCAAAATTACCTTTTTTTTCTCTCAACTAATTATCAAGCTAGAAATAATTATAACATGTCTTTGGTAAAGGCTTCTTCCAGGAGAGTATAAAAGTTCCCTGAAGTTAGGGCTCATTTATTCTTAGTCATGTTTCTTTGTGTGTGTGTGTGTGTGTGTGTGTGTTTGTACCCCCAACAGCTCGCCCAATGCCTTGTATATACTGTGATTGGCACTTAGATGCCACTGACTTGAATTGAATGGTTCTTAATAACTTAGATCATTTCCCCAGATCTTTTGAGTTTATCCATGATTACTCTTTCCATTCTTATGCCTTACTTCCCTCATTACTGCCCATCCTGGTTATCCTTACACAATTTATTTCAAAACAGAAATGAGATTTTGGGGAAACCAACTCTCTTTAGCTAGCATGCAGAAAGGAAAACACAGCCTGAACAAAATACCCTGAGATGAACCATAGAGGCTAAGAGAAAGAAAAGGAATATGAATTAAATGGAAACATTATTCTAGCATGGTTTAGATCACATAACACAGCACCAAACATTTAACTAAAATATTATACAATCGCCCTGAACTCTTATATGTTGCACATCAGTAGACTGTGCTTTTTAGAATGTATCATATCACCTAGAATGACTCTATGGGATTTCTGGCTTTTGGCTTACTGCTGGTAATTCAGGGCATGTATAATATTTAAAGAATGCTTATAAAAGATGCATCCATTTAGAGATCAAGAAGAGGTACTTAATTATGCCTGCAAAGTATTACTGTAAGATGTCCCAAACCAATGAAGAGGGACAGATTTTTTTCTTTTTTCTGAGCAAATATTTTTTCCATAGCAGAAACTAGAGTTCCTTTTAGGTGAGAAACAGAGAAATTATAGAGTTTGAAAGGATATCAGAGGTCAGCCAGCCCAACTTGAGGCATGAATGTGCTCTATAATATCCCTGACAAATGGCCATTCAAATTCTGTTCCAGGAACTCGCAGGTCAGGAAATTCACTAAGTCCTAAGACAGCCCAATCCATTTGAAGAGGCCTCTAATTATTAGAAAATCTTTTTTAAATTAACTGAATTCTGCCTTTTTCAGAATCTCATCTTTTTCCCAACTTATTCCTTCTGGAACCAACCAATCCCTTTCAAAAGAGATTTATTGTTATTATTATACAGAAGTCTCTGTCTTAGATGCTACATACATAAAGATGTAGACTGTGAGAGTCTCTGCTCCCCAGAAGCTTACAATCTAATATATTAAATTCTACATGTACTGACATCCCCTTCAATTCTTAAATTCTTTGATACTATCACATAAATGAGAACATAGAGAAATCACTTTCATATAATCTTATCAGAAAATGTTTCATATACAAAGTAGCACCTGGCTTGGGTCCTAAAGGAAGAGAAGAATTCCATAGGTGGAGATGTAGATGAAGAGGGAATCTTTCATGGGGCATGACCTACAAAGATGCATAGAGGCAAGATAGTGAAGGACTCTCAAACTCTGTGATACTGTGACCTTCCAGAGTCACACAGACAGTAAATGGCTAAGTTGAGCTTCAAAGCCAAGTCTTCCTAACTCCAAAGCAGTTTATGAGCTATTCCATGTTGCCTTACCAACCTCTACTTGCTTATGCCTAATGTACCTGCCCACCATATTGGCCCGCCTGCCTATGGTGCTCTCTAAGATCTTTATCTCTTTGTTCCCTTGCTTATGTGATTCTTTTTGCTTGGAGTCTTCAGTATACTCCCTCACTTCCCATTACCTTCCACTCTCTGGCCCATATCACCTTGGCCTGGAAAAATCCTTCAAGTCTTAGTTTAAATGCCATCTCTTCCATAAAGCCATCCATGATCGTCCAACCCCAAACTGTATCTTTTATGTTCATATGGTTCTTTGTTGAGGCAGCATGGTATAGTTGAAAGGGTTTGGGAATTGGAGTCTAGATACCTGGGTTTGCATCCTGGCTCTGATTCAAACCAATTGTGTGATCATAGGCAAATTATTTTACCTCTTAGAGTCCCAATTTCTTTATCTCAAATGTGAGTGGAGAGAAACATCATTCTATCCCTTCTACAAAGCTGTACAACAAGTGCTTTCTAAACTTTGAAGCAGTGGCATAAAACTCAAATAGAAATGACAGACACTATTCCATACATAAGAAGCAGTGAGGTAGTTCAGTGGATAGAACATTGGGACTGATGTCAGAAAGACTCATGTTCCTGAATTGAAATCTGGCCTCAGATACTTACGAGATGTGTGTCCCTGGGCAAGTCACTTAACCCTGTTTGTTTCAGTTTCCTCAACTGTAGAATGATCTGAAAAGGGAAATACCAAACCACTCCATTGTCCTTGCTGAGAAAATCCCAAATGGGGATTATAGGCCTCGTCAGACATGACAGAAAAGACTGAACAATAACGACCAAAATTATATACACAAAGGATCCCTATGGGCCACATACTAGCAATTTTTAAATGTAACATCATCTATGTCTTATTACATTTTATTTATTTTGTTAAATTTGTTATAATTCCATTTTAATCTGGTTAGAACTAAACTGAGGAGGGTTATAGACTGCATGTGGCTATGGATCATGTTTGGTACCTCTTGCCTTAAAGCACCTGATAGTATAAATGTATGTTTGTATGTATGTATCTGTGTGTATTTATATATATATAATTATATTTAGATTATATTTATATGATATGTATCCATGTTATTATGTTTGTGGCTATAGTATTTATCTCTATATTATTTATAAAGTTTTATACAGGACTTATATTCTATGCTGTATTAAAATTATTCTTGAGTTGTACTCCTCTGGGCTACTCCTACAACTTGCACTCATATTGTGGCTGCAACTCCCATGTTCTAAGTCATTCTGTGGGTCTTTTAAAACTAAAACTTCGGGGCAGCTAGGTGGCGCAGTAGATAATGCACTGGCCTTGGATTCAGGAGGACCTGAGTTCAAATCTGGCCTCAGACACTTGACACTTAGTAGCTGTGTGACCCTGGGCAAGTCACTTAACCCCCATTGTCCTACCAAAACAAACAAACAAAAAAACCAAAACAACAACAACAACAACAAAAACTAAAACTTCTAAAACTAAGCAAAGGCATAAGTACAGTGGCTACAAATAATTATTCCCATAAACCTGGGGCCCAGTCTCTCATGATAAGCACCCATGATAAAAGTAGGTGCAAATTTAGAGTAAAGTAGCAGTAATACACATCTATAAAATTATCCCTTTCACATCACAACTTTCCCCATCATGGTTTTGATATACCATGGGTTGGCATAAGAAATTAAATAGGAATTTGGGGGAGATTAGTGGAAGCTACAGATGATGCGCAAAGGCCAGCAGATAATAGAAAAAGTTTAGAAGCTCAGAAATGCATAAAATATATGTTTAGTATTTTTAACATCAATATATTGTATCTTTTAATATTGTAAACAAAGTAGAAAAAGAAAAAAAATCAGACTTCTCTGGTATGAAGGGAGGACCAAAAAAGTTTACACGGATTTTCCAGATCACAGGGTACCATGTCCTTAAGCCCTACTTTGTGGAAAGAATAACTGTATGGGGTACATAAAGAACCTCCGTTATTTCAATATTCCTACCTTCTTATGTGATCCACATGCTGCTGCCCAAAGTGTCTATTTTTGCTGGTTTTGAAAGATCCATTTCTCTCTTTTGCACAGTTTAACTCTCAATTGACAGGGCCAATTCCCTCTTGATCCAGTCAGTTATCATTTTTATTGCCAGAGTTCTCACTCTTTCAACCTGCCTCCTCTCTGTCTAATGCCGCCATTGAGAATGTACCTTGGAACTAAACTTGCATTTCAACTGTGTCTCCTACTGGATAAGTAGCACCACTTAAAGATGCCATGACCAATGAAGGTTGGGGAGGAAAGAGAAATCCCACCTGCCCCAAAGATTTAAAGAGGAATTTTTCCCTCAGGATGTTTGTTCTTCTTCAACTACTGACTTCTGCCTTAGCTAGATAAAGATGTTAGAAAGCCAGCTTTGTAAGAAGATCCAGGAGTATGGCCAATCCATCAGTCAATAGCAATCTGCTCCTATAACTCTTTCAGAGATAACTTTATAGTGGAAAGATGTAGTAGAGTGTTGATACCTTGTTAACAAGTATTAATACCTTTCTCTACTTCTGTGCCTCCTCCTTTACTTTCTATCATTATATCCTACTTTAAAATTAATTTATTATTTCTTATCTAGTATCTCTAATGCCTGCTAGTAGATATATAACCCAAGTCACTTAACCTTTCAGTTTCTTTAACTATAAATCTGGGATAACATCACCTACCTCTGTGGATTGTTGTAAGAATCAAATGACATAATATCTGTAAAGCACTTGTTCTTGGGATACACTAGGTACTATACAAATATTCATTTCTCCCTTCTGAGCTTTGATTACATCTTAGGCTGAGGGAAAATCCAACTCTCAAATAACAGAATCAATTCTGAACTGAATCCATAGTTAGCAGTCTTATCTCTTGCCAAAGGCTCTTCTCCAATCTTGTGTTACCTCTCCCATTTTCTATGATCTTTCAAATATCCCAAACAATGGCTCCTTAATCACATTTTCCTGCAGGTCCTGGGCCAAGAAACTTGAATTCATTGAGATCTTTCTTGCTTTCTTACTTTTTATCTCTCTACTTATCTTGGCTATCAACTCTTTATTAGTTATTTTTGTGCTGCCATTTTTAAAGACAAAAGTCTGTCTTTTTGCAAAGAAAACAGAAACAAAATTGAATTGATCTAGTCTGCCTTCTCTCTGTTGTTACTGCTCACTGTCCCATCCACCCCAGTCAAAGGTCCTATCCCTTATTAGATCTTCCTTTTCCTTTCAAATACCTTGTAAGTCTCTGTCTTCTCGGTGTTTTTAGTACCTGGAAGCATGCCTTAGGTAGAAAACATATTATTTAAAACTTATTAGAACCAGCAGTTCCTAGTGTTTTTAAAAATCAAAACTATGATTACTTTGATTTAAGGAGCTCCTGATCAGTACCTTCCCTTTGACTTAGAGTCTTAGTGAATAGATTCCTGCTACAATTAGGAATTAAGTTACTTGACCAATTATCACACACAATGGTATATGTCAGAGACAGCATTTAAGTCCGAATTTTCCTGACTCTGAAGCCATTTTTATTCTCTATAGAGTCCATGCTTCTTCACTATGTATATTATCTTCTATTGAAAATAATTAATATATTTCACAGACTATTTAAATATAAGCATGATTTTTCCTTTATAGATTTTAATAAACTATCCAACTAATTACATAAAAATTAAACACAGTAGATGCCTTACAGAAGTAAATTATTACTCAAACCCAATCAATCTAATAGAAGGTTCTAATACACAGTGAAATGAATGAATATGCCAAATAGGAAGACTGGAGATAATTTAGTAGGAGTACGAGTAGGAGTAAGAACAGCAGCAGCAGCAATAGTAGCAACAGTAACAGCAAGCTAATGTTTCTATAACACCTACTATGTGCAGATCTTATGCTACAACTTTTTACAAATATCTCATTTGATTCTCACAAGAACCTGGGAAAGAGGTGCTATTACTATCTTCATGTTACCGATAAGGAAGCTAAAAAACAACAACAACAACGACAACGACAAAACAGAGAAGAATTGATTTGCCAAGGGTCACACAGCTAGGAAGTGTCTGAGGCTGTTTTAGTACCCAGGTCTTCCTGACTCCTCACCCAGACCTCTGTCCACTGTGCTAACTGGATGACACTCCCAGAAAGAATAGCTAAGTCTATTCAGAAAGTCCATCCCCAAAAGAATATGTAGGTCCATCCAGGAAGGTGGGATTGCAATGTTTGGAAAAGACCCAAGATATATCCTGGAGTACCTCTTATTATAAGGCCATATGATCTTGATCTCCTCTGACCTGATACAGATGAAACCTCATAACTGGGAATGAGGCCAAGCTTACTGAACTCAATTGCCTCCAAAATGTCACAACAGAAGAGTAGGCTAGTAAGGCAAAAGAAACAAGATCACAATGTACCTGAAGCTCTGGGGTGGAATGTATCAGCTCAATAGTAACTCCATCATATTATAATCCCAGAGAGAATTTTTGGAAGAAGAATTGGGCAAAGAAAAAGGCACTCAGGGCATTACCCTAAAATTCAAGTGAGTATTTTCTTACTATGATCCCTACCAGAGCCGAGGCATTGCAGGTAACATTTGCCTTAAGTCTTCCTCCTTTGGTGGGTCAATCAAATTTCTTATGATTTGATGCTTCATTAGAAAAAAGGAAATCATCTCTTTCATATTTCCCTGAGGACATGAAGCTAAAGTCATTGAGGCTGGTATATTATTGTGTCACATACTGAAAATACAACTAAACTATCCCACATGGGATTTCAAACGCATAGGATAATATGTCTGTTTTATGTCTGTTTTCATTGGTTTTAGTAATATATCCCACTAATTAGGTCCAGTCTTAAATTCAGTGGATTCCTTTGCTGCAAGAAATAAGTACTTGAGGGCCAAGGTTTTAGGATTTGTTTTGGGTTTTGTGGTCCAAGAAAAAAAAAACCTAGACAATTCTCTTTCCTGTCAATTTCCAGTGATATTAGAACAGGGATGGGAGATAGACTCAAGGATTGAGGCTTACTCAAGAGAGCAATATGGCTGGCTCTCTTGAACTGGCAAAGCCAAAACTACCTTCAGATTGCCTGGGCCTTTTATTTTCCCTGAGACTTATTTTTATTTAAGGGCATTTTCTCTTTTAAGGCCCATAACACAGGTGGTTCCTTTGACCATTTGTTTGCAGCCTGACATTGCAAGTGAGGGGATTTTTTGGCAGCTGGCACTGTGGCCACCTCTATTGTTTCTCATCATTTTTAAAGGCTTTTGCTTTTATGTTACCATAAGTCAGGCCAGCTGGCAATCCATTGCAGTAGTGAGTAGCAATGTTTCTCCAGGGAGGAATGCATGGCTTTAGAGGTTCTCTTTTTTCTTTCTTTCTTTTTTTTATTTTTAAGCTTGTTAACACTCGTGGTTGGAAGCAGATGTATTGGACATTGCTTCCATCCCCCTGGATTGTTTGCCATGAGATTCACATACAGATAACTTGGCATATAAACCAATAAAAGGAAATTTGCCCCGTACATATTGATTTCAGAATTTAGCTCAAAAATCCTTTATGGATTTTCCCTCCCCCACTGGAGTATGTTTCACAGAATTATTAAGTAAGGAACACATTTCATAGCATCATTGATCTAGAGCTAGAAAGAATGTCAAAGGTTATCTAGTCTAGTCCCCTACTCCTCATTTCACATGAGAGGAAACCAAGAAGCAGTGCTCTTTCCTTTGTACCATACTACCTCCATGGGGGACCTGTCCAAGGAGAGGCATTAAATGTTCCAGGCACTGACTGCTCAGGGCATACCTTTCATGAGCAGAAGTGGCCAGAGATTACCACATGAGGATCATAATTCATACTATTCAAGGCTACCACCAAAAAAAACCCCTTTTTTAATGCTTCAATCTGTATTCAGACACCATCAGTCCTTTCTCTAGAGATGGATCATATTTTTTCATAAGTCCTTCAGAGTTGTATTGGATCATTGTGTGGCTGAAAATAGCCAAGTCATTCACAGCTGATCATCTTACAAAATTGCTGTTACTTTGTATATAGTTCATTTGAATTTGCATTGGCTCATGTAAGTCTTTCTGGGTTTTTCTGGGAACATCCTGCTCATCCTTTCTTTTTATTTTTAATCATAAAATTATTTTATCATTTTCTAGTTAAATGTAGAGATAATCTTCAACATTTGTTTTTATAAGATTTCTAGGTCCAAATTACAAAACCAAAATTTACACAAATAGGTCTTCTTTGGTATTTCTTGGTCAAAGGGTATGCACAGTTTTATGGCTCCTTGGGCATTGTTCTCCAGAATGGTTAGACTAACTCACAACTCCACCAATGGAGCATTAGTGTCCTAATTTTTCTACATCTCCTCTAGCATTTGTTGTTTCCACTTTCTGTCATATGAGCCAATTTGATAGGTGTGAGGTAGTACCTCTGAGTTGTTTTCATTTGCATGAAAAACTGAGTGATTTGGAGCATTTTTTTCAGGTGACTATTGTTAGTTTTGGTTTCTTCTGAAAACTGCCCGTTCATATGCATGACCATTTATCAACTAGGGAATGCTTCTTATTTTATAAATTTAGCTCACTTCTCATTGTATTTGAGAAATGACAACCTTATCAGAGAAAGTTATTGTAAATTTGTTTCTTAGTTTCTTTATCTCCTAATTTTGTTTGTGCTAATAGCTTTTTTATTTCATGTAGTCAAAATTATCTATTTTACTTCCTATGATCCTCAATAACTCTTGTTTGGTCATAAATTCTTCACTAAATGGAGTTTTTAATTAGTGTAGTGCAGTGAAAGAAAGGGGCATGGATTCAAAATTCAAGAAGGATTTGAAGGGGGCTTGCTAGAATAGAAATATCTGGAGTTCAAGTGACTAATGAGGGAAGACATATTTCTAACCCCTCCCTCTTCTCCCTGCCCTCCTTGCCTGCCCTCCAACCCACAAAAGATTACCCTATTGCTTTTCTTCGAGGATAGTGATGCAATCATAGCACCATAGGGTCCCATTCCTAAACAATGAAATTACCCATTTGTCCATATATATTCTCCTGACTCCTTGCATTGGTCCTGTCTACTCTACTGGATAACTGCTACTGTCCTGAGACAAGAACTGCATCCTCTTGGCTGTCAAGGTCTGTGCTGCTTCATATCACCAGTGTAGTGAAGAGGAGTAAATGTAGTACTTCCTAGCAGGCCATAAGTTCCTATATATAGTGTTGGAAGAGACCTTAAAAGCTATCTAGTCTAACCCCTTCCTTTTTTTTACAGCTAAGGAAAAGGAAGCCAGAGAATTGATCGTAATGCCCAAAGTCACATAAAACGAAGAGAAGGGGCAAAAGAATATGGAATCTGAACCAAGGTCCTGAAGAAAAGTTCCTGACACTCACTGGCCAGGACATGCCTTTCTGGGTCTTCACTGAGCAGAAGTGATATATTTGAGGAGCAGTCATGGGGCAAAGAACACCATATCTGGCTAGTCAGAACACCAATGCAGCCTAATGATGTTTTGGCCAAGCACGTGGTCCAGTTTTTAGTCTTTTGATTTGAGGGTCATGATTTCTCCCTGTTATTTCTAACTTTTTTTGAATAACAAACATGACTTCAATAAGCTTCTCTCATCCTAGGACTTTTGAAATATCTAGGTGATTTACATTTAATTATGAGAAAATAAAATTCAGAAGTTTTTCTTGGGACCTATTTCTGACATAGCCCTATACTTTTATCAATTCTGACTATAAGTACCACACATACACACACAATCATACATTCTCCCTTCAACAGAGCCATGCCTACCTATGCTTACTAGCTATTTTTCAGGGGGAGGGGAAGAAAAGCAGTATATGATGTAAGTGACCTTGGGCAAGGCACTTAATCCATCTGGGTCTCAGTTTTCTGTAAAATGAAACACTTGAAATAGCAGTCCCTTCCAGACCTAATCCTATGAGTAGAAACAGAAAGATTGGTGCTCTAGTCCCAGAGTTGACACTAACCGGCTACAAAACCTCAGCCCAATGACTTCACCTCTCTGCATGTCAGTTTCCTTACCCATAAAATCAGGGGTGTTGGGTTGGATAATCCATACATTCTCTCTCTGATCAGACCTTAGGTGATTCCATTATTCTGCATGAGAAAACAGTAAAAAGGGCTCAAGTAATGGAGACATAAAGAATCAACCATCCCTAAAATTGTTTTGGGCAGTGGGAAACCTACTGTTGTGAAGTTCCTAGAATCACAGATCAATAGGTAGAAGGGACTTCAGAATATTTCTAGTCCCTGCTTCCCCTTCATTTTGTAGATGAGGAAAATGAGGCCAAGATCAGTTAAGTAAGTGACTTCCCCAAGGCCTCCTATGTAGAAAGAAACAGAGCTGAGATTCAAATTAAGACCTTTTACATCCAAATCCAGGGCTCTTCAATTGAATTTTTGAGAGGAAAATTCTGTGTAAATATTAACATGAGGTGTAACAATCAATACTAATATCAATACAATCATTAACATAATTATAAATTAATAGTATTAGTGCTCACAGAAGGGGTTAGGAGACATATTACGACATAATGGATAGAAAATTGGCTTCACAGTCAGGAATAATTGGATTAAGGTTCCACATGAGACACAAACTCACTATGTGATCTCAGACAAGTTAACTAACTCCCTGTGTACTAGGGCAAGAATATCAAACATGGGGCCAGCAGGGCCATCTAAGTATGACTGAAACCAGATTAAAATGTAACTGGGCTGGGGGTAGCTAGGTGGCACAGTAGATAAAGCACTGGCCCTGGATTCAGGAGGACCTGAGTTCAAATCCAGCCTCAGACACTTAACACTTATTGGGCAAGTCGCTTAACCCTCATTGCCCCACAAAACAAAACAAAACAAAACAAAACAAAATGTAACTGGGCAATAGTTAACAAAATAAAATTAAAAATAAAATAAAATAGAACATAGATAATGTTAATGTGTGGCTTTCTAAGTCAATCTACAACTACATACGATTTAGTGAGCTGGGTTTCTTTTTTAGTTTGGCACTACTGCTAAACAACTAACTTGCTAAGATTGAAAAATTACAGAGAAGATTCCTGCCTAATTGCATCAGTAGAAGGAGTTTCCTGGGAATTCCCAACACCTTTTGTTATTCAGTTGTTGGGGAAGATACTCAAGTGCTTGGCCATTTCCTTTCCCAGCCCATTTTACAGATCAGGCAACTGAGACAAACAGGATTAAGTGACTTTGCCCAGGGTTACATAGCTAGCAAGTGTCTGAGGCCAGATTTGAACTCAGGAAGATGAATCTTCCTGAATCCAGGTCCAGCACTCTATGCACTATGGCGCCACCTAGCTGACCCCTCCCAACACCTAATTCCAACCTAACCCCAAATTGAGGATTAAATTCTACACCTGCAGAACAAAAAATGAATGGTGATGATAGTAATGCGTTTTCTTACCTAAATCTCCTTTGAGGTCTCAGCTGTCAGTCTCTAAGGACTACTTCTGTGTAGTTTTTCCTGATTCGCCCTTTCCCTAACCCCTGTAAGATGTTTTCTCCAACATTTTTGAGACCATTTTCTCTGGATTTTCCCTATAGGCTCATCATTCCATGTTTTATAGTATACTTTCTTGGACACATCTTGATCACCTCCCTCATCTCCTCCCAAAAGAATGTGAAGTTTGTGTAGGCAGAGACAATTTCATTTTTGTTTATATTTCAAACATCTTTCACAATATCTCACCCATCACAGGTAAGCGCTTACTGTTTGTTGAATTGCATTGTCACTTAACATTAGTTAAATAGTAAATTTAGTTTCGTTTCTTCTTGATGTTGAAAGTGATATGTGAATAAGCAAAGCAAACCAACAAACAAAGCCTTTAACTTCCCTAATACATTCTGAGCAAATAGAAATTACAGAAAGCCCCAATAAAGCATGGTTTTCATTTGCTATGCCATCTCTCTGCCTCTCATTCTCTGCTCTCCCAGGCCTTGACTGTCTGGGAGCTTTTCATTTCATACATCATTTACAGCTCGATGCAATGATTCCACAAAAGTTGGTAGGCTTTGAAAAGTTAATGAGAAAGTCCTGAGGTATGTACATTTGGGAGTTGGGCACATGGAGGATTGTCACTAATTTCATTTTCATAGCCCTATTCTGTCAGACAAGTCATGTAACTTTAAATTAGTAAATACCAATGAAAAAAGAAAACAAAACTCAAGGAAAATAGTTCTGTTTGGCTTTTCAGTAGCAATCAAGGGTATTTGAATGCTGATAGAATTCCACTGTCACAAGCAGCCTCACAGAACCTAGCCAATTCAGAAGAGAGTATGTTGCTCACATTCTGCTTCTACTAAGACTAATAATTCTCAATCAGCAGAGTTTTATGTCACCCACTCTCTTCCATAACCTATTAATCTTTGTCGAGGTTAAATATTAAATTTAGATAAACTGTGGAATAGCACATAATTTGGTAGAGCGATATGCTACCTTTAATATCCTCTTCAACAAGAAATTTCCCATGTATACATCTAAATTATGCAAGATTATTTGAAAAATCTAATCACAGAAATTACTTTGTACATTGTTTCTCTAATTGTGAATATCAGCACTGATGATCTTTCAGTACCCCTCCTCTTCTGTTTTTTTGTTTTGTTTTTTTTTTAGTGAGGCAATTGGGGTTAAGTGACTTGCCCAGGGTCACACAGCTAGTAAGTGTTAAGTGTCTGAGGCTGGATTTGAACTCAGGTACTCCTGACTCCAGGACCGGTGCTCTATCCACTGTGCCACCTAGCTGCCCCATCCCTCCTCTTCTGAATACTCTTCCCCCTTTGGGATTTTGTGACTACTCTCTTCTGATTCTCTTCTTACATATCCAACCACTTATTCTCAAGTTTCTTTCTTGGTTCATCAGCCTAATCACACTCCATAGTTATAGGTCTTCCCTAAGGTTCTTCTTAAGTCTCCCTCTCTTCCCTCTTTATACCTTCTCCCAGTAACCTTATTCAACTCCTATGGGTTTACTGTCTCTGTCTGTCTATCTAGATGTGTTGTTTTTGTTCAGTTGCTTTAGTCATACCCAACTTTTCATGACCCCATTTGAGGTTTTCTTGGCAAAGATACTAGAGTGGATTATCATTTCTTTCTAAAGCTCATTTTATAGATGAGGAAAAGGAAGAAAATATGGTCCAGTGATTTGCTTGGGGTCACATAACTAATAACTATCTGAGACTAGATTTGAACTCAGCTCTGTTCACTGCATCACCAGCTGTCTCATAATAAAGATGATGATAAAAACAAAATAACATTGTGAAGCAACAAAAGCCATCCTTAGAAGGACATTTATAGGGGCATCTAGGTGGCGCAGTGGATAGAGCACCAGCCCTGGATTCAAATCTGAGGACCTGAGTTCAAATCTGGCCTCAGACACTTAACACTTACTAGCTATGTGACTCTGGGCAAGTCACTTAACTCCAATTGCCACACACACACACACACACACACACTCACAAAAAAAAAAATAAAGGACATTTATAGCTCTGAAAATCTACATTAGCAACATAATAAAGGAGAGTAACAGTGAGCTGATCATACAATTAGACATGTGGGGAAATAAATTAACACTAAATCAAGTGCAAAAGAAGAAAACCTTGAACATTAGATGAGATGTTGATATATAAGAAATAAAGAAATATAGACTAAAACTTATTTACAAAAATAAGAATTGTCTAAAAATACCAACAAAATTGTAAATGACTGGCTAGCCTGATTAAACAAAAAGAGAGGAAACTCTAATGATCAGAATAAAAAAAGAGCCATATGAATTCACAACAAGGGAAATAAAAATAATTATCAGAAATGACTATACATAATTACTTTCCAGCAACTCTGAGAATTCAAAGGAAGTGGATGAGTATCTAAAAAATCCCAAAACAAATCAACAAAACAAGAAATATAATGAATAAATGAATGAAAAGAATGTCTACTGATTATTTGACAACACCATGCAAGGCAGGATTTCAAACAACAGAATATCAGACAAAGACATTGAGCAGGCCATAAATAAACTGCCACAGAGGGGAAAACCCACCAGGACATATAGAATTCTATCAAATATTTAAAATGCAATTAAAAACCATGCTATAAAAACTATTTGCAAAAATAGAAGACACTCTATCAAATTCTTTTTTCATGGCAAAAACACTTCTGATACCTAGACTATAGAGAGAACAAGCAAAGAATGAAAACTATAGACATAGTTTACTAAGGAATATTGATGGAAATATTTTAAATAGATTTTCTTCAAAGACAATAGAAATATATCCAGAAGACAATTCATTATAGCAAGTTAATTCAACATTAGGGTAACAAAAAGCATAGGTAATTAATTAGAAAAATGAGAGATGGCATTGTGAAAGGAGAGAGGTGGCCATGGAGTTAGAAAGACCTAATTTCAAAACTTTCCCTAGAGAAATACATACTAACTATCTGACCCTGGTCAAATCACTTAACCTCTTAGGCCTCTAGGCAACTAAGAGTATAAATTATGGAGAATGTGCTAACCCACATGGGTAGAAGGAGTTTACTCAACCAGAAGTTCCCTGTACCAATGCAATCATAGGTCTAGTCCCTATCCTCATGCCTAATAAACATATATATATATATATATATATATATATAAATTAGCTAGCATCTATATGTTGTTTTGAGGTATGAAAAGTGCTTTGCATACATTATCTTCTTTGGTCCTCATGACAAACAAGATAGGATGACCTGACAAGCTATCTATAATATAATGCTTATCAATATTTATTTCTGACAAGATATCTATTAGGATATTCTATTGCTGCCCCCATTTTACAGATAAGGAAACAGAGTTTTAGATTAAAATGACTTGGGGCAGCTAGATGGTACAGTGGATAAAGCACTGGCTTTATTCAGGAGGACCTGAGTTCAAATCCAGCCTTAGACACTTGAAACTTACTAGCTGTGTAACCCTGGAAAAGTCACCTAACCCTCATTGCCCCACCAAAAAAAAAAGATTAAAATAACTTGCCCATGATCACACAAGTGGTCTCAGGCAAGACTAAAACTCAGGTCTTTCTGACTTTGAGTACAGGTATATCTTATTTTATTGTGCTTTGCTTTATTGTCCTTTACACATATAGCATTTTTTGTTGTTTTGTTTTGTTTTGTTTTACAAACTGAAGATTTGTGTCAACCCTTCATCAAATGAATCTATTGGTGCCTTTTTTTCTAATAGTATGTGCTCACATCATGTCTCCATGTCACTTTTGGGTATGTGCCCAGGGGCCCCACTTGAAGATTGAGTTGGAATTGACTGAATTGGGTAAGACTGAGAAACTACTTAAGATTGATAAAATCGAGACTATGCCTGGCCCGCCCTGAGTGGGGTGCTGTTCTCAGAGGCTGTGGCCTATGACATCAACAGGAGACCACCTTCAACCAATCAGCTTGAAGGATGACCCCTTCTGAGCAGGAAGACAGGAAGTAGGAAGGGAGGTTGGCTCCCTAGCTCTGGCCCTTTTTTGTTCTTCCCGGCTGTTGGCGGCAGGAGCAGGGAGAATAGGGAAAGTAGACAGATCTCTTTCTTGCTACACGTGTTCCTTTTACTAAACCCTAATATACTTTAATAAATGCTTAATGCCCAAAGACTGGTGCTAAAGCTTCTAATTTAAGGTGACCACACATTAGATTTTTAGACATCACAGTTAATTTTTTAAACATCACAGGTAATTCTCACAATATTCCAAACTTTTTCATCATTATTACATCTGTATTGTGATCTGTGATCAGTAATCTTTGATATTACTATGGTAGTTGTTTTGGAGAGACATAACCCTCCCATATAAGAGGGCAGCAAACTTAATTGATAAATGTTGTGAGTGTTCTAACTGCTCCACAGACTGGCTGTTTCCTCTCTTTCCTCCCACCCCTCCTCTCTCTCTCTCTCTCTCTCTCTCTCTCTCTCTCTCTCTCTCTCTCTCTCTCTCTCTCCCTCTCTCTCTCTCTCTCTCTCTCTCTCTCCCTCTCTCTCTCCTCTGGCCACCCTATTCCCTGAGAAACAATATTGAAATTAGGCCAATTGATAACCCTACAATGGGCTAATAACTAGGACATAAACAGAAAAGGCATCAATAAAACTGATAAAAAAAGAAAACCACCAATAGTCTAGCAATTTAGATGCCATAGAATATAAGGGCTTCAATGTGGAAATAATATGATTAGAAAATTACTGTAATTCATGAGAAACAAACAAACAAAAAAAACCAAGTAGAGAGCCAGCAATAAATTCCATGGCCTTAGGGATTTATACAAAATTAAACGAAGTATAGGTAATTTTGAGAATGACTTTAAAATGCTAATATGAAGAGGTCAACTCAGTCCTGGTGAGCACTGAGACTTTGTGGGATGGGATAGATACCTAGAATGATGAGAGGCACGCCTTCAACAAAGCCAATAGAATGGATAAAGAGGAAAAGTACTATTGCATACCAAGAAGATCTAGTCATGTGTGGAAAGCCCGTCATCAGAGGAAGGAAGCATGGTGAAGGCCGTTTGGATGAAGGTCAACAAAGAAAAAAACCAAAGTGACACTTTCATTCAAATATATTATAGACATCTTGGAAAGAAGGAGAATTCATGTCTGATTTAATGGCATAATATGATATTGATGGCATTGCAGTTATTAAGAAATCTGCCAAATTGTCTTGTTTGATCATTTTTGTAAATACTAGATAAGGCAAAATCAGAAACAATGGAACCCAACAACTCAGCATTCAATAAACCCAAGAACATAAATTACAAATTAATAAGAAAAATGTGAATTAAAGCCTCCCTGAAGTTTTACCTTATTCCAAGAAAACTGGCAAAATTGAGAAAAGATGAGGGTATTGTCAATGGTGGAAAAGTTGCAGGGACACTGATACCCTGTTGGTAGAGTGAGGAATTACTTTCTGCAAAGCAATTTGGAATTTTGGGGAAAAAATAAATAAACTGATCATACCCTTTGTTACAGAAAGCCCACTGATGGGAAGATGTATACAAAGAGATCAAAGACAGACAACAAAGGTCCTTCATATATCAAAATATTTATATCTTCATTTTAATGGCAGCAAATAACTGGAAATCAAAAAAAAATGCCTCTCAATTATGAAGTGCAACAAGGGTCTTCTGTCTCCCACTGAGACCATGACATGTACAAGAGAGCCCCCTGCTCTTAAACAAAGAACTCATTCTCCCTGTTCCCATTCTCTTATCCCTGCTCTTTTTTTTCTGACGGGGGAATACTCCTGCTTAAATTACTGACCACTGGTTTAGCCAAGATACCATGAGCTGGAGTTAAGACATCTGCCACAGCACCACTTGCCAAGACCACCAAGCAGTAGGAAGGACCTTAACCACTCGCTCAGCCTCTTTCCCTCCCAATCCTTATAATTTATACTGAATTGTGGCTCCCAAAGAGTGAGCCAGCCTCTCTCCCAAGTCTCCTTCATTTTACAACATATCACAACTTATGAAAGAATCAGAACAGTTGAATAAAAAATGGAGACTGAACTGAATTGATAGAGCCCTGTCCCTCCCACCATCCTCACTATGTAGAGCACTGCCTTCTGCAACAGGAAGGAAGCTGATAGGAATAGAAACTGGTAATTAATTAAATAAATCTTGGAAACCTCAATGGAACCCAAGTGTTTCATTTATTTTCCTCAACTGTGAACTATACCCTAATTAAGCTAAACAAACAACAAGGCATCCAGGCAGTAACCCAGCACCAGCTGAAATTAAACCTTCTTCTCTCGAGTGAGGTGGGATGTGATCATGGGAGAGGACTAGCTCTAGAATTGGGACTAGGTTCTAATCAAACCTCTGGCGCCTGTGTGTGACCCAGGCAAATCATTTAATCTCTTGGTGCTCTGGGAAATTCTCTAAGTCAGAGGTGTCTTGGCCCTCTGCAACAATTCTAACTGTAGGTAAGCCATATTAAAATGTAATAGGGAGGGGGTGGCTAGGTGGCACAATGGATAAAGCACTGGCCCTGGATTCAGGAGTTCCTGAGTTCAAATCTGGGCTCAGACACTTGACACTTACTGGCTGTGTCACCCTGGGCAAGTCACTTAACCCCCATTGTCCCGCAAAAAAAATGTAATAGGGAGGGGCAGCTAGGTGGCACAGTGGATAAAGCACGGGCCCTGTATTCAAGAGGACCTGAGTTCAAATATGGCCTCAGACACTTGACACTTACTAGCTGTGTGACCCTGGGCAAGTCACTTAACCTTCATTGCCCTGACCCCTCCCCCAAAAATGTAATAGGGAAATATTTAACAAAATAAATAAAATATAATAAAACATAGATAATGTTACATTTTAAAATTAAATCAATATGCAGCCCAAAGGGGTCCTTATGTTTGGATTAATGGTCCCAGTTTCTATTTTATTTTAACCCACCAGTCTAAGACTATGGTTTGCACAATAGTAGTCAATCTACAGAGGAATTTCCCTCACCCAGATACTCCCTACCCCCAAAAAATCACAAGTCTGGACATAAAAAAAAAGTTTCTTCTTAAACTATATACTAATCTAGAACAAAACCAGAAAATCAGAATGTTTTCAGATTCTTGTTAAGTTGAAGTTCTTAGCAAAAGTCTTTCTCCCTTTGGTCTTCTCCTTTCCTTCTACCTCTATTCCTAGATTTTAAAAATGGGTTTCTCTTGTAAAGGAAACAGAAACTCTCCAGTCTAGCTTTCTGAATCATAAAGAAAATAACATTTTGAAGTCAGAGAGCAAGAAAAACACAAAAAGAATGAGAGAAATCATTTTGAGACTAGCCCAGGAAGGGCTGCGATGGACAACGAAACTTAAATGGGAAATGCTCCCTTATGTGAACCACTGGAATAAATGTTCAAGGCACCAAGTTCCCACCATCTCCTTTTTCATCTCTCCTTGTTTTATTCTTGTGCTTGACTTCTAAGTGAATCCCTGAGACTGTTTAACGCTGGTGCTGGCAAGATCAATGGAAATGCCTAAATTTCCCACATATGAAGGATTAAAGACACCATTACTGTTACAGACCATCTCTAAGTAGAGACCTTAGAGATCTCTTCCAACCCCCCTCATTTTAGACAGGGGAAACTGAGGCCAAGGGAGTTTAGTTTGAGCTCTTCCAGAGTGAGTTATACTCTCCCTTTCTGGAATGTAAGAGGCCAGCAGGTCCTTTGCAGTAAGTAAATAGAGCTCTGGGCTTGGAGTCAGGAGGAGCCTCAGACACTTAGTTGATCCTAGGTGAGTCACTTAGACTCTATTTGCCTCACTCAGCTGTTAAGTGGAGATAATAATTACACCTACTTCCCAGGGTTGTTTGAGGACCAAATAAACTATTTGTAATGCACTTAGCACAGTGGCTGGCACAGAGCAAACATCATATAAATTAGCTATTATTATTAGATAGTATACTTAGTTAGTATTATTATTACTAGCTGTGTGATCCTGAGCCAGTCATTTGACCCTGTTCACCTCAGCCTCCTCAACAGTAAAAAAGGGATAGTAACAACACTTACCTCACAGGATTGTTGTGAGGATCAAATGAGATAATATTTGTACACCACTTAATAGATAACACAGAGAAGGCACTATGGAAATGTTTATTGCTTCCCTGCTTCTTCACTTCTCTTCCTTTCTCTCTTTCTTGTTTTTTCTACAACTGGTTTGAAGTATGAAATAGTTTCTCCTATAGAAGATGTCCTGTCCACTCTCAGGTACACCAAAGCCCTGGTCATCCCACAGTTAGGCTTCTAAACTTCTAAACTACTGGGAAAACAATGTATTGAACCTCTGTTCTGACACTGCCAAGGCTTATCCCGAATCCTGATCACTGTTCTAGGTATTTTCCAATGCTATAACATGGAAGTTCTGAAGAAACTGGAACTTGTATACTGGAAAAAGAAAGCTACCCTCTAAATGGGAATGGGACCTGTGATTTCAGTGCTTTGGGGAACATTAAAGTGTGGAGTCTCCTTTTATGCTTGCTGGTCCATAGCTTCTCTGTAACTTCTAGTTCTAGAGAGTAACCTAGAGCAGGGAGAAGTTGGGTGATCACTTGCCCAGGGTCACATGGCCATTACATATCAGGGCCAAGATTTGAATGCAGGTGTTCTTGACTTTGTGGTGGTTTTCTAACCACTAGGGTCATGTTGCTTTCTATTGGTAAATATCACATGCACATATGTATGTAAATCAGAGATGACAGATTACTGAGATCCTGAAGGGAGCTTGGGAACCCAAACTCTTCTAGAGGCTTTTAAAATATCTACTCAAGTTAAGGAATTATGCTATCTATATCACCATGTATGAACTCTGGGATAAATAATCAATGAAACCCATGCTTGAGGAGATTTGCTCCCCAATCTTGTCACTTTAGGCGTCCTAAATGCCTCGTATTCTAGAGTAGTTAGAAGACACAATAGGAGTTATAAGAAATTGTGGTAGGTTCCTGAAAAGTGAAAAAAAAAATCCTTACCTTGCTGAAGGTGGAAAACTGGACCAAATGCGCTCTTCCAGTTCTAAGAGGTATCAATATATTTCTATGACGAAGCACCCTTTTCTCCAAACTTGAGTATTTCTTCCCTTCCCTTAGACTTTGGAGCTCTGAGAAAGAGAAAAGGGAGAGGAGAGGACACAGATAAGTAAAAGAAAGAAATATGGGGAGGAAGAAAAAGGGGGAAGACATATATGAGGGAGAAGTATAGGTAAAAGACAAGGAAAAAAGAAAATGCAAGAAGAGAAGATGGAGGAGATTCCCAAAAAAAATTCTCCATTGTGATCAGGGAGAGGAATTAAAGCTACCAAAGAAGAATCACAGGACCATAGACTCAGAGCTAGAAAGAATGGTAGAAGTCATTTAGTTCAATATATTTTTATTTTTAAAAAACAAATGAAGAAGCTGGCCCCCAGCTAGGTAAAGCAACTTCCCCCAAGGTCACTCAGTAAGTTGTAGTGCTGGAATTTAAACCCAAGTCACAGGATCACACATGTGGAACTGAAAAGCATCTCAGAGGTCACTTAGTCCTTGAGGAAACTGAAACCCATGATTTGTTCAGGATCACACAAAGACTCAAACCCAGGCCTTCCTGATCCAAATTCAGTGTTCTGGCCATACTACCTCTCTCTGACTCTGCATTCAGCTTTCAGTCTATTGCATCACTCTGCCTCCCCAAGTGAAAGTCTTGGCCACTGTACCTCAAAGCAATCTAGGGCAACCCTCTACAAAACCATGGAGACAAAGTCAGTCCTTAACAATTTTCTATATCCTTTTCTATTGCCCTTACCCTTATCCCAACTTAGTGGACAATTTGCTCACATTTCTGCTCATATACCCACTATCTAAAATGTGGTGTTAGCAGTCAAGATGGAAAAGACCTGATATAATCCATTCATCTTATTAAATAAATACGGTAATGAGATAGTTAACATATAGACTGCCATATAAAGTTTTCTACACACATATATGTATATGTATATATAGATTTTTCAGTCATTTTCAGTGGTGTCTGACTCTTCATGACCCCTTTGGTTTTCCTTGGCAAAGAAACTGGGGTGGTTTTGCCATTCCCTCCCCAGTTCATTTTATAGATGAGGAAACCGAGACAAACAAGGTTAAGGACTTACCCAGGGTCACAGAGCTAGTAGCATCTGAAGACAGATTTGAACTCAGGAAGATGAGTCTTCCTAACTCCCAGCTAGGCCCTTTATTCACTGTGCTACCTAGCTTGTGTGTGTATAGATGTATATGTATATATGTATATATACAAACACATATAAATCTTGGTAGGAGAAGGTAGCTTCTTATATGTTATATATTACATGTTATATGTAACATAACATATAATAATCCACCTTCTAACTTTTCCTACAAAAATACACATGTACACACATGTGTGTATGTATGGATAGATAAATAAAACATATAACATATAAGAAGTTACTTTCTCCTACCAAGAAAGATTCAAAAGTTAATGGTAGGGGCAGCTAGGTGGCGCAGTGGATAGAGCACCGGCCCTGGAGTCAGGAGTACCTGAGTTCGAATCCGGCCTCAGAAACTTAACACTTACTGGCTGTGTGACCCTGGGCAAGTCACTTAACCCCAACTGCCTCACTAAAAAAAAAAAATTAAAAAAAAAAGTTAATGGTAGACAAAAGTCTTGAGTCAAATTAATGAGGCTCTAATGGTGAATTTGAGGCTATTGGGATATTTTGAGGTAAAAAGCCCCAGTAAATAATTAAGGTAATTAAATCTCTATTAAACAATTGTTCTGTTAAGACATTGTGCCAGGTAGTGCATGGGATTCAAAACAAATGGAATACATCCCTCTGGTTCACCAAGAGCTGACTCTTCAAGGTTGTAAGGATCAGATGAGGTAAGATAATGTGTATAAGAAGCACTTTTAAAACCTCAAAAGAAATTAGTATATATTAAGCAACCAAAATATGGCAAGCCCTGTGCCAGATGCTAGGCATTCAAAGACAAAACCAAAACAGATCCTGGCCTTGGATTCTCTACCACACGAATGTCAGTTCTTATGGCTATTGCTACTGACAAGATAGGTAGCCTATATTTCTATTCACATGGGTTTTATTTCTGAGGGTTGGAAGGTTGTAGAAGATTATATGGCAAAACCAGCAAGAAATGAAAACCCCCAGAAGGTAGCAGCCTTCTCTAATTCCATGTGATTCCTCTTCAGTTAATTTGTCAGTTATTGATGGTTTCCAAAAAAAAAATCCCAAATTTACAAGTAAAAACCTTGGAAGAATAAAGAAAAGGGAATGGCAATAATCTTACCTTATCCCTATAAGCTGTTACATATTAAAGCTTGGTGCTGTTAAGATCAGGTAGTCATACTCACTACCCGGATTTTACAAGGTAAATCTGAAATCTAGTTACTGGTTAAGTGGCTTTGGAATCTTGCAATTACATATCAGTGTACCAGATGGATGCATCTTGGTTTTTCATGGGGCATTATATATGTCATTCAATCATTGTGCCTCATTTCTTTTTCTATGAATTCAGTGTTTCAGGACAACACAATTCAGTAAAAAAATGCTATAATCTGCAAATCATCAACTTTGGTGGCTCGCCTGGGCCTCACCAAGGTCGTTGTTAATCGTATGCTGCATTGCATTCTCTCTCATGACTTTTTTGTTATTTATAAACTGCATGTAGAAGCCCTAAAGAAGGAAGCAGAAAAATAAAACAAGACTATTTTAGCACTGGGTATTTATTGCCCTATAGCTGACAAAGTTAAACATTCTTTTTTGGGAAACCAAGCCACATAAACCAATAATAATAAATGGTATTAAATGAGATTTTAAAGTTGATTTTAAAATTATATACTATCAATTCAATTCCATAGGTATTCATTAAGCAATTGAAGAGTATGGGTTCTCAGGATATTGTATTTATTTTGGTCTGGATCTGTGATTTTATCAATATAGAAGTCTCTAAAGTGTGTATGTGGGGAGGGAGGGAGGGAAGAGGCATTATCCTAAGAGGGGTTTAGGATGACTAAAAAGGGTGAGAAATCAGCCAATCAGAGGGTACAGACAGGTTCCATCCTACCCTCCTAGGCTAGCAAACCATGGAGCTTGTTTCCAACACAAACATACCTCCCCCAACACTTTCCCATTAATCTCTTTCTGTTATTCAACTTTCCATGCTTGCCATAAATGAAATCAAAACACAAATGGAAGTTACAACTAAAAGGAAGGCTAGCTCACAGATTTTTCTTGGAGAGGCAGATAAAGGAGTTTGTATTACTGTTGTCAAAAAGCAATGAGATCTCAAAGATAAGTGGTCAAAGGATATAAACAGTTTTCAAAAGAAGAATTACAAATATTATAATCATATGAAAGAATATTCTAAGTAACATAAGAGAAATGAGAACAAAAATAACTCATTCTTAGGAAGTTCAAAAAGATAATAAAATAGAAACAGTCAATGTTGGAGAAGGTTTTGAAAGATGGACATATTAATGCATTGCTGGTAAAGGTTTGCATTAGTACTACCATTCTGGTAAACAATTTGGAATTATGAAAATTAAGTGACTAAATTTCCCTCACCCTTTGACACAGAGACTCCATTATTAGGCACATATTCCAAGGAGGCCAATGATTTTTTTAAAAAAGAAAGAAATGTTCCATTTATACCAAAATGTTTATAGCAGAACTATTTTTGTTGTGACAAAGAAATGGAAACAAGTAGATACCCATAATTTGGGGAATGGCTAAATGAATTGTGACACATGAATAAAATGTAATATCACTTTGCTGTAAGGATCAATTCATATGAATGACTGAATAAAGGTAAAATAATTTATTAAACTACTACTATGATAAGCACCAGTGAAACAAATATAGAAGCAAAGATAGTCTTTCCCCATCAAAGAAGTTACATACAAATGGGGGAAAGAGTAGATATGAAGAAGCACTTTGCTGAGAGTTACAGAAGGAATGGTAAATGGGGCTGTACGGTAATACAGATATACCCCTTTTAGGAACAATAAAAGAGATGATTTAGTCACAGTTCATGGTTCAGAACTAAAGACGGGTAGGAGAGACTATGATTATTCATGTGGGGGAGATGGCTGTGGAGTAGGAAATGAAGAGAAACATGATTCTATTTCTTTCCTGAAATAGTGAATATGAAGAACCTTAGGAAGATTTATATGTATTGATTCAAAATTCAATATACAGAACCTATATATTTAGGTGTGTAATAGATCTGGAAAGAACAACAACTACAAAAAATTTTAAAACGGATGCTACAAAATTATAATGACCACCATTTTTGGCCCCAAATAAACAATGTAAGAAGCCACCTTGTCCATTTTTCTACAAAGGTGAGGGGAAGGCAGAAGTTATAGGTGTGGAACATTGTATATAATCCAATTTTTTTCTATATGTTGATTAGGTTTTTTTCCCCTCTTTTAAAAAATTCTTTGTTAAAAAAATCTCTGGGGAGAAAATGATAGGAAGAAATCTAGAGACTGTAAAAGATATTAATAAAATATATTAAAACCAAAAGAAATATTTCCTGATACTAATGATCATTTTGTGTCACAACATTCATGATGAGTATCTGCAAAAAGTCCATTGTGAAAATGATTACTACTTATGTGACAACATATGCTGTCCAGGATGAGAAAGAAGTATTTTATGAAGAACTTAATAGGGCCTTTCAAGGCAAATCATCATATATATTAAACCTTTACTTCAAAGCAAAGGTGATCATATGGGAGAGGAGTGAAAATTATGAGTAGGAAAGAAAAGTCAAGGGCTCGTAGACTATATGGAAGCCTCATATCAATACTTCAAAAATATTTTCTTCAACAAAGAATTGAGGGGCAGCTAGGTGGCGCAGTGGACAGAGCACTGGCCCTGGATTCAGGAGGACCTGAGTTCAAATCTGACCTCAGACACTTAACACTTACTAGCTGTGTGGCCCTGGGCAAGTCACTTAACCCCAATTGCCTCACTAAAAAACAAACAAACAAACAAACAAAAAAAAACCAAAGAATTGGAAATTACTAAAAAAAAGGTGATTCAACACCAAATCATATCACACACATAAATTCTCAAATTTATCTGTGATATCTCCAATTTTTTAGTTCTTTCCTACAATGTAAATTGTACCCTATCTATGCCTGCTCATCTTATGTAACTCTTTTCCATGTTCTTCCAAAAGTTCACAACTAGGGATCATCCCACCAGTCCAGAGGCCTTACTTACTTACTTCATGTATTTTAAGGGTACCAATGGAGCAGTCTGGTTATCTCACACATTATCCCTCACAGTTATCACATGACCAGTCCTTTGTCACTTCCTGCCATATCACTCCTTAATGATGTCCTTGCCACCTGATCTTCAGAATTCCTTGTTCATCATATATTTCAGACTGTAGATATCTAATATGTGTCTCTCCATGGGCCTTGATTTCATACTTCTTTTTAGTTATTTGTAATTAAAGTGATATTCTACATCCCACTGCTATATAGTAACATGAGTAAACAAAATATGGACTTTTGCTTTCATTGGAAACTAGCAGTCAATGAAAGAGTTGTGTACTATCCCAAAAGCAATCCAGCAATCCAGCCCATTCTCCTCTTATTCAACTCCAGGTTTGCCTGATTCTACATTGGTTATGTCTGTCCCAGATATATACATAAAATACACACACATATATACACACATATATACATACACACACACACACACACACATATATATATATACACACATATATATACATACACACACACACACATATATATATATATTATTGGGCATTTTCTATAAGATATCCAACTAAATACATGTTGTAATCTGAGGGGGGGAGCTATTTTTCATCCACTTTGTCTTTCATGTGTAGATAGATGGGCCAAATCCATGGAGTGATTTCAGTTCTCCCCCAGGAAGCTCTTCAGTAATTTAGGACTTAGTGCAATCAGCACAACATCATCTGAAAACAGGAGAATCTGAAGGAATTCAAAATATACTGGAAATTCCTTCTTGACCTGTACTCTACATTGTGTCTCCTCAATAATGGTGATAAACACCATTGTCAGATATACATTTCCCTGTTTTTGCCTCACTAGAAGTTTATTATCAAAATTCTTTGGGATTATTTCTCTTGTTACATCTTCTAAGCTTAAATGATCTTTATGAGAGTTGGGTCACCACATTTGGAAACTAACATCTCAAATTGTTATGTGCTCTATGAGTAAGTAGAAATAGCATGAAAGTAGACAAATATAAAAGAACACATGGTTTAGGCCAGAGAGAGCATTCTTATTGTCATAGTTTTTTGGGACTAATTATCAAGATATTTGACAGAGGGTAAACTATCAAACAGGAAAATTTTCTTCTCTCTCTCCTCTGATATATATATGTGTGTGTGTATATGTATATATGTACATATACATATGCATGTGTATATGTATAGAAATGCGTGTGTATACGTGTACATGTGTACATATATGTATATTTTCATATGCACATGCATGCACACATACTCTTTCTAATAGAACACATCAAGAATTAGGATGCTAGATTCCAAATGCGATGACTCCATTGTCATTGATGAAGAAAGGAATTTGTAATACGACCTAGTATTGCCTGCTTGTGCTTCTTAAAATAAATGTCCCCCAGATTTCTACAAGCCTGACCTTTCCCCCTTAGTGTTTCTCATTGTTTGTTAAGAGGGAAAACTGATCACAATCTTCTACCATCCTCCATAAGATCTTACAAATAATGTTTTTTTAAGTTAGTGTTTCTCTTGACTACCATTTCTCCTCACTTGGCAGGAAGATCAAGTATTTGCTTGCTGAAGCAGAAACTGATCTTCATCACTTAAGCTTCCTTAGTAAATGGTGTTACTCTATGCTAATATTTGTTATTTTATCCATTTCCCAGTTTGTTGCATTTTTCTTAATTAATGCCCTATTTTTAGCAAGGCTGATGGTAAGAATATTTTCACAACTAGATGGAATATTTATTTGTTTAAAGGTAAATGGGAAAACATCAGTAATCACTGATCCATCTACCTACTTTTCCATGTTAACAAAACCTTCAAAGGTAATATATATACACATACACGTGTACTTTGGTAATAGTATTGATGAAATTCTGATAAGGAAACAATCTCGCTGTCACAGATGATAATCTATAGCAGGCAACATTTCACATTTTTACATTGATCTCGTTGGCTAAAATGGATAGAGGATATAAAATCCTACTGTAAATATTATTTATTGGTAATAGAATATGTGTACATGTGTGTATATATACGTGCATGCATACATGCATGTATGCATGTATGTGTTTTACAGGGAAATTATTCCAACAAAGTGTCTCCCTTGTGCATGTTAAAATTATGCAAAGTCCTTGAAACATGTATCAACAAAGTTGTATAAATACAGTGGCCAATGTTGGTTCCAGCAGACTGGTAATAAAATTTACCTCTTCTGTCTGGTATGGGGGTAGTGAAGACTAGGGAATTCTAAAAGTTGCCAATATTGATAGATACTCTTGCTATGTAAGCTGGTTTTGCTTACTAGCTTTTCTTTGCTATATGGGAAGGTTCTACAAGAATAAGGAATGGGTTCCATGGGGAAAGTACTAAAGTAAAAAGAAACCAGAAATCATCAATAGATGTTTTTAAAGCAATAGGAGAGGGGCAGCTAGGTGGCACAGTGGATAGAGCACCGGCCCTGGAGTCAGGAGTACCTGAGTTCAAATCTGGCCTCAGACACTTAACAAGTACTAGCTGTGTGACCCTGGGCAAGTCACTTAACCCCAATTGCCTCACTTAAAAAACCAAAACAAAACAAAACAAAAAACAATAAAGAATAGGAGAGCCAGAGAAAATTGTAGAGTCTAATACTTAAAGAAAAATGGAAGCCAGTGGAAAAGAACAGGTTCAATGGGACCCCACATGCACCATCTACTTGAAAACTTTCTATTATAATGCCACTTTTGAAGTCAGTACATTCTATAACAAATAGTTCTAATTTTCAAATTTTCTTTCTTTACATTGACCAAATATGGACTCCCAATAACACTCTTCTATTGTAATAATCATCCTCTCTTGGAAAGTCTAATTCCTTTTCAGTACTATAGCCTTTCAAATATTTGGAGACAACTATCACACACACCCTCTGTCTTCCCTAATCTTTACTAAACATTCCCTTTGCTTCAAACATTCATTGTGTGACATGACTTTCAAACCCTTCTCAATCCTGGTCACCCTATCTATCCATATGCAGTTATATTTGTAAAGGAAAGGCCCAGTCATGATAGTTTATTTTATACAAGTGATTGATTTAAAAAAAATGTTGACTGTGAGAGACATCTATTTGGTAAAATTCTTAAAAATCCTTAGAGACCTTCTTGTAAGTGATCTTTTGTTAGCCAACATTCTTTTGGTACCAATTAAACATGCTATTAATCTGTGCAACTATATTACTAACAATGATGACATTGCCCTACCCCACTTCCCTTATTGACCTTTTTTGCCGAAGTTCTATTCTCACTCGACATAGGCAGAGTGAAATAGTTGAAGGAAACATTAATTAGTCTGGGAAGCAGAGGACCTGGCTTATAATGCTGACAGCCACATACAAGTTTGCAAATCACTTTACCTTTGCCAACAATTCAAATCCCTTCTTTGTAAAATAAGCACTATTATCCTTGGATGTCTCTCAGGGTTGGTAGAAAACTGCTGCTTCAATTTTAAAAAGAGGTCAGTCCCTTCGAACATGCTGACTGGTCCTTGCTTTCTCACTGATAATTGAGATCACACTGAACAGTTATCTAGGCCAAAATCAAAAGGGGCAGCTATGGTAGGTTTCAGGGAGAGAGTACCAAGGTAATATATGAGTGAATCAAAGGTTTGGCTTTCTCCTGATGAGAAGGCAGGATATATTTGACACCAATTAACCATGTCACTTGAAGGGCAGCATCTCCTAAATGAAGCAGTATGATTTGACAGAGAGTTTGGAATATGAAAGATGCAGTTTTTAATCATGGCCACCAGGAAGAGGTCAAGGGCAGTAGGATATAGAGTTGTCAAAAGGAAGGGATACTTTGTTAGTCAAATTCATTATCTAAAATAGGGCAGAAGCAGAACGAGATGTCCTGGGATTTGGATGGAGCATAGGTCTGTAAGTAATTTTTGATGAAATTTCAAAGACTAAAAGATAAGCTCACAAGGATCTTTTCCTCTCTCCTCTAGATAGACTAAGCAAAATACAGTTCTTCATAGACTAATAACCTGTGCAGGTCTGGAGGTCTCTTTCTTTTCTCTATTCCCACCTCCTTCCTTCTCTCCCTCCTTCACTCCATCTTTCTCCCCTTCTTTTCACACAATGACTTTTACTGTCCCTGGGGTTTCAATGACTCCATATTTAGCTGTATGTACTCTGTTATCTTTGGAGAGCAACTAGTGGGAAAGATACAACAAGTTTCAGGCTGCTCAACCCATGTTCTACTTGGCCTCAGACCTCTTCAGTCTTGTTAGGCTTCAGAAAAGCCTAAGGCTTGTCACAGTATGACCAACAGCTTCTAGGTCAGGTACCTGGTATCGAGATGCTGATGAAGCAAAATATAATATATATAATATATAACATATAATGCTTATATAAATATAAATGAAGGACTGTCTCTTTGGGATTTGTGTTAAAAATATACACACACATATATATGAATACACAAATATATATATATATATATTCAAGATAAGAATTAACTGACCTTTCATCTATACAAGATATTTTGATATATTATATAATATATCATTAGCATTTTCCCTGAATAATCCGTGCCTATTTTAGTTGATATAATATTAAAATAACTGATGTAATATTAAAAATTTCCCCAAGGAGATTGGTATCATTTATTGTTATTGAGATTTGGAAAAAGATCTCATTTCTAATTGTTAAACATACCTGGGGTTTTTAATGGACTGGCTTCTTCTAACTGGGAATCTAGAGATATTGCTAACCGCATACTGGTTACTTGTTAGATGTGCAGATCAAATGAGATGCTGGCATTTTTCCAAAGTCTCCTCTTTTTTTGGCACCAGTTGTCTTACTTAGCATCTTCCTATTGTCATTCAATACTGGTTGTGAAGAAATGGGAACTGGTATTTCTAAAATAGTAAGCATCAAGATATTTGATTAATCTATGTATAATCACTTGTCAAGGATGTTGTAGAGGGGCTGGGGGTTAGGCTACATGGTACGTCAGGTCTCAGTCAACACAGAGATTTAATGACTCCATGTATATGATTTTTAAAAAATTGTCTAATGCCCCAAACTCTCAGGCCCTTGGTCACTTATATTTTCAATGAATGTTTTAGAAAGGTATTGAGATATCTGAGAACAAGACTTAAAAAGATTGAATCCAATTAGCAAAATGTTCCTAATACTTCAATAGATCTATGATCTATTAATGGGGATCCCCCTCTTAAAATGCAGATTGCAACTCCTTCATGTCCTTCTAAGAATGTGCCACAGATAATGCAAAGAGCCTTGGTCATGTTCTTCTGGCATACCAATGTAGCATGCAGGCAGTGTGTGGTTATCCTTCACTCTTACTAGGCTAAAAAAAAATAACACCTCATTTTCCCTCCCCACCTCTAGTTCTGATTACATAATTCATTCTATACTCCCAGTGTTCATTTATTTATTTTTTATTTTTTTATTTATATTTTAGTGAGGCAGTTAACGTTAAATGACTTGCCCAGGGTCACACAGCTAGTAAGTGTTAAGTGTCTGAGGCTGGATTTGAACTCAAGTACTCTTGACTCCAGGGCCAGCACTCTATCCACTGTGCCACCTAGATGCCCCCAGTGTTCATTTATAATACATTGTAACCTGATCTTGGCTACCTTATATCTCTCCACTATCCATTGGATAATCCTTAACTTCAATTCTTGCAGGGGCTCTTAACCTTGGGTGCGTAACATTTTAGATAGATGATAGAGAGATAGATAGAGATAGAGATAAATATTATATATGTATTATATATGTATATAATATATGTGTATTATATTATATAATATATGTGTATCATCTGTATGTGAGAGCATGTATACATATATACATATGTGTGCATGCATATATTATGTGTGTGTAAGCAAAATTTGTACTGTGCTACACTGATCCTTGAAGCTGGAACCAAATTGCTGGCAATTATAGTTGAAGGAAGAAAACAAATAAGGTTCTATAGGAGGGAGAAAATAATGGCTTTTAGTAGAAAGTACCTATTATAGAAATTCAAAGACATTGGGGCCTGATATAAAAACAGAACTAATTCAATGTTACAATTTAATATTACAATGTCCTGTTGATATGTACCTTGAATAGGTATACTTATTCTCACTTTAAATTTTTCATAAAATAGACATGAACTGTGTTTGTGTAACTTTAAATTTTCTATCAGATGTACTAGTTTTTGTGTTCAAATACATTATGTAGTTTTTAAAAACATTTTGATAACTGTACTTCAGAGAAACAATCAGCTTCCTCTTTTTTATTTTATGCATTTAAACATAAAATTCCAAGAATGGCTCCACAGGTTTTGCCAAACTGCCAGAGGGATATGAGACAATAAAGGTTAAGGAACCCAGGTTTAGAGACAGTAGAATTCCATGTATTCCACTTATTGACATATTCTAGGAAGATGCTGCTCACCCTAATGCCTGAAGTGGTAGCTGAATGTTCTCTCCCCCTCCCTTCTCTCCTCTTTTCTCATGCTCTAACCCCAACTCTGAGACATTTCTTTACAGGTCTACAAAGCATTAATGTACCTCTCAGCTAGGAGCATGAAACTTCTTACCCATATCAGAGCTGTAGCTAAATTTTCTTGCCATCAACTACACAGCATACTCAGCTCCAAATGATTAGAAAAAACAAAACCTTCCTATAAGTTGGTCCCAGAATGCATTTCCTCCCTCAGAGTTGATGGAATGATCATTAAAAGTAATCTTTGTCAGGGATAGCATGAGAGGAAAATTAATGAGAACAGAATATCTTAGAGGAGAAAGAGAGGGTAGATCTGACCAGGATGGACAGCAAAATGTTTCATGGACATGACACAAAACAGTCAGAAGCAATGAAATATCTTGATAGGCAGTGACAGAATCTATGAAGGTAGAGCCATCCAGGATGTGGTAGTTCAGCTTGAACCAAAGCCAAGAGAATGCTCAGCACTGCAAATCAGAGGAAGTTCTACATTAACCTTAGAAAAGACTTCCCACACAATCAGCATGACAGGGATGCAGACTTACTTATTGATTAGCCAGCCCCTCACTAATAATGAGTCACTCTGTCCTAGCAAAGGATAACTAAGCAATAACCAATGATGACCTTTTCCAAATATTCTGGGTACTAATAGGATGTACTTTGATTTTCCACATTGCTCATTGGCTTTAGAACAAGAGGCAAACAACTATGGTGCAAACTGGAGAAAAATAATGAAACAGCTGGGTAAACAGGCAACAAGCTCCAAGTAGGGCAGCTGGCAAGAGGACATACATGAGACTGCCTAATGTCAAAGGCATAAGCAATATTCTCTCCTCAATCAATATAGTAGCAAGTTAAATTATGTGGAACACCTGAGAGAGTCTGTTTTCTCAATGAAATTAAATTTCTCTGGAGGTTTTGCCAAAGGCCAGAACTTTTTATGATATATAACTGTTCCCAGAACAGAAACCTCTGGAGACAATGTCCCATAAAGGCATACTGTTTTGTCCCTTGATGAAATAATTGCTAATGATAGCAAAGGAGGTGGATCATGGCATGATTCTAGCTCCAATGTTCAAATCAATTCACTTGCACAAATACTCATGTAATGAAGTCTTCAGCTCCCTGGACATTACCATTTCCACTTTAATGGTCTATCAGACATATGGATAATTTTATAACAACACCTTTTAAACTGGTGATGTCAGGAGACCATATATTATATTCCAAAGTCAACAAAGGGATCATGGGAGTGCATTCTGGAAGATTCAATCATTCTCTAAAGGCACATATGTCATTAGAATAAAGAACAAAAAGATTTTTCTATGTGCCATTCAAGACAATTTGGTCATTGGTATTCCTTTTATCAAAATTATTTTTTATTGAAATTAAATACAAAGAGTGCAACCATTATTACTTCTAGACAAATATTACCCTCTGGTCTTATTTCTCTGGGAAAAAAGGTTTTCCAAAGATTATGTGAAGTAGGGAACATCTTAAAGATGATGAAATTAAGTTTCAGAGAAGTGAAATGTAACATCATCAGCAAGGGCATCATCCCAAAGTAGGTTGGACAATATCACAAGATCCTAGACCTCTAGACATTTTTTCCTTACTTAGTAGATTATTGAAGATTTATATTTTGTTGTATAAGGTACTCAAAGTCCAGTTGAAAAGTCCACTAGCCAACTTGGATTTCAACTTGGAATAATGTGTCCAGTGATTTGGGTTTAGTCCAATGATAATAGTTCTATCAGTGACTTGGATGGATGAATGCCATCAAGGACAAGCTTATGATATTTGTAGACCACACGAAGTTAGTAGAAATAGCCAATGTTATAGATGACAGTAAGAATTCAAAAATATTTTGACAAGTTAGAACATTGGGCCAACTCAAACAATAAAATTGAAAAGGGATAAATCTAATTTTTAAAAAAAAATGTTAAAAATGTTAAAAATATATTAATTTAGCTATAGATTAGGGAATGTATAGTTGAACAAAAAGTTGTCTTAAAACAATTTGTGGGGATTAATAGTCTATAAACACAACAGGAATCTAAAGTTCTGATACAGTAGTCATAGAAAGTAATGTGATCTCAGGTTGTGTTAAAAGGCATACCTGGGAAAAAAGAGGTTCTAGCCTAACTGTATTCTGCCCACACAAGGTCATAACTGAAGTGTTGAGTTCAGTTCTGGTCTCCACAATTTAAGATGAAAATTGATAAAGTGAAGAACATCATAAAGAAAGCAACCACAATACTGAAAGGATTCAAGTTTATGCCACATGAAAATCTGTTGAAATGAGTAGATAACCTGGTGAAGAGAAGACTGGTGTTGGGAAGCCAAGGGTCAAGATAGCCCATGATAGCCGTCTTTCAAGAAGGGCATGGAATCCCACATGTAAGTAGCTTAGATGTTCTCCATTTAGTATCAAAAGGAAAAAACTAACAGGCAAAGGTCAAGGTTGGAAAGAGGCAAATTTAGGCTTGTTTTAAGGAGACAAACTTCCCAACAATTAGAACTAACCAAAAGAGGAGTGGTCTCATTCAGAAGGAAAATTTGTTCTCTATTTGGGGGTGGGGTTCAAAGAATGGCCGATAACCACTTGTTTGCTGAGTTATAGAGTGAATTTTTCTTCAGGTATGGATTGGACTGGGGTGGGGGGAGCATCATGGTCACCACCTCCAGCAATGAAAAAAGAAAGTCAGACTTTTTAATGTGATTTCCCATCCCTGTGATTCTGTTATATCTATTGATTTCATACAACTCCTTCCAGTGGTAACAGAGATGACAGAGTCCCTTGAGGAACAGCAATAGAAAGGATCATGGCCCCATAAACCTATGTAATTGACACAACAGCTGAGAGCAGCAGTTGGAGATTGACTCCTGTGAATGCCTTATTATTGCTCAGCAGTTGGTAAGCCCTTCTTGACTGTGGATGTTCTCCAATGATTATTTCCTATCAGGATGTCACCTAATTTGTGGAATTAAGGTGAAAATAAGGGAAACTCACAAATATAAATCCATTGCCTGTTTTGAATGGTGTACAAAGACACTCCCCTATGCCTTCTATTACTTTTCACTCCTTTCTTCTTCCCTTCATTGACATTTCAAGGGTAGATTTATAAAGAATGAGAGACCTATTTTTGCTTGTGGTATAGCAGAAGCATACTATATTCAGAGTCAAAAGATTTGGATTCAAGTGCTAGTACTGACATTTACTACCTATATAACTTAAGGTAAATCAATTCATAACTCTCTGCCTCAGTTTCATCATTTGTAGACTTCTAAGGCTCATTTCAACTCTGTTATCATCCCATTTATGCTTCTTCCTTGAATTCTACATACTCAGTTCTTAAACATAATAGGAAGCCTGATTATGAAGAATAATTGCCAATATTACCAGATGTCCCTTTCAATACCAAGTTTTTTGTGTATGCAGAGTACTCTATGGATTCCTCAATTTGGCATTCAATTATTACTTCCTCCATCATGTGATACTAAATTTGATAACTATATTCTTGTCCTAGTTTATTGAACTCAGAATAAATAGTGGTTGTTAAGTACACAAACACAGAAAGGGTGTTAGCTTCTTGGTCTCAGGTTAGGCAACAAATATTCAGAGACAACTAGAATAAGAACTCTGCTTATAGGGGCAGCTAGGGGGTGCAGTAGATAAAGCACTGTCCTTGGATTCAGGAGGACCTGAGTTCAAATCCAGCCTCAGACACTTGACACTTACTAGCTGTGTGACCCTGGGCAAGTCACTTAACCCCCATTGCCCCACAAACCCCCCAAAACAAACAAACAAACAAAAAAGAAGTAATGGGGGCATCTAGGTGGCACAGTGGATAGAGCACTAACCCTGGATTTAGGAGGAACTGAGTTTAAATCCAACCTCAGACACTTTACACTTACTAGCTGCATGACCCTGGACAAGTCATTTAACCCCAATTGCCTCACCAAAAAAAAAAGAACTATGCTTATGGCTTAATAAATTATTGCATATGAATATAATGGAACATTATTATGGTGTAAGGAACAAAGGATGGCTTCAGAGAAACTGGGGAAGACTTCTACGAATCTCTGCAAAGGGAGCAGAAGAACTAGAGAACAATTTATACTATAACCACAATATTGCAAAAACAAACTATTTTAAAAGGCCTGAGAATTTAGATCAATGACTAGTCATGACTCAAGAATGACTGATGATAAAGAATTCTATTTATCCCTTGAAAATTTTTGTTATTTTTCAGTCATATACAATTCTTTGTGACCCCATTTGGGGTTTTCTTGGCAAAGATACTGGAATGGTATGTCATTTTCTTCTCCAGCTCATTTTACAGATGACAAAACTAAGGCAAACAGGGGTAAGTGACTTGCTCAGGGTCACACAGCCAATAAATGTCTGAGGCCAGATTTGAATTCAGATCTTCCTGACTCTAGGCCCAGTGCTTTATTTACTGAACCCTCTAGCTGCCCCCTTGAAAGACTGGAGATAAATAAATATGCTGAATAAGATACACACTGGACATGGCTAATGTGAGAATTGGGTTTGTTTGATTGGTGTTAATGGTTTTTGTTTTCTTTTTACAGTGGGAGAATGAGAAAATAAATTATTGTTAATTTTTTAATAACATATATCTTTAAAAAAAAGAAATAAAGATAGAAGCATGAATTCAACACTTGTTCTCTTTATACCACCATGGGAAAGACCTCTTCAGAGGCATAATGAGCACATTGAGTGACGTTGGATTTTCAAATGAACTTGGAAAAGCTACCATTTTCATATTAGTAGAAGCAGAAAGGTACATATTAATGAAAAACAAAGTAATAAATTTATATAGAGAAAGGAAAACAGATTAAAGAAGGAGAAAAAAAGAAAGGAAAAACAAATTGATTCCACCTGGATACTGTTGCCATGTGAGCTCTCCACTGAGAAGATGCCTTTGTCTGAGTTGGGAAGCTTTCAGAGTCAAGTCAATGGAATTAGAAAATATATTACTTTTATTTCATAAATGTTAATGAGTAAATGGATCCCTGGAGCATCATTTCTCTCTTTTTACTAGAAGAGAAATCAGACATATACTCACATAGAAAAGAGGAAAAAAATTCAATAGACAGTATTATCAAGGGATAATCAACTGGATGGGCATATAGCTTTGCCAATGCTCTAAGTAGAGTGCTCCTTCCTTTTTAGGGCTACCAGATTCCAGTTCAAATAAAAAGCCCCTTTGTTTCATGAGTACCTTTCCATAAAGAACTTTAAAATGAGTGAGGGGAAACAAAAGATCATCTCAGTTCTAAATTATTATAATCTGGAAAAAGACTCAAGATAAAAAGATGTATCATCAAAGGAAATGGCTTTTAGATAGTTGATGTGCTATTTCCATAGAGAAGAAACAGACTGTCCTAAGCATCACAATGTTTATCAAGAAAAAAAAAAGGACTTGAATGCAGGCTGCATGAGAAATGACTGGCTACTTTCCCATTGTCCTGAACCTAACCTTGGTTGAACTCAAATGCAGAGGCTGAAAAAACTAAATAACTTCAAAAAGAAGCTCAATGGGTAGCTTGTTTAAAATGTTAAGTGCAGAATGGTGCAGAGTAGGGAGGAAAGAGGTGAGATAGAAAATTAGTGTAGATTCTGAGCCAGCCTCTGGCATTAGCATCCTGTTTAAGCTCACTGAGCCTCCTATTTCTATCTCTAAAAAGGGGATGAAAACTAATATGTAAATGTCAAATAAGCAAATGTACGTGAAAGGGGCCTTTAATCATAATGCACTGTAGAAATGCAATTAGTATTATTGTCAAATTGAATATCTATAAATCTTACTTATATGAGTTTCAACAAGAAAAAAATGGCAGTGAAAAGAGGGAGGAGAGAACATCCAATTTGTCAAATAATATCAATCTGATCATAAACCAAAATTTCCAAGGAATGAGTCTTATTCTTAAGCGCTCAGTTTATGCGAAAGCAAAGGTATTACAGGAGGGGAACACTGGCCAGGACGCTGCTAACTTGGCAGAGAGTCATTTTCCTTTTTGCATCCTAAAATGCACAGTGCCTTGTGGGCATTGACTCTGTGAAGAGAGGAGACTGATGTTGGATCCAGACCTGCCTGTGAGATTTTGAAAGACAAAGGCTTAGAGAAAGAGATGGCCGGGATAATGGCACAGTTCTTCAGGTTCCTTGCCAATGAGCTCTGGGAAGCCATGGCCCTAATAGCCTTTGAGTAGGGACCCTTTCCAATGAAGGGGGGAAGGAGAGACTTCAAAGTGAAATAGATTTTTGAAGACATTAGGTCAAACCCTCTGCAGTAAAGTAATTGCTGTTCTTTTTGTCTATATAGCTGCAAACCTAATAATCACTGATGCTTCTACAGTCTATCTTTTTACCTCTTGAAAGAACATGTGAATTAAATGCTTGCATCTCCCTACTGGTTTACCAGGTGATGGGAGGTTTATTGTTAATAGACTTCTGAGTTGATTCTTTTCCCACTCTTCTGATTTTAGCTAGAAAGGCTAAAGATAGAAAAACCAAATACAATCTGGTCTTGGGGTGGGGTGGTTTTACACACGTGTTTATTGCTTTTTTATACTTTACTATGTTTTCATGTAAATTACTTAAAGCTAGTCTTCAATTTGAACTTACTGTAGAATCATAGATTTACAGCTGGAAGGGACATCAGAGACTGTCTAGTTAAACCCCCTCATTTCACTTAGTCAAACATTTATTAAGCACCTACTATGTGCCGGGCAAAGTGCTAAACTCTGGGGATCTAAAGAAAGGTTTAAGATTGCCCCTGCAGTTTAATGTTTTGGAAATGCTTGTTTTATTCCACAAAATTAAAAAAAAAAAGATTGTACCTGGGTGTTGCAGTGAATAAAAGCACCAGCCCTAAATTCAGGAGGATCTGAGTTCAAATCTTATCTCAAACACTTCACACTTAATAGCTGTGTGACCCTGGGCAAGTCACTTAACCCTCATTACCCTGAAAAAAAGAGATTGTACCTGCCCTCAAGGAGTTCACAATCTAATGGAAGATGACAAAATATAAGTAGAACATGAAAAATAGGAGGGGTCAGGGAAGACTGTGTGGTGGCATGATCAAGTCCTGTAGCAATAGTGGAAAATGACCTGAGGAGCTGAGAGTTTCCAAGGTGATTTCATCTTGCAGAATGAACTTCTGGAGATCATTTAAAGTAAGAACTGTCCCAAAGCAGACTGTCCTACAACTTGGTGGTGCAGTGGACAGAACTCTGGGACTGGAGTCAAGAAGACATAGGTTCAAATTTTTCCTCAGACACTAACTGTGTGACCCTGGGGCAAGAAAATTAACTTCTGTTTGCCTCAGTTTCATCTACTGGCAAATGAGGATAAAAGAGTGCCTACTTCACACCAGTGAGATATTTGTGCAGTACTTAGCATAGTGCTTGGCATGTGATGGGCACCATATAAATGTTTACATTCCTCCAGTCCCTTTGTAGAGTGGTAAAGGACACAACTAGGGATATCTTCAAGAGGATGGAAGATGGCATCTTCCTTTTTCAGGAATAGGTTGAACTAAATGACTTCCAATGTGTTTTTCAGCTGTAAGATTATAAACACCTCTCACACAGCATCATTCTACTTCCCTTCACAAATATTCCCTTTTTTCACCCTCAAATCCCTACATAGAATGTCATAGAATTAGTATTCCAGGGTCAATAGGGAAACACAGATGACTGAGTGTGCATGTATGGGTCATTAACTGGGAAAAAATATGTGTCGCTCTCATTATTCCAGGGAAACCTTAGCTTTGAATGTAACTTCCCTCAAATTCCCATTCTCATGACCAGTCACATGAGAAGCCTTGATTCTGTTTTTAAGCACTGATAATTTATAATGGTATACAACTTTAGGCAATATTATACCATTATTAGCACTTTTTTATAATCTATACTTTTATTTCACGTTCATTTTTGGAAAATATCCTTCCACCACAATTCCCCTTATAATAGGTAGCGTTTAGGTTAGAAGATGTAGCATTTATATAGCACTTCAAGTTTGCAATGTGTTTTGCAAATATTATCTCATTTTTATCCTCACAACAATATTAGAAGTTAGATGCTATTATCTCCATTTTACAGATGAGAAAACTGAGGCAAGGAGATGGTAAGTGACTTGCAAAGATTAGCAGGTTACTAAGTTCTAGAAGCTAGATTTGAACTCAGGTCTTACTGATGCCAGGTCTGGGGCTCTGTCTTGTACAAAAACTAGCTGCCAACTATACCATCTATGTACAAAGTTTAATTTTCCCATCAAATATGAATATCATATCTGATTATAAAAGAAAAGCATTTCTAACATGATGGACAAATTCTGCTATTGGGTGCTGATAGTAGAAAGACCTAGGTGGCCTAATGGATAGATTGCCAGGCCTGGAGTCAGGAAAACCTGAGTTTAAATTCAGCCTCAGACACCTAATAGCTCTGTGACCCTAGCCAAGTCACTTAACCCTGTTTGCCTCCATTTTCCCACCAGTTAAATGATCTGAAGAAGGAAATGGCAAACGAATTCTAGCATCTTTGCCAAGAAATACTTTAATGGGGTCACACAGTTTGACATGGCTGAAGTGATTCAATGACAACAAACAGTAGAAAATGCTATTGGTTGCAAAACAGAACAATTGGACTCAAGTTCCAGCTTTGCTTCTGGCTCATGATGTCATATAGAGAAGGGGTTCTTTCTCACAGGGTTGTTGTGATAATAAATGAGATAAGGGGCAGCTAGTTGGTGCAGTGGATAAAGCACTAGCCCTGGATTCAGGAGGATCTGAGTTCAAATCCAGCCTCAGACACGTGACACCAACTAGCTGTGTGACCCTGGGCAAGTCACTTAACCCTCACTGCCCCCCCCCCAAATCACTGTATAATACATGAAATAACATGGAAATCACTTTAAAGTACTAGGTGCTATATACAGTATAGTTAATAGTATCCTCATAAATGTCATCATCATTATCATCTCTGAGTACCTTCAAGCTCTAATACACCATCACCCCTTTTGAACACCATTATTGATACTGGGATTAAGAGAAATATATTTTGAAAGACCTTAAATTAATCTAAAAGAGATAATAAATGCCAAACTTTTTAAAAGAATTGAAAAATGAGCACATTAAATAAATTAGAGGACTATTTTAGTTCAACAGATCCAAGCTAGAGACAAAGAAGTGATTTATGAAATGAAAAATAACAGAGAAGCATTAAAATATTAGTGATATCAGAAAAATATATAAAAGTAAAAATCAATAGCTAATGAGAATTAAATAGATAAAATTTTGAATGTCACCAGACTTAAAATATAATTAATGTCAATGGAGGATAAAGTGAGAGATTTGGAAGAAAAATCAAGACACTAAAACCTTAGATTAACAGATATCTTGGAAAAGTAGAGAATTTTTTAAAAAGTTGGATGCCATATATGAAAAAAAAATATTGATACAATTTCTCTGACTGGCCAGCATGTAATAATTCACAATTAGAAAGAGTTCATAGGAAAGCAAAAACAAAATCTCAAAGACACCTAATTATTAAGCACAAAAATTCCAAAGATGAAGAGAAATTTTCAAGAATTAAAATTAAAAACAAAGAAATCATTTCTCAAAAATTATTGTAAATTTATCAGCAAAAAACATGTAAGGACTACAAAATGGATTTTCAAAATCTTTGAAAAAAGGATTGAAAAATAATGCTTGGGAAGTGAGAATGATATATCTAGCAAATGTGAGTGCTATGATTAATGGCAGGATGATGACATTCAAAAATGAAAAAGGCATATAAAATTTTTTAGGTAAAGTTCAAAATAATAATAATGATATTACTAATAACAGTAATATTAATAATTACACTTTGATAAATCAGAGGAGCAGGTATGTTGGTACACATCCAAAACCCAACTGATGGGGAAGCTGAAATTGGAATATTTCTTGGCATTTCTTCCCATGTCTCCCCAGGAGTGGGAAGCTACTAGGTTGCAAACTGGTCCAGGTCAGAAATTGACCTCTTGGGATGATCAGAGTTGCACTGGGCTATGAGTAGCCTCTGCACTTCCAACTTGGGTAAGATAGAGAGAGCCAGTCTTTCAGGAAAAAAAAGAAGAAAAAAATAAATCAGGGAGACTTTAGAACAATAGAATGATAAGTATACTACAAAAACTTTATAACGCTGTCAGCTTGTCATTACCTCTAGTGGAAATTACGATCCAAGGCATATGATTTTTAAAAGAAATAAAAGCATTTTATTATTTTCCAGTTACATGTAGAGATAGCTTTCAGCATTTGTTTACATAAGATTTCAAATTTCAAATTTTTCTCCCTTCCTCCCCCCCTCCCCCAGACAGCAGGCAATCTGATATAGGTATTATATACATATGCACATATATATAAATGTATATATATATATATATACATATATATACACATCTACATATACATAACAACATTAAACATATTTCTGCATCAGTCATGCTATAAGAGAAGAATCAGAGCAATAAGGAAAAACCTCAAAATAGAAAAACTATTGCACCCAAAACAAAAGAAATAGTATGGTTCAATCAGCATCCACATTCCATAGTTCTTTTTTTTTCCTGGATTTGGAGAGCCTTTTCCATCATGAGTCCCCTGGAACTTTCTTGTACCAATGTATTGGTTAGAAGAATCCAGTCTATCATAGTTGATCAACACATAATGTTGATGATACTGTGTACAATGTTCTTCTGGTTCTGCTCATCTCACTCATCATCAGTTCATGCAAGTCCTTCCAGGTTTCTCTGAACTTCTCCTGCTCATCATTTCTCGCAGCACAATAGAATTCCATTACATTCATATACCACAACTTGTTCAGCCATTCTCCAACTGATGGGCAACCCCTCAATTTCCAATTCCTTGCCACCACAAAAAGAGCAGCTATAAATATTTTTGAACATGTGGGTACTTTTCCCTTCTCTATGATCTCCTTGGGAAAAAGACCCAAAAGTGGTATTGCTGGGTCAAAGGGTATGCACAGCTTTATAGCCCTTTGGTCACAATTCCAAATTGCTCTCCAGAATGGTTGGATCAGTTCATAGCTCCACCATCAATGCATTAGTGTTCCAATGTTTCCACAGCTTCTCCAACATTTATTATTTTCCCTTTTTGTCATGTTATAAGGCATATGTTTTTAAAAGAGAAGTGCAGTTATGGCTGAGTTCTGGGGCAGAGCCAAGATGGCAGAGGAAAGGCAGTAAGCTCTCAAACTCATGACATATTCACTCTACAAAACCTCCAAATAATGCCATAGGATAATTCCTAGAGCAGCAAAACCCATGAAAGAATGTACTGAGATAATTTTCCAACCAAAGATGGCTTAGAAGGTCAGAAGGAGACGACTTCTGTGCTGAGCTAGGAGTAGAACCCAACCCCACAGTTACGCTGACACAGATCCAGTCCCAGACAGGCCGAATCAGTGAAGGAGACCCCCAGAACCTCTGAAACAGCTGCAACACAAGTGTCATCTGGAACTAAGCTCAGAGTCTGGTGAGATGGCTGAGTGGTTGACTGGGAGGAGATTACAGGGGTCTCTGTTGGTGTTGAGGCAGAACCTGGGTTTTTCACCCCTGCTGGGAACCAGGATGTAGGCTTGAGTAGCAGTGGCCCAGGTTGGGGAGGAGCACAGACTCCTTGGAACTAACAACCATAGCACACAAAGGTTTGCTGTCTGGTTAATTAGCAAGTTGACCTGGGGTTATCTATGAACGAGGGAACATGCCAGGTGAGTGAAGAACCAACCAAGACCCCCCCTGAAGCTTGGGACAGTGCAACCTGGCAACGGTGCCCCACCTTAAGGAGCTAAAAGTCAATAAAGGACAGATAAGATAAGCAGACCAAGAAAGGTGAGGACCATAGAAAGTTTCTTTAGTGACAAGAAAGATTGAGGTGCACCTTCAAAGGAGCATGGCAATGTCAGGGCCCCTATATCCAAAACTTCCAAGAAAAATATTAATTGATCTCAGGCTATACAGGTGATCAAAAGGGATTTTGAAGATAAAGTTAGAGAGGTAGAGAAAAATGGAAAGAGAAATGAGAGGGATGCAGGAGTGTCATTTTTAAAAAGTCATAGCTTGAAAAGTCAAACTGGCCAAATGGAAAAGGAGGTACAAAAGTTCTCTAAAGAAAATCATTGCTTAAAAAGTAGGATTGGGCAAATAGAAGCTAATGACTTTGTGAGAAATCAAGACACAATAAAAACAAATCCAAATGAATAAAAAAAAAATAGAGGGCAATATGGAATATCTCTTTGAAAAAACAGCTGACTTGGAAAATAGATCCAGGAGAGACAATTTGAAAATTATTGGACTACCTGAAAACCATCATCAAGGAAGGAGCTTAGAAATCATCTTCCAGGAAATTTTCAGGGAACATTGCCCTGATGTTCTAGAAGCAGAAGGTAAAATAGAAATTGAAAGAATCTACCAATCATCTCCTGAAAGACATCCCAAAAGGAAAAATCCCAGGAATATTATAGTCAAATGCCAGAGCTCCCAGATCAAGGAAAAAATATTGCAAGCTGCCAAAAATAAAAGAATTCAAGTACTGTGGAGCCACAGTCAGGACAGCACAAGATCTAGCATCTTCTACATTAAAAGATCAGAGGGGGGGCAGCTAGATGGCACAGTGGTAAAGCACCGGCCCTGGATTCAGGAGTACCTGAGTTCAAATCCAGCCTCAGACACTTGACACTAGCTGTGTGACCCTAGGCAAATCACTTAACCCTCATTGCCCTGCAAAAAAAATAAAAATAAAAAATAAAAATAAAAGATCAGAGGACATGGAATATGATATTCTAGAGGGCAAAAGAATTGGGATTGCAACCAAGAATCACCTATCAAGCAAAACTCTTCATAGTCTTTCAGAGGAAAAATGGGACTTCAATGAAAAAGAGGACTTTCAGGTTTCATGATAAAAGAGAAATGCAAGAAGGAAGCAAACTAAGGTGTGGCATTAAATATTATGTAGCATTAGTAACAATGTGTAAAATGTAGTCAACATTTTTTTTACAGCCATAAGAAGCACCTGAGTCTAATGGATGGAAGTATAGCCCTTCAGTCAAAGGGGCTTGACTTGCAGTGCTAGTTCTGGCTTGTGCTAGCTGTATAACCTTCACTAACTAGATTAATTGATCAACAAGCATTCTAACAAGAAGAATGCATTTAACTTCTCAGTTTTCCAAGCATTGCTCTGAAACTAAGAATTCTCTATTCTAGGATTGTCAGGGGTTAAGAGAATAGAATTGAGGCAAAGGACAGTAATGCTAAATAGATGCAGCTTAGTCACACTAGGAAGGCTGTCTTACCCTAAAAGTTAAAGGAGAAAGGGGAGCACAAAGAATAATACCTCCCTGGTGCAGTAGTCCCAAGGAGGAAGCTACAGAAAAAAGTGAGGGGGCATAAAAGACAGTTTTATCTCTAGCTTCTGGAATAAGATCTCAGTATTTGACAAAAACTGAGAAAACTAGAAAATGATATGGCAGAAACTAGGTATAGACTAACATATACAGTATTCGAAGATAAGGTCAAAATGGGTACATGATTTAGACATAAAGGATGATACAATAATCAAATTACAAAAGCAAGGACTACTCTACCTGTCAAATCTATGGAGAAGGGAAGAATTTATAACCAAAAAAAGATAGAGAGCATTAAAAATGTAAACTAGAAAATTTTATTATATTAAATTTACAAGTTTTTGCACAAATAAAACCAATCCAACCAAGACTAGAAGCAAAGCAGAAATTTGAGAAGCAATCTTTATAGCAAGTGTCTCTGATAAAGACCTCATTTCTCAAATATAAGGAGTACTGAGTCATATGTATAATAATACAAGCTATTCCTCAATTGATAAATGGTCAAAGAATATGAACAAGCAGTTTTTAGATGAAGAAATCAAAGATATCTATAGTCATATGAAGAAGTATTTTAAATCACTTTTGATTAAAGAAATGCGCATTAAAACAACTCTGAGGTACCACCTCACACCTATTGGATTAGTTAATATGACAAAGAAAGGAAAATAATAAACTTTGGAGAACAGATGAGAAAATTGGGAAACTAATGCACTGTTGGTGGAATTGTGAACTTATATAATCATAGTGGAGAGCAATTTGGAACTATACCCAAAGAGCAACCAAACTGTATATACACTTTAATCCAGTAATACCACTACTAGGTCTGTATCACAAAGAGATTATAGAAAAAGAGAAAAGACCTTCATGTATGATAGATACATAGACAGATAGACAGACAGACAGATGGTATATTGGGGAATGAGTGAACAAGTTGTGGTATATGAATATAAGAGAATACTATTACTCAATAAGAAATTATGAAAAGGCAGATTTCAGAAAAAACCTGGAAAGACTTGTATCAACTGATGCAAAGTGAAATGAGAAGAACCAGGAAAACTTTGTACACAATAATAGCAACATTGTGTGATAATCAACTATGAATAGGTTAGCTCTTCTCAGCAATACAATGATCCAAGGCAATTACAAAGGACTCATGATAGAAAATGATATCCACATCCAAAGAAGGAACTCATAGTTTCTAAATACAGATCAAAGCATGCTATTTTATTTTTTTTTGTGACTTCTTCCTTTGGGTCTGTTTCTTCTTTCACAGCTGTGAATAATATGGAAATGTGTTTTAAATGATCACACATATATAATCTATATCAGATTGCTTACTATTTTAGGAGGAGGGAAGAGAAGGGAAAGAAAGAGAAAAAAATTGGAACTCAAAATTTTGGGAAAACAAATACTAAAATTGTCTTTACGTATAATTTGAAAAAATTAAATACTATTAAAAAATTTAAGACAGTTTGGTTATCCCAGTCCTGATGGGCAAAACCCTAAAGAAGGTAAAGGGAGAGGAGAGAATACCACAGGTAAGAAACACTAGTGGGGTAGGAGGCAGGAACACACTGGTAGGGAAAGGTGGTGGGCCTCATGGGAAGGATGGGACCTTTTGGGCAATAGTCCAACCAGACAATCCTGGGGGGTGGGGAAGGAAAGAGGGCTCAGAGATGGCTTGATGCTTTCATTTCAGTTATATAGATAATCTCTGGGAAAAAAGAGAATAAAGAGGAAGAAAGTGGTTGGGGTTCAGAGATGGGACCCAAACCTAAGCGGCATAGCCAAATCAGATAACTTTTTGAGAAAATAATGGTGACACACTTCCGTGACCACAGGACACAGAAGACAATCTGTCCCAGTTGGATCCAGGCATATAGGACAATCTCTTGAGGAGTATGAGTGATGTAGGCTTAAGGCAGTGAGAAGTAAAAGGATGGGACAAAGAAGAGAGAAAAGAGCATCATGGTGCACTGGAATAGAGCAACCCATTAAAAAAAATAAAGGAGAGAAGGTCCTGCCAGAAATGAGGTGAGCAGGGTGGCAGGAAAAGATCAGCTTCTAAGAGAGGGGCCAAAACCCTTTAATTGCAATGGTACCATGACAGCCTAGACACAATACCCACATAGAAAAAGGATGGGACTTTTATGGTAACACAGCAGAGAAAGTAGAAGCACTGGGGTGGGAAAGGAAGTGTCTGCCTCAGGTTTGTACACTGGAAAAATACCCTTGTGACCTCAGCCTAGTTGTAGCTTAGGCTGAGAGTAATGTGATTTTCTGATTTGAATTGGTAGAGAGGGTTTCCATGTAGAGAGTGCAACACAGATGAAAAATAGATTTGGAATCCTACTCCAATGCCCACCGCCCAAAAATAACACTATGAAAGAACCCTCTATTTCCTAGTTTCTTTCCAAGCTCAGCTACATTCTACCTCCTTCACTAGGTCTTTTCTGATCTTTATTGAATGAGGGGCCACAACAAAGTTCAGATCCCCTTCATCGCCTCAAAGCAATGATACCCATTAATCCAGATGAAAAAAACAAGAAAGATAGAAAAGAAAAATCACCCTTATAGGGTTTTTTTCCCCCCTAGGGAAAATTACTACGCATAAAGATGTAAAAATTGAATGAATTAAATAAGAAAAAAGGGCCCCAATAAAAGTCCTCTCTATAATAGAATGAAAACTCCTTGTACACAAAAAATTGTTTCATCTTTGTCTTTTTACCTTTGGCACCTTGTAGAAGACCTGGCAAATAATAGGCACTTAATAAAATCTTCTTGATTGACTGGTTAAAAGACATTCATGGATAAAGAAAACTATAAATCAATCTTCCTAATGAACACAGATATAAATGTATTAAGTGAAAAATGAACTAGCAGAATATTAAAATTTATTCATCATTGTCAAATAGAATTTTTAAAATTTCATTTAATTTATTTTTGTTATATTTTAAGTTCCAAACTGCCTGCCTCCCTCCCCACTCTGCAATAAAGAAGTCTACCATTTGACAGAGATGTGTATACTTGTACATGTTTGTATATGTAAATATGGTATATGTCTATATATTATATATGTATATATGTTTATATGTGTATATTTGTATGTTCTTAAAACATAGGCTCAGCTAGGTAGTACATAAAGCACTGGATAGGCAGTGGATAAACCACTTGTCCTGGAGTCAGGAGGACCTGAAATCAAATCTCCCCTCAGACATTTACTAGCTGTGTGACCCTGGGCAAGTCACTTGACTCCAACTGCCTTAAAATTCTGGGAACATCTCCAGTTGTCCTGATGTATATCTTGCCACTGGACCTAGATGACTCTAGAAAAAGGAGTGAGGTTGATGTCCTCCCTCACTTACATCCAATTCATTGCAAGTCATGACATCACCTCCCAATGTCATGTTCCTCTTCAAGATCGAAGGACAAAGTAAAACAATACTGTGAAGACTTATATTTATTAATTCCTTCTCTAGATGTAGATATCATCTTCCTTCATAGATACTTTTCAGTTGATTTGAATATTTATAATACTCAGAATACCTTACTCATTCACTTATTCTTCAAATAATATTATAGTTACTATATGCAACATTCCCTTGATTCTGCTCATTTCATTATTCATAATTTTTTTACAACTCTTCCCATATTTGTCTCAAATAAAGCTGCTCTTCATATCTTACTGCAAAGTGGCATTCTGGAAAAATCATATACCACACTCATTTAGAATTTAAACCAAGTGGGCAAGGCTAGTTAAATGTTTTCAAATGTGTCAACATAATACATCAACCACAGAAAACATATTTAAGATTCAATAACAATTTGTTGCTAAATTTGTTTAGAAAAGTCATATAGTGATTTTTAAGTGTCAAAAAAATCGCAAATATTGACACAAAAACCATAATAAAAATGATACACAGTGGAAAAAATATGTGTCCATATTCTCTACTTCTATTTATAATTATCCAAGAAATGAGAGGAAAAGAAGTTAACATTAGAAATGAAGAGACCAAACTACTATTATTTGGAGCTGGAACGGTAATTTACCTAGAAAATCCAAATAATTTAGATGTCTAAACAAACTGTCATACATGAATGTAACAGAATATTACTGTGCTGTAATAAAGGATGAATGTGATAAATATAGAGAATCATGGGAAGATTTACATGAACTGATGCAGAGTAAATTCAGAAGAGCCAAGAAAACAAACTATACAATGACTACAACAACGTAAATTCAAAGAATAACGACAACCCCTCAAAAAATCTAACATGATGTTGTAAAATTACAAAAATAAAATGGCCTGGAAGAAGAGATGAGGAGATATCTCCTCACCCTGGGTTATGCAATGCTTAAAAACTGCCTCTCCAAGAGGAAAAATAAATGTACACAAAACACACTTTCCCATTTAATCTGATTTATAAACATTTTCTCGATCACTTTAAGTCTAGCAATCATGAAAACAATAAACAAAGCACTGATTTATATAATTTGCCAATTTCCAAAGTGAAACTGCTTAAACTTAAAATTTAACAATCCCTTCTCTGTCTCGATTTCACCCTTTTACAAGAGTAGAAGGTCCGTGTGTTATTCATTTCTTTGTTTTCAGATTTTTTTATGTATTAACCAGTAATGCTGTGTTTTTTCACTTCTTTTTTTGTCTCTGAAAATGTTATGTGTTATCTGGGATGATTCTCTAGCTAGGTTTTTGAGGAGGGGAAATAGGGAAAATTATGGTGACAAAAAATCAATTAAAAACTTATTCTGAAATAATAGATGCAGTGGAGCAGCGTAGTTGAAAAGATAATGCCTAAATTAATTTAGAGATCCAGTGAAACCTATTCAAAATGTGTTTGTGCTTTAAAAAGAACTTGTTTGACGTATCACAAAAGTATATAAAAAAGGACTAAAAATAAATCATTTTAAGGTACTTTAAGAAGGTTTTCAACCATCAGGATTTAAAAATGACATGTATTATCAGAGCTATCTAATTGGTAGATTATTATCAATCATTCTGGAAAAGATATTGGATAACTAAACTAAGAGGACAAAATAAAATACCAGAATTAGATTCAAATGTATATTCAAAAGTGAACACTTTTTAAGCCTGCTGAAAATAAAAGCTACTGAAATAATTTTTCATTTAATAAATGTTATTTGGAAACTATGATACCTACATGGCAAAAAAAAATAATAAATTTAGAATCATCCTTGATACCTTATGCCATTTAATTGAATTAATCAAATCAACTTCATTTTTGTTTGTTATGTATTCAGATTGAACATATAGCATTTTTAAATCTAGCTGGGTCACATTGAAAAAAGAAAGTCATTTTCTCAAACTATATTAGAAGAAAAGGGAATAGTGTTTATCTCAACTGTGAAGGAGTGAGACATTTTTATCTATTGAATAAAAGTAAGAAATTATAGGGCAAATGGTAAAAAGGGATTGGATTGCATAAAATCCTTTTTTAAGGTCTGTATAACAACAAAATATGCATAAACAAGATAAAAATAAATTTAAAAGACTGTCAAAAATACCTAACACAAATATGATAGATGAAAAAATTTATATAGAACATACACAAAGAACTGATAAAATATTCAAAGGATGTATTTTTACTTTTTAGATAAATCATAAAAGTATGAACAGGTAATTTGTTAAATAGTTTATACAAATTTAAAAACTGGTGATTTGAAGACGTGTTCCACTTCCCTTATAATTAATAAAATAGACATTAAGAAAAACTCAGAATTATCAACACATCAGCCTGGAAAAATATGTGATTTTGATGATAAATCTCAATGTGACTGCAGCTTTGGAAAATGAGGTTCACTAATGCATTACAAATTAGGAGAATGTTTTTGTAGTGGAATCTTATAGTAAACTGTAGGAATTATTTTTATTATTTTCAAAAATTACTTTAAAATTTTAATGTCTGATTCAATAAGTTGAAAATAGGGATATATACTAAGAACATTATTAAATAAAAGCTATTTTTGTTCAATATTATTTATAGCTTCTATGTGTATGTATACATACATACATACATACATATATATACATACTCAAATATATGTGTATATCACTAAAACTAATAGGCCCAACAGTTGGGGAATACCAGGCTGAACAAAAGTAGATACATTTCTGTGGGTATCATAGGCATCTCAAACTCAGCATATCAAAACTGAAACTAATTATTGTACCCCATAAAACTGCTTTTTCTCTAGACTATCCTATATCTTTCAGCGGATCACTGTTACACAAAAGTCACCTAGTTTCATAACTTTTGTTATCTTGGATTCTTCCCTATCCAACATCATCCATTTAACCTCGTTAACATGTCTTCCCTTTTTCTTCTTTTCATCCACTGAACTAATTTCAGGCTCTCATTTTTCACCTGAAAAATTATAGTTAGTTCCTACCAGTTTCTATTCTCACTTCTTCAACCTGTCTTCCACTCATATGACAAAAAAAAAAAAGAAAAAAGGCTGCCCAATGCAAGAGTTCAAATACTCTATTCTCCACTAAAAATGTTTATCGCTATTCAGGTGTTTGAGTTGTGACCCCGTTTGGGGTTTTATAGGCAAAGAGACTTTGGTTTGCCATTTCCTTCTCCAACTCATTTTACAGATGAGGAAACTGAGGCAAAAAGGGTTAAGTAACTTTCCCAGGGTGACACATCGAGTATTTGAATTCAGGTCTTCCTGACTCCAGGCCTAGCACTCTATTTACTTCACTACCTAGTGGTGCAGTGGTTCTCCATTATCCATATGATGAAATATAAAACCTTACCCTGACATTTAAGACCTTCTACAATCTTCTTCCCATCACACTTGACAGGACTGAAATAAATATTTTCAACTCAAACTGGACCACTGTTTCCTAAACTTTATATTCCATCTTCTTCTTCAGTGTGTCTATACAAGCCATTCTCTGTGCCTAGAATGAATTTCTCCTTTCCACCTTTCTGAATCCTTGCTTTCTTTCAAGACTCTAGGGCCAACTCCATGAACCCTTCTCTGTTATATTGTCTTCTCCCAGGTTGTGAGTGTTCTTTTCTTTATCAATTTTTCTTGTATTATACTTATTTTATAATATAATACTAACATATATAGTATTTTAATGTTTACAATGCACTGTATCTATATGTGGTATATACACACACATGCTTTTATACTTATTTAAAGGACAGCTAGGTGGCACAGTGTATAGAGAGCTGTACCTGCACCTGGAAACAGGAAGTCAAAAAGCCCTGAGCTCAAATCCAGCCTCAGACACTTATTGTGACCTTGGATAAGTACCTGTTTGCCTCTGTTTCATTTATAAAATGAGCTGGAGAAGACAATTACCAACTATTCCAGCATCTTTCCCAAGGAAACCCCAAATGGGGTCACTAAGAGTCAGATATGGGTGAAATGACTGAAAAACAAATACTTATTTTTACCAATGAGAAGACGGTAGCTGAGAAAGTTTAAATGACTTGACCCAGGTCATACAGCTAGTGTCTGAAGAAATAGTAGAACTCAGGTCATCTGAACCCCAAATCTAGTGCTCTATTTACTTTAACACAGAACTGCCTATTTGTGAATGTACCATATCTTAGTCCACTCACCCAGAAGAATATAAACTTCATGAGGCCAGGGACTTTTTCTTTTATGTGTTTGAAACTTCAGCCCTTGGTATAATTGTTGGCAAAAAGCAGAGAATTAAAGATATGTGGTAAATTGAGTTAAAATAACAGTATAAGGGGGCAGCTAGGTGGCGCGGTGGATAAAGCACTGGCCCTGGATTCAGGAGGACCTGAGTTCAAATCCAGACTCAGACACTTGACACTAGCTGTGTGACCCTGGGCAAGTCACTTTATCCTCATTGCCCCACTAAATAAATAATAAATGAATGAATGAATGAACGAACAAATAAATATAATAACATAATAAGGTAATTAAAATGTCAAATGTGAATGATATGGACAAATATAAAAAACTAAATGAAATAATGCAAAGAAAAGAAGATAGCCAAATAATATCAGTGTATTTAACAAAACTGACTGTTTCAAAGAAAACCACTTACATAAATCCAGGAGTGAGTTTATAGATGAAACAATTAAAGAGCACCAGAAGGGGAAGGAGTGATGAATAACCTGCCATAGATTTTTGTATTTGAAGGTCTTTTTTTTTTTTTTTGCTAGGAGTGAGGGAAAGTAGTCTGTATCTATGACAATATTTTTAAAGAAATTAAATAATCATAATGACTCAGTTTAAATAGTAATTCAAGTTCAAATCTTGATTCTGCCACTTTTTACATGGGTCATTTTGGCCAAGTCATTTTAGCTCAGTATGCCAGTTTCCATATCTGAAAATGAAGATAGTCAACCTAAAAGACCTCAGAAGTCTCTACCAGCTTTAGATCTACAGTCCTGTGAAAGCTGTATGTAATAGAAGGAAAAGTGAATTGGTATTAGCAAGTGGCTCATTTAATTCCAGTGTTTCCTCTAGGTACCCCCAACCTGGTAACAATCAAATCAAATGCACATGTATAAATTCTCTTTGATAATATGCAGAATATGTGAGAAACACATCAAAAAATCCTCTTTACAAATCTAGTGTAAAAGCTTTGATGATACTCAACACATTAGTAATAAAACTAATCAGAAGAATTAATGAAAATCTGTGGCAATTAGACATATGGGAAGAGTTCACTTAACACCTTAAAACAACATGGAAATCTGTTTCTGGGATTCATCATATCACCCCAGAGCAGGAGCAGAATTTCTGGAAAAACAAATACTTAGAAAATACATCTTCCCAGATAGAAAGAATGAGAACTGATCCCCATGAAACCTTTTTACAGGATTGTTCAGATAGAGAAGTACTTTGAGAGATTTCTAACTCGTGATAAGGATCAAAACTTTTTACTATGTTTTGAACTAAACCTCAAACTTTGGAGATTTTCCTATCTTCATAAAGCACCTGGGAGTATAGATGTTGATAGGAATAAACCAGCAAGCTGTCCTCACCTGACAGTAGTCATCAAGGGAATAAACAAGATAGTGGATTAAAGATAGCTGGTGGCTACTCTTCCTTTAGATATTCACAATCCTTTGGAAAATGTTTTCAAATATGAGTCTATTAATGCAGCCAGGACAGCTGAGACCAAGGGGTCATGATCAATAATGTACCAATTAGCACTGCAAGACATCAAAACAAGTGGTACACAGGAAGACACTAATAAAAAGGTGATTAAAAGAAAACAAATGTAGGAAATAAAGGGGGGAAGGAACAAGAAAAGGAATGTGAAAAGAAAAGGGAAAAGAGAAGAGCAAAGAAAGGAAGGGGAAGGGGAAAAGAAGGGAATGGAACAAAGAATGAAAAAGAAAGAGAATGAGAGAGGGAAGAAAATGGCTTGGTAAAAGAGGGGAAAGGAAAGGTAATGGAAGAAAAATGGGGAAAAAGGGAAAGGCAAACAAGGGGAAATGAGAGAGAATAAAAGGGAGGGGAAAAGTACAGAGAAGGAGAAAGGAAATAGGAAGAGGAAGGAAAGGGAAAACAAAGAAATGATAAGGGGAAGGAAGGGAAATGATGCAAAGGAAAATAGATAAAAAGGGAGGAAAGGAAAAGAAATTGGAAAGGCAAAAGTAGGATAGTAAAGGGAAGAAGAGGAAAATAAAGAGAAAAATAAGTAGCATAGAATTTGAATGGACTTTTTGGGAGGGGTGGGGCAAGGGGGTTAAGTGACTTGCCTAGGGTCACGCAGCTAGTGTCAAGTGTCTGAGGCTGTATTTAAACTCTTGAATCCAGGGCTGGTGCTTTATCCACTGTGCCACCTAGCTGCCCCCCGAATGGACTTTCTTAATAAAATATTAATGAAATTCCTCAGTAAATTTTTTTTGGTCTTTTCTATTAGAAAATCTACACATTGGGGCAGCAAGGTAGCATAGTGGATAAAGCACTGTCCCTGGATTCAGGAGTTTAAATACAGCCTCAGACACTTGACACTCACTAGCTGTGTGACCCTGGGCAAGTCATTTAACCCTCATTGCCCCATGGGGGGGGGAGGGAAGAAAAGAAAGAAACAAAAAAAGAAAAGAAAAGAAAATCTACACATTGCTTCCAAATGTAAACTCAATGAGCATTTGCTAAGTGCTTACTATGTGTGAATAAAGCACTTTCTAGATAGATAACAGGAACCTAATGACAACACAACTTAGAACTTGAAAATATTACATCCAGTTTGGGGTAGGGGGGAAAACAACAGGGAAGGTTCTTTCCACATGAAGTGCTATTGGAATCCATTCCCAACCTTTCAAAATCATTGCAGGTACATAGTAGATCAAATCTTCAACTGGCATTATCATGTGCGACCTCAATAGATACCCAGTGTTTTCGATGCAGTATTTTCTTTTATAAAGGAGGGCATGAAACAAAAATGCTGAAAATGCCCAAATTCTTCTGATTGACAGCTTCCTTTTGTAAATACCAAATTTCAATATAGAAACAGCAGCACCCTCAAAATAGTAAGCTTATGGTAGAACAAGTTCTGAACTCTCTCTCTCTCAACTCCCACTCCCCCTGGTAGGCTGTGTCCTCAGGGTGTGGGTGCTGCTTGTCCCCTCAGAGACTAGAGGTACCCTATAGAGAGAAAAGACTTTTTTTTGTGCTGTACCTCACAAGCTCCTACCTCTATGCTGCCCACTGTGACTATCAGCTGATATCAGTTGGCAAGACAGACTTTAATTAGCCTTTAGAAAGAGGTATTTTAACATGTCAGTGTCCTTGATATAAAAAATTCTCCCTATAAGTCTGTGACACTCTCTCACATGTGCATATTAGAGGGGGCGGAGGGAGAGTAGGTTCATACTTAGAAAGCAAATGTGCCAAGGAGATAACTCACAGTTCCCAGAAATCCCCAAGACATTCCCCTTGGATATGCTGTAGATACCATTCCTGCTGAGCTCTTTATACGAAGAACTATGAATCTACTTTCTTCATGTTGTCCAATCTGTCTTTGGCTCCCAATGCAGGCACTTTCATCAACCATTCCGGGGATGATCCTAGGACACGGAAGAGAAAGCCCAAATCCTGCAGGCCTTTCAAAGTTCAGGAGGGGTGGCTGAGGAGACTGACATTGAAACCTAGCTTCAGAAATCCATTCTCTCGGGGGAAGCCAGATGGCGCAGTGGATAGAGCACCAGCCCTGGATTCAGGAGTACCTGAGTTCAAATCCAGCCTCAGACACTTAACACTTACTAGCTGTGTGACCCTGGGCAAGTCACTTAACTCCAATTGCCCCTCAAAAAAAACCAAAAACAAACAAACAAAAGAAAAGAAATCCATTCTCTCCTAAGAGCTTGGCTGGAATATCTCCTCTTGGCAAAGCACCAAAAATCTTGATTCCAACTAGCTTGAAGGTTTTATTACAAACCCGGGAGGATGTGACCAAATCCCTCAGACAATTCAAAGTTAACTTCCTGTTACAGGTATCCAGGCCATATTTATACCTAGTGAACCATGGAGGTGTGTCCTTTCCTGATAAATATAAGAGGGAACGGCTTCTCATCCCTTACTTTAGAGGGGGTGGAGAGTGATTTGATTGATCTACTCAATCTGCCCTCATTCTTACACTAAACTACAATGATCACCAAAGCAGACCTCTTTTAAAGCCAAAGGAAACTATAGCCTTGGCACTCAATGGCCTGTGCCTATTTTATTGTTAGGTTAAAACAAAATGAGGCAATGTGGAGGACTGAATAGAGGGCCAGCCTTGGTGTCAGGAATAGGTAGCTTTCAGTGCTGCTTCTTATCAGACCCACAATTGCTCTCTGACCTAACTTAACTTATCAGGACCACAGACAACTCTCTAACACTGAAAGTTGCAGTGGTTACTGTTCTGCACTGGTACACAGAGTTTCCACACCAGAAGGGTCTTAAAATGATGAAATCACAAGTCCTGCATGCTTCCTCTCTCTGTGTACCCCACTTCATTTTTTCCTATTAACAGCTAGTGTTTATATTGTATACTAAGATTTGCAAAGCACTATATACAAATTATTTTTTAATCCTCCCAACACCCCTGTGAGCTAGGTAATATTATGATTCCCATTTCACAGATGATCTAACAGAGGTTAAGTGACTGGCCCAGGATCACCTGGCTTTTCCTGAAGCAAGACTGAGGCACACCCTCCCAACTAAGTATTGAGAAATAATGTGGGCATATTACAAACATGGAATATGTCTGGAAATGTTAGTTACTTGAGTAAGACACAATTGCACGCTAACTAAATGAACCTTAATTGGGGGTTATTACCCCTTTGTGTATGTAATGGACCCCTTTGGCAGTCTGGTTAAGCCTACGGACAGACCCCTTCTCAGTAATATTTTTAAATACATAAAATAAAGTACCCTCAACAGCCAAGGAAGTCAATTATATGGAAATGCAGTTATCAAAATATTAAAATGAAGTTCAGGAACCCCAGGTCAAGGACACCTAATCAGAAGCTATTTAGTGTTCCTCTGCATTCCTGCTATCAATATAGAAGGCCAGTGGTCAGCTGCAATAGTTCCTTTCCCTCTGCCCGGGTAAAGCCATGGCCATTTCAGGAGCAAATATTCAGAAAGCATAGATGCTGAAAATGCTTCATCACAGCCAGCAATGATTTCCTGTCTTCATCGATTGTGCTGCACAATAAGTAATAGGGTCTTTGATGAATCCAAAACAAGACCCACAGTACTAATTAAGGAGTAACCCAGAATTAGAGATGATAAATAGGAAAAACAAAACAAAACAAAACAAAATATGTTGCTTCCTGCACCTAGGAGATAAATGAAAAGTTCAGAGGCAAGCTGCCTTATAAGAGATTCTGCATATGTCAGCATCACCATCCTCATGAACACTTTAGACAGAACTGCATTCATGAGGTCCTTGTCTTTGAACTGAATTCTTTAATTAAAAATAATAATAAGCTTTTTGCCTCCCAGATTGAAGTCACTCTCTGAAATCATTGGGTGCTTTCTGGGAAATGGAAAATCAGGATATTTGATGTGTACCCACTTAGAATAAAACCATGGGAGGTAGTTTTAAAATTAAATGGGGGGGAGGGGGCAGCTAGGTGGCACAGTAGATAAAGCATCAGCCCTGGATTCAAGAGGACCTGAATTCAAATCCAGTTTCTGACACTTGACACTTACTAGCTGTGTGACCCTGGGAAAGTCACTTAACCCTCACTGCCCCACCAAAAAATATATATATATATATATAAATAAATGGAGGACTTTTGCAGGGAGAGAGAGAATATATAGCTAAGAGTGCAAGATTTGAATGCAGAGAGAAATGAGTTAGAATTCTACCTCAGAACCTTACTGATTATGTGACCCTGGGTGAACCATTAACCCTTTAGCAGCCTGTAAATTGGGGATATTAACAATACGCATCAACAGAAGGTTGTTGTGACAATATAATGAGATCATAAGGAATTTTGCAAGTCTCATGGTGTTATAAATGTTCGCCATTATTATCAGTATTAGTTCAAAAAGATTACCTCCATGGACTCAACACCCGCAACAAGATCATAGAGACTCAGGTACATGAGGATTGAGCAGGGAAACAGTGTTATTAAGCTTCAAAGGTGGGGCAGTGGATGCAGCACTGGCCTTGGAGTCAGGAGGACCTGAGTTCAAATCCGGCCTCAGACACTTGACACTTGCTGGCTGTGTGACCCTGGGCAAGTCACTTAAACCCCAATTGCCTCACCAAAAAAAAAGCTTCAAAGGTTTAGTGTTTAGTGAGAACAATACAGAAAAGAGTAAATTCAAATAAGTAATGTTTGTGGAGAAGCAGGTCATTTGAAAGAAGTGTTTAATTTTATTGCATGAAAAAAAATGGAAAATTGTTTCAATTTTTCCTCTCCTTTGAGTTTGCAGCAAAATTCACTGTTTCTTATTTTGATGGTGCAATATAACTGAGGTGTGTTATTTTGGAAATATTTTGAAGACCCCAGATCTTTTTCAAATTCATCATTTGCTTTTGAACCTCAAGACAGGTAAAGTAACAGACTTAGAGTGAGGTGATTTGAGTTCCCTTAGCAAATCATTTAACCTCTCATGGCCAGTTTATTTGCCTGTAAATGGCTGTACTAATAATACTGATGCTACTTATCTGTCAGGGTTGTTGTGAGTATCAAATGAGAATACATAGACATTATTTTGTAAACTTTACAGTACTCTCTAAAGGTTAGCTCCATAAAATGAAATTTCTCTTGACCTTCAAATTTTAAAAGCTTGCAGACATCAGCTCTACTCACAGTGTATGATGCATGAAGTCTAAATAAGGGAGAAATGTTGGCCAGGGGAGACTGAATTTGTACATTTTAATCTAGTGATGGGTATAGCTTAAGTAATTTAACTATAGAAGTTATGCTAAGAATCTAAATATCCCCCAAATATCCCATTCAAAGGAATTAGGCAGTAACTCCCAAGTAAAAATTATGACATGTACCATCTTGCATTGTTTCTCTTAGTACTAAGGATTGGAGGAATATAGCTTTGTTCATTCATAATATCACCTCCAGTCTTCCTTAAAGCTTAAAGACAGATACAAAAATAAAGAGCTTCAGAGAAACCAACAACACACTTTGTCTCCTATCCCTTAGCAGGGAGGGATCATTCCTCAACAGGCCCTGAAAGTCTTTGGTTATTGGAATTTCTAAGCTCAGGCCCAAGCTATAGAACTTATTTCCAAGATTTGCTTAGGCTAGCCACTGCCTGCAAAAAGTACACAAGTTGACTTCCTCTATGACCTTGGATCAATTTGGGTCTCACTTTACTAGAATGGATCAGAGATTTTATCAATGTAAGTGTTCTCTCCAATGGGCCAGATCTATCTATTTCTACTTATTCCATGCAACTCTTGACCAAGTATTCCCATAGCTTTACCATGGAGAGTCTGCCCATTGTGCTGGTGGCCCACCTTGAATTATTCTGACATCATAAGGATACTAGTTGAGCAATCTGTCTGTTCACCTGTTGCCCTTATCATGTGGTTTTGAGGTATTTGGTTTTAGAATGAGAAGGTCAACATAGTTGACCTCTAAGGTCTCTTCCTGTTCTAACATACTATGATCTTATGACCTTCATACTTCAATTTCCAATTTTGAGACTCTTACTCTCTCAAAATCCTACATGATACTCGGCTCACTGTTTATTGCATATAGTATGCCTCCATTTTAGGAATGTGTACTTATCTCAAAATTTTCAAATCTCCCAAAATGTCTGGGTTCAAGTCTGCTTTCTTTCAATTTTTTAAAAATTACTCATTCAAATGGGACCAAAATGCCCTAAGGAACTATCATTAACAGTCTTTAACACAAATGAAAAACAAATTACCTCCATACTACATCTTAAGTTTTGCTATGGAGTAAGTCCCATGGGAATTAAAATTCTAACTGTGATGTCTAAAAATCTAATGTGTAGTCACCATAAATTAGAAGCTTTAGCACCAGCCTTTGGGCATTAAGCATTTATTAAAGTATATTAGGGGTTAATAAAGAGAACACATGGAGAAAGAAAGAAAAGAAACCTTGAAACCTCACTCACTGCACCTGAAGCTGCTCTTCTCCTGACCTCCAATGGAAAAGACTTCTCTCCCCTTCTCCTGAGCAGAAGCCTTCAGCAGGCCCACCCAGGAGAGGTCCCTACACACACAGCTCCAAGCCAATTGACTGATAGCATTGATAGACAAGACTTACAGGTGGTAACTTCCAGTCACTTAGTCACATGTTTTCTTTTCAGGGGGCCGTAGCCCTGGTTTTCACAACGCCCCTCTCTATAATTTTGAGTGAACTGATTTAACAAACACATTTTAAGCATGTCTTATGTTGAAGGTACGGTTAGATTCTGGAGGTTTAAAATAAAAAATAAAGAAAAGTCCTGCCCTCAAGGAACTTATTTTATGTTAAGGGATATTCTACATTAAACATATAACAACCTCAAGGAAATTTTAAGGAGAAAGCAAAGCAACTGAGGATTTCCTGCAGAAGGCAACCACTGAGATAAGTGATCTCAGGATTTTAGGAGGCTATGCAAAGGTATAAATGTAGGGGATGGCATGTAGAGCACCAAACTAATACATTTGTTTTACTTAAAACATTCCTTTTCTTGAGGGAAAAAGATCATAATGAAATATGTAATCCTATCATTCCTCTTTCTATATGAAAGATAACAGTGTTTGTTCCCAACAATGACTGAATTAAAAACTACATGTGTATACACACACACACACACACAAGTGCATGCGGGAATGTTGACATAAATAGTCTTGTCATAAATACCTTAGCATTTAAGCTATTTACAAATCAAGTGCTCAAAGAATGGAACCATATGATAAAGAGATTAAATAACTAGTGAAATTTAACACAGAATTCTGATGAAGTTAATATGAGAGGCAAGAGCAGACTGCATTATTTACTGTTTGTTTCTTCATTTATTCAGCAGGAAAAACCCCATCATACCTAAATGTCCAAGCTGTTTATGATTTTTTTAAAGTTTTATATATATTTTGAAAATGATCATGTAGGAAGCCATATTATAAATGCCATCTGGCAGAAAGATTCATGGTCCTAGGCTCATAGCCCTTCTTTATTATTCCAATATTCAGTGCTTTCAAGTTATTGGCTTCCAGTCACCTAAGTGACTTTAATTACCTACTCCCAGATATCCTCAGATTTCTTTCTTGCCTTACTATGTTTTTGTGGAGCAGGGAATGTTTTCCTTTATAGTCAGATTTTGCTGCTGCATCCAGGTGATGTTATTGTTACAATGACTTGTCAGCCTTTAGATGCACCCAAGAGATGTTATAAGAGAAATATATAGGTGTATATGTGTATTTTTTTTTTACTGAGCTATTCTCAACAATGGACACTATCTCCTAACAACCCAGAAGGATTTAGCTATGACAAGTTAACAAACAGAGGCCATATTCCATAAGACAGCCACCATTTTATGGTAATATAATTACTGCAACGAGTTCATTGCTAGAGCACATGGAAAATGGAGACAAAACAGGTCTCATACACATTCTCTGGCCTCTGATGTGATGAATGATGTAATGAGTACAAAGACGTGTTTTGAAATAGCAGGAAAGAACATGCGCACACATTCCCTCTGTTTCTTTCAACTTCCAATCAGGTGTGTGTATTGACATGTTAAAGCGAGTATGCTTGTGTGCATGTATGTATGTATAAGTGTGTATGTATTGTGCATGTATGTATGTTTATATAGACATACATGCAGTTTGGGTGGTTGGCTTTGGAGCTTAGATGGATTTTTCTGGTGATGTGGGTTGGTATGTTTTAGCTTTGTGGGGTGAAAAGAGTTGGAGGAAGATACTTTTGTTGTTGTTCAGTTGTTTTTCAGTCGTGTCTGACTCTTCATGAACCTATTTGAGTTTTCTTGGCAACGATACAGGAGTGGTTTGCCATTTCCTACTTTAACTTCTTTTACATATAAGGAAACTGAGGCAAACAGGGTTAAGTGACTTGCCCAGGGTCACACAGCCAGTACTTCAGTCTAAATTTGAATTTAAGAAAAGGAGTGTTCCTGATTCCATGCCTAGCTACTTAGATGCTCAAAAAGAAGATACTAACTTCTGTCAGTTAAATAAAACACAACCTCCTTGAACAGTCACTACGGACATACCAATAGGCCAATGCAGGGAGAAATATGTTTAGATCAGATGCTGTCCCCTACACTTACAGAACTTAGAGTAAAGGAGATGTACTTATACACAGATAGTCACAAAACTCACAGAATCCCATGATACCATCACTGTGAGTCTTCACTCCACAATGTTTCTATACCTTTAGAAGTCATCTTTATTAGTTGATGTAACTAGGGGGGAAAACAAGTACTTCAACATGCACTCACCATCCTTGGTTGAGTGAACCACTGATCTTATTTGGTCTATATGCTTTCTGAGCTGTGATCACATCTTCTATTCAATTCAATTAAAGAAACATTCATTTAAGTACTACCACTATTGTGCTCAGACAATACAGTTCACTTCAGGCTTGTACTTGACACCTTTGGGAGGTCCTAAAAGAGCTTTTGATTTGCCAATTTCTGGCTTTTGTAATGATATCAGATAAATAAGGGAAAAGGGTACACACAGATCTGTAAAGAAATCAGTGAGAATGAGATCAATAGGTTTGTGATATGACATCTAGTTACCATATCATACAGTTCTGTTAGGTGTGTCTATCTAGTGGGCTGATATCGAGCAAACTTAAAAACTTTGCATCCATCACTGTATCTACAAAATAGAGTGGCTGTCTAGGTGACCTCTAAAGTTCATTCCATTTATGATATTCTATGGTTCTGTGAGATATAAATATTAAGAAATTTTTTAAATGTGCTTTTCCCCATCAATTTGTACTTCTACGTCATAATGCATTGGTAGACTCTATTTTCTTGATCCATTTCACACATGTCATTTGTTATGACATTTTTGTTTTGTTTTTTGGTGAGGCAATTGGGTTTAAGTGTGAGTAAGTACTCAGGGTCACACCGCTAGTCAGTGTTAAGTGTCTGAGGCCAGATTTGAATCCAGGTCTGGTTCTGAATCCACTGTGCCAACTAGCTGCCCCCAAAATTTAACTGTTCTTTTCTTTCTTTCTTTCTTTCTTTTTTTTTTTTTTGGTGAGGCAGTTGGGGTTAAGTGACTTACCCAGGGTCACACAGATAGTAAGTGTCAAGTGTGTGAGATCACATTTGAACTCAGGTCCTCCTGAATCCAGGGCCAATGCTTTATCCACTGTGCCACCTAGCTGCCCCTGTTATGACATTTCTAATAACACAATTCTGTTCAAACATTTTAAAGCATTATCTACATGTTTGAGTCTGGGGGCCAAATGTTAGCCTTGGGTCAAGTTGGAGCAGTGGATAAAGAGCTGGGGTAGGAATCAGGAAGACCTGAGTTTTAAATCCAACCTCAGACTCTAACTAAGCTGTATGACCTTAGGATTTTTATTTGCATCTGTCCATGGGGAAACTTGGTGTTGGGGAAAGACTTTGAACTTGAAATCTGAAAAAATCTTTGTCTTTCCATTTTCCCCCACTTCCCCAGCAGTAATGCTTTCAAATTATGTGACCCTGGGAAAGTCACTGTCTCTCTGAGATTGAGTTTTCTCATTTGTCAAAAAGGGGTAATAATACCCAATGAGGTTGATGTGAGCAAAATGTGATGTAAATGTACTCTATTTTTAAAAATTGGATATGGACAAGGAAGCACATTTTACTGCAGGGCCATGCTATATATATATATATATTTTTTTTTAGTGAGGCAATTGGGGTTAAGTGACTTGCCCAGGGTCACACAGCTAGCAAGTGTTAAGTGTCTGAGGCCAGATTTCAACTCAGGTATTCCTGACTCCAGGGCCGGTGCTCTATCCACTGTGCCACCTAGCTGCCCCTCATGCTATTTATTAGAAAGGTATTACTTGAGGTTAAGCCAAAATATGTCTCCATGAAACTTTGATTTATTGATCTTGGTTTTGCTGAAAGAGGTCTAAATAGGGCACTAATTTATTCATTTAGTTTCCCCTGAAGACATTAGCCTCTGTTCTACCCTTACCCATAAGACAGACACTTTTTAATATCTCATGACAATAATACCTTGTATTTGCTAGTTTTTATTCTTTACAAATAGCATCTTCATAAGGACAGTTTGAAATAAATTATATGAACAGTTTTTCTTCTTGTCAAAATTTCCTTATGGCAGCTTCTCTGTAGCACTTGAAATTGAATTTCATAGATTTTAGGAAAGAATGTGTATTTGAAATACATTCATGGCTATCCAGACAATGATAAGTGAATAATTAACCACAGTGTATGTTTGTATCTGAAAATCTCCTTTTGATAATTTTGGAAATAGCGCAATGGTCAATGAATGATTCTGTTTGAAACCCAACCCCAGGAAAAACTGAGTTTGAATATAATCCTGGCTTTTAAAGACAAAACTTATTCTAGTTATCTAATTGGGGCAAAAGATTAGGCTACTTCATTATTCACTGCCGACCATGTGAATTCCCCAACACATAGGATAGAACAGGGCAATAAGCTTCTCCCTGGGTATCAACAAGCTCTAAAGAGAACTAGCAAAAGAAAATGCCTAGAGTCAGGTGGAATGCCTTCCTGAGAGTCCAGAGACCCAAGAAGAAAATGAAACTTTAATGACTGAGATATACTCTCTTTTTCTTTCTTTTGGGTTCATCTAAAATGCTATGAGACTTTCTGAATCCCTTCTGGTAATGAGTGAGAAAACTGAGAGCAGTGTAAATGGTTATGAGATCAATCATTTGTATTTTAGAAAGCTAAAACTGGCCAGATGAAAGGGAAAATGTTCGACTCAGAAAAGTGAGTTAGTTTAAATATAGACAGATGGAGAAAGGGATCATTATTCATCTCTTTAGCAAGTTTCACACACCACCTGCTTTAACTAGAAAAGTCTCTTAAGTTAAATATTTTCCCATTGCTTCCACAACCCAGTTTAAGCATACCATAATGTGCTGGTAGTTTCCTCAATCCATATCACACATGTCATTTGATATACCATTTCTAATAGCACTAAAGGCTAAAATTTGATCACAAACATTAAAATACAATAAAGCCAATGGATAGTTAGAGATTTCTCAGGTATATCCATTTGCCCACATTAAGCCCAACATAGTGATAGAGCAAAATTTCAATGCCAAAGTGTGGACTAAAAACGCATCCACAACATAGAACTTTATAAGACTTCATTTAAAAAAAAGGCTTAATTTTTTCCCCTCTCTCTCTTAAATTATCATTCCTCAAAATGGCAATCATTGTATGCTCTTTTTTTTTGGTCTGTTTTCATCCACATGTGTGACTTTATCCATGTTTAAAATTATCAGTAGGAGGGGCAGCTAGGTGGCACAGTGGATAGAGCACTGGGCTTGGATTCAGAACGACCTGAGTTCAAATCCAGCCTCAGACCCTTGACACTTAATAGCTGTATGGCCCTGGGCAAGTCACTTAACCCCAATTGCCTCACCCAAAACAAAAACAAAAACTGGAAAATTCTCAGGAGGAAAACTCACGATTGCTGCTGTCAATTGGTCTGTAACTAAAATCTTAGAGCAGTGTGCTGGCTACTCAAAGAGGTCCATGCTCATGAAGCCAGTATATGTCAAACAAGACTTGAACGTGGGGCTTCCTGACTCCAAGAGCAGTCCTCTATCTTTTTTTGCCACGTTTCCTCCTATTATACAATTTTAAATACACAAGAAGTCAACTATTTGGCCGCTAGGTCAATAGATACAGTGAGGGCTAGGCCTGGGGTCAGAAAGAAGATAATTTGTGGGTTCAAATCTGGCCCTGGGCACTTACTAGATTTGTTACACTGGGCAAGTCACTTCTCTCTGTTTGCCTCTATTCCCTCATGCATAAAATGAGCTGGAGAAGGAAATAGCAAACCACATCTTTGCCAAGAAAACCCCAAATGGGGTCACAAAGAGTGAAACACCACTAAAAATGACAGAAGAACAAAACAAAAATATTTTAATGAACTTTCTAGACAGACACCCTGAGTCAGATGCTAAGCAGAAGACTTCTATTTAACAAGCTGCATCTTCATAAAGAGGCAACGTGGATAGAAATAGCACAGATAGCACTAAGGGAGGGAAGGTGAAAAGAGCAAGAGGACAGATTTGTGGTCTATTTCCCAGAAATCCCTAAACCACACCACAGCTTAATCTTAGAGAAGGCTTTATGGGCTTCTAAGCTGCTCTCCTTCCAACAAGATTGCTATTTGGTAGGGGGCAGCTAGATGGCGCAGTGGATAGAGCACTGGCCCTGGAGTCAGGAAGACCTGAGTTCAAATCCGACCTCAGACACTTAACACTTACTGGCTGTGTGACCCTGAGCAAGTCACTTAACCCCAATTGCCTCACCAAAAAAAAGAAGAAGAAGAAAAAGATTGCTATTTGGTATCCTTTTTTACTTCTATACAAACTGTGGTAATATTAGTGCAATACAATTCTTTCTCTGCCCCTTTTGGTCTCAAGTTCACCTTTATTAAGCTACATCTATGTGCAAAGATGAATAAGATGTGCTTCCTGTCCTCACCTTTCCTCATCTATGAAATGAGAGAACTGAACCAGATGATCTCTGAGGTCAATTCTAGCTTTAAATCTATAATACCATGACCCTCTAGACTTCAGATAGCTTTCTCAAGGGATATGAACGTATAACATGTGAGAAAGAGCCAGGGGGCCTCAACATGTAGAAAGGAAAAGAAAATATTTAGCTCACACATTGTCAAACAGAAATGGCTTTTGAATCAGCTGCTTGGAGCAGTTAAGTAACAGGTGCTCAGTATCATCTATGGACATAAACACATTTGGCCAACAACTGGAAACCCAGAAGCACACAGAAAAATTCTAAAAGCACAATCTACAAACACTAGTCCCAAAAGCCAGCCCTGGGCAGGATAAAGTGAAAGCATTAAATATTAGTGCAGAAATATGAGAACCACAGTGAAGATACAAGTTAATCCAGGCATAAGACAGGAGACCCTAAGGGGGTCACTATACTACAATTTTAGTGGTTGATGTTTAAACAATGTAGAAATCATTTTACATGCATTATCTCCTTTGATCATCACACTAATCCCAAGAAGTAGCTACTTGAGTTATTTTTCATCTCCATTCTACAAATCTTTCATACCTCCTCCATTCACAGGCACATCCATATTCCTGGCCCTCATCACCTCTTGCCTAGATATTTCAATAGCCTTCTTCTAATTGTTCTCCCTGACTCTTCACACTCCAATCCATCCTGACACCTCTTTCCAAGTAATTTCCCTAAATGATTGGTCTTACGGTATTACTTACTTCTTGTTCCAGTGGTTCCCTCCCTATTACCTGATTCTTGGATAAAGATAAACTTCATCTGGCATCTAAAGCTTTTGACAACTTGGACCAATTCTACCTTTCCAAGCATGCGACGTTATATTGCCTTCCATAAACCATTAGGTCATTTCAATACTGTCTGACCCCATTTGAGTCGTGTTTGTTGTTGTTCAATCATTTCAGTTGTAAACTCATTGGGGGTTTTCTTGAAAAATACTGAAGTTATTTGCCATTTCCTTCTCTAGATCCTTTTACAGATGAGGAAACTGAGGCAAATAAGGTTAAGTGACTTGCCCAGGGTCACACAGGTACTAGGTGTCTGAGGGCAGATTTGAACTCATGAAGATGAGTCTTCCTGGTTCTAAGCTCAGTGCTGTATCCACTGTGCCACCAGGCTGCCACAAATCCTACATCCTAGTGATTCTGGCCTAGCTGCTGGTCCTCATATATGCTTCTCAATGCTTTGTCTTAGCATCTTATACCAGCTACTCCTATACTTGGAATATTCTCTCGCTCCTCTTACCTCTAACTCTTAGAATCTCACTTCTCTCAAGACATAGATCATGCCAACTTCTACATGAGACCTTTCCTCATTCTTCCCAGCTACTGGTTCCTTCCCTCCTGCCAAGTTTCTATATATCAGCTTTTTAAGTGTTCTGTATACATGCATATATGGTCATTTTTTTCTCATATAGTTTATATGAATTTTTTTCTTTTGCCTTTGTCTACCTAGAACTTTGCACAGTGCCTGGCAAATCGTAGTTACTTAATAAATGTTTGTTGGATGACTGACTTCAAATCCTGTATTTATCTTTGAAGGTGTCTCAGAAACCATTTAGTCCAAGACTTTAATTTTATAGTTGAAGAAATCAGGGCTCAGAGAGGTTAAGTTAATTACCTAAAGACACACAACTAATATTTGAAAGTCACACAGATAGAATTTGAACCCATAGGAAAAGTTAGTAAGACTTTTGACCAGTGCTGCAAAATACATAAAGTTGGCCATATGGATGCCACAATGCCCTGGGATGTTATCAGCACAACCTTGCCTTTTATTCCCAACCTCTTAATTGGGTAGAAGTAAGGTGTTACAGAGTCTCCCAATGAACAAGCCCAAGTGACTCATTCTGCCCTGATTTCATTTGTCCTTCTCATAAACACTACCTACTTCTCCTCTTCTCCTCCAGTTTTCTACCTCCCATAGAGCTCCATTTGAAACCAACTGGATTCCCGCAGAGGGCAGAGAAAAAAAGAGAACTTGGGTGGCCAGACATTTGGTGACACGGGAGGGTGTCCTGTTTCTCTCAGCCCTCCTTCTCACAAACCCCAAGAAGTCACAGCCAGATTTAGAGTTCCTTGGGAGAAGATAAGAAGTACTTCTTTCCCCAGTTTGTTTATTTCATAAGTGGACAACAATTTTTTTTGTTTGAAAAGTTTAAAAATATGTTTGTTATTCTAATGAACATCAAATAGCCAGTAGGAAAAAGAAATAAACATACTGAGCTATAAAACATTTGCATATACAAACAACCCTACAAATATTGGACAAGAATCTCTATGTCAGTTTCGAGCCCCACCTTTGAATACACTTTGATTTACATTCCCAAAAAATAGCTTGCTCACCAGGGGTGTCAATAGCATACAGATCAAAGTCTAATGAGTAATATAAACACTTAACAGATCCTCAGAAAAAAATAAATGGGAAGAAGATCCACAACCTGGCTCTGAACAATAAAATCAGCTGCTAAAATAGCAGAGAAAGTATTACTTGATGCAAGAATCAAGTATAAAGCCATTTAAAATAACAGGAGAGGAGGATGGAAAAAATGATAACAAACATGAAACCCAGCTCTGAACTTTGTTTCCAGATCCCTTTAAGACAGCAGTCTCGAAAGTTGGCATCAGGGATCTCTGGGGACAGGGCATGGTATGACCGAAGAGTCTGTTGGAGTAATGGAGAAGGATGCTAGACATGAAGTCAGGACAATGCAGTTTCAAACCCCAATTCAGAGACACTTGCTACTTTTGTGTCCTTGGGCAAATTATTCTCTATGCTTCATTTTCCTACATTAAATGAGTTAGACCACACACCAAAAATCCCTTCTAGCTCTAAATCAAGTGAGAATTGAAATAAAATCGAACAAAATGAGCCCTGACTTGGCCCCTAAGTGGCATATGATCAACCAGTTGGAGGGTGGGTGGATAGGTGACATCCTGCTCTCTTCAGAGTAGACAACCAAGTCCCATCTACCCTTCACCCCTTACAGTTCAACACTCCACCTACTTGCAAGCTCCTAACTTTCCTTCTGAAAAGGCTGTCAACCTTTCTGGGCTGATTTAACACAATCCCAACACTGGCATTCACAGCAGAAGCCATACTAGCACCACTAGAAAAATACTCTTCCCTCCCTTACCCAGCATATCCACTATGAAAAAAAAAAAGCAATAGAGGTGAATGAGGGGGTGGCTAGGTGGCGCAGTGGATAAGGCACTGGCCCTGGATTCAGGAGGACCTGAGTTCAAATCTGGCCTCAGACACTTGACACTTACTAGCTGTGTGACCCTGGGCAAGTCACTTAACCCCCATTGCCCCGCAAAAAAACAAAAAAACAAAAACAAAAAAACAAAAACAAAAAAAATAGAGGTGAATGACTAAATGCTTTTGGAGACCACTGTTTTCAGGCATTTGATCTCACAAATATGCATCTCTGCCGGTTCTGTGGATTCGAAAAATACTTCTCCCCAAATTGCATGGTCTTGTCAGATAACCCCATCAGGAGTCTAAAATAAAAGGGAAAGTCCTTTTCTTTCTTTAGCAATTGTAACATTGGACTCAATGGGCACAAGTGGGGGCACGAAGAAGTATTTCTGAATGGCTACAGAGCATCTCAGTGGGAAGTGACAGGGCTCAAATTCACTTAAGCTGAAATTGAGAGATTCAAAACCAGACTGTTCAGAGAAACATTCAGAGAAAATAAGGCCCTCTTTCCCCAGACTTCATAGGAAGAGAGGAGGTAAACGTTTCAACTGGAAAGAATGGGGCATAGCAAGAAATCTACTGAAAAAAATCTAGTTCCATCAATTTTGGTTATCAGTGAAATAGAAGAGTATAGGCCAAAAGAGAGACACTCCCCCAAGACATCTGTTACATCTTTGGAAGTTACCGACTGATGTTTTGCAATAGGATTATATTTGGGGTTGTTTTCATTTTCTTTAAGCTAATATTAGAATTCACTTACATTTCTCTGACTACATACCAGCCCCAGGCTCCAACTGAATGTCTGTAGGAGGCCCTTCCTAAGTCCTGGGGACCAAACACTCATGAAACTGGACTGAAAAAAAAATGGCTACTTTTCTCACTCTAAATGTTTTTCTGATGCACAATAAATGTGTCTGGAGAAATCATATAGAAAATATTTTACTTTTCTGTAAATTAAATTTACTTCCCACGGTATTTTCAGAGGTGCCTAACCCCTTCTTGGGGAGGCGGTGGGAGACCAGGAGACCTGGGTCTGAATTCTGGCTCTTCTACTTAATAGCTTTAGAACTTTAGGCTAGTCACATCCTCCCTTGGAGCCACAATTTTATTCAATACATATCTCTATTAAGCACATATTATGTATTTATGCAAGGTACTGTGTAATTTAAGATTCTAAATGTGGATTCTAATCTGTTCCCCCAGTTTTGGGGGAAACTGACTAAATCACTGATAAAACGAGTTTAGGTTTTTAAGGGTTTATTGAAAAATAGAAAGAAAAAGATTGAGAACAGAATTCCAACAGCCTGGCATTCCTATCTTTCCTCAAATTTCCTGTGAAGTCCTCTGCCGCCACCACCACCACCATCAAGTCAGGAACCCAAAAGAGCGAGAGCTCTCCGTGCAGGTTCTCTTTCTTCCTTCCTGTCTCCTCCCAGAAAATAGGAGGCTCCTCAAGTTGATTGGCTGGTAGCCTTGATAGACAGCACCCATGAGCAAACGTCACTTCCTGACGCCAAGGAAAAGCCACATGGCCTTGCCCTCTGAGGCATTTTCCTCATGGCGGAGCTTTCCCACAGCAAGTCTCCAGTAGGTGGCGTCATTCCAATCATGACAGTACTGTACTAAGCCTTAGAGATAAAGAGACAAAACTGAAATAACGCTTTACACAGTGAAGGCTCCGAAGGCCTCTTCAGTCCCTACCCTCAAAGTGCTTACATTTTATTGGTGAGAATAGACTGTGGATAAACATATACACGTGTGTGTGTGTGTGTGTGTGTGTGTGTGTGTGTGTACACTGTCATTCTCTCTCCATATATTCATATGCATCTGATATATATTTGTATCCACATATGTATGTGTATTTATGCATGTGTATATACACCTATAAACACACATAGTTGTATATCCACAAATACACATAGTTGTAGGTATTATACAAATTATTTGTGGTATATTATTGTATATTATGTTATTTGTTGCAGATTATATTACTGTATATTACATTGTGGCATATTATAGTATTGTATATTACATTATGGTATTATGTTTTATATTGTATCACATATTATTTGTTGCGCATTATATTATACTATTGTATATTACATTATGGTATTATGTTTTATATTGTATCACATATTATTTGTTGCACATTCTATCATTCAAACATATGATACGTATGGCTATAAATATCCACATCACCCTCCCAGGCCCACAGACTCAGAACCTAGGAATCATCCTGGATTCTTCATTATCTCTCACCCTCTATATCCAAGCTGTTGCCAAGGAATGTGGATTTCACCTCTGCAGCATCTCTTAGATATGCCCCCTTCTCTCTCTGCTGATCCCGCCACCACTGTGGTGCTGTCCTTCATTATCTCATGCAACAGGTCTGGTCACGTCACCCCACTACTCAACTACCAGGAGCAAATACAAAATGTTATGCCTAGCATTCAAGGCCCTCTATACCTTAGCCCCCTCTTCCCTTTCCAGTATGTTTATACAATATACCCCAACATGTACTCTTTGATTAGTGACACTGGCCTCCTGGTTGTTCAACAAATAAGAACCCCACCTCCTCATCTCTCAGCTCCACGCTTTTTCCCTGTCTCTCCCCCATACTTGAAACCCTCTCTCTCCTCCACTCCAACTACTGACCTTCCTGGCTTCCTTTAAGTCCCAACTGAAATCCCACTTTCAACAGGGAGCCTTTCCCGACCTCTCTTAATTCCATTGCTTTCCCTCTGTGAAACATTTTCTATTTATCCTGCTTATAGCTTGTTTTGTATATGTTTGCATATTGTCTCTCCCATTAGAATGTAAGCTCCTTGAGGGCAGGGGCTGTATTTTGCTTCTTTTTGTATCTTTACTCCTTAGCACAGTGCCACACATTTAGTAGGCACTTAATACATGTTTATTGAATTAAACTGAAGTGTGTGTGTGTGTGTGTGTGTGTGTGTGTGTGTGTGTGGTTATAAGATAGTAAGTGGCAGAGTAATGATAAAAAAGCTCTTAAGAAAATGTTCCTCATTTGTAAAATGGGAATAATATCTTCACTAGCTATCTCACAGGATGGTGATGAGGAAAGCATTTTATAAACCTTAAAGCATTAAAGAAATGTGAGTTATTATTTGCAGTGACTACTGTAATACAAAGTCCGCTGCTTCTAAGCCTCCTTGTGAAGTAGCTATTTCCACATTGCCAGGGACTGTGATTCGGGGTCTACTTTGGGACTTAATCCACTGACACATGCTGTAATCCCTCTGAAACTACATAGATAGTTTTAGAGAGTTACAATAGGTGAAAAATTCATAACCTGCTGCCCAACTGGGCCATTAGTCTCTTTAAATTTAGCTTGGTTCTCCTGCAAACCTGTGAGCCATCTCCTGAACATGGTCAAAGCCTTGCTGACATGCCCAGACCTGCCAGTGTTGATATAGGGTGACCTCCACCAGAGACTGAGTTATCAATTTAAGACTTTATTGGAATGAATTATCCATTAACAAATGCATATACTAAGTTCTTTCCTGTTTACCCTTTGATAAAATACAACAGAAAGTGAAAAATCTTTTATTATAGAATTACCCACCAAAGTTGATATTCTTGGTAAGTGTGCACTTTCATTTTTTTAATGCCAGGTTTTCTTTATTTAAGTGAAAAACTACATGGTTCTATATGCTTTCATGGGATATTTTAGGTCAATACATCTAAATGCCATAATTTCTCCTATCTGTGAGTTCTTTCCTTGAGTATGGATCCTAATTTATTTATCTCATATAATCTCAGTGAGATTCTTAAGGATTAGAGAAATTGGATAATTTACCAGAATCATACAGCTAAGAAGCAGTATAGGTAGAATTGGGACCCAGGCCTCCTTAACTCCAGGTCCAGTTCTCTCCCAATTATTCCAGGATGCCTTTTGCGGGGTTAGAGCAAAGCAAAATTACTTGGGCCTTAAGTCATCTTCAGATAGAGTATGAACCAGCTTTCTATAGGTAATTTTAAAAATGAAATTGTAGCATATGGAAATTAAAGATATCTAATTTAGATTTATAATTCACTCCAATGATTAAGGTTATTGGGCTTCAGATACTCTAAAAGAGAAACGATATGTACATAACTTTTTCAACCCATGTATATTCATCAGGAGATTCACTACTACAATTTATGTAGTTTAGTGTGGAATGTCATCAAATTATTTAAGAGACTGTTAAACCAAATAATTGTTTATTTATCACCCAGAGATATATATCCTGAACATTATTAATAAAATGTTGGTGTGTCATTATTAGTCTTCGGAAATTAAATGCAAATATGGCAAGATTGGAAATTTATGGGCAAGAGGGGCAGGGGGAGAAGTTCAGTTTGTCTAAAAATCATCCTCCAGAATTGAAAAGGTCCTCAGGTGCCAACCAATGTGACATTTCTCTAACATCGTATGGAGACACTGAATTATGTTCTCTGATACACATCAGGAACCAGGAGGCAAAAAGTATTGCAGGAGAATGGGGGAAATATAGGTAGATTCGTAATTGGTAGACATAATGGCTAATATGCAGAAGTTTAAGAGGAATTGGGAGAAACAAAAAGCAAGAATCTTGAGGATTTGGCTAGTCAGGCAATTGGCCAGATTAATATACACAGCTATCAAAAAGGGAGAGGAAGGAGATCTCAAGAATAACAAATTATTAAACTGACTTCACTTAGATACCTTTTTATTTGTTAATAAATATCAGCTGCCATTAAGAGCCATACTGTGGGGCAGCTAGGTGGCACAGTGGATAGAGCACTGGCCCTGGAGTCAGGAGTACCTGAGTTCAAATCTGGCCTCAGACACTTAACACTTACTAGCTGTGTGACCCTGGGCAAGTCACTTAACCCCAATTGCCTCACTAAAAAAAAAAAAAAAAAAAAAAAAAAAAAAAAGAGCCATACTGTAACACATGACTAGATGACTGACATTTTAGACCAATCAATCAACACATAGCGATAAGTGCTCACTATTAGCCAGACATTGTACTAAGTGTAAAAAATAAAAACATTCCCTACCTTAAGAAACTAATGTTCTGATGGAAGAGACTATAAGGGGTATGTATGTGTGTATGTGTATATCTAGATCTAGATCTAGATATATAAGATATATACAGACTGGAAGGAAGGGAGTCAGATCAATGAGCATTTATTAAGCACTTACTATTTACCAGATACTTAACTAAGCACTAGGGATCCAGTTAAAGGCAAAAAATAGTCCCTGCTCTCAAGAAGCAGATAGAAAGATAGATGATGAAGATGATAGATAGATAGATAGATAGATAGATAGATAGATAGATAGATAGATAGATAGACAGACAGACAGACAGACAGACAGACAGATGTTTGTGATAAATTGGAGATAATCAACAGAAGTAAGGCAATAGTATTAAAGGAGGGTGTGATTAGGAAAAGTCTTTTGTAGAAGATGGGACTTTACCAAAGGTCTGAACAAAAAGTCAGTCAAGTCAGGAGGCAGAGATGAGGAGGAAGAGAATTCCAAACATGGAAGCCAGTCAATGAAAATACAAAGAGTCAGCCAATCCCTAATCGTTAAATTGTCAAAGGATATCAACAGGGAGTTTTCCGAGGAAGCAATCCAAGTTATCAATAGAAATACAAGAAAATGCTCTAATTAATACTTAGAGAAATACAAATTAGAACAGCACTGAGGTTCTTCCTCATATCCTTCAGATTGGCAAAGTTGACAAAAAAGAAAATTGACAAATACTGGTGGAGCTGTGGAAAAATGGGTAGAGCTATTATATTATGCATATTCTTTGACCCACTGATACTACTACTAGATTTATACTACAAAGAGATCAATGGAAGAGGGGAAAAAATCCATGTGTATAAAGGCTCTGTGATGGCAAAGAATTGGAAAATGAGGGAATGACTATCAGTTTAAGAATGACTGCACAAGTTATGGTAGATGAATGTGAAAAAATACTATTATGCTATAAGAAGTGAAGGGTGGTTCTAAGAAAAAATGGGAAGATTTATATGAATTGATGCAGAGTAAAGTGACCAAAACCTGGAAAACAATTTATGCAATAAAACAATATTGTTAAGGAAATTAACTTTGAAAGAATTAGGATTTCTGATCATCATAATGACCAAAGGACTCATGATGAAACAGGCTAAGGGGGCAACTAGGTGGCACAGTAGATAAAGCACTGGCCCTGGATTCAGGAGGACCTGAGTTCAAATCCAGTCTCAGACACTTGACACTTACTAGCTGTGTGACTCCGGGCAAGTCACTTAACCCTCATTGCTCCACAAAAAAAGGGAACAGGCTATCCACCTCCTAATAAAGAGGTGATGCCTGAGTCCAGATTGAGATATTATGCCTCATATATTTATTTCTTTGTTCATTTATTTCTTTTTAGGTAAGGCCAATGTGGACTTCTGGTTGACTATACATGTATGTAAACAGGAATTGTTTTTCTTGCTTTCTCAACTGGGTGAGTGGGAGAGAGGGAAGGCAGATATAGAACTGAAAAGAAATTTTTTTAAAAAAGATAATTTAAGAGGCAGCTAGGTGGTGCATTGGATAGAGCACCGGCCCTGGATTCAGGAGGACCTGAGTTCAAATCCGGGCTCAGACACTTTACACACTTACTAGCTGTGTGACCCTGGGCAAGTCACTTAATCCCAATTGGCTTACCAAAAAACAAAAACAAAAACAAAAAAAAGACAATTTATCTAGTTGAAGGATAGAGAGTCTTGTGTGAAGAATAACAAGGAAGCTAGTATCACTGGATTGCAAGGTATTTGCAATGGGGAATAATGTATAAGGAGATGGGAATGGTAGAAAGGGGCCAAGTAATGAAGATCTTTAAAAGCCAGAAGATTTTATATTTGACCATGGAGATAATAGGGAGTTTATTGAAACGGAGATGAGAAGGATGATGATAGCATCTGGGGTATTCTAAAATGCTTCCTAGAAGAGGTCACTCATAAAGTGAGTCTTAAAGAAAGTTGAGTATTCTTAGAGTTAAGGAAGATTGTTCCAGGCATGAGGGGCAGCAAGGTCAAAGGCACAAAGAGATAGGAGATGGGTTGTTATTTGTGAGAAAAGGAGGCCAGCTTGGCTGGAACATAAGAATGTGTGGAAAGGGCAGCTAGGTAGTGCAGTAGATAGAACACCAGCCCTGGAGTCAGGAGTACCTAAGTTCAAATCCAGCCTCAGACACTTAACACTTACTAGCTGTGTGACCCTGGGCAAGTCACTTAACCCCAATTGACTCACTTTAAAAAAAAAGTGTGTGGAAGGGAAGAGAATGTAAGAAGACTGGATAGGTAGGATAGGACCAGGTTTTGAAGAATGTTAAAAGTCAAACAGATCAATTTATATTTGATCCTGAAGGAAATATAGAGACACTAGAGTTTACCTCAGTAATGAGGGGGGTATGAGGTATCATGGTCAGACCTACACATTGGGCAACAGTGTAAAGGATGGATTGTTGTAGAGAGAGACTTGAGGCAGAAAATCTAATTAGGAGATGATTGCAGTATTCCAAGGAGAATTCCTGGTGAGGAACTTCCCCTACCAAAGACTCTAAGAGGGTAAATGGATGGCCCAGGGTTACACAGCAAGTATGTGCCAGGAGAGAGGGTTTGAATACAAGTCTTCCTACCTTTAAGACAAGTTTTCTATTCACTATATCATATAGCATCTATATAACTTTCATAAAGCTACCTTAATGCTGTGAGAAAATAATGGGTTTTGGAACACCCAAAGACCCCAGCTGAGGGGTTGATTGGATTAAGATTGATTAGATTGGGGCAGCTAGGTGACACAGTGGATAGAGCACCGGCCCTGGATTCAGAAGGACCTGAGTTAAAATCTGGCCTCAGACACTTGACACTTACTAGCTTTGTGACCCTGGGCAAGTCACTTAACCCCCATTGCCCTGAAAAAAAAAAAAAAAAGATTGATTGGATTGACTTTCCTGATTGACTCACTTGAAGTTGACTTGATTGAAACCACACCTACCTGAGATGCTGGCTCTCAGGGGGTGGGTTCTCTGACTTCAGGACATTCTGCTCATGGACCACCCTCAAGTCTAGTGAACCAATGGATTTGGGTGATGCTAGCCAATTAGCTTATAGCAGTGTGTAAGGGTCACCTCTCCTCCTGATGCAGAGAGAGCTTCCACTCTGAGGTTTTCTCTCAAACAGGCTTGCAGTGGAGGACTTGGAGAAAGAAGCAGGCCAGGCTGGAGCTCTAGACTAGATAGGCCTTTCTGACCCAGGTGTTCTCTTTTTACTAATACTTGGTATGCTTTAATAAACACTCAATGCCCCCAAACTGGTGCTAAAGCTTCTAATTTATAAATAACATATATATTAGAAACCCAAGCTAAATTTCCCAAACTTGGGATAGAAATAAGGCGACCACATTTGGTTTTACTCATCACAATGGTCTCAAATCCCCTTATCAGTATTTTTGGTAAAGTTTAACAAGGATTATTATTGCAAGGAATAAAATTCTCCACCAAAGCCCATCTCTAGCATATTATCATGATATGGAGTTGATTTCAGGTTCCCAAAAACTTTGCCAATGAAATACAACTTCTGGAAGACTCTACCAAGCTTGAAAGAGTTTAATATAAATGGTGTCTCAACAAGCATTTATTAAGTACCTACTATGTGCCAAACACTGTGCTATGGGCTGAATCAATTAATAGTGTTATTGACTGTGTTTGTCATCTGATGACTAGTTAAATTCAGAAATTCATTTCCAAAGGTTTGGCCACACAAAATTAATTTCTGTGTCAAAGCAACCCATTAAATGCTCTATTGTGACAAATAAGGGTTGCAATCTGTATTAGTAGAGGGTCTATATGAAACTACTGTAGATCAGTCAACTCACTAATGTGGGCAATCCCTCCATTGATGCAAATCCCAAGCCACACATGCCTGGCCATCTCGTACACTTTAGTACTGAAGAAACTGACATAAGATTAAAACATCAATAAAATAGTTGTTAATCTGGTCCATGGTAGAGTAAAGGAAGAAAACATTCATTTATTCAATACCTACTATGTGCCAGGCACCATGCTAAGAAATATTACAAATATTATCTAATTTTATCCTCATAACTACTCTGGGAAGTAGTTACTATTATTATGCCCATTTTACACTTGAGAAAACTGAGGCAAACAGAGGCTCTGTGATTTGCCCAGGATTTGACAGCTACTAAATATCTGATGCCAAATTTGAACTCAGGTTCTTCTTGACTCAGGATCCAGAATTCTTCCACTGTGCCTTATAAAGTTACTCTAGTATCTTGGCCAAGAAAAGTCCAAACAAGGTAATGAAGAGTTTGACATGATTGAAAGAATTAGACAACTATCTATCTATCTCTCCAGCGATATATCATGTGTGTATGCACACATATATGGATATATTTATAGTATATATACATATACTTGCATTTTGTGTATACACATTTTTTTGTGTGTACACACACATGTGTATATCTGAGGCAGTGAGTTCTAATGATTAGCCATTGAATGAGTAACCAAATTAACTTGACACTTCACACTGAACTCATCCAAATAAACTTCTCTACTCCATCTGACAGATGTATATTTCTTTGATGTCTTGTGTAAAGGAAGTCACTTCTAGCATGAGTGACCCTTAGCAGCAGGTAGGAACATGGTGAGTTATAACTTTAAAGAGAAATGTCACCAAAGGGGATAATGGCTACCCTTGTCTTTGGTCTCCTGTCAAAGAATTTACCCAACATGACCTTAAATCATATCTTAAATCGGGTGTCAAAACTTGAAAGTCTTTCCACTTTTTACATTTAAGAATAATTATTATCACCTTGAATGCCTTCATGTCGATTATTTGTAGTGAATTGTGAACTATCATTTGACCAGCAGTATTATTTTTAGCAGTTATTATTTTTCCCCCCACACTGTGTTAGTCACTGTGAGAAATAGGAAAGCTGTGGACATGCCCAAGGAAAGCAGAGTAGTGAGCCAGGAAGGCCCTCTTCCCTCTTCTATCACACTGACAAGGTGTAAATTACCTAAGCAAAGTGTCCTGATGCCTCATTGGCCCACTTAGAAGGCCTTGGTTCTAACACTGACTCAGATTCAAAATTGAACCTCACATATGGGGTCCAACCTTAGCAGTCCCAGGAAAGGAGGGACTGAAGCCAGATGGAGACATAGACCAATGAAGAGGCACAGATCAAAAGAGGTGTGAAAATACAGGAGAGATGGAGTTCTCATCAGATAGAAAGGTCAAGAGGACTGGCACAACAGAGAATCATGAAATGCACCAGTCTCATTACTAATACTTGAACTCCGGAAACTCTGAGTTGAAATCAGACTTCTGACACTTTCTATCTGTGTGACACTGGGTAAGCACTTAACTTCTGTTTGCCACAGTTTTCTCATTTATAAAAATTGGAATAATAAAAACATATCCCCCCATAGTTATTGTGAGGATCAAATGAGATAATAATGGAAAGTACTTTGCCCAGTGCCTGGCACATAGCAAGGACTATATAAATGTTGTTGTTATCATTATGATTTCACAGATCACAACAGATGGCTGGACCCACTAAAGTGGGTAGGTTGCTTGACTCTCTAGAATCCCTGAGTTAGCTCTGTGGGGAGTGTGCATCCCAGGTATCCCCTAGAGAAGGCCAGCCAATCAGAGGAGAGTGAGTTTTCTTGACTTTTACATGAAGTACAGGTACTTTGAATTTTCTGTTGGGTGTTATCAACATTTACAACTAAGTTATGCCCATGAAATCACTAATTTTACCCAGTCTCAGTTAGTTTCCTTATTTTTAAAATGAAAATAACACCTATTCCACAGGATTATTGTAAGGATCAAATGAGATAAGCTGTGAAAGGCTTTATTGTTGTTATCCTTATTATCATTATCATTATGTCCCATATGTGATATGTTGTTCACCTTGATGCTTGCATGGGAGCAAAGGGTCCTTCGGACAAAATCAATCAAAATTGGATGCTCTCAAAAGAAATCCCAGATGAGGATAAAGTGATCAAAAAAGATGTTTGAGAGGTTCTGAAAATTGAGCCTAACCATGGGTTTTGAAGACGTGAAGAGCATACAATCCAATTGAAGACTGAAGACATGAAAAATTAGAGAGAAAATCAGTGCTAAGCTGTGAGGAACTGACTTTCAGAGCAATAGAAATTTTAAAAAGAGACCATTAGTGTGAGTTGAGAAACTCAGATAAGACTTCATAGTGAAGGTGTGGCAAGAGCTGAGCTTTGAAGCATGGGAAAGAGGTAGAAAGACAAATTTGTTGGAATTCTAGGTTGGAAGAATGACATTAGCAAAAACCTGGAAATGGACAAAGGAATGATGTGAGTACTGTGTGCATGTGTATAAGTATGTATGTGTGCGTACGATAGAGACAGAGATAGAGACAGATAGGGATAGTTGTACAAGAGTTAGAAGGGAATATTCAGATGAGAAATGTTTTGTTTTTTTTAAGAACCAAAATTTTTAGTAATAAGTTATATGGAGGAAACATAATATATGGAAGATTGAAAAATGCCTTGAGGGCTTCCAGCTGGGGAAAATGATAAATGTTTTGTGATACAGTGAAGAGGGGATTGTTAATATGACTTGACCAGTGAAATAGATGAGAGCCTCCTTTTCCTGACAAACTGACTTCCCATATTTAACCCCAGACATTAAAGAAGGGGGTGGGGGCCATTCCTAAAGGAGTCCCCCTTGCTTTTGGAGAGTTTTCATGATTAGAAAGTGCTTCCTTAGGTTTCTTAAACATAAGTCTGCCATGTTACAACTTGAACTCATTGGCCTCCCCTTCTCTTAGAAGACACACGCATGAGCATGTGCACTCATCCTTTGTGGAGAACCAAAGATATGGAGGGGAAAAAAAGGGAAAGGAAAGGAAGAGTCAGGAGATAGAAAAAGAAGGGAAAGAAGGCAAATAGAGAGAGAAGTAGGATGCTCAGGCAAAGGAGTGGGGGAGTTTGATATCTGGAAACCAAACCTCCCTTCTCACCTAGACTTGCTCCTCTGTCCTTAAGCACTACACCCACTTTAAGGTGTTTTAAGTAGGCATTAAAGCAATTTTGGTGAAGGGCTAAATGAGGGGGGGGCAGGGTATTGTCTATTCCATTACTAATTTTCATTATCCTTTCTATTGCCTTTCACATTCAAATCTCTTCACTCCAAAGTACAAAATACAGCTGGCGATTTCCTTTGAGAAAGCTCATTGTTTTGTTACTTTAATGATTCAAAAGGAGGATGTATAATGAGTTGTGCATAACACACAATTATAGCATATTTACTGTGTTTAGCATTGAACTGTGCAGAACCAGCTGCAAGCATCCAAGGAACACTGCTGTTGTCTCCCTGAAGATCCTAGCTCTCCACCTGTGCAGATTCTAAATTCATGAACCCTGAAAATAAACTCTTCAGAATGGAAATGCTAATAGAACTTTAAACAAGGTGACACACCAGAGGTCTGGTGTCAGTGATGTCAGAAGAGTCAGAATCAGAGCCAAGAGGAGAATAAAGATTGACTGTCCTGGGTTCTTCCAAAAAAATGATGGTCCTGGGAGGAATTCACCAATAGGAGAAAGGGAAAGCAATGAGAATGGGATGTTCCACAGTGAAAAGGCTTCAGTGGGGTAGAAGGATGTTGCAGGATGAGAAGGTACTATCAACAAATGGAAGTTCAAGGGTAATATTGCAGTTGTGGCATGTTATTGTGAAAATACAGAAAGTTAGAAGCAGAGACAAGGGGTTAGTTTAAGTTTAGTTGGAGCCACTCATTTTAAAGATGAGGAAACTGACTCAAAGATACTTGTTCAACAGGAAAAGGTATCGGTTTGGAAAATGTTGAAAAAATTATTTTTAATTACCTTAAGAGGCAAGGAAATGAGGAAAATGAGTGGTGGGAAGGGTCAGATAATAATATGTCTTTTATAGATTAATGTTATGATCTCATGCCAAGTTGAGCAGCTAGGTGGCACAGTGGATAGAGCTCCAGACCTGGAGTCAGGAAACATCTAATTTCAAATAGGGCCCAAGATCCTGGGCAAGTCATTTAACCCTTTTTGTCTCAGTTTCCTCATCTTTAAAATAAGCTGGAGAAAAAGATAGCAAACCACTCCAGTAACTTTGCCAAGAAAATTCCAAATGGGGTCACAAAGAGACAGGACTGAAAAAGGTCTGAAAAAGGTCTGAAGGTATTAGGGCAACAGAATCTAAAAAGAGGAGCAGAAGTTAAGAAGCAACAAAAAATTGGATTCCTACATAAGATCTCATAGATCGTTGCTACAAACAGTAAGGCTGAGTAAGTGAACAAGTAATTTTAGATCAGGAATAACAGAGGGAACACCACTGACAGAAGGAACAAATAGCTTCTACCAATAAAGGTTTGCTTAGAATTCCCCATCAGAGTAAACAGACAGTTTGCCAGGAAAATTAGCCTACAAGAGTTAGCAACAAAAATGATAGAGAGCTAGCATTCCCAGGTCTAAGTTAGGAGCAGCTAGGTGGTACAGTGCATGGAGTGCCAGACGTAGAGTCAGGAAGAAGTGAGCTCAAATCCAGTCACAGATACTTAATAACAAGTCACTTAATCACTGTTTGCCTCAGTTTACTTATCTGTAAAATGGTGATAACAATAATGCTTACCTCCGAGGGTTGTTGTAAGAATGAAATGAGACATTTGCAAACATTGTGCTTAGCACAGCCCCAGGCATATAGTAAGTGCTATATAAAGCTATGATATTTGTTGTTGTTTGTTGTTGTTGGTGGTAGTTGGTTGGTTGTGGATGGTGGTGGTGGTGTCAGTTGTTGTTTGTTGTTGTTAGAATAAGTACAAATGATAATAGTAATTTTTCAGTGACCCACAGAGAATGAATGTACTTTGTTTCTCTCTGTTCCATATAATGACTGCATTCTAGATACATGATTACTCTATACACAGGGTAGGTTTGTAGGATCATAATTTAACATAGAAACATAGATTTAGAGCTCGGATATTATCTCATCCAGTCTCCTCATTTTTCAGCAAACTCGAGGTCAGAAGAACTAAGAGTAACTGCCCATAGCTCCCATAGCTATGGCAGGATTTTAAGCAGAGACTTCCTGGTTCCAAGGCCAACTCTATCCATTATGCCATAGTGTATCTTCAACTCCATTTCAACCTGAAAAGAACCTCAGAGGTCACCTACTCCAAACACCCTATGGCCATAGTAATTACATAAGTACCCCAATGCCCCATGGGTAGTTACTGGCAGAAACAGTATTCAGACATAGGTCCTCAGACAAGAAATTCATTTTTTTTTCAATTTCATCATGGTTATTTCCCCTGTGGGAAGTTAGAACAGGGCCAGAGGATTATAAGATTATAATTTTATAACTAGAACAACCCTTGCAAATCATCTGGTCCAACATCTTAATTTTACAGAATAGGAAACTGAAGCCTAGAGAAAGGAAATACCTTTTCCAGGGTCACACAGGGAGTAAGTGGCAGATGATATTTAAATCTAGGTTTTAAATTTAAATCCATTTAAATCTGAGTCTAAATTCTTTACTCTTTCTACTGTTCCATACTACATACTCCTTCAGATTTGTAGATTATCAAAACAAATGAAATATTTCTTGAAATTAGGCCAGAAATACTTTAAAATGGAAATGGGGGAGGAAAAAGGGGGAGAGTGGAGGAGGGAGGAACAACTAAAGAATCTCACAAAACAAAAGGCACTCGAAATCTGTAACAGAAAGCTGGGCAGTAGAAGAATGTGATAAACAAAAAGAAGAAAGAGCAATGAATGTTTGGTGGGCTGAAAGAAGTATGATGTTGTTCACATATTGGGACAGAACTGTAGGATGTGACTCACAAGATCTAGGAAATGAAGGTGAGAAGACAATGGAAAGAGGAGATGAATAGTGGTATTCTGTGATTCCTAACTAAGCTAGGCAATGAGAGGAATGATTATTAATAACTCATGATTTGGGGAGACTGAGTCCCCCCTTTTCTATTTCCAAGACCTCAGTCTCTGAAGGTCAAGCTAAACCTCTCCTCTCTCCAAAGTAACCCAGCCATACAAAGGATCTCCAATCTCAGGTAAATTCCATTCAATCAAGCTTGGGTGGAGACTGATCCTTTTGTCTAGATAGCCCAAGGCTGTGTGTATTCTGCCTGTATAGTTTCTCTGTCCAAGGGTGAAAGTGAGAACATATAAGCTCGGACTGAGCCCACCACCACGATTGTCTTTGGTCTAAGAAAGACAATCAAATGACTATCCTTTTATTAATAATGTGCTGGCCTTATTAATAAAATTATTAAATTACCCAGAAACTATTCCTCTCAAACCTTTTTAATCACCAAAGCAACAACTATTTATTAAATACTTGTTCCAAGCAATAGGCATACAACACAAACAAAAACAAAAGGCAGGTGATGTTATTATCATCATTTTAGATGAGGAAACTTAGGAAACACATAGGCTAAGTCACTCATTCAGGTTAAGTGATAGCAAGGAAGTATTAATGTGAAGTGTGGCAAAATAATGGAATTTGGCAGATGCCCAGGGGTTGGACTTGATTGACTTAGTAGTGTTTGAATTGGGTGTGAATGAGAAGCTACTAAGTACCCACTTAAAGGTGATTAGATTTTAGCCACACCTGGCCGACCTATTAGACCTAGCTTAATTTGGCTGACCCTGAGAAGGAGTCACTACTTGAAGGACCTCCCCTTTGGGGGAGGGAGAAAAAAGTAGAAAAAGGGACCCCAACAGGAAGTGGTTTACTCTCACTCTCACAGCCCCTCTCTGGCCTTGGAGGAGCATTCAGAGTGGACTAGAGACTGGCTGCTGACTCCCATAGAAATTATGGACCCCTGGTGGTGAGTTAAATCCAGCCCTTTGAATTAGCTGAGCTGGAAGTAAGTTTGAGTTTGAGACAGCCCTTGCTAGAGCCAGGGAGATAATCCATTTTCCTTTTTCCCTATTCCCTTGTCCTTGACTTTATTAATTTCACCTTTGCTGTGTATTTTGTTCCCATTAAATAAAACCTGATTTGTTTGTGGAAAAGAGGTTGTTAAGCTCTTATTGGCCTGAGAGAAATAACTAAAAAAGGCAGTTCAGAGGGGAGGAAACTTTGGAGGTCCCTCATTATTTTTTGAACCCCAATATTATGATGAGTCACCCAATTAACTCTCTCCATATTAAATTTGTCCCCAACAGAAGTTAAAATCAGATAATATTTGTAAAGCAATCTATGGTAGACATGGTTTCTTCTTTTTTTGCATACTATTACAAAGCAAAACAAGCCACCATAACACCAGGTGACTAATAAAGAAACATGCCTCTCACTTTTTGGTAGGAAATTGATAGACTATAGGAGCAGCATATGGCATAAACTCTTTGACATGATGAGGGGTTAGTGAGGTGGCATTGCAGTAGAGGGAGCACCAAGCCTGGAATCAGAAAGAATCCTTTTCTTGAGTTCACATCTGGCCTCAGACACTTCCTAGAGATATGACCCTGAGCAAGTCACTTAATCCTGGTTGTCTCAGTTTCCTCATTTGTAAAATAAGCTGGAGAAGAAAATGACAAACCACTCCACTATCTTTGCCAAGAAAACCCTGAATGGGATCATGAAGGATCAGCTGTATGATGAGCAGGATGAGGAGGATTGCTTCTCATTTTGCAGCTTCTTTAGTTTTGAAAATAGCAGAGAAGATGCCTCCTTTCTTTTGTCTCAACTGCTAACCACTGGTTAAACTCCACTGGTACCTGCTGACCTTGGAATGAATGTGTGAATGCTTACTTCCATCTGGCACAGGAAAGAGCTCTGGATTGGGAATTGGAGACCTGCATTTGACTTTCAGTTCTTCCACTTACTACTGGAGTGATCTGGGGCAAGTGACAATTTCCTTAGACTGTTTCCTCATTTGTAAAACAAAAGGGTTAAATGATCCTTTCTAGCTCAACATGTGTTTGTGTGTAGATGGATGGATTGATCAATGATATGCATGGATCAATGAATGGATCAATGATAGATAATGTCTCAAATTGATCAGAGATTGAAAAAGTTTTCATTCAGATAAGAGGAATTTCCTAGGTAAGTAAAAGATTAAAATTAGGGATAGAAAAAATAGTTTAATGATATAATATCTTGAGCTAAATGCAGTTGAATTTTTTGGGTAGGGGGATGGTTGTGGGGGAGTGCATGACCTGACTTAGAGTTGGAAAGATAATTAACTTTTAACAGATGGCCAAGAACAGTTTAGTGGACAATTGTAAGGGGAGATGAAGGATTGTGGAGGCAGCAGACTCTGTCTGGGGAAAAAATAAAAGCCTGATGTAAGAAATAGGGAAGTTGTTGAAAGAGGAAGTATGTTCACAAGACTGGGTTTATTTCCATTTTCTATGGCTTGGCTGGCAATGGCAACCTGCTGAAAGACTCCATTCGGAAGTTTATGCGGGAGGCCTTTGATGTGAGCTGTAGGATGCCTGCTCTCACCAATACTCTGTATTAATATTAGATTGTACTGCGATACTTGGCTAGTCCCTCCCTGCAGGGGTGCTACATTAAAGTTGCAATCCATTCTAATAGCCTTGCAGTAGAAATCCCACCAAGCCCTAGAAAGAGGACCCTTTGGTTCCCTTCAAGTAAATTTTATAAATGGGAATCAAACATATTATAAAGCAAGGGATGGCTCCACACTGAGTGAAATAAGGGCACTCCAGAGGGGAAGTGAGAGCAAGGTAATGAGCACAGGGGAGGAGAAAAGAGAATTAGGGCAGTGTTGAAGTTCAATAATAATATCTAGCATTTGTTTAGTACTTATCAATCAACAAGTACTTATTAAGGGCTTACCTCTGGTGGTACTAGGTTAGGGGTTGAGACACCAAAATTTGTTTTTGAGAAAAGTTAAATAGTCCCTGAAGGAACTTACATTATACATTTGTTGTTTAGGGTTTTGTTTTTCAGTTGTATAAGACTCTTCATGACCCTATGTGGGTTTTTCTTGACAAGATACTAAAGTGATTTGCCATTTCCTTCTCCAACTCATTTTACAGATGAGGAAACTGAGGCAAATAGGGTTAAGTGACTTGCCCAGAGTCACACAGCTAATAAATATCTGAGGCCAGATTTGAAATCAGGAAGATGTCTTCCTGACTCTAGGTCTGGCACTCTGCCCATAAAGCCAAATAGTTGCCCACATGTTGTACTGGGGATCATAGTTTATACACATATAAGTATATGCACAATGGATCCAGGATATTTTACAAGATGCTTTTTAAGGAGATGGTAGGAACAGAGATATGGAAAAGAGAGACTGAGCCGTGGAGGAAACTGGGGATTCTAAGAGACAGAGGTAAGGGAGAAAGCAACAAAAAGTAACGGAGAGAAGAAATGTAATGCCATGTTTGAGAAACAGCAGTAAGTGCCAATTGAACTAAACCACAGTGTGTACAGAAGTAACCCATAATAAGACTGTAAAATGTAGGCTGTGGCCAGTTTGTGAAAGGTTTTAAATGTCAGAGGAGTTTATATTTGCTCCTACGAGCAATAGGGTGCTTCTGGAATTTATTAAATAAGGCAATGACACGGTACTTAGGCAAAATGCCTTGGGGGCTAGGTGAAGGATGTACTGGAGTGAGAACAGACTTGAGGCATGGAGACCACTTATGAGGCTATTGCAATAATGCAGGTAAGAGTTGATTAGAGGCTGTACTAGGGGGATGGCTGGGTAGATAATAAAGAGACAGACGGAAAAGATGAAGAAGACCAGATATGGCAACTTATTGGATATGTGGAGTCAAAAAGGAAGAGTTTAGGAAGACACCAAAGGTTAGAAGCTGTGTTACTGGAAAAATCAACACTTGTGACAGAAAAAGAATTGGAGGGTTGATCATATTTCAACTGGAGAATTGGTATCTCTGGTCTAAGAGTTGGAGTATGGGTTCAGAAAAATAGCTACTTGTTAGATTTCTCTTAAGGGAAAAGGTAACTTTTAAGTTATACTCAACAATTTAGCCCTTACCCACTATACTCTAGTTATACACACACACATAATTACAAATCATGTGATTTAGTGAGTGAAGTCACTTAACCAAATAAAATAACAAATTGAAGTTATATAAATTATAATATACCAGAAAATACATAAAAATGGGAGTAGGGGAAGGGGAGGTGGTCCCTTCTCAACATTAACTAGATTTTCAGATCTTAAAGGACAAAAACAATACATATGGGTCCTAGTCCCAATGGTTCAAAGGTCTACATGTAGACTCTCTCAAACTCCTCTGTGGAGTTCCTTTCCCCTCATGTCTCTATCAAAGAGTATATGTGATACCACTCAAGTCAATCCCAGCAGGTATTTGGCATAGAGTTCAGCATTCTCTCTACCAATCTGGAGTCATGGATCACTTTGTATATTCAGTTAACAGTACAGTATGGTGGGGTTTGGGTGAGAATATATCTTTGTATTTGCAATATATGAGTTCTAATCTATTATATGAATCTTCTCAGAATCATAGATTTAGACACTGATGAGACCTTGGAGATCACTTGATCCAAACTCTTCATTTCATAGATGAGGCTCAGAAAGGTTAATTGATTCTTTTCTATCACCTGAAATTGGGAGGGAAATAAACCTCTTTCAAGTATGGTATAATAATCTACTTTAAATTTTTAACCCTAGGATCAATAATGTAGAAAAGCAGGCAGGTTCTAGGAGGCTGGGATCATGAAGAACTGAAGCTATCTTTACCTTCGAGACCAGTGACAAAAACAGTAAATTCTAGCTAGATGCCACACAGATCCAGAAGGGAACCCTTTACTATACCTGTGCAGAGATGCATCCACCTCTTTCCAGGTGTACAAGAGACCTAGGCTGGGAGCTCAGAGAGCCACCTAGTGTCTAACACAGAGATTGCATTCTGAGTAACTGAAAAGAAAGATGTCTTTCTAAGTCTTCCTAAATCCATGTAAGGAGAAGTGCTTTTGCAATGAGGAAAATGACTTGTGCTTATATCTGTACACAAGCATCTCCAACAAGAACTCATCCAGGCTCCCATGGAAAAGAGAGGCAACTCTCCAGAGGTGACCCATTTCATTTTTGGATAGCTCTAAGAAGTTTTTCATTCCATGAACCCTGAATCTTGCTTCTCTGCCACTTCCATGTATTTCTCCTAATTTGACCCCTTGGGGACAAATAAAGCAAGTTTAACCTCCTTTTCACATGAGAACTGCAAAAAAATTTAAGACTGATAAATCTCCCTTCTTCCCAAGCACTATTTTTTCCAATCTAACATGCCCAGTTTCTTCAGCCAATTCTTGTATGGCAAGATTGCCAGTCCTCTCACTCTCCGTTGACTCCTTCTCTGAATACAATATATTATACAATTTTACAATTTATTATTATTTATTAATAAATTTTCAAAAATGTGGCACCCAGAAAAATTATCCAAATGTGATCTTACCAGGGTAGAATGCAGTGGAACTATCATTTTCTCATGCTAGACACTATTCTTCTGAGCAGAGTTTTCTTACATTTTGTTTGTCTTGTTTTTTTAAGCTTCCATTATAATACTAATAATTTATGTTGATTTCAAAGTCCACTATATGCCCAAGATTTTTTTTTCAAGTAAGTAGGTTGTGTGGTCATATCTCCCCATGGACTGTAATTGATTTTTTGTGCCTGTGTTGGACTTTACATATATCTTTGTTATATGTCATTATAGTCAGCTTATTGAGCTAGCCATTTGACAGCTTTTGACATCTTGACTTTGTCCCCAAACATATCTCTGTTCCTTCTAACTTTGTGTCATATATAATCTTGATGAGCATGATATCTAAGTTATGATTACAAGAATTAAATAATAATAGCAGCCAGGACAGCTCCTCCATTCAATTGTAAACTCCTTGAGGGCATGGACTGACTATTGCCTCTTTTTGTCTTCCCAACATTTAGCACAAATTCTGGTACTTCAGTAGGCACTTAATAAATATTTATTGATTGACTGATTACTAGAGCATCCCACTGGATATTTACACCAGGTCAACATTAATACCTTAATCAATATTGTCTTGTTCTGGCCATTTAACCAGTTCTCAATATACCTGGATGTTGGGGCAGCTAGGTGGTGCAGTGGATGAGGCACCAGCCTTGGATTCAGTAGGACCTGAGTTCAAACCCAGCCTCAGACACTTACTAGCTGTGTGACCCTGGGCAAGTCATTTAACCCCCATTTCCCTGGAAAAAAAAAGAAAAGAAAAAAAATGAAGAAAAAGAAAAGGGAATGATAATATGACTATATATCATGGGGCAGCTAGGTAGCACAGTGGATAAAGCACTGGCCTTGGATTCAGGAAGACCTGAGTTCAAATCCAGCCTCAGACACTTGATACTAGCTGTGTGACCCTGGGCAAATCACTTAACCCTCACTGCCCTGCAAAAACAAAACAAAACAAAAAAACAACTCCGCCCCCCCAAAAAAATTCAATATACCTGGATGTAATCTCATACAACTGACTTTTTATCCACATATCATAAGAGACTCAGTCCAATTCCTTCTTTCTATTCAAATATACTATATTTCTGGATCTACTAGTCTAGGAACCCCATAAAAATGTCTAAAGAGTTTAGGTGAATATGACTTGTTCTTAATAAGTCCATGTTGCAGAGTTATAGATTTTGAGAGTCAGAAAGGACCTCAGTGGTGAGCTAGTTCAAGTACTGACTATGCAATTTTGGATTAGTCACCTGACCTCTCAGGAGTCAATTCTCCAAGAAGATAGCATTCAAAGAAGGTGTTGGTTCCTGGTTCTGCTCTCAAGGGCTAATCAGAACTAGTTTAACCCAAAAGTTGAAGACTTAAATACAGTCACCAATCCTACCTACCAAGGCTTCTCTTCATCAGGCTAAATATCCTCTCTCATTTCAATTGATTGCCATATGACATACATTGCCACTTAGCTACATCTCTCCTTTCTAAATGCCAACAAATAATTCCTTTAGCAACAGTCTATAATCTTGACAGAAAATAAACTCGTTAAACAATAATTTGAAGAATATATTTTCCCTTTTATAAAAGAATGAAAAAAAATAAAAGAATGAGATAACATTCTTCAAGTGTTTCAAGCCCCCATTTTCAAATTTAGAAATCTTCAGGAAAAAGGTTTTTTTTTTTTAATTATTATGAACTAGAAAAAGATTAGTAAACATGAAAATCTGTATATAGAAAGAAGAGCAGAAAGTGGTGGTGTCGATATAAAACATGAATATATTGTACCCAACTTGGTTTTCTTAAAATGTTAAATTTAGCATGGATCTGCTTTTTGCAAATTGCATTCTGCTCTCTTCTGTATGTTCTAAAAATGTTTCATTGATGTACTTTTCTTGCTTTTTTTGTTGTTTTGCATAACTTTGACTACTGCCCTCCTTCCCCTAACCAGAACCAGAAATAATGAGAAAGCTTCATAAAGAGAGAGTAAGATAATAAAGGTAACTTTTTTTATTAAATAGACTTGTCTAAAAGTGAGATGGGTGTAACATTTACTGAGCTCCTTCCCACTGGTAGTGATTTAGGAAGAAGAAGCATGTTGATAAGAAAAATTTAAAAATGAAGAATATGAGAAAAAAATTAAAAAAGAATAGCTAAAGAGTCGGCAATGTGGAAAGCACCTTGAGCCCATTCGTGCCAGTTACATGTACACTGCTTGTCTTTATATAGCTGATGCTTTGCACAGAGTATGGCTGCTTGCTTAATAAAGGGTTAATAATTGTTTTCCTGATTAAACCTGGAACCAGGTAACACATGATCATAGATATAGAACTGGAAATGCCTCTAGAGGTCATCTGATCTAATATTCTCACTTTACAGAAGAGGAAACTGAAGCCCAGGGTGGACACATTACCTTATCCAAGGTGAAGAAGGTGAGATTTGAGCCAGAGCCAGTTCTCTTTCTATTATTTCATGATAGCTCCTCTCTGGTTTGTTTCACATACTGGCTATAATCGAAGTTTTGTGACCTTGGTCAAATCATTTAACTGATTGATCTAGATCATCTCTAAGGTTACTACTATCTCTAAATGAACTCTAACCATGAACACAAAGGGGGAAAGCTATATCAGGCAAGACAATTACAGAAGAAATAACTCACTGGAATCCAAACGGGCAGATAGTTTTATGTTTTGAAAGAAGAAGAAAAGAAGTAGAGATGATAAGCAGCTCTCAACCCCATTGCCTTGGAGGAAGAGAGAGAAAAAAAGTTAGACTTACCTTCCTTCTGAACACACTTTTGTGAAAACACAGATACAGTCAATTCAGTTTTATCCTCAGGATTCATTTCATTCAAGCCAAAGCAATCCACGATTAATTCAAACCTGTCTCTCAGGTACAAAGACTGCGAAGAACTAAGACTTTCTGTCATTTGGTTTGATAATGCCTCTCCATCTCTAAATATTGGATGCAGATGGCAGAAATGAATGCTATCTGAAACTCTTGCTAAGAAGATCCCATCCCGAAGCATCTTTCTAGGCACAGAAAATCTCCTACAGATTTCCCTTGTGTGATTCTTAAGGAGTATCTGCCCAGCTCCACTCTTCCTTGTCAATGGTAGTTCACAGTGGCAAGGGGTTTTTTTTTTGCTTTCTTAAAGAAAAAAAAGGTTGTCCTATCGTTAAATGTGTTCAACCATTGTACTTTATGTCAGAGAAGGACTTGTTTGAAAAACTGCATGGCAAAGCTTCGAAACAACACCAAGAAGTACTGAACCTTATTTTAGTGGATAATTAACTGGTTATGAAGCCAGATCACAACAGGCACATTGCAATTAAAAGGGGAAATAATCACTTAAGACACTGCTAGGTGGCTCTTTACCACTGACAAAGATCCATTGTTGAATATGACAGCAGGGAATGTAGAAAATATATTTACAGATATTTATAGTGGCATTAATTCCATTGGAGGTGGCTTGTAAGGATGCACTGTCAGGTGGAATAAAAACTCTTGAAAGGAAAATGAGAAATTTCTCATGAGAGTATTTTTTTTAAAGTGAAAGCACAATACAATTGGGGGGAATTTCATTTTCTTAGAAAAGCACCATGGACAGAAAGCTGGCATTGAAGCCAGAAAAACCTGGGTTCAAGTACTGATTGTGTGATCTTGGGTTAGTCACTTGACCTCTCAGGAGTCTAGGCAATTCTCCAAGATGATAACATTCAGAGAAAGTGATGGCTTACATTGGTAGAAGCACTTTGTTTACCTGGCATGTCCCTGTATCAACAAAATTTTGCATCCCTTCAATGAAATATACTTATCTAAACACAATTTATACATAGAGCACTACACATATATTATTTCATTTGACCTTCACAGTGATCTTTGCATAGGAGAAATTCTGGTATGGGAATTCCCTTCACCACTATGGATCATTAACCCTTCTATGACTTAGTAGATAAGTCTTAGGGAGTCTGAAGCACATGGATGTTAAATGACTTGCCCAGGGTCCCATAATTAGCAGAAATTGACATCAGGTCTCCAAGTCTAGCACTACTATGCAATACTCTATCTACAGTGGGAAAGGAAATGAGGTAAAATAAGTCATACCAATATTTATATTTATTCTTTGATCTGGAACTGATTTCATTGGTATGGGAACTATGCTGAGGAAAGTCCCTCCAGCAACACAGATCAGCAAGGACTGGGCAACATGTAGTGATCATCATGTGAGAAAATAATTATTAATGATGAATTTCTAGGGGAGACCCAGAGATCAATTTTATTGCTCTCTCTCCCTCCCTCCAGAAAGTCCAGCTCTTGCCTGGGATGAGCCCAAGGGATCAGGGGAAATGGAGATTTATTCTTTTGTTTGTCTAAGTAAAAAAAACCACACCTAGACACTGGTCTAGTAGGCAATCCCTTTTGCAGACTCTCTAGAACACCCTCAAATTATGTTAATCCATGGAACTGAATGGTGCTATAACCAATTGGCTTAGATCCACCTCTATCTAATGAGGATAAAACTTTTAGCCTCACCAGGGTCAGTATCTTTTTACCCTCTCCTGCCCCTCTCTCTTGGTGTGCCTGCTTCCTCTTAGGACTATATATGTATGAAGACTGAGACTGACACTGAGAGGTTAGGGAGACACACAGTCAATTCTTTGCTGGTATATGTTATGGGAATGCAGTGGGACTCCAAGAAAGCTAAAGATCCCAACCCTCCAAGGAATCCTTAAACTCTCCCAGGGGAGGCAGCTCTGCCTCCCACCTCAGGAATGGGTGTTGCTGAGCACGGGTACACTGATATGCAAGATATGGATGGGTGCCACATATCTTATTGCTGCACCATTATTCCCAAACCTCCTCCCTGTTGTTACATTTCCCTCCCAGTCCTTTGTAATGCCCTTCCCTCCCTTTTGTCTGGTAAAAATACAAAAGACTAGTCTTCTCTTACTCCAGTGGGATGGTCACCCAGGTTATCTGTTCCCCAGCCATATTTCTTTCTCCTAATAAATCTTTTTATTTTACAAGATTCGTGATAAGCCTCCAATTTTTTGGGTGAGCTAGCCCCCCAGTGCAGGTTGCAAGTCTCCCCCAAAACAGGGACAATAGCCATTAACAGAAATAGCAATTAATTTATAAAGTACAGTAGCCACAATAATCTTTAAAAGCCCAATCATAATCTACATCCTCCTCCTCCTCATCTTCCTTGTATTTATATGTTACTTTAACATCTGCAAAGTGTTTTACATAAATTATCATCTCATTAACCCTGAGAGCTAAGTGTGATTAGTATCCCCATCATACAGGTAAAGAAACTGATCCTGAGGCTCTTCTTCTTAGGGAATTACCTGGGATACTAAGAAGTTAAGTCACTTGCTCAGGGCCCCACAGTCAGTATTGGTCAGACTCAGTTCTTCTAGGCTCCAAGGTCCCCTCTCTATCTACAACCCCTGCTGCTTCTCAATATATTAAGCCAATAAAATTCTAACTCCCCACCTTTCTGCTATGAATATTCCCTCCTAGAAAACAAAAGGCTTTTCTCCTAAAGTACCTGTAGTTAGGAAACATACCACACAAATACATCATCCTTAGGGAACCTCAGACCAGGAAAACTTTGGCCTTAAGATTCAGAAGTTATTTTTCTTCCCTAGAGAAAAAGTTACCCTTCTGTATTTACTATTGATTTCTTACAAAATGGGTTTTAATTCATCAATCCACAAGGATTTCTTAAATGCTTAGCATGTGCCAAGCACTATGCTAGTGGCTACCCCCAAACAGGATATGCTCTACAACTTACTAGACAGTGATTTCCTAGCATATTACACTTTCTGCTTTACATTTGGGAGTAAGAAAACATAAACATAACTTAAGAAAACATAAAAACCAAACCACAAGCCAGCCAAATGCAAACCATCCAATATTAGAGCAGGAGATGATGCTGGGTTCTGAATTCCCCTGCCAAACCTGGACCAGGTGGTCCAACACCTGGCTCAGTAAAGTTGGTAGCTTGTGAAAGAAGGGGCACAGTAAATATGCTAACAAGATTGAAGTCAGAACAGCTGCGAGATGATTAGGGCTCTTTAGCAGAGTAACATGCTTCATTTCCTCATGGATGTGGGACCATCCCATACAGCTACAATCGGCCAAGAAACTGGGACCTGCTCAGGCCCCTTAATGGGTGCTCTGCCACCTCACATGAATGTACCCAGAATCCCTTTGGGTTCGCCTTCTTACTCCCTCTGTCCTGCCCCTTTCTACCTCTTACTCAGTGAATCAAATCAATACTGGCATTGTGATTTTTAAATGGGTGGTGATTAAGTACCCTACAGCTCCAATCACAGTCCCTGTAATTGAATCCCCAGACTTTTCCTGCTACCACTCCTCAATTACCCATTGTCTCCACCGCTTGTATATAACTTCCTTGAGGTCAGAGAACCTTCACTTTTGCATTTGTAGCTTCAGGGTCTGGTATTTGGCACATGCTAAATTCCTTCCTGCCTTCCTGCCTTCCTTCCTGTGTCCCTCCTTCCTTCCCTCTCTGCCTTCTTTTCTTTCTTGTCTTCCTCCCTTCTTTCCTTCCTTTCTTTCATTCCTTCCTTCTTGCCTGCCTTCTTGCCTTTTCTTTTTTCCTTCCATCCTTCCTGTCTTAATTTTCCCTCTCTTTCTTACTTGCTTTCCTTCCTTCATTCTTTCTTTTCTTCTTCCCTCTGCCACCTTGATGCAGACTATAAGAATACTCCCATGACAGATTCCTAGAGTTCATACTGGAAGTCTTTGCAGTTTGGTAGAACCTGACAGCTTTTATCCTGACAACCAAGGTTCACCCTCACATGACAATAAGACATCAGAGTAAATGTTTAGGAAAGGGTAACTGTAACACCTTTGTGATGCCCTATCCCCACTCAAGACCCAATGCTTCACTTAAAATGCTCAGAAGATTCTCAGGGATTTTTGCTCCAGAATCCAGATTCTAAATAAATCAAAGCAACAAATATTTATTGCAGACCTATTCAATGCAATGTCTTGTGCTTGCTACCCAGGGGAATATGACTTTGACCCTGTGGAAGCAAATTAAAATCTTCCTCCCTCTCCTCAGCCTAGGTATACATTGGATTTTATGTGAAGAACAAAAACCAACCAGCACATAGACCTTTCTTTAGTGTCCTCTGGGACCAACTACCAAAGCAAGGTTTGCTTTGCTAAAACTTTCAGGTTTGAAAGTGTTTCAGCTGAGCTGTTCTGTTGTACCAGTTTCCCTGGGCCATTATTTCCTTTCCCCCCCTACAAACAGGTGATTCTGTGTCAAATTTCTAACCCAGCAACAAGAAAATCCTTATCTTCCAGATTGTCATTATGAAACAATAGGGAAACAAGCTTGATTAATCATGCATTTAAGATAACACCAGCTAAATAGCTTTCAGGTAAGTAATAGACCTCCAGATACTTAGGCATAAATGGAAAAAAAAAGTTCATTTTCCCCAGCATACAGTATTCAGCAGGCAGCATCAGGAATACATTTACTGTGCATTTATCAGACACATATGCACTTTTGTTTCATTATGAAATTGCTTTAATTAGCAATTACAGGATTATTATTCTAGAACATTGATAAAGGTGAGATGTAATGCACATTAATGAGAATGTTTCCACAGAATCAAGAATAAACCAGGTTGCTTCTCCTCAGCCCAGATATGCACTTTAGAGAAAGATATTACTAACATTCAATCAAATATCATTGTGGAGTTTAGCTAATTTTGTTCTGCTTATGCTTTTTAACAAAACCATGTCATTGTTTCATCTGAGATGCTCAGCTTTGGCATCGCTCTTAATCTTGGACTCCCGCTATTATGCAATCAGGTTTTTTAGTTTATCTTACTTCAAAGTTAGGGTCACAATCATGCCTTTCAAAGACTAGCTTCCATTCCAAAGTGTATGCTGTCAAATGTTTCTTCAGGGCCCGAGATATGTAGTCCCCCTGCCTTTATTTCTGAGGCAGGAAGGAGTACCATTCCTAAGGAATTTAGCATCTTAGCCCTTGCAATAACTTGGCAGAAGGACTTTTACACATGATTTTTATTTGGTAAAATTAGAACAACATGGTGGAGTGGATAGGGAATAGGACTTCAAGTCAGGAAGATAGGGGTTCAAATCCTGGTTCAACCACTTACTAGCTACATAACCCTGGATAAGTCATTTAATTGTTCTAGAGCCGTTCATCATCTATGCAATGATGTGGCTGGACTAGATTGGCTCCAAGGTCCTCATCTAGCTCTAAATCCATGACCCTTTGAGAATCATAAAGAATTTGCTATTTTAAGTCTATATTTTCCTTCTACTCAGACAACAGAATACTAATTTACTGATGTTATCATTCATGTTGTCCCATTTATCACTTATTAACAGTACCATCAGCATAAGTCAGTAGTGATGCTCTATGTTCATCTATCATACACGACTTGCCAACTTTCTCCATTTTTTTTCTTTATTAAGTTGATTCTAGGGCCACAGGAAATAACAAGGGGGCAAATGAACCTCCTTGCTTTAATCTCACCTTGATGGTATAATTCCTTTTCATTCATAAAGATATCACTAAGTGTCTGTGTAAATCTCTTATCATATTTATTAAAAATATGTCAGTACCTTTGTTATAGAGGTCTACAAAAATTTATGTACATTTTTATTTTACCCAGCATCCACTATCTTGGGGTATTCTGTACCAGCCCTTGATGGTGCAAAGAAAAGTGAAAGCCTAAAAGAGAGTTCTACTAAGTACATAAATACAAAATAACTTGAGAAGGGAGAGAGACATAAAATCTGGGGTCATCATACATCAAAAGCTGGAATGGAATTCAGAGGTCATTTAACCCAATGCCATCATTTTACAGTCCTGGAAACTAAGTCCAGGCCTGAGCAATTAAGTGACTTGCCCAAAAGTGCACAGGTAGTAGGAGAGATGGGATTTGAACTTACAACCACTGACTTGAGCCAATAATTCTTTGCACTGCACCCCATTGCCTCCAATTGTATGGCAAAAACTGAAGTTTAGCTGAATCTTGTAGACTCTCATAACTGCCTTTGAAAGGGGAATAGAAAGCAAGAGCATTATAGGGAAGAGAATGACTTGTGCAAATGTTCAGAGGAGGAAGATGGAACAGTGTGAGGAAATGGGTAATGGTCTCCTCTCAGTAAGGATACAACAGTCACCATGCAAATTACACTCCTCCAGACCTGTTTGAGGACAAAGGTCTCAGTCCCTCTCCTTCCCCTCCAGCAAACAAGATCACATAGTTCAATCAGCCCTGAGCTGGTCTCAATAAGTTCCTCTTCTGGGCTGTGTCTGTATAAGGGAAGATTGAAGAACTATCCCTATGTCACCTCCCCCATTGGCTAAGAACCCAAAGAATAATTATGGAAATTAGCTAGTTTTTGTGTGTAGATTGTAACCCTTGAGTTAATTGACCAGTGACCAGTGATGATAAAGGGGAGGGTCCATTCACATTAGGGACTAGGGGTTAAAATGGGGCCTGTGAGCCCCAATTCTTTACACCCACCAGCTGCACACTGGGGTGCCCATTCTCTCAAGAATAAGAATAAATGAGCCTTTGACACATCGCCACTGCTGAGTTCCAGAGAATTATTGAGCAGGAGTCATTTTCCTCTTAATTGGGTCTAGGAAACAATTGAAATCTAGTTTGGCTAGACTTGGAATAAGTAACAAATCTTCTGAAATAAGGTTGGAAAGCTAGGGCAGTACTATTTTCCATTCAATTATATTTTATCCCAGAGAACTAGGGAGCTACAGAAAGCATCTGATCTAAAGCTTCATTATAAAGTGGCAATCATCAAAACTATTTGGTACTGGCTAAGGTGGACCAGTGGAATAAGTTAGGTACACAAAACATGGAAGTAAGTGAATATAGCAATCTACTGTAATTGAAAAAGACAAAATACCATTAAAGGGGGAAAAAAAAGAAGGTATCTGACCAAATGACATGGTCAGATACATGTGTTTGGGAGGTTATTTTGGCAGGGGTTTTTTTGGAGGACAGATTAGACAATAAAGAGTCTGGAAACAAGGAAACCATTTAAGAGAGTAAAATAATAGTCTATAAGCAGAAGTGTGTAGATTCAAACAGATTTAGGTATTGTGAGTGAAGGGATGAAAAAGATTAGGAGATTTTCATGAAGGTAGAATGAAAAAAAAAGGTAACAATGTAGTTATTGGAGGTGAAGGAAATGGAAGAGTCCAAGGATATTTCCAAAACTGCAAACTTATGTGACTGGAAATATGATCGGTAATATCTTCAGCAGAAACAGGGATGTTTGGAAAAGGGAGAGATCAGGAGGGAAAATGCTGAGTTGTTTTGAATGTGTCAAGTTTTAAATGACCATCGCACATCCCAGTAAAGATGAGCTGCAGGGAGTTGGTATCACATGAATGGAGAGAGAAATTAGGGATGGATATATAATCATCTTCATTATGTGATTATTGAGCCCAGGGAGAGCTGATGAGGTCACTGAGGGAAAGCAGAGAGAGAGAAGAGAAATGAGTGCTAAGGACAGATCCTTTGGGAATGCCCATTCTTAGTGAGTGGGAGCAGGAAGATGATCCAACAAACAGACTGAGAATAAAAAGTCAGACAAATAAGAGGGGTATACCCAATGAGGGCACTCTGAGGAAAGCCAATAAAGAAGAGATTATTCTAGGGGAAGGGAGGGATGGACAGAATCAAAAGCTGTGAAGAAGTTGAATAAAGAGAAGAGAGTCAAGGGATTTAGTAGCTAAAAACATTGGCTTTCCTCTTTGACATTCTTGAAATTCTTTTGTGTTTCTCTTGAATTTTTTTTTTTTTTTGCCTTTAATTAGTTGTGCATATCTTCCCTCTCCCCCACCCCGCTATCATCTTGAAGACAGGGACTATTTTTGCCTCTGTATCCCTCTCTTAGCTCTAGGCATGTAAGAAGGGTTTTAAAATGTTTGTTAAACTGAAATCTATTGAGTTGTTTTTTGTTGTTTGTCCTTCTTTCTCCAAGACAACCAATGAGGGCGATATCTTGTGCATGAATTGGATTTAAGGGAGGCAAAGATACACAAGGTCTTGAGCCTCATTGACTTCTCCAGTCATCAGAGTCCAGTGGTAAAACCAAAGTCCAAAGGACAGGCAGTGGCCCCACAATTGATCGAGTCACTAAAGGAATGATTGCACTTGACACAATCTCATGGTATACGTTTTCACCAAAATGAGGAAAGCAGTTGGAATCCAGACCAATTACTTTACTGGCTACATTGAAAACATGCTTTCCTAAATGCAATCACAGCAAAGGACACAGAAGGTGGTGGCCCTACAAGAAGGTGTGGCAAAAGGAGTGGATCTACAGTTGGAGAAAAATAAACAGTCTGAACAAAACCAATAGTTCTTCCAAAATGTTGTGCTGAAATCACTTGTAAGAAGAGCTTATTAGCAAGCTCTCTCTCTCTCTTTTGATAAAAGCTTAGACCAATTAAATCTCTTGTAAGAAAGCATTATTAATATAGTATATTTCCCTGCTTCAAGTATTGAAAGTATCCCACTCAAAGCATAACAGATATTGCATTTATCATGGCATTTAGATCTCATCCCATTTGCATTTCACATTTACCGTATTACTTATTTCTTATTGATAGACTGAAACAGGATTAATGCTTTAGAGAACTTTTTTTTTAATACAATTACAGAGTTAAAGAAGTAACTACCATGACATCCCTTCCTCCTGAGATGTATTATTTTCCCTCTAGCCAGGTCAGAAATTACTTCTTCTTCTAGTCAACTTTTCCAATGGGTTTGACAAGGACTCTGATATAGACCTTTGCAACATGGGAGTGGTGTTCTCTCTGCTGCCCTTGACTTAGGCTCTACCTTTGGGACTTATTTCCCAGACAACAAGATGAAGGAATGGGTTCATAAGGAGGCAGAGCTACAGGAGGAAGGAAGGAATACCCAGGGCCTTCCCCTTATGGATTCCAACTATTTTGACCCCACCAAGATTATTTTGCCTGATGATGACAAGTAAAGTGAACCCAAGTCATGAATAAAGTGATTCAAATTGTGTTGTTAAAAAAAATTTTTGAATTAGTCCTATATTTAAGACCAACTTATAGCAGAGATTTATGTCATACTGACACAGGATAAACCTTTTTCAAAAATTCTAATAAGCACATCATTTTTTTTCTCCTTAAAGGGATTTTTGTGAGGTTAGAGAAAGCTATTTTATGTTGGCTTATTAATAATCAATCAAGAAAGTTATACTGAAGAAAGCAGGATAAATCAGTTTGAAATGTGTGGTTTTTTTCTTCTATGTTTGTAAAGTTTCCTCATAGGAAGAAGCTGCTTTTGTATATGAAATTAAGCTATCTATGGGGGCAGCTAGATGGTACAATGGATAAAGCACTGGCCTTTGATTCAGGAGGACCTTAGTTCAAATCTGGCCTATGATACTTGACACTTACTAGCTTTGTGACCCTGAGCAAGTCACTTAACCCTGCTTGCCTTAGTTTCCTCATCTATAAAATAAGCTGGAGAAGGAAATGGCAAACCACTCCACTATCTTTGCCAAGAAAACCCCAAATAGAGTCACAAAGAGTCAGACCTGATTGAAACAACTGAACAACAACAACATAACACCAAGGAGATGCAACAATCTTGGTGTTTATTACTGTTTAATTTGATCATAAATCAATTGTCTTACACCTGTGAGGGCCAAAATTTGACATATGGAACGTTATTTGGGTGACTCACCTTAATACTGGGGTCCCAGAAATATGAGGGACCTTTTAGGTTCACCCTCCCCTCTGAACTGCCCTTTTTAGATATGTCTCCCAGGCCAATAAGAAAGGAGCCTTTAAGCTTTAATTCTCAAAAGGATCAGATTTTATTACTTGGGAATTAATTAAACAACAAAGGTAAAACTAATAAAAATCAAAGACAAGGAAATAGGAAAAAAGAAATACAGATCAATTCTTTTAACTCTAAACTTAACCTATGTAATCCCCAGACCATTTCCAATTAAGCTAGTTCAAAAGAATTTAGGGTTTTCCATAATTAACTCACCAAAGCCTGGGAGTCTACAGTTGCTTCGTGCCCACCACCTCAAGGGGAGAGTTCCGAGGGTGCATTCCAGAAGATGCCTCTTTCTCCCTTCAGGGAGCATTCAATCTTTCCTCCCCCAAAAGGGGAGGTCTTCAAAAACTGCCTATGGAGAGTTCTCCTTCTGACCTCAGTAGCATACATAACCTCAGGGTGGGCCAGGTGTGGCCCCTCCCAAATGAGTCAGCTAAAAACTGCAGTAATAATTTTTACCATATACCTCAAAACATTTCCCATCACCATAAGGCAAATACTCAGGTGTATTCACAGAAGTGAAATGGTTCCTTAGAGGAAAGTGAATTCACCTAGTTTCCTTCCCAAATTCGTCACTTTATGATGGAGGCCCAATGGATCAACTTTCTCTTAGATGAAAGAGTGATGAAGCAATGTGTGCCCTCAAAAGACATCTTCAAGAGAAGATGGCGCCAAAGCCAAAGCTTACGTGAACTGGTTAAAACAGCAACAATAACCACCACCCTGAAGTGGTTTAATTGATTACTACAGCCTTGTACAAGATAGCTTTTTGGTAGTCTAAATATCTTCAATCTCCTACCAGCCTGTGATTTATGCATTAAGACAATCTGGTTAGTTCTACAGTCAACAATCAGCAAAGAACTAAAGACCAGCAAGGCAAAGTTTGAGGTTATCATTGGTGATCATGAAGCCCCTAGACTCTTCTCTCAGCTAGGCCTTGGATGACTAGGGTTAGGCACAGAGCATTTATTTGCTGTGCCCATCAGTTTGTCCTCAAATCAAGGTCATGAGCAATGAGAAAATAAATGTAAAAAAACAGATATGCTATATTCTTACATTCTCATGTGCTAGAGACACAGACATAATTTACTTGGCAATAATAGCAAGCTATCCCAGCCAGTGCAGAAGTACATTCAAGGAGATTGGATCCAGGCTCTGCACAATTAAACAGTGCTACCCACTCAGTGAGGATGCTTTATAGCATCTCATATTTTCATAACAACCTGGCCCTTTGGTAAATTTAAATGAAAGGTTTAGCGGGTACAACAGTGGATGACCTGACTAATGAAATGTTAAATCAAAGGAAGAAAGAAAGGATAACTTATTTAACCACAAATCACAATTCCAGGAAAGCCTAAAAGCACACACAGCGGTTTCAGTCCAATCCAAGCCATTTGTCAGTGGGGGAGAAAAAAAGAAATAGAGAAAAAAGAGGCTTCAAATAAATAGATCTTGGATAATATCAGGGACATAGATTCACTGTGGTTTTGCTGTTGCTACAAAATTCAAAACCTGAGTTTTGAAGCTGTTCTCACGCATCAGGTATTTCAATATTGTCATAGCCAAAGCAGATTGGAAGTTTCTAGCTAGGAATACCCAAGCTTTGGGGTGGGGGTGGGGGTGGGGGTTGCCATGCTTTTCACTATAGGTGTGGGGGCACAATCTGCCTGAGGATAACTAGAGGGGTAACAGAGGAAAGAGGCAGAGTGCTAAGGGCCCATAGACCTAGGTTAAGAATTGTGTTAGAAAGATGTTAAATAGAGTGCTGTGTAAGGTAAAAGTGGGTGGGAAGCAGAACATAGGGGTCTGCTGACACCTTGGGGACCATTATTTCTGTACAAATACACTCTCAAATGACAACAGAGTGGGTTGGTGTCCAATCCACACAAGACTAATGTGAAGATCAAATCAGATAATGCATGTAAAAGTGCTTTGCAAACTTTTCTGACTTTAGGAAGATAATGTTGATTCCAGCCTCACTGTACCCCACCCCCAACTTAGTTGGTTTGGTGATAGGATTTAGATCTAGAATGATGGGTTATTAGGTTCTTTTTTGTACTTTTCTATTTTTATTTATTTCATTAAATATTTTTAAATTATATCCTTTAAAAATAAATGATCCTCAAATCTTCTCCCTCCCTCCTGCCTGAGAGGTCAGGCAAAATATATTTCCACAGCAGCCATACTGCAAAAGAAAAACACACACAAAACAAGAAAAATAAGGAAAGTAAAAGAAAAGTCTGCTTCAATCTGCACTCAGAATTCATCAGTTCTCTCTCTGTAGGTGGGCAGTGTGTGTTTTCCACCAGATGATAATGTTTTATTGTAGTAAGAAAGTATAGCTACAAACATCTCCCTGATAAAACTAAAGGTGGTAAATTCTTGTGAGGAACAAAAATTAGACACTCTTTTGTAGGCTTTTAAAATACCTAAGCCCTAGAGGCAGCTAGGTGGCATAGTGGATAGAGCACTGGCCCTGGAGTCAGGAGGACTGAGTTCAAATCCGGCCTCAGACACTTAACACTTACGAGCTGTGTGTCCTTGGGCAAGTCACTTAACCGCAATTGCCTCACTAAAAAAGCTCCAGAATTTCTGTTAAGGCAAGTTCTAAGGTTTTGTGCTGGAGGTTGGAGGAGACAATGCTACCCTCCCACATCCATAATGTTACTACTTTTATTATTATTGTCATTATCTTCAAAAAAGTAAACAGATTTCCTTTTGTCTTTTGAGGGCTAACTTCTCATCAATGGTTAGATCCCAAATCCTTCTACCTCTTTGGGTAGCTAGGTATTATAGTAGGTTAGAGTGTTGGGCTTGGAATCAGGAAAATCTGATTTCAAAATTCAGCTTAAAACACTGTGTTGTTGTTGTTGGTTGTTGGCTGTTGGTTGTGGTTGTGGTTGTGTCAGTCTTCAGGCCCTATTGGGGGTTTTCTTCACAAAGATACGGGAGTAGTTTGCCATTTCCTTCTCTAGTTTGTTTTACCAATGAGAAAAATGAGGAAAACGGTTAAGGGATCTGCCCAGGGTCACATATCTAGTAAGGGTATGAGGCCAGGTTTGAGCTAGGAAAGATGGGTCTTCCTGACTCTAAGCCCAGTGCTCTACCCACTGTGCCACCTAGCTGCCACCTAGTAGCTGTGCAACCCTGGGCACATTATTTAACTTCTCTGCCTCAATCTCTTCAGCTCTAAAATAGGGATAAGAATAGCACCTACATCCCAGGGTAATTGTGAGAATAAAATGAGATATTTCTAAAGCACTTTATGAACTATTATAATTATTAGAATGATTGATATTAATCTAATTATTATATTATTAATATAACAATTATGGGAAGTTGCTATCTTAATTACTCCCTTTTTCTCTCACATCCTCAGTGTTCAATGTTCTCTTACTCCATCTTCTCTACTTGTCTTCACTCATTCCTTCCCCTAATTCTTGAAATATACTATTTTCAGAGAACCACAATAACCATTGACCCATGATGGCAACCACTTTTTTCTCCCACTGCTAGATGGATTCCTCATAGCACCCTCTGAACCAGTTTCCAAATACGACTCATTCTTCAGAGCAGGCCCCCTGCATTTAATTTGACTTCCACTAGATAATGCAGGCCCTTCCATAGTTTTGTTATTCAAAAGCAGTAACTGGCTCTTTTTTTTTTTTAAGGTATATTAAAGGATTTTAGTACTCTCAACCACTACATGCAAACATACATAGATTTGTGAGATCAATCATAGTGTAAAGTTTTTGAAATTACATAAATCTTCATAGTCAATCCTTTGTCTCCCATGCATATTCATAGGTAACCAGGTTAACTTCTTCCATGGCTCTTCTCTTGCTTCTCTCTGACTGGCCTCCTGTTTCTCAAAGGCTGTTTCCTAGAGTCGGTCAGCTGGATCTTATCCTAGTTATCAGTTTTTAGCCAAAGAATTATAATTGGCAAAAGTGTAGGTGTCTCAACCTGAGAATTCTAGAAGAATTCATATCCACAACCTATGGATTCTCATAAAATTCAAAATGCTTTAGCCCAGCATTCCCATTCACCCCCACAGCATGTCCCATTGTACCTCAATAGCCTTTATCTCTCCCACTTTGGTTTAATATAAACATTTATTATGTGCCTCATATATTTAGGACACAGTGCTGGGTGCTGAATATACACAAATACCTATTTATATATCTAAAATGTCAAAGTTCCTATCCTCAAAAAGTCTAACAATCTAGTAGCACTAGGAGACACATTTACAAATGGCTACAATACAATATAATTATGGTGAAATGCATAGAGATAAATGCTTTTCATTCATAGAAATGGCAAAAAAAAAAAAAAAGAAGATACGATGTGAGAAGAGGGAATTTCTTCTGTCAGTAGAGGGGAGGAAAAACACAGTGGATGTGACACCTAATGTGGGCATTGAAAAAAAAATGAAAGATTTTAACAGGGAAGATACAAGGGAAATCCACATCAACCATAGAGTGGTTAACTAAGGGAATATACAGAAGCATGGGAGAGTTGCAGAAGAAGACAGAATGGCAAGTAAACTCATTTAATTGGCATACAGTGTTTGTGAAAGGACATACAAGAAATTAAATCTGCAAAGGAAATTTGGATCCAGATTATAAAATTCTTTGAACGCGACGCCAAGGTATTTCTATTCTTGACAATAGGGAGCTGATGAAGGATTTTGAGTAAAGGAGATCAGCCCATTAGGAAAATGACTTTGGCAACAATATGAGGAATATATTGGAGTACATTGGAGAGGGAAGAGACAAGATGCAGGGTGAACAGTTAAGAAGCTATTACAAAAGTTCATGTAAGAGTTCATGAGGAATTGGATTATAGTATAGACAGTAGAAGTCCTATAGAAAGGAGAGAGAATGGCTAAGTGATACAATAGAATCCTAATCTATAGGATTTTGAAACTAATTCAACGTAGCAGAAAAAATAGATTTAAGGATCAAAGATAACTTCCAGATTTTAAACATGGATTACTATGAGAAGAGTGTGGTTTTTTTTTTTCTGTAAAAAAGAAAAAATAAAGTTAAGAAAAATTTATGAAGGAAAAGTGCTAAATTCAGTTTGGAAAGGTAAGTTGAAGGTGTTGGTGTGATATTCATAGGAAAATGTTTTAGAACCATCTCAAAATATGGAACTAGAGCTCTGGGGAATGGCCAGACAAGTGATTTAAATTTGACCATCATCTGCATAGAAATGATCACTAGAGCTATGGAAATGGATGAGCTTGCCAAGGGTGATAAATACCAAAAAGGTAGCAAGTGTGGGCTTTAGCAGAAGAAGCCTCATGACAGTCCTAGTGATTGATTGCTCCTTAGGCTCTAAAGGAATATCAGGATGATTTGTCAATGTTACCAACTAGTAGAATAAATGTGGTTAGAAGCCAGGATCTAGGTGTTCATGACAGAGTAGCAAGAGCTATGGGGCACCGAGTATGGAGAACAGAGTGTCAATGGAGAATTAGTGTTTGGTTTCCATGACTGACCTGAATTTGAGAGAAGTTTCATGAGTTAGAGTGTATTAAAGAACATAGCTTGCTGTGGGTGAGTAGAGGGGTTGGGCTGGAAATGCCCAGGTAATTTGAAGGTTATAGTTTAGACCCCCGAGTGATTGAGAATTAAGTAAATATATAGAGGCAGGACTCCCCAGGCTATGTCTATAGCCAACAATATTTGTCATGAGCTAGGTCCTAATGATGGTCCCCATGGAGATATTTTAGCATTTGAGGACAGTTGAGGACAAAGCTCTTGGAGATGTCAGTTCTCAGCCTCCAGGAGGGTCTGCATGGGAAAGGAGCACATCTAGAACAGGCACAACTAGAATGGCATTTGAGGATGTGAGCTTTAAGAGTGTGAGTGGGTCTATCCCAAAGTGAGATTGAGGAGAACAGAAAATGGCCAAAGAAAGAGCCTAGAAAAAAAGGCTTCTCCATATAAATCCTCTTCACCAGACAAACTGGTCTGTTTAATATCTTTTGAACATATGTCTTACTTTTGTGGATTTGTCCAAGGTCTTCCCCTCACATTGAGCTTTTTCACTCCCATTTCTCCAACTATCTAAACTGTATCCATTCTCCAAGTTTTAACTTGAGTCCTAGTTTCTTCAAAAAGGACAAATAAGCTCCAAATGACCTCTTCTTCCCATGTTCTGGTAGCACATGCTCTTTATAATTCTTTGGTAATTGATTGTGTTTGGCATGTAGCATTCCTTCTATCAATATTTAATTTTCAGTGAGGTAGCATCTTATCTTTCCAAGGTGGATTATTATCTCCTCGAGGTAGAGATTTCATTCATATCAATGTCTAGGAAGATGCCTTGTATGTATGTAATTTTAAAAGTATTTCAACTGACTCAGATAATACATATTTTATACAAGTATTTTATTTGTTCCACGTTTGGCTCAGAAGGCTACCATTTACTCAGTCAGCAGAAATGTTCACTGTTTAAGGACAGGGTTTGGCAGCCTAGTTCCACCTCAGCTTCCACCTCAGGAGATGCCACCTTGAACCCTCTGTCCTATTTGACCTCCACCTCTTCTCTGATCTCTGCCCCAATAAAAAACACTTGTTTCTTCTCTGAGCTCTGCTAATACCCCATCCCCATCACAATTGAAAATGCTTATGTTGTCTCCACTATGCTGAGATCGCAGCTATATATGTCTTACTATGGGTTTGACATCCCCTGAGGCTACAGGCAGGTTTTCTGGGGCACCCACTAAAAAAGAAGCTGAAATTAAAAAAAAAAAAGACATATTTCTGCCAAGACTATTTCCATTTAATCACACTACCTGACTTCTATATAGTGTTTTCAAGTTTGTAATATGTTTTAAATACATTCTCTCATTTGAGCTTCACAGCAATGCTGTGAAGTAGGTACTGAAGTACAATTACCAATAGCTGAGGAAGAATTATTTGCTCGTGTTCATACAGCTAGCAGATATCAAAGATGGGATGTGAACCAGGGTCTTGCTGCCTCTAGGTTGTTGTTTTGCTGTTATTTGTCCATTCTCCAAGAAGACCATAACATCAGGGTCTTGTCATGACTTGCACTGAATTGACTTTAAGTGAGAGGGCTTTGCAAGGTCACCAACCTCACTCAGTCCTCCAGAGTCATCTGAGTCCAGTGGTAAGTTATACAGCAGGATGACTGGAGATGGCCCCAGATGTTTAAGGCAATTGAGGTTAAGTGATTTGCCCAGGGTCACATAGCTAATAAGTGTCTGAGGTAAGATTGGAACTCAGGTCCTTCCAACTTCAGGGCCAGTGCTGTAGTCATTGTACTACCTAGCTTCCCCCCTGCCTCTAGGACCATGATACTCTATACCACATTGCCTCCACAGTTAATCTTCTCCCTCCTTCCAGGCAGTCACCAACCTCTAGACACCACCAAGGCACATCTTAAGAAAACATGCATTATCTTCATTGGCTTTAAATGCTTAGCTTCCTCTTCTTGATAACATGATATAATAGGGGTGGGATGAGCAGAATGCAAACTCAATATGGGTTAACAGTACAACATGGAAGCCAAAATAGTGGACATGACAATAGGATAGGCTATAGTGAGGGACAGAGTATCCAGGAAAAGGAAAGTGATAAATCTACTCTACTTTGTCCTGTTGAGAGCACACGTCATTGTTGGCATTATATTTGAGGAAGAATATTGACAGGTTGAAACATTTCAAGAAGGGATATGATTGGGGCAGCTAGGTGGTGCAGTGGATAAAGCACTGGCCTTGGATTCAGGAGGACTTGAGTTCAAATCCAGCCTCAGACACTTGACATTTACTAGTTGTGTGACCCTGGGCAAGTCCTTTAACCCTCATTGCCCTTGGGGAAAAAAAAGAAGGGTGTATGGTTATAATAGTGAGAGAATTTTAGGATTATTTGAAAGAACTAGAGAACTAGAGATCTCAGTTCTGTCACATGTTGCCTCGATGACCTTGGGCCAGTCCTCTGTAGACTAGTTTTCTGATATGTAAAATGAAGGGGATGACTTGAATGATGGGTGAATAAAACTGGATGAATTGATAGATGAGGACCTCTTGAAGCTATAAAACTATAAGACTGGGAAGTGGGGATGGAAACACAACAGCTACCTTTAAGTATCTGAAAACCCGTCATGTGGAAGAGGAAATCTATTTTCTCTGCATCATCCCAACGCGCAAAAGTAAAAGTAGGTTGAAGTTGCAAGGAGGTAGATATCAAGTGCACACACTAAGCAATCTTTTGTGCTTAATGTTAGGCAGAAATAATCAAACAACCCTTCCTAACTAAATATGAGAGCTGTCCCCTACTGGAATGAGGTACCTGAGATGGTGGTAGGTGGTTTTTCCCTGGAGGCTTTTTAAGTAGAGATTATCTGAAGCACTTGTGGGGTACATCCTCTGAGGAATTCCTGTTCAAGCAAAGGTTAAATTGACAGCCTCTGATACTGCTTCCTACTTCCAGATATCCTAACATCTGTGATCATTGTAATTCAAGGTGCATGTGACTTCTCTGCTAGTTAGCTTCCTCTTCCTTGTTTTGACAGGTGACATGATAAACTTCATTAACTTGAGAGAAGGTGGCCGCCTAATTGCATGGTAAATGCTGCATACCCAAGCGACTTCTCTCCCCCCTTTCCTCTTGGTGACAAATGAGAGGCAGCCACTGTTCGTATGTTGTCTGGTAACTGAAGGAAGCTGAGACAGCAGTCTTAGTTCCGAATGGTGGCTCTAGCAGCCCGCAGAGGTCGATTTCTTTTAATATTCTACAGTCTTTTCATAAAGTTTTAAAGACTTTATCTTCAGAGAGGGGAAGATAGCAAAAGAATGGGGAAAAAAATCAGAGATGATATTAATGCTCCCCAACAGACAATTAAGAGAATATCAATGACTATCAAGTCATATGCCGAACTTTTCATCTTTATAAAATTTTTATGAGAATTATCTACATATCTATAAAGTGTCTTCAGTGAGAAAAAGAGAACAGAACAGTCATTTAAAAAAAAAAACTTTTATTGATGCCCTTTGCTTTATATATCATAGACATTTCTAGATTCCCTTTCAGTTTTCTCTTGTAATAGGTAAAAATAAAAGTTAAAAGAAAAAAAGGGAAAAAAACCCTCAGGCTTCATTTCAGACTTTTAAACTCCTCACCTGTTTAAGGAAAGAAGAGTAGATTTCCTTACTTCATTTTATGGGTCAAGATCTGTCATTATACCTGAGTACTGTTTAGCTTTGTTGTATTTTCCCCCATTTATACTATTGTAGTCACAGTGTGTGCTATTTTTAGCATATAGGTTTGGCCTAATTCTTTCTGCCTTAATTCATAAAAAAGTCCTTGTTTCCTTATATTTATAACTTCTTACAATAAAAATCAATTCTTGTCAATTAATATACATCAATTTATTTTAGTCAATTTGGAAAATTCCAGTTGATGGGCATCTGCTTTGCCCTAAATCTTTTCTACTGTTATGAATATTTTGGTTCCTATGAGATTTCTCTGTGTTTGATCTCTTGGGTTATATGTCATAACAACCTATGAATCAAAGGATATGAACAATTTGGCCACTTTGGCTGGGAGAGGGCAATTCCAAACTGATTGCCCTTTTTGCCAATTCACTGGGTCTATGATGCTTTAATCTCAATTTCTCTTGTGATTTGGAGCAATATTTTAAACAATCATTAATAATTTATAATCCTTGTGTGAACTCTTTGTTAATATCCTTTGAACTACTTATCTTTTGTGGAATGGCTCTTAGTATTTTGGGTACTTATTGAATATGGGCCAAATGTTCTAGCATACCCTGGGAGACCATTTCCATTTGCCCTGGTCCTTAGAAGATGGGCTATGGGAGCAAACCTAGTCCAAGTGTATACATGCCTTTGTATGACATTATACACATCAACTAAGAATTTTTTGTAAATGATTCTCAATGGCAGCTCATATCTTTATCTCATTACTGAGTAAATGGTACAGAGAATAGAGAACTGTGTTCTACTTTATCATAAAAAGCAGTTTACACAATAGAGACTTAAAGTCTCCCCCCCTAAAATTTCTCTTAAGCATATATGAAAATCAAAATAAAAGTTATTAACAAATGCAATCACAGAGATAACTTCAATAATCTGCTGATAATTTTCATTCAAGGCACAAATAAAATGTGCACCCAAACCAGATGTCCATCAATTCCATGGAAAATCCTTACAAAGTTCCAAATGGAGCAGAAATGATCCATATATGGTTATTTTTTTTGCGTGTGTGATCCTGTTTCTGAGTGACATTATGGTGTTTGCATCAAGCTTTGGAATATTACAGGTTCTCCTCAGTGATTTTCAGGAGTATTCCATACAGAAATAAATTAATTGATAGAAAATGTCTTATATACACAATGATACTCAGATGATTGGTTGGCTTATTACATCAGTATTTATTCTTGGGCAAGGCACTCCAAGTGGACAAAGAGTTGAGTCCAGAACTAAAGATAATGAAAACAACAGGCTAGAATGAATTTGGGAAATTTCCCAGTGCTTGTAATAGTCTTAAGATTTCTCATAGCAAAAACCTATTTTTCCCCTTCTGGGGCAGAGCCAAGAAGGTAGAATAAAGAAAGAACTCAGCCAAACAATCCCTCCTCCCCCCCTCCCAAAAAAACAAACCTTAGGATAATACCTCAAATAGAATTACAGAGTGGCAGAGCCACCAAAGGTCAGAGGGAGGCATTTATCCAGCCCAAGACAAGTTAGAAGCTTGGAAAGAGATATCTGTGCCATTGGGGAAGAGACTGAACCAGAGTCCATATGGATTAGACATCAGTGGTGGGACAAGGAGGTGATGACAGAGGTAGCAGCAGCTTCAAGAGCTCTTAAACCAGAAACAGTAAGGGGGCCTGCCAACTGGTCAGAAAGAAAGTACAAGGGACCCCTACACTAAGACTAGATTCTGGACAAGATGCTGTTTGGCAACTCCACTGCCTATACCTATTTTGGGTCATTGTTCAAGGACAGAGAGGAGCACTTTGGTCAAGATGGAGTAAGAGCCTTGAGGGGGAACTCTTTGTCAAATAGCTAATACATCACCAATGAAGAGCAAATTAAAGCAATTATCAGGAGTTATTTTGCCCAATTACATGCCAATAAAACCGATGACCTAAGTGAAATGTATGAATTTTTAAAAAATAAACTGACCAGATAAACAGAAGAGGAAGAAGACTATTTAAACAACCCTATCTTAGAAAAATAAATTGAACAAGCCATAAATGAGTTCCCTTGAGAAAATCCCCAGGAGCAGATGGATTTACAATTAATCCCAGTACTATTTGAAAAAAAATATGTAAAGAAAGAGTCCTATCAAGTTCCTTTTATGACACAAATATGGTTTTGATACTTAAACCAGGAAATGCAAAAACAGAGAAGGAAAACTAGTGAACAATTTTGAATATAAATGAAAAAAAATAGGTAAAATAGTATAATGGAGATTATAGCAATATTTCACAGAGATCATACACTATGATCAGGTGGGATTTATACCAGAAAAGCAGGGCTAGATCAATATTTTTAAAAATGACTACCAGCATAACTGACCATAGCAAGAACAAAACCAATAAAACATGTGACTATAACTATAGACATAGAAAAAAACCTTTGACAAAATGCAACATACATTCCTTTTAGAAACATTAGAAAGCATAGGAATCATTGATGCGTAAGGGGCATAAACTTGAAGCCTTCCCAATAAGATCAAAGGGTGAAGCAGGGATGTCCATTATCACCACTCAAGATTGTACTAGAAAAGCTAGCAATAACAATAAGACAAGAAAAAAAAGAAAGAATAAAACTAGTCAATGAGGAAACAAAATAATCACTTTTTGCAAATGATATGATGGTATACTTAGAGAACAATGGAGAATAAACTAAAAGGGGTCAGCTGGGTGGTGCAGTGGATAAAGCACTGGCCCTGGATTCAGAATGACCCCAGTTCAAATCCAACCTCTGACACTTGACACTTATTAACTGTGTGACCCTGGGCAAGTCACTTAACCCTCATTGCCCCACAAAAACAAAAACAAAACCAAAACCAAAAAAAGGGCAGAAACTAAAAAATCTACGAACAATGAACAGTTTTAGCAAAGTTGTGGGGTATGAAATAAACCCCCACAAATCATCAACCTTTACATATACTACCATCAAAACCCAGTAGAAGGAATAGAAAGGGAAATTCCCTTTGAATTAACTGCAGCCAATATAAAATTCTTGGATGTCTAGCTGCCAAAATAAAGCTGGGAACTATTTATGAATATAATTACAAAATATTTTCCAAACAAATAAAGACAGATCTAAATAATTGAAGATTTATTAATTATTCATGGGTAAGCTGAGCCAATATAATAAAATTACAATTATAAGTTAACTAAGTTAATTTACTTATAACTTTATTCATTGCCATACCAATCAAACTACCAAGTAATTATTTTATAGAGCTAAAAAATAATGAAATTCACCTGTAAGAACAAAAGATCAAAAATATCAAAGTGATCAGTGAAAAACATGTGAAGGAAGGTGAATTAGTAGTACCAGATTTCAAACTATATTACAAAACAGTAATCATCAAAACAATCCAGTACTGACTAATAAATACAGCGGTAGATCAGTGAAATGAATTAGCTAGACAATACACAGTGGTAAATGACCATAGTAATCTAGTATTTGATAAACCCAAAGAACCAAGTTTGGGGTAAAAACTCAACATTTGACAAAAATTGCTGCAAAAACTGGAAAATAGTTTGGCAGAAACAAGGCATAGAGCAACATTCCCATACCATATAACAAGAACAGGTCAAAATGGATAAATGATTTGGACATAAAGGGGGTGATCATGGACAAATGTGCCTGTGAGATCTATGGATAAGGAAAGAGTTTATGACCAAATAAGAGATAGAGAGGATCATGGGAAATAAAATGGATGATTTTTTTACAATTCATATGAAATTTAAAAGCTTTTGCATAAATGAAATTAATGCATAAAAATTAGAAGGAAAAGAGGAAACTGGGAAAAAAATTTTTTACAAGTTTCTCTGATAAAGACCTTATTTCTCAAATATATAACAACTCAGGCAAATTCATAAAAATAAAATAAATGGCCAAAGGATATAACCAGGCAGTATACAGAAGATATCAAAACTACCTATAGTCACATGAAAATATGCTCTAAATTACTCCTGATTAAAGGATTGCAGATCAAAACAGTTCTGAAACACTACCTCAGACTTATCAGATTGTGTAACAAGAAAGAAAAGGAAAATGACAAATACTGGTGGGGATATGGTAAAATTGGAACACTAATTCCCTCTTGACAGAATTGTGAATTAGTCCAACCATTCTGGAGAACAATTTGAAACTGCACCCAAAGGGCTATAAAACTGTGTAAACCTTTTAAACCAGTATTACCACAACTAACTCTGCATCCCAAAGAGATCAAAGAAAAGGGGAAAGGACCAACTTGTACGAAAATATTTAAAGCAGCTCTTTTTATGGTGGCAAAAAATTGGAAACTGAAGGGATGCCCACAAATTGGGGAATGGCTGAACAAGTTATAATATATGATTGTGATGGAATATTATTGTGCTATAAGAAATGATCAGGAAGGTTTCAGAAAAACCTGGGAAGACTTTTGTGAGTTGATGCAAAATGAAGTAAGGAGAACCAGAAGAACATTGTACAAAAATATAGCAATATTTTAATGATGATCAACTGTGAAAGACAATTACTCTGATCAAGACAATGTTCCAAGATACTCACTCCCAAAGGATCCATAATTTAAAATGCTATCCACCTCCAGAGAGAGAGCTGATGAACTCTGAATACACATTGAAACATAATTTTAAACTTTGTTTTTCCTTGTCTGTTTTCTTTTGCAATGTCTAATATGGAAATGTTTTGCATGATTTCACACATATAATTGCTATAAAAATTTTCACCTTCTCAATTGGTTGGAGAGAGGTGGGAAGTAGAAAGAGAATTTGGAGCTCAATTTAAAAAAAATGAATGTTAAAATTATTTATATGTAATTGAGAAATATTTAATGAATTAAAAATATATGTAGAAAAAAGACCTGTTTTTCCAATCTGCACATTTTCTTAGTGATTATATATTTGGCTTTGGCTATGAGGATGGTAGAATTATACAATTTTGAGGAATGAAAGTTGTGAATGATCAAAAGGACAATGAAGAAATTCAGGGTATACCCAAGAAGGCCGTAAATTATTTCCCATCATGACCAGTATTCAAGAATTAATATAAAGGATATAATTGAGGAAATGTACTGAAGAAATATGGCAATGGTAATGAGGGTTCTACTAATCCTGAAAATGTTAGCAAGATACATTCTAAAGGACCTATGGAAGAACATGAACCCAAATTACATAGGATGAAAAGACATGAATAAGTCACATTCGACACCAATACAGAGAGTACAGATATTGATATATGATGATATCACTGATCCATGGAAGTACCAAAAAAAGTGTCCTAAGTGATCCAACAATTTCTAGGGGACAAATGCCTAGTTAAAATAGCAGCTATAGGGGTAGCTAGGTGGCGTAGTGGATAAAGCACTGGCCCTGAATTCAGGAGGACCTGAGTTCAAGTCCAGGCTCAGACATTTGACACTAGCTATGTGACCCTGGGCAAGTAACTTAACCCTCATTGCCCCACAACAACAACAACAACAACAATAATAATAATAGTGGCTATAGGCTTTACAGATGGACCAGAAACTCAATGTCAGAGTCTCAGGGATGAAAGGTCCCTCAGAGGCTACAGAGATCAATCCAAACCTTACCTTGAACTAACAACATTTTGTCTTGCTTGGAGACCATATCACCTGAAAGCAGACTAAATAGAGGCTATATAATGAAAGCATTAGACAGTACTTAGTGAAATAGAGCTTGAACAGATTTCTTCTTATTCTTCCATGGGAGGTTATGAAACCTTTTAAAACAAAATTCTAAATGATCTCTTTGTAAAGGGTTTTATTTGGGGGGGAGTAGATGCAATTATTTTTTAACCCCAGGGCTGAAAAGGAAGAATTTGAGGTGAATATATATTGTTAAGAGAGGAATTGAAAAGACTCTCCTGAAATTACCTCTATTCCTCTGGTCCACACCTATTTGGTCTTTTAAAAAAATGCCTGAATTATCTGGATATTTTTATTGAAGATGGAATTGAAAGGTAAGAGGTGACTGGATTCACCAGACCTTTGTTTAAGGTCTTCATTCCTTTTGAATATATAGGTATTATCTTTATGAAAGAAATGCCTTGTTTTTCAATTCATACTTTTAAAATAGTGAACAAATGATTCCAAAAGAGACTGTTAGTCTGAGTTGAAAATAGAAACTGCACTTTATCTTACAATAAATCAAGAGAAGATACTGTTTCTTACTACTCTTCTTTTTACCAATAGTTTCACTAATTTTACTTGTAAGGAAAAAAGATGTAAGGAGCAGAGGTCAAAACAAGGCAAAATGTAGGAAAAGAAAAATGGGGGAGAAAGCAGAAGAATGAAGCCATTGAACTTTTCCACTAGGGAAGAGTTTTATTTAGGATGAAGGTGGCTAGGTGAATAGAGCACCAGACCTGGAGTCAAGAAGACTCATCTTCCTGAATTCAAATCTGGCTCAGCCACCTGCTGTGTGACCCTGGGCAAGTGATATAACCTTGTTTGCTTCAGTTTCCACATCTGAGTTGGAGAAGGAAGTGGCAAATCCTTCCAGTATCATTACCAAGAAAACCCTAAATTGGGTCATAAAGAGTCAGACATGACTGAAAGTGACTGAACAACAACAGATATTACTTGAATAATGAGTGACTAACAAAAGAACTGTCTACACCTTTCTGGGTAGAGAGAAGGCTCTACTATGAACGACATTATCCATAAATAAATATAAAATATTTATTAAGCATTTATTTTGTACTCTTATGCGTGGATATAAAGAATGGTAAAAAGAGTCTCTGTCCTCAAAAAGCTCACACTCTAATGGGGGAAACAACATGTAAATGGATTGGTACATACAAGAGATATAATGCGTGGAAGTAAGGTAACCTTGGAGGGAAGGGTCCTAGTAGCTGAGCTGGGGTGGGGGGCATTGGGGTGAGATCATGAGGGAGGTGCCCTTTTAGCTAAGCCTTGAAGCAAGCCAAGGATAATAAAAAGTGGAGCGGAAGGAAAAGATTCCAGATATAGGTGACAGCCAATGTGATGAAAGCATCATGTATGAGAAATGGCATAAAGGCCAATATGGAAGATCATAATGTGTTTGGAGAAGATAAGAAGACTGGAAATGGTGGAAGGGGCCAGGGTATGAAAACTTCAAATGTCAAAGAGAAGTCTTTATAGTTGATGCTGGAGTTAATAGGGAGCCCCTGGCATTTACTGAGTGTTGAATGGATGGAGGCATCACATGGTCAAACACTAAAGCCAAGAAAGCAACAGAACTTTGGGAATGAGACCTCTGCAACCTTCCTCAGACCCTTCAACAGCTTGAATTTAGGTTATTGTTTTTGTCATCTTGAAAGTAGAAATAATACTCCTACCACCTGACTCATAGCATGGCAATGAGGCTCAAATTAATGAACTACTACAAGAATATTAGGGGCAGCTGGATGGTGCAGTGGATAGAGCACCAGCCCTGGAGTCAGGAGTACCTGGGTTCAAATCCGGCCTCAGACACTTAACACTTACTAGCTGTGTGACTCTGGGCGAGTCACTTAACCCCAATTGCCTCACAAAAATACAAATAAAATAAAATAAATTAAAAAAAAGAATATTATATACATATGAGCTAGCACTAGTACCTACTTTAATTATTGTGCATATAATAATTTAATAACATAAGCCCAAGTGTAGCATGAGGGAAAGTACTCTGGAAATGGAGTTAGCCACCCTGCATTCAAGTTTCAAATGCTTAGTTGCCATATGATTACAGTTGAGAAGTTTAAGTTCATAGAGCCTCAATTTCCTTGGCTGTAAAATCATTAAAATAGAATTTTACTACTGTATCATAATGATGCTATGAGAAAAGTTTTAAATTTTCAAAGTTTAAACTTGGAAAACTTTAAAGCATTATATGAATGTGAGTAGTATGGGTGGTATTATGGATAGAGAGTTGTTTACAGAGACTGGAGGACCTGGCTTTAAGGTTCACATCTGGCACAGGGACTGGTATTCTTGGGCAAGAAATGCCTTGAAGGGAACTGTCCAAAATATGCATTGCAGATGAAACCACAGAAGTAAAACAAACTAATTCTCCTTCTTAATTATAAATCTGAGATCTCTTGAGTATATTGCCTGCAAAAGCAAAGACTGAAACCTATCCATTGTTTATATTGTGTAAACCTTGTCTGTCTCTTGCCATAATTGCTATTAATGTGTCTCTGTAAGTTGGGTCGGGGGTTAATCTCATGGATGTTGATCTCAGGATTGTAAAATTTTATTTAGCACATATTAAGTTGTGCAATATTCATCTAATTAAGATGAAAATATTAACTATTTAAAATATTCAAATAGTTGAAAACATTTAAATTATGTAAAATATTTTAATAACTGTCTCCAAAAATTGTTTGACATTGTAGTCCTAGGTATTTTATTTCAAGTATTTAAAAATATTCCTCTGAGAAGGGATATATAGAATTCACTATATTACTAAAGGGGTCTGTGACATGAAAAAGTTAATAATACCTGCTCTGGACCTTTTCATATTGTATGACAGCAATATAGTACTCATGCTGACCATCTGCTCTTCCTCTCTCTTGATACATGCCAAGCTCAACTCTTCTGCCAATAAGGCATATCCAGGATGGTGCTTTATATACCCATTCCTGTGCACAAATCATCATCATCAAAAAGATGAAGTCTACTTAAATCCAATATGTGTCTCTCTATCCTTTGGGTCCCTCACAAGTATGAGTCTTCAGAAATTGTGATATTCTATTATTCATAGCCCTATAGTATGACTAGATGAATACTGGGTTTCAATAGATGGCCTTTTGTTTCAGAGAGCTGCTTGGGGTAGGTAAAAAAATACTGAATAGTTTCCCAAATAGATTTCAGCCCTCTCTTTCCTCCAACTGTTCATTCCTTGGCCCAGCTCATTGTCGGTCTGCGATGCTTATATAAAAGTATAGGTACCAATGGCATAACACAATGAACATTCCATTCTTCTGATCTACTACATTCCACTGCTTTTCTCATTTCATTGCTATAAAGAACTCCCAGTGAAGATCTGTCCTCTATAAAAACATACTAGTACCTTTTCTATAATGTTTATTCTGAGAGAATTCCCTGGGGCATTGAGAGGCTAAGATATTTGACTAACATCACAAAGCCAGTGTGTATCAAAGGTGGCACTTGAATTCAGCTCTTATAAGCCCATGGGCTTGCTTTTACTGCATCCCATAATCTGGACTTTAGGGATTCTTCAGTAACACATTTGTTGTTTTTGTTTGTTTTTTTGTTGTTGCTGCTGTTGGTTTTGTTTTGTCTTTTTCTGTGTGGTATATTAGACTAAAATTTTATAAATAGCTGCAGATCTCATTTGGGGGTTATGTAGTGCTTGAGGAAATCATCAAGCTGTCACCTTCAAAATGAAACATATAGTAGATATTTTCTCACCTCTACCTGGGATATTTCTCTTCCCCTTTCACAAGGATAGCAATTTACATGTTCAAGAAATCACACAACAATATTTATTTGTAATATAATTAAATTAATATAATAATAAATTGTATTATTATTTCCAAATATCTCTCCTTCCAAATATTATTATGTTGATATTATTATTGTTATTACTAGTATTTAAGATTTACATAGAGCTTTATAAATATTCTCTCCTTTAATCCTTAATACAATCCTTGGATGTAGGTGCTATTATTATCTTCATATTCCAGATGAGTAAACTGAGGTAGAGTTTAAGTGACTTGTCTGGGGGGATATACAGTAAGGATGTGAAGCTGGATTTGAACTCGGGGATTCCTAGATCCAAGAACAGCACTCTATCCAGTGTGCCATCTAGCTGCCTCAAAAAACAAACACAGAGTCACCTACCAATGTATGAGACCTACCACTTCAAACTAGGTCTTTCTAATTCTGAGGCTAACTCTGTCCTCTTTGCAGCTCATGTAGATATTAATAATAGATAATGGAATCTGTATGAATATACCCATGCAAATATATGCATTGATACATGAGATTTATAGATATATATACATACATACTTATAGAGAACTATGATTTTAATGCAGATTACATATCAATTTACCTACAAGATCTTAGAGATCTGCCCGGGATACTGACTGACTTGCCCATGGCCATCAGGTTTGTTAACATATGTGAAAGTCAGTACCTGAAGCCAGTGCTTTTAATTCAAACACCCTCCCTCCATCTACAAAGGCTATGTTCTCTCTCTAATTTTAACATTAATGTAAGCTAAACATAACTAAGCTGTTAAATCTGAGTACAAAAAAAACTTTTCTAATGAATTAGGAACCTTGGGGTTTTTTTCTGATGGATTATTTTTCATCACATAGCTTATGGGATGTCAGGTGGGATGCTTCTCTTTGCATCTCAGTTTCTCCATCTATAAAACAGTTTGAAAGAGAAGCTATGTGAGGTCCTTTAAAGGCCTCAGATTCCATCATGCAATGATTGTAAAGACTATGGGATTGTCCCTGGTATTTCAAGTGATCTCTGCCATCCCTTCACTCTGATAGCAGAGAATATAGATGTTCATCATATCCATGCTTTGAGGAGAAAGAGCAATTTACATCATATTTCCCAAGGATCGCTATAAAGCGACTTGAGAAATTGGCAGCCATATCAGTCTGCACACAAATTTGCTACAGTATTGAGTAATTACTCATCTAACCATCCATTACTGGCAAAAGCAATTAATCTGTGTGCACACAAACGAGAAAGAAAATATAACAACATTTCTATAAACAGCAAGCAGCAAGAGCAACAAATGAATATGCCGCCTTTCTGGATTTTTTACTTGATACTTTCCAACCTCTGGAGATCCAGGTCACAGTAGGAAATAATAACTTCCCATCCAATCTGCTGGATCATTTCTTCAACCCAGTTTCATTTGTCTCCCCTCAGAGAGATGCCTTTAAAATGTGACTCTTCTGAGACATTGGACATCTCTGGGTGAAACTTCCAAACGGCAAATGGATAAACCCTAGGGTTCAATTGAAATGCACAAAATCACCATACGGAAATAACAATCTGAATAATGCTGGGGTGTTCGATGGGCCAGAATGACACGAGATAAGGTGATGTTGAATGAAGCAGCACTTCACATACTTCAATATGAAATTGCAGGAAATTTAATATAAATTAATGTGTCGGCTCTGTAATAAGAGATCTATATTAACTGGGTGCTGCTTCTCCTGAATTACATTTGCAAGTTGAAGCAAGACTAAGACCTTTTGCTAGAAAATCTTTTTGCTTTTGCTCACCAGGTGATCGAAAGGGCTACCTGTTGCTGTATGCCATGACTGGGGGGGGGGGAGGTACGGGGAAAATATGGTTAGGGAGGGGAAAATCTTTGCAGTCAATCCTGTTGCTAGAGCCAACAGCCAACTGCTAGGATTAATGTCTTCAACTATGATAGTCATTCTCAGGAAATTGGGCCTTCCAAAGGAAAACAGGCATGCAGACTCATTAGGACAAAGGAAGAAAATCAATGCATTTCAAGACAAGATTGCTGAGACATTTGACCTTTGGGGCAGCAGAAAGAATTTCAAAGACATGGTTTGTATGCTGTAATTGGTTCAACCTTATTAGGCAATGGTAACTGACCAAACAAAACACCAAGGAGGGAGGTTTGCAAATGACAAATCTTCCTGAAAAGGATTCTTCCATGTTTACAGATGCTGAGAAAGAAGTTATTTCTCTCACTTTACCATCATTTAGGATTATGCAAAACTGATTAATTTTATCCTTCTTAGTTTGCATTAATACTGATTCATTGTATATTACATTGTTTGAATTACTTTAAAAATCAACACTGAAAAATTAGTTTTAATTTTTCTTTAAATATATTTTTACCTTCATTCTCTTTAAAGCAAAAAGATATCCTATTTCAGGGGCTCTTTATACAGCATTGCAAAATGATGTGTTTTTGCTGTTTTAATAAATAACTAAGAGTCATGCAGAAAGTAGATTTTCTTTACTCTTCATGTTTAAATGTGAAGCTAAACTAATGACAATATTTATCATTACAGTTAGTTTATATGTGATGGGGAGGGCAAAAAGAATGAAGGGGTGAAATAGAGCAGAGAAGAGATGATCCATATGGATACTAAGATAGAGCTGTCTTTGCTTTGCCTTGGTATTTTCACCACCTGACAATGCCTTGCAAACAGTAGGCACTTCATGTATACGTATGGAATTATATTAAACTGCAATCTGAGGAAGGGTAGGTAGGTTCCCTTGTCTTAACATTCTAGGCAAGAATTCAGCCCAAGAGGAATGGGAAGCCCCCAAGAAGGAGATTCTGAAGACACAAAGAGAAAGAATTGCAATGAGGAAGAAAAATCGAAGTTGTCCAAAGAAACTGATATCTATGCACAGAGAAATCACCACAGACTTAAATTTTTAATGAGACTTGTAGAGAAGATGGAAACAAGAGGAGCTTATGGAAGATGAATACAAAACTGTGACAGAGGATTGTAAGAACAGTGTCAAGAGTGCTAAAACTCATGATGAGCTGTTCAGGCAAGGCAAACTAAGCACAACAAAGTGAAGTTAAAATTGTTGATAAAGAAAGATCAAAGAAATACAGAATTATTGCTTACTGATCAGCACAGATGAAACCATGGTACCTGCTACAGCCATTTAGGTTAAAGCATCGATGATATGTTTACTAAATTTATGAAATTTTCAGCTCTTGAAAAATGGTGATAGTGGTATTTTAGGAACTTGAAAGGCTCAAGGTCACCACCAATACCCCTGTAAAGCTCTAAGAATGCATCAGAAGGAATAATGATAATGAAAACAAAAGCAGCTATAACTCCCCCATCTACTCCAAGATTACATAGAAAAACTGTTAGAATTCTGCAAAAGGTCTCAGGGGAAACAAGTTGGGCTATATGGGCAAAGTTTGCATGTGACTTGGACTCAGAGCAGGAGGTAGGGCCACAACAATGTCCCATGAAAGGCTATCCCTCCAGTTTCTTCAGGAGAGGGGGATACAGCAACCCCCACCTTGGGGTCTGCATGAATAGGTCCTGTATCCAGCATAACATCCAGTTAGTCCATGCCTAATATAAAGTCCAGGCAGCTAGGCATAAACTACAGCAGGAAACAAAGTCAGACCAGTGACTAGGCAGTCCAGTGCTCTGTATTACATGTCCAAGATACAGAAGAGTCACAGGAAGAGAAAGGTTTAGGACAGTACCTGGAAAGTAAATCACCTGGGATCTTGTAGGAGGCTTGCTAGCAGGATGACAAACATTTACTTAGGGTCTGTCAGGGTCACAGTAAGGTTTGTGGCTAAGTCGAGGTTTAGAACTATACAAGGAAGATAAAGAAAGGGCATCAAGGCACAAAGATGCATAAGTTGAGTCACTCTGAGACTATCCCCAACCCATAATTTGCTATGGAAGATGGAGCCCAGTCTAAGCTATTATATTCATGGCCAAAAAACAGTCTACATATACCATCAAAATTGTGAAAGGGAACAGAATCTGACTCAAACAGTAATCCCCAAACCATAAATTGAAACTGCTAATTTGAGAAAACACAATGAACAAATAAAAATAATTTGGACTGAGAAAATGTCAAGTAGCAAATTCAGAAGAAAAATAGCTACTCCATAACAAGTCTAAGTAGAACTTCAGGGAAGAGAATGTTCTTGGCTCAAGAACCATATGAGCATCCTGAGGAAATGAAACAAGAGATAAGAACTTTATCTTTAAAAGAAATGACAACTAAGAAGGAAAGACTGACAAAAAGCACCAATACAGAGCACTTGATGTTAAAACTTACTCAAGAAATGAGATACCTGAAAATGAAAATAAGCCAAACAGAAAGCAATAACACACTGAGACAAGAAATATTGAAATAAAATCAAAAGGTTTTTTTTTTTATTTTAATGGAGGAAAATGTAAAATATCTTCTACCAAAAACTGAAGATGTGGGATCCAGGTCAGGGAAAGGAAAGAAAAGAATCATCAAACTATATTATAATCATGACCAAAAAAATGTAGGTGTCATATTTCAAAGAATAATTAACAAAAATTGTCTATCTCTATTAGAACCATAGGGCAAAGTTAAAACAGAAATAGCATCTAGTTACCTCCTCAAATAAACAGCAAAACAAAAAGTCCAAGGAATTTCATAGCACAAACATAAAACTTTTAGGTTTTAAAAAAAAGCCTCCAGGCAAACAAAAACAAAGAATTCAAGTATAAATCTGCTGTAAGGATCATGAAAGACTTGGTAACTAAGACCTTAAAGGAGGTAAAACTTGGAATACCATATTCCAAAGGCAAAAAATAAAAATACTTACAAATATGAATAACCTATTTGACAAAACTAAGTTTAATCATAGAGGGGAAAACTGGACTTTTAATTAAATAGATGATCGCCAAGTATTCCTGATAAAAAGGCCAGAAATTAGTAGAAACTTTGAATTGTAAATGAAAGAATCAAAATAAATATAGAAAGATAAAGCCATGTGATCAATTGGAAGGGCTGACTCAATGATGAACTGTTTGCAGTATAATAGGGGAAGAAGAAACATATCTTTCATAAACTTCAATGTCTTTAAGATAAAGTTTTAAAAGATAAACAGGGGAGTAGCTAGGTGGCACAGTGGATAAAGCACTGGACCTGTATTCAGGAGGACATGAGTCCAAATCCAGCCTCAGACACTTGACAATTACTAGCTGTGTGACCATGGGCAAGTCACAACCCTCATTGTCCTGAAGAAAAGAAAAAAAAAGATAAACAGAAGGTATAGGAGTAGGTATGTCCTTTTTAAAAAATGGGCTTGGGAGAAGAAAATGAAATGAGAATTTAATGAAGAGCAGAAGTAAAAAGGAGAGGAAAATTTCTATGTCATATACTAGAGATACATCAGATGATGAATATAAAAACATGGAGGAAAAGGCGGGAGGGAATGGGCATTCAATGAACTTCACTTTCATTTGAACCAGACAATGGCAGGTTGAGTATACTTACACAGATTTACACACATACACATACACATACACATACACATACACATACACATACACATACACATACAAAGAGAGAGAGAGAGAGAGAGAGAGATTTTGGTATAGGGATACATTATGCTCAACAAGGAAACAAAAGAGGGGGATTTAAAGGAAGGGCAGAATAACTGAGGGAGTCATCACAATTAAAACAAACTCCAGCACAATAACAAAGTGAAGAGGGGCATGTGAAAGGAAAAAGTTAAAAGATAAAAAAACAGGGCAAGGGGGAGAAAAGAGAAGTAATGAAGTAGAAACAGAAATGATTCTAGATAGATCACTTCTGTAAAGCAAATTCCTCTTTCATCTCTTCCTTATTTTTTTTGTAAAAAGGAGAATGAAAAACAGGAATAATTAAAATATAAGGGGACCACATAGAGGGAATTATAGAATTAACAAGTGTAATCACGAACATGAATGTTATAAACTCACTCATAAATTGGAAGCATAGTACAATGGAACAGAACATTGAATCCAATATTTTTTACAAGAAATATACTTGAAACATAAAAATTCATCCAGTTATAATAAGGAGCTACAGAGATAAATATCAGGTTTCATGTGAACTACAAAAAAAGTAGAAATATCAATCATCATTTCAGATAAGAGAACAGTAAGAATAGACTAGATAAAAAGAGACAAGCTAGGAAATAATGTTGTTTGAAGGCAACAAAGAAATGTTTACTGAACATCATAGCATCTCAATACTTACAAAGTTCCTAGTATTGGGAGGAGAAATATGCAGTAAAATTAGTAATATTAGTAAATAAATAATAAATAAAATAAAACTAAAAATAGTTGGTGATTTGAATATACCATTTTCAGATGTGGATAAATGTACAAAAATATAAATAAGTAAGAAGTCAAGGACCTGAACAAAACTTTTGGAAATTTAGGTATGATAGAATCTTGATGATTATGAAATAGGAACAGAAAGGAGATTACCTACTTCTCTGCTGGGCACATGACATTTTTACAAAAATTGACCATTATTTTAGAGATAGAAACCTCAGAAAAATTCAGAAAAGCAGAAATACTAAGTACATCTTAACTGACTATAAAGTAATAAAAGTATATCTAATACAGGACCTTTGAAGAAAAGAGTAATACTAATTGATGATTAATGAAATGCTGATTTAAAAAACAAATCAAGGACATGGCATCAAAGAAAATGCAAACAATAAGACAAGATACCAAAACCTTTGGGATACATATAAAGGAGTCCCTAAGGGAAAATTTATATCTTTCTTTACATATTCACAAACAAAAGAGAGAAAAAACAAATTAGGAAATTGGGAGTGCTACTAAAAATATACTAGAAAAGCAACAAAGGAAAAGAAAAGGAAAAAAAACCCAACAAAATAAGAATCCTAAAATTCAAAGAAGAGATTAATAATATTGAAAAAATCATTTAACTGATAAATTAAACTATGATCTGTTTCTTCAAAAATAAAAAAAATAAAAACAATTAGGTGAACAGTTAAGAAGTCTGATTAATATATATACAGAAATACCAAATTGTACTAAACATAGAAAAATAAATATTGAGGAAGAAATAAAGTTAAGCATCAAAAAATTTTGGTAAATTATATAACAGTAAAACATATCTTAGATGAAATAAATGAATTATATTAATATAAAATATCTAGATTAAAATGACAAGAAATAGATTTGTTAAATAATAATATGAGAAAAAAAAGAATAAGCCGTAAACTGCCAAAGGAATAAAAAAGTACCAGATTAATTTATAAATCAATTCTATTAAACATCCAAAGAATAATTCCAGTATCACATAAATTTTTTGGAAAAACAGGACAAAAAGTCTATTAACCATGATATAAATTTGATCTTGATACCTAATTCAGGGAGATACAATGTCTAGAAATAAAACTATTTACCAATATTCCTAATAAGCATTTGTGTAAAAATATTAAATAAAATAGCAAAGAAGCTAAATTAACTTAAATTATTGGTGAGATATTAATTACTCATTAGAAAGTCATGCTGTAACAATTAGAATGATGCCACCTGCTGGAGACTTACTGTAGGAAAGCTCCACCATGAGGAGAAGGCCTCTGAGGGCAAGGCCATGCAACTATTCTTTGGCATCAGGAAGTGACCTTTTCTTGTGGGAGGAAGAGGGGGTGAGGCTGACGCTCTGTTTTTTGTTTTTTGTTTTTTTCTCACCAGGACTCTCATATAGAGGGGAACAAGAAATGTGCTCTCCCTTTAATAGATAGATGAATCTAGGCCTTTCTCTTTCTCTTCACCAAATTCTTATTCTCCTTAATAAATGCTTAAAAGTCTAACTCTTGCTAAAGCTTATACTTTATTGGCGACCACTCGTTAGATATTTTAGACAGACTATCTAGAATTTTAACCCCTTACAATGCCAATGTGATAAAATTTATAATACTGGCTAAATTACTTATTCTGTGGTTTACAAATCAAACTACCAAAAGATTATAGAGCTAGAAAAAATGATAAAATGTATATGCAAGAAAAAAAGGTCAAGAATTTCAGGAGATATTTTTTTAAAAGTAGAAACGGAGCCTAATAACATCACATTTCAAAGTATACTATAAAGCAATTATCATTAAAACTATTTCGTACTAGTTTTTAAAAAGGCCAACCAATGGAACCGATTGACTAGACAACAGGCAGAATTAGATAAATGTAACAGTCTGGTCTTTGATATGTCCAAAGGCTATCAACTCCTGGGTTAAGGACTCACTATTTGGCAAAAATTGCTAGAAGATCTAGAAATCAGTTTCACAGAAGTTAGGTACCGAACACCTTATACCAAATACCAAGTTAAGCTCCAAATGGATGCATGACTGGCATCTAAAAGTTCACATAATAAATGAATTAGAGGAGCAAAGAAGAAAATTGGTATCTCAACTAGAGATAAAAGAAGCATTCTTATGACCAAATAAGAGATGGAGAAGGTTATAGAAGAGGAAATGGACAACTTTTATTATATTTTAAACATTGAAAGTTTTTTTTTTTTTTTTTAAAGCCCAAAGCAGCTACAATTATAAAGGAATCAGGCAGGGAGAAAACTATTTGCGGCACATTTCTGTGACACATTTCTCATTTTCAAAGATAATTAAGGAACTGATTCAAATTTATAAGACTAAGCAATTCCCCAAGAGATAAATGGTCAAAAAATATGAAGAGGTAGTTTTCAAATGTAGAAATCCAAATTATTGACAACCTTATGAAAAAATTCTCCAGATAACTAATAACTAGAGGGAGGGAAATTAAAGCAACTCTCAGATTTTACTTCACACCGAATCAGGTTAGCAAAGTTGACAAGAAATGAAAATTACAAATATTAGAGGGGATGTTAGAAAAATAAAATAAGAACTTTGATGTACTGCTGAGGGAGATGTGAATTTGTCCAGATATTGTATAAAGTAATTTGGAACTAGCCTGAAAAGTCATTAAGAAAAGTATAAGCTCCGGCTGGTAGTGAGAAAAAAATTCCTGCTGTCCCTGTTCTAGCATGATCACAATTGCAATAATGTATTCAGTTCTGAATACCACAGTTTAGAAAGAACACTGATAAGGTGGAGAAGTCCACAGGAGGGCATCTAGAATTTTGAGTGCCTATGGCATGTAATGTCAATTGAAAGAACTGGAGACTTTTAGCCTGAGAGAACACTGAGGGGGGACATGGTAGGTATCTTTATGTATTTTATATCATATCTTTGCCCCTCTCCTCCTCACCATTTGACTTCTTCTTTCATAGTGGTTCTTCTGAGACCCAGATCTCAAAACTGTTTCATTCTCCTTCCAGGTGGGGAATTTTTACCAGCCTCAGTTCCTGCTCCAAATGGCTTCTACACGGACAAAACTGGTCATACTTGAGTGCCTGTCCCCTTTCTGTCAGGCCTGATATTACCTCATTCACACATAAAGGCCCTGCCTCGGATACCTCAGTTACTTAACACTCCAGCTGAATATCATTATCATAAAGTATTGTAGTATTAGGAAGAGCACGCTTCAGAATGCTTGGGTAAGGGCAGGAATGGTAAGGTGGGGGGTTGCTGGAAGAGATTACTACAACAGCAAGGAAGTCATTGAGTATCTAGATGCCAGAACATAAATCCATGAATCAGGTTTTGTTGTCCCGCCAGAGCATGGGGATTGGCATGGGAGTAGGTGCTGAGTGAGCATCAGAGATTAGTGATTAGCCTCCTCTGATGTTAATTCATCAGGTTGTTTCATTGTTGGACTTATGTTGGGCTTCAGAGGCAGCTAAAATTACCTTTTTTCTTGGGTATAACTCTTTTTTTGGGCAGTTTTGCAAGTTTGGGAGAATCAGATAAACCATTTAGCCCTCAATTTTGTTGGGTACATTGTCTGCGAATATCTGAAAGGCTGTTATATGAAAGAAAGATTATAGTAATTTTGTTTGATCGTAGCAAAACTAGAAGCAATAGGTAGATGAAATAATATCTCTAAAACACCTAGCACAGTGCCTGGCACATGTTGTTTAGTCACGTTTAACACTTTGTGACCCTATTTGGGGTTTTCTTGGCAAAGATACTGCAGTGGTTTGCCATTTCCTTCTCCAGCTCATTTTATGGATGAGGAAACTGAGGCAAACAGGGTTAAGTGACTTGCCCAGGGTCACACAGCTAGTAAGTGTCTGAGGCCAGATTTGAACCTAGGTCTTTCTGACTCCAGGCCCAGAGCTCCATCTACTGTACCATCTAACTACCCAACTAAGGCACATAGTAGACACCTAAATGCTTGTTCTCTTCCTCAATTCGCTCCTAAAGTCCACTTCTAAAGTAAAATCATCTTCATCAGAAAGATTTCCCTTCCTTTATTAGAGTTCTTGAAGGAAAGGTTAGATGCCCACTTTTTTTCAAATATGAATTGGTCAAAATCACTGCTGAGATCTCCTCCAACTCTCAAATTCTACAGTTGGACAAGCGTACCTGATTTTGCAGCAAAAACTATTATTATTTCAACTTGTCATCTGTGTTTCTGCTCCTTAGTGCAGTGAGCAGGGTGCCATTATCACTCAAGCTTGTTCTCATGCTGCTGCTATCTGCTGGGGATGGAGGGGGCCAGGGGAAGGGGGTGTCAATCTGCACTATCATTGTTCAGTAATTTTCCTTCCCATTGAACTTTTGGATGTGGCTTGTAAGTAATTCCACTACTTGTGTTGATAGACTGACCTTTCACCTTCAATGCGAGTTCCTTTGTATCAAGCATGTGGAAGAAAGAACTCTCCTGAAGTGATGATTACCTCAATCTCTTTACTTCAGTTCTCTAACCGAATCAGAGCATGGCTGAGATGGCCTAATGGGTGCAAACCAGCTTGGTCACCATAGCCCTCATCTACAGCCCCAAATTCCCTCTTTGGAGCACCAAGCTTCCAATCTAGCTTTGGGACAAGCTCAAACTATCTTGCATATTGATGCATTCTCCCTGTTCCTCTGACTCCGCCTCCCATGGTATTCTGCCATTTTCATTCTTCCTCTATACCAGACATATCGTTTGCTTGTACTTGTGTTTAATGTCAGGAACTATCAATTTTCCTCTATGCACTCGTATATAGTTCTCTCGTGCTGGTTGCTTTCTGAAACCGAGTCACTGAACCATGGTCATAAGATAATGCCAGGTACAACTATTTCTGTTCATTCAGCACCTGCCAGGTGCATGAAACTGAGCCGGTAGCTTGGCAAGCTTTGTGGGAATTCAACTGCATTTGGTTAGGTATCCAGGTGGACATATGGTGGAAAGGATAAATATTAATTACAACTGAACTTTAAAGTAAATTCCATGGGATTGCATGTCCTTCCTTAGCTGGGCAATCTTTCTGTTGGTCTGGAGATGCTCATTCGCCTTTGTTATTACTGTAGGTGGGACTCAATCAGAAATCAAGAAAACATAAGCACAATATCATGAGAGTTAAAACAATCATGCTGGTGTGTTCTTTAATTATGACGATAGAAACAAAAGAATTAGCTAAACTTTTGAGAACTGTAGCATTCTCCAATTTCTTTCATGGTTAAAACAAAACAAAACAAACCAAACAAAAAAGAAAACTTTACCTAACACTATAGTTCTGAATTCTACTCTTAGTTACATCATGCCTAAAGTCATGGCCTGGCTCCATGGTTAGAGAGGGGAGACTGAAGGCAGACGCACATGTTGGGTGACTGAAAAAATTTTTAAAAATTTAATTGTGATTATTGTGTACAAAACACTTTGTTAAATTCTGGAAATACAAATAGAAATGCAAAACAGCCCTGGCTCTGAAGGAGTTCCCATTTTTCTAGGGGGAGACAGTATAGTCAGGAGGTTTCAGCTGCAATTTGAGTGGAAAGGCCCAGTGGTCCTCACTGGACAGTAAAAAATTATATGATGATGCATCAGGTATGTTCTGGTAAATGTTTAACACCTGGCTTTTTTGTGGGGTGGGGGACAGGGAGAGAAATACACATGACACTTTTAAGTTTAATTCACATTTTCATTTTCTCCATCACTTTCTTAAACAATCAATAAAACAATATATGAAGCAGGGATTTGCATTGTTTGTAGATATCCAATGTGTGGGTGATCACACAAAATTTTCTATGTACTGTGCTATAGGGAGACAAAGACAAAAGTAAAATTGTTCCTACCTCAAAGACCTTATGATTTAATCAGGGTATGCAGCATTTAAGTAGGTAGAGAGAAGGACAGCTAGATGGTCAGGAAGGCAGACACACACACACAGATAGAGAGACACACAGAAAGAGAGACAGAGACAGAGATGGATGGATGGACAGACAGACAGGATAGATGATAGCTAAATATAGATTCAGTTGCAATTACATAGCTATATTTTGATTAATTGATAACATTTATCTTGAAAAAATGATAAAAGGTACTATTTTTAGACACAAGGAGCCACTAGCATCAGAGAAGACTGGGAAATGCTTTGTGGAGTAGGAGTTCGTCATGTGGGATACATGGATCCTATGGATAGATTTCAGGAGGTAGATGAACTTGGATGGCAGAAAAGAAACATCCATTTTTATTTTCATTAACTTCACAACAAGCCATTTTCGAAAGAAGGTATTTGTAGATTTCACTGATCCATGACAAAAAAAGTTTAAGAATATTTTCTGTAGAAAGTGTTGAATAAATTGGGCAAGGAGAGAACCTAGGAAATCCTAAAAGGCAGAGATGAATACAGAGTGAACTCCCCATAGAAAGAGCCATGCGTTTGTTGGAGCCAGCCCATTATTACATTTTCCGTGTGAACATTTATACCTCAGAAACCTGCAAACACTACAAATCAGAGTTTGTTTTATTGTTTTCTTGATTATCTGTTGTTCTCTTTATTTTCTTATTTGTCTTGATTAAGAAAATGATGAAGAAAATTTTTGCAATGCAGATTAAACTTCTATGTCATGCATACTATTTTTTCTTTTTGGAGAGCCATTTGTTAAACACATCCCTGATTCCAGACATGGGGAACAGCCCCTGAAAAAAGGCATGGAGATGAGAAGTAGTGTACCTTGCATGAGAAACAAGAAATATGTTTTGACTGGATTGTAGAGTGAATAAAGAGAAATAAGTGTAATGTGATAAAATAATGGGATTTGGCAGCTGTCCAGGGGTCCCACCTGAGAATTGATTTAGTATTGTTTGAATTGGGTGAGACTGAGAAACTAAGTACCTACTTAAGGGTGATTGGCTGGAGACTACACCTGGCTGGCCCTGAGTGATGCGTTGTTCTCAGAGGTGGTGTAGTAATGACATCAGCAAGAGACCACTCTCAACCAATCAATTGGAAGGACCTCCCCTTTCAGGGAGGGAGAGAGGAACTAGGAAGTGGCACATTGCCTCTGTCTCTTTTTCGTGGAGGAACTGGTGTGGGAGCAGATGGGAGAAGGAGGAGGGTCCCCCTGGTCATCCAGGACATTAGGTGTGGTGAGGGATTTCATGTGGACTGCTAGGAAAGGAAGTTTGTTTCTTTCTCTCTGGATCCAAGCTAGGATTCTAGGATTTCCATGCTATAAGGAATCTGTTCTCTTTCTCTCTCTCTCTCTCTCTCTCTCTCTCTCTCTCTCTCTCTCTCTCTCTCTCTCTCTCTTCACTAACTTATAATATATATGTTAACAAATCCTTAAGGGCAGCTAGGTGGCACAGTGGATAAAGCACCAGTCCTGGACTCAGGAGGACCTGAGTTCAAATTTGGCCTCAGACACTTGACACTTACTAGCTGTGTGACCCTGGGCAAGTCACTTAATGCTCATGTCCCCACAAAAATAAAATAAAATAAAATAAAATAATAAATCCTTAAAAGCCTAAACTCTTGCTGAATTCATCAGTGATTTTAGCCAGCTTCCCCCAAAAAACTGGGCGGGGGAGATTAGAAACCACAATTTAGATTTTAAACAACACAGTAATAAAGCTTGAAAATTAGGCTGGGAGCAGGTTGTAAAAGTCTTGAAATGATATGGTTTGTTCCATTTTCTCTAGTACTGTCAGTCATCTAGTGTCCCAACTGCATTTTATCAGTTTCCCATCACCTAGACATTCCTTTAAATAAGGGTTAAATATTACTGACTCATGTTGGGAAGGGCATAAGACTAAGAGTTTGAATTTTGTGAACTACTGCTTGTGTTACCTTGGGAAAATCATTTATTCCTTTTCCCAATTCCATCCCATTCAACCCCCAGACACACCATTAAAGAAGGAAATCTGACTAGATGAACTCCAAGATATCTTCCAGAATGATATTCAATGATTTTTTTTTTGGTGGAGCAATGAGGGTTAAGTGACTTGCCCAAGGTCACACAGCTAGTAAGTGTCAAGTGTCTGAAGCCAGATTTGAACTCAGGTCCTCCTGAATCCAGGGCTGGTGCTTTATCTACTGCACCACCTAGCTGCCCTTCAATGATCTATTTTTATAAAATTGATTCTCCCATGGAACAGTGGGGAAAGTACTAGATTTTTTTTATCAGAGTTACTGGGTCAAATCTTGCCTCTGTCACTATTTAGGGTAATCTCCTCTCTACCTCTCTTGGCCTCAGTTTCTTCACCTGTAATACCTAGATATCTTCTGTGTTCCTCAAACAACTACCTAACATTTATCTACTAAGGCATAAACTGGATGTAATCTACATTAGTGATGGGATTTCCCCATATTGATAAAATTACAGGTTCTCTGGGTTTTCATGGATTTTGAAAATACTTATATGATTAAATTTTATGATTTCACTGCATGAAGAGCTTTAGATTGCAATTTCAATATGCTGGAAGTCTTACTTCAAGTTGAATTTATTTAATGAGACTATTTAAGCTAATATAATTTGTGCTTGTCCAAACGTAAAATGCTTCAGCTTAATCTCTCTTCAGAGATGTTTGATGCCAACTTCTTTCTTTCAGTGAAGTCCCAAAATGCATGTCTTTTGATGAGCTTTTTGGCTCTCTTCTACCACCCCCATTTTTTAACATTGTGTGTGTGTAATGAGCCTTTTGCTAAACTTTATAAGATCTGGAGTATTTACAAGCGAATCAAATAGCAAACAGTAAGGAATTTGTGTTATGTCTCCTAAAAATGTACAGTCATATATATGAAGGAATGGGCAAAGAATCCTGAAGTTGAATGAGAGGGAAAGGCTAAAAATTTCTTATGACAGTTAATGGGCAGGATTTCTTGTATATAAATTCAAGTTAAAGCAAAGCAAGTTGAATTGAATACATTGATGTTATATGTTGTTCATAACCAACCATTTAAGATTTTTTTTTTTGGTGAGGCAATTGGGGTTAAGTGACTTGCCCAGGGTCACACAGCTATAAGTGGTAAGTGTCTGAGGTCGGATTTGAACTCAGGTCCTCCTGAATCCAGGGCTGGTGCTCTATCCACTGCGCCACCTAGCTGCCCCTCATTTAAGATTTTTGAGGCAACATTTATCTTTTTTTTCATTTTAGAATTTTCTTTTCTTTTTTCCTCCAATTACAAGTAAAAAGAGTTTTCAACATCCATTTTGGTAACATTTATTAATGGCATAAACCCCAGTTCCCCATCAATGAACCTTCTTCCCTGACCTTTCTATTTCTTTGTGCCCCATACATCACTACAATTTTTAAGGATTCTCCACTGTGGTTCCCTGCCCAGAGATCACCTACTCTCAGTGCCCCACCCTGTAGGGCCATACCTTTCCTTCTCCCCTCAGATACCTCAACTCATTGCTAAGTGTCAACTAATTTGTATAATTAATTTGTGTGTGAATGGGCATGTTGTTTTTCCCAGATAACATGTCAATATTTTAATAGGAGCCTTTGGGGAACATAAAGTCAATGCAAATGAGCAATGGATTTCAAGTCATTGGCCCTGGTAACAAATCCTGTCTCTTCTATTGACTACCTTTGTGACCTTAAGCAAGCCCCCCACTCTGGGAGAAGCCACATCTAGACAGATCCATGCAGAGTTACATAAAATACATTGGCAGTTTACACAAGCATGCACACACAAAAAAATACACACATCTACAGCTACACCTACATCTGTAAAATGAGGAGCCTGGAATGGATGGCCTTTGATATCTCTTTCAGCTCTAAAGCTATAATCTAATGATCTGCAAAATGAGAAACTTAGATGAAATGACGTCCTATGGTTATCTTCTCAGTTCTAACTCTGTTATTATTATCTTATGATTCCTTTGGTGTCTCTTGCCATTCTAGATCAAGGACCAAAGAAAGACATTTTATAAATTACCATTTTTTACCAAACTCCAAAAAAAAAAAATCTGTAGAAAGAAATGGCAAACAACTCTGCCATATTTGCCAAGAAAACCCCAAATGGGGTCACAAGGGGTTGGGCACAATTGAAACATGACTAAACAACAACATGATTCCAAGACTGGGAATTTCAACTACCTCAAGTGGGCCATGAGGGATGTCCTTTTGGATAGCTGGAAGCATTCATTGATAAAACTAGGCTGGAATTACTTAATCATCAAATTTCAGAGATGGTCCAGCTGCTTAGTTTTAAATTTTACTCACCTCCAGGATGATAATAGCAACTTTGCATATGTATTCTTTAGATTACTTGGGAGTCTGCCACAAAAATAAATGTGAGAAAAGAAAAAAAAATAACAACAGCAATGATTTTCAAATCTTTCTCTGGCAACACTCTCATCTAATTGTAGTCATCAAGAAGCTGCTACATGCCTCAGTTTCCCATTATAAAGAAATCTCATCCATTGGCAAAATTCATTTCTCATAATAACATGTGGTGTTCAAGTTGCCTAAGGACATAAATATTCTTCATTTTGTTACACACATGAAAAAATGTATACAAGTCACGTATCTCAAAGGAAAACTGAAATAAGAGAACAGTTTTCCATTAAGGCATCTTTATGAAACCCAATTATAATTTGCTTTCTAACAAAGGGGTAATCCTCTATTTGTTAATGATTCCATTTCCACAGTGATACGTAGACAAAGGGATCATAATGCTTTCTACAATTCTTGCTCACATGGCAAAAAATTTTCCCTAGAATTTATCTGAAATACGATGGGCTTTCAAATGGGTTAGCCAAGCTTTTATGAAAGAATTATGGGATTGATTTTGTAGACATCAGTCCTAACTACAGAATTGTGGTTTCTGATGATTTGAGAAAAATCAGTCAAGACTCAGTCCTGTCCAGCATTCCCTGCCAAACTGTCACTTGGAACTTTTTAAGCCTCTTTGTGGATATAGCTTAGCACTGAAGTATTACAGCTATGATCTATTTGGTCATTTCAAGAAAATTATTCTCTCAACCAAAGCTAGTCTCTGGCAGTCTTCTTGAGGTTAAGAAATAGAATTAAAGAAACAAGTGCTAAAAACAAGTGTTTAAAAGTATATAGAAAACATACAATAAAGACTGTTAATAATTGTTAGGAATGTTTCTTATCTAAATTTAATAATATTAAGTTCCATAGCACCTTGAAAACTGGGGACTGTAAAGCAAACTAAACATGATACAATGGCAAGAATTCTGCCTCTAGAGTCAGGGGAGTTGGGTTCAAATTCCATGTCACAGTTCCTCACTATGACTTTAATATAAAGTCAAATAACTTAATTCCCTTAGTCCACAGTTTACTTAGCTATAAAATGAGAGAGTTGAACTAAAAGGCCTTTGAGGTCTCTTCCTAATCTAGATCTAGTACCTAAGAAAGGTATTTTATAATTGACTATTTTGGGACAGCTGGGTGGCACAGTGGATAGAGCACCGGCCCTGGAATCAGGAGTACCTGAGTTCAAATCCGGCCTCAGACACTTAACACTTACTAGCTGTGTGACCCTGGACAAGTCACTTAACCCCAATTGCCTCACTATAATAATAATAATAATAATAATAATAAACTATTTTATCATGTATATGGTAAAATACCATATAATGGTCAATATTTACCAAACTCCAAAAATAGATCTATTTAGACTTGAAATTATTATCAAGTCAAATTTTGCATTGTTTTCCATGTGTACTGAGCCCACCACCACATATCACCACACAAAATGCATAGTCCAGAGAAAAATAAAAAAGCTCCCTTCAGAAAGTCTCATTCACGCAATTTTAATCCAAAATACTGGTGGAAATGATTCTATCATTCAATAATATTAATTATGTTATAGAAGAATTTTCTTACTATTGATAATGTTAATGATCGTATAGAAGAAGAATGTTAGACAGTATAATATAGCAGATGGAGAGCTGACCTTGAAGTCAGGAGGACTTGAGTTCAGGTCCTGCCTTTGACAGGTCCTGCCTGGGACAAATCTCAATCTGTCAATGCTCTAGGTAAGTCTTTAAATCTAAAAGCTGCAGATAAGGTGCCAAGGTGCATTGGTAGAGGGGAGTTCCTTATACCAATGAAAATCTAATCTAACAACTGAAGCACAGGAGAATAAAGTCATGGTATCATAGAACTTTCAATCTAAAGTAGAATATAGCAATTTATTCAAACCCCTTAATGGAATATCTTAGTCACAAATTGGTTAAGTGATTTTCCCAGTCACATAGCTAATTCTTGACACAGTTCACAGTAGAAACCAGCTCTCAACTCCTGGTCCTTGGACCACATCTCTTCCATTGTTCTACTTGTCAGTAAGAGGTCTATTGAGATTTTGTTTTATATCATGCAAGTTTGGTGAGGTTATTAATCCTTTTAATTACTTTTAGTTGATTCTTTAGGGTTCAATACATTATCATATCAAGAGTAAAAAGTAGAGGCAAAAATTGTACTTCTTTATTGATGCTATTATAGAATATTTGAACTCAATGAAATAATCCATCCAGTATTCTTTCTACCAGAGTTTTTCAAACCTACTGGGTTTCTGATCATCTGAGGATTCTTATACTGTCTCATGCATGATGCCTCATCTCTATCAAATTTAAAGAAACAAACAAAATACCTAGACCATTGGGTCCCTTATTTTTTGTTTTGTTTTGTTTTTGTGGGGCAATGAGGATTAAGTGATTTATCCAGGGTCATACAGCTAGTGAGTATCAAGTGTCTGAGTCCAGATTTGAACTCAGCTCCTCCTGAATCCAGGGCCAGTGCTTTATTCCCTTCACCACCTAGCTGCCCCTAAATCATCGAGCTCATCATTTCTTTTCTTTTTTCTTTCTTTCTTTCCCTTCCTTCCTTTTCTTTCTTCTTTTTCTTCCTTCTCTTTCTTCCTTCCTCTTTCTCTTTTTCTCTCTTTCATTCTCTTTTTCTTTCTCTTTCTTCCTTCCTTCCTTCCTTCCTTCTTTTCTTTTTGTGGGGCAATGGGGGTTAAGTGACTTGCCCAGGATGACACAGCTAATAAGTGTCAAGTGTCTGAGGCCAGATTTGAACTTGGGTCCTACTGAATTCTGGTCTGGTGCTTTATCCACTGTGCCACCTAGCTGCCCCCTTCCCTTATTTTTCAAGTATGAAGGTCCTTTAAAATGTCAAAACTTATGGATACCTTTTACATGGTAATGATTATTCTATTTGATTGAGGAAAATATATGATAATAAAAAGCTGCTATATCACTTTTGGATAACATTTTTCTATATTAATCACAAAAGCATCTGCATATATGTCACTCCCCTACTCAATGAGCTCAAATGTTTTCCTAGTTCTTCTAGGTTTAAATATAAATTCTTCTGTTTAGCCTTTTTCTAATCTGGCCCCAGTGCACTATTCCAACCTCATTATGCTGAGTTTAGAATAGCTGGGAATAGAGAGACAGAAAGTGAAAGACCAGCTGTTGAAGTAATCTGGGAGAAAAGGGTAAGGCTATTGTTGTGGCAGTAGTAACAGAGAACAGAAGGCAATGCTTGGAGATCTTTCAAAGGATATGATAAGACACAACTTGATAGTAGATTGGACATAGGTAATGAAATCCTGGAAAGTATTCAAATGATCCTCATATATCCATACTGAAAGACCAAAAGAATAAAAAAATCAATAGAGATGAGATAATTGGGAAGGAGTTCATTTGGTTATGGGGCAGAAGGGACAGTGAGTTCAAATTTAGTCATATTAATCTTGAAGTTACAAAAAACTATTCACATGAAGATCTCCTAGAGGAAGTTAAATATATGGTTATAGTCCAGAAGATAAATACGATGTAGATTTAGGAATCAGAGATGATAATTGAAATCATGAGCATAAGTGGCATCAGAAAGAGAGAGGAGATCAGAAAGTAATGGTAGCCTGGAGGCTTCTAATGATGAGGAGAAAGGGCAAAAAACAGTAGCAAAGGAAACAACAAATTTTCAAAGGTAAATAGAGAACTATGGAAGTGAAGTCTCATGAAAGAAAATGGAGAAAGCAAATGAAGAATGCTCTAATATTGGTATTTGGATGCTTCAATAGATACTTCACTGCTTTGTTCAACAACCATCTGACCATTAATATCTGGCAAACCAGGAAAAAAAGAGATGTTGCAGGCTTCTTAAAGGTATTTTTTACATTTATGGAAAATGTTCTGCACATAGGCCAATTCAAAGAGAGATTTCCTATCAATCATGAGGTGGGAGCAGACATTGATTATGTATGACACTGAGTTAAATGAATCTGGTCTTCAAACACTGCCTGAATGACACACATAATCATTCCAGACACTGCATTTTAACTACCTTCATTAATATTGATAATAATTTCTGTTATTTATTATTATTATTCCTAACAATAGGATAGGATATAATAAAGACATTGTCCTCACAAGAATATTGAAAATAAAGTTAAAATGCAACAAAAGTACAAAGTCCCCTGGATACATTTACCAGTACATCAATAGAAGAGAAATAAGCCAATAATGTCAGTGACAGAATTCAGTAATATTACCTTATATTTACTCTATACCCAAAAATAGTATTTCAATAAATATTTTTGCTGTATTGAGACCATCATTCTTCTTATAAACTTAAATGATTGGAGCAACATCTCATTACTTAAACTTCCCTTAAGGTTGGAGAAGTGAAACAGTGAATTTAAGCAATTGCCTTAAGTGATGTAAGTCAGTGGGAGTGCCAAAAATTTAATTCCTTCTCTTGATTCAAGTCAGTAATTCTTCTTTTTGCCAGACTGGTATTTTTCATGTAATTTTTGCTGAGTTATTACATTCCTTTTTTTTTAACATTGTGCCCCCTTCCACTGAAGACTCATAAACATTGTTCTGTTCCCCTAACAGGCCCAGAGATTTTTATATTTTCCTGTCATAAAGAACTATAGGCCCAGGGAAAATAACAAGGGAACATTCCAAATTTTTTTTCCTGATCCCTCTGGCAAGTTGCATCACCTTTATTCAATCCTTGGTCTACACCCAGAGAAGAAATCTTTCCTAGGCACTAGAAGTCCATGGGACAACAAACCAGATTAAAAGCAGGACACACCAAACACACATTTCTTATATGGAAAACTTGGGGATTTACAGAGTGGAAAATCACTCCGTAAGAGTAATCTTCTACAGCTACAGTCTTGTGACAAATCTACTAAATGGTTTAGAGACAGCAATTACTCTTGCCCAAGTCTTTTTGCCCTGTACACCATTTTCTTTGGTCAGGAGCATCTTTGTATTTCATACTCTTGTTCAATAATGTTTCTTTCGATAAACAAATGCCAGCTTAATCCTCCCTGATACATAGGCTTTCTTTAAATAAATCATCCCTGTAGCTGGGTTACTTATTGTCAGAGTTTTGTTACCTTTTCTGTTGTGTCTTCCTCTCTCTGGAGCACAGTTCCGAATTCTCCCAAACAGAAACTCATGGTACCGAAAATGCCAAAGGATTATAAAAATCTAAGATGGCAAACACAACTGAGAAACCTCACAGTCACAAGAAGCATTAAGTTTATAAACAGATGTGCAGTTTTCTTTTCTATTTTGAAATTTTTGTATTCCTCCTTATTTGAGAGTCTTTATGGGGCAGCTAGGTGGCACAGTGGATAAAGCACCAGCCCTAGATTCAGGAGGACCTGAGTTCAAATCCAACCTCAGACACTTGAAACTTACTATCTGTGTGACGCTGGGCAAGTCACTTAACCCTCATGGCCCCATCAAAAAAAAAGTCTTTAAAGTATCACAGAATTTCAGCACTAGAAAGGATGTCATTAGTGAAGCAATTAGACTAATTCTTTTTTTTTTTCAGGGCAATGAGAGTTAAGTGACTTGCCCAGGGTCACACAGCTAGTGTCAAGTGTCTGAGGCTGCATTTGAATTCAGCTCCTTCTGAATTCAGGGCCAATTCTTTAAACACTGCACCACCTAGCTACCCACTAGACTCATTCTTGAAAAAGGAATGCCCACTACAACATAAACATCAAGAGTATATCCAGTCTTTTCAGGAAGACTTTTTGCGATGGGGAACACACTTCATCTTAGGGGATCCCATTTTAGTTTTGGACAGCTCCACATTTTAGAAAGTTTTTATTTGCATCAAGTCTAAATGTATTCCTTTACAACTTCTACCGATCATTCCTACATCTCTCTGGGGCCAAATGGAAGAAATTAAATTCTATGGAAATCAAAGGAATGCCCATCAGCTGGGGAATGGCTAAACAAGCTGTGGTATATGATGGTGATGGAATATTATTGTGCTATAAGAAATGACAAGCAGTATTATGTCAGAAAGGCCTGGACAGACTTATATTAACTGATGTATAGTGAAGTGAGAAAAAGCAAGAGAATGTTGTGCACAGAGACAGCAATACTGTTAGATGAAGAACTGTGAATGACTTAAATAATCTCAAAAATACGATTCAAAGCAATCCCAAAAGACTAATGATGAAGCATACTATCCATCTCCAAAGAAAGAACTGATATTGATTGAACACAGACTGAGCATGCTATTTTTCACTTTCATTTCTTTATTCAGGTTTTCTTGTACAAAATGACTGATATGGTAATGTTTTACATAATTACATATATATATATATGAAACCCATATCTTATTGCTTCCTTCATAAGAGAGGGAGGAGGGAGGGAAGGAAGAAGGGATAAAATTTGGAACTTAAAACTATAAATAAAAATGTTTATTATTTTTAAAACAAATTAAATTCTACATAACTGCTTTTCAGATATTTAAAGAGAAGCATCATGCCTTAGTTGGAATCCTGAGGTCATTTAAGCATTGTTTTCCTTAAGACTATTTTAGTTACTTTTCTCTTGACTCAGTTCAAAGAAATCATCCCAAGTTTACCTGGTTTCTTCATAGTCATTATTTATTATGGTCAGAGAATATCTCACTACATTTTTATATCACTATTTGTTTAGCTGGTCCACCTGGTCAATGAAAAACCATACTAATTCCAGGTGTTGTTTTTGTTTGTTTGTTTGTTTTGCCATGACCTATATCAGACTGCTTTCTGTCTTGGGGAGGAGGGAGGGAAGGGAGGGCAGGAGAAAAATTTGGAACTAAAACTCCTGTCAAAACAAACATTGAAAATTATCCTTATATGTAACTGGAAAATAATAAAATACTTTCAAAAATGTTGTTATGAATATTTCAGTAGAAATGAAACCTTTTCCTCTATCTTTGAACTCCTTGGGTTAGAGGAGTGGTTATTCAGAGCATACAATTTGACCTAATGGATTTTATGCCATCCAAAATTTACTATATCTTGTGTCCTTTTATAGAGGGTTATTTCCTTCCCTATACTCTCTACTCTTCCTCTGTATACTTTTTTTTTGGGGGGGGGAGCAGGGCGATGAGGGTTAAGTGACTTGCCCAGGGTCACACAGCTAGTCAGCATCAAGTGTCTGAGGCCGGATTTGAACTCAGGTCCTCCTGAATCCAGGGCCAGTGCTCTATCCATTCTACCATCTAGCTGCCCCGATGATGATGATGATGATGATGATGATGATGATGATGATGATGATGATGATGATGATGATGATGATGATGATGATGATGATGATGATGATGATGATGATGATGATGATGATGATGATGATGATGATGATGATGATGATGATGATGATGATGATGATGATGATGATGATGATGATGATGATGATGATGATGATGATGATGATGATGATGATGATGATGATGATGATGATGATGATGATGATGATGATGATGATGATGATGATCATCATCATCATCATCATCATCATCATCATCATCATCATCATCTTCTTCTTCTTCTTCTTCTTCTTCTTCTTCTTCTTCTTCTTCTTCTTTTTTTGGTGGGGCAGTGAAGGTTAAATGATTTGACCAAGGTCACACAGATAGTAGGTGTCAAATGTCTGAGGCCAGATTTGAACTCAGGTCCTTCTGAATCCGGGGCCAGTGCTTTATCCACTCCACCACCTAGCTGCTCCTCTTATACCCTCATAGCATCATGCTGTACACATAGTAAACACTAGCAAATATGTTCAAATCAGACAAGGACCCTATTTTGAAGCTGTTTACAAGGTATAACATGGCAGCTATTTAAAAGAAAAAGACCTTTGCCAAGACTGTTACAAAGACATTAAAGTCTACATTGTTTTTTGCAACTTTATCACTTCACCAATTGCATTCAGAAGCAATCTCTGTATCTGAAATGCCATCAGAACAAGAATTTATATCGAGGCGTTTTGGGGGGGGGAGGGTGGTAATGATGGTTAAGTGACTTGCCCAGAGCCACACAGCTAGTAAGGTCAAGTGTCTGAGGTCAGATTTGAACTCAGGTCCTCCTGAATCCAGGGCCAGTGCTCTATCCACTGAGCCACCTAGCTGCCCCCAAGGCCTTTTTTTTGATAGATTATAGAGCAAAAATGCATATTCTGTGTGGCTGCACACATAGGCAAAAATATTTTATTTGGTAATTGTATTGATTGTCACTAAGGTTATTCTCTCATCCTGTTTCAGGTTTCTGGCCAACTCTGAAATGTATTAGAAGTTTCTTTTCTTCAGTCACTTCAAAAAGATTATAATGTCATATTTCAACCTGAGTAGGCAAGCATAACTTATTAAAATTAAACCTCATTAAGACAAGGCTTACCACCCTAAGCCCATATCTTCTTCTATGAGATGGAACTTAGAACATCAAAACTTCAAACAGAAAAACTAGGTTGGAATTTTGGTTCTGCCACTTATTGTGGCTTGTGGATGTTGAGAAAGCAAGTCACTTTAGTTCTCTGAACTTTAACTTTTATCTGTAAAATAGGCATATTTGTTTCACCTACTTCTAAGGATTATTGTAAAGTCAAATGAGATCATGTAAACTTCTTTGTAAATTTTAAGTGCTATATTATTAAAAATACCTAAGTACGATGGCCCAGGTACTTTGAATAGCCATACCTTGTAGTCACTAACAAGCATTTATTAAACATTTACCATTTGTTAGGCACTAAGGCATCATGATGGAAGTATGAATTAAAAATGAAGAGGGTAGGATATTATCCAAAACAACAAAAACAAAACACCAACAACATAGAGTTGAGGTTGGCTAAGATGGAAATTCATCAAATATTCTAACAGGATTCAATCTCACTGAGTGGGTAAAACAGGTTATAGAAGCAATGTTTTTTACGTATTTGTTTTTGGTGCTGGTTTTTTTTAGAAAGAAAATGTTTTCAAAGAAAGGGTAAATTCTTCCAAAGGTATCCTAAGAAACTGCTACACAAACTTTAGTGGCAAGTTTAACTGCTAGACACTCCCTACCTTGACCCATCTGCAGATGACGTAACCCTATTAAAACCAAGAGGTATGTTGTATGTACATGTGTGTTTCACATTTCTTTGTTTCTGGTACATTTTTCAACTCATGCCTCTTGAATTAGTTCACTGAAACAACAACCCAAGAACATGTCTTATTCAGGTTCTTACTTGAAATTCCCGTCATCTGGGTCTTTTCAGAAAGGCATGAGTGATCAAAGTATTTCAACAAACATTAAGTTTCTACTATATGGCATAATGGAAAAAAGGGTCAGCCTTTGAGTGAAGAAAACCCATATTCTAATCCTGTCTCTGCTAAATACTAGTTGTCTGTTACTTTGCTACGCCACCTTGGTTAGTATAAGATGCCCCTGCCCTGCAATTTTTTCAGTTTATTTTGTTCCTATCCTCTACTGAATTATGTGTCAATATGCCATGTCATATGTTGTTTCTCTCCAATAGATTATAAGCTCCATGAAGTCAGAGACTGGATTGTGTATTGTATCTAAGTGCCTTGACACATACTAGATGTTCAGTAAAGGCTTATTGCTTGATAAGTTGCTCTTCTCACTGCCTCCCTTATCCCAAACAACTCCCTGAGATGTAAAGTCATATATCATTTGCCAATCGGCCTTGGTAGAAGGTTCCCTATGGAGAGTTTCCCTACAAGGACAAAATCACAGGTCTTAACTAAAACAAAAAAAAAGTGGAAGTGACTGTGCTAGATATATAGAATAAAAACAAAACACATTCCCTATTCTCTAAGAGTTTACAATCTTTTAGAAGAATTTATATTTTTGTTCAGTCAATTCATTCTTGGAGGACTTTTTGTGACGTGTAGTTTAAAATTCTAAATGTGGGTTCTAATCTGTCCCCCCCCCCAGTCTTGGGGGGAAACTGACTAAAATCACTGATAAATGAGTTTAGAATTTTTTAAGGGTTTATTGAAAGACAGTAAAAGAAAGAGAAAGATTGAGAAGAGATTTCTTATAACCTGGCAATCCTAGCCTTTCTAATCTCCCACTTCTGAAGTTTCCTGCCACCATGCCAATGTCTCGCAGCCAAAGAGAAAGCCTAATCCCACCAGCATCTGCTTCCTCTTTCATTTTCTCCTCCCAGAAATGGGAGGCTCCTCAAGTTGACTGGCTGGTAGCCTTGATAGACAGTACCCACAAGCAAACGGCCAAGGACCTTGACCACATGGCTTGCCCTCAGAGGCCTTCTCCTCATGGCGGAGCTTTTCTACAGTAAGTCTCCAGCAGGTGGTATCATTCCAATCATTACAGTGACCTCATTTGGAGTTTTTTTGGGCAGACATATTGGAATGCTTTGCCATTTCTTCCTCCAGCTCATTTTATAAATGAGGCAACAGGTTTAAGTGACTTGTCCAGGGTTACACAGATAGTGTCTGAGGCCAGATTTGAACTAAGAAAGATGAGTGTTCCTGACTTCAGGTCTGGAACTCTATCTAGTGTGCTACCTTGCTGCCCAGTTTATAAATTACTAGTTACTTAAAGCAATAGAAACTGTGAAGAGTTAAATAAAAAGAAAAAAAATAACAACAGGATGACCCATGACTTTTATAGCAGTGTCTCATTTAATGTTGATTTTCTTCTATCATCCCCCAACTGCCATTCAGAGCTACTCATTATCTCTCTTTAAATGATGAGGGTCACTCCAGGATTACAGAGTGCAAACTTATTCAGTAGCAATGAAAAGGTCACCTGTGATTCTGGCTATAAAGGAAAAAAATTTTCCAGGGTTTCAAGTCCCTATGGCCTAAAAGAAACACTGGGAGAAAAATGGAGATAACAATTTATGGACATGATGTTATTCAAAGAAAACCAGGTTCTGCTAGACCCTGAAAATCCAAATTGATGAGCAGGAAATAAGACCAGATTAAGAAGTATGAAGTTGGTGGGGCTTTCTAAAACATAGACAGGAGAAAGGAAAATATATTTCTAGAGGATTATGAAGGGACTGGGAATGGATAACTCTGAAATCCCCTTACACTATGTCACAATGTGTCATACATTCTTCAGGAAACTCAATTACAAAACATCCCAAACATGAGTAGTTCTTGTTGAAAGGAGAGAAACTTTGAAAGTGATAGGAAATTCTGAATCTAGGTTTTTGGGTCTGAGAATCTACTAGGTATAGGAAAAAGTACTGAGTTGCTTTTTGGTAGTGGGTGGCATCCATACCCAATCACCCACAAAACAAATGAAATCTGTGAATGGTTAACTTAGATTAAATATCTAAGGGAAAATGTGCCTTCAGAAACATCCAGGATTATTTGTTGTTATTTAGAATTTAGAATTAAAAGAGATCACAGTGAAGCCAGATGATGTGCAAGGACCATTTACTGTGATGGGCAAGGAGACTGGACTGCTGGAGACAGACTTAGGACACAAATCACATTTGTCATTCCATTGAACATTTTGTTAGAGAAAAGAAAACATGTAGCAAAAATAGTAATTTTTAAATTGCCCATCTAAGAGAATAAAACTGGATTAAAAAGGATATTTTCTCCTACCACTTGAACAGAATGACTTTAAAAGTTAGGTTTTATATCATGCATTCAGATATTAAGCCAAGAGTCTACATTTTACTCACCTACTGTGCATCTACTACCTGTCAGGTACCGTGGTAGGTGCTTTAAATATTTTTTCTCATTTTATCCTCATAAGAACTCTTATAGGTAGCTGGTATTATTATCTCCATTTTACAGTTTTGGAAACTGAGGCAGAAACAGGTTAAGTGACTTACCCATGCTCACACTGCTAATTTCTAAGGCTGGATTTAAACACAGCTTTTACTGACTCCAGGTCCAGTGTTCTTTATGCTCTGTGTTGACTACCTTCCTCTAGTGTTGTTTTTTGTATAATTTAGGACACAGAAATTAAAGCTAATAAACACCTAGAATTTTTTTCAAAATATACTTATGATCCAGCATTATTTTCTTTACTATTTTTAAAAATTATGAGGTAATGAGGTTAAGTGATTTGCCCATGGTCACACAGTTAATAAGTGTCAAGTGTCTGAGGACAGATTTGAACTCAGTTCCTCCTGAATCTAGAATCAGTGCTTTATCTACTGCACCACCTAGCTGCCCCCAGAATTATTTTCTTAATGAACCTAGAGATATAGTATAGTATAGTGGATGGAGTATCAAAATTGAGTTGAAATGACCTAGGTCCTACCTCAAACATTTATCAGCTGTGTAAGCTTTTCTTTTTTTTTTCTTTTTTCTTTTCTTTTCTTTTCTTTTTTTTGCGGGGCAATGAGGGTTAAGTGACTTGCCCAGGGTCACATAGCTAGTAAGTGTCAAGTGTCTGAGGCCAGATTTAAACTCTGTTCAAGGACAGTGCTTTATCCACTGCGCCACCTAGCTGCCCCCTATCAGTTGTGTAATCTTGGTGAAGCATCAATCTTTCTGAGCCTCATTTGCTTCATCTGTAAAATAGTGGTAATAGGGGCAGCTAGGTGGAGCAGTGGATAAAATACTGGCCTTGGATTCAGGAGGAGCTGAGTTCAAATCCCACCTCAGACACTTGACACTTATTAGCTGTGTGGCCCTGGGCAAGTCACTTAACCCTCATTGCCCTGCCCCCTCCCCCCCCCAAAAATGGTGGTAATAATGGCTCCTACCTCAGAGAGTTATTGGAAGGATGAAATAAGTTACTCTATGTAAAACATCTCTAAGCTTTGAAATATTATGTGAAAGTAACCAACTTCCTTTGTGATCCAAATCTGTACCCTGTTCATTTTGAGTATGGGCAAACCAAGGCCAGAGGTGAAATAACTTGTCCACAAGTGGAATGAATGTCCTCAAGAGGTAGTAATTTCCCTGTCCTTGGAGGTCTTCATGCAATAGCTGGAAAACTGTTTGTGTGGTATGTTATAGGATGGAGGACTTTTGTGTATTGACTTCAATAGATGGTTGCTAAAATTCCTTCCAACTCTCAAAATCTGTGATTCTATGACTTCCTAAATTCATAGAGTTATACAGTTCCTTCTAGTCTGGGGGTGGGACTGGGAAGAGAGGACAGAACAGTCCAGATTACAGACCATAATGGAGAGACCTATATATTGAAAGTTAGGATGTCAGCAGAGGTAATAGTTATAGAAGTGAAAACACAGAAGCAATCAGTGGATCATTCAAGTCAATGAGATCAGTTATCTCAAGGTACCAAGTCTGCAGGGGTCAAAAGAAAATGAACAATAGAGCACAGGTTAGCAATAAGAACTTGATATGTGATTTCACTGATTATAGGAAACATCTGGATGAAATCTCTTTCGAAAGCAGGTCAGCTCCCTGTCTTAGAGACTGCATGGCACAAAGCTTTCTAACACCTGTCTTCAGTGGCATGTCTCAGGCAACACTTACTTCCCAGTAAGACTTGAACCAATTAAAACCTAATTGTAGTACATCATTGTAATGGAATATTACTGTGCTATCTATAAGTAATGATGAGATCAACGATCTTAGGAAGACATGGAAAAACTTCCACAAAATAATGAAGAGTAAATGAGCAGAACTAAGAGAACATTGTATATAGTAACAAGATTGTTTGAAGAATGATTTTAAGGAGCAGCTAGGTGGCACAATGGATAAAGCACTGGCCTTGGATTCGGAAGGACATGAGTTCAAATACAGCCTTAGATACTTGACACACTAGCTGTGTGACCCTGGGCAAGTCACTTAACCTTCATTACCCCACCCGAAGAAAATTACTTTAAGAAAAAAAAAGTTATTTTGACTGTTACAAATACCCAAATAAATATAAAGGACATATGAAGAAAGATACTATGTACATACAGAGAAAGAAGTGATAAATAGAAGTATGTATAGAATAATTTTACATATATACCTATTTGTGTTTAATGGTAGCCATCTCTAGGATGAAGGGAGGAGGGAAGAAAAAATAAATTTACATAACTTTACTATATATTTTAAAAGGAATAACAAGTTGTACATAATAGGTTTGTAGTTTTACGTGTAATCATGTTTTTATTATACTATGCTATGAAAATGTTTGTTTTACTCCATAAATGAAAAAATAAAATAAACAAATGAAAAAAAATCTAATTGGGAAACATTTAACAAGATACATTAAATTACAATAAAATACAGATAACGTTGATATGTAGTTTTCTAAGTCAATGTGTGGGCTGTAGGGATCCTTACGTACATTTTTTTTTTAGTTTGACACCACTGGTCTAGAGGACTGAGAGGTTAAGTAATTTGTCCAGGGCTATAGAATTAAAATCAAGTCTGAAAGCTTTTAGAAGCTATCTAGTACAAACTCCTCAAGTTGCAGATGAGGAAAAACGTTCCACAAGTATCAAGTAACAGAGTATGGATCAGAAGCCAAGTTTTTTGACTCTAGGTCCAGAAATCATTCCATGATGGCATGCTGCCATTCAAGGCACACTTGCTAATGACCTCCTAATTGCCAAGTCCAGTGGCTTTTTCTCAGTGCTAATCCTTCCTGACCTTTCTGAAAATTTTGAAACTATTTCAAAATTGCCTACAAGAAGAGTTCAAGGTAATAATATTTTCTAGGGAGAGACAAGAATCTAATAAACATATATGCAAATGAGTTCAGTTTTACAAAAGAAAAATATTTGCGATTGGAATTTCTCAGTATGTTTATGTCCCTCTGATCCCTTTTGTGTAATTCAGTTATTTCAGTCATGTCTGACTCTTTGTGACCACCATTTGGGGTTTTCTTGGCAAAGATACTGAAGTGGATTGCCATTTCCTTCTCCTACTCGTTTTACAGATGAGGAAACTAAAACAAACAGGTTAAGTGACTTGCCCAGGGTCACATAGTTAGTAAATGTCTATGGCCAGATTTAGACTCAGATCTTTCTGACTTCCTGACTCTAGGTCCAACACTCTATCCACTGTACTACCTAGCTTCCACTAACTGATTCCCTAGCACTACATAAAATTACCTTTTTTAATATTTTGACTAAATTTTATCATGGCTTGCTCCTTGTTACTGCCATAGTTTTCTATATGAGAAAGAACAGAGGGCATAGTGTCACACAAGAGTAGAGATGAAGAAAAAATGCCTTGTGCTCAGTTCACTTTGACAAGCCTCCACAAAACAAAGACTGCCTCTGCTCTGTCAACAATATTTATTAAATGACCAATGTATGTTAGTGTGCAAAAGATGTTATCCAGGTTTCGAAGAAGAGTAATTAAGCTAATATCCACAAAGCATTTGTGACAGCAAAGCACTAAATAAACATGATTGATTATTATTGTATAGTCATTGCCAAAGCACATGACACTGTTTGCCCTTGCAAGCATGTAACCTCTATTCAATGAATTTGGTTTTGAAGGGGTTAAATTCCACCATTAATTTTCATAAAACCATAGAACTAAAAAGAATCTTAGATGTAATTGAATTTGATACCTTCACAGATTAGGGAAACTGAGGACCAAAGAGAATAAGTGAATTTCTCAGAAAATTGACCCTAGGATTTCATGGCTTCAAATCCAATGCCTCAATACTATTGGTAAGATGTTAAATAACACCATATATCTATACACTAAAAAACTCAATTGTTTGGATGTTATGAAGCTATAATTATAGATAACTTATGGCATAAATGCATGTATATATGAAAATCTATATTATAACATTATAACATGTGTAGTTGCCTAAACTATAATTTACTGAGCTATGATGCAAGCATCAGATAATTAGGGAAGGAGGAGCATGAAGGTGTCAGTTGAGTGAGGAAGGCTGCATGATTGTACTATTATTAATTTAGACTGTATAGATGCTGCAGAACTGAGTCTCTAGCATGATTCTGAAGGGGATCCTCCTCAATAGACAGTCAAGCCACTGAGGATATCAATTATCAGAGGAAATAAAGAGGTCTTGGAAAGTTACTACTGGAAACAAGATTCCTATCTACCATGAAATCAATGTTTCCTGGTGCTGAGTTCTTATTAGCAACATTTACTCCTGTTCCATTCTTTCTTACCTTCACCATCCTGCCAGTAAGCTCCAAGGAATTCTGGTATCATGCAGAAGACTTTGGTCCTTTAGACTGGATATAACATATCACCTAATCAATCAATTTGTAATTCTTAAACATGAGCATGAATCTCCCAAACTTGGGTTCCTTAAAGGAAATGAGGTCAAGTCATAGGAAGCAATCTGTGGAAAACACTAATTTGATCTAAGGCTTTCTTGCCTCAATTATTCTACATTGTTCAATCTCTGGAATAATGTAGAATCAGGTAGGATTTCATGTGTAGGGTAAGAGAGATCAAGATACATGAGAGAAAGGAATAAGTAAAATGTGTTTTTATTTGTTTGATCTGTCAATTACTGGGCAAGAAGTCAGAAAGATGAAGTATAAAGACAACTAATTTCAAAGTCAGACAACCTGGGCTTTAGTCCCAATCAAACTACTAACTACATGCAACAACTCACTTAACTTTTCTGAGCTCCATTTATTCATATGAATAATAAAGTTTTTAAGCATGGTGATCTGGTACAGTATAAGGGCCTAGTATTTTTGTTTATTGCTGATTGATTCACAGATTCTTTCACTAATAAGATTTTAGGCTTTCTGAAGCTGATAGAGTAGTGTGATTCATTTCTTAATGACCCCCAAAGTGATTTTCTTCATAGTGAAAAAACAAAAACAAAGAAAAAAAAACTTTTCACAAAACAAAAAATGTGACTTCTTGTTCCTTTGGGACTATATCTCAGCAATTTGAGAACACTGCAATGTACTGCCTTCGTAAACATTTGCTAAAGCAATTCTTTTTGGGGGATATTTATGCGAGCAAGAAAGAGGGCAATTTTCAAGATGGAAGGTAGGAAAGGGGAAAGAAATTGAGATAAAAACATGGCATTCTCTGTCATAAACTTGCAAAAAGATACCATGGTGGGTGGAATACAAAATGGCAGAAAGGTTGAGATTCAGATCTGTCCTGAATTAGCTAAGAGAGCAACAGAATAGAATGAATCTGGCTTTGCAGGGAGCCAATCAGTCAAGCAATAAGCATTTATCCAGGACCTATTATGTAGCAGGAACTGTGCTATGCACTGTGGTTATAAGTTCATAGAATGAAACAATGCCTATTCATAAGGAATTTACATGCTAATAGTGGGGGCAAGTACACAAAATATATACAGTAAAAATATCAAGTCAATATATACATATGACTATAGATATATATGTACATATATAATGTTTATACATATTAGTTAAAATATGTTTAAAATATTAGTTAAAAATAACAAAGTTATAGAGGGAGGACACTAGCAGTGGAAGGATCAGGAAAGTTTTCCTGCCAAGACCCAAAGAGTATTATATATACTGAGCTGGCTGAAATAAATTTATTATTATAGCTAGCATTTATATAATACTTTAACACTTACATATTTTAACTTACTTGATCCTCACAACAGTCCTGGGAAGTAAGCTATTATTATACCCATATTACAGATGAGGAAACCGAGTCACAGAGAGGTTAAGTGATTTGCTCGAGGTCACCCAGATAGGGAGAGTCTGAGACAGGTGTGAAACTCTATTTATTCTTCTTGATTCCAAGTCTTGATTAAACATTCCCATTTTTAAAAATTGTCCTTCATTTCTCCCACAATCCTTTCTCTTATCCCTTCCTTAACTATAAAGGACAAAATAATGCAAAATGAACATACATAAGAGAAAGTGGGAAACACTCAGCAACTGAAGCCTGCCATAAACAATCACGCATATGCAAATGTATTTCCAGATGTAGGAAGCCAAGAACAGCTGCTCCCTTTCCTGTTAGCTTTCTCAGTCTGAACAGTTCATTTGTAAATTCCATTCAGCTTCCTTCTGGAATCCACACTGTAGACACACAATAGCTATACGAAGGAGAATTACTTGGTTCACACTCACTGCAACTCTAATGGGAAGATTGTGTACAGATGGGAAAATAATAGATCTCTGACACTTTCCTAATCAAAAAGATTTTATTTGAAATGTTCACTAGCTAGGAGTCAGAATGAGGGGAGGGAGAAGGAGGTATGCTGAGTAACACAAGATTATTTTCTCTTAATCAAGTGAATTTCAACAAGAGAATTTGGGGATGCAGGAGGAAGACTTTCTGGGATAGTACTTATATGAAATAGTGTAATAGCTTTGATGAGTAGCAGTAGAAATAACTTTGGATACTAGAAAATACCACATGTAATGAGAGATGTTAGCAGATAAGCAAAGCAAAATATCTATGGTTTTGTTATATCACAGTAAACACGGGCAAAGATCAAGATGTTTCCAGCTTTCGAGACTGGGGAGAGCATTTCACCCTAAAATAATCAGCTTTAGTAATATTTCTTTCTTCCAATTGAAGCCAGTATTTTTTAAGTAAGTGTTTACCATGAACCAGTTCCTGATCATCTACGAAGACAATCTCTGTCCTCAACAAGCTTACATTCCCTTGGCACAGGGAGGGTAGGAGGCAGAGATATTATATGCTTCCCAATTCAGTTCCCTGAAATAAATGTAGAAGATGATTTTCCAACATAGGAAACATAGAACACAAGACATTGAATTTATGACTCAGCTCTTTTCCACTTGTGTTAGAGGTGGCAAGATATGGAAGAGAAGGTAAAAAGGTAGATAAGATCAAATTTAGTTGCCTACTTTGCTTATATTTTTCAGGGCATGGGTTAGGGTTGTTTTTGTTTTGAGGAAATACATGGACAGAAATGAAGGCTTGTGTAAATCTAAGCCTATCTCCAACTCCCACCTTTCCATTTCCAAAACCTTCCCAGAAGTCCCAGAAGACCATAGCTGGCCCCATGACCTGCAGATTAAACTTTAAAAAGTGACTTCGATCTGCAGAAATGCATGTGAAATAAAACAAGGCAGCAGAAATCCTCTCAGAGAACTTTAATGGCCCTAAACTCTACTGCAATGATAATTATCCATGGTCTCCAGGGTACAGACCAGGCAAAAGAAAGAAAAAGTGAGAAATATTTGGGCAAGCATGATTGGCATTATTCAGTAAGCTAAAAGCATACTGGGTTTTTTGGCAGGGAGAGGGCTCTCTTCTTTTCAATCTCTGCTCACAGAAATCTTACTTTAGGCCTTTGTCTTGAGCTTGCTCTATTAGTGGCTGTTGCCTTCTCTGTCAAAAATGGACCAGGCATTCCTTTTTCAGTACTCTGTGTGTAAGTATACATACATACATACATGTATACAGGTCTATGCATGCATCAATTAACTATAAGAGAACAAATTAGCCAGATTTGGAAGTTTACCTACATACATATGGTATTTATGTATATATGGACAACTAGGTGGCACAGTGTATGATAGAGTGCTGGACCTGGAGTCAGAAAGATTCCAAATCTAGCCTCAGACACTTACTAGCTGTGTGACCCTGGGCAAGTCACTTAACTCTATTTGCTCAGTTTCCTCATCTATAAAATGATCTGGAGAAGGAAATGGCAAAACAGCCTAGCATCTTTGCCAAAAAAACTCCAAATGGGATTACAAAGAGTTGGGAATGACTAAACAACAAAATGTGTGTGTGTGTGTATGTATACATATATATATGTGTGTGTGTGTGTATACACACACACATATATACACATATATACATATATGTGTGTATGTTATACATACATGCAAATACATATATATTAAAGAAATGTATGTGTGTATATATTGCGTGTATATTTATGTATATAAGGAGAGAGAAAGAGAGAGAGAGAGAGAGAGAAGTTGTTTGTCCTTCATTCTTGATGAGCACCAGAACATAAGGGTGATGTCATGACTTGCAGTGAAATGGATTTAAGTGAGGGAGGGCTATGCAAAGTCACTAGCTCATTCTCCCCTCCAGAGCCATCTGGATCCAGTGGTAAGATATATATCAGAATGACTGGAGATGCCCCCAGATGTTTAAGGGAATTGGGATTAAGTGACTTGCCCAAGGTCACACAGCTAGTAAGTGTCTGAGGCGAAATTTGAACTCAGGTCCTCTGAACTTTAGGGCCAGTGCTCTATGCACTGCTCCATGTAGCTGCTCCCATATATTCATATATTAAAAGAGATTAGTTTTGTAGCTATATAAATAAACCTAATGCATGTATATATATATATATGCATGTGTGCACATGTGTGTATATGTGTGTGTTTGTGTATATATTCATATGCAAACTTTGTAATGTTTGCCCTATGAAGAGAGGGAGACAGCTAGGCACAGCATGAAGCAGGTGCACGCCCACACACATGAGCCAATGCAGTCTGGGGATGGTGGGGAAGGCAATTGTACAGAAATTCATTCAGAAATGAAACCACAAGACATTCTTTTATAGTGAATGAAGACAAGAAAGACCTCATGGTCCAAACAGCCCCGCAATGGCCCAAGCTCCCGATCACCAGAGATAAACTACAAAGCTGCCGCAGCCCTCCTTGAATTGCAATTACAGGACCCAGATGCCGGCCTTTGAAAGGCATGTCCCTAGCAGCAGGATCTGCTGCCCTGGCAGGCTTTTCAAACAGCTCCTTTGGCAGCTTTGAAGTTGCTTCTGAATCAGTTATGTGATTAGACTTCTGGGGTGGCCAGGCTTGCTTATCTCTCTCCATGCCAGTCCCAGGACAATGATGTTTCTTGCAAAGGAAGGTGAAGGCGCAGATCCCATTTACAATCTGGGCTGCCTCCTTTCCGACATGTGCAACTGTTTTATTCTCCTCGCTTGTCAAAGCACCTTCAACCACAAGCCCATGTAGAACTAAATCACCAGATTACATAGACAGACTATAAACCCTGGGTGATCCAGAGAGATGAGTTTATTCAGAAGAATTAGTTGTTTGGCTTCATCCTCTCTTCCCTTCCTCCAGTCTTGATCTGAGGGAGCTCTGAGGATCACCCCCCAGGCTTCCCCAGATCATGTCAGACTGCAGGAAATCAGGTCGCTCTCTCAGACCCTTCACAATGAGTATTTTGGGGAAACGGTTCAAAGAGAGACAATAACATTGGACATAACTTTCAACCTTGCTGGAATCACCAGTGAGATGCTTATTTAATTAAAGCTCACTTTCCCACTTGTATACTTGGACACCTAAAGCCATTATTTTAAATATTTGTGATTTTCCTAAGTTGCTGTTGAAATGTGCATTGACACGACCCATAAATACCTGTTGGCATGGTTGTGCCTTCCTCATGGCCATTTAAAAATAAGTTTTGATTTTGAATAGCATATAGTAATGTAGTGCTATCAGTAATGAAATTTAATAAAATTTGAATACCAAAAAAAGGCAAGAAAGATAAGGGGAAATGTGATACTGGAGGCTTTTTTATCATCTTATTTTTTGCATTTGTATCCACAGTGCCGCACACATAGTAGGCATTTAATAACTGTATGTTGATTATCACTTGCTTCAAAAGCCAGCTGTGTGGGGTGGGGCATCTATGTACTCATTGGTAGTGATGCTGATGCACAGAAAATTGTGGCTGGATCCAACACATTCAGAAATACCCACAGCAAAAGCATACTCTGTGAGTATGCTAACCATCTCTGGGGACTTTACAGACATGTTCACTGATTGAGAAGCATCAATGCATCGATCAGTCAGGTGTTTACTATATGTCAGGCATTGTGCTGAGGACTGAGGATACAAATGGTGAAAGAAAGCAAATGGCCTCTGCCTTCAATGAACTTACATTCTCATCAGTAGCAGTTCTTATCTTTAAAAGCTTAATGCAAGGCAATAAAACATTTTCATTCTTTTCTGTCTCTAGTTGACTACAGAAATCATCTGATCATGCATGTATATGCGTATATGTATGTATATACGCATATACATACATATACACACATATACACATCTTCCTAGTCATCTTTGCAACATGCCATCTGCACTCCATCTGTCATTCTCATCCTCCTCCCTCCAATTGCAACTTTGTATTACATCTGTAGGTACCCTGTCTCATATGGGTAAGCCTGTGTCCTATTCTGCCTAGAACCAGGCCTCTGTACCACTTCCTGTTCATCTCCAGACTATACCCTGGCATATAGTAAATTCTTGGTAAATTTATTTCCTTTTTTCCTTTATTTTCCATTCTCCTCATCTCTCCTCTCTCTCTCTCTCTCTCTCTCTCTCTCTCTCTCTCTCTCTCTCTCTCTCTCTCTCTCTTTCACTCTCTCTCTTTCACTGTCCATCTCTTTCCTCTCTTTGCTTCTGTCTGTCTCTTTTTCTTTCTCTCTGTCCATTTATGCCTTGTTCCACTGTCCTAAGAAGGAAAAATAGTGTGGCTCAGGAAACATCAAGCTGGATCTTACAATAGATCCCTTTAATGATACAAATGCAGACATGCATGAGATCTGTCATTGTTTTCACCATGTATTCAACACACGTTGCAATGAAGATGGGGTAAATGCTAGGGAGCTGCCTGAGATGCATAGATATCAAGTGGCTTTTCTAGCATCATACAAATCTCAATAAATACAACTGACACACAGTACAAGTCACTTGGACATTTCAAAGAACTAAGAGGACATGAGCAAATGAATAGCCTTCCCACAGAAGACTGTGGATTGGGGCTAAGCAATCAAGCTATAAAGGCTATTCATAGTAAAAATGTAACAAAGGATAGACTAATGAAGCTCTCTTATCAACTATGTAATTATTTTGCCAATCTCACTAATAATAATCAAAAATATTCCTCCCTCCCCAAAAGGAGTACTTGGGGTCTTTTCTTGGAAACATTGTGATTTAGAAATGGAAAAATGTGGGGGAAAGCTAGGTAGTGCAGTGGATAAAGCACCAGTCCTGGATGCAGGAGGGCCCGAGTTCAAATCCTGCCTCAGACACTTGACACTTACTAGCTGTGTGACCGTGGACAAGTCACTTAACCTCTGTTGTCCTGCCCCCCCCCAAAAAAAAAATGAAAAAAAGCTATGGAAATCCTAGGTGGTATTAATAGTATTATGGTGTGATATTCTTTTCCAGGAAAAAAAAAAAACGTGATAAGCAGCATGATGCGATGGGTAGAGAGGAAGCCTTGAATTCAGGAAACCTGGGTTCAAGTCCCATCTTTGATACATACTGTCTCTGTGACTCTAGGCAAGGCACTTAGCCTCTCTGTGTTCTTTCTTTTAAATTATTTTTTTCAATTGACAGGTATCATTTTCTCTTCCTCATGCCTCTTCCCCCAATGTATGTATCAACCTGCATTGTTAGGAGTTTACTCACCTAGAAGTCCCCTATACAAGTAAAAATCAAAGGCCCAATCCCCATCCTTGTCCCTACTCTTGGGATACCAGAATTATATCAAGCATAGCGTTCTCTTTATAAAGGATCTCATAGCTCCAATGTAAACAAAACCAAGAAATAGAAGGGAGTTTAAACTGTTAAAAACCTGGGTCACATGATCTCCTTGGAGAAGTAAATAAAGTAATGAGAGGAGTCAGTTTAGTCAAAGGCAACAAGCAACATCTTTAAATTTAATACATGATCATCACATACTGCAGTAATCACCATAAGCATTTAAAAAGAGATAAGCATGAAGGTGATTGTAGTTTATGTACCAATATCTGTTACACAGGGTGAGGAAGTAGAGAAATTCTATAAAAACTCTGCAAGACCTTCCAAATTAAATCAATATTTCCTTTAAAATTCAGTGACCTTAATAAACTAGCAGACATACGGAAAGAAGCTGAAAGGGTTCTTGGACGGATTCCTTCCCATTATACAATACTTCCAGCATTCTTCCAGTAGAGTCAAAATGTTTGAAAAATGGTGATCAAATAATAACATCTCAAAACTATAACTAATGATATTTTTTTGTGGGGCAATGAGGGTTAAGTGACTTGCCCAGGGTCACACAGCTAGTGTCAAGTGTCTGATGCCGGATTTGAACTCAGGTCCTCCTGACTCCAGGGCCTGCGCTTTATTCACTGCGCTACCTAGCAGCCCCCCAACTAATGATATTTTAATGAACAAAAAATGATTGGTTAATGATGTAGAAATAATTTCTCAGTCTCCTGTTTATGTGCTATGAAATCACCAATATGTTAAGATAAAGATAAATACCAACACCAAATAAAATTTTGAAAATAAGAAAATAAAGCATGCCGTTCAAACAAGTCACTGACATATAAAAAGGGAAATGAAGACAAGAATAGAACTTGACACAGACTAACACTGTTTCCTAAGAAAACTTTATTGATGTCAATCATCATAAAAGGAGATTGAAGTAGTGTAGAAACAACCACATGCAATAAATATGTGCTATCATTGCCAACTGAAGAAAGACAGAAACCAAAGACAATATCATTTTAGAATAGAAACTCTTCTGTGAAATCTTATGAAGGTTGATGGTGGAAAATTGTATATGCAATCATGAACAACGAAAAGCAGTACAAGTAAAATTTGTTTACGGAAAACCTGGCAAGATACTCATTTAAATGGATGATACCAAGAGCATTGAAGAATTAAACTAGATGGGCAGGAAACAATAAAAAATGGTAACAATCTGTCAAAATGTGTACAATAAACTTTACATATTTGGACTCTAACACCACTGACCTAGGTGTACTATGTGAAGTAAAGGTACCACTAAGGCAAGCAATGGTTAAAGGGGCATTTGGGGGGCAGCTAGGTGGCACAGTGGAAAAAGAGCCAGCCTTGAATTCAGGAGGACCTGAGTTCAGGTCCGGCCTGAGACACTTGACACTTACTAGCTGTGTGACCCTGGGCAAGTCACTTAACTCTCATTGTCTTGCAAAAAAAGGGGGCATTTGAAATGGACCAAATAAGGATATACACATGTGGTCCGTGCTGGTGTTAACAATTTTGAGGGCACTGAAGGATCACGTCTCAAGGTATTTGAAAAGGGTGTGGTACCCAAACATTTAGTTAAAACATGAGTCTTATTCCCAAGTAATGGGGGTGCTTTGTAAAATAAGAATAACATTTAGTCAAATGCCTGATTTTCCATTAAAATATTTTAGGGAATAATCTACATGTGTATCGAGGACATTCTAATGATATTCTGTGGTATCCAACATCTGTACTCTTATGCAATTGCCTGAAATGTATAGAGAATACAAGATCTCACTTCGAATAGTTTGTTGATGATTGTTAAAAGCACTTTAACTCTCTTGTTAGAATATGTTTTCCATAATACAGATGTTTGCCAAATTTTAGTGCAGTTTTAAACTTTAATAGCTTGTATTAATATCACACAAGATTTCTTGAAAGATAAAACAACATAGATAACTTTGTTAGATAGCACTGTGATAATTAATAATAAATGAAGCACAGAACAGGGAGATATATTCTCACCCAAGACTTTTACCACTGCCATAAAGGATGTCTAAATCAGATTACAAATGGAAGAAGGATTCCCCAAAGCTTGTGTGATCCTCCTGATACTCTTAGTTGTAACTGATATTATGTTTTCTTTCTAGTGTGGAATATTGTAGAGACTTCTAAATGAGATCCATAATCAATCAGAAAAATCTGTCTTAATTCTCTCTACACAAGGAAAATGAAGTAGATAAAAACGTCCATTATTCGAAATATTATATGCAGCTTGATGGCCAGTTCATAGAGCTGCTCCATCACTCCATAGATCTTAGACAAATGGAGTTTATGATCACTGAAGTGGTCCTAGAAAGGACTAGAATGAGGAGGTGGGCAGAATTTCCCTTGAAAGGTTGTATGGTGCTTTAAATGACCACAAGCTTCTCACTGATGTAAAAACCCATATTTTTAATATCAATTTTTTCTTATATTATATTACTGTTTTAACATAATACTATAGTCTCAAAAGAATTAAAAATTCATGGGCCTCAAATGGTAATATAAAGGCATATGGTAGATATAAGCAGGCTCTAACCTGTGAGGAGTGAAGGATTTATTAGGAGAAGGAATGTAAAGAATGTCATCCAAGACTGAAAAGAGCTGAATTAGTCATATAATGATAGCAACATGAGACAGCCAACATGCTCTAGGGGTATCGTAACAATATAGGGAGATTAAATGGAAGACCTTTCATTTTACTCATTGAGTAAAATTGTCTATGGAGGATTTATGGGAGGATGTAGCCAAGAGTCACACTGGATGAGAAGGTATATATGGATAATAAACTGTACCAAGGGAGATAGTACCCATATTAACACAGTGTCTGGCACATAGTAGGCACTTCATAAATGTTTACTGATTGATTGATCAATGAGATCTCATGGGCATTGAAAAAGGATTTGAATGCCAGCAAGTCTAGTGCTCTATCCTTTACACTTAGAAGGCTGCTTTTCCCTGGTATATCTACATAGCATGTTTCATTGTCAGGCCTCACGTACTCTACACGTAGTAGAGTTTTTAGCTCTGCTAAAACCTTGACTAGCATGAGTTTGTCAAGGAGAAGACAAGCAAGACAGTAAACAGATGTAAGGATGTTTCTATTGATCTGAGGGTGATGCTGATGATGCTGATGCCTGAAGAAGGAAAGAACAGCTATATGTATTATTTTCAACTATATGATGGAATTCATTTTGCCTTTTGCTCTGGGGAAGTGAGCTAGTGGGTGAATCTATACAGTGGATTGTAACTCAACATTAAGAACTTCCTAAAACCTTTCAAATAAAAAAAAAAAGTTGAGTTGCAAACCTGTTATTTAATCAGTGTCAGGAACTATGCGGCAGAGAACTTCCTCTATTAATGCAGCTAGGTAACTCTGCTGCAGCTTTCAGCCTTAGAAAGCAACCTAGAACATCAAAGGGTTGCTAAGGGCTTTGCTTTGGATCAAAAAGTCGATATGTATCAGAAGCAGGGCTTAAGTCAAAGTCTTCCTTTCTTTGAGGCTGGCACTTTATCCACTATGTATGGGAGCAGCTAGGTGGCGCAGTGGATAGAGCACCGGCCCTGGAGTCAGGAGGACCTGAGTTCAAGTCTGGCCTCAGACACTTAATACTTACTAGCTGTGTGACCCTGGGCAAGTCACTTAACCCCAATTGCCTCACCAAAATATATATATATATATATATATATATATATATATATATATCTCCACTATGTATGGCCTATTAGTGCTATATTAAGAGGCAGGAAGTTTCCTTTAACTGGAAATAGTCAAGGAGAGGCTAGATGAGTGCTTATTGGAGATATCATTAAGGGGATGCATACTTCACGTAGCCTCATCCTACTCTAAGCTTCAGGCCAGACTTTCTTTACCCTGCTCCAGTTTTTCATCTTGAAGCCTTACTCCAGCCTTGGAATTCATATATCGCAAGCATCCTCTGGCTCTGAGACCTCTTCCTGTGACTGGATATATATCCCATAGCCTCCAGTTAAGGAAAATATGCAGGCCAGACATGTCTCATTCTTGTCAAAGCTTCCTCTATAGGGGCATCTCTGTGCCTGGTACCTGTATCCATTGGTGACCCCTGTTCAAATTTTTAGCTTTCTTTTATTTAATGTCTTCCTTTGTTAGAATTTGAGCTCCTGGAGGAGACATGTTCTCTCTCTTTTATACTTGCATTTGTGTTCCCAGTGCTTAGCACAATGCCTGACACATAGTAAACACTTAATAAATGCTTGTTTAAAAATATGTAAGAGGGGCAGCTAAGTGGCGCAGTAGATAAAGCACCAACCTTGGATTCAGGAATACCCGGGTTCAAATCTGACCTCAGACACTTGACATTTACTAGCTGTGTGACCCTGGGCAAGTCACTTAGCCCCCATTGCCCCGCAAAAAACAAAAAACAAAAAACAAAAAACACGTAAGAATTGGGATAGATGAAATTGGACTCTAAGAACCTAGAATTTTACATTTTAAAGCAGTTACTAATTAGATGGCTAATACAAGTTTTCACAGGAATGACAACAAGTATTTATTATGTGCCTACTGTATGACAGGACTTGACAAAAAAATAAAAACAAAGAAAAATACAGAGAAAAAAAAGTCTCTACACTCAAGGAGCTCATCATGTCTTCCCAGATACATAAATACAATAAATATTCAATGAGAAAGGGCAGAGCTAATAAGTGGGGTGATTAAGATAAGTCTCTTCAAGAAGAGACCAAGGAAAAGTACCTTGGTATAATGGCTAAAGTACTGGTATTACATAAGTTCAAATCCACCTTCACATGTTTATTAACTGTGTAGGCTTTAGTAAGTCACTCAAACTCTCTAGTATTCACTTTCCACATTGGTAAAGTGAGGAGTTGGACAATAAGGCCTGTAAGGGTCCCTTAAGCTCTAAACTGTGGTTCCTTTAAAATAAATGGGACTTGGATTGAGCCCTGAAAAGAGCTAGGGTCACTTGGAGGTGGAAGAAGAACTCTTTTAGTTCTGTTTTTTGACATATATAGTTTCATTTCCTCCTATAGCAAACAGTTTGTGACAGGTTACAATAAGGGTTGGCTTTACTGCCAGAAATTAAAAGGAGTTTTGTTCAACCTGAAGCCCCTTGCTCCAGTTGCTCAGCAATTGAGACAATTGCAGGCCCAATGCACTTAATCTTCAGCAAGGGAAGGCAGTGACCATCAATCTTACTCATCAGACCATCCCCTACTACATTTCTCAGCTTAGTCAGTCTGAGTGGAATGTAAACTGATTTTTTACTTCTTATTTTCAGGTACTACAGGAAAGGATAGAAGTGTGGTAGGTGATAAAAGTGTCATGTGGAAAACCTGCCTCAGGACACCAATAAAATATAGGTACCAAACTTAGACAGGCCCAGAAAATGACTAAACAGAGACACAGTCCCCTGAAAATTTGAAATTGGTTCTTTCATACTCTTACCTCAGATCCAGTCTGTCTGATCCTTCTTTCTCTTCTTCTTCCATTGCCAGACCCCCTAATGTAGCTGTTCCCCAATGATCTGACCCTGTCCATCTTTTCAGCAATTTCTATCCTCTCCCCATGGTAATCTTATTCACTCACACACCTTCAACTTGTACCTCTAAGCAGATGACTCCTATATCACTATCTCCAGTTCCAACCACTCTAGTTCCAGAGCCACACCTTCAGCTGCATTCAGGACAAGTCCAACAGGATGTCCCAATTCAAGCTGAACTAGCTCTTTTTTCCCTGAACCTGCTTTTCTGCTGCTCTCTCTCGCTCTTGCTCTCGCTCACTTCACTCTTTCTTTCTGTGGCATCATCAGTCACCCCACTGGCCATGTTTATTACCTTAGGGTAATGACTTTTGCTGCTCCTTCAATTCTCAAATCCAATGCTATTTGGTCTTTCGAGTCCCTTTGCAACATTTCTTAAATCCATCCTCTTTCATAATCCTCATTCAAAACTGCCTTACCACCAAGATACATGACTGTAGCAACATCTTTAGAGATCTTTTCTACCTGTTATGTCCCCCTCCTCCAATCCATTCTTCAGTGTGTTACCAGAAAAAGCTTTCTTATGCATAGATACTGCCAATTTTACCTGGAAGGTGATAGGGAGCCACTGAAGATTTTTGAGCCTAGGACTAGTTAGATACTTGATTTGCTTGGTCTTCCAGACCTCCCTGACCTGGTAATACTTTTCCTTTCCAGCCTTAACTCAGTGATCACCTGTTCAGGTTCTATTGAATGGCACATCTTAGTTGCACAACTTCTTAGCCTCAAAATATGCACCACTAGGTGGTGCAGTGGATAGTGCACTGGCCCTGGATTCAGGAGGACCTGAGTTCAAATCCAGCCTCAGACATTTAACACTTATTAGCTGTGTGACCCTGGGCAAGTGACTTAACCCCCAATTGCCTCACTAAAAAAAAAAATGTACCACACAGTCACATTTTTGCCTTATTCCAGGCTTCTTCCTGTTCTTAGAATGAAATCCTTGCCCACTGCTCTCTTTTCTAACCTTTGCCCATCTTAAAATCCATTTCTAGCACCTTCTCCTCCAGGAAGTCTTCCTAGATTTCCCCAGTTGGCAACTACCTCACACAAAACTTTCCCTTATAACCTACAATGTACTTGATTTAGAATATTATGCATTATGCCTCTATCAAATGTGTTATCCAGGTCCTCCACTATAAAATCCATGCTTCCTGTTGTTCAGTCCTTTTTCAGTTATGTCCAACTTTTTATGACCCCATTTGGAGTTTTCTTGGCAAAGATACTGGAGTGGTTTGCCATTTTCGTCTCCAGTTCACTTTATCAATGAGGAATTGAGGCAAAAAGGGATAAGTGACTTGCCAAGAATCACACAATAAGTGTGTGAGGCTGCATTTAAACTATAGAAGATGGGTCTTCCTGACTCCCGGTCCAGTATTCCATCCATTGTTCCACCTAGCTGCATGCAGGTAGAGACTATGTCATATCTAAACTTTATCTCTCTCCCCAATGCTTAAAACAGTTCCTTAAACACAGTAGACATTTAATAATAAATGATTATTGATGGATTTTACTTCATAGGAAAATTTGAAAACTGGTGCTTGCTTTCTTTGTGAAAAATTAAATGTATTCCTATGCCCCATATATTAGTTTACAGAATTTACAGGACAGGTTTTTAGAAAATCCCATTATTCAAAAAGGAAGAAAGGCTGTATACTCTCTATTCTTTCTCAGTTGCAATATGAAGCCAATATTCTTTAAAAAGCAGTCAATTCATATTTTTAAATAAATAGAAACAATTTCTCTTGGCTGCTGAGGTCAAGATTTCATTTCATTTCCCTTGGGGAGAAAACCTTGACTAGTGTATGAATTCAATTGTGGTATCATTTTCTTTCAACCTATTAGAGACACCTTTTCTTCTGCTTTCCATTAACAAACCATTTGTGCTTTACATTTGACTATGACCCTCTACGTCAGTTATACCCAATAATACATTATTTCAATAGATAACAATTTTCCAAGTAGTTTTATAATTTTATGCAATAAAATTATTAACATTCATAGCATTAAATTATCTATAATTTCTATATCTTTCAATTCATACTCAGTTATGTTCCTAATTCCAGCCAGTTCTAGAAATGCACACCACTAGTCACAATCAGAAGCAGAGGAATATATGTGGGCATATGTATATATACACACATATGTGTTATATATACTCTACAAACTAGGTAAAAAATGTTACAGAATAATGTTAGAAACATATGCATATGCATACACACATGTGAACATACCCATAAATGCATATATACAATGCATAGAGGTGAATGCAGGCATTTTATAAAGATGTACATGTACATAGACACACATATAGACCTTTATGCATATGTTCATGTGCATATCACTGGAGTTATGTAATGTATCTTCAGCCACACTCTTTAGAAGCTGAAATATGGAACATACTTATACCCATTGCTCAGGGTAAGCACCAATAAACTGTACAATTGTTCTGATAGCATATACCATGATCTTGAGAAACTCTTCACAGATATCACTATACTGTGAACTCCCTGAGAGCAGGGCCTAGGGGCTAGTTTTTATCCTTCTTTGTAGCTCCAGTTCTTAGCTTGGAATTAGTAGTCTATTTATAAACACTTGTTTACTGATTAATTCCCAACTGATAAAGACCTCTACATTATAGGATCTTTACTAAAAACAAAACCTATGGCTTAATTTATATCTCTATTATTAAAAAAGCTATAGGGCGACACACCAATTCAAAGCAAGATTTTATAAAATAATAATTTTAGCTTTATTTTAGCACTTTCTATCAACTCTACTCTCTCTGAACTAAACATCTGCTATTTTCCTTTCACCAAGATAAAAATAGACCAATAGGCTTATTTTGATCAGAAACCTTTCTTGAGTATATCTACTTCCTCTCCTTCCTTACTCCATCCCCACCATTCTGAAGGTGCTTTGGTTTATAAGGGATAAAGCCTACTTTTTAAGCCATTTAATAATCTTTAATTCACTTCAATTCTTCAAAGATTGGCTATTCATTGCAAATCATGAAGTGCTAGAAAAAAAAGATGTTGCTCTTTTGTTTCTGCTCCCCATCTGCTTTAAACCCAAATTGATTTCAAAGACAAGAATATGGTAGCTGTCTAGCCCTACCTTTTCATCTCTCTGTTTGTTTCTCTTTCCAGTCAGGAAAAAATGGCATATATTAAATCTATTTCAGAAGTCTTCCTTTGGATGTTCCCCTATCCAGAGTATTAGGTCTTTCCCATCATTTCTAAGTCTCTACTTCTGCCATTTTCCCCAATCACCTCAGAGCTCATGAGTCCCTAAGTACTCTGTTAAGTCTGTTTATTTGGAAATCCAGCAGTTTAAAGATTTCTCTGGCTTGGCTTTTTTGCTGACAGAAAATGCTTAAGCAAGCCGATTTCTTAAAGAACATTTCTCTTTTGAACAATTTTAAACATTAAAACATATTTTGCAAACAACACATTTACTATAGTTAAACTGTAGCCTCTCCATAGCATAGATCATGTGAAATACATTCCCACTCCAAGAAAAACAACTCAAGGCAGATTTTACTGAATGCAGGCCAAAATCAATATATTTATATACAAAAGACAACATTGGAGGTCTAAGAACTTTAAATCCTATTACAGCAAATTAATATCACTAGCAAAGATCCAAGGTTTCACAGAGAGTCTTTAGTGGAGCTAAGGACGAATTCATTTATTCATAACTCATAATGCCCTGGTATAATAAGCGAATTTACCCAAAACCATTGTTTTCAGAGAGAATAAAAAGTTGTTTATTAAATTTACATCTCCTGATTATTCCACATATATGATCATCAATCATATACATTCACTATAAAAATAGGCATGAATAGCATGGGCAACTCCTTGGAAATTTCTGTAAAAGGTAGAAATTGGTACTTCTCCCTATTCACCTGCCTCTAGAGTTAAGCTAGGCCCTTACTTAATAACATATTAAAGTCTGTTCAAGTACTCAACCCTTACTTCCCCCATTAACAATATGGCCCTAGACAAGCCAGCATTGGTTCTAGTAACAGTTGTAGAGGTCTAAGAATAAACATATTTTAATAGTTCTAAATACAATGCAAACACCCTTTACAAGCTGATCATTTCACTTCAAAACTTCTCACTAAACAAGAAAGCTAGGAAAATAATCTAACTTTCCAGTTAATAGGCCCCCACCAAGAATAAGGGACCTGCTGTCTTAACACAATGGCAGATCCATGTACGATGAAGAAGCATCCATTGAGATTTCAGCCTTCTCCACAAAAGTCTGGCCTGACTTCAAAAATCTTCTCTATTTTATTGGATTTCCTTTATAATTTTTATATGTGAACTATTTTTTAGGTATCAAAAAAAAGCCTAGTTATGCAATCCTCAAGTAAACTCTGACTCTGTCAATCCCTCTCTTCTCTCTAGGATTTCAAGATACTATTCTCTCCCTGTTCTCCTACTTGACTGACCATTCCCCAGGATCCTTTACTGGATCTTCATCCAGGTCATATCTCCTAAGTCTGGGTATTCCCCAAAGTTCTATCCTTTGTCCTCTTCTCACTCTATATTATTTCACTTAGTGATATCGTTATTTCCTATTGATTCAACTATTCTATTCAAATGATTAGAAGATCTATTTATCCAGCCCTCACCTCACTCTGAACCTCCAGTCTTGTATCTCCAGTTACTTATTGAACATCTTCAACTGGATTTCCTGTAGACATCTTAAATCCAACAAAAACAAAACCGAATATTCCTCATACCACCAAAACCCTTCCCCTCTAAGTTTCCTATTAATGCTGAGGGCATTACCATCCTCCCAGTTACCCAGGATCTCACTCCAGGTGTCATCCTTGATTTTTTTATATTCTCTTATCCCTCATATTTGTTGTCAAGTCCTATCAATTCTGCTTTCATGATATATCATATATACTCCCCCTTCTCTCCTCTAACATTGCTACCATTTTGGTTCAGGTTCCTATCATCTCATGCCTGGACTATTACAAGAACCTTCTGATTGGTCTTTCTGCCTTAAGTTTCTCCCCACTCACCTGTCAAATTGATCTTCCTAAAGTACATATCTGACTATATCATTCACCTATTCAATTAATTCCAGTGGCTCCCCAATATATCTAGGACCAAATATATGATATCCCAAATGTGTTAGTGGTATTTTAAGATATTAAACCTTAAAACAGCACAAGGGTGTTTGGGACACTCTCTATAATTGTCGCTGTTTGACTTCTAAAGCCCTCATAACCTGGTTCCTTCCTACCTTTACAAACTTCCTACATTTTATGCAATTCCTGTACTCTGTGATCCAGTAACATTGGTTTCCTTGATGTTCCTCACACACAATAGTCCATCTCCTGACTGAGTTCATTTTCATTGGCTGACCCACATGCCTGGAATTCTCTCCCTCCTCATCGATGGTTCTCAACTTCCTTCAGATCCCAGCTAATATCTCCCCTTCTCTAAGAGTTATCTCTCAATGCTAGAGCGACTGTTATTTCCCTCTGTGATGATGTCCACTTTATCTTGTATCGATCTTATTTGTATAATTATCTGAATTTTGCTCCTCACCTTGGATGCTCATTAAGAACTGACACTCATTTTCCTTTCCCAGCTCTTAGCACAGTGCCTAGCATAGGTCAGGTACTGAATAAATATTTGCTCATTTGATTTGAAACATTAGCCACACTTATTTCTACCCACTTAAACATTTAGCATAGATGACATGACCCAAAGCTGTCAAAATGTGGGTCTAGCCAAGAGTTTTCAAGATTTTCTGAAGCTTTGGGATAAAAGATAATTCTGCTCATCTGTGATTGGTTCTTCAGTAGTACTATATTTTCCAGTTGGCTTCTACTTTATATTTTCTATCCCTCTTAGAATCACATAGAGTGTGTGTGTGTGTGTGTGTGTGTGTGTGTGTGTGTGTGTGTGTGTGTGTGTGTGTGTGTGTGTGTGGTGGAAGGGACCTTATCTAATCAATAATTACCTGGACAGAAATTCCCTCCATAATATCTTCTAAAATGTCTGACTCCTAACCTCCAGGGATGAACAATGCAAATTCTGGTAAGGTGATCCATGCCACTCTTGGACAGGTCTAATTATTTGGAAGGATTCCCTCCTGTTTATACACAACCAGATTTTCTGTCATTTCCACTTATCGCTTCATGTTCTGTCCCCCCAGAGCCAAGCAAATTAAACCTATTCCTCTTCCATGTGATAGCTCTTCAAATGCTGGAAGATCATGCCCTCCTATACTTCTCTACAGGTTATACATCCTCAATTTCTTCAGTCAGTCCAGGCTTCTTACCTTTCTAGTCATTATCTCTTGATCAGATAACCATTGGATACTAGGTAGCATAAGTAATATTTTCACTAATGACATATTCCATTATATTTCTTGTTTTGGTTATGGGAAAACTGAGGGGCAGTATGTGTAAATTATTCTTCCAGGATCTAGAACTGGTCCAATATCCTCCTAACTGACCTCATTCCTATCATCTTTTTCCTTCCATTATGTCTTATACTTCACTGCCAGAGTAACATGGCCATGCTTATATCAACCTCCTGGACTGAGATTTTCAGTGAATACTGAATGTCTAATAAATGAAGTCCATTCTCTTTAGCCAGAGATTTAATGTCTTTTATAATTTGACTCCAGGATACTTCTCCAGCCTCTGTTTCCTACTTTTATTCTATTTGACCCGATAGCCAAAACAGATTATCCACCATTTCACCATCTCTAGGGCCATTCCTTTCACTCTCAGCCAATTCCTTTCACTCTCAATGCTTTTGCCTTGCTGAGAAAATCCTACCTTTCCTTGAACACTAAAATTGACTGTCCCCCAATCTGGGAAAATTTCCCCTATTGCATGTGGCACAATGGAAAGAGTTGCATTGGAGTTAGGAAGGCCTGAGTTGAAATCCTGCCTTGCATGAGTTCTCAGTAAAGGAATCGTTTAGGCAAATATATTTACTAGCAATAGGAACAGGGCAAGTCGCTTAACCTCTGTTTACCTCAGTTTTACCACCTGTAAAATGAGGGGGATAGACATGAAGGCCCTTAATGTCTCTTCCTGCTCTAAAGTGATGATCCTCTGATACTCTGTGGAACTGAGATATTCTTTCTCTGATCTTCTGTAGCTCTTTGTGTGTATGTTAATGTAGTAAGAACACTGCAGCCCCATTTGCTCAGAGTCAAGCCTCAGGGTTCCAGAGGGGTAGCCTGTGAGCTTGTGTGTGTTTTCCACTCTCATCAGCTTGAGACTCCACCAAGTATGTTTCCTCTATTGTTAGAGGCCAGTGACTAAGTGCTCTAGTTCCATTTAACCACTTAACATGAATTAACACTGACAAAAGTACTTTTATTTCAAAGACACAGCCCGAGCAAACATACAAACATTTATTTCTCCCCTATGCACACACTTCTCAGGGCATACTCTCCCCTACACAATATCAGTCTCAGGAGGAATAGGCTCACAATTTAGCTCAGTTCTTACATGGCTTTACTCACTCCCATTTCAAGTACCCATACAGTATGAGTGCCAGATCAGCCCAAGTCTCAGCTACTTATGGACTGGGGTCATACCCAAAAGTTACTCCTTGCACATCAAGTTATTAGGGTTTGTGGAAAATAATCACAAAATTTAGTTGCCTGGAGAAGTTCATTAGTATTGTATGTGAATTTCATGAATCCATGCTGGCACAAGTTCTGGATAACAGACAATGCTCTCACACTTTCCCTGTCACCAATACCATGAAGCAGGGCTATGTGTTTGCCCCAATGCTTTTATTTTTTTTTATTGAGGCAATTGGGGTTATGTGACTTGCCCAGGGTCACACAGCTAGTTAAGTAGTAAGTGTCTGAAGCCAGACCTGAACTCAGGTCCTCCTGACTCCAGGGCCAGTGCTCTATCCACTGAGCCATCTAGCTGCACCCCCCAGTGCTTCTTAACATGGTTTTTGCAATGTTGCCAAACTCATTCAACAAGGATCAAAAAGCATCCAAGTCAGCTACCATACTGACATTAAATTATTTAACTTGAAAAGGCTACAAGACAAAACTAAAGCAGAGGGAGAGTTGATGCATGACTTTTTGTCTGCAGATGATTGCACACTCAGTGCAGCCTCTGAGGCTGAGAGACAACAGGGTATGGATTATCTGCCACTTGTACCAATTTTGGCCAAACAACACCCATGAAACAGAGATTCTCCACCTGGCATCACCACATAATTCATATGTGGAACCATTAGTTAAAGCAAATGGAGAAATTCTGAATGCTATGGACAAGTTAACCTACCTTAGCAATAGACTTTCCAGGGATGTCCACATAGATTATGAGGTTGATGCACACATTGCCAGAGCTAGCTCAGTGTTTGGAAGGTTTTATACTGACCTCATTGTTGTGTGCTTGTAAAACCTGGACATTATACACCACCATGCCAGGAAACTGAATTGTTTCCATTGAAGATTCTGAAGATCATCTGGCAAGACAAAGGACCAGATAACTGAGGAATTCAAATTCTACTGCAGAGCACAACTCCAATGGGTTGGCTATGTTGTTCAAATGTTAAATATATCTTTGCTTAAAAGATTACTTTACTGAGAACTCACACAAGGCAAGTGGTTACACAGAGGTCAGAGGAAGTGATTCAAGGATATCCTCAAGGGCTCTCTGAAGAACTTTGGAATTGATTATGAGACATGGGAGACACTGATATAGGACTGTCCAGCATGGTGTGTCTGCATAAAAAAGGCACTGTGCTCTGTGAGCAAAGCAGAATTGTAGTGGCTCAAAAAATATGAGATGTGAAAATGTGGAGATATCTTCAGTCCAGATGTTCACATGACTATATGTAGAGCTTTGAGTTCATTTTGGTCTCATCAGCGACAACTGGATACACTATATCTTGACCCCAACGTAGGGATGTAATTTTTGGTGCACTTCAAAAATGAAGGAAAACAAGGAAGGCCCCCAGTACAAGAATGAGGTTTTTATTTACACAATTGGAGATGTGTATTTCTAAGTTATAGTGCCAATCTGAAGTAGAGAAGTGTGACTTAAATAAAAGGAGGCACACGCCCAAAGGATAAAGTGACATTTATAAGACTGGAAAAGAAGATGCCTGGAAGAGATTGGGAATTCTAGACCACTCCATCTCCTTCCAGACCACTCTGGCTCTTGCTAAAAATAGTTCTGAAACTTGCTGCTCATTCCCCAAAGTCACATTCGATCCCCCCTTTCGCATAAATATTTCATGTAGAAGAAACCCCTTCAGAGCTCTACACCTCACAAGTACTACTTTCAAAATGATAGATGTTTCCTTGCCCTAAGGAGACAGATTTCACTGACTGCCTCAATATAAGACTTGACCAAGAGAGCTCTCATGAACGTCAGCAATAATGGTACTCTTCTGCTTACCAGCCTTAAAAGCAGTGATGAGAAAGTCAGCAACTTCTCCTTAGATAGGTGTGGTCTCATGCCAACCTTTCAAAGCACTGTGAGCTGGTTTTAACAGAGGTTTTATATCCATGTTTCTAATGCTATAACTGGATATATGAGAGTTTAATAATGATGGAATTGTCAAACTGAAATATAACATGTTTTATGTCTTCATAAAGAATTAAAGCTACCCTTTAGAAATACACATAGGTAGATGTGTGTACATGTGTGTATATGCATACATATGCAATGTATACATACATATATAGTGACTGCTCATTTTCTTTTTCTAATTATATAAATTTTATTTGTTTCTTTTATTTTTAAAACAGCTTCCTTTCCAAATATACCTCTTCTTTTCCCCTTCCCTAGAGAGCTGCCCCCAATAAAAGAAAAAAAAATAGAAAGTAAAGGGGAAATTTTAAGAAAAGAAGTTCAGCAAAACTGATCAACTCTTCATTGAATATTTACAGCATAGCAAAAGTTCTATATCCATTCCCCCTATCTCTGTAAAGAATAAAGGAATATGTTTTCCCCCTTTCTTTTGGCCCCAATCTTGGTTATTATATTACCTTGTTTTGTTTTTGTCCCTTTAGATTTTCCATTTCCATTGTCATAGTTATTATGTATATTGTTTTCCTGATTCTCCTCCTCACTTCACCTTGCTTTAGGTAATATAAATCTGGGTTATTCTTTATATTTACCATTCTTTGTGGCACAATAATATTTCATTTTATTCATGTACTACAATTTCTTTAACTACTCTTTAATTGATTCCCATTTTATTCAGGTAGTTGGCAAAACTGTTGTGAAACACTAGTAGCCATGCAAGACAGTCATTCAAATAAATTTTATCCTCAGAGTGGGTATGGTTGACAGGAACCACATTCATTCTCTGCCTGTTCCTATGCTTCTATGGTTCCATGATCCCCAGGGACCCAAGTGACCCAAGGATCTTGGTGGGTGTCCTATTTGTTCATGTCTAACCATTCTTATATCCACAATAATTTCCCATCTCTCACACTAAGTAAACAAATGAGTTAGGTTTTCAATAGCACTTTCCTATTTCTTGTCAACACTGAACAAACCTGAAAGGGGAAATCACTGGCAGAGTTAGCCAAGGAGATTAGAAGCATGGACTACATTTTACAAGATCCCCACACATTTGTACACAAATATGCTACATAGCTCTCACATGGCCTAAGAGGAGTCAATGAAAGATAGAAAAAAATGAGTAGTGAGTTTGAAATCTCCTGAAAGGGAAATAGAAATTTGAGGTCTGGTTTCACCATGCTGCTGCCTGCCCAACCTTCACCAAATTCTTTAACACATTAGCTGTTCAGTCTCTTCAGTTCTAGAAGTCAAGCTTGGCTCTTCTACTATTGTTTGGGTTGATATTTATTTACTTAAGCCAGTTGTTCTAACTTTATGATTTGCTGCCTTACCTTTTAAGGCAAATAACCCTTGGTATATGCTACTAAGCATAGATGAGGATTTCAGGAAGTTTTGGCAAAATAGTATCCAGTAGGGGAATCTACCCACTCAATTTTTATACCATGCTTCTTCAAAATATAAGTGAACTTGGTCTGCCTACCAGAGAGCATATCAGTTAATGAATAAGCATTTTGGAATATCTGCCATGTCCCCAGCACTGAACTAGGATCTGTGGGTGGGTGGGTAGAGGAAATAGAAGAAGCAGAGAACAGAGCTTTAAATATTCAAGGAATCTGTAATATCTGAAATAGTAATAAACATTTAGAGAAAAGTATTGATGATACTTCAAAAATGTTATGGATTTATGACCTCATCCATGGTGCAATAGTGCCCAGTGATACAAAGAACAATCTCTCCCTTCCTTCTCATTCTGTATGACTCCTATACATGTCTTTATGTCTTTTCGATTAATCCAATTATTTATTGTGTGTGTGTGTGTGTGTGTGTGTGTGTGAATGTGTGTGTGTAGTGGGGAGGGTTAGAACTTTTGCTATTGTATGAAAGGGAAAGTAGAGGAGGTAAGCTATCTATTGATAACCCATCTTTTGTGCAATGTGACCAACCTATCCTCTTTCCTATTCTTAAATCTTTCAACCATATCCATTATGGAGATTCTTTGCAATTCTTCCTTGGTAAAGTGATGTAGTCTACCCATATTCACCATGAATCTATTTCTTTTCTCCAAAGGGGGAATGTTTGATGTAGAAATCATGCTGGAGTTGTTATGATGATAACTGGCTCTTCTATAGTGCATAATAGTTACATGGCTTGTTCATTTGGATCTCAAAATGACCTTGTGAATGAGATTGGGCGGGTGGTAGTGTTAGTCACAGTAACCTATTAGAACACTCATGTTCTAAGCCCATATTTTTTCAGAACCCACCATGTTAAAGATGACTTGATTTCTAGACTCAAGACTAGATGATCTCAAAGGTAGCTACTAGATAATGGCTTTAGCTAAAAGAGGAAACAAGGTGATTAAAGGATATATAATGCTTGGAACATGACAGAGCTACTTCTATTCAGACGATTATTGAGTTAGTCCATCATTACCTATCTCTTTAACGAACACTAAGAAACACAATGAATTTGGTCGAGAATAAAAAGAGGAGGAGCTCCATCTAAATTAAACCTGGAAACTGCATGGCTCTCACAGTGATAACAAGCTGCTTGTTGCTTCCAAAGCTCCTTCTACCTTTTAAACATTGAGTGTCCCACAATGTAGAGAGGACAGAGCTGCGAATCACTAAACACCATCATCTCATGAGAATCAAACTAGAGATGACTCAAAGAGCAGTGAAAAGACACATAGTGACTCCAAGTTGTCTAGAGCATGTTACCAATTATAATTATCATACAAGAAACTGGGGTTTACAGAGGTTGTATTCTGCTGAATGTCCCATGAAAAGCAAATGGCTAACATGGGACTGGAACTTTGGCTTTCTGACTCCAAGCCTGAGCTTTTTTCTTTTATACCAACGTTCCTTTCTTAATACAAAGTAGTGCTACTAATGCATGGTTGGTGGAGTTGTGAACTGATCCAACCATTCTGCAGAACAATTTGGGGCTATGCCCAAAGGGCTACCAGACTGTACATAATTTTTGACCCAGTAATACCACTATTAGGTCTGTATCCCAAAGTGACCATGGAAAAGGGAAAAGGACCCACATGTATAAGAATATAGCAGCCCTCTTTGTGGTGGCAAAGAATTGGAAATTGAGTAAATGCCTGTTAATTGGGGAATGGCTGAACAAGTTGTGACATATAAATGTAATGGAATACCATTGTGATGTAAGAAGTGATGAGCAGGCAGATTTCAGAAAAACCTAGAAAGGCTTAAGTGGACTGCTGCTGGGTGAAGTGAGCCAAACCAGGAGAACATTGTACACAGTAACAGCAACAGGAAATTAACTCTTATCAGCAATTGATCCAAGACAATTCCAAGGAACTCATGATGAAAAATGTTCTCCACATTCAGAAAAAAACAACTGTGGATTCTGAATGGAGATTGACCCATAATGTTGCTACTTCTGTTTTTGTTTTTTTGTTTTTTGAGGTTTTCCCTTTTGTTCTGATTCTTCTTTCACAACATGACTAATGCAGACATATTTTTAATGTACATATATAACCTCTATCAGAGGTTTTGGGGAGGGGGGAGGAAAGGGGGGGAGAAAAATTTGGAACTAAAAATCTTAGGAAAAAAATGTTGAAAACTAGCTTTACATGTAAATGGAAAATAATAAAATACTTTTATGATTTAAAAAATACAAGGTTGGGGCAGCTAGGTGGTACAGTGGATAAAGCACCAGCCCTGGATTCAGGAGGACCTGAGTTCAAATCTGGCCTCAGACACTTGACCCTTACTAGCTATGTGACCCTGGGCAAGTCACTTAACCCTCCTTGCCCCACCAAAAAAATGTTTAAAAAATACAAGGTAGTGTGAAATGCTGCATTGGGCAACAAACAATATTATCAATAGAAGATCAGAGAAAGATAGAAGCCAAGAATGTCTCATTTTTAAGGCAATATAGCAGAGTAGTTTAGCATAAATGCTTCCAACCTAAAAATGTCAGGGGGTGAAAGTATATGCTTAACAGATAGTCACTAAATCTCAATCTACACTATAAGAGAAAGAGACACTACATATGGCAAAAGCTTCAAGAAATAACATACTGGGACTAGAATATTTAAAGCTTACACTTGACATTTCCATTGACCTCAATGTAAGCAACTTAAAAGTATGGAGAGTGTTTCTGTCTTTTTTTCTACCTAGTATTTAGCATGAGACTAACACATGTTGTGATTCAATAATTTCAGTAATGTCTGGTTATTTCTGACCCATTTGGGTTTTTCTTGGCAAACATACTAGAGTGGTTTGTCATTTCCTTTTCCAGGATATTTTATGTATGAAGAAACTGAGGCAAATAGGGTCAATCGACTTGACCAAGGTAACATAGCTAGTAAGTGTCTAAGGCCAGATTTCAACTCAAGAAGATGAATCTTCCTGACTACAGGTCTGGCACTCTATCCCCTATATCATCTAGCTCCCCTATCACATAGTAAGAACTTAATAAATGCTTGTTACTTACTGACTAGAACAGCCAAGCCAAGTGATCTCTCAAATGTATGTTACAGTGTTTCATTCTGTAATATCATACTCCATTTTCTTTTTTCTTCAATTTTTAATTAAATTTTGTTTCTTTTTTAAAATGAATTAATTTATTAACAATTTTTTCTCAATTACATGTAAAATCATTTTTTGAGTTCCTAATTTTTCTCCCACCCTCCCAACCCTAGCCCATTTTTCCTTGCTTGGGCCAGCAAGCAATTTGATATAGGTTATACATTACTATCATGTTTAACATATTTCCACATTAATCAGAACAAAAGGGAAAAATGCAAGAAAGAATAAGCAAGAACAACAATAAAAAGCAACAACAAAAGCAAAAATAGTATGATTCAGTCTGCATTCAGACTCCATAGTTCTTTTTCTGAATGAGGAGAGCATTTTCCAACTTAAGTTTTTTGCATTATCTTGGATCATTGTATTGATGTGAAGAGTTAAGCCTATCACAGGTGATCATCACAAAATTTTGTTGATACTGTGTACAATGTTCTCTTATTCCTGCTCATTTCACTCAGCATCAATTCATGTAAGTCTTTCCATGTTTTTCTGAAATCCATCTGCTTATCATTTCTCATAGCACAATAGTATTCCATTACATTCATATTCCACAACTTGTTTAGCAATTCCCCAACTGATGGGCATCCCCTCCATTTCTAATTCTTTCTTACCACAAAAAGTCACTATGAATATTTTTGTATATGCAGGTCCTTTTCCCTTTTTTATGATCTCTTTTGGATATAGACCTAGTAGTGGTATTGCTGGTTGAAAGGGTATGCACAATTTTAAAGCCTTTTGGGCATGGTTCCAAATTATTCTCCAGAATGGTTGGATCAGTTCACAATTCCACTAACAGTACATTAGTGTTCCATTTTCCCCACATCCTCTCCAACATTTCATGCCCTGTTTTCTAGTGGCAATGACTTGGTCTGTCTCACAGCCTTTCTCCACTACACAACAAGAAGAAGACAACTTTGATTCTTCCCATTCTTGGAAAAGAAGTGGAGGATAACTTTGGGTTGAATGATTCTAGATACTCCTGCACATTAGAGAAGTGGTTAGTTGGCTAGAGATGAAGTTGTTGGGTTTTTCTGTAGTTGTATTTTCTTCTGTTTTATTTTTATATGATGGAAAGGTACCTAGGAACCTTACAGAGGACAGTCTTCTCATGGAGCTTACAGTAAAAAGGTGCCTAACAGAGTTCTCCCAAACAAAGGAGTCTTAGGATAATCAGCCTTGGGATTCTATACCACAATGGGTGAAGAAAGAACGAAAAAATGAGGAGGAACATCAGAGATAATGTGGATATAAGAGAAAGGCTGGAAGATAGAAGGTTAAATCACAAAACAAAGTACCAACTTCATTCACAATCATATAAACCAAAGACAGTAAGAAAATGGGTATAAATTCAAAGGTTTAAAATACTTCAGATATGTATTTTACTGTGAACAAAACTTAAAATCCACAATTAAAAGATAATTTTGTTGATTTCCCAAAGGCATGGGATAATGGCAAGAAATTCCAGAGTTATTCAAAAGAAATAATGTTTTATTGTTGGATTTTTTGTGGGGCAATGAGGGTTAAGTGACTTGCCCAGGGTCACACAGCCAGTAAATGTCAAGTGTCTGAGGCCAGATTTGAACCCAGGTCCTCGCGAATCCAGAGCTGGTGCTTTATCTACTACACCACCTAGCTACCCCAGAAATGTTTTTAATAGAAGATACTAAGATAGAAACTAGTTTGGAAATCAGAACTCAATGCAAAATTAAAATAGACAAACAACTGGTTAGGTAAAGTAGAACACACAATGGATAACCTCTTTAGAAAATAGAAGCTCTCAAAGAAAGAATGACATATGTGGAACTCAAAAATACAGATATGGGAGAACAGTTGACAGAAGAGAAGAAAAATCCTATAACTTCGAGAGAAAGTATAAATGTTCTACAGGCCAAAATTACTGACCTCAAAGGGAGGCTATATAAAGGTATCCTGAGAATTTCAAGGTTCCCCAAAGATGGGAAATCAAGTAGAATTTACCATAGACTTAAGTTGTTTAAAATTATATGCATTCAAAATGCAAAATTCAAAATTCAAATTTTTAAAATATGGAGTGGAAGATTCTTTTATATGTAATTTCCTTCACAGTAACCCTAGACCTCGTTAAAATATGCATTTGGTGAAATGTCTCCTTAAAACAAGAGAAGAAAATTGAATGGAATTTGCAGAAATTTGAAAAACCGAAAGAATTGGAGATGCTTAGCATTCAATATTTGATGGTTAAAGATGTCTCTCCCAGAGAAATTCTCTTAAGTTAAACACTGTTACATTGATGATTATTTTGACCTGTTGGGGCCTTTCCAATGCAGATGCTTTGGGGCATTTAGTTATTAAACATTTGTTAAAAGCCTACTATATGCTAGACACCATGGCAAGTGCTAGGAATACAAAGAAAAGTAAATGACAGTTTTAGCTCTCAAGAGCTCAGTCTTAGCTCTCACAGTTTAATGGGAGAGACAAAGTGAAAACAATTAATAATGATCATTATGATAAATATCAATAGTGTAATAATTAATACCAGCATTAAATATTAACAATAACATTAATAATAATGAATAATAAAACAGTCATATAAATTACTATGTACCAGGCACTGTGTTAATATTTTTTTTTTGCAGGGCAATGAGGGTTAATTGACTTGCCCATGGTCACACAGCTAGTAAGCATCTGAGACCAGATTTAAATTCAATTCTTCCTGACTTCAGGATCAACACTCTATCAATTGTAACACTTTGCTCATCCAGAGAGACTATAGACAAAATAAATTTGAAATAATCAATGGAGTGTAAGTATTAGACTTAAGGGGGCTGAGATGTATTTGGACGTTATATTTTAGCTTAATTAATCCAATAAATACATTGGTTCAAACTATTCAAAATGCTTTTTCTTCCTTAGCCATAATGAGGAAATCTTTGGAATGATGCATACCACACCTATGTCTGCTTTGTAGAGTGTTTTGCTTCAGTTGAACAGAATGCCACTCTTCTTTTATAAAGTCTAGAGTGGGCCAAAAGTCTCAAAGAGGTATGATGTTTCAATAAATTTTTGAAAAGCATTTTTCTTTATTTCCTATACATACATATATGTATGATGCTATGGTATTGTAAATCATAAACAAAAAATAAAGGAGCTTTTAAATATTGAAACTCCTTTGTGACTTCCAGACTTTTGGCCTCCCCTATATTTGCTTCTTTGTCTTGAAGGTATATTTTGCATAATTTTCCTGAAGGCATCCTTTAACAACATTTAATAATATATACAAATATAAAATTTGTATTAGTAATCACTATTATTCTAATTTTTTAATGTCATTTGGATGGAAACATGAGAGGACAAGTTACTCACTATTATTCTTTTATGTCAATGTAGCTGGATAAATGGTTACTTTTTGTAATTGAATAAAACTGTTAGAATTAAGCTCATACTCACTGACCTCACTAAAAGCACCTTTGGGACAATTCAGTAGCAGACAGGATGAAGGGGATGATATGGCTTAGTCCTCATCTCACATAGTTTTGGTTTCTTCTACTATATCTCTACAATGTGAAAACCTCTGACTTCACATGGTTTAGATATTTGGTATGGTGACATATATTAAAAGTGGCATACACTGAGTTTTTAAAAATAAATCAGTATTGAGGGCAGCTAGGTGGTGCAGTAGATAGAGCACTGGCCCTGGAGTCAGGAGGACCTGAGTTCAAATCCGGCCTCAGACACTTAATACACACTTACTAGCTGTGTGACCCTGGGCAAGTCACTTAAACCTCATTGCCCTGCAAAAAATAAAATAAAATAAATCAGTACTAAGTCCATATGAGTGTGGGGAATATATTTTTTCTATAATAAGGCTCCCATTCCAGTAGAGCGTATTTGGTGAATTTTCAGACTGGGATCTGTACTTATATTATGGAAATTCAGAGTCAGTTAATGAAGGAAGAAAAGCTTCTGAGGCATAATTCTGGCCAGTTAATTATATCTAAGAATTCAGTAGGTGCTAATTTTTTTGCAACATGTAGTTATATGTTGTACACTTTCTATAAATTTCATTTTATTATCTGTAATCAATCAATTAATCTCTCAGTTACTTAAGGATAACCTTTCTGTAATATCTTGAGCTAATGACCTGGTCCTGAATTGCCACCTATTTCTGTAAAAAGTCATGTGTTCAACAGCTGGGGCAGCTAAGTGGCAGGGGCAGCTAGGTGGCACAGTGGATAGAGCACCAGCCCTGGAGTCAGGAGGACCTGAGTTCAAATCCAGCCTCAGACACTTGACAATTACTAGCTGTGTGACCCTGGCCAAGTCACTAAACCCCAATTGCCTCACCAAAACAAAAAACCAAACAAATAAATAAACGAGTGAGTAAATAAATAAATACATGATAAATAGATAGATAGATAAAGTATACATGTGTTCAACAGCTGTTTGTGGCTTCTATTTATTTCCATACAAATCAGATGAATCACATAAATGCTGAACTTTGGGTCCAGCTCTTCTGTGAGGATGAAGGGGTGCTAAAGAAAATGAGACATTTCTCTGCTTAAAATTGATGTGTCAGGAAATGAACTGCCTGGCAACATTTAGTCTCACTACCTTCCCCATCACCATCTTTATCATCAGCTTGCCTCTGACTTTCCAGACTTCAACACCATGCCTCAGCTTTAGTCTCATCCTGGAACTTTGTTCTGGGATTTCCTTACCCTGAAACATCCATCCACTTCTGCAGGCACTCACCCTGAAACAAACCCCTAGTGATTTCAATCTGGCACTTCTATTTTTGGAAGCATTCTAAACTGCCCAACCTTTATGCCCTCCCTGGCTATGCTTTTGCTTTTTTTAGACTTGAGAACTACACCCCCACCTAGGTATCATAATTCTACCTTTCTTCCCACCATCATTCCACTTTTCAGCTCCCTGAAATTAGAATGTAAGCCCCTTTAAGACAATGACTATCTTTCTTTTTTTGTGTTTTTTTTATTTTTATCCTCAGCACTTAACACCTAGTTAGTCCTTAATAAATGTTTGTCATCTTATCTTTCCCTCTCTCCCCATAGGGTAGCTGTAGCTGACGTCTTACACTTATTTTAAGCATTACAGTATAAAAGCCCTAGCTTCACAATAACCTTGTGAGATAATTAATACGTGCTTTATCTTCACTTTTCACATGGAGAAACAGAGGCTCAGAGAAATGAAAATATATTCCTAAATTCACACAGGGAGGCTGGAGTTAAACCCAGGGTTTCTAGCTCAATGTTTAATGCTCTCTTCTGTGTTACAGAGTCTTGGCTATAAGAATAGCATACTTTTTCTTTGCCCTGTCTCTCTTACATACTACATATATAATAAATGGTGCAATATTAAAAAAGCCCTTTGCTATTCACACAACATCCAGCAGTAGCAGTCATTTCTTCTGTTCTACAAGCCCTTCTTCAGTTTTCATCTGTGAATGGCTTATATGGTAAGCATTATCAAGCTATTTATATATTGTCTCTGTAAATGGATAGCCAGCTTCTTAAAATTAGGGAGGGACCATCCTCTCTACTATCATTTTCAATGCCTCCACAGCTTATACTCAATGAAGTTGTTAACAGAACCACTCATTGTATCCAACATAAATACCCTTCGGCATCCTTTTGAAAAAGATGCTTGGGGATGAAGTAGGATTGGAAGTAGTTTCTAAATATAAAATATCCATCAATCAACACCAATCTAATGAATGCCTACTTGTGTACAAGATGGCATTGCAGGGAGGCAAAGAAGTAGATAATAATTAAGGCAACAACTATAAGACTTAAACTGCCCCAGAACCCCAAAAGAAATATGAAGATGGAATGGGAGACAGTAGAGAAGCTTGAAATCTTGGAATATCTAAAACCCTTTTACAATCTGAGGTCAGTCTATTATGTCTTAGGTCATCAATCTATCAAGTGACAGTTCACTCCTTTTTCTTCAAGGAAGTAAATTCAAATTGTCCTTGTAAATTCCTCCACTAAAGTCTAATTGGATGCAAGGTTACTGAGGGATTTCAAGTTGCTGAAAATAAAATGCACACCTCAGAATAGCACACTAGCACATGCTTGATCACAGGATATTGCCTGCACATGCCCACCTCCAAACATTTCAGAAATTAATGTTTTTGCTGAAATGTGAGGCTGCGAATGAATTAAAAATTGCAGGGATATGAAATGGTTTCATTTAATTTGAACTGTCAAACAGCCTCATTATTTTAATAAAGACGTATTACTCCCTTTATGCCCTGTCTCATTACTGGGTTTGTGTTTACAGTATTGCCTACTTGCATCCCTCGCTTAGATTAAGTATTGAAAGAAATTCTTGATAGATATGTCTTGCATACTGATGAAGGTAACAACTATTTATGCAGCTCAAATACTATGTTATTGATGACCATTAAATTAAGGGAGCTGGATAGGATTGATAAGTTTTTTTCTATTATTGTATTAAAGTCTTGTCTTTATCTGTATTTATTAAATTATTCTCTTTTAGAGATACTATTACCTCAGGGACAAGAATAGAATAGCAGCAGTCATCGTGTATTGTTTGGTTGTTCCATTTCACTAGCAATTCAATGGATCAATTAAAACCAGCCCAGAAATGGTCTAGATTAAAGAAAAAACCTAACTGAATGGACTAAGGGTCTTTTGTGGTTTCATTTGCCTTTTGAAATCCATTGGTCAACTGAAGGAATGTCAGCTGCCACTCTTGCTGACGTCTCCAATCAATCATTCTTGATTGGGCATGCAACTGGAATTCTAGGTTAACAAAATTATGATTTCATCTCTTTGAGCATTTGAGGGAAAGGCAAAATGCATCATAATTTTGCATTTTGAGTTAGGTGAAGTCCAGTATTTGTGTACTAGTTAAGCATTGCCCTGAAGGCCTATAAATTGTTCAAGTTAAAAGAGGAAGAAAAAAATAAAGAAAAACAAGAACAAGAATAAAAAGAAAAAGAACAAGAGGAAAGAAAGAAAAATCTCCAAAATCCAGACAGTTTTGCTTCCATTTGCTCTAACTAGTGGTGTATTTAAATATTAATCCTATGCAAATAAAATTGGAATAAAATATGTATCTCGCTGAATTTCTTATTTTTACCCAAATAGTTATATCTAAAGGGGCAAAACATTTCTTCTAATTAGAAGTGAAAAAAGAGTTAGTGGTAGATGAATCCCCCAATGCCTATGAATAGTATTTGCATTTGAGGGAAAGAAATGTACATTTTTATTTGAAAGTCTGCAGTTTGAATGAAACCCAGGGGCTGTTTTTTTTTTTTTTTAACACAGTCAAAGCTAAGTACGGAAATAGATGCATAAATACCTGGGGAATTGGGGGCCTTCTAAGTGCTGAAAATTCACAATCTTATAAGACCATAGACTTATTGCTGCAAGGGACCTTCATGGTTCAATAATCCAACCCCCTTGTCTAACATGTAAGGAATTTGAGACCAAGAGAGATTAAGTGATTTCCCTAGGTCATGCAGATAGTAAATGGCAGAACCAGGAATCAAAATCAGGTCCTCTGATTTAAAAAACAGTATTTTTGCACTGTAGCACACTGCAAACGAACTTCACTGATATGGTTTTGCTTGATTTCCTGATGTTTTTACATTGGCCATGTGGACAGTCCTAAAGATCACACACAGCCTTTAGAGATGATTGTATACTTGCCCAGTTTGCTTTCTTCAGGTAAATAAAGCCCTGAAGTGAGAGGCTACAGAGTGTTTGGAAGCCAAAAATGGCCAATTCAAAACTGAAGCAAAGTAAGTCATTTATTGAATAGGATCACATTGAATAACCAAACTCTCATACAGATTTGCAACACTGTATTTCCTTATGACTCAATCTCCTCCCCTATGAAATATTTCATTTATTACCTCACCATTATAACTACTTTAATATGCAAAGGCAAATAGGTGACAATACCCATAACATCCTAAATCTTTTTACAAACATTTTCTAGCAGCATTACATTCAGTCTAATGAGCATTGACTAAATATCTACTGTGTGCCACACAATCTATGGAAGTGCTTAGGGTACAAAAGGAAAAAGGAAACTTCCTCAAGGGGCTCACATTCTACTCTAGAGAGGAGAGTATTGTCATCCTTTTGCCTTTTGGAAACAGAGATATTAATGAGAGACTTAATAAGACTTTGGGAGGCTCAAAAATAATGAATGACCTTGCTTGATTGAAGATCTGGTTTAGCTAGGGACAGTGGTTTCTGTTATTTGATATCTATACTGTTTACCCATTTTCTCCTGGGTATTATTATTATTATTATTAGGTGAGGAAATTGGGATTAAGTGACTTGCCCAGGGTCACACAGCTAGTAAGTGTTAAGTTTCTGAGACCAGATTTGAACTCAGGTCCACCTGACTCCAGGGCTGGTGCTCTATCCATGGCACCACCTCGCTCTGGGTATTATTTAAAAAGTCAATTCTAGTATCTAAAACATAGACTTGATAGGAAAGCTCCTCACTCATTCCTAGAGAGTTCTCACCCAGGAGAAAATTTTGCCCTGGGACATCTTCTAGACTGCTATTTCAGGAAAAGCCCCAATTATACTTCACTTTACTCCTAACTGTCCTGTCTTCTCCTCTATAACCTCACCAGCCAGCTTCCTCACCTGATACCATGAAGATACCCTTTCCTTCCACACTCTCAATTCTAGAACCATGAACTATGATCACATCAACGCTGCCACTACTCCTAGATGGGGAATAATGTCTACCTATTCCCTTAAGTGCCACTCATTATCCTTGTGCATTTCCTGATCTAAGTGCCCCTCTATTGCCACCATTCACCTTTATGTGTTCTCATCTCCATTAAATTATAAGCTCCTTGAGGGAAGAGATTGATTTTATTTTACTTTATTTTATTTGTATCACTAATTGCCTTATCACATTATTTAGTACAGAGTGTTTAATAAATGATGTTCTATCTATTCTTATCTCACAAATCTAAGTTTCCAAGTTTTGTCAGATTCCACCTTCAAAATAGATCTTATACAACTTCAATATTATTTCAGGATCTCATTCCATATCAGTCAGACTATTGCAATAAACTTCCCATTGGTCACCTGGCCTTATGTATCTATATTCTTTCCAATCCATTTTCCTACAACATGGTTCTGACCCCATCACTCCACTGCTTAATGAACTATTGCTGCAATCACTTCCTAATATCTCTAGGATTAAATATAAACTTCCCTCTTTATCATGAAAAGCTTTCCCCAACCAGGGTCCAATCTAATTTCCAAGCTTTATTATAAATATTATTCCCTTTCATGTGTTCTACAATCCAGCCAAACTAGTCTTGATATTACTCACATATCATGTCTCATCTCTTAGCTTCATGCTTTTGCACAATCTATCCCCTTTGCCTGGAATACATTCTGTCTACACTTCCATCTCTGAAAAACTCTGGTTTCATTTAAAGCCCCATTTAAGCACCAATTTCTACTGTTTCTTCCCCTTACCAAATTTAAAAAAGAAAACAACTTGATATAGAGATAGAGATATAGAGATATATCTATAGATATATAAAACATATTATATGTGTATATAGGTACCTATATAGATATATCATATCCTTTGATTGAATGTGAACTCCTGGAAGACCTGGGGTTTTTTCATTTATATCCTCAATGATTAATATAGGTCTTACACATAGTACATAGATACTTAAAAAAGGCTTATTAATATACTGATTTCCATATTCCTTCTTATCCATGTCACACAGTCCTGGAAAAGCATTGTCTAAAAATTGCTCATGTCCCTGACTTTCCCATCCAGTTATATAATGGAAACATCCTAAGATGTTATGTATCTTAGTCCAGGTTTTGCCCATAATCCTCTACTACAAGAATTCTTTAACATTGAGATTAGAAAATTACATATGTCCTACTGCATTGTCTTAAGAGCTACATCTACTTTGTAAGTAGAAGGTTCTATCCCATTTATATTATTTAGTTGATCCTTGATTCCTTCACATATGTTCTACTTTGATTTCTCATCATAGTGTTGGAGGTAATCATGGTTCTAATTTTTTAAGCAATCAAAGAACATTTAATCAATCAATTCAATCAAAGCATTTACTATGTACTTGGCACTATGTTAGCACCTGGGGATTCATAGAAAAAAATGAAATGGTATCTGCTGGCAGAGCATTGTGGTCACACTATGGCAGTTAATAGTAACCAAATATCCTTATGTGATTGTTAGTATGATTTTCAATTTCTCAGCAGCTAGCTCCCCCTCTACAAATTGCCTTCTATTTTTTATGAACACATTGTTTTCCCATAGAGTCAGGAATCTACTGTAAGTCCCATCATTACAGAAAATAAGACTTCAATCAGGCACATCAAGAATCCAGCGCTCCTGAAGGCAACTTGGCCTTATCATTGGTTCTCCCCCAGAGTGACCACAATGCCCTGGTTTTCTGCAGCCCTGGAAAGCTATTGCCATAATGTACCTCATAGGCCACACCCCATAGAAAACACAAACATAACAACTCTGGTCATCTATTAAGGTTAGTCAAACCTCTCAAGGTTAAAAGGAAAACTTCTTAAATTACCATGACTGAGTCAGTAACTGAGTCAGCTCCATGCATTGCAAACTATTTCCACTTCACACTCATGTTCAAGCTGTTGTGCTTTAATTTTGCTGCAGCATAATAGTATTGAATAGTTTTGCTTTAAAATTCTTTATATGCTAGCACATGGTCAGTTTTTTCAAAGGGACTATAAGAGTGTTAAGAAATATGTGATTTCTTCATTAATCCAATTTAGAAGATGCTATAAACATTTCAACTTCAAATTCTACAACAGTTTTAGTTTCCTTTGGATTTAGTTTCTATTGGCTTTGAAAAAGGCACCTCGGCAGTAGAGTGGCTAGAGTACTAGACTGTCAGAAAAGTCATGCTGTATATCATAGATTCTTCCAGACTCTACATAGCTGGAAAAACACTGAATGTGAGCCCAGAAAACTTAGTATATGTCTTTCATCCTAGGTAAGTTCAGCAATAGCAATCACTAGTTTGGCTACAGAGTGAAATGTTGATGACAGAATCATCTTCTCTCAGACTTCTAGGATTTAGAGTTCAAAGAAACTTCACTGTCCAACCTCTTATCTTATAGCGGAGGAACTGGAGACCCCAAAAGATAAATAACTTGTCCACGACTACATCGAAATAAGTTGCAAAGCTTGGATTGGAACCCATTGGATGTAAGTTGCAAAGCTAGGATTTTCTTTGACCCTTCTCAGTATATCAAAGTGCTTCACATCTAACTCTTAAAGCACTTAAATGACCAAATATAAAGCCATGGAGTATGATTGGACTTGATATTAATTTAACTGTCTTTGTGTATGCAATAGCTGGAAAAGCAAGAGAAGGTGAAGGTGTACCTCATTCTATATCATTCACGGGGTACTAGACAGTCATGATTTTTAGAAGAGGACTTCTTCCAGTCCTTCTTCCTGTTGACTTATCTTGGAAGGGTTAAATATAATTTGAATAAAGTTCTGGATGAAATACAAGCTGACAATAAAAAGAGGTATCAGGAGTTTAGGACTGGTTCTTATGCTAGGACCTAAGATACAAAGGCAAGAATTTGGATTAAAGTAGATCTAACAAATTACAACTGAGAACAGAAACCTAAAAGGTCTGTCACACTGTCTAACTAGTCAATAGTACAATGTAATTAGTTCAGATTTGCTGAAATAAGTTCACATCAAAGAGGAACATGGAAAGCACTTCTGTGTTTGTTGATTGATTAAAAAACAAGAATCATTGGTTCTTTCTACCCCATGATGAAACATCAGAGAAAAACATGTATAGAAACTGTGATAAACATCTAAGCAACAGAGACAGGCTACAACTAGTTCACACAGGTTGTATAAATGGGGAGGAGAGAAACTGGGAGCATTAAAAACCTGGTTCTCTGAGAATGAGTGGTAGTGCTGGTGGTGGTGGTTGGAGTAGGATTAGTATTAATGAGAGCTGACCTTTATATAGGATGCTTTAGGATTTACTTATATTTCATTTAATTGTCACAAGAACCCTGTAAGGTAGATGGCATAAATACTTCCATTTAATACATGATTTAAAAGGCATTTAGAAAGGCAGATTTAAATTAAATGAAAAGGGTAAGTTCTGAGACTTGCCTAGGCTCATAGCTAAGTAAGTGGCAGAGGCAGGTTTTGAACCCAGGTTCTTTTGAATTCAAGTCCAGAACTCTTTCAACCATACCGCCAAGAAATCAATATACTGTTTTTTATAAAGTTTTGCACAGGTCCACTATGTCACAAAAGCAACAAAATACAATTATGTATAACCCTAATTGTTAGGCAGTTCTCCCCCTGCCCTTACACAACGCCTAACTGTTTCTTTTCATATCCTACCAGTTGTGTACCCTTTTTTTCCACAAGTTAGAACTTTAAATATTTGAAGAAAGAGCAACTAAATGTTCTGTTTCAGAGTTAACTTTCCTAATTCTTTATTTTTAAAAGTTTTATTTTAAGATAACTTTTTTAAATTTCCTGAACTTAATGGACACCAAAAAAATAAGCATTTTCATACAGAGAATAGAAAGGAAAGAAATGATTTTCCACAAACTATGAGTCTGTTATGTATAGTTGTAGTTTGTATGTATATAATAAATTCAAAATATAACTTTCAAAAGCTGACCTATAGAAGTAATCAGAATACATTGGAAGTGGGTAGAATCCCAGTCAAACTCAGCCTTTTCATGGTTATTTATTTTGAATCTCAGGTTTGAATGGCAAATTTTCTATTCGGTTCTGGACTTTTCACCAGGAATACTTGAAAGTCCTCTATTTAATTAAATATCTATATTCTCCCTTAAAGAAGAATATTCAGTTCTTCTGGATAGATTATTCTTGGTTGTAATCCTAGCTCCTTTGCCTTCTGGAATATCATATTCCAATCCCCATGATCCTATAATATGGAAGCTTTTAAATCCTGTGTGATTCTGACTATGGCTTCATGATATTTTCATTGAGTTTTTTTTTCCTGTCTGCTTGCAATATTTTCTCTTTGACCTGGGAGCTCTGAAATTTGGCTATGATGTTTCTGGGAGTTTTCATTTTGGAATCTCTTTCTGGAGGGGATCACTGAATTTTTAAAAATGTCTATTTTACTCTCTGGATCTAAGATATAAGGGATGTTTTACTTTTCTTTTTTGAAATGTGATGTCTTGGTTCTTTTTTGATCAAGGTTTTCAGGTAGTCCAAAAATGCTTGAATTATCTCTTCTTGATTTATTTTCCAGGTCAGTTGTTTTTCTGATATTTCACATTTTCTTCTCTTTTTGTCATTTTTTGAACCTTGTTTTATTATTTCTTGAAGTCTCATGGAGTCATTACCTTCCAGTTGCCTAATTCTAATTTTAAAGTATTATTTTTATTTTATTTTTTTCAGGGCAATGAGGGTTAAGTGACTTGTCCAGGGTCACACAACTAGTAAGTGTCAAGTGTCTGAGGCCTGATTTGAACTCAGGTCCTCCTGAATCCAGGGCTGGTTCTTTATCCACTGTGCCACCCAGCTGCCCCCATAAAGGATTACTTTCTTCAGTGAACCTTGGTACCTCCCTCTTCATGTGGCGAATTCTGCTTTTTAAGGAGTTCTCTTTAGTGGATTTTAATTTTCTCATCTCTAAAATAAGCCAGAGAAGGAAATGACAAACCACTCAAGTATCTCTGCAAAGAAAATACAAAAAGAGGCCTTGAAGAGTTGAACAACTCTAAAATACAACAAAAAAACAACAAAAATATATTAAGGAATTATTTTCTTCAGTATTTTGTGTGTCACTTTTACCAAGCTGTTAATTCTCTATTTATAACTTTTTTTGGCATCATTGTCATTCCTTTTCTCAATTTTTCCTTAATCACTCATGTCTTTCTTTAAATCTTCCAAAAATTCTTGTTGGACTTATATACAATTAGCATTTTTCAATGAGGCTTTAGTTTGACTGTTGTGGCTGTTTTCACATTATTGTCTTCTTTTGAGTATGGGTCTTAGTCTTCCTGTCACTGTAGACACTTTGATCAAGTTCCTTTTTGTTCTTTACTCATTTTTCCAATCTTTTTCTTTCTTTTTAAAAAAAAATTAGAATTTTCCCCAAGTTATGTCAAAAATTTTTTCACAATGATTTTTTCAAAATTTCGTGTTCAAAATTTTCTTCCTCCTTCCCTCCTCACCCCTCCCTAAGAAATAAAGCAATTCAATATAAGTTATACATGTGCAGTGATGCAAAACATCTTCACATTACTCATGTTGTGAAAAAACAAACTAACTTTAGAAAGAGGAACTAACAAATGAAATTATACTTCAATCTGTATTGAGATACCATCAGTTCTTTCTCTGTTGATGGTTTGCATTTTTCATACATCCATCTGATAGTATCCCACTCATCATTTCTCTCGCAGTTAGTATTGCTAACTGTATTATACTTCATCCTATTCCCTGCCCTTGCTATTTATTCTGTTTTCTATCTTCTTTCACCCTATCCCTCCTCTAAAGTGTCTTGCTTTTTACTTACAACTCCCCCAATCTGCCCTCCCTTCCTGCACCTCTCCCTCCCTTTTCCCCTTCCCCTCCTACTTTCCCTCAGGGTAAAATATATTACTATACCCACTTGAGTGTTTATGTTATTCCCTCCTGAGCCAATTCTGATGAAAGTAAGGGTCACTTAGTGCTCCACTCCTTTTCCATCAACCCATCAACTCCATAAGCTTTTTTTTTTGTTTCTTTTATGTGAGCTACTTAACTACCTTCCACCTCTCCCTTTCCCTTTCTTCCTGTGCATTCCTCTTACCCCTTAACTTTATTTTAAAGATGTCATCATGGGTCAGCTAGTTGACACAGTGGACAAAGCACCAGCCCTGGACCCAGGATGCCCCAAGATCAAATCTGGCCCCAGACTTAAGCCACCCCACCCTGCCTGTCCACAAAAAACAAGAATAAATGCTTTACAGATATCATCCCTTCATATTAATTTCACACCTGTGTCCTCAGTCTAATTTTATTCCTTTCAGCTTCCCTAATACTGAAAAAGTTCTTATGAGTTGGAAGTATTATCTTCTCATGTAAGAATGTAAACAGTTTATCCTTTTAATGTCCCTCATGATTTATTTTTCCTGTTTATCTTTTTATGCTTCTCTGGGTTCTTGCATTTGAAAGTCAAATTTTCTATTCATTTCAGGTCTTTTCATCACAAATGCCTGAAAGTCCTGTTTTTCATTGAAGCCCTATTTTCCCCCCTGAAAGATTATACTCATTTTTTCTGGGTAGGTGATTTTTGGTTGTAATCCCAGTTCCTTTCCCCTCCAGAATAACATATTCAATGCCCTCCAGTCCTTTAATATAGAAGCTGCTAGATCTTGTGGTATCCTGACTGTAGCTCCACAGTATTTGAATTCCATTTTTCTAGCTGCTTGCAATATTGTCTCCTTGATTTGGGAGCTGTTGAATTTGGCTTTAGTATTCCTGGAGGTTTTCCTTTTGGGACCTCTTTCAGGGAGTGATCAGTGGATTCTTTCAATTTCTATTTTACCTTCTGCTTCTAAAATAGCAGGGCAATTTCCCCTGACAACTTCTTTGAAGATGATGTCTAAGCTCTTTCTTTGATCATGATTTTCAGGTAGTCCAGTGATTTTCAAGTTCTCTCTCCTGGATCTATTTTCCAGGTCAACTGTTTTTCCAAGGAGATATTTCAGAATACCCACTATGTTTTTATTCATTTGGATTTGCTTTGTTGTGTCTTGATTTCTCATAAAGTCATTAGCTTCAATTTGCTCTATCCTAATTCCTAAGCAATTATTTCCTTCAGAGAGTTTATGTACCTCCTTTTCCATTTGGTCAATCTGGCTTTTCAAGCTATTGATTTTTCTCATGACCCTAATGCATCACTCTCATTTCTCTCTTCATTTTTTCCTCTACCTCTCTTACTTTTGCTTCAAAGTCCTTTTTTAGAGCTTCCATGCACTGAGACCAATTCATATTTTTCTTGGAAGCTTTGGATGTGATAACTTTGCCTTTGTTATTATCTTCTTCTGAGGGTATATTTTGATCTACCTTGCCAACAAAGAAGCTTTTGATGGTATCCTGTTTTCTCTGTCTACTCATCTTCACCAGCTATTTCTTGGCTTTTAACTCCTTCTTACCATGTAGTGCTACTTCCAGGATGCACTGACCTAAGCTTCAGGGAGTACAAGGGGGAAGGATTAGGTTCATTCTCAGCCTGCCTGGCCTGTAAGTAACCATGGCTCTGCTTTCTCTTTGACCCGGAAGCAGAAGTTTGATCGAAATCTAATTATCTGTGGTTGGAAGCTTGGAGTGCCGGTGCCCTTCCCCCACTGGGTCACTGGTGCTCAAGTTTGCTTACTGGTTCAGAATATGGGCTCTCTGTACCAGCTCCAGCAGAGATCACAGCTACTTCCTCTCCTCCCCCGGCCAGCTGCTGAACCCTCTTACCTGTCTGTGAACCAAGTTTAAGAAGTAGCTGCTGAAGATTCTGAGGCTCTGGAGGTGCAGCATGCCTGGGGCTGGATCTGTGCCATGCTGAGCTCCTCTCTCACCTCGAACAACAGATGATCCCAGTCACCTAATTAAGATGTCTTTGGCTGGAAAATAGTCTCATTTTGTTCTTTTGTGGGTTGTGCTGCTCCAGGGGTTGTCTTATGGCATTATTTTTGGAGGTATGTTGATGGATTTGTAGGGAACGTGGGAGAGTCATGACCTTTCCTCCACCATCTTGGCCCTGCCCTTCCCCCCAACCCTATTCTTGACCTTGAACTTTTTGTTATAATTGGACTCTACTCAACTGGGACTGGAAAAGCATTGCTCCATGTTTCAGGCTTTATTGTTCTGCTGTTATCACAACTATTTTTTGGTGTCTGAAAGTTTTTTATACTTCCAAGGTTATGTGATCTGGGGAGAGGTGTGGTCACTACTCTCATTGTCTGTGCTCTGGTATCTACCTGGGTAGGGCCCAAGGTCCCCTGTAGGCACAAGTGCTAACTCTTCTCTTGGCCATGAATCTATGAACAATGCCCTTATTCCCTGTAGCTGCAAACTCTTTTCTTCCTTGCAATTGCAACTTTGTTCTCTTGTGGCCAACTATAAGCATACCTGAGTTTCAAATCATTACCAGCAGCTCCCAATGTCAGCAAAGAGTCCCCTGTAATCTCTTTATGATCAGTTGTATGGCCCTTTTACCATCTCTAACCTCTCAAAGCTGCTGTTGTCACATTCATGACTGCCTCCAAGGCCCACCATTGGTACTATTGCCACTTTCACTCTAGGCTAGCTCCCACCCCAGTGTCATATACCTTTCCTGCCAACTTGCTAAGTTGTCTTAGGCTGGAAAAATTTATCACTGGGACCATTTGTTGACTCTGTGACTCTAAAATTTTATTTGAGGCATTATTTTAAAGTTGTTTAGAGAGTAATTGTGGGAGAGTTTGGCTGTATTGCTATTTCAAATATGCCACCTGGCCATTCCTAATTCTCTCTTAATATAAATTAATATTGTATTAACTTTCTGAGTTGCTGTATCACTTCATTACCTCATATTGAGTTTTAAATCCATTAAAACTTCCAGGTTTTTTTGATGAGGCAATTGGGGTTAACTGACTTGCCCAGGGTCACACAGCTAATAATTGTTAAGTATCTGAGGCTGGATTTGAACTCAGGTCCTCCTGAATCCAGGGCCAGTGCTCTATCCACTGTGTCACCTAGTTGCCCCTCTTCTTCCAGTTTTTTTTCAAAATAAAATGTAGTATATTCATGCTTTCATAATGTACATGTGATCCTTACTTTTTTGAAACATGTATAAGACTTTACATTTGTCCCTGTTAAATTCCATCTAATTAGATTCAGCCCAATTCTCTAACCCAATGATATCAAACTCAAATCAATATATGGGCCACTAAACTGTACCTAAGTATCCCCATGAGCTTTATATTGACTTAGGAAATGATGTATTAATATTATCTATTCTGTTTTGTGTTTTGTTAAATAATTTTTAATTACATTTTTATCTGGTTTGGGTTGTACCTAGGATTACTGTAGGGCTACATTTTGGCTTATGGGCTGTATGTTCCATATTTGCAATCTTGCCTGGCAGTATCATTTTGGATTTTGTATCAGTGCTCCATTTGGGCTAACTATACAATTCCCAGCTTTGTGACATCCTCAAATTTGATGAGCATGCAATTTATGGTGTTATTCAAGTCATTGATTAAATTGTTACATTATCTTAGGGCTGAGTAAAAATCCTGAGGAATATCTACTAGAAAACTTCCTAATTAACAGTGAAGAATTAATGACTACTCCCTAGATCTAGCCATTAAACCAATTCCAAATCTATCTTATAGGAGACATTCACCTTGATTATGTAGAACCAAACAAAATCTAGGTAATAAGGTATAAAAATGAAGGGAGGATAAGAATCACAGCTTAAAAATACCATTTTCTTCCATTATTCAGAACAATGCCTAGATATGTTTGGTACACCTCTTAAAGGTACCTTAATGGTGGAAAGTCAATGAATTCACCAACCAAAAGTAGCCATAAACCAGCTTAAATCTAATTGGCTCACATGAGTTTATTCAAGATTTAATACAAAATCAAGTCAGACTGGACAGCTTTCTGAACCAAATATATGCCAGGATATGTGTCTAGGGACCACCTAAAGTAATTTCATGGACATTTAAAATGAGGTATTATGAAACCTAGCCTGTGGATAATAGTCTAAGGAAGAAGGTCATAGAGAGATGTAGTTAAAGTAAATTCACATATTATTCATATGCTTTTGAGAGTTGAATTTTTGAGTGGTATATGAAAGGAGAATTGGATTTAGAGTCAAAGGATTCAGTTCAAATTCTGGCTATGATACTACCTGTTTAACCTTGGGTAAATCACTGAACTTTTCTGTACCTTTGTTTCCTTATCTGTAAAAAAGGAAGGAATTGTTTTTCATTACATCTAGGAAACCTTTTAGCTGTAAATCATTTAATCTATATATAACACCTCCAATGCTGCCCACCCCCACCTATTACTCCAGATGATGTTACCTATGTATCTAATAATCTAATAATGCTGGAATTAACCCCACTGTTTGGAAATGTCAGATTCCTACCCTGAGGTTGTTTCAGCCAAAAATACAATTTTTCACTAATAATATGTTAAGTGCTGTATATGTCTTATCCCAAATCAATTCTTGCAATAGCAATACATTTAAAAAGATGCAGAAATACAATTCAGAACCATGGACAGAGCACACTCCCAACCTTTAAAAGACACAGGTTAATTTATTCTGAAATGCTACCTTTAGCTTTCATTGGGCAAATTTCATGTCTGTGGTGATAAAATAAGAAAAAAAAAAGTTTCCACCTAATGTTGTTGTTGTTTCTTTTATTAAGGTCATTGTAGCCAAATCTATGAATTTTAACTAAATTCAATATCATTACAGCAAGAAGGCAAGACTGAGGCTTCTGTTTCAGTTTTTCTGTTATACTCTATTTAAAAGATAGAACTTGAACAACATAAATTAGAATAATTTTATCTTGAAACATGGAATCCTAGTTACAACCATATGTATCATTGGGGACATATCCCTAGATTATTAGAACCAGATGTATGCTAAGAAATAATTAGATCTAACAACCTCATCTTTTAGGTGGAGAAATTGAATCCCAGAGAAATTAAACAACTTACCTGGCAACACAAAACTAGTTAGTGTAAATGCCAGGACTACTACCCAGCTCTCTGGATTCTGAGTTCGGTAACCTATCTACCTCATAAGACATTATTAGCTTATTTCCTGGTTCAAAAATAATTTGATCTGCCTTCTGTTTTCTTTCTCTGAGTGTATCAATTTCCAAGATAAAGCAAAAGGTGCCAAATAATAATGACTTACCCATCAACACCACCATGTAGTCAGAACAAACTTATGTGATGCCACAGGATCTGTCAGAAACAATATCATGAGGATATTATAAATATTACTACATATGGAATGTGAGAATTTATTCATAACTCTTATATTTGAAGTTTTGGATCCCCTTTTAATTGACAACATTTAATTTACTAAGTACTGAAACTCAGAAAGTGCAGAATCTGTGTAACAGTGACCTTGTCTCATAGGTAAATTTTCATGATCCAAATTAAAATAATCACAAGCAACACATTGATTTTCAGCTTACCTGCCTGATTGCAAGTATTGTTTTTATCAAATTAGATAGCTTGCACTCTATTTTTCCTTTACAAGTTTTTTTTGTTTGTCTTGCCAAATTGTCTAATCTTCTAAGTGATTTATCTATAAGTTCAAAGAACTCAAGGTTTTAAAACTGTGGTCCAAAGGAGTCTTAACAGACAGATTATACAGATTTATCTCTCTGGCACTAGTAGTGCACTCTTCACAGAGATGCCCAAACCCAATGGCTTTACTCCATGGACTACAGATTTCATAATCTTCAGTGAACAAAATAGCATTAGATGCTGTCTTTTCCCTTATGTAATATCACATGGGATGATCAGACTGTTACTTCCTGGTGCTTCTAAGTGACTCCTGCAGAACACAGAAGAAAAAGCTAGCTCTGGTTGTAACTGGAGTAACAAAATGATTAGGATTCTGTATCTACTATCATACCACCTCAGATTTTAATTGTGTATTGAAATGTTCTATGGGCTTATCATAGCTCAACAACCATATCCCATACTGTGGTATTATGTGAAAAGCCAGCATTCTGTGGCATATAAGTTTCTTTATGAATTTTCACTGAAGAAAAGGAGAAGAAAAGAATTCTAAGCCAAAGACAAGTTTTTCACATTTTTCAAAAAAGAAAAAGTTGAGTGCCTTTACACCAAAATATACATTTAATATAACAGTTTAGCTCATGGGTTATGTAGAATAATAGATCCTTTCAGTATAAAGGATAATGATATGTTTTATTTTCTTTTTTAGACTATAGAGGCAGAAGGGGAAACGGACCTATAATTTTATTGTTTGGGGGAGCCCCCATTCAGAAAACTTCCTCTGCTATGCACCTTGTATTTACAGACTTACCTGAGGGTGCCTAGGCAATAATGTATTAATCAAGGACTTGCGTATGGTTTTCTGTTCATGTCAGTCATAATCAAACATGGTTGTCATTTCAGCATAGGAAACAGTTTGGTTTAGTCACTAGTGTTGAATTTAGAATAAGGAAGAGCTGACACTCCCCCCGCAGACATTTACTATTTATGTGACTCTGGTCTACTCATTTAACATCTATAAGTCTCAATTTCCTCATTTGTCAAGGAGTGATATTAATATCACCTATTTCACAGGATCATTGTGAGTATAAAAAGATCTAATATATACAAAACACCTTGCAAATTTTAAAAAGATATATAATGGTTGTTTGTTGTTTTGTTGTTGCAGTGAGATCTAGCCTATGTCCATGATTGTGATGGAGGATGGAATTATTACAGAATGAATGAGGTAGAAAGGAATGAGGTAGAACAAGGGAAGTGAATAAATTATAGTATGGATTAGTTTGAGTTTGTATTGAGTGAAAGTAAAATACCGAGGAATGAAATAAGGGCGGAAGGGCATTAAGTGCTGGACCTTGGTACAGATTCCAAATTGGGTACAGGGGAAGTGGGTACTAAGACCAGAGAAGGGCAAGATTTCCAATATTCATTTTATCTAGAGAGTTTATGAATGTCACATACCATTTCTGGTCCCCATGTAATAACTGCATTTGAAGAAGGATGAAGAGAGAGCTCTAGTAGATATAGTTTCTGATTGGCAAAGTAATGAACACTGTATAAGAAAAAATGAGTTTTCAGGAGATATCACTTGATCCAGTTTATGGATGTGGAAGTATGTGGGTCTGTGTCAGAAAGGAAGAATAATCTAAAGCAACAGAAAATTAATCTATTTCTTGGAAGGAGGGGTCATAAGGGAACTGTCCTTGAGGATAGAGGTCAGACATACACTCAACTTATTGAAGGAGTAAAAGTACTAGAATTACCACATCCTGTGCTTCCAAAGTGGAACCCCTATTCCTCTATCTTGGTGATGTCATTGTGTCCAGGTTATAGGAATAGGGCCCTTCAGATCAGAATATCTCAAAGACCAGTCTATAAAGAGACTGAATAAGAACCTCTGTTTTTCAGGTTATTATAATACCAGCAACCTCAGGGTTGATGATTCCAATGCAGGGGGGCCCTGTCTCCTAGTTCAGTGCCACAGATAGTAGTCAGTTGAGAGAACTGTGGCGGGGGAAAATATTCCCAGAAATATAGAAAAGTCTTCTTCCACTTGAAAGAGGATTTACCTATGGCCATTGACTAGGAAAGACAAAATGGACACGAGTCCTAAATAATTCTTGGGGCTCAGGAAACAGTTCTCTAAAGCTTAACAGTGACAAAGTGTGTGACACTTTGGAGGAAGACAGTCCCTAAAAAAATGGTAATCGAGCAATGCAGACATATTCAAGAATGGTTACAACTGACCTGAAAATAAAGGAGTCACTCAAACTGGGTAATGTGATTGGTGGTCTTTTACCCAACTTCCTGCCCATATATGTGGGTGGTAAGTCATGATGTCATATTGATCCTAGCCTCTAGGATTATTATTATTATTGTTATTATTATTATTATTTTAGGGCAATAAGTGTTAAGTGACTTGCCCAGGGTCACACAGCTAGTAAGTGTCAAGTGTCTGAGGTCAAATTTGAACTCAGGTCCTCATGAATCTAGAGAGCTGGTGCTTTATCCACTGTACCACCTAGCTGCTCCCCTAGGGTTATATTTATCCTGAATTTGTAACACCTATATTTTTCCACCTAAGGTGGGTTACATTAGGTACTACCATCACCACAGATTCTATCTCCTTGATCTTGAATCCTGAACGTTTCCTATACTCATAATATTCTAAGTTTCCTTCTCTCCTGTCTTGCTCCTTTTAAATCCATTCTTCATTCTCACAGTGACTTTGGAACCCTCTTTCTCTGTCCCAATAACCCATGCTCAGATTTCACTTTACTTTCTTTGCATTCCTGATCTCAAAGTTAACCAGGTTATTCTCTGACTTTTATATTGGAATCAATTTCCCTCTTTCAATGTTGTAATTTATCATCTGTGATTCTTCAAATGTAATTTCTAATATACATCTTGTCTGCTCCTGCCACCATGCATTGGACTAATTCTTCAGGAGGTATATAAATGTGTCGTTTGCATTTACTAAACATTCATATTATCTTAATTTTTACCTGCCTGTTGCACATCAATCTTTTTCTAGTCTCCAATGGCTCTATTATGCATGTTTATTCCAAAACTTCTCCTCTTTCTTTCAACCTCACACATCATGAAGTTCTTCACCTACCTTGCTCCCTACATCAGAATCATTCTATATCATTAGTCAACCTCCAGTCCAGTGTCTGAGGAATATGTATGTGTATAAACCAATGACAAGAATATGCATTGGCAAGGAGGCAGCAAAATATTTACAGATTCTACAATGGTTGATTAAAAAAAACTAGTAAACCAAATTAACAGATTTTATTACAGATATTAAAAAGGATTTTTAACAATGCATATAATACTTATATACTACAGCAAAATACAACAGAAGAAGACAAAAATAAAAATTGCACTTAAAATACATGGGAGAAAGCTAATCTATCAAGACCTACACATGGGACTTGCCTAAATAAAATTATGAAACATTTTAGAGAAATGAAAGAGGAAATTCAATGTTCATGATTGGCCTATCATATTATAACAACATTAATATTATGTAATCTTATGTTACTTGATTTACCCAAAGACTACTTTATAGAATTACATAAAATAATGACAAAACTCATAGAGAAGAACAAAAGTTAAAAAGAACAAAAAAAATAAAAATTTCAAGAGAAATGATGAAAATAGATAGGAATATATCTGGACAAACATTACTAGGTCCCAAATTATATTACATATTACATAACTTAACAACACTAGATATATAGGGAAGGTCTTCTATTCAACATAAATTTCTAGGAAAATTGAAAAGCAGGTTGTTGGAAAAATAAGTTTATACCAGCAACTTATACCATATAAAATAATAAATTCCAAAGGGGAAATAACAATAAAAAGTCTTGGCATTAAAAAGCAAGAAAGGAAAAACATGGAAAGGAAACAAATTCATAGTCAGAAAAAGGGTGGAAATAAAAGGCTAAACTAGACAACTGCAATTAAGCTTAATTAAAAGAATTTTGCCAAGCAAAATCAGTGTAACTGGTGTTCTCTTAGCTGTGGGGATCAGGAAAGGCTTCATGTAGGAAGTACCATTGGTGCTGTGCTTTTAAGGGATTTGGGAATTCTAAGTAGAGATGAAAAGAGGGTATTTTCCAGGATAGCCTGTATAAAGCCATATAGACAGGAGATGACACATGTAATATATGGGAAATAACAAATAGGTAAGTTTGACTGGAGAGTACCTGAGGCAATATAGAATAGAAATTATTTGTAATCTCACAGGCAGGAAGAAATCTCATGTTAGATAGCTACTGGTTGTGTGACCCTTGTCAAAACTCCAGTGGTTCTCTATTAATCCTAGGATCAAATATAAAATCTGTATTTGGTTTCTAAAATCCTCCACAACCTGTTCTATGTCTTCAGTTTTCTGATACTCTACTCCTAAGTGCATTTTCTCCTGCCCAGTAATATTGTCCTTAATGGTTTTACTTGCACAGAGAACCCTTCTATCTTGTAACCTTTTACCTTCTAGATGGCTGTCCTCCATATCTGAAATGCTTTCATTCTCCTTCTCTCCCTCCCCTACTGAAAGCTTAATGCCTCCCACTGATATTACCTTCCATCTACTCTGTATATATTGCAAATATATAAATTCTTTCATTCTGTCTCCTCCATAAAAACATGAGCTCCTGGGGACAGCTACGTGGTGCAATGGGTAAAGCACCAGCCCTGGATTCAGGAGGACCTGAGTTCAAATCTGACCTCAGATAGTTGACACTGACTAGCTGTGTGACCCTGGGCAAGTCACTTAACCCTCATTGCCCCAAAAAAAAAACAAAACAAACAAACAAAACCATGAGCTCCTCAAGAATAGGGACTTTTTCCTTAGAATTAATCAGCTTCTATAAATTACCACAACAATGCTGATAACTCTAAAATCTACTTATCCTACTTGAAACTCTTTTGAACTCCATTCTTTCATCTTCAATTGTCTTTCAGAAATCTAAAATGGGATGTCCCTTACATCTCTTAACCTCAACACTTCCAAAACTGAACTCATCATCTTTCCCTCTAAACCCTTTTACTGTCCTCCTTTCCATATTACTGCAGAGGGCAACACTATGATCTCAGTTCCTCAGGTTCACAACTTAGGAGTCCTTCTAGACTCCTCACTATCTCTTACCCCATATAGTCGATCTATTGCCAGGACTTGTCAATTTTCCCTTTTCAACATTTCTTAAAGATCCTCCCTTGAAGACAATATAAAAAATTTGTGTGCCTACCTGCTAAGACAAATCCAGAGACTATGAGGATACAATTACAAGGCAATTTTCATGCAAATGAAGTTAGAGCTAAACAAATGGAGAAATATTCCTTGTTCATGGATAAGCCAAGACATTATAATAAAAACAACAATTCTAACTAAGTTAATGTACTTATTCAGTGTCATACCAAACTGTCAAACAATTATTTTATACCTAGAAAAAAATAATAACAAAATTCATCTGGAAGAATAAAAGGTCAAGAATATAAAAAGAATCAATGAAAATAAATGTTAAGAAAGGTAGACTAGGGGCGGCTAGGTGGCGCAGTGGATAAAGCACCGGCCCTTGAGTCAGGAGTACCTGAGTTCAAATCCGACCTCAGACACTTGACACTAGCTGTGTGACCCTGGGCAAGTCACTTAACCCCAATTGCCCCACAAAAAACCAAACCAAACCAAACAAAAAAAAAAAAAAGAAAGGTAGACTAGCAATATAAGATTTCAACTATATTACAGAGCAGTAATCATCAAAACAGTGGAGCAGTGGATTAGATTAGGTACACAATACACAGATATAAAGGACCATATTAATCTAGCATTTGATTAACCCAAAGATTCAAGCTTTGGGGATAACTCTACCTTTCAAAAAATTGTGGGGAACACTGGAAAGCAGTTTTGCAAAAATTAGGCAGAGTTCAACATCTCATATTGTATACCAAAATAAAGTCAAAATGGATAAATTATTTCAGCATAAAAGGTGGCATAAGCAAATTAAGGGAACATGGAAAATTTTATCTGTCTGATCTATGGATAAGAGCTTATGACCAATACGAGAAAGAGAAGATCACAGGAAGTAAATAGGTAATTTGATTACATGAGATTAAAAGACTTTTGTGCAAATAAAATGAATACAGTCAAAATTAGAAGGAAAATAGGAAGCTGGCAAAAATATAGCAAGTTTATTTATTAAAAAGAGCCATTCTCCAATTGATGAAAAGTCAAAGGATATTTACAGATAGTTTGAAGAAGACATCAAAACTATCAAGAGTCACGTGAAGAAATGCTCCAAATCACTAGCGATGAGAGAAATTAATATTAAAATAATTCTGAGATACTGTTTCACTCCTATCAGATTATTTACCATGACAGAAAAGGAAAATGACAAATGCTGGACAAATAGTATACTAATGAAATACTGGTGGAGTTATGAACTGGTCTAACCATTTTGGAGACCAATTGTGAACTATACCCAAAGGGCTATAAAACTGTACACCCACTTAGACCCAACTGTACTACTACTAGGTCTGTATCTCAAAGAGATCAAGCAAAAGGGGGAAATACTATTGACAGCTATTCTTTTTTTAGTAGCAAAGAATTGGACATCAAGAAGATGCCCATCAATTGGAGAATGGCTGAAAAAGTAGTGGTATACAATTGTGATTGAATATTATTGTGCTATATGAAATGATGAGCAGGATGGTTTCAGGAAAAAAAAAAAAAACCCTGAGAAGAATTAAATGATTTCATGCAAAGTCAAATGAGTGGGACCAGGAGAACATTGTACATGGTAACAGCAATAATGTGACAATGGACAACTGTGAAAAAAACTCTGATCAAGATAATGATCTGAGACAATATCATAGGACCCATGATGAAAAATGCTATCTACCTCTGAAGGGAGAATTGATGAACTCTGAGTGAAGACTGAAACATTTTTTTTTACTTACTTTATTTTTCTGTGTGTGTGTGTGTGTGTGTGTGTTGTGTTTTCTTTTCCAACATGACTAATATGGAAATATGTTTTGCATGACTTCACATGTTTAATATATTTCTTACCTTCTCAAGGGTTGGTTAAAGGGGAAGAATTAGGGAAAAAAATTGAAATTCAAAAATTTAAAAGATGCATGTTGAAAAATTTAAAAATATAATTTAAAAGAGGGCATTTTCCACCAATCTTTGGATAGTTCTCCCATTCTTTGTCATTTCCCCAAGATAAGCAGTTTATATGTTTGATTCTATCTTATTTTTTTTTCCTTAGCTATAACTAACTCTATATCGGGGTCATTTCCCCTAAGCTTTCACTGACATTCACTCCATCAGCTATTGCTTTCTCTTTTTTTCAGAATTCAATCCAATTTATAGCTTCATTATATTGGTTCTTCAAATTTCCAAGATATAAGATTTTCAGTAAGGCACATCAAGAAACTATCAAATTTATTTTATCATGATCATAATTGCAGAAAAATTAGTAATAAAGTGCTAATTTGAAGTAATATCAAAATAACAAAAACATCATATAATCCACACAAGAACAAAGCCAAGCTACATATTTATTTTATAGTAAATGCCTGATGTACACTAAAAATATATAAAACATAAATTTTCAGCTCTCACATTAGTTTGCCCAAACTCTACTCAGTACTTCTGTTTGGATTTATTCTCTTTCTTTTTCACGTGGTCTTGAAAGAAGTCTTCCAAAACTTCCAGACTGAGCAGGTACTAAGCACTTGTTCTACAAAATTGGCCATCTACATCCTTTCTGAAAATAAATGAATCAATCAAAAAACATTTATAAAACACTGTGCAATGCACTATGCTAAATTCTGGGGAAGGAACTCTATAAAAGAGTGTTTTCAAGAAGCTCACATTCTAAAAAGAAAGAATACATACACACATATATAAATGTGTATATATGTATGCATGTGTGTATGTGTATATATATATATATATATATATATATGAGGGGTCAGGTGCAAGTTAAATGGAAAGGTCATATGTTCTTTAGAGTGAAGAAGAAAAGCATATGACAACGTATCTCTAAAGACTGAAACCATGCCCATTTCTGATAACAAACCATTTGACAATGCCTAGTCTTTCAGTGATAAGTTACTTTTCTGGTCATCTATAAATATGGCTGTTGAAACAGTATTGCTGCATTTAGTCAATCAATAAACATCTGTTAAGCATCTATTATCTGCCAGACATTGCACTGTGTTGTGTATACAAAGAGAAGCAAAAGATAGTCCCTTCTTTCAAGGAGCTCATAATTCACTAGGGGAAATGATGGTAGTTGCCAGCTCATAGCTACATAGAAATAATTCCCCAGTTGATGGCTGCAGGATCTTGGTTGGAAGCAACACCATTCAGGGTTCTTTTTTGGGCATTTTAATATTTTTTTATTCTTTTTCCAATTACATGTAAAGATAGGTTTCAACATTCATTTTTGCAAGATTTTGAGTTCCAAATTTTTCTCCCCCTCTCCCTCCCTCCCTCTCTTTCCAAAGCCAGCAAACAATCTGATATTGGTTATACATTACAATCATGTTAAACATATTTCCACATTAGTCATGTTGTGAGAAAAGAATCAGAATAAAAGGAAAAAACACTAGAGAGAAGACAAACACAAAAAAGGGGAAAATAGTATTCTTCGATCTGCATTCAAACCCCATAATTCTTTTTGTGGAGAGCTTTTTCCATCATAAGTCTTTTGGCATTGTCTTGAATCATCATATTGCTGAGAAGAGCTACATCTATCACATTTGATCATCACACAGTGTCATTGTTATTATATATGATGTTCTCTTGATTTTGCTCATGTCATTCAGCATCAGTTCATATAATTCTATCCAGATTTTCTCAAATCTGCCTGCTCATCACAGACTCAATGAAATCTATTCATAGACCTCTTGGGGATCCATAGACCCCAGGTAAATAACTCCTGACCTACTTCAGTTCTTTATGTTATAAATGAGAATGCTGAGACTTAGAGAATGAAATCTATTGCTCATGATCACATGGGTAAGTAATTAGCAGAGAGAGCATTTGCATCTAGATCAGCTGACTGTAAAGAGAATGCACTTTCCAGTATACCATATCTTCATTAAAAGCCCTGTCCTCAGGAGCTAAAAAGCACTGGTGGATTTATAACTAAGCAACTTCTTATTAGAAACAGCACACCATTTTGGACATATACTAATATGTATTGCTCCACAATCCACCAAGAGCAAAGTGATTTACAGCAAAAGAAATGAACCCTATGATCAGTAATACTTGCCTCACATGGACTGAACACCACTAATAAATTTTACTAATCTTTCTTTAAAAAAAAAGGAAAGTTAGAATATTATGTCACATTTGTGCATGAGGCATTAATATAAAATACTCATATCTCTATATTTCTGCTTTGCTACCAAATTAAATTGTATATAATTATATTCTAAAATCATTTGGATCACATAAGGGTAGGGGGGAGTAATCTGGAAAATAGGAATTTTATAGCTATGGAATATGTATGAGAGATACTGACATGTTCTGATAAATGAAAGTATAGAGAGAATACACCAAGGGCCTAAGTGGTTTAATGGAGATAATTGTAGTCATATGATTTTTATGTTAGTCAAAGCAATATTTGTCTCCATTCATTTTTGACTCATTTGAAAAAAACCACAACTATAATTGAACTGAAATTGATGAGTTCATTTTCCCCTTGATACACATTCCCTATTAACATCAATGGGATATGTGCTTGCATGGTTAAAGAAAGTCCTCTTAGATGTAAAACTGACAGCAAAACCCTGCTCAGAAACTTTTAACTGCAGAAATATGACATGTACAAATTGACTACAGTAGTAAAAATGTATAATCATGGCTAATTTATGGATTGCATTATCTTGTCAGTTTCAGACCAAATAAAAAGTTCTTGGATAAGTTGCTTCAATTCAACATGGAGGCAATTGGTATTCAGCAAATAAATAATGGACTACTTTCCACAAGATACAACACATAAAAGACATTTAATAATTCTTTGCTGACAGCATTAGTTGATGGATTTAATTTTATTCAATTCAACAAAGATTTATTTAGCCCTACTATGTACAAGGCACTGTCTAGACATTGGAGACATAAAGATAAAACAAGATACGGATACTCTCCCCTAGTGGCTTGGAATAGAGAATGAGATATATACACAAATTCGAATTCAAGGCAGAATGGGGGTGAACACAAAAGAGTGAAAAGTGTTATGAGGATTTTAAACATAATGGGATCACTTTCAAGAAGGATTCAATTTAATTCAACTCAACAAATTTTTAAGTGAAAGTAGGTCATAGAGGACATCTGAGCTGGCATATAAACAAACCAATTTTAATAAGAAGAAATGGGCTATTTCATTCAAAAACTGTCTAATGGAAGTCTGATGATGTGACCAAAGACACGCAGATGGAAGAGGGCCTGATCAGATTTGTGGAGAATAAGTAGTCCAATTGGACTGGAGCCAAATTATAGGAAATGAGGTAGTATGAAATAATACTAAAAAGGGATGGGGGGGGGCTGATTTTTGTAGGCACTGAATGTCAGAATAAGGAAATTAAATTGCTTTGGTAGCTACTGGAGAACTACTTAGAATTTTTGATCTGAGAAGTAAAATAATCTCAATAAGGCATTAGAAAATTATCCAGGAAGCATTGTAAAGGAATGTGAGAATAGGGTATTGGCTGAAGGAAAGAGAACACAAAGACTTTTTCAGTAGTCTAGGAAAGAAATAATGAGGACCCAAACTAGACAGAGTTCTTGAAGTTGAAAGTAAAAGATGAACAAATATATGCAAAATGTTAAAATCAAGAGAATTTGACAACTGATAGATTATTTGATGCATTCATTCAGACATTTATTAAGCAGTTATTCCATACAGAGTGCTATGCTTGCTGCTAAGGGAAATTGTATAAATAAGACATGATCTCTATCCTCATGGTTCTTATAGTTTAGTTATGTGAAAAGGCATGAACCCATGTAACAATAATACAAAATATGACATCACAGAGATAGAATGAATAAGAGAGAAGAGTCAAAGGTGACTCTGAGATGTCATGGGTGACTGGCAGAATGATGATTTCATCAATGTGAATAGAAAAGTCAGTGAGCAGACAGGCTTTGGGGGAATATTTTTTGTGAGAGGACTTCAGTGTTGGCCATTAGAAGTTTGAGGTGCTAACAAGTTATCACATGGATAAATCCAGCAAGTTGGAAACATAGTATAGAAGCTCTATAGACAGGTTGAAATATGTTTTTACAAGTGCAAACACATTTCTCTATACACACACACGCACATATATGGATATATATAATATGTGTGTATATTATACATGTATACATTTTTACAGACATGTATACATGTACATATAATTCCAGGGTAATATGAAGAAGAGTAATGATTAACCCTACTATGGTAAATTATATTGGGGGAGAAGGAAAAGAAAGAGTAAAGGAAAGGAGAAACAGGTAAAGGCAGGGGAGAGGAGAAAGGAATAGCAGGGGGCGGAGAGGAGAGAGAACAGAGTCAAGTCTGAAACATTGGCTGACATTAATGTTCAAAGGGTAGGAGGATAAAGAAAAGCTACATTATCAGATAGATAATGCAGTGGTAAAAGAGGGAGGAAGAGAGCAATTAGACAACAATGTCATCAAAGCCAAGAAAAAAGAAAATATCAAGGAAGGGTAATCAACAGTATCAAATGGTACAGAGTAATCAAGAAAGAGAAGAATGACCAAAAAAAATTCAATCTGCATACACATAAAAATATGCACACACGCATTAATATATGTATGCATATATAAATGCATGTGTACGTGTATACATGTGTTGTATATGTGTGCATATGTGCATGTATATGTGTATATTTAATGTATGTATGTGATTTTCTTTTTATTCCTAATGACAAGGTTTCTGTAATGGACACTTCAATGCTTGAAGGTAAAGATAGGCTCAAAGATTTAAAAACAAAAGAGAACTCAAAGTCCATCTAATCTAATTTCTCATTTTATAGATTAGGAAACTAAGGTCCAGGGAGGGTAGGCAACTCATCCAAGGTTATATCAGGGCAATATTTGAACCTGGGTCCTTTGGCTCCAGAGGCAGGATTCTTTCTACTATACCACACTGACTTCAGAGGATGACAGGATGGGATGAGACAAGAAGGAACAGGATAAGTGAGAGCAATCAATTTGGAGCAGATGACCCCTAAAATCTTTTCTAACTCTGTGTGCTGGTGTATGTTTATGTGTGTATTTCTGTGAGCTCGGAGGGATAAGGGAACAGATTTGTGGTAGAAAGAATGGAGCTAGAAGAAGAGCAATGGTAGGGAAAAAGTGAACGCCACTCAAATCTAGACTGTGAATATGATTCAGTAAATCAGGAAATTCAAGACTTGAATATTTCCCAGATTTTTTATTGATTTGCTAACTTGTTCATGAGTTAAATTTGTTTTCTTCTTTGACAGTTCTAAGAAATAGAAATGGAATATATATTGTGGAAAGTATTTGTTTAAAATACTGCTGCCCTTAGTTTTCTACTTTACAGCAATGCACCATTTTATAATTCAATTAAAAGACTTTGGGAATTAAAGATTTTATGTCTCAAAAGCTCCTTAACTCATTTGGGAAAATAAAAAGTCACCATAAATTGTAAAAACAATATATCACCTTGACACTGTAGTCATTTACAAAGAATGGGCTATTTTGAAAGCTAAGAGGGAATAATGCAACTTTTAAGATGTTAAATGCAGACTTAAGAGAAATAACACAAGAAAGGCAAAGTGTGGGAATACTAAAAGGAAATAATATTATTATTTTTTTCAGTGAAAATTTTTCTGCAAATTTTATTGAGTATTTACTTCTATTTCTTTGTATCCATGCTAACGGACACTAAAGATGAGGAATATTGGTAATATTGATTTATTTTAAGAAAACTATAGCTACTACTCAACCTCTAGCTTTAGGAGAAAAAGGACCTGCTTGGATAAAAATATTTATAGCAGTTCTTTTTATTGTGTCAAGGGCCCAGAAACTAAGACAGTACCATCTACTATGAGGTGGCTGAATAAGTCATAATATATGAATATAATGGAATTTTACTGGAATGTAAGAAATGATGAAGGGGATGGTTTGAGAGAGAGTTGAGAAGGCTTATATGAGTTGATAGAGGAGTAGAACAAGGAGAAGGATGTATATAACAGCAGCTTTGTAAAAGCAAACAACTTATGAAATCTGATCAATGCAATAACTAACCACTGAAGCAGATTACCAACTCCCTGACAAGAGAAGTTTATGGACTCAGGATTCAGAATGAAACATGTCTCTTTTGGAAATGTATGGCAAATGTGAGAATTTGCTTTTCTTAACTATACATATATGTTATGTAAGTTGTTGGGAGTTTTGTTTTTGCCACTTGGGGGTAGAAATAGTAAAGTGTTTTTAATTAAAAATAAAATTAAATATCAAAAAAACTATAACTTGAGATAGATTGGCAGACAGCTCACATATCATTTCTCTTCATTGAGGCACAAAAAGTGTCTGTGTTTCTAAGATTACCTCACCAAACAAGACAGCACACTTGCCCAACTGAATTTACTTTAAACACACACTCTCTCTCCCCCTCTCTCCATCCCTGTCTCTCTCCTTCTCTCTAGTTTTGACTCTCTCCCTTCTTCCCTTGCTCTCTTCCATTATGGAAAAAGTGGAAAAAATTTATGTCTTATCTTCTCAAGAGGCTTCTCTCTAAACCTCTCCACTTTCTCCATTAGTGGTGACAGACGTAGTTAACATTTAATTGAAATGTAAAGGCCAGAAAACCATATCCTAAAGAAAGGAGCTCTGGTAGTTTGGTGCTGATATTTTTTAAGTTTTGAATCAAGATTTGATCATTAAACATTTATAATCTCATGTATCTACTTTACATATATTTTTTACAAAAACTAGGAAATAGCACATCCTTAGAGGTGCTGTACACATACTTCCTTGGAATATGAATATCAAAATGATCAGATGTGGGGTAACTGACTTCATGATAATCAGGAATTTTATTACACCAAAGATCATTGAAGAAATGTCTGTATTACTGCATAATTCAGCTCAGTTTCATAAGAAATTATTTCAGGCCATTTTTAATGGACAACATGCATGGGAGTTCTCTTTTCTTTACTATTTAGCATATTTTTGTTGCTGGGCATCTAGCAAATACAACAGCATGTAATGGCTATGAATCCCAAGAGCATTTGTAGTTAAAATCACAGCTCTTCTCCCACCTGTAAACTTTTATCCTAGTAGAAATGACATATGGAAATCAGGTGCAGCATTGTGCATTTTATCTACCATGATTTGACAGCTTTTCAAGACAGAAATGTGTGAAAGATACCCAATCGTCGATCAGGAGAGTCTGCTTTCCACAGGTAGGCTACATTCAAAGAATAACTTACTTGGCATCTTCATCATCAACTTCCAAATCTGTACTAGGCTTCTTTGGGAATAACAATACTTCGATGGATCCATATTTCACTAGTGAAGTACTCCCAATAGTAATAAAGATCAGAAAACTTCCATACCTTCTCATCCTGTGAGATTATTGTCTCTGTCTTTTCATAAATCCTCCACAGGAGACCCACCCAATATGTACATAGCATTTTTCTGCTTACTTTCATATCTCAGAAATACCAAAGAAATGAACCAAAGAGCTAGTGTGGTATAGTAGATAAAGAAGCAATCTAGAATAAGGAAAGAACTGTCTTCAATTCCCACCTCAGAAACATTCTGATGGTGTGACTCTGAAAGAACCATCTTTCAGACCCTCCAATCAAATTCCTAATCCTGTAGATTTCAAGAGTTAAAGATCTACATGGACAGAGGCATTTTCCTTACTGAGGGTTCCTGACACCAATAAAACCATAGTTATGGTTCAAATAATAATTATTTACCAATGTGTTCATGATGTCTTCTCTACCATTTATCGAATACAACTTGTTATTAAGAAAATGAAACTGATTTTGTTTTTTGTTTTTTGTTTTTTGTTTTTCAGGGCAATGAGGATTAAGTGACTTTCCCAGGGTCATACAGCTAGTAAGCATCAAGTGTCTATAAGGCCCAATTTGAACTCACGTCCCCCTGAATCCAGGGTTGGTGCTTTATCCACTGCACCACCTAGCTATTCCCATGAAACTGATTTATGAACTTCACATGTTTTCCTTTTGCCTTTTAGGTTTTTCAATATTAATTCAGTTTTTAAAATTACAAGCCAAATGAATGGCCCAGAGAGTCTTTGAGTGAAATTGGTTGTTTTATTTTTTTTATTAAGGATATATTGAAGGACAATTGTCTTCAAATTATTTTTTTCAGAAATCTCCTAAAAGACGCATCTGAATGCAGACCCCAATGTGTCATTATTGGGCTTTTTAATACTGTTTAGACAATATACCTGCCCTCTCCTCAAGTAAGATTGTTCTTGCATTACATTGTACCTTCATCGATATCTTAGGTATTCACTTAGTGGTGCAGTTATTAGAGTCAGGAAGACTCATCTTTTGGAGTTCAAATCTTGGATCAGACACCTACTAGGTGTGTGACCCTGAGAAAGTCACTTAACCCTGTTTCCCCCAATTTCCTCATCTGTTGAATGGTCTGGAGGAGGAAATGGCAAACCACTATGGTATCTCTGCCCCCAAAAATAAAAACAAAAATAAAAATGGGGTCAAAAGGGTCAGACATGACTGCAAACAACTGAACAAGAGAATCTAAAAATGAAAACTGGTGTGTGTGGAGGTGGGTATTAGAAAATTAGTATCTTTATTGTCAAAAAGGGTTAATCACCTGCTTTAGTTGTTGTGATCAGTATTATTCCCATAATATGTGGCATTGATATAGTGCTTTATGTTGTGAGAAGCACTTTCCATGTGTCATCTCATTTAAATCTCACAAAACCTTTTTTGCTGGTGGTTAATTATTTTACAGATGAGAAAATTGAGGCCAAGAGACGTTAAATGATACAAGAAATGTAAATGCTGATTTGTGTGTTAATATGGTGAGACTTTTTTTTGTGGCAGGGCAAGGAGGGTTAAGTGACTTGCCCAGGGTCACACAGCTAGCAAGTGTCATGTGTCTGAGCTGGGATTTGAACTCGGGTCTTCCTGAATCCAGGGCCAGTGCTTTATCTACTGTGCCACCTAGCTGCCCCATGAGACTTGTTTTTTAGGAAGATCAGTTTGACTACCTGAGTGTAGAATAAACTGAAATAGAAAAAGATTCCTGCCACAGCAGGAAAATCACTTAGCAAAGGGTCCAGTTGTAATGTCATAAGGCTAAACACCAGGTTGGTTACAGTGTTGGAGAAGAGAGGGCATTCATATGCAAGAAATTTTATGAAAGAAAAATTGACGGGACTTAGCAACATCTTCTCTACCATCTAATTACTTTTTTAAAGTCCCTAACATTTGGATGGGCTGTCAATGGAAGATTTACAACAAGTTGCAAACAAGACTAGCACAAGAAAAAAGGGCACTTGTGAACTGTGTTTTGTACTATTAGAGTTAGTACCCACCTTGGCAAAATCACATATCTATTAGAGTATAGAATATTTATGTTGCCTACTCCTCAACTTGCAAGGTAATGTAAATAGTAAAATGGCTACTAATGGCACAGTGGATTGAGTACTGAACTTGGAATCAGAAGCCTGACTGAATCCTACTAAAGCTAAGAACTTCTTAGCCACCCTTTCACCGAACTGCAATTTCTTTTTTTCTGATTTCATTCATAACAAAAATTTAAAAATAAAAATATTTTATTGCATTTACTAGTCTGCTACCCACTCTGAAAATTCAACCATACATGGGAGTGCTTGGTATATTAGTCATTTAATAAATGTTATTGATTGATTGAGGGCCATTTCATATTTTTCTCAGTTTCATGAATTGCCATAGTCAAAGAATTAAACATCAAATCACTAGCTTATAGAAATATCTTTACTTGTTGCCCACTTCTAATTAATTCATTTTATTCATTCAAATTCCTAACAATTAAAATATTGACTAAATAGACCAAAGGACCAAGACATAGAACCAAGATAAAGGATGACAAGAAATTTGGAGTAATACCCATTGTATGTATGTGTGTGTGTATGAATTGTGCATATCCATAAATGCATATGCTCATTTTATATGTATGTATATATTGCATGTGTGTATATGTATACACAAATTAATTGTATAAATACATACTTGCACATGGTCATTGTATGTGTATGTATATGAGTACATATACACAAATTGTGTATGTACATACATGTATATACTTGTATGTGTGTGTTTATGTGTTTAGTCATCATGACACCAAGTATCTTGACATTTACAAATACACGGATGATTAATTTTTAATTTGTTTTTCAGTTTTCATCCATATATTCAGTAATATGTGTTTTTTTTCATCTTCAGTCTCAGTCCCAACCATGACACAAATGGCCTGCCTCTCTCCCACAAAATGAGTACCTCTTGTGAAAGATCAGCTTCTTTATAATTTTATTTCTGTGAAACATGTCAGTTATGCTAGAGCTTGAAGTTCCTTTGGGCTAGTCATCATGTGGACAATTCAGGCTTAGGTAATGTCTGGGGTCTATTTCAACTTTCAAGATTCAATAATTGCCTCAATTCTGTTTTCTTCCAAATTATCCAGGATCTAGCATAATATCCACACAATCCATAAGTATTATTCACACTTACTTACACATACATACACACATATAAACATAAATGTTTATATGTAATGAGAGGTAATGATGCTCAATGTTATCATAATAGTGAATATAGATTTAGCATACCTCCCACCATCTAAAAGAGGCAAAATAATAAGCACAATATAATATCTCTAGGATATTGCTTAGAACTGCTATTCTCAATGCTTTACTTTCCCTTATTCTCTTAATAGGCTACCATGGTTCTTCTTGCTATGCCTCAGAAAAGTTTTTGTTTGATTTGTAAAGTAAAAAAGACAAAACAAGTCACTGTCACCTTTTGTCTTCAGGTTCTACTTCACTTAACAACAGATATTAAAGTCCAGGATAAGGGGAATGTAGTGAGGGAACGCAGGGAATGGAGGAAACAAATATATCCCAATCATGTACTGAAGCATTCTTCACTGCCTTGCCATTAGTGTTCTCAGAGTAACCCTGCATTCCAGAGCCCTCCACACTCTAAAAATTGCTGCCTCCCCACTTCAACTGCATGAGTACCAAATTTAAAATTCCCATTTTCCTATTACCAATAAAAACTCTACCAGAATGAACAATTCAATCAAGGAAAACAATTCAGTACTTGAGTATCCCAAGTATTGCAGGGGGAAAAGAAAGCATTTCACCCTCTGCATAATCTTCATTTGTTTCTCTCCACAAAGAAGGTGGCATCAGAAATATCCTCCCTGCTAGGAAAAAAAAAAGTATTTCCAAAAGTTCTTTCTGTTTATCCCCAAAAGAAATATGTATCTATAAATTTGCACAATTTGGGCTCAGCATCTAGTGTCTCATGTTATTCTTTTGAAACTTAGTTCTACACTACACACATCTACATGAAAATTCATCTTATATGGAGAAAAATCAATATGCTTTCATACTTTAGATGCGTAAAAGTTTATAGAAAAAATAATTAAGGAAGAGTTTATATGAAAGAATCCATTTGACTGTAAGTCATTATTTACTCTTAAACCAATTTAAAGACCCTTAGAGAGTTGTTTTGGTATGCCCAATTACCTCTATTCACCATGAATTTAGCAATAAGCATATTTAAATCAAGGGTTATTAATGATCAATAGCTGTGAAGAAGGAGATATTATTTTATCCAATAAGACTAAACTATGTCAAAAACCTCCTCAGTTTCTGTCTTACAAGTATTCAATTACTATCATCTACCACAAGCAGGATTGGCAAATGATGATATGCTAGTGACCAAAGAGTTTATTCCCTTTAAACTTACCAATTCCAAAACAGACCCACAGAAGGCAACAGAAATAATAAAGAGCAGTGAACATCTTTCATTTGAAGGTTAGAACTTTAGGTGAGATGTAAGGTAATTAATTAGTTATAAAACTAAAATGAATGTAGTCTTCCCTAATCCCCAGAGTATCAAGGCTGAGGAGACACTTTTTGAAGCTAAAATAGGACATCTGATGGGTAAAAGGAAGCTGTATATATGGCCCGAATTTGTCTTTGTATAGCTTAACTTTTGTTCATTTTGAATGGAGCTTATAGAAATTCATAGATTGTAGAATAACTTACTTTTAAATAATTGTGTGAACCTGAATAAGTTAGTTCACATCTCAGTGTTCTGTTAATGCTAAGGCTAGAAGTAGCAGAGAAGGTACTGATCAGCATTAGTAGAAGAAATATCCCTACCTGGGAGTTCCCTATGTGAGAAATAATTATTAATAACTAATATCTTTAGGAAATTCAGAGCACCCCCCCCTTCCTTCAGGTTTTTTCTGAAAGACTTTGCTGATATGATTTGGACTTTCTTGCTCCAGACCACACCCAGGTGGAAACTCTTGTGCTCCACTCAGCTTGGTGGGTTCTACACTCTTTGAATTTATGACCTTACATAGACATATTTTCCCAATCCAAGTGCCCCTCAGTCCTTTATTTCAATATAACTCACCTCCAATCACATCAACCAATTAGGTTTGATTGCTATGTGATGGACCACCTACTTCTTTGGAAGAGCATGTAAATTGCGAGTCCATTACCATTTTTGTCTTTGGTCTGAGAGATGATGGCCAATGAGCATCCTTTCGTTAATAACTTGCTGAATTTATTAATAAAATGATCAAATAACGCAGAAAATTTTTAATCCTCACCCCTGTGCTAATGAAGTAACAGGTTGAGTGCTATTACCCAGAACTTTGATCCTTTGGGTTATGGGTCATAATTCATGGAGAAGAGTTTTGAAGTGAAGGTCCTCCCTTTCTTTTGCACATCACTGAATATTTTAACCACAGAATTCAGTGACCATACACTGTCCCTATCATGGTTATTCATAATACAGTCTTCATTTGTAATAATGGTAGCATAACAGGAAACAGCCATTCTGGTGCATAAACATTCTTTGCTGCTGCCATTGTAAGAGACATAATTCTACTCCACATGAATGAACAAAACTACAAATCATTATGGAACACCATGAGAATTGTGGGAGATGTAAGAGAAGCCATAATATATGGTCTTACTACTTAAGAAATTTCTCTAGTTATTGAAACAAATCTTAATCAGATTCTGTATTGTTAACATCAATGAATAATCAATCAATAAACATTTATTAAACACTTACTATGTACGAGGCAGTGTTAAGTGACTAGACATAAAACGTAGCAAAACATAGTCCTTGCTTTCAAGTAGCTTAAAATCTGAAGGAGAGACAACATGCAAACAAATATTCAAAGCAAGTTATATATAGGATAAAAAGAGAAGGCACTAAAATTAAGAGGTGCTGGGGAAGGCTTCCAGTAAAAGAGGGAATTTTAGTTGAGAAAAAGGAAGCTAAGAAGGTCAGTAAGTATAATGGAGGACAAAGACTTTTTTAAGGATGGGAGACAGTTGGAGAAAGTTCCTGAGCCTTGAGATAGAATGTATTTTTTTGTAGAATGGCAAGGGGATCAATGTCAATGGATCAAAGAATTCTTGTCCAGGAATAAGCTGTAAGACTGGAAAGGTAGGAGGGAGCTAGGTTACAGAGGACTTTTAATGCCAAACAGATCATTCTGTTCGGAGTAAGAAGAGAATTAGTCTTGCTAAGGAGTAAGGCCACTTCAGTATCCAGGGTAAATGAAAGGTATGCCAGTGGAGTACTAGCTATGGAAGGTTATTGCATCCTAAAAATGAATAATTTCATGGAGCACTTGGACAGCTTAAATTCCAGTACTCATGAGAAATATTTGCAAAATATGACCACGAAAAAGAACTAATTACTACCTAAGCACTTAATATTCAGTGCAGTCAATGAGGAAGTAGACAAAATTTACAGAGAATTAGACCCTTCAGATTACATGAAAATATACTTTAATACGTGTTGATTTCTGGGACATCTAGGTGGCACAGTGGATAGAGCACTGGCCCTGGAGTCAGGAGGACCTGAGTTCAAATCCGGCCTCAGACACTTAACACTTACTAGCTGTGTGACCCTGGGCAAGGCACTTAACCCCAATTGCCTCACTAAAAGAAAAAAAGCAAACAAATATGTGTTGATTTTAATGCAGACATAAACATAGGAAAGTATGACAAAAATATGTTACGAATATAGTTCAGAAACTTAAAACAAGGAAAGCCAAAACTTTATAAGCTATACAGAAAACTCATACTTATTCATTCTTTTGTTTTTTCGGGGCAATGAGGATTAAGTGATTTGCCCAGGGTCAAACAGCTAGTAAGTGTCAAATGTCTGAGGCCAGATTTAAACTCAGGTCCTCCTGAATGCAGGGCTGGTGCTTTTTCCACTGCACCACCTAGTTGACCCTTCTAAATGCTTTGTTTTGTTTTGGTTTGTTTTGGTTTTTGTTTTGTTTTGTTTTTTGCTGCAAGGCAATGAGGGGTTAAGTGACTTGCCCAGGGTCACACAGCTAGTAAGTGTCAAGTGTCTGAGGCTGGATTTGAACTCAGGTCTTCTTGAATCCAAGGCCAGTGCTTTATCCACTATGCCACCTAGCTGCCCCACATATTAATGCTTTTTTTGTGAGGCAATTGGGGTTAAGTAACTTGCCCAGGGTCACACAGCTAGTAAGTGTTAAGTGTCTGAGGCCAGATTTGAACTCAGGTACTCCTGACTCCAGGGCCAGTGCTCTATCCACTCCGTCACCTAGCTGCCCCGTATTAATGCTTTTTTAAAGAAGAAAATCAGGATGTGGATAAAATAATTAATGACACAAAACATCAAGCTGATTATATTCTGAGAGGTAGCAACTGACCATCAGTAAGGAAGTCATTTTCCAATCAGATTTTTGCATGGTCAATCCATCAACTTATAAAACCAAGATCAAAATAAGTAACAAACAAGAGGTATTAAAAATAAGAACATATTGTATACAATTGAGTCATCCTCCCATCTTACTTATTTAAATACACTATCAATTTATGAAAGCAAAAAAATGAACAGACATTGAAACAGACTACTATGATTTCATAATATACTAATTCAAAGATGTAAATCAAACATTACAAGCAGATCCAAAATACCTGTTTTACACGTGTTTTGTTTCTTAGGGTACAAAACACTTGTGTTTATCTACAAAGGGTACCAATAAAGGCAATATTAGTTTAGACTAAAAACTTGCTTGTAAAATCTTTTCAAGTGGAACTGCAGAACATCATAATTAATATCATCTCACAAAGCATCAAATATCAGTGGACAGAAAAACAAGTTTTTAGAAATCCTGGTGAAAGCCCCAATTAAGGAATCATGCTGAGTTTAAAGGTGAAATTGAAAGAAGGACAACAAACTTGAGAAATGGAAATGATCTGTATAGATTTCTTTAGGAAATATTTACTCCATAAATACCAATGTAGCATTAACTTTGGAACATTAATATCACAACATTGAAAGAGCTATATGAGAAAATAAAATTTAAAAAAAAAGAAACAGAGATGAAAACAATAGCTGGAGTATACTATTAGACTCATATTTGACTTAACACAATGTTGAGGATATTAATTAATTAATTCTCAAGATATCCAGAAAACAGGAGAATATTTTATGCCTGGAGGAACGTCTCAGACCTTATTATTAGCTAAGTGACCCAGTGGATAAAGTTCTGGATTTGGAATCGGGAAGACCGGAGTTCAAATCCAACCTAAGACACTTACTAGCTATGTAACCCAGAGCAAATAACTTAAGTTCATTTGCCTCAGTCTCTTCATCTGTAAAATGGGCATAATAATAGTATCTATCTCAGTCTGGTTAGAATAAAGTGAGGTAATATTCAAACCATTCTCTACCAACCTTTAAACACTGTATAACTGCTAGCTAGTATCATTGCTATCATTATTAGTCAAATAAAGCAACTGAGCAAATGGTGATATCTGAACAATATTGTCTCTTCTCTACAAAAGCATATGAAAATAATCTACACATATCCTTGATGAAGACGTGGGAAGGGAAAACACAAGCTTTCATAAGTGATATACTATATATGATGTCTTTATAATCACATAATTAAACTGAAAACACAAAATCCCACTAAGATTACTGCATGTTATTAAAGAACTGAGTCAGCAAAGCTGACTAATGCCCACAAAGTTCTCTTCTTATAAGTTGTTATCCATGCATATGTCAAAATCATATGATACTCCCTGAAATAGGTAATAAAGAGGTAACTTTGTGCAATAACACTGATTATTAATATCAACAAGATATAAACATAGATACCAAAGATGTCTTGGAATGAAAACATGAAGTCATAAATATAGATTGGGGTTAAATGACTTGCCCAGCGTCACACAGCTAGTAAGTGTCAAGTTATCTGGGGCCAGATTTGAACTTAGGTCCTCCTGAATCCAGGGCCTTTGCTTTATCCACTGTGCCACCTGGCTGCTGTGAGATTTAAAATTGGATATAAGAGCATTAAACTCCCCTTTAACCTTTCCCTTATATATCTCCCAGACCAGTAAGAGAAAGAAGCTTCTGAGCTTTAGTTAGAGATGGATTACTTAGCTTTTATTGTTTGGGAATTAATTAGCCAACAAACAAGGTGATGCTGATTAGAGAAATAGGAAAGTAGAAATACAAATAAATAGTCTTAGATCTAAGCTTAGTCTATATTCCTTATAAAACTCACCAAATCCCAAGGCCACCTCTGAGGCTGAGAACCACATCAAGCACATGCTGTTACCAAGGACCAGGGCCGATCACCAGAGCACGCTGTCAAACCTGAGTCGGCGTGTGTGTGCAGAGTGAAAGCGAGAAAGAGAGAGACCAAGAGAGGGAGAGTGAGAGAGAGAGAGAGAGAGAGAGAGAGAGAGAGAGAGAGAGAGAGAGAGACCACTTCCATTCTCTCCTTGCTTTTAAGCTCGCACCCCAGAAGTGGAGTGTTCGGTCACACTCTCCTGAGTATCAGCAGGCGCATGGCTGTTCGTCACAGTCTCCTCCCCGAAAGGGCGGTCCTTCAAAAACTGGCATCCTTCAGTTATTGTTCAGCCAACTCTTAAATGTTAGTTAAAAGCTTTCATTTTTTACCACACTGCCCACTTAAGTTTTAATTCAGACAACTGACTGGTTTTACCGAAAGACAAATATAGTAAGATATTGTTTGGCAGCAGCTCTAATTTTACCTGTTTTATTAAATAGCTTTCAATTCTGGAAAAAATCCAGAAAAAGGGCAAAATTAGAAAATAATTCACCATTTCTTAATGATGTTTAATTGATGCATAACAGAAGCCATGATTGGGAGACTACAGGAGTCTGACAACTGCCTAAGGTAATGTATTTGCCCTAACCTCTTTCTTGACCTCCACTATTGCATTTCCAACCACCAATTGGACATTGCAAACAAAATGACTACTAAACATGCAAAACTCAACATGTCCCAAGCTATCTTTTCTATCACTACCTTTTCTCCAAAATTCTCCACTCTTCCTAACTTCTCTGTTACTATGGAACATACCTTTATTCTCCAAATAAGTAAGGCTCCCACCACAAATGTCACCCTTGGATCCTCACTCTCTCATGCCTCTACTGGATAACCAGCTGCCAACTCCTGTTGTTTATACCTTCTCATCATCTCACTCTCACCAGCCTACTACTTTGGTATTCCTCCCTTAAGTATTTCCCCAATGAAGTATATTTTTTTAATCAGCTGTCAAATTGATATTCCTAAATTATAAATCTGACCATTTCATACTTCCTCCTATTTAATAAACTCCAGTGGCTCCCTATTTTCTCCAGAATCAAATATAAAATTTTCTCTTTGACTTTTAAAGTCTCTCAATACCTTTTTGTTTCCTATATTTCCAGTCATTTCACAACTTATGTCTCCATCCTCGTACTTTGTAATTCAGTGACACTGACCTCCTTGATGTTCCCCCAATTAGATCATCCATTTCATGACTTCATAATGTTTTATTAACTATATACCTCAAGCTTGACACTCCTTCCCTGTCTCCTTCCTAAGTTCCATTTCTTCCCTCAAGCCTCAGCTTAAATATCACCTTCTGTAAGAAGCCTTTTCTGGTCCCTCTTAATGATGATCTTATTGATAATCTCCCTTATTGATAATCTCCAATTTGTATACATACATAGGTATCTACAAATACATACAGATGCATATACATATCATCTACATGCTATTTATAGCTATATATACCCATATATAATATGTATATATTATGTATATTATGCATATCTGTATATATCTAAAATATGGTGTATATACACATATGTGTATGTCTATGTCTGCATATGTGTGTGTATATATATATATATATATACATATATACATATATATATGACAAGCTGTTTGCATGTTGTTTTTCACATTAGATGGAAAGGTTCTTGAGAGCAGGGATTGCCTTTTGCCATTCTTTGTTTCCCCATCACTTAGCAAAGTACCTGGCATACAGTAGGTGCTTAATAAATGATTGCTGACTGACTTACAAAGGCAGCCAGAGGAAACCCTAGATCATATTACAAATTCATTTGCAAAATGTTACCAAGTTGGAAAAACCAGAAGACAATGTGCAATATCATCTCGTATAATAGTGAAAAGAATTTCAGAGAAAGATGGGTCTACTGAATTTGATATGAGATCTAAAACGACTCACAGCATTTATGAATGAAGTCACAAGAATACAAGAGATCTGATGCCATTTTTGTCATGATCTACTAGTAGTAGCAGTGATTTTAGAAACCCTACATTCTATAACCTCAGTACCTCATGTACAATTTAAGGAACATATAATAGCAATTAAGGTAAATTCAGGAAAGGTAGTTGGGTCTGACCAAATACATGCAAATGACTTCATATCGAGGATGACAATATTTTAATGTTACTCAGAAATTGGTTTTAAGATATATGAAAGAAGAGAAGATTCCAAAGAAATGCTTTGAGAGAGTCACTGGGGGTGGTGGGATAGAGGGACAGTACTAGGGATAGTATCAGCAACTCTCCACTATATGCTTGATTGTCCATCTTTATAAATCCTTCATCAGAATGGTCTATGTAATGTAAGACCATCCTTTCAAAACATATGAAAAAAACTACATGTCTAGTAACTTGTAGACAATTTTATGTAGTTGAACAAGTATTTGCACTCACTCACATAAGTGAGAGGTATGGGGAATATAAGATTGTTCTGTAGTTACTCTTTATTGATCAACAAAAGAAGCATATGAATTAGTCAAACAAAATACAACCTTGAAAACTCTCTTCAAAGAAGTTTTCTTCAACACAGACTTTGAAATTATGCGCTATTCTGAGAGATGTGACCTGAGAAATATTTTTCTCGACTATCCTCTCAGTATTGACAAGGGAGAGATAATTAAGAATGCTCAGTCATGGGTTTTATGAGTATTATAGAAGCTTCCTGCTCACCCTCATCCCCCCAAAAGAAGGATTCCTTGTTGATGACAAGGCTCTCCAAAGGAGCATTTACAAGACATATTCATCACATCCATCATCAGTGTAGTTCAAGGAACTTAGTGAAATCTAGAATATTCTTATTATTATATTAATAAGACTAATATAACCTTAAAATGTAAATAATAGAAGCACATATTACCTTGATTATTAAATATAACAGTATGCATTTCAAAACTCTTTTTCATAAACCCTCTCTTTATTTTGCCTGCCAAATGATGCTCTCCCCTTTCCTGCTTAGCAGAGGATGAGACCTCATAGTTTAGTGAGAAATTAGAGGCCATTTCCCCTGAAATTTCACTTCTCCCCTACTCAACATCTTATAATAACTTAACATCATCATCCCTCATTTTCTCCTTTACTATAGTTGCTTATAAATATGTGACCCCTTTTCATTGCCAAGGACATGGTCTCTCCTCATACTCTTAATCTCATCTCATCTTTCCCCTGTGTCCCTCTCTCACACAAATCTCCAATCTCTCATCTATTACATACTTCTTCCTGTCTAAAATGTTTATACATGTGCCCCAAGCTCCCCAATACTAAAAAAAGTTCATTCAATCCTGCCATTTCTTCACATTCATACTATTTCCCTCCTCCCTTTCTCAGCTATGCTCAAAAAAGGGGGAGGGGAAAAAAGGAAAAAAAATTTTTCACTATATTCATCATCCTTTTCTCACACTTACTTCTGAGTCTCTTGTTAACTGGCTTATGACTTCCTTAGTGAACTGACATTGTTCTTTTCTAAAGTTACCCGCCCCACCACCCCAAGAGAAGAATCACTTACCGAGCAAAACTGTGTCTAGTCTTTCAGGGGGGAAAATGGGAATTCAATGAAAGAGAGGACTGCAGGCATTCGTGATGAAAAGACCTGAGCTGAATAGAAAATTTGACTCTGAAATACAAGACCCTAGAGAAGCATAAAAAGGTAAACAGGAAAAAGAAATCATAGGGGATATTAAAAGGTGAAACTGTTTACATCCCCACATGAGAAGATAGTACTTGTAACTCATTAGAAATTTCTCATTATTAGGGCAAGCAGATGGAGTATATTTAGACAGAGGGTACAGGTGTGAGTTAAATATGAAGGAATGCTATCTTTAGCATTAGAAAGGAATGCATTGGTAGAATGGGAAAGGGAGAGGTGGAATGGGGTACCGTATCTCACATAAAAGAAGCAAGAAAAAGCTTATGGAATAGAGGGGAAGATGGGAGAGGTACAGGGGGGGGGGGTGAGCCTTATTCTACTCAGAAATGAATCAAGGAGGGAACATACACCCTCAATTGGGTGGAGTAATCTAACCCTGAAGGAAAGGAGGAGGGGAAGGTGATAAGGGGGGCCGGGTGAAAGAAAGGAGGACAGATTGGAGGAGGGGGCAGTCAGAAGCAAAACAGCTTTGAAGAGGGATAGGGTGAAAGAAGATAGAAAATAGAGTAAATATCATGGGGAGGGAATAGGATGGCACAAACACAGTTAACAATAGTAACTATGGGGGCAGCTAGATGGCGCAGTGGATAGAGCACCGGCCCTGGAGTCAGGAGTACCTGAGTTTGGATCCGGCCTCAGACACTTAACACTTACTGGCTGTGTGACCCTGGGCAAGTCACTTAACCCCAATTGCCTAACCAAAAAAAAAAAAAAAAAACCAATAGTAACTATGAAAAAATTTTGAAGTAGAGGCAAGAGCAATGTAAGATGATGATGGTGGTGGTGGTGGTGGTAGTAGTGGTAATAAAATGTATGGTACTTACTTTACTTGTCTATTGTGAAGAAAATTCTTTGTAAGGTATAAAGTACTATATAATTGTTATCTATTACTCTCATTGCAATAATCAACCTCATGGGTTTATTGTAAGGAAATTTCTCTTTAAAGTACTATATGATCCTTAAATAAACCCATATTAGAAAAAGAAATTGAACAAGCCATTAATGAACTCCCTAAGAAAAAATCCCCAGGGCCAGATGGGTTTACGGGTGAATTTTACCAAACATTTAAAGAACAATTAATTCCAATATTATACAAATTATTTGGAAAAATACGTGAAGAAGGAGTTCTACCAAATTCGTTTTATGACACAAATATGGTGGTGATACCAAAACCAGGCAGAGCAAAAACAGAGAAAGAAAATTATAGACCAATTTCCCTAATGAATATTGATGCTAAAATCTTAAATAAGATATTAGCAAGGAGATTATAGCAAGTGATCACCAGGATAATAGAATATGACCAGGTGGGATTTATACCAGGAATGCAGGACTGGTTCAACATTAGGAAAACTATTAATATAATCAACCACATCAATAAGAAAACCAATCCAAATCATATGATTATCTCAATAGATGCAGAGAAAGCTTTTGACAAAATACAACACCCATTCCTAATAAAAACACTGGAGAGTTTAGGAATAGGGGGAGCTTTCCTTAAAATAACAAACAGTATCTACCTAAAGCCATCAGCAAGTATTATATGCAATGGAGATAAATTAGAGGCCTTCCCAATAAGATCAGGGGTGAAACAGGGATGTCCATTATCACCCCTATTATTTAATATTGTACTAGAAATGTTAGCTTTAACAATCAAAGAAGAGAAAGGAATTAAAGGAATTAGAATAGGCTAGGAGGAAACAAAACTATCACTCTTTGCAGATAATATGATGGTATACTTAAAGAATCCTAGAGAATCAACTCAAAAATTACTCGAAACAATTAACAACTTTAGCAAAGTAGCAGGATATAAAATAAATCCACATAAATCACCAACATTTCTATACATGACCAACAAAGTCCAGCAGCAAGAGATAGAAAGAGAAATTCCATTTAAAGTAACGGTAGATAATATAAAATACTTGGGAATCTACTTGCCAAGACAAACCCAGGAACTCTATGAACACAACTACCAAACACTCTTCTCACAAATCAAATCAGATCTAAATAATTGGAAAGATATCAATTGCTCATGGATAGGCAGAACTAATATAGTAAAAATGACAATACTGCCTAAATTAATTTACTTATTCAGTGCCATACCAATCAGACTACCTAAAAATTATTTTATAGAGCTAGAAAAAATAATAACAAAATTCATCTGGAAAAACAAAAAATCAAGAATATCCAGGGAAATAATGAAAAAAAATTCACAGGAAGGTGGGTTAGCAGTACCAAACCTGGAGCTTTACTATAAAGCGGCAGTCATCAAAACTATCTGGTACTGGCTAAAAAATAGAGTGGTAGATCAATGGAATAGGCTAGGCTCAGGAAATGCAGTAGTAAATGACACTAGTAATGTAGTGTTTGATAAACCCAAAGACTCCAGCTTCTGGGATAGGAACTCAGTATTTGACAAAAACTGCTGGGAAAACTGGAAGATAGTATGGCAGAAATTAGGCATAGACCAACATCTTACACCTTATACTAAAATAAGGTCAAAATGGATACACGATTTAGACATAAGAGGTGATACCATAGGTAAATTAGGAGAGAAAGGAATAGTCTACCTATCAGACCTTTGGAAAGGAAAACAGTTTATGACCAAACAAGAGATAGAGTATATTATAAAATGCAAAATGGATGGTTTTGATTACATTAAATTAAAAAAATTTGTACAAACAGAAGCAATGCATACAAAATTAGAAGGGAGGCAGAAATCTGGGAAACAATTTTTGAGGCCAGTGCTTCTGATAAAGGCCTCATCTCTAAAATATATAGGGAACTAAATCAAATTTATAAGAATCCAAGTCATTCCCCAATTGAGAAATGGTCAAAGGATATGAACAGGCAGTTTTCTGATGAAGAAACCAAAGCTATCTATTCCCATATGAAAAAATGCTCTAAATCTCTAATGATTAGAGAGATGCAAATTAAAACAACTCTGAGGTACCACCCGACACCTATCAGATTGGCTAAAATGACAAAAAACAAAAATAATAAATGTTGGAGAAGCTGTGGGGAAATTGGAACACTAATTCATTGTTGGTGGAGCTGTGAACTGATCCAACCATTCTGGAGAGCAATTTGGAATTATGCCCAAAGGGCGATAAAGCTATGTATACCCTTTGACCCAGCAATACCACTTTTGGGTCTTTTTCTCAAAGAAATCATGGAAGGAGGAAAGGGACCCACATGTACAAAAATATTTATAGCTGCTCTTTACGTGGTGGCCAGGAATTGGAAGTTGAGGGGTTTCCCATTAATTGGGGAATGGCTGGACAAGTTGTGGTATATGAATACAATGGAATACTATTGTACTGTAAGAAATGATGAGCAGGAGGAGTTCAGAGAAACCTGGAGGGTCTTGCTTGAGCTGATGATGAGTGAGATGAGCAGAACCAGAAGAACATTGTACACAGTATCATCAACATTGTGTGTTGATCTACTGTGATGGACTATATTCTTCTCACCAATGCAATGGTACAAAAGAGTTCCAGGGAACTCATAATGGAAGAGGATCTCCAAATCCAAGGGAAAAAAAAAAAAGAACTGTGTAGTATAGATGCTGAATGAGCCATACTATTTCTTTTGTTTTTGGTGCTGTTGTTTTTTTCTATTTTGAGGTTTTTCATCAGTGCTCTGATTTTTTCTCTTATAACATGACTAATGCAGAAATAGGATTAATGTTATTATGTGTATATACGTATATATATATATATATATATATATATATATATATATATATATAACCTATATCAAATTACCTGCTGTCTAGGGGAGGGGGGAGGAAGGGGAGGGAGGGAGAAAAATCTGAAATTGTAAAGCTTGTATAAACAAAAGATGAGAACTATCTTTACATGTAATGGAAAAAAATAAAATACTTTTAATTAAAAAAATTAAAAAGTACTATATAAATGTAGTTTACTATACAAAAAAAAGATAGCAGGATGCTTTCAGAAAAACCTGGAAAGACCTACATGAGCTGAAGCAGAATGTAATGTAGTGTATACAAATTAACAGCAATATTGTAAGATGATTTGCTGTGAATAACTTGGTTATTTTCAGCAATGAAATGATCCAAGACAACTCTGAAGGACTTATGAAAAATTCAATCCATCTACAGAGAATGAATTGATAGTATCTGAATACAGATGGAAACATAATTTTTTGTAAGTTCCTTTATCTGAAGTTTTGTTTTTGTCTGTTTTCTTTCACAACCTGGCTAATGTGGAAATGTTTTTCATGACAACTTATATATAACTTATATTGAATTGTATGAGCTCTTAAAGGGGTGGGGAAGGAAGGAGGAAGAGAATTTGGAACACAAAATTCAAAAAACTGATGTCAAAATTTGTATTTACATGTAATTTGGGAAAATAAAAATTCTAAAAAAAGGAATACATGCAGAAAAACAAAACAAAACAAAAGTTACCAATGGCCTTCTAATTATCAAAACCAAAGGCCTTTTCTCAGTCCTCATCCTTCATTATCTCCCCATTGCATCAAACACTTCTACACACTCTTCCTTTGGTTTTTGTGCCACAATACTCTTTTAGCTCACTTTCTATCTATTTTTCAAAGCAACCTCAATTTTCTTTACCAGAAAATGAATAAAACCTAGAAATTACCTGGTTCAATTCTTTTCTTTTACTCATATGGAAACCAAGACCCAAAAAGGTTATGATTTACCAAAATGCATGCAGGAAGTAAATAAGCATTACATTACACTACAATAAATAAATTACAAAATGTCAGTTATTGTGCTAAGCCACAGAGATACAAAAAGAGGCAAAAGATAGTTTCTGTACCCAAAGATCTCAGAATCTAATGAGAAAAGCATAATTCATACTCAAATCATATTATTCCATGGTCAGCAATCTTTTCACAATATCATACTGCTAATAGTTCATAGCACATTCTCTGAATATGGGTGCTCTTTAATGTTTTATATGTTCTCTTTCTTCCCTGCCTATACTTTCCTTTGATTACTTAATCAGCTCTCATGAATTTAATTATCTTCTTTACAGAGATAACTCTCAAATCTATAAATCTAGTCCTATGTTGTATTTTCTGGCTTATAGTCTATTGTCAACAATTGCCTGTTGGATATTTTCAACTGTATGTTCTATAAGTGTCAAACTCAAACTGTTGGAAATTGAACTCATTCACTCCCCTCCCAAAGTCACCCATTTTCCAAACTTCCTTTTTTTATCTGGAAGCATCAGTTTCCTTCTGTTCACCAAGTTTTGTAACCCCAGAGTCAAGGACTGTTCACTCTCCTCATCTTACTATGAAATCATTTCCAAATCTTAGAAATTATACATTCTTATTTCTCATATCCATGGCCTTCTCTCCACTCAGAGTCACCTTTTTTCAGATCCTCATTACCTCCCAACTAGACTAACACAATATCCTCCCAAATGATCTCCCTGCATCCAGTCTCTCCTTTCTCCAATCCACTGTTCATATGGCAGTCAAACTAGCACTGCCAAAACAACTCAAATCTCCCTTTTCAGGTCTATTTCAACATTACATACCTTTACCCATACTACATCCCATTTAAAATGGCCCACTTTACTATTTTTTATCTATAAAATTCTATCTTCCATTTCTATGTCTTTGCTCAAGATGTCCTCATACTTGGGAATGCAATCTTTTCTTACATCCACATCTTTGAATCCATAGCTTCCCTTTAGTTCTGCTGCCTACATCAAACCTTTCATGACATCCCCTTCTTCTAGTGTACCTCCCTTATGAAAATGCCTTGTATTTACATGGGTTCAAGTCTCACTCATCCACCAGCAATAAACAAATACCTAGAGGATAGAGACTTTTTCATTTTGGTCTGATTATCACTAGTGCCTAGGACAGTGCCTAGTACACTAAGTAAATCCATAATAAATGTTTGTTGATTGACAGGCAACCTACTAAATAAATAAATAAAACAATACACATAGCCTAGAAAAGTGCTATAGATAGACAATGAGGTATCAATCCCAATAAGCCCAACATGTTGAGGAAGATTGAAATAGATTGCATTTGAGGAATTGTTCACTGTATACACTCATGCCACATTTCTCCCTGCTACATGACAACTTCTTTAATTTAGTATTCACTATTTAAAAGCCATGTTCCATGATTTCTACCAATATGGAATGCCATGATCTCAGAGAATCATAATTACAAATAATTCAAAGTGAAAGAACAATATGAATCATGGGAATAAAGTTACCACATATAAAGATTAATCACACAAAATTTACGTAGGATATTTTGCAGAAGTTATGTATGACAGGAAATGGAGGCACTGTGTTCATGAAGTGAGGAATATATATAGTAGAATATAGTATAGGCAGTATTTTAATATCCTAGATGTACTGAAATGACCAGAGAAAAGCCTTTCACAGATAAGCGGTATGTCTTATGGAGGACTAATGAAAGGTATGAACAAAAACAATCTAAAGAAGGAAATAGTTATTTTATCTCATATATAAGGGGAAACCAAGAGAGCTAACAGGGTCTATCGATCTCACATCAATCTAGTATAAATGGGAAGGTTAATTTTGCCATTTATTTATGAGAATATGTACTATGTGTCTCTGCCAATGCCAAGTAATAACCACGTATGCACCAAATGCTAGACCTTTTCCACCCTATAGGAGAAAAGGACTGGATATAAAGGAGAAAAATATTTTCCTTGAAATAATGGAAGAAGTGATTCAAAGAGAAAACAAAAGACATAAAGTGGGAATGATTATGTAGTACACACATATAACCAAAATGATGACATCTTTTGATTTAGAAATGATCCAGTGGTAATCTAGATAGGTTTTGTTTTTTTGTTTTGTTTTGTTTTGTTTTGTTTTGTTTTGTTTTTAGTGAGGCAATTGGGGTTAAGTGACTTGCCCAGGGTCACACAGCTAGTAAGTTTTAAGTGTCTGAGGCAGGATTTGAACTCAGGTACTCCTGACTCCAGGGCTGGTGCTCTATCCACTCCGCCACCTAGCTGCCCCTAGATAGGTATTATATTTGGCATAGAAAGACAAACTCATCAATAGGGATTCCCATCCTGAATGCTACAAGATTGAGAGTGTTAAGAAGGAAACTAATCAAGATAATCAAAGGCCATGATTTCATATGTTGAGGGAACTGAGGGTGTTTGTTTAGGAGAAGAGAATATCAGCAGTAACAGGAAAGGGGTGACAGAATATATGATATCTTTTTGTCAAGAATATGAAGTGCTTTCATATGTTGTACTCCAGAGGTCAGAATTAAGAGCAATGGGTAAAAAAAGAAAAAAAGAGCAATGGGTGCATTTACAAAGCAGTTAATGTAAACTTGATATAAGAAAGAAGTCACTAAAAATTAGAATGATCCCAAAGTGTAATGGACTAGTATGGGTGCTGTATCTTTGGAGATTTTTTTTAAAAGTTAATTCATAACTTATCAGGTCCTAGAAAGGATTCTTATTCAGTAATGAGCTGTATTAAATGACATGTGACCTTCCTTCCAACTCTGAGATTCCATGATTTTGTAAACCAGCATACCCATTTAACACTCTCTTCAAATCCATGATGTGAAAATGCATTTTTTCAATACCTAAAGAAAAACAGTTTTCCCCCTCTATCCATATATGGATTAATCTCTGAGAAACAGAATGCTCTCACCACTAAGCCAAAAACAACAACAGAAACTTTTTTCAATATATGACAAAAGAAAAAGCAAAAGTTCTTTTTTATTTGCTCTTATAAAGAAGAGGTTAGGGGATGCTATATTTGAATATAGATTTCAGCAGTCAATTGTAATCAAACTACGCTGCAAACTGAGTTGGTCAGCAGGATTTGGTCCATTGTGAATTGATTAAATAAGGCCACTGTAACTGTGGGAAGGAAATTGATCCAAAAAGGCAATTTTATTTTATAGATGAAAATTTAATCAGACTTGTTCATTTTCATATGACTTCTATTTCCTATTTCCTGATTTTTTGTTTTCTTTTTAAGTTTTCCTTCTTTCTTTTCTTTTCTTTTCTTTTTTATTTTGGTTGGGGGAAAGGGTAGAAAGTAATATTGTCAACTCATTTATTTGCTATGTCAAGGAAGCGCTTTTGAGTTATAGGAGGCAGCTCTTTTGGTTTCTAATTTTGATTTAACATGGCTTTGGGAAAAAACACAAGTTAAATGGGTGCCTGCCATTCTCCATTTGCATATTTTTGTTCTGTAATTCCCTGCACTGGTGATGCGCTGAGTGTAATACAATGTGTCACTCTTAAACGGGTTGCTACTTCTAGCTGTCACTTTTGATCAGGAGGCACACAGGTTTTCTGCGCACAACTGGCAAATAAAAGTCAGAGAAATAAAAACAATTTCCATTTTCATTTAAAAAATCACAAATGGTGGTACTTGGAGCAGCATGTGCTAGTTAAGAAAACATGTCTTTCATTTGTCTTCCTTGGGAGAGCACACAATTTGGAGGAGAGATTGCTGAAAATGCATCTTTCCACTTGCAGACCAATTGTGAATGCTGTGAAGACATCCCATAATTAAAATGTAGGGTCTGAATCCTTATTTCCCCTTGCCCTTACCATGAAATAACCAAGTAGTTCAGAGATGACATTTTAACTCACTGGTTGATGGAAACATTTGGGGTCATCTATTCTAATGACTTGAACCATAATAGCTATGGCTGCTTCAGTTCCCTCTGGACAATTGACTGCTGGGTAAGTATGTTGTTATAACCCTCGACATATCAGCAATCTGGACAAAGCTGAGACAATAGTGAGAGAGAATAAGCAGTCATTCATAGCAGGATTCATCAAATACAAGCTTGCTTTTCTGTCTGCAGTCTCTGAATCTGCCACTATTGCCATCTGTTTTCTGACTTAGACGTCATCACAATCGTGGTCAACAATTTTCTATCCAATGTGAACTTTTTAAGAAAAAATATTTGTCCATAAAACAGTTCAATGAGCCAGAATCGTTAAAATTTTTCAATGATCATATATTCCTCGAGAAATATGTCGGAATGACCTGGGTAAGGAATATAGTAACTAATACTGTCTGCACATATTCCACGCCTAATTATTGAATGAACTACTATTTTAGGTCTTAAATGTATATGATATTACTAAAATTAATTTTATTGATGTTTTATATTATTATTATTTTATATAAAAAGAATCTCACCCACTAGACACCAGCACAAAATCCTCCTTTATAAATATATTTATATGTGTGTATATAATATGTGTATATGAACTAAATAAAACAAAACTATACATTAACCACTTTTAACAAGGTATGCTCTTTCTGTACCTCTGACATGCCATCTTTCTGCCAAGAGAAGATAGGTATATTCCATTCTGAGTCCTCTGAGATTGGTCACTACATTGATTGGAGTTCTCATATCTTTAAATGACATTCTCATTTACATTAATAAAGACATTGTACAAATTGTTCTCTTGACTCTTCCTGCTTGATTTTGCATTATTTCCTACAAATGGGAGGGGCAGCTAGGTGGCACAGTGGATAAAGTACCAGCCCTGAATTCAGGAGGACCTGAGTTCAAATCCGGCCTCAGACACTTGACACTTACTAGCTGCATGACCCCGGGCAAGTCACTTAACTCCTATTGCCCCACAAAAAACTCACAAAAAACAAAAAACAAACAAATGGAAGGACTTGTGGCAGTGATAAATCTCTATGTCCAGTTGGCCACAGATCTTCCACCAGTGGTTCCACTTAATAGCATGCTAGTCAATTAAGCAAGGTTACAGCATTTGCCCCCGAAATCACATTTTCTTAACATGGAATCCATGAACTTTAAAAAAATAATTTGATAACTACATTCAATGTAATTTGTTTCCTTGATAATATTACATATTTTATTTTATGTATTTAAAAACATGATTCTGAGAATTACATAGGCTTCAACAGATTTCCAAAGAAGTCAGTCGGTCAGTTGGTCAGTCGATTTCTCACACACACACACACACACACACACACACACACACACACACACACACACACACACACACACCATGACCTAAATAAAGTATCTCTAATTGTCAAATAATTAGTAAAAAGTATTATTGTCCTGGTTCCATTAGGAGTCAGAAAGGTGAGCAGTCATGGGTAGAGAGTTGAGGTATCACTCTTACAAGTTTATCACTTTGAGGATTCAAGCACATTATTATTTCTCTTATTCCCAATTCAGACTGATACAGTTTTCTTTGATCTGAGTATTTTTTCTTATTCACTGCCATTCATTGATCATACCGCATGTCATGAGAAGACCAAAAGCTTCTCTTCAGAAGGAGCAATTCTGCCTTAAGGTCATATTTAAAGACATCATGAGAGGCCCAGATTCCTTCATTTGGATCAAAGTTTATTTCAAAGACAGTGATTAAAATATGTTTTTGTACCATCTACCCTCACTTGCAACCTCCACATAACCTCTGAAGTTTATGTTTACAGTCTTTTTAAGCCTTGAGGCCCAGTATTATACTCAGACATTCTTAAAAGTGGTCAGAATAGCTCCTCCACTGACAAAATGATCTTGGTTCACACAAAGGCCCTTGGTACTGATGGAAAAAACAATAGGTTATTTCCATTTTAGGTCCATTTATACTAAACAAAAACAAAAGAAAGCAAAACTTTCCAAAAGGCTTTCTTTAGAGAAAGCTAGATTTTGCATATAAACTGTTATTACTAAATTGCGCTTAAATTCAATGTCATGTTTTCAATTTTTATGGAGATTAGCAAATTTTTTCAAGCACAATTTTTGTATCTTCATAGATACAAACCATACTTGTAAAATAAATTAGTGGAAGGTTTGCCCAGATAATGGAATATCAGGAAGACACAGAGCAAGAAAAATCATTTAGAAGCAAGCAGCTGTGTGGCTCTCACCTGCCAGTGATAGAGCAGTCTCTTCAAGTCCATCATTCCCCATGCCACACTGAAGCCTGAAGATAGAAAATCAGGGCAGGAATACCAGACCAAAGAGGAGTCAGCAGTTCTGTCACTTTGAACCAGGAGAGCTTTACAGCTGGCTGACAAAAGTTGAGTCCAATTGAAGTTTCTGGGAAATACAAATAGGAGCAAGCCCGTGGGTGTGTTGTTCAGACCCAAACAGATCAAAAATTTGTATTTCTTAGAATAGTAAGGCAATGAGCAGACTTTGTGACAGTAGAATAACAGGCAAGGGGTTGAACTGTTTTGGAAGCAAGGGGTATATACTGATACCAAATGTCCAAGCCAGATAGTAATTCAAAAGTCAGGACAGAATAGTTCAGATCTAAAATTCTTTCTTCTGGAAGCCTACTTTTTAGACAGAGTCCAAGTCTGAATAGATGGAGGTGAGAGTGGATAAAGCAGAACAACCAAGATGAGAATTCTGTTTTGAAGGATTCCCAATGTCTCTACTTATTTTGATATATTATATTTTTACCTCATCAAAGTGCATATTCCCTCAACTAGTGTAGATGAGAGACGTCAATTAGGGACTATGGACTGCATGTATCCTACGACATCCCCAAGTTTTGCCTAAACTAGTTTAAAAGATAATTTGGAAATATTTAGCAAAATAAAAATAGAATAAAATATAGTTTACATTACATTTGTAAAATACGTTAATATATGGCCTCCAAGGATACTTATGTATGGTTTAATGGTTCCTGTTTCTATTCCAATTTGACACCACTAATATAGATAAAAGCCTGTCCATAGCTTTTTGTCCTGTTCTATTGTTGACCATATTCTTAAGAGAATGATTCACCTGACTGAGGGGCTTTTTTACATCTTTTCAGATTTTCTGGGTACCAGTTGAACATATAGTTATCCAAGTTGTTGCAAAAGTACTTTTTATCTGGAAAACTTTAAGTAATGATGGCAATAGTAACTAAGATTACCAAAGCACCTTAAAGTTTGTGAAGGGGTATATATACAGAAAGCTAAGCTTTACATAACAGCTGAAGCTCAGGCTAAATGTCTTGCCCATGGTCATACAGATAGGGTACATGCCAGGGGCAGGGTTTGATCCCATGTATTCCTCACTCCGGATCTATTTCTTTATCACCTTTGTCACAAGATTACATGGTACAGTGGAAAGAGCACAATTCTATAGTCAAAGGATGTGGTTTCAGACTCTGCTTCTGATATTTGTTGCTCATATAACCTTGGTCAACTTACAAAACTTCACTAGGTCTCAATTTCTTTTATAAAAAGAAGAGATTCATCTAGATAGCTTTTGCAGTCCCTTCTAGCTCTCCAAGACAAAAATATGGCTGACTCTGCTGATATTTGGAACCAATACTACCAAATGGAACTACAGATAGTAGGCTCTGGGATCTGTGAGGGCAGAGAAACCTATCAATAGTTGTTTACTAAAAGTTGATTGTCATGTTCTTCATGCTGCCTATAAATTGTGTATCACATTATTTCTTGACCTATATCTCTAGTCAACAGTCATGATGCATCTGGCCTTCCATATTGCTCACTATGTTCATGTTCACATCTTCATTTCTCTATGACTTTTTAGTCCCCCCCCTTACCCAATTAACTTCATATTTCTATAGCCAACTATATGCCTCAGGGAAGTAAAACTCCATAATGGATAGTATAGAGTTGCAGACAGGAAGACCTGGATTCAAATCTATGCCTCTGGCATTTACTAGTTGTTTGCCTTTGGTTAAGTCATTTGAGGAGCTTTGGCCCAGTTACTCATGTTTAAAATGGGATTAATGATACATATAGTGCAAAATTCATAGTGCATTGTGATACAATTCAAATGAGGAAATGTATGTAAAATGCCTTGTAAATGTCAAAGTACTATTTAGAGGGTATTTCATAATGGGACACCCTGTATAAATATAATTATTAGCATGTATAAAGCTGTTTCATTATCTTGAACATACTCTAGTATCCTCTTTAACACAATTAAATGTTAAGGGCTAAAATTCTAGCTAGTTTGTCTAAAATATCTAATGAGTGGTCGCCAATAAATTATAAGCTTTAGCAAGAGTTAGACTTTTAAGCATTTATTAAGGAGAATAAGAATTTGGTAAAGAGAGAAGAAAGGCCTAGATTCCTCTATCTATTAAAGGGAGAGCACATTTCTAGCTCCGCTCTCCACCAGAGTCCAAAGGAAAGAGCCTGAGAGCGAGCACCAGTCTCTTCCTTCCTCCTCCCACCAGCCCGCGTCACTTCCTGATGCCAAAGAAAAGATTCCTGGTCTTGCCCTCAAAGACCTTTGCTTCATGGGCGGAACTCTTCTACAGTAAGTCTCCAGCAGGTGGCGTTATTCCAATCGTTACAAAATTATACTTATTTTGGAGGGTTTTATTTTGGGGAGAATTTTTAAAGTTTTTAATTAGCCTATCTCATTAGACAATTGGAAAATTCACCTCTAAAATTCTTCATCTCTAAAATTCTAGAAATCAGGATATGAAACATGGAGCATGAAGCATCATGAAGTTACATATTTAAAGACCATTCCTATAATGATGAACACAAAACAGATTTCAATTATTTCTTGCTTCTGGGTCAATAAGAAAGAGAAGTCTTTAGATTCCATTGTCCATAGGTGAGCTACCTCAATGATTTTACACAAACAAATTCATTTTCTCATTATTGCCCTTAATAGCTATGTGAAATTTTCCCATTCATTCTCTCTTTCACACTCTACACAGTGAATTAGATCTTAGCTCAGATAAAAACTATTGGGATCCAGAGGCATACTCTTCTTCAAGAATATACCATAACTGGGGGTATACTAGGTGGTGCAGTGAATAAAGCACTGGATTCAGGAGGACCTGAGTTCAAATCTGGCTCCAGACACTTGACTCTTACTAGCTTTATGACTGGGGAAATCACTTAACCCCCATTGCCCTGATATATATATATATATATATATATATATGTGTGTGTGTGTGTGTGTATGTATATATGTGTGTGTGTCTATGTCTATGTCTATATATATATATATGTATATATATATATATATATTACTTATTACTAATTACTTACTACCCATTAACATTCAGGGTATATTTCTCTATGGGCAGGTATGGTAGATAGAGGATAGACCTAGAGTCTTGTAGACCTGAATTCAAATGGAGCTTGGGCTACTTAATAGCTGTGTGACTTTAGGCAAGTTACTTAACCTGTCTTTCTCAGTTTCTTCATATGTAAAATATGGATGATAATAATAGCACCTACTTCCCAACATAATTATAAGGATCAAATGAGATAATATTTCTTAAAGCATGATGTGATTAATTGATTGTTGTTGTTGTTGCTATTATTATTATTTATTATTACTACTACTTGGAGGTTATTATTATAATACAAAGATCTGACGGCAAAGAACCATGTATAAAACAAAGCATCCTTAAATTTCTGTTCTTGGCCTATAGTACTACAAGCAACAAGATTATTCTACTGCCACACTTTACTATACTACCCCTTGAATAGATCATTACCTTAAGTATACCATATGATGTCATTCAATGAATTATAAGATTCAGTATAGAGAGGAGGGTTGAGTACACAAAATCAGCACTCATAACTTGCAAGATTTCTCTTAGTTGTCTGCAAGAACTTTATGTCCCTTAAATCCTGAAAGAGGGAAAACCCCAATGCCTAAACTACATAACGTTCTAAGATAGTCAGCCTTCTCAAGCGATATTTCCTCCTAAATGCCAAGTTCAGTATGTGATTTCTCCACTTCATTGACAACCAACATCTGCTGTAATCAATTGTCTTCTTCCAATTCCAGAAGTCCTGGTTTAGTAACTTTTCCCAAGTATAAAGTTTAGAAGGTTATCTTTCTCTCTAATCCTTCCCATTTCTTCCATTTGAATGAGGAAGTAGAACACAGACCACCAGAAATACATTCCCAATTCCTGTTGGCATATAAAAACTCTAACACTTTGAATCTTCATAGGCAAGTCCTTCACAAGTAGTGTAAAGGAGTCAAAGAACACATTGGAGATTTCCCCACAGGGACCTACTTTATAACTTTGCTCATCCTAGTGTGGGTTCATTTCAGAGGCCCTTTTCCAAAGCAGTGCATGGGTAATGGGACGTGTCAAATAATCCCTACATGAAAAGTGAAGATCCTATGTTAAAGCATTCTATGTTTTAATACTGTTCATTCTTCACCACAGTGAGCTCATTTGTTAACCCCTGATAGTTCATTTGACTTTTGATAGATAAGTATGGTTCAGTGATTGAAAGAAAATTAAATCAATTTAAAATTGTTCTCTATAGGATAAAAACTCAAAGGAGGGAAATTGTTGAGGAGAATCAAACATATTACCTTATTGCACCTACTCTATTAGGCACTTCTGACAGAAACTGTCTCAAAGTTTGGATGAATTGGGAACACTTAACAATTAGGGTTTGGCTTGTTTTTACTTTTCCAGTGAAGCAAAGAAACTTAAGTTTAAGAGATAAAGAGGATCAGTAAAATGAAATGGTGTAGACATGGAGAAACAAGGAAAACCAGGGCCTGAAACTTCAAGTCAGTTGTCTTAAACACATCCCCTTTTTGTCATTTTGGCAATGTCACATTGGTCTGATCAGATGGCCAAGTTGGACACTTCACCATGTTTTATTTGTCATAGCCCATCCTCATCAACATTCAAGAAAGCCTTGGACCTTATCCAACGTTTTTGTGGTGAATCCAATATTGTGCTCATCATTTACAATTGGTGCATGCTCAACCAAATGGAAAATGTTTTGAGTAAAAGCAATACCTTACTTTTTAGATCACTACATACTGGGCTGAAACCAGACAGGCTGGAGTGTCCTTGAACAAATCCTCAAAACTCTCTTTACTGCAGTTATCTTATCTATAAAATGAGGATAACATTAAGTTTCTCTCCTGTTTTCAGACACAAAGTATTCTTGGGGACTTCACCTCAAGGTAAATTTCTGGAAGACCAAATCCTGATTGTAGAAGTCAAATGAATAGGTGGGAAAAAAGCAAAGTGAGAATATTAAGGAGTTTTCAATTAACCAAGTATAGAAATGAGAAGTGGTTAAAAGCAGGGGTTACTGGTGCCTAATCTAATGGAAGTCAGGGCACTGGATAAAGTGATCTATAGGGTCTTTCCAGCTCCACAAAGAAAAGTCAACGAGCTTTTGTGGAATAAAATAGGGTATCAGGAGACCTAGCTTCGAACCCTAGCTTTATCACCATGTCACCATGTAGCCCTAGGCAAATAACCTGAATTATCTGTTATTAGCCTCATCTCTAAGATATGTGGGCTAAATGAAGATTTTTTTCACTCACTGATGTTTTGTGATTATATGATTCTAATACTTATATTTTTATGTATTCTAATTCTTTTTATGAAATATATAGGTTTTTTTAATGGGGGAAAACTTAGAAGGATAGACTTGCCAATAGTTTAGTACTACATGGATTGGTCTACAATGTTTTGCACTTGGAGTCAGGGAGATGTGAATTTGAATCCTCCCTCAGCCATTTACAACTCTATAAAAGTGGAGAAGTCTCAGACTCTATTTCATCTGTAAAATAAAGATAATGTTAGCACCTACTTCACAATGTTGTTGTGAGATCAAATAAGACATGTAAAGAGTTTTTTTTTAATTTAAAAAAGTATCCACATGTTAATGGTCATTATTATCATTATTATTATTATTATTATTATTATTATTATTTTAATTCATGATTCTTTTTCTTTTTTTGTTTTGTTTTGCTCACTGTTAGCCATTTCTCTACCAGTGCAAATCACAACCCTTGTAGAAACCTAGTGGATTATTTTGCTGTGGCCCCAAACTCACCAGTTTGTGACCAGTCTTGCCTAACTTAAGCTGGTTCTAGGATCATAGAATCCTACATTTATCACTTGAAGGAAAATTAGAGAGTAAACCCCAAAATTCACCCCAGAGAAAATGACTGTGTAGTAAGCAGCAGAACCAAGTCTCAAACCTACCCTTCTGCCTCCAAATTCTGTATTCTCAAGTGACTGTCAATCACGAGGTCCTTGCCTAAGGCTTTTCAGCATGGTAGAACATAGCAGAGCTAGTCTTCTGATCGTGCTGTCTTCTAGAACCCAAGTTACTCCCATGACTTTATAAGGCACTGATCTCAGAGAATCATTTCTTCAATTTCATTGATGGATAATTACTCCCGATGATGGTAATATATTCTACTTTTACAAATCTGATATACATACTTGTTTGTTTGTTTTTTGGTGGGGCAATGAGGGTGACTTGCCCAGGGTCACACAGCTAGTAAGTGTCAAGTGTCTGAGGTCAGATTTGAACTCAGGTCCTCCTGAATCCAGGGAAGGTGCTTTATCCACTGCACCACCTAGCTGCCCCCCACATACTTGTTAAAATATTCAATTAAACTCAATTCCACATTACTTTATTAAGTACCTACTATGTGCTAAAGTCGTGTTAGATGCTATCCTAGGTGCTGAGGTACAAAAAAAAAATGCAATGATCCCTAACCCTAAGGTGCTTACATTCCATTTGGATCAATTAAACTAAGCTATCTGGAATGACTTATTACTGAAAATATCATTATTTTAATGAATGGCATTTAGGATGAATGTGGACCAAGCAGTGTTTAAGAACACTAAAATTTACCCTAACTTTGAAATAATATAATTGGGAAAACTTGGGGGAAATGCTCAAAAGGAAGACATCTGAGCAATAGGTATTTTTCAAACTTAACTTAAAAGGAAAGAAGCAACAGACATAGTTCAGTGAAAAAAATAAAGAAATTACAATAATGTCATAAACTAAATATGCAACATAATCCAGTTCATAACTTGTATATACAGTCTAATATCAATACAGTGTTCTTTGGAGAATTCAAATTTAATTTCCAATGATGGAAAAAAAGTTTCTCCACTATAGAGTCAAAATAGAAGGCAGGTAATTTACTAGCTTAAACAAAAATGACATTAAAGATACCTGCTCTACTTTATCAATAACTGAAGAGACAACCACTTAGGGAGATAGAATTCATATAGCATAGAGAACTGAACATGCATAAATTTAATCTTTTAAAAAATAACTTTGCAATAACATTTAATTATATTACTGACTCTTAAAAGATTATTCTGAAAAAAAAAATTGAAGAGCATTCCCTGAAGTGTACCGTTGCCCCCATATTGGCATATAAATATTTATGATCAATGTTTTCCGTAATCGATATGGGAAACATTCAGGAAATAGTTCATAAATGGAAAGTGTGTGTATATATATATATATATATATATATATATATATATATATATATAAAATTTATTTTTTAATAACTATAAGCTCTATTTTGAGGGAGGTGGAGAAAAACAAAACTAAGTTTAAGGCAATTAAATTGAGTATTATCCCCATCCTAGGCTCCCTTCCTACCTATTGATGATTATTTTCCCAATTGTGCCATGTCAGTAACTTGATTATTGAGCTTTGTTTCTGTAAATTTGTTTCTTTATTCTTTTAATAGTTGATGATATAAAACATTTTCCAAAGACTCTGTTGAGAATCTAAATTGTTTGTATCATATGGGTCTCCCCTGTTAACATGCTGGTTGGTTCCATTCAAAAACTCAGTGACATTTGTTTTTCTTTACAGAAATCATGCTGCCTCTCAAACAGTATGTGATGGTTCTTAAGTACTCATTGTTCTTACCCTCTAAAAAGTAATAGAAGTGAGAATTATAAGCTTTTTTTTCTTGGAGTGCTATCTCTATATGTTCCTCACATTCATAAATGGGAGTTACACTGGTAACCCCCCAGTAATCTGGCATGGCCATTTTGTAATAGTTGGTTATTTTCATTTATGTAGCAATTTCACCTTAAAGATTCCTTAAAAACCCTGAAATGACATCTGACCCTGAAGATCGAATTAATCCCAGCTTATCAATTAGGTCCAAGGTATCCTGTTTGCTTACTATTTATCACTATCTTAAAACTACTTGCTTATGTTTGTATATAAAGTATTAATTAAAAAGGGCATATATAGCAACAAGGACAGCTAGGTGGTGCAGCAGATAGAGTGTCAGGCTTGTGGTCAGGAAGATTCATATATTCATGAGTCCAAATATGTTCTCAGACAGTTACTAGCTGTGTGACCCTGGACAAGTCATTTAACCCTGTTTGCCTCAGTTCATCTCTAAAATGATCTGGGCAAGGAAATGACAAACCACTCCAATATTTTTGCCAAGAAAACCACAAATGAGATCACAAAGAATCAGACACAACTGAAAAATTACTGAAAAGCAAAAAAAAAAAATCAACAAGACTTAGGGCATTAAGAGAGGTTTAAAGTTCAAAACAGCAGAGGTGATAATCCCACTCAAACATGCCCATGTCCCCCACATTGGCTTTAACCATACAGAAAAACTGGAGAGTGTAAAGGGATAGGAAACCAGATATATGAAGATGATCAAAGACTCAAAATCTTTGAATCTTAGAGTTAGGAGAAATTTCAAAATCAGAGCCATAACTGAAAAGGGACAAACCCAATAAATGGTTATGTAGTGTCTGGTTGAAGAGGCTCAGTGAGAGGAAACGTACAACAATAGTACTCCCAGCTATTGGCATTTTTGCTTTCCCCTTTTCCTGGAACTTTCTCCATCATCTCCACACCTCCTGGCTTTTGTGGCCTCTTTCACATATCACCTTCTACAAAATTTATAAGCAATCTTAATCCTCTTTATTTTTTTTGCAGAGAAATGGGGGTTAAGTGACTTGCCCAGGGTCACATAGCTAGTAAGTGTCAAGTGTCTGAGGCCAGATTTGAACTCAGGTCCTCCTGAATCCAGGGCCAGCGCTTTATCCACTGTGCCACCTAGCTGTCCCTAGTCCTCTTTAATCTTAATGCTTTCTTTCTGAGTTTATCTCCTATTTACCTCTCTATATACATAGTTGTGAACATGTCTCATTCATCTGACTGTGAGATCCTTGAGATCGGGGACTGATTTGTTTTTCTTTTTTTGCTTTGTTTTGTTTTGCTTTGCTATTTGCCTCTCCTTGTATCCACAATCACTTAGCACAGTGTCTGACACATGGTAGGCATTTGATAGATGCTTGCTTGTTGACTTGATATCAAAAGACTGGTCATTCCAGTTTCAGAGAATTCTTATTATTAGGAAAGTTTTTCCCCCGACATCATGTGAAAATAAACTTATTTGTATTGTTGAGAATAGTTAAGGCTTTCACAGTTCTTCATCAAACAATATTACTGTCTCTGTGCACAATGTTCTCTTGGTTCTGCTCTATTCACTATATATCAGTTCATACAAGTCTTTCTAGGCCTTTCTGAAATCATCCTGCTTGCCATTTCTTATAGCACAATAATATTCCATCACCATCATATAGCACAGCTTGTTTAGCCATTCCCCAATTGATGGGCATTCCTTTGATTTCCAGTTCTTAGCCACCACAAAAAGATCTGCTATAAATATTGTTGTACAAATAGGTCTTTTTATGTTTTGAGGGATGTCTTTGTGATATAAACCTAGCAGTGGTATTGCTAGTTCAAAGGGATCCAAGACAATCCCAAAGGACTAACAATGAAACATACTATCCAGCTCCAAAGAAATAACTGATATTGATGGAATACAGACTGAAGTATGCAATTTTTCACTTTCCTTCATTTTTTTCTTTTATTACCATAGCAGTCATTTTGTATATGATTAATCTTTAAAACATAATAAAAAATGATAAACCTACCTAAGTTAATTTATTTATTTAGTGCTATACCACTGTTGGTGGAGTTGGGAAAAGACTCAACCATTCTGGAGAGCAGTTTGAGACTGCCCAAAGGGCTATAGAATTGTGCATACCCTTTGATCCAGCAATACCACTACTTGGTTTATATCCCAAAAACATCCCCCAAAAGAGAAAAAGACCTATTTGTACAAAAATATTTATAACAGTTCTTTTTGTGGTGGCTAGAAATTGGAAATCAAAGGTTTGCCCATCAATTGGGGAATGGCCAAACAAACTGTGGTTTATGATGGTAATGGAATATTACTGTGTGGTAAGAAATGACAAACAAGATGATTTCAAAAAAGGTTGGAAATACATGTATGAAACGATGTATTGGGAAGGGAGCTGAACCAATAGAACACTACACACAGAGACAGTAATATTGATCAATAAAGAACTGTGAATGGCTTCACTATTCTCAACAATGCAATAATCCAAGACAATCCCAAAAGAAGATTGATGAAACATAATATCTACCTCCAAAGAAAAACTGATGGAACAGAATGAAGCATGCGATTTTTTACATTCTTTCATTAAGTGACAAATATGGTGATGTTTTGCATGATCATATATGTATAACCCATATAAAATTGTTTGCTGCCTCAGGAAGGGGGAGGGGAAGAGAGTGAGGACATGAGGGATAGAAATTGGAACAGAAAAATATAAATAAAAATGCTTAACCTGAAAAAATAGGGATAATAATAGCACCTACAACAAAGGTTGTTGTGAGGATCAAAAGAGATATTTTTAAAGTACTCTGTAAACTTTAAAACACTAGATAAATGCTAACGATGAGTCACTATGCAGTGTAATACAGCGAGGTTATCAGGCATTATTACATAGATGTGGACAATTGTTGGCCTCTACGTCAATTAGCCCCACATAGCTGTTCTGCCCTTGTCTACTTTGAAATTTTCATTTTTTTCTTTTTCCTGATGTTAGGTGGTCAGCTGTTTTTCTCTCCCTCATGCCAGTGTGTCTGTCTCCTCTCCCTGTCCTTTCTAATATGTTACTTGTATCGTGTTTCATGAAGGAAAAATGGGTATCTAATATTTCTGAACTCAGAGTCAATGATTTCACTCACTTGGTCAGTCTCCCCAAAGTGACATAGATGGCTACTCCTCAATAACTTGGAGGCTGTGGGTGAGTGGCTCTGACCAAAAACAATCCATTCCTCCATGGGCAATTTAATGATTAGCTTCTTCAATTTAGGTAGTCTGGCCATTGAATAGTAGTAGTAGACACATGTCTATTACCAGGCCCATTGCCTTTTAAAAATGGTAGGACCTACCAGGGTTTGTATTCTGCTGGTATTGTCTTCAAGAACGTAGATTCAAGACAATAGGAGGATATTGAAGTCTCTTGGAATGACAAAGTAAAGCTCTGAGTGAAAACACTTTCTGTGGCACAAAATGGCCAGGCTTTGGTACACAGATGTATCTCAGAAATTGTTTGTTTTCCTTTAATTGAAATAGCAGGTATATTCAAGATAACTGAAGCTGTCTTGCCTCTGAAAAAGTGGGAATACTTCTGTATTTGGACACTATTACTGTCTAGTAGCTAAGAAATGTTCAAAGTTCATTCAAAGAATTAGATCTTTTTCTTTTTCCTCTTCAAAAAACCTGATGGTCTTTTTATTCTAGTTCTATCTCTGGCAAGTGGATTTCTTTTCCCTCTTTTTCTTTTTTTCTTTCTTTCTTTTTTTTTTTTGGCTATTACAATATGGCTGTTTTTTATTATTCTAAGTGGCAAGAGTAAGCACTGAAGCAGAAAATAATTGTGGCCCATTCATCCCATGCACGGATGAGAAATTATTTAAGAGAGAAATATTAGAGAGCCTTAGCAGGAGAACAGCAGTGAATTGACTTGTGTTTTAGATAGTGACTTTCAGACTCAAAGTACCCTACAGAGCATTACGGAAATGAGTTTGGTGCAAGTGGGCCATTGACCGTGCAGGCAAATGTGGAGACCATTAAGTGCTTCACAATCGCTCACAAGGCCTTGGACATTAAAGCTCGATTCTTTGCCATCCAAAATTATTATTAAAGAGGATTCTAAGATCTTCAAACAGCTATGACCAGTAAGAAGAGAGCGAGGTGTAGTTAGCTTCTAGGATTGTAGATTTAGTTCTCTGAAGCCATGTAGTCAAATCCCTTCATTGTGAAAAAAAGTAAACACAGACCCCGAGAGTTTAAATAATTTTCTCAAGGCCATGGGGGAGCAAAGGGCAGAGCTAGAATTTGAAGCCACGTCTTCTGATTTCAAATTCCTACCGTACTAAATTAATTAGTATTTGGAGTAACCAATCATACATTAAAATTCTAATTTTGTGTACAATGTTTATATGCCTTGTGGATTAGTGGCTTTCTGAATAAAAATCATAGTATTATAGGATTCCTGATTTCAAGAAAAAAAGGAACCTTACAGGTTATCTATTCCAAACCCCCGTATTAACAGAGGAAGGAATTTAGGGTCAAAAACCCAGAGGTAACATGCCCCAGGGTCACATTTGTATGTGCCTGTAAGGCATTTTGCAAACCTCAAAGTGCTATATAAATGTTAGTGATGATGAAGGTGATGATTAATTCCCCCCACTCACCCAATAGACCTTCTGAGCAGATCCAGCTAAATTCTCTTTTCCTATCCTAGCTATTGTGGGGATTATATACTGGAAGTGACAATAGATTTTAATTGATGACTAAGAAAAAGGCAAGATGGTCAAAACTTTAGTATTGTATACCGATTTTGTTGTTAAGTTCTTTTAGTCATGTCTAATTTTTTTGTGACCCCATTTGGGGTTTTCTTGGCAGAGATACTTGAGTGGTTTGCCGTTTCCTTTTCTAGATTACTTTATACATTAGGAAACTGAGGCAAACGGGGTTAATTGACTTGTCACACACCTGGTGTCTAAGGCCAGTTACTAAACACAAATACAAATTTTGTATTATCTCTTCCACGCAGTACTCAAACTATTGCTTTTCTTCATTCACACTGTTACTGAGTCCTTAATGTTTGTCTGGGTGTTATAACCATAATTTTTATGACCAGCATTAAGAAACTTTGAGAAAGGGGCAGCTGGGTATCACAGTGGATAGAGCACCAGCCCTGGATTCAAGAGGACCTGAGTTCAAATGTGGCTTCAGACACTTGAAACTTACTAGCTGTGTGACCCTGGGCAAGTTACTTAACCTCAATTGTCTTGCCAAGAAAAAAAGTACATGTAAGAAACTTGGGGAAGGAACTTGGATGATGGATCAAGTTCACTGTTTTTTGTTTCCTTCTGCTTGACCATAAGTATAATAATTTTTAAGTGTCAGGGAAAGGTTATGATAATTAGACTAATGGAGCAAATCAGCCAGGTTTTATACATTGGTAGTTTCCCAATTTTTGCAGCAGATTTTGGCCCATATTGAAACTTGTTATCTAATTACCTATTGAATAAGACATAAGTCAGCCGGCAGTAATAGTTGGTTTTTCAAATTTTGATAGGACAACAGTATCCGCTGCTGGTTGGAAACTCTAGTCTTACGGAGAAATATATGAATAATTCAACCTCTGATTTGTTTTCTCTACTTCTAGAAGAGTCTAGCAATTCAAACAGAGTAAAATGTGGGGGCGGGGAGGAAGGGATCAGGGGGTTTAAAAAATAAACTTGTGAGGACAAAGTGAATATGTTACTTGTGTTACAGGTTAAGGAATAAATGTTCTATTATTGCCCACAAAGATTGCCTTTCTTATTTGCTTCTTGTGTATATTACTGTAATTCGAAAAGTGATTTTGAAAATAGGGGCAAGAAAATGGTTTTGCTCTCCTGCTGTGAAATTCTCCCAGCAAGGCTTTAAGCAGAACCTGCCTACAGAATGGGGAAAGTCAGCTTTTCCCTTCAAAGAAATGGGGAAACTTGTTCAAAAAGAAGGAAAAAAAGAGGAAAAGGTTAAGAGCAATTTCAGAATAGGGTGGGATAAGTGCTACTGTGATCATGCCTTCTGGCAGTTATATTCCTATTATCATCAGAAAATCTAAACAGGCCCAAAGTGCTCACAATGAGAGGAGGTTCCAGCAAGTCACTCAGCCTAGAGACAACATTCTGAACTAGAAAAAAATAGTGTTCAATTGGTAGATTTTGTGGGTTTTGAAGTCTTTCTGAGAAATACTATACTTGAGAAAATTCATACTTTTTTCAATTTGGTGAAGACTGGAATGTGCCATATTCTCTGAAATAAGAATGTCCTTGCTTGCAAATAGAGGTCAGGACTAGCTTTAATTTTCGATTTCCTGAGGGTGGCTAAATGGATACTGTTACCAGAAAGATGCTAGCAATCAGATAGAGTTTCCTATCCTGGGAACACATGATTCCTTTCTTCTTGAATAATGAAAAAGAAAATAGTTTAATCTGATTTTGATATAATTTCTATGAGAATATGGTGGGCTTTAAGAATGCCCTGTGGCACATGCATGCAAGCATGCAACACACACAAACACAAAAGTAAGATCCATCTTAGTCTAAAGAAAATAAACCAAAAGTTATCACATCCTGACATGCATTTTGAATAGGTCTTCAAATGGAGTTGGAGACAGCATGGCATAGTGGTGTGGCGAATAAAATTATATGTGGGATAGCCCTATTATTGTCACAAGTTTAGGGAACGTAGCTGGGGTTTATCATGTATTTATTACTTAGAAAGTAGAGGCTGCTGCAGTTTGGGGGCATTAAGCATTTATTAAAGCATATTAAATATAAGTAAAGAGAGCACATGGCTCAGAAAGTTAGGAAAGCCTATCTAGAAAAGAGGAGAGAGAGTTAGTGGGGAACCATGGTGGGCTGCATCCACTCTCATCAAGTTCCAGGCCAAGAGAGCAAGTACCTGTGTAAGCTTGCTGCGGACAGGAGGAGAGCCCACCCTTACATATTGCTCAAAGCTAATTGGCTACCATCGTTCAAATCTATTGGTTTACTGGATTTGACAGTGGGCTGACATATCACAGTACAGAGCCCTTGGAGGGGAAAAAGCCTTCAGGTAGCTGTGGTTTTAATCCCTATTCACAGTCCAAGGTCCAACGACATTTCCTTTCTCCTGATTCTGGGCTGGCCCCAAGAAAGGTCTGGCCAGGCTCTCTGGGTCTCATAGAACCCCAAAACACCCTATTATTAATAATTTTCTCACAGTGGGAAGATCGCTGGGCCTACAGTCAAACCTGGGTTCAAACCTTACCATCAACACTTACTTGCTGCATGATACTGGGACAGTCACTTGACCACTCAATGTCAGTTTTCACTTTGTAAAACAGTAATAATATTAGTAGTCCTGGCCTTTATAAGATTATTGGGAGACTCAAATGTGATAATATATCTAGTGTGCTCAGCAAATACCAAAGTGATTTATAAATGGGATCTGAACTTAGGAAACAGCAATAAAGCAAATCAATTATGTGTGCATATGTAATTGTAGAATAGGGGAAGGGACTGGACCATTGATTTATTTGGTAAAGGGAAGGCCCAGGTAAGGAAATCTCATCTTAGTAAGACAGGGTGTCATCCCCTCTGTAATTTACAATCTTAGCAAGTTACCTAGAACACAAGAGGTTAACACCACCAGTAGGTGTCACAGGTGGGACTGGAATCCAAGTATTCCTGATTTCAAGTTGGGCTCTCTATCCATTTTCCCACATTGTTGTAACTAACTGGGATGGGGGAGAAGTGTGACTATTCACACCTCAATATCTTAGTTATGCAGAGGGGATAATGCACCCCTACTTATCCCAGACCTTTTGGAGAACATTAAGGTCCAAATTAAGACATTGATGAAATTGTCAATCGTAGATCAGAACCTGTCTAATTATTAGGAAAAAATAATAGTGTATACAGAAATGATATAAGCAATTAAGATATAAGGAGCAAGCCTGTACCAAGAAAAAGGCGATGAGCCTCCTCCATCTTGTATACACTTGACCAAGAAGGGGAGTTGTTGTTATATAACAAGAAACAGGTAGACTGGGTTATTCTACCAAACACAACCAGAAAAAATGAGTTGATGACACTGAAAGGTGTGGATAACAGAGACAGCCAAAGCAACACCATTTTGTCTACATTTTGTCTATTTTGTCCCTGACTTTGCTTGTCATGCAACCCCCACTCTGTCTGCAACCTTTCTTAATGCAGAAACATCAAGGACAATCCAATCTTTTAGGGGCAGCTATAGAGCTCCAGATGAAGACCTGAGTTCCAATCTGGTCTCAGACACTTACTAGCTGTGTGACCCTGGGCAAGTCACTTAATACCATTTGCCTCAGGTTCCTCATTTGTAAAATGAGCTGAAGAAAGAAATGGCAGAACCACTCCAGTATCTTTGCCAAGAAAATGCGCACAAAGTCAGATATGACTGAATGGGGTCACAGAGTCAGATATGACTGAAATGACTGAACAACAAGAGCTTTTCCTGTTACTAGCCCTGAGCAACAGCCCTGTCCAATCACAATATACCACCTTGCCTACTCCTAGCTCAAAGCCCCCATTTACAGCCTTGTCCTTTCCCAGGTACCCCAAACCCAATTCATCTCCTGGTTAAATTGAAACCTATATAAGCTTTGTCCTTTTGTTCCTACAGGGAGGGGTGGGTGGAGTTCCTTTCCTGGTGAAAACCCTCATTGGTTTCTAAATTTATAGTATTGGGTTTGGATACTGGTTTTGGATCGGAGGTATTGGTTCTAGTTCTACTTTGTGGTGGCACTAACAATTTTACCAACAGGGGCATTCAAACTTAGACAGAATGACTGCTTGATGATGATTGCTATCCTCAGACAGCCAGAACAGAATATCATAAAATGGAACAAATATATTTCCAAGTGATGGAGCCCCAAAATGGGGGGGTGGGTGGGATGAGGAGAGATTCTCAACTAGCTTGGTTGAACATAATAGAACAAAGGATTTGTGGCAAAGAGCCATAATTTAAATTGGTCAACTCAGATCTTGCTTTTCAGTGGTATTGGGAGAGATATGAACATTGTAGGTCCAAGGGGGATATTGACTAGCACACAACTCTGAATCACACCTCATGGGAAAGATGAGTGAAGAGGTTTTCTTGATGACAGATATTTCGATATGAATCTTTTCTGCATTTTAGTATGTAAATAAAGCCATTTTTATGTTCAATATCTTGTTAGACTTTGCAGAGGATATATTGGCCTATTTGAGGGAAGAAAATGAGCCCCAAATTAAAGTCTCCCTAGGTCAGGGATTCTTAATCTTTTTACGCATCATGGACTACTTTGACAGTCTGGGGAAGTCTAATATTACTATGGTTTCTTGCCTACATTCATAATTGAGGGAAATGCTAAACTTTAGATGGAGGTCAGTGAAAATAAAGGCACAGCATTTTTTTTCCCATCCAAGTTCATAGACATCTAGGTTAAGAACACCTGCCCACGGTATTTCCTAGGAAAAGTAAAATAAGAGACAGATAAATTTTATGAGATGTACCCTAAAGGTATTGTGCATGGTCCTTGTGTCAGGATCAGGGTTGGCTCTTTCAGAAAACCACTTAAGGGGCAGCTAGGTGGCTCAGTGGATTGGATTCAAGAGGACCCGAGTTCAAATGTGGCCTTGGATAATTGACACTTACTAGCTGTGTGAGCTTGGGCATGTCACTTAACCCTCATTTCCCCACAGAAACAAAACAAAACAAACAAAAACCACTCAATAGAATTGAAAAATAGGAGAAAATTGTAAAAGTCGGTCCTTAAAAAGGTAATTTTAATAATGCTTTAAACTCAGGGGTTTTTTTTCTCCCATTTCCTTTACTTATTTGTGAAACTGTAAATTAAGCTTTTCTCTGCCTTCAGGTAGGTAGATTTTTTCATATTCACAGGCTGACTCTTAGAGATGGGCTAACCAATATGTGTTAAATTCCATGTGCAAATGTGTCTGCCCTTCTGAAAATTGCTAGATGGAATTGGCCTAAGTACAGGGAAAAGTCTAATTCAGGACTTGCAAAGTAATCTTATACTTGAATTGAACTGTGATCTCAGCCATGTGAGTACCCAGTCAACCAGTACAGATCACATTCCCTCTCACTCTGAATGATTCTTATCAATGTCTAAATCCTCCAAACAAGATCTACCCAACACATTGGAAGCTTTCATCTGACTCCTTTAATATTTCATGAAAACTAGAGCAAAACTGGGGCTGTTATCCCTTCATTGCTAAAATTCCTGAAAAAGTTAACAATATCTCATGCCTCAATTTCTTTATGCACTCTCTTAATACTTTGTTAACATATTTTTGCCCTGACAATTCCAATGAAATTGCTTTCCTAAAACTCTCTTAATCATCAAATCCAAAAATGTCTTCTCCATTTCTCTCTCATGAACTCTTTCTGCTTTTGACAGTATTGACTAACCATGATAATAATACTGACTGACATTGATATGGTGTTTTAAGGCTTAAAAACATTTAAAATATATTCTCTTACTCAGATATTCCTGTGAGGCAGGATTACATGATCTTCCTTGTTTTAAAAAGGAGGAAATTAAGTCTTAAAGAAGGTAAGTGACTTTCACATGGTCCCATGAAGTATCAGAAGTAGAATTTAAATTCTTAAATCAACAATATCCTTGTTGATATTGAGTCAAACATCATTTTCACTTTATTATGTTTCCTCCTTGAGATTCTTTCCTCCCTTAGCTTCAATGGGATCATCCATTTTAAATTAATCCTTCTTTGTCTCATTTAATGGCTCTTCTTTCTCTTATTCCTTCTCTCCCATTTATGTTTCCCTAAGGTCTATCTTTGGCCATCTTATCTTCTTTCTTTATACTCTCTTACTTGGCAATTTTGTTTACATCCATAACTGTACCTATAATCTTTATTCAGAGGAGAGCTAGATGATAGATAGCTACATAATAGAGAAGTTCAGAGAAGGAAGGATGGACAAAGCAAAGGAATAAAGGAAGGAGGGAGACAAATAGTAAGAGAAACAGAGAGACAGGGGAGACAGAGAAAATTGGAGAAAGAGACAGAGAGTACTTAAAAAAGTACAGGATGGGGGCAGCTAGGTGGCGCAGTGGATAGAGCACTGGCCCTGGAGTCAGGAGGACCTGAGTTCAAATCCGACCTCAAACCCTTGACACTTACTAGCTGTGTGACCCTGGGCAAGTCACTTAACCCCAAGTGCCTTGCAAAAAAAAGGTACAGGATGGGCTAAAAGTCATGAAGGGTTTCAAGATTTAATAACTCTTTTTGTTTTTAATTTTTAATACCATGGTATCATATACAATATATAGGTAATTAATTTATATTATGTGTGAAAAATCCAATCTTGTAATGGTGAAAAACACAGAAAAAATAATTTTCAAAAAGTTATTAAAACTTCATGACTTTTGGCCCACCCTGTATTTACTGTGTGTCAGGCAACATGGGGCTAAGTGCTGGGGGACACAAAAGCAAGAAAATAAAATAGTCCCTACCATTAGAGAGTTTGTGTTCTAATGGTTGGGGAAGAGATAATACATAAAGGGGAGACCAAAATCAGAGGTGGGAAAAAGAGAATACTCATATTGGGGAGGGAGACCACAAGATAGCCAGGGTATAGTTTGGACAAAAAGGCAGATTGGAGTCAGGAGAAAATAGTAATAATAGACTTCCCCAAGTTGCCAAAGTGGTCCATGACACATAGAAAGATTAAGAATCCCTGACCTAGGGAGATCTAGTGTCTAGTTTGTTTTGTTACCTCAAATAGAATCATATAGTCCCAGTAAAAACTTACCCTAGAAAAACATTAAACATTTAAAAATGGTTTTATTTATACATCTCTCATCTTGTATTCCCTTCTGAGATCTAGATACACATTTCTAGTTGCCTTTAAGATATCAAAACCTAACTGAAAATTAAGACCAAGATGGTTATCTTTATCTTATTTATATTTATATATATGTTATATATATATAATTTATATGCACATATTTATACATCTTCATATTTATTTATATTTATCTGAAATTCTATGCTCTTCTTCTGATTTCACTAGTATTTTCTGTAATCACTATTCACCCAGTCATGCTAGTGTTTGTTACTTTACTACTCTATGATCACTCATATCAAATCAGTATCTAATTGTCCCAATTTCATCCCTAAAACATTTCTCATAATCATACCCTTCTTTCTATTTCCTCACCAAAAAAAAAAGAGTATAGACCCCAATTCTCCCTTCATGGACTATTGTGATAGAGTCCTTACAAAACCTCCCTCTTCTACTCTCTGAGTCTATCCTTCATGCCACAGGCAGTTAGTGAATGAAAATATTAAAAACTATACATGGTTTTCAGTCATACGCCCTTTACAAAAATTGATTACATGTTCAAGCCTAAGGAACTCCAATATGTGTAAAAAGTTTGAATTACTGAACATAGTATTTATAGACAGTAACGAAAAATTATAATCAATGATAGAAATATGAATGAGAACATGCCAAACTAAGTAGATGTCAAATAATAATATCCTAAGTAAAAACCTAGGTCAAAACACAACATTATATTTAAGAGAATGACAGCAAGACATCATGCCAATATTTATGTGATGCAGTTAAAAGATAATTAAAAGGAAAACTTATACAACTTAATTCTTATATGTACAAAAGGGGGGGAAAGAGATCTAGTTAATTGTACCCCCAATGGGGGAGGTAAAGAGGGAAAATGGAGAAATTTGTGATCCCAAAATAAAAAGGTTGCACTTTGAAGGTTAAAGTTAGAAGCTAAGACTCATTTATGATAATTAATGGTTGGTGTGATTATTAATTAGTTAATTAATCATAAGATTTGCCAATAAACAAAATAAACTTAACTCAATGAACATGTTTGAAGTGGTTATCTTGTGAAAAGCAATGTTCTAAGTGATCTAGTTATAGATCAGAATATAACAGTCCTTGCCCTAAGGGAACTTAAATTTTACTATCTATCTATCCATCCATCCATCCATCCATCTATCCCATTATGTTTATATTGCATTCTGCACAGTATGTGCACATATAACTAAATTTAAAGTCCATACAAAATAATTTCAAATTCTGAAAATCTATGGAAGTATCCCATATCAACTCTATTGCTTCAACATCAAATGCAATTTTATGTCACATGGATTTCACAGTCAATCTCCTTACTTCTAAAGCACAAGTTCTTAACCATGGCATGTGTTATAGCCTCCACTATGTTCCATTCCATTGTCCTTTGCGTGATTCTAAATGTCAATTCTTCAGAAACTTAAGTACTCTGTACCACATAACCTTACAAGAGCAGAAGAATATTGTTTTTTGTTTGTTTGTTTGTTCTTTGCAGAAGAATATTGTTAATAAAAAGATGTGCTTTTGTTTAAGGGAGAAGCTTGAGGTCATAAAAGTACTTTACAATTTCCCAGAAACAATCTATCGAGTTCTCTTCCAGTTCAATTCCGTGCCCAACTCATTGCAAATACATTGGAAGCTGTGTTCAAAGAACCATGCAAGAGTGTTCCTTATTTCCATTTTTCTGCCTAGTCGACAATCCTTCCTAGAAGATTTGAAAGCAAGCTTGTCTGTGATTCCTATGCGACAAATATGTTTGTGACCACCTTAGCCTTTAAGCCTAAAAAGGAAGAAAAATGAAAAATCTCTTTAAAAAAGGTTCAGGTGGAACCATGCGTGTACAAAGGAGCTAGCCTTTGCATAATGTCTCCACTACCGTGGCCCTGCTCAGGGTTGCTCAGGTGGCAGGGGATCAAATCTGGAAGCCCTTTAGGAACACAGAAACCAACTCATGCAAATACAAGTTCAACCTTTCTGATTGCTTTGCAAGTCAAAAAATACTCCTGAGAATTCACTTAGGTTTGGTTACAGGCCAGCTCCTGAGATATCAGTAGGGTAGGAGAACAGTGTAATCGCTGCTCATTTTAAAGACGCCTGACCCAATGCTCTAAGTGAGCACAAAATCAGTAAGAATCTAGGGGGATTCAAAAAGAGCTAGAAATCAGCAGCGCTTCTCACTGTGGTGTTATGGCAGGAGGAAAAATAGTTGAAAAGAATCAAACATGTAGCATAGAAACCACTAATGATCAGAAGGGCTGAGTGACAGAAAACCTTATTCACATCCTTAAATTAGATTGCTCTAGGAGCCCTGGACCCACAATGCAGCCAGGAGATGAAGCCTTGACAAAAGGAGGAGGCTCCACTTCTCCCATACAGAAGGACTGACTAACTCTATCATCAGAGCAAAAGTAACAAGCTCCTTGGATTTGTTTTTCTCTCTTAATGGACAAGAATGGGCAATTCATTCTTTTATCATTTTAAATTAACTGTTTATTTGGACTATTTTAAATAATAAAAAGATAAACACCTTTCATCATCTGCTCTGATGACTTCTAAATACAATAAGTGATCTATGACAAGTCAGAATTAAGAGACACAGAGATAACTCCCTTGTTCCAGAATATCACTGCTAAAGTCCACTTGTAAAGCTACTTTCTTTAGAGCTGATATTTTGTTGATTCACCATTATTTTCTATAGAGCCAGCTCCTCGTTTACCGTTTCTATCCCAATTTACAAATCTGATTAATCTACTTGCTTTCTCATTCTGTACTACACATACTAGACATTCAATAAATACTTACTGGCTGGTTGATGCTTTTTTTTCTCCAACATGCCCATTTTGGTCTCAATTTTTTTTTTCCTCAAAGACTTTTGTAATATAGCAGGTGAGCCTTGGGGGTCAGAAATAATTTTAATATAAGATGATGTGAAGCAGCATAGGAGAAGTACAGAGAGAACTCTATTGAGGTTCTAAGATGAGTGCATACCTGGCCATCAGCTACTTCACCAAAGGTTTCATCAGAAAGGTGAGATTTCACAAAATCTCAGAGTGGGAAAAAACCTCAATGGCTAGCTAGTTCATATCATATTTGAATAGAATTTTACTCTATAATATTCATAACAAATAGCCATGGAGTCTTTGCTTTTAAAACTTCCAGCAATAAAAGAATTCACAATCTATGTTAGTCATACATACATAATTATTAGAAGTAATACTTATCTCAAGATGAGATGTACATCTCAAACTTTTGTTCAAGGACACTGCCACCTTCTGGAAGAGCTCTGTAATCACCCAACAGTTTGACCTTTGGGGCACAAAGGAAAGAACTAGTAGATAAAGAGGGCCTATTGTCCAAACCTGAGCACACATTTGGAAAGACACCCTGTCTACAACTCTATCCTATGTAGCAATTTAAGGAAATTTTTGTCCAAAAGTTTTTCTCTATGGCAGAGAGTACAGATAGATCGAGATCTAATCCTAGGGAAGAACAGGAGGAAAATAGGTTAGATTGCTTCAAAGAAGTAGTTTACTGACTACAAGCTTCTCATGAATGAAAAGACCCATCTTTGGGGCAGCTAGGTGGCACAGTGGATAAAGCACCAGCCTTGGATTCAGTAGGACCTCAGTTCCAATCCGACCTCAGACACTTGATTGATACTTACAAGTTGTATGACCCTGGGCAAGTCACTTAACCTCAATTGCCTCACCAAAATCAATCAATCAATCAATCAATAAAATTTAAAATAAAAAAGCCTGTCTTTGCAATAGTGTTGTGACATAAATGAGACCTAGACAAAATTGCTTTAAAAGAACTAAAAAATGATTATCACCTAGAGGCCAATAGAGAGGTACATGGTAGATGTGAGCATGCTATGACATATGGCCAACAAAGAATTAAAAGATGTCATCAAGGATATGATAGGAAAAGACAATGAGCTAGAGCCATGGCAAGAATAAGGAATGACCAACTGACAGATATCTAGAGTTCCAGTCATATAATAAGAACATGTACAAAAAGGAAAAAAAGGCTTATAGTGCATTGAGTGGACCTCCACTGAGATCTTTTGGAGAAGTAAGGACAAAAGCATTGGCTGGCATAGATGGCCATAATCTCCATCATTGAACAGAACTCCCAACTTGAAAAGACCATAGATCCTTCTGAATATTTAAGTCTTAGCAGAGGTCTCCAAAATAGTAGTCTGCCTCTGGACTTGCATCAGATATACATCTACCAGACCAAAGTTTCCTTAAATTGCAATAGAGAATAGATTGTTTATACAAGCAAGGGTTGTTAGAAATCCTAAAGGCGTATGAATTGGGCACATAATAGCTGAACTATTGTTGTTGTCAATTTTTCATTTTTAATAAGTCATTTCAATATATTGCATTAACCTTTTGTTCTTGTTTATCTTACATATCACCAATGCTGGATGCATTTGTTTATAGATATTTTAGGCTATGGATTGCCATTATTCCAGATGTCATCTCCTGGAAATTTTATTGGTTCTTTCCTTTCTCATGCTTCCTTCTCTTTATCTAGCTTAAGAGATAAAAACATACAAAATTCTACCCCTCACTGAAAGTTCTGTTGATCAGACTCACTGTTTTTAGTCCCATTTCCTACTACATTTTAATGTATTTGCTTCAGCAGCACATGTGCTAAAATTTAAAGTATACAGAAAAGATTAGCATGGGTTTTCTACAAAGCTAACATTCAAATTCAGGAAGCATTGCATATTTTACACATACACTTACACACACACACACACACACACACACACTTTGATGTAGAAATACATTCATGTCATAGGAAAACAGGAAAGAAAGTGGAAAAGTGAAAGGAAGAAATGAGGAAAATAGATTCAGGGGGAAATTAATGAAAAACAAATCAAACTCTAAACTCAGGGCATTTTATGATGAGAGGCTTAAAGGGAAAGAAAAAAACAGTTAAGACACTGTGATTGGCGTAGGAGTGAATAATAATGAAGGGTAGAAAAGCAGGAGTAGATTACATCAAGCAGAGAACATTGGTGCTGAAAATACTCTTTAGGATGCAGGGAAATAGGCAAATAAACAAGTTTTATTCGGATGAACAGGGGAAAAAATGTAGGCCAGTAGAATGGATTAGAAAGCAAAATCCAATAATATGTTGCATACAAGAAGCACATTCAAAACATTTTTTTTTAAATCACAGAGAATTGAATGAGTGATTGGAGCAAAACCTATTATGCTTTGGTTGACCTCAAAAAAGAATGTGTAACAATCATAATCTCAGACAAAGTGACAGGAAAAAAATAGAATTGAAGAGAGAAAAAAGGAAACTACATTTTGATGAAAGGTACCAAAGATAATGAATTAATATCAATACTCGACATATAAGCACTGAATGACATAGCACCTAAATACTTAAAGGGTGATATAAACAAGAAACAGGTAGAAAGACAGAAAACCTATAACAATGAGAGACCCTAATATAACCCCTTTTGGACCTTGACAAATCTAATGAAAATAAACAAGGAAAATCAAGGAACTAAATAGAATTTTGGAAAAGCTAAATAGGAAAGACCTCTGATGATTATTTAATAGGAATGGAAAGAAAGTTACATATACCTAATTAGTGCATAGCACCTTTACAACTTGACAATCTCTCTCTATATACACATAGATATGCATAAAAACATCACAAATACATACAAGTAGAGAAATTAAACTCATTCCTTATTGACCACAAGGTAATGAAAATTATATTTAACAAAGGGAAATTATATTTGACAGATTCTTGAGGAAAGAATTAAAAATTAGAGACTAAATACTATAATCTTAATCTTATAATGATACAATCAGTAGTTTAACAAAGTACAGGAATGGTCAATAATTTTATTAAAGAAAATTAGATAATGGAACAACATGTTAAAATTTGGTGCATGCAGCCAAAGAATTCTGAAAGATTTTTATTCTATTTCTAAACATCCTTTAAACCAAAGGGAAAATTAATAAAGCCACAAATTTCATAGAATGTCCTCTTCCCCCACAAAAATCCTAGAAAACCAACAAAGATGATTAGACAATAAAAATCCTGAAAATCGAGGCAGCTAGGTGGTGCAGTGGATAGTGCACTGGTCCTGGATTCAGGGGAACCTGAGTTCAAATCCAGCCTCAGACACTTAATACTTACTAGCTGTGTGACCCTGGGCAAGTTACTTAACTACAATTGCCCCCCCACACACACATAAACACACACACGCACAATCCTGAAAATCAAAGATAAGATTAACAAAATCGAGGGGGAAATTGAGTTAATAAATAAAATTAGGAGATAATCTAAAGAATAAAACAGATAAACCATGAGTTGATTTAATTTTTAAAATATGAAACCCAAATAAACATCAAAAATGAAAAGGAATTTATAAATTAATGCACAAATATCATTGTAAACCATTTCACCAAAATATGTTCCAATAAACCAAAAACCTAAATGAAAGACACTTTGGAATGCAACTATCAAGATAACACAGAATTTTGTTAAATGTGACTATGAAAGAAAATGTATGAAAATTAAAATTTTATTTTTACTGTAAGAAAATATAAACTCCTAAAACAATGGAAAAATGTTAATTTATCATGAGTGGGCTGACACAATATGATAAAAATATTACATAAATTGATTTACTTATTCAGTGCCATACCAATCCAACTACCAAAGGATTCATATATAGAACTAGAAAAAGTGATAGTAAAATTCATATGAAGAAACAAAAGTTCAAGAATGTCAAGAGGAATAATGAACAAAGTGGGAGGAAGGTGGTCTAGCACAGGGCTTCTTAAAGTTTTTCTACTAGCAACCCCTTTTTGACTAAGAATTTTTTACACAACTCCAGGTATATAGGTATATAAAATAGGTATACATAACCTCTTACTGTTGCCAAATTTTTCATGACACCCAAATTCAATTATATGACCCCATGTGGGGTCCTGACTCACAGTTTAAGAAGCTAGGATCTAGAAGTACCAAGTCTCAAACTATACTACAAAGCAATAATAATCAAAATGATTGGAATTGGTAAGAAGAAGGAAGAAGAGCTGGAGAAGGAAGAAGGTGGGAGGGGGAGTTAAGATTTATCAGTACAACAGATGGGGCTCTTGACAAACAAAATTAAACAAAACCTAGTAGATTTTTTTCTATTAAACCAAGGAATTGATATTTGACCAAAACTGTTTGAAAAACTGGAAAGTAGTCTTATAGAAATAAAGTTTAGAGCAACACCAATACCATATATCAAGATGAGTTTCAAATGGAAATTATGTGAATATAAAAGACCAGATCACAAACAAATCGGACAAGCAAGAAAAGTTGCCTTTCAGATTTATGAATAGAGAAATAGTTTGTGATCATAAAAAAATAGAGGGGATCATTTCATCAAAATTTTTTTAAGTTTCTGCAAAAATAAGACAAATGCAAATAAGATTCAAAAGGAAAGGGTTCACTAGGGAGGAGAAGGGGAGCAATATTTGCAGTGTCTCTCTAAAAAAGGTTTAATTCCAAGGTATGCAAAACACTTAGTAAATTCTATAAGAATAAGAGCCATTCCCCAAATAATAAATGGTCAATGGTTATGAACAAGCAATTTTAAAGGAAGAAATCCAAACTATACATAGATTATATGAAAAAATATTTCCAATCACTAATAATCAGATAAATGAAAATTAAAATTAACACTGAGGTTCTACCTCTTACCTGTTATATTGGAAAGGTTTATTTAAAAAGGAAAATAAAAAATCTTGAGGAAATATCACTTTAATTTACTATTAGTAGATCTGTAAGTGTGCCCAACCATTCTAGAAAAGAATAAGTATTATATTCCAAAAGTTACTAAATTGTGCATACCCTTTGACCCAGTCATATCACTGCTGGGTCTATACCCCCAGGGAAATCACAGAAAGAGGGAATGTTCCTACATGTAGAAAAAATATGTATAACTATCTTTTCTGTAATACAAAGTAATAGAAAACAAGAGGCTACCCATCAATTGGGGCAGGGCTACATAAATTACTATATATAATATGATGAAAAACTATTGAGTTATATGAAATGACGGAGATGGATGCATTGTGAAATGAGCAGAACTAGGAAAGCAATTTATGAAATAACAACATTGTAAAGATATATATATATATATTTTAGTGAAGCAATTGGGGTTAAGTGACTTGCCCAGGGTCACACAGCTAGTAAGTGTTAAGTGTCTGAAGCTAGATTTGAACTCAGGTACTCCTGACTCCAGGGACAGTGCTCTATCCACTGCACCACCTAGCTGCCCAAAGACATATATTTTTAAAAGACTTGAGAACTTTATGCATGCAATGTTCATTCAATCATGATTCTAGAGAACCAGTGATGAAGAGATTCTAATACCCCGCCCAATAGAGAGATGAAGAACTAAAAATGCAGAATCAGCTCCATGCTTCAGCTGCCATCCCATACTAGAAGATCCCTCCTTCTCTGTGGGCTTCTCCCTCTTGAGGATCTTTCTGCCGAGCAGGTCCCTCCTCCCATTTTTGAGCTCCTTCTACAATCTCCATTTTGAGGAACTGTTCAGGATACCCATCCTTTAAGTCTTTTCTGGCCCCTCTCAACTCTCCAGTCTCTGAAATACAGGATTTAATTGCATCTTTAATAAATTACTTATGGACAGAAGTCTAGTCAGTGAGCAATACTTAGAGAAAAAAATGCTGTTTCAGTTCCTTCATAGAAACACCATTGAGTAACAACACATCAGTGAAAGATATCTGTAAGTAAAAACTCTCTATATCCCTTACCGCAGAGGGATAATATGAAAACTCATTACATGACATCTGTGAAGCAAATTGAGCATTTTGGAGAAATGCTATTTTCATGTACATTGGAAATGTTATTCTTATTGAATAATCTCTGGTGTGACTTGGATTCTATAAAAACCCCTCATGTTTTTCCTCCTTCCAGTTAATGATAAAGTGCCATTAAGACTGCAATTGAAAGGAGATTGAAAGCAGATGTGACATTAAATCGGATTTAGAACAAGAGTGTTCAGGTTGCCTTCCTGAAATGAAAGATCAAAATTGGTAAAAACACACAGAGAGAAAGAACAATGAAAATAGTTCTATAAAGGAACAAATTGTATTGATATAAATTGGCAAGGGATAATTTTTCAATAAAAATTGAAAACTAGAAAAATGTATATTTTTACGCATAGCTCCAAGATCACATAAATGCCAAGAGACATGACAGTTGCTGAAATAAATGTGCTTTTTATGAACAGTAAAGTAGTAAAACAAGCAAAATAGATGCATAAAATGGGTAAATTTTCAGTGTATTAGTTATTGCCGCCTCTGGGCGGCCATAAATTACAAACTCATTTTCCCCCTTTTTGGGTATTCATGAATACATTTCTGGGCCTGTTCTTCCTTCTTCTTTCCTGGTGATTCTACTCTTTGCTGATTTATAAGCTTCTTCAAAGTATGTAAATTAAAGGTGAACAGGTTTTTGAAGGGAGAAAAAAATCAGCAATATCCCAAGAAAATGTAATTTAGGACACATTTGGTGGCATAATTATCAGGCAGATATTCCTTCCTTCTATGAACTAAACCTTCATTTTTCAACATTAAGCCAAGGGTAAGATTTCATTTCATTTAATGTCTTCCCACAGCATTTCCTCTTTAGAAGTACAAACCTGTAGTTTTATTTTTGTAAATGAATTGCTATATGCAAGGCATATGTTAAACTCTGTGAATACAAAGACAAGCAAGAAGGAAAGTCCCTGTCCTCAAGAATATTACATCTTAATGAAGGAAGAGAATGCACAAATGGGCAGTTGTGAAAAGAGGGAAGGGAAAGGAGACTGAGGCAGCATGGTTTGGGAATGATTGGGAAATGACAAAGACTCCTGGTTCCAGGCAAGATAAGGCAAAAAGCTCACTTATGAAAGCCCTGGGAGCCTGAAGGAGAGTACAAGTGGGTATGGTGGAATGGGATGAGACAGGAAGGACAGTGAAAGAGAAATATAGGTTGGAAATGGGAAAAAATTATTATCATATTCTCTGCACACTTTATGAGCTACATTTAGGTACTCGCTGGATGGGGTGACTGGGGGTGGGGGTTTGAGGGCAGGCAATAACATGCAAGAAGCCTATCTAATTAGAGAATCTTTAAAGTGTACATATAATAAAGTAAGTGTGGAAAGAGAATTAGCTCTGGGTAAGAAAACTTTGGTTCAAATTCTTATTCTGATGCTTACTTCCTATGTTAGCATGGAAACTGAACCTCCCTTGGTCTCATTTTCCCCATCTGACAAATGAGGATGTTGGACAAAATGATAACCCTTTCAGTTCTAGGTCTGTGATTTATGACCTCACAAGTTTTATGGAACAAAACCCAAAGATTATCAGTATTGGTGGTTATTGTAAAGACCTCTTAGTCAAACTTCTTTATTTTACCAATGAGAAGACAGAGGCTTTTCAAAGCAAAATTATTTGATTATGGTTACCAAGCAATTAGCTAATTAAAGGTATAGGACATCAACCTCCAAGTCCAGTATTTTTACCACTACACCACCTCTAATTCACCGTAGAAATTTCTTATGAACCCCTAATGTAGTCTAGCTATAACCATAACATGAACATGTCACCTAACTTTTGTGCAGAAATGACCAACTTCCCATAAGCATCTTTCTGAAGATGAAAGAATAAAGGTAATGCTTCTTAGTCCTTTCAAGTCCAGGACCTTCTAGATGGAGAGGTATAACAAAAATAACTATTGAGGAGTCTCTAGATAATGAGGTAGCACAGTGAATATGGTGCCAAGCCTGGAACCAGGAATATTCATCTTCCTGAGCTCAAATCTGGCCTCAGACACTAACTGTGTTACTTGGGAAAAGTCACTTAACCCTATTTGCCTTAGTTTCCTCCTCTGTAAAATGAGCTGGAGAAGAAAATGGAAAACCATTCCATTATCCTTCCCAAGGAAACTCCAAATGGGGTCACTGTGAGTTAGACATGATTGAAAATTACTAAACAACAACAACAACAACAAAGAAAGATGTATTGTGTTCTATGCCCAACCTGGGAAAAGCAACATTCTAACCAGATGAAAGAAGTCACAAAAAAGAAAGAATTAAAATATTGTTATTTTAAAAAGGGAAATATTGGATGTTGGAGGGGATGTGGGAAACCTGGGATGCTAATATACTATTGGTGGATTAGTGAAAATATCCAAATATTCTGGAGAGCAATTTGGAACTATACCAAAGGGCTATAGAACTGTGCATATCCTTTGATCCAGCAATACCACTGCTAGGTTTATATCCCAAAGATATCACCAAAGAGAAAAAGACCTATTTGTACAAAAATATTTATAGCAGCTCTTTTTGTGGTGACTAAGAATTAGAGATCAAAGGATTTGCCCATTGGGGAATGGCTAAACAAGCTGTGGTATATGATGGTGATGGAACATTATTGTGCTATACAAAATGACAAGCAGGATGATTTCAGAAAGCCCTGGAAAGACTTATATGAACTGATGTATGGTGAATTGAGCAGAACCAAGAGAACATTGTACACAGAGATATCAATGAAGACCTGTGAAAGGCTTAACCATTCTCAGCAATATAATGATCCAAGACAATCCCAAAGAACTATTGATAAAACATACTATCCACCTCCAAAGAAAGAACTGATATTGATGGAACACAGACTGAAGCATGGTATTTTTCACTTTATTTCATTTTTTCTTTTATTCAGGCTTTCATATACAAAATAATTAATGTGGTAATGTTTCACCTAATGATACATGTATAACCTATATCTGATTGCTTACCACTTCAGGGAAGGGGGAGGAGAGGAAGGGAACAAAGGATAAAAATTGGAACTCCAAACTATAAATAAAAATGTTTATTACTTAAAAAAACAAAATAAAATATTGTTATTGTATTACAGTGAGTTTGTTGCTATTTAGTTCAGTCATGTCCAACTCTTTATGACCCTATTTAGGGTTTTCTTGGCAAAGATGCTGGAGTGGTTTGCCATTTCCTTCTCCAGCTCATTTTACAGAGGAAGAAACTAAAGCAAATAGGGTTAAGGGACTTGTCCAGGGTCACAGAACTAGTATGTGTCTGAAGCCAGACTTGAATTTAAAAAGATGAGTCTTCCTGACTTCAAGTCCAGTGCTCTATCCACAGTGCCACCTAGCTGCCACATTGAGAGACTGGGAGAAATGCAGGTCCACTCAATCTGATCAAAGCAACTGATCTAATATTTGAAGAGAAATTAATCGTAAGTAGTAAAAAGGAGGAGGCAAAAATCACCAACTTCAGTGATGAAAATGGTCACTTTGGCGTGTGTCAAAGCTTCAGATTAATTTAAATGATCTTGATTCTAGCTTCCAAGAGAATAATGGGCTCTGAAAGGAATTTATTTACTTCAAGCTAAATATCATACAGGCCTGTAGTATTTTTACTGAAAGGAAGTAAGGTTGGTGAAAGGAAAGATTCCGGTGTCATATCTGTTTTAAACATTGAAAGAAGTCCAGCAGATGTCAGTTCTATCAGATGACAGCTAATCACAAGGAAAGCAGCAGAACAGCAGATGACAGCAGCAGCTCATGGGTGAAACCATCTTGCAGCAGATGACAACAATTAATGGGGTAGTGGTACGTGACAGTTTGGGATATAGAAAGTAATGGCAGCAATAGAGAGGAGGCGTGAGATAGCAGGTGGAACTAGGAGCCATCATCACAATCAGGACACAACCTGAAGATGAGTTTTCTAGGGTGGATTTTTTCCTCTCCAAACAGAAGTGGACTCTCCATCAAATCTGTGAGAGAATGGTGACTTTTTGTGCAATTAAAAATTACTCTTTGCTATTACCCTTCTATTTTATTTTATTAAAAGCCTTTTGGGGAGGGTCAACATGCTCTTGTGAGACTACCCATGCTCAAGGTTATTTTTGCTCTTTGGATAGTCAAGGCCAGCCAGAACATGGAAGAGCCTTAAAATTAATATCACTCTTTTCAACAATCTTAGTCCTCTTCAGTGAGAATTTCCTTTGGCCTAGTTGATACTTAGCTTGGGATGAATAAATTCAATCTGTGTGTCATCACATGTGTTCTGCCACAGAGATCTACATTGGTAAAAGTGAACAACTATGGACTCTAATAAGATCATGAAGCTAAGCAATACTGAGGGGCCCCAGCATCATGTGGTGGACTTATGGCAACCTGAATCAACCAGAAAATTACTGCAATAAAAAGTGATCTTCCTATTTAAAAGCACTCAAGTTCCAAATGGTCCATACATAGGAATGGTAACTCCTGCCTAATTAAGTTCTATCCCAAGGCTACCATGAGGCTTTTTCAGGTATCACAGCATCAACATGTTAGTTATTCCTCTATCCCATCCAACTTCCTCAGGAAGCTGAGGAGTAAGGATCACTTCATAGGATCTCAGCTCAATTATTGATTAAATAGGCATTTGTGGACTCACTTGAGAAACTACCATTTATGATGTAGTTTCTATTGGAAAATGATCTAAGTTCCAAACAGCTACCTTAAAAATAAAATTTTTACAACTCTATGGATTGGATCCAATGCCTGTTCTCATATCTAGTAACTAGTTGATGCCCATCCCAACTCCCCAGACCAAGATAGTGCTGAATTCTTGGTTCATCAATGTGCTCTAACATCTCTGCCTAATCCCACATATTATGCTGAGTCTCCAAATTCCCAGATTTAGCCCTGGTACAAAATCCTTGTGACTGTTTTTGAATAACAATTGTAAGAGTCAAAAGAACTGACTCATTCTTCTGATAGATTGATCTGGTCATACCAAACATACTCATGTTGCAGAATGAAGATAATTCCTCCCACTTTTTCTTGACATCTTGGACTAATAGCAGCATATGGGAGGCTCAATAGTCATCTCTCATTATTGCCACAAAGGGGTACTGATTTACCATTGTAAAAGATCTTTGAGGCCACCTAAATCCATCCACTCATTTGACATATAAGGAAATGGAGGCCTAGAGAAACTAAGTGCCTCAGCCAAGGCCACACAGAGACCGACAGCCAGAATATGAATCTAGGCCCTCTAATTCCAAATGTACTTCTCTTCCTACTATGCCATGCTGCCTCTGTTCATACCTGTACTTCCTCAGCTATGAAAAATACTATCACTATAACTACTACTACTGTAACTGCTACTAATAACAATGATAATAATAATGAAGATAATAAAAGCATTTATAAAACATTTCAAGTTTTACAAAACACTGTATATATATATATATATAATATTATATATATATATACACACATATATATTTATAGCATATTTATATGACATTATGTATTTATATAAAATTTGAGTTGATCATCACAGCAATTCTGGGAAGTATTATTCTTATCCTCATTTTATAAATAAGAAACTAAGGCTAACTGAAATTTAGTGACTTGTCCAACGTTTCAGGAAATCAGGAAGACCTGAATTCAAATTTGGCCCCAGGACCTTTCTGGCTATGTGACCCTGGGCAAGTCACTTAACCATGTTAGTCTCTATTCTTCATCTATAAAATGAGCTGGAGAGGAAAATGGTAAACCACTCCAGTATCTTTACCAAGAAAACCCCAAATGGGGTCGCAAAGAATCAGGCACAACAACAAAAAGCAACCAAACAAACAAAAACCAACAGTGTTTATAGTCAGTAAGCATCTGAGGCAGGTTTGTACACAACATTTCCTAATTTCAAGTCACTACTCTATCCATGATGCCATCGAAGTCTTTTGAGAGCCAAAAGAATAAGGTGGCACCAAGATCCAGGGAACTTCTCTACTTCTATTGGGCCATGCTTCATAATAACCCAGATGGCTATGGAAAAACCCCAGCCTGATTCCATTAATCAGCATTCTCATTAGTCTCAGAAATCTACCACAAATACTTGGTCCAAGCCTTTAAGCCACATCACCTTCTGTCCTATTAATAGACATATGAAAAGCCCAGGAAAAATGTGTAGAAAAAATTCTTTTGAACTTTTAACTCCTAGCTGACAGGATTTTTTTTTTAAAAGAAACGTGTTCTCTTTGAGTAGTCTCTACACCGGGCTCTCCCTAAGCTTCTGCTACTTCAAAGAGGCTTCCTGCAGAGTGACAGACTCCTGTTCTGAAGAAGAAAGACAGAAATGAAAGCTCTTCCCAGCTTCAGGCATCCCGGGGTCCTGAATACCGCAGCTGTTCAAAGTCATCCTTTTTTCTTCAATGGTAGAAGGCCATTTCAGTGAAATCAGAACAAGTAGGAAAGGCAAAGGAAATGTCTTAATGTGTCTTTTCTCCTAGTGCAAGCCCCAGTTATTCCATGCTATGCCCCCTTTTACCAAAGGGGTGTCAACACTTTAATCAGGGTTACTTTTAGGGTCTTTTTGAGTTTTACTGGTAGGATCATTGTGCAGGTATTTGTTTCTGTCTTATCCGAAGCTTTCCAGGTCTGAGTGTCTAGAAGCCAATACGCCAACAGTTATTTGGGTGATGAAATGTAAGGTAGCATGGAGAGACCACTGAACCTAGATACGGTCAATGCTGAGGAGCAGGTCTTAGCTATGGGCCGTAACTGATCACGGTAGAGTGATTACTGGCAGGATAGTATTGGCATTTGAGGAAGACAACTGAGCCCAAACTATAAGGAAAGTTCGATTTTGTATGTCCCAGGTCTTAGATTCCCACCCTAAATTTTCTCAATGATTTTGCACATTATACTCTTGGGTACAAGGGGATCAGGTTACAGACAGTAGATAAATCCCTATCACCACTGGACAAATAACCAGAATTGTCAGCATTATAATGTGTTTAGTGAATCTGGATGACCAGGTTGAGATTATGCTAGCCAGATATGGAATAAATAGCTGTTACTTGGGTGTGAGCTCTAGAAATTCTATAACATTTCAGAGTTTTCCTAATTGCTTTCAGTAAAAGAGTATGATTCTGACCAAAGAAGTTTAGAAATGTTTCCTTTCCCCACTGTAGCTCTTCATTCTTCTATGGGAGGAAGGGAGATGGGCATTATTATTTTGTGCCATGGACCGTTTCTCAGAAAGTTTTGAAATTCATAAAACAAAATGCATATGATTATTATAATAAACATTATATAGTAGAACCATATACGTATATATATATATAGAGAGAGAGAGAGAACTATATATAAGTAATCCTATGCATTATGTCTGTATGTATATTTGTGTGTGTGTGTGTGTGTGTGTGTGTGTGTATGAACAGGTTCATGAACTCTAAGTTAAAAACTCTTATATTTCATACCCCACCCTTCATCACAGAGGCACACACTCACATCTTTTAAAGTTATGACAGGAAAAAAAATAGAACAGCATGAACAAGGAAGACAAACTAATACCAGTTTGTGTCCTAGGAAATGAAAGGAGTTAGCCTTGACTCTGAGAATGACCGATAGTCATTACAGTGAAAGCTAGTTTTGGGGGGAGGGGGTGTTGTCTTTTACTTTGGTGAGTTGACGACTGAATCAGAGAAATTCAGAGTGAGCTAACAATGGTGCAACCCTTGCTTGTATTTTTCCCCCTCTACCTGGAATTTTACTCCTAATCCCTTCCTTCTTGCTGCATTCTAACCATTCCTTAACATCCCACATTCTATTTGTTATTAGTCTATTATTAATGTTTGTGCTATACAGTGGTTCATCACATCTGCATATCTTCCAAGGTTGGTCCCAGCCCACAGAAGCTTCAAAATATAATTAAGAGTATAAGAAAATGGAATGTCTTAAAATCCAGCCAAGCATCACTGTATATGTGCTAGCAGAGAGGGAAGGAAGGAATTAATAAGCAGAAGCTAAAGTTTGTTCTAAAAATATAACAACTAAAGCTGGGGTTTTTGTGGTACTGTTCCAAAGCCCTTTGATTCAAATTCCAAAGAACTGGACATGAACTACTAGTCCACCAATTGGGAAATGGCCAAACAATTTGTGGCAAATGAATTTAATGAAATATGACTGTATCATAAGAAAAAAATGATATGATAAGTACAAAGAAACAGGGGAATACTTTTCTGAACTGATGTAAAGTACTCTTGGGGAAATCAGAAAAAACTCACTGAAGCACTCTCATTGGTTCTACTGGGTAAACCAACATAAAAGAGGATCAATATGTCTTGCTGTTCTGAAATTTTCTGCTATAGTTTACCTCATCAACATACCTCAAATCCTCAGATGGAACTTATGCCTCTTTCAAACTATGAAGAATCATGGCACAATGATTTTCTATCAGTCATCCAAAGAAGTGAAACTAACAATCCAAGGCAAGTTGCAGCATATCCAGTTCGGACAATATTGAAAAATCAAAACATTCTTGCCCCAGCGAATCCAATAACACTGATGTCTTGGCTACCACCTAGGAGCCTCTGCAAAGTTCAAGAACACACAAAAAGGAGGACCTTTCAGAGTTGAGGTCATCAGATGATCTTGCAAAATTTTATCATACACCAATCATCACTTTGTGAGTATGTGTTCATGGATAGATGGAGGGAGGGCAGGAGGGAGAGGAAGGGAGAGGTGTTACATATGTGTATCTACTTCAAGTAGATGAGTGAAAGTTGGAAGAAAATATTTAATCTCCTTTTCCCAAAGGTATCTTGATATTAAATGAGCAGAAAAATAATGCTTTTGACTCCACTCTGCTCATCAGCCTCACTTTATCAATTGCCTATTCTACATTTCAAACTCGATATCCTAGAGACATCTCCAAATCAACATGTGCAAAACTGAACTCATTATCTTTCGATCAACAAGTTTTTCCCTCTTCTGCCATTCCAAAAGCAACAACATCCTTCTGGTCTCCCAGATCCATAACCTTAGCATTATCCTCAACTCTTCCCTCTCACTCTTCATCACCTCACTCATGCAATCAGTTGCTAAATCCTTCATTTTCAACCTATAAGAAGAGCTTTCATATTCTACTTCTTTTATCTACTCAAAAAACTACTGCTTTAGTTCAAGCCTTATCACTACTCTCTTAGATTATTTCAACAGCTTAACTGGTCTCCATGCTTCAAGGTCCTTACCATTATAATCCACCCTATGAACTGCTGCTGATATAATTTTCCATAAGTAAAGATTATTCTCCTATTCAACCAATTCATGATTTTTAGATAAAATATAAATTGCTTTGTTCATTTTTGGGGACTGGGCAATGAAGATTAAGTGACTTGCCCAGGGTCACACAGCTAGTAAGTTTCATGTCTGAACCTAGATTTGGTCCTCCTGAATCCAGGACCAGTACTTTATCCACTGCACCACCTAGCTGTCCCTCTTTTTAAAATTTTTAAATTCCTCTACAACCTAGGCCCAAAATATCTTCCCAGCTTTGATGGACATTATTATCCTTCCCACAGTAGGCAATCCACTTAAACTGGCCTCTTTCCTTCGCATTTTTTGTTGTCCAGTCACTTTCAGTCACAAGTGACCCTCCATGACTCCATTTGGAAATTCTCTTTTCTAAGACATTGGAGTGGTTTGCCATTTTTTTCCTCTAGCTCATTTTACAGATTAGGAAACTGAGGCAAACAGGATTAAGTGAGTTGACATGGGTCACACAGCTGGAAAAAGCCTGAGACCAGATTTTACTTCCTAATTCCAAGTCCAGTATTCTATCCACTCTACCACCTAGCTGCCCCTTTTACTCACATAAGAAGCTCCACCTCCCATTCTTCACACCTCATGAGATATTCCGCACCTTCCAGAATATATTCTCTCCTTTCTTCTACCTCTCTTCCTTTAAGATGAAGCTCAAACACCATCTTCTCCAGGAAGACTTTAGCACCCCCACCCCAACTTCTAGTGTATTCTTCTCCAAACTACCTTGTACTTAACTATGTTGTATTTATGCATTTTATATTTATTCTACATATACTTATATATACACTTGTCTCCCTTGAGATAATGTAAGCTTCTTTAGAGTTAGGTTTATTTTATTCTGTGCATGCATCTGCCCAATGCTTAGCACAATGTCTGGCACAGAGTAAGAACATAATATATATTTGTTGACCAATATGGAACTTGATCCAAGAGATAAGACAGTGGACCAGACAAATGTTCATGTAACTAGATTTGAACTACATAAAGCATGCTCTGCTTTTTTGTAGGTTTGCATTACTTTAAGCAAAGTGGCCCCAAACCTTATAGTTAAGCTTATATATGTATACCTAGAAGTCTAGTTTATCTGCCCATCTTCTCTCTCTCAGTTTCATTTGTTTCATAATTCTGCATATATACCTGTCAATAGCAGGCACAAAATAGAGTAATAGCCTTTGTGTCTGTTTTCATTAAGGTATGCTTGCTGACTTCCTGTGCACATCTAGCATTTCCCAATGAAAGCACAAATGGTGGTGGTGACTAAAATTAATGGAGACTAGACAGGAATAATTTTTTCCTTTTGTTCTTCTGACTGCCGATACACTGCACTTTATTTCCTCCTGATAGCTGACTATCAATCATTTATGAGTCATGCATCTTCTTCATTGATATGGCTGTCAATCATCTGACAAATGGGATGCAGAAGCCTACAAACCCAGAAGAGTGTTTATTCCCAGAAGCACTGAACTCATCTGGGGTTTCATACTCAGTAACAAGATACATTATCAAAATCCCATTTCTTTTTTTTTTTCTTTCTTTACCCAGTCTGGGAGATTACTTCCTACCATATCATTTTAAGAAATTTATGAGGAATTAAATGCTCTGTCTCTCTAATCTGGTTGCTTATAATGATTTTTTAAAATATATTTTACAGAATTTAATGATCTTTTAATTAGCTGTCCTTTGTGACATCCAGTTATCCATCATTTGGTTCATCTGTCCAGATTTTTATAGCCATAGTCTTAAATAGCACTTTAAGACATTTGATGAGCAATTTAAAAAAAAAATCATGATTTAGGACATACTAATATCTCACATATCATTACCAAGATCAGAGACGTTATGAAGGTCTTGCTGCAAAATAATAATTCAATTGGATATGTACTTGAGCAAAGTGATAGATGCAGTTGCCCACAAAAGGCACCAGACATACAAGTAAGGTATGTATTAGTCTATTAAATTCACAAGTTTAGATGATTTCTTGTGAGTAGATTTAAACTGCAACATTTATATGTTTCTGAACTTTCACTTTCAAGAAAAATATTGGGAAGAGAAGAACAGACTTTTTGGAATTACACAGTGAAATATCTCTGCCCTCCTGAATATTCTAGATATAGTCCTTGAAAACCTTTCAACTGAATTAATCCATAATTAAATGGTACTAGACTTTCAGACAGTGTAATCTCGTCATTATGAGCAGGCTATATTGTTTTGAAATTGGGCTTTCTTTAGAAAGGACAAAGGTGAACCAAAACATAATTCTATCTTGTAACAGTCCCTTTAAACCTGAACTGTGAAGCAGGTAAAATAAAAAGCACCTTGCAAGATGAAGCAATATTGGTAATATTTGGACATAATCTCTTTTTTCAGCAACATTTATTTTATTTTCCAGTTACATGTAATACTTTTCAACATTCATTTTCATAAGATTTAGAGTTCCAAATTTTTCTATCTCCCTCCTTCCCTTTCCTCCCCTCTCCACAAGATTGCAACTGGGTTATATATGTACAATCCACAAGTGTTCTTTTAATCAGTTCTTTCTATAGGGGTGCATAGTAAGCTTCCTCATTAGTTCCTTGGGATTGTCTTAGATCATTGCATTGCTGAGAGTAATTAAGTCATTCACAATTGCTCATTGAACAATACTGCTGTCATTATGCACAATGTCCTCCCAGCTCTGCTCACTTCACTATACATCGATGTTCATTAGTCTTTCCAAGTTTTGGGAGGATCATCCCGTTTGTCATTTCCTGTAGCACACGACCATTACACTACAATCACATAGCACAGCGTTTCCCATCATTCCTAAATTGATGGACATTCCCTTGATTCTCAATTTTTAGCCTCCACCAAGAGTTGCTATAAATATTTTTTGTACAATTTTCCCCCTTTTCTCTTTTTCATGATTACTATTGTTATCTGTTTCCCGTCCATCCTATTCCCTTCCCCATGATATTTATTATATTATCCATCTTCTTTCATCCTATCATTCTTCAAAAGGGATTTGTTTCTGTCTGTCCCCTCCCCCACTCTGCCCTTCCTTCTTTTGCCCCTCTCTCTTTATCCCCTTCCCCTCCTATTTTCCTGCAGGGTTATAGAGATTACTCCACCCAATTGAGTGTGTACATTATTCCCTCCTTCAGTCAATTCTAATGAGATTGAGGTCTTTGAGCCAATTCTGATGAGTGTTAGGCTCATTTACTGCCCTGTTCCTCTCCCATCTCTTCCCCCACTCCATAAGCCTTTTCCTGTTTCTTTCATGTAGGATTTCAACTCTGCCCTTCCCCCTCCCCCAGTGAATTCCCTTCACCCTTCAATTTAACACTAAAGATGTCATCACCTAGCTAAGTGACACAGTGGACAAAGCATCACCCCTGGACCCAAGGGGATCAGACAAAACCTGGCCTCAGACACAAGACAGTTGCCCACTGTACGACCCCAGGTATGTCCCCAGCTCCAATTTTTTATGGTTCTGTAGGGTCTTGTATTTGAAAGTCAAATTTGCCATTCAGTTCAGGTCTTTTCATCACCAATATCTGAAAGTCTTCTTTTCATTAAAGTCCCTTTTTTTGCTGAAAGATTATGCTGAGTTTTGCTGGGTAGGTGATTCTTGGTTGTAATCCCATTTCCTTTGGCCTTTGGAATATCATATTCCATGCCCTCCGGTCCTTTAATATAGAAGCTGCTAGATCTTGTGCTATCCTGACTGGGACTCCACAGTACTTGAATTCTTTCTTTTTGGCAGCTTGTAATATTTTCTCCTTGACCTGAGAGCTCTGGAATTTGGCTACAATATTCCTAGGAGTTTTCTTTTGGGGATCTCTTTTTGGAGGTGATTGGTGGATTCTTTCAATTTCTATTTTAGCTTCTTCTTCTAGAATTTCAGGGCAATTTTCCCTGAGAATATCTTGGAAGATGATGTCTAAGCTCTTTCCTTGATCATGGTTTTCAGGTAGATCAATAGTTTTCAAATTATCTCTCCTGGACCTATTTTCCAGGTCAGCAGTTTTTCCCAGAAGATATTTCACATTGTCCTCTATTTTTTTTATTCATTTGGATTTGCTTTATTGTGTCTTGATTTCTCATAGTCACTGACTTCCATTTGTTCAATCCTTGTTCTTAGGCAGAGAGCTTTTGTACCTTCTTTTCCATTTGGCCAATTTGACTTTTCAAGCTGTTGACATTTTTCTCATGTCTTTCCTGCATCTCCCTCATTTCTCTTTCCATTTTTTCCTCTACCTCTCTAACATTATCTTCAAAGTCCTTTTTGAGCACCTCTATGGCCTGAGACCAATTAATATTTTTCTTGGAAGCTTTAGCCATAGGGGCCCTGATGTTGACATCTTCCTCTGAGGGTGCTCCTCAATCTTCCTTGTCACTGAAGAAACTTTCTATGTTCTTCACCTTTCTCTGTCTGCTCATCTTGCCTTTCTTTTACCTGCCTTTTAGCTCCTTAAAGTGAGGCACTGTTTCCAGGCTGCAGTATCCTAAGCTTCAGAAGTCCCAGGTGGTATGATTTAAGGAGAATCAGGTTCTTCACTTGCCTGGCCTGTTCCCTGGTCCTTAGATGACCCCAGACCAACTTGCTAATCAACCAGCTTTGTGTGTTGTGGTTGTCAGCTTTGACAAGCCTGTGCCCCTCCCCCACCTGGGCCACTGCTACTCAAGCCTCCCTCCTTGTTCCCAGCAGGAGTGAAAAACCCAAGTTCTGTCTCAGTACCAGCATAGGCCCCTGTAATCTCCGCCCTGCCAAAGGCTCAGCCCTTTCACCAGACTGTGAGCTTAGTTCCAGATGACACTGGTACTGTAGCTGATTCAGAGGCTCTGGGGGGTCTCCTTCTCTGGTGAGGCCTTCCTGGGACTGGATCTGTGTCAGGGTGACTGTGGGGTTGGTCTCCACCCCTGTCTAAGCACAGCAGCTCCCTCCTTCTGACCTTCCAAGCCATTCTTGGTTAGAAGATGATTTCAGTACATTCTTCTGTGGGATTTTGCTGCTCCAGGCATTGTCCTATGGCATTATTTGGAGTTTTTTGAGCAATCATGTCATGAGTTTGAGACCTCACTGCCTTTCCTCTGCCATCTTGGCTACACCCTGCCATCCTGACATAATCTCTTTAAAACAATACTTGAAGGGGTAGCTAGGTGGTGCAGTGGATAGAGCACTGGCCCTGGATTCAGGACTACCTGAGTTCAAATCCAGCCTCAGACACTTAACACTTACTAGCTGTGTGACCCTGGGCAAGTCACTTAACCCCAATTGCCTCACTTAAAAAAAAAAACAACAACACAATACTTGATTTTGTGTAGAGCTGCTTAAGTGAATGGCAGGTTGATAAGAAAACTTCATCAGTTTCAAAAAAGAGATGAAATAGAAGAAATAAGGTTGTTCTAGATAGGCAGTTTAAACAAATCTAACCTTTAACCAGCACACACAAAATTACTGATCATTCATGTAAACTAGAATTAAGGCCAAGACAAAGAATACAGATTTGCTAAGCTTAAGCACTATCTAGCTACATCTTTTCAAATGTCTGTACCTTCCAGTATGCATGATCTTAACAGGTTCAACCATTTATAAAACTATCTTGATTTGTACCATGTAAATAAGAAATAGGAAAAATTAGGAAAAATTAGTTCATCCAGCTACCATCTAGTAGCAATATGTTCAAAATTTTGCATTGAATCTGAACTTTGTCAAGTTTAAATGTGCTTACTCAACAAAATGTGATTTGAAATAGTTCAACTGAATAGCTTTGAAAGCCTTCTTAAAATTCAGAAATATTTTGAAATAAAGTCTTGATTTTAATCCTGTTTGGAGTACATGGGTTGTCATAGACATGGTTACTCAAAGAGAGAGAGACTAGTCACTTGGGGAGAATCAGGGATGAATGCTTTGCATCCTCTAGTCATGAATTAAAACAAGAAAGGTCCTTCACATATATTATATGGACCCATTGTGAAAAACTTATAGGAAGACATTGGCAAGGGAAGGCCAAGATGAGCAGGCATGAATGAATTTTGATCTTGTGGATGATAGAATACCCACAGGGTTAAAGTCACATAGATCCATTTAATTATCAGGGAATGCATAACTTCACCTTTCAAAGGAAGAAATGAATACCACATTTGTGGTATAAATAAAAATAAAAATGCATTCATTTTACATTATCTCAAATGATACATATTTGAATCCTCCACTTCACAGTATGTTTTTTCCTAGTAGCTTTTTCTCTGTTGGCTTTCTTCATTCCTCTCTGTCCTTCCCTAGTTATTTGGTTTTTGTTTTCATTTTTTCTTCTTTCTTTCTTCCATGCATTTTACTCTTTCCCCAAGTGACTATAAAATATATAGAAATACCGATTTAAATATTAGCTATATTTTAATTTTATGGACCATGAATTTAACTCAAAATCTATAATTTTAAATTTTCTTATTCTAAAAAACACAATTAAGCAGCTTTTTCCTTCCATGTGACCCTGGATTTCCCTCCACATTGGTCACTCACTGTGATATCTGAAAGCAAATGAGTCCTCTACTTTTTTTTTTTTTTTTGGTGAGGCAATTGGGGTTAAGTAACTTGCCCAGGGTCACACAGCTAGTAAGTGTTAAGTGTCTGAGGCCAGATTTGAACTCTGATCCTCCTGAATCCAGGGCCGGTACTCTATCCACTATGCCATGTAGCTGCCCCGAGTCCTCTACTTTTATGGGATTAAAATTAATTTAACGTCTGCCAGCTGATTTGCTTCATAGATCTGGATAAATCATTAAAACATTTTGTGTCTTCATATTTCCAATAGACAATTTGAGATTTCCAAACATTTAGAATTAGGTTGTTAGACTTAAAAGTTAAGCTATACTAATGCATTTTTCCTCAGTGCTTTAAAATATACTCTATCAAAGGTAAGTTAGAATGTTCTCCTCTATCTAACAGACACCAGCTGGCTGGAGTACTAAGATGGGCAACAAAATGACCCTATTAATTGAAAGTCATTACCAAGAGCAGTGGGGGAGTTCATATGGCATAGACCAGAGTCTAAATGGATTTGAAAACACAATGAAGTCCAGGGAGATTTCTCTAAAACTCTACTAATGGCAAGTGCAACTGCTGAGTAGGCAATTTTATTAATATTTTTAAATTTTGTTTTTGTTTTAATAGTTGTGCATACGCTCAAGGAAAAGATTAATAAATTCAATTTAATCAGTGCTAGCGATATACAAGGGACTACACTAGGTGCTAAGAATGCCAAGACAGAAACTGAAATTAGTCCTTGCCTTCAACGAGCTTATATTTTGCAATTAAATGTAATAATGATATGTCATTCAAAATAAGATAAAACCAAAATCTATAAACTTCCATAAAACCTGGGGACTTATTTTTCACTGGACTTTGGATATGAATGAAAGACCGTATCAATAACCATCTCCTACATGCTAACCAAAGACCACCCTACTATACCCAAATTATTTATACATATCATGTGGGTAAGGTCCCTTTTTAATCACAACCAGAGGTAGATGAGAATTCAAAGTCCATCAGCATTCTGTCCATTTTCCATATCTGAAGTATTTAACTATAAGGACACCTGATTTTTCTATGAAGAAGAAATGTTTTTCATTCCCCTATCACTGGCAGAGGGAGGTGAGGAGTCAAGGAGATGTGCTGGACAATATAAAGCTAAGCAGGATGGGAAAGAAGATATTATTAGCAGTGCTCCTTTATGGGCAGCTTGCAGAGGCTTTATGAGCAAACCTAGAAAAGATGAGAATGCTGGAGGAGTGGAGGAATAAAGTGACAAGTGACTTAAATATTTACCAGTTAAAGCATGGCTAACTACCAATGGATCTTGACCTAGGAGTTGGCTTAGTGGTTCCTTGCTAAAGCTTCCATCTCAAGCCTATAGGCTGAAGACATCTAGGAAAATGTGTAGTTATTTGGGAGGTCTAAGAATGCATAAGTGCACCAAGTATCATTTTGACCTTGATATAGCTCCCACAAACTATACAAAGTGATTCAGTTTGATAAATACGTGTTCTAGAATATACATATATATATACACATATGTGTATATATATGTATATCCATACAATATGTATACATATATATGAATATATGTATATGTGTATGTTCACATATAGATAGAATAAATATGTATCTTGCAATTTTTCATGCAATAAGAAGTTATGATTAACATAGTTGAATTTCATTTAAATGCATTAAGGAAATGCATTAGAAAATACATAGAAAGTTTTTATCATGTATATTCTCAACCACATGACATTAAAAGTACAAGTTCTACAAAGTGGAGGGAGACCAAAAAAGGGGGGCACATTACAACCTCAGAAAGGTTGGGCACTACAACTGTAAGGCAATGTCTCTGCTGCCACCTTTGGGCTCAGCCCATGAATTCTAGTACACCATAGAATTTCATTGGTTGCCTTGCCTTTGAGGATTTCTCATTAAAGGCACTAGTTTCATTATACCCAGGGCAACAATTACTGCAACCTAGTAGTGAGAGAATATGATATTGAAGTTGTCTGGATCCCATAATACAGGGGCTTGATTACTGATCAATGGTTTTCCTATCCAATTAAAACAATTAATAATACCTTGGTGCAATGGAACTGGTCCCCTTCTATGTGGCAGCCTTTCAGATACTTGAAGCAGCTATTATTCCTAACCACTCCCAAACACACACTGCCTTCTCTTCCAACTGCCTTCAACTGATTGTCATGTGACTTTATCTCAAGGGCCTTCACCATTCAGATTGTTTATCTGAAGATTATCAATCACCTTCCTAAAAATGTGGGCCCCAGAATTAAATGCAGCATTTTTCTCTACCACAAGAGTGTAATAGATAATCCTTTTTTTTTAAACATAAAATGTTGATAAGCAATTCCTTAGTGACTACTATGTACCAAACACTGAGCTAAACACTGGAGATATGAAGAAAGACAAAAAATACTCCCAGGGTAACTTAGGTGGTACAGTAGATTGCTAGGCCTGCCATCAGCAAGACTTATCATCCTGACTTCAAATAAGGCCTTAGACACTTACTAGGTGTGGTCACTCTGAGCAAGTCACTTAACCCTGATTGCCTTAGTTTATTCAAATACAAAAAAGAGCTGGAGAAGTAAATGGCAAACTGCTTCAGTATCTCTGCCAAGAAGACCCCAATTTCGGGTCACAAAGAGTCAGACACAACTGATAAAGGACTAAACAATGACATGCCCTTACCACCAGGAGCTCAGAATATAATGGAATATTCTGTATTCTCAAAGATTTTATGTTTCTCAGAAAGGATATGTTCAGAGATAGGTAAATGTAGGGTAAGTAATAAATAAATGAAGAGATAGGTAGGTAGGTAAAAGATAGATAGATAGATTGATTGATTGTATGATACACTTTTGGAGGATCCTAACAAGGGGTGATAGATCAGGAAAGGCATCTAAGAGAAAGTAAAACTTGAGCTGATCACAGTTCCAGGGGTTGGAGGTAAGAATGGAAAGCATAGTCATAATGGGGAATATGACTATTGTATGAATACAGAGAAGGGGGCAGATGCAAGAAATGTGTTAAGAAGGTGGAATCCACACTACATATCAACTAATGGTGTGGTTGAGTGCAGTGTTGGAAGGAAGTCAAAAGCAAGGATGCTTCTTATATTACTATCACTAGAACAAGGGTTGTATAATTTGCAGAAAGGGAGGGAAATAAGAAGAGGGATGAGTTTAGGAGGATAGATAATAAGTTCTATTTCAGATAAGCTGAGTTTCAATATATTGAGTTCAGATATAGAGCATCCAGATGAAAGTTCTCCAGAAGGTAGAGACGAAAGGCAAACTCTTGAAAAATATGAATGCATAGAAAGAAAACTAAACCCACAGAGCAAGGACCTTAACTGCCTTTTACCTAGCGCCATTTCTAGATTTTCATATCTATATTTGGCAGGCAAAAATTTCTAGGTGGTCATTATTCCCCATCTGAAAAATGAGTCAGACTATAATACTAGAGCTCCTTCCAACTCTAACTCTGTGACCAAAACAAACCTGTTGTTCTTTGTTGTATATAATGGTGGTGTAGTGGTTGTTCTTGCCAGTGTTGTTTTTGGTGGGAGAGGAAGGGTTAGGTAAATCTTAAAAATAGACTTAGTAGAATATCAACAATAGGTTCAGTGAAATTGGATTGTCTTCGGAGAAAGACAAAAGCCTTTTTCTTCGAGGATCATTTCCTACAGAGACTCATCAGCCTTATTGGCATCATTGGTCTCAATTCAATACAGACAGTAAGGGAAATACAAAACAATTCTCATTTTTTAACTACCATGACTAAACCAGCAGAGTTCGATTACTTTATTTCATTAGTTAAATGTTAGCAGGTCGGTCTCTAAGATCCATGGTGCTGCTGCTATTGTTTTAATACACATTTACATTTTGTATATCTGTGTTCAGGCTCCTCATTGGAGATCATTATTCTTGTGTTGGCCTCAATTTTTAAGAAGCCATTTTTTCTTTTTTTTTCTTTTTTATTGTACTACATACTGATATTAACTCATTTTAATGACTGCTTAAAAATGTATAAACTGCTGCCGGATGACAGTCTCATTACCTGCTTTATATACAAAATTGAGAGGGTTTTTTATTATTATTTTTGAAGAGCTTTGCAAAATCAGTAAACAATTCATATAAAAGTCTTCCTAATTCTTTATGCATTTCTAATCAAAATTATATTTCAAATACAAAAAATATGACTACAAATACTTAATAAGGCTGACTTTGGAAGATACAGATATAAACATATTTTCCCAAAACCTGATTAAAATGAAAAGTCTCAAATCCAATAATTATATACTTTGCTATGTCCCAATTGAATTTTTCAGAAATAACAGAAGGTAAAGAAAAACATGTATACTGTCTAGTTCTAAAAGGATTTCAAGTTCTTACATCAGTCAGTAGTTGTTGTTATAATGGTACTATCTGTTATTAATCATGCATTACTCTCTTCTGTCATAATCCAAAAAGAATAATGAGACAATCAATTTTCTAGATTTGTCAGTGTAACTGACATTTTTTGATATATACTTGTGATTTAATTCCCTAGGGAACCTTCAGTGAGAAACTCCTTCTACCAATGCTGATTGGCACATGCTCTTGAAGTTTATAACCCAGGGTGTTGCCTGGGGGCATGGGGAGGATAGCCAACTTGCATAGTGAATAAAATAAGTCAGAAGTGGGACTTGAACCTAGGTTTTTCTGACTCCAGTACCAGTTCTCCAGCCCCACTGTACCATACTCGTATTGACAAATGATTAGCTTAATTCTTCACTTGCATTCAGAGCAAGTACTAGAGATTCATAGAGTCCTCATCATGGAGAAGAGTCCTTCTATTCAATTCCCCAAATTCTTACTAAGCACCTACTCCAAACAAAGCCTCTCCATACAATGTATCCCCATGTTTCTCATAATGTCATTCTTTCCTTTAAACTAGCTGGTAAATAATCTACAGGTAACTCATCATCTTCTTGGCACAGCCTCTCAAACCCTTGAATGTATCTATGATCACATCATCAGTGTTTTAGCTAACAATGTATATGACAAGTCATCTACATCTATTTACTCTGTATGATCTTTGTTCAAGTCACTGGTAAGTTCTTGGGGCAGGGATGAGAGGGAATTACTATAATGCTTGGAAAGGATCTCTTTCTTTTGATATTTTAAGGTTGAATTGAACACAAAAGTTGACCATCCATGATCCCTTCCTCTTGCCACATAACCAACCCTTTTATAATCATACTTTTTTTTTAAGTGAGGCAGTTGGGGTTAAGTGACTTGTCCAGGGTCACACAGCTAGTAAGTGTTAAGTGTCTGAGGCCGATTTGAACTCAGGTACTCCTGAATCCAGGACTGGTGCTCTATCCACTGCGCCACCTAGCTGCCCCCATAATCATACATTTTCTGATGACATCTATCACTCCAGAGCTGCTCCCTATGTTCTTTTATGTATTGCACGCTGGTCATATCTTCCATTAGCCTTTCCATTATTCTTTGAGTGACACATTTTTAATTCCTTCAACATTGCCATGTATCATCACTGATTTTCATTAAACTGTTAGAATATTGATACTTGGGGCAGCTAGATGGCGCAGTGGATAGAGCACCGGCCCTGGAGTCAGGAGTACCTGAGTTCAAATCCGGCCTCAGACACTTAACACTTACTAGCTGTGTGACCCTGGGCAAGTCACTTAACCCCAACTGCCTCACTAAAAAAAAAAAAAAAAAAAAAAAAAGAATATTGATAATTAAAAGATGGGAATTTCTTTTAGATAAATTTAAGGTCTTTTTAAAAAGTTCTGAAATTTAATGAAAGAATATAAGCTTGCTCTATTCCTCTTCATATAAGTCATTTATTTTGGCAGTGGTCTAAACCTGTAATTTCATTAAACTAGGGAAGCTCAAGTGAGAAAACACTCTACAAATGTAGATTAACCATTTCTGCATTGCTTATGGTCTTGAAGAATTCTTTGGGGCCAGTGAGAAGTTGAAAGACTTGGCCAGGGTCACACAGCTACAATGTATCAGAGGTGGGTCTTGAACCCAGATCGTGACTCCAAGGACAGCTCTTTATACCATGCTGTTTATTGTAACACTCTACACTTGCCCAGTGTTTTATTTTCCCCTACACTTATATAGAATCATTCCTTTTGCTATATTTATAATTAATTTCCTATTTAAGTATTATGATATGTACTTTTCTTCAGCAAGATGTTTTTGGGATTTTGGTGGGGTTTCTTTTGATTTTGCTTTTGTTTGGTTGTGTGTGGGTTTTTTTGGTTTTTGTTTGTTTTTTGCTTGGCTCTAACAGACAGTATTGAAAAAAATACTGAATTTGAAGTCGGAGGTCGTGGATCCAAATCTTCACTCTTCCACTAACTCCCTGTGTGACTAACCTTGAAGAAGTCACTTAACATCTTTGGATCTCAGCTTCCTCATCTTTAAAATGAGAGGTCTGGACTAAATGACATTTTAAGACCCCTTTCAGTTCTAAATCTATGATCTTTTGGGCTCTTCAATTTCCCAAGGTCATTCAATTCATATTCTATTTTCCAGAGGGTTGATCTACCATGGTCTCATCTAAAATTCTAATATTCTTCCCTTTCCTTCTGTCATGTAGGCCAGTGATGTCAAACTCAAACAGAAATTGGGGCCACTAACCATCCATAAGGATCCTCATGGACAGATTACTAACTTAGTTTTAAAATAAATATCTATGTTTTATTATATTTGTATTTGTTTTGCTAAATATTTCCCTATTAGATTCTAATCTGGTTCAGCAACAAGTTTGACACAGTTTATCTATAATGGAAAATTGTTTTGGGTCCAGGAAGGACATCTATAGAATACCATTTGTTATCGTTTCCCTGGGAATAGCACATATCCATTGAGTAAACTCTCTGGTCTGGGCATGGCTGTAATAAGAGACTTGCTAAAAATCAAGAGAGGTTATCATAATTCCATCCTTTCATCCTTCCATGAAGTCTATTACTTCTTTTTTTTTTCTGATGAGGCAATTGGGGTTAAGTGACTTGCCCAGGGTCACACAGCTAGTAAGTGTAAAGTGTCTGAGGTTGCATTTGAACTCAGTTCCTCCTAAATCCAGGGTCAGTGCTCTATCCACTGTTCCACCTAGATGCCCCTATTACTTCTTTTTGGTTTTATTTGGGGGGGGGGGTTGTGGGGTAATGGGGGTTAAGTGACTTGCCCAGGGTCACACAGCTAGTAAGTGTAAAGTATCTGAGGTGAAATTTGAACTCAGGTACTCCTGAATTCAGTGCTGGTGTTTTATCCACTGAGCCATCTAGCTGCCCCCTATTACTTCTTAATAAATTACTTTAATACAACTTTTTCCTTACCAAGGTACGAGTTAATGTCTAGCTAGCATTTTTATACAGATCAGAAAGACATATACTAAGAAATATTAGCTGTATTCCTATTTTCTTATGATATGAGTCTACTCCACTGAAAAGGTTTCTGATTCTTCAACTTCTCTGATAAGTCCTTTAAAACCCTCCTGCTCACTTATCACACCCTCCCCTCCTTAGCTAAATATGTAGCTCATAAGCAATTATATAATTAGTCTAGCATTCATGGATTAAAGTGGATATAGTCATTACTTCCAAAAGATTTTCATAAAGTCAATCTTTTTGAAAACTATATTAGGACTGTGGATAAGATGACATTTGCAAATTATAGAAACTTTCTTTTGTCTGGGAGAGATTAAAGCCACCATCTAACTGATAATAAGAATTTGTCCAAAGATACGCATTGTCTTTGTCTACTGTTCCATCAGGTGATTCTGTAGTTAAGCAATGAGGAAGAAGGGAGAAAAATCAAGAATAGATGGAGTGGAAAACTCAAGCTGTCCTCCTCCCATCTCTCAAATCAACTTACCAAATGATGAGCTCAACTTCTCATCCAGCATGCATTTTACTGACAACTTCTAATCATATTCACCTATAAATTTTTATTGCTAATTTATATGTTGCCTCTTGCACCTACCTAAATGCACCCTTTCCATTGCCCTATCTGTGATATTCATTTTTATTTCTCCTGAGACTATTGTGTTTCATGTCCTAATGATACATAACACAAGCAGAATATTAGTGTTTTTGTTGGTTGTTTGGTTTTTATGGACCTTTGTTCTCATGGGTAGTCTAGGGTGATTAATGGAGTCTATCCAATAACAAGCCCAATTCCTTATCTATTAATACTATATGTCACAGGAATAGTTTGTGGGAGAAAAGTTGTATAAGTTGTCTATTCAAATGCATGTTGGAACCTAAATAATGCATTTTTTCTTCTAACTGATCTTTCCCATGAGAATGGTCAAGCCAAAATCTTGTTTCAGCTCTCTTCCAGGAGGTTCTACAATATTCCAGATTTTAATAGCACCAGCATAAAATCACTGGCAAGCAGGAACATAATCTTCATACACAGGAAATCCCCCTTTCACTTGGATTCTGTGCTGAATCTCTTCTCTCACAAGGAATACTTTTGGTGAGAATTCAAATCCCCATGTTACTCTTTACCTGATACTTATCATCAAAAGGCCATTGATCATATTTATGTCTGTTTTTATTTCTTGCTTAGAATTTGGAATGATTTTTATATAGACCTACAATATATCTCTTTGAAAAAGAGCTTTTAGGAAACAATTTCGCTATACTGAATAAAACGGTCTTTCATAACCAATAGAAAATAAAAGAAATTCCCTACATCTTTCAGTTCATTGGAAAATGGTAATGATGTGGTTCATTGCTGACCATCATTTGCAGATGCCTCCCTATTCCCTTTCATTAGAGAAGGATCATCTTTAAGGAGCCAAGACATATCAATTGGTATAGAACATACAAATAAAAGGTAGAAACTATGTAACATATAACCAAAGTTGCAAACATTTACCATCTATCAAATACTTAGAAAGACATGCTCAATTGGACAGAATTATATACAAGATACTTTCTATCCTTCACAAACAAACTGAATCATAAACCTCTGTATTACAAATAAAATTGAAAATATCTTCAAGAATTCAGCAAATTAAACATCCTGGAACTAGGGCAGCATCACAGACAAAACCATTTTCCGCAATCTCCTGGATGTGACATTAACCAATAAAAAATTTAGAATAGTGACCAAATGAAATACTCATAACTTCTAACCTACAAAGAATGAAAAGTTTGTAGGCTTCATAGACCTAGCAGAATCAAATAAGGCCATTTGGGGGAGGAGCACACACATAGTGTTTTCTTACCCCAAACTCTATGATTCAGTCAAACTGACCGTTTTGCAGTTTTGTTTCGTTTCGTTTTTTAACACACTGATACTCCAACTCTCATGTGCTCAGTGTCCTCAAAGCCTGAAATGCACTCTCTGCCTGAGGACACCTCTGCTTTTAAAATCCATGTCCTTGGTACCACCTGCTACATGAAGCCATTCCTGGTCTCACAGCAGCTAACATTCTCCTTCCCCAAACTACCATGTATTTACTGTGTATATACTGGACCATTTTGTCCATGGGATTTTCTTGGCAAAGATACTGGCATGGTTTGTCAATTCCTTCTCCAGTGTATTAAGGCAAACAGAAGTTAACTTTCCAAGGGTCATGGGAAAGTAAATAAGTGTCTGAGGCCAGATTTGAACTCAGGTGTTCCTGACTCCAGGCACAGTGCTCTCTCTCCTCAGCCGCTGTTCTATGTTATCAAGTTAGAGGAACAGGGAATAAGCACTAGATATGTGGCTTCATTGGTATAGGAAACTCTTAGGCAACAGAAATTACAGGGAATGCAGACTGGCATTTTCTCTGCAACTTACAGGCTTGGAGATTTGCCTGGAGCACACAGATGTTAAATGGCATGCCCATCACACAGCCAGCATGTATCTTAGGCACAACTTGAACCCAGTCCTTTCTGGTTTTATCACCAGTTCTCTCTCTGCTATGACACAATGTTTCTCTACTGAGTTATAAAGAGTAGAAATGTCACTTCAAATTCTTTATTCTCCCTTTAAATCGTTATAAACCTATCACCTTTAAAAAGGTCTACTTAAGCCAATCATCAAATAGAGTTTATTTAGACAAATGGTTTCCATTTTGTGGACCTTGGAAGTATCCATGGGATCAATAATTATTACACATCTTCCTCATTTCCACCTCCTAGAAATACTTAATTTTCTTCAGAGGGCATTTCAAGTACTTTCCTCCTTCATAGGCTTTTCTTGATTTCCCCCATCCCCATTCCATAGCATATCATCTCTCCATTTCATAATTCCTTTGTACTGTATTATTTTTTCTATACTTTATATTTACTAATCTGTGTACCTGTCATGTTGTCCCATAGGATGCAAGTTCCTGGAGGACAGAGATTGTTTTGGTTATGTCCTTGTATAACTGGTAGCTAGAATAATGATTAGCATTGATTAAGTAGTCCCTGAATAAATGTTTGTGGGATTGAAAATCCATTGGAAATCTATTCAACAAGCATTGTTATTTTAGTCGATTTGGCTCCATAAAATATTCAGTGTAACCCATTACAAACAAACACAGCTTCTTTATACTGAATGACTAAGGTCACACATACATATATGCATGCATAATATATACATTTTTATTCAAATATGTAGATACCACCACCATTATTAAAATATAAATTAATTGTTGTCATTTTTCCTCATTCAAGGAATGTTAATAGTATGTTTTGTCACTGCATAAGCTGCAATTATTTTCATCATGGCCTTTTGGAAAATATTTGACAAAAGCCCTGAAATACAAGATGCCTAAATTCTTCATGAAATTATATTTCCTGTTTCCTTTGGACACATGGTAAAAATGACTACACCAACTCTTTTATTTGCTTCTTTAAGGAGAAAATGTGAGACATTCCTCCATTTTACTGCAACTTCCTTCTATCTACTAGTTTCCTTTATGGCAAGGATATCAGGATTGGTACAATTCAATTCTTTCACTGGTGCATGCATTTGTTAGTCAGAGGAGAAGTGTCTGACATTTTGGGTACATATAGCTACGTTTATGCTTATACGTGGTCATAAACCTATACAATTCTTTTTAAATAATATTTTATTTATCCCTTTAACATATAAAAACAATTTTTAACTTTCATTTTTAAAATTCTTAGCTTCAAATTATTTTCCTCCTTTCCCTTCCCCCTCCTTGAGATAGTAAGCAATTTGATATAGGTTATATATATATATATATATATATATATATATTCAATAATGCAAAACATGTCCACATTAGTCATGTTTTAAAAGCACAAACCAGAAAAAATTATTATCCTACATTATTGCTGTTATTAGGTATAATGTTGTCCTGGTTCTGCTCGCTTCACTTTGCATCAGTTCATGCAAGTCTTTCCAGTTTATTCTGAAATCATCCTGGTCTTCGTTTCTTATAGCATAATAGTATTTGAGTACAATCATATACCATGACTGGTTCAGCCATTCCTCAATTAATGGACATCCTCTCAATTCCCAATCCTTTGCCACCATAAAAGGAATTGTTTATAAATATCAAAAAACTGGATGATTCTTAACACTTGGTAGTCCTTTTTTACTGTCACTCTGACACCCACTGCAGAAACAGCAAAGCAGCTGCCCAAGGGACATGGACCATTTTATTATTTGTCTTTGTTTCATGGATTACCTTAGCCAATGCATGCATAACCATCAATGGGATTATTGGTAACGAGCATGTCTGTGTTCCCCTAGCTTAGCCCTTGTTAAGTAGACACACTATGTTGCTGAGATTGTAATCAAAGGTCTTCCAGCATACCAAAAGCTGCCAAAGTTTATATTCTATTGGCATGGGCTTGGAGAATTTAGTGCTATCCTGATGCCTCAATAAGACATTAGAGTAGGATTTTTTATTAGCAGAATAGCACAAATCACTTCATCTGATTCCCTGGTTACCTAATTTGGGAACCTTGGAAAGTCAGCACAGGGTTCAAAAGCAATGAAATATCAATTATTAAGCTTTGTTGGTTAAGTAGTAATAGCAAAAGTAAAGATGATGAAGAGAAGAGGAGACCTATAGATGGGGTATAGTGTGAAAAGAAAGTCACACATTGTGGGCAGCTAGGTGGCAAAGTGGATAGAGGACCGGCCCTGGAGTCAGGAGTACCTGAGTTCAAATCCGGTCTCAGACACTTAACACTTACTAGCTGTGTGACCCTGGCAAGTCACTTAACCCCAATTGCCTCACTAAAAAAAAAGAAAGTCACACATTAAAGGCAAATCGAGTGACTACAAAGAGGGAAATAATATAAAGGCACAGAGACTGATATGAAGAGAGAAAATAACAAGAATAGAAAGGACCAAATACAAATTTTGTTTATTCCCCAATCTATTTAAAGTTGTTTTCGTTAATTTTATTTTTAGCTTCTATTATTAAAATATTTTGTTTTTCACACTCCAATGACATTTTAATTTTTTCTGAAGATGCATTAACAACATAGTACCCTCTTTATATATTTGGACTTTTCCTATAAGGGTCACATAAAAATATAGATAAGGGAGGGAAAAGCTAAAAATTATAGAAGTAATAGAAAACTTTAAGGAAAATCATGATAAAGAAACAAACACCATCCCAAACTTATGGGATGCAATAAAAATAGTTTTGAGAAGAATGTTCACAATTCTAAAGTCTTTCATGAAGAAAATAAAGAAAACAACAAATTGGTTTTTACAATTTAAAAAAAGCTCAAATGAGAAATCTCCAAATAAGTAATAAAGTAGAAATTCTGAAAATTGAAGGGAATAATAAAATAAGAAGCAAAGCACATCTAACTGATAAATAAAACTGAAAACTTTAAAAACTTTAAAAAACTGAATAGATTGTTACTTAATCTGAGTTTTTAAAAGAGGAAAAAAATTATCAAAAATTAAAAAGATAATATATAACAATTAAAAGGGAAACAATTACCAGAAATTGCCTAATTATATGCTAACAGGGACAGTTAGGTGGTGCAGTAGATAAAGCACTAGCCCTGGATTCAGGAGGACCTGAGTTCAAATCCAGCCATATACACTTGACACTTACTAGCTATGTGACCTTGGGCAAGTCACTTAACCCTCATTGCCCTGCAAAAAATAAAATAAAATAAAAGGCTGGCCCAACTCCTAATTATATGCTAACAAAGAGAACTTAGATGAAATACATTAATACTTTAAAATGTAAAATACAAAGTTAAACAAAAGAATAATCTAAATTACCCAACATTAAAAATAAAAGACATTAAAGTCATAAATAAATTCCTAAAGAAAAAACTCCAGAACCAGATAGATTTGCAATTGAATTCTATAAAAAACTAAAGACAAATTAACTCCAACATTAAACTTATCAAACATAAAAAGCTCTAAAATACTATTTATTATATAGAATGGATTTCTGAGAGGAAGAAGGATACTTAGGACAATTGGAATGATGTTAGAAACAATAACTATAAATAAAAGCTTATTTTTAAAAGAAGCACTTTTTCTTTCTATGACACAAGTATGGTCTTAGTACAGAAACCAGGGAGAGACAAAGCAGAAAAAGAAAAATACCAAACGAAGCTTGAATTAATATTATTGCAAAAGTGTCAAATGAAATATTAGTAAGGAGGCTATAATAATATATTTGAAAGATTATATACTAAGACCAGATTGGTTTTCAACCAGGAATGGGAAGCTGGTTTAACATAAGAAATACTGTAAATATAATAAATTATGCTAATAATATGAATAAAAGCATATTCACATACTTAGGTTCCAATTTGTACAAATAATGAATTGCTGAGGTAGTTGCATTATTCAAATTCACATTGTTTATTTCTGTTGTGTTGGAACCAATACACAACTGGCATAAGTGAAACTTCAAAAATGTGTGAATTCAAATTCATGCAACCACTTCAGGAGATTTGTTATTCCTACAAATCAGGAATCAGCCATATATCAATACATAATGAAAAAGCTTTTGGCAAAATCCAAACCATTTTTCTGTTTACAAGTTTAGAAATCATTGGAATTATTATTTTCTTAACATAATTCAAAGATTTAAAAATGAATGCCAAAAATGTTAAATGTTAAAATGTTTAAAATCAGAAAAATAAAAAACCTAAATACACACATACATACACACACAAAAAACATTTTACTAGAAATGCTAGCTATACACATAAGATAAGAAAAAGAAATTGAGGGAAGAAGCACAGATGAGGAGGAAACAAAACTATCCCTTTTTGAGATAATATCATGGTGTACTTAAAGAATCCTAGAGAGTCAACTGAAGTTAATTGATATAATTGAACTCAACAAAAGTGTAGAATACAAAATAAACCCATGTAAACCATTAACATTGCTGCATATTATCAATAATATGTGGCAAGAAAAGCCAGAAAGAGAAATTCAATTCAAAATAATTAGAGAAATTGTAACATGGGAGTCTACCCACCAAGATTCCAATTATGAATACAACTATATAAAATACTCTAGAGAAATTAAGATAGGTCTAAATAGTTGGAGAAACAGTCACTATTAGTGAGTAGACAGGGCCAATGTAATAAAACTGATCATATGACCTGAATTAACTTACTCATTAAGTGCTGTATGAAACCAACAAATTTTATAAAGCTAGAAAAACAATTAAAATGCATACAAAGAAACAAAAAGTCAAGAATGCTCTGGGTGATAGAAAAAAACATAAGGTAATGTGTCTATTAGTAGAAGATCCCAAAATGTACTACAAATTAGAAATAATAAAGACAAAATTTTAATTGATTTGCAGGGGGGAGAGACACAGATAGAGACGGAGAGAGACAGAGACAGAGAAAAAGACAGACAGGGAGAGAGAAAAATATTAAATAAGGGGGAAAGAAAGGGGACAAAGCATTTTGAACACTTGCTATGTGCCAGTCCCTGTGCTAAGTACTTTACAAATATCATATCATTTGATACTCATAACCAGTATCATAGTGTTTAATTAACTAAAAAACCTATTACTGGGGGAAAGAATCACTATTTGACAAAAACTGCTGGGAAAACTAGATATCAGTCTGGAAGAAATTATGTTTCGATAAATAGCCCATGAAATATATCAAAATAATACAAAATACATACATGATCTACATATAAAAGGTCACATCATTAAAAATAGGGAAATATGGAAAATCAATTACTTTTTGATCAGATGAATAGAGGAAGAAGTCATGACTAAATGATCAAAAGAAAAAATCTAGTTTTTCTTTTTCACTAATTATCATTGCTAAAAGTAGAAAGCAGGAAAAATCTTTACAGCACATTTCACTGATAAAGTTGTCATTTCTAAGATATATAAGTAACTGACAAATTTATAAGAATAAGAGGCATTCCCCCATTATATAAATGGCCAAAAGGCATGAAAAGGAAGGGTTTAAAGGGGAAAAAATCAAACTATCAACATTCATGTGAAAAAACAATATTCTAAATCACTAATAATCAGAGAAATGCAAATTACAGCAACTTTGAGGTTTTATCTCATGCCTATCAGACCAGTAAGTATGACAAAAGAGGAAATTGACAAATGTCAGGGGCTGCAGAAACACTGGTATATACTTGGTAGAGATATGAATTGTTCCAGTAATTCTGAAAAATAATGTGGGCTAGTGTGAGAATTTTTTGTTTGATTATTTACGTAAGTAAAAAAGGCTTTATTTTGAATGGTTTCTTTTACTTTTTCTTACTTTGTTGAAGAGAATGGAGAGTAATGACAGATTAACAAAAAAGTAAATAACCAATAAGGTATAAACAAAGCATACCTTTAAGACTGTATCAAAACCAAAACAAAACAAAAAAGACTGTATCACCTGTAAAAAAATATAGATCTCTTTAAAGTTTACCAAAGAAATACATTTTCCCTTGCATACTCACTATGAGAAAAAGTAATCATATTTTTCTCCCTTTCCTTTTTTCTTGCTTATTGAAACCTATAATTTGGCCATGATCATGACTATGGGAGATCTTTCTAGTTTCTAAAAAAATGTACAAGGCACCTACAATTATTTATCTATAAATCATGGTGGATATTAAAACAATTAATGAAATTATTTTATTTGCCTCTACTTGAATTGAAGATTCAAGGTCACTCAGTTGTCAACTCATTACCCAGTTAACATCTGCAGAATTAGCAGAACACCCTCCATGAATATCATGGACACTCCAAGCTGAAAATGTCTAATTATTAAAAAGCAAACATCCCTATAAAGTCTATCCATCAGAGGTGTTTGCAGCATGAAGAGCCCGGATTACCTTTTGGGATATACTGGAGAAAGGGTGTGTGTTGGGGGGGAGGGGTGCAGAATCTATTGAAAAGTAGAAAAATCTTACAAATGAAAGCAAATTTCCCACAACAGATCCCAGAATTTTAATAAAGGCCATAGTGCAATATCTTCTGAGCAAAGAGAGTAATCAAATAGTCTTTTATATTATATAAGAGGCTCATCACTAGCAAAGTTTTCAGGTGTCAGGGAAATGAGCTCAGAAGCAGAGGATCAGATAACCAATTAGTATGTATTTGCATGACACATCACCTCCAGTCTGAGCTTCTAACTGATGCATACTGGCTCAGAAACAAAACAAGGCCATGCATGGACCAAACACACACACATGTGGCAGCATGGACACAACATACAAGGCTCTATCTTGCACAGATGCTCAGCAGCCAAGGTTAATACAACACAAGCATTGGGAAAATTAGCATGAATACATGAAATTGTGATATTCTAGAGCCTCACCTGGCCATTAACTCTCCTGCTTTCATAAACTTGACTACCATGCCCTGACATATGGGTTTCCACCACTAGGCACTCTCCCTGCAATATTAAGGGACTGAAGTTAAGTCATAAAGAATAACATATTTGGCTCGGAGATTAAAACCGTAAAGCATACCATTGCTTACAACTGCTTTTTATGCACTGTATATATTGACTTCCAAACAGGACCCAAGTTAGATCAGTCATGCTCCCCCAGGGATATATTGATGATATACCATGGCTCCAACTGAAATTCAACACTTCCTTCAATTATTTAAAACCAATTGTGAAAAACCTGGAAATACTTACATGAGCTGATACGAAATGAAATGTACTGTATATAGAATAACAGCAATATTGTAAGATGATCTACTGAGAATGACAGTTATTTTCAACAGTGCAATGATCCAAGACAATGCTGAAGGGCTTATGAAAAATGCAATCCATCTACAGAAAGCGAACTGATGGTGTCTGAATACAGATGGAAGTATATTTTGTTGTTGTTAGCTCCTTTTTCTAAAGTGTTTTTTTTTGTCTATGTTTTGCACAACTGCACATGTATAACTTATATTGAATTGCTTGAGTTCTTAAGGCAGGATAGAGAGGAAGGAAGAGAATTTGGAACACAGTGTTTTAAAAATTGATGTTACAAAGTATTTGGGGCAGCTAGGTGGCACAGTGGGATAGAGCACCGGCCCTGGAGTCAGGAGTACCTGAGTTCAAATCCGGCCTCAGACACTTAACACTTACTAGATGTGTGACCCTGGGCAAGTCACTTAACCCCAATTGCCTCACTTAAAAAAAAATTGATGTTACAGTTTGTTTTTACATGTAAGGTGGGGGGAAATGCTAAATCAAGCAATCAAGCAATCAATCAAAAAATAAAATAAAATAAAAATAAAAACAATTCTCAGAAGGGCATCTATAGGATTCACCAGCCTGCTGCCAAAAGGGTCTATGACCTCAAAGTTAAGAACTCCTACTCTGTATGGTCTAATTTCCACCAGATACTTTGGGCATTACAAGAAAGAGAATGGACATGCCTGGGATTTATAAATTGATTGGTAAAAATTTATGAAGTGATGACTATGTTCCAGGCCATATGCTAAATGCTGGAGATACCAAAACAAAATGGAGATGGTCTCTGACTTCTAAGAGCCTGCACTCTTCTATGGGGACAAAATGTTTTCATAAAAACAGAAAATGCAACAGGCATCAATAAAACTTTTTTTGAAAAGGAAAATAAAAGACTTGGAATTTCTTTCTTTTTTGTTTTTGTTTTGTTTTTGCCAGGCATTCAGGGTTAATTTACTTTCCCAGGATCACACAGTTAGTAAGTGTCAGGTGTCTGAGGTTGTATTTGAACTCAGGTCCTTCTGAATCCAGGGTCAGTGTTTTATCCACTGCACCACCTAGCTGCCCCCAAAATTTCTCTCTTGACCTAGCCAACAACTATATCCTTCACAAAGTATATAATCTTACGAAAAATGTCTAAATTATCTATCTTCTCTTCCAGAGACCATCTCACTATTCTCAATTACCTCTCTAAGAGAAAACCAACACCATATGAGTTAGAGAGGATCAGTAGGAAAAGGGCCTTGGTATATCTTCAAAAGGTAACATTTTCTTCTGAGTTGATTTTTTTTTCATAGACCCGATATGCCTCTAGAATGGCATATACTGATTTTATTTCCAGAATAAAATAGAGTATTCCTTAGCAAAGGACCATAATCCTACTCTATTCAGTTTCTCAGGCCATTGTGATTATTCCTTAGTTTGTTCCTATAAGGCATTGCAATGAGCTACAAAAAATAAGCACAGAGGAAGCAATAATGGGTTGCACCTATTACTAAGAGAGAAAAGCTCTTGTGATTCCATAATTTCTAACTTTGAAAGGATTTACTGGTTTGAAAAAAAAGACTAATTTAGAAGTGCTAAATATTGCAGAAGCATTGAAATTTATTGAACCCTAGTGCAGACATGACACTGTGTACAGCCCTCACCAATTTCCATAAAGCATAATCATTTTCACACAGAATTGAAAATGAGTTTAATTTCAGCACAGAAAAAGCTACTCTTATCTACTGGTAATTCAATTCCTAATTTGTGATGTGTTCTTACAATCACAGGGAAGAAACCATAGTCTTCAGAGAAAGAGTCCATCCTCTTAAGCCTATGCATTGCTGGCCCAAGGACTATATATTTCTCAGTGGAAATGGGAGAATTGAGCCTAAAATGGCTTGCTAGGTCTAGATAAATAGAAAAAAATGGACCTAGCAAAAATGTTTAGTTTCAATTTATATAAAATAAATACATATGCACATATATAGTATTATGCATATATGTAAATAATACTTTTATCTTCAAACAAACAAGTCAGTGGAGGACAAATCACTGAGTTTCTTCATTAAGGAAAATTATTTGATATAAAAATAAGTAAGGTTAAAATTTAAAGATAAAAAGAATCGGACATTTTTAAATAAAAAATGAAATTTATTATGTTACATTTTAAAAAGAAATTATCATCTAGAACTAATTTACATTCATTTCATACTCCAATCATGACTGTATAGAAAATTAATTAACAAGACAATAATATTGCTATTTTAAAAAACGAAGTTCTTTCTAAATTTGGATTAGGTGAGTTTGGAGATTTGCAAGGTTCTCCAGAGATGTAGTGCTTTGCTCAAATATTAGGTCAATCTCCAAAATTATTTTTATTCCTTACATAACTCGGGGTTTGAGCCTGGATCTTTATATAAAACTCTCTGAAGAAAAAGATTAATAGGGGCTCCCTTGCATTGTGAGGGGTAGAGTTGTTGAGAGTTTGGGAGAGGATAATTCTTTCATGGCTTCCTTAAAGAATTTCTTTAAAACAAATGTGAGTGTTCACGTCTGCACGTGTGCATGTACATACATATACCACTTTTTTAAATTCAGAAAATTTTATTAACTTTTCTTCTTTTGGAATTTAGTTAGTATTTTATTTTTCTCTAGTTACATGAAAAAAAATTAGTAACATTTTGGGGGGGAGTGAAGCAATTGGGGTTAATTGATTTGCCCAGAGTCACACAGCTAGTAAGTGTCAAGTGTCTGAGGCCAGACCTGAACTCAGGTCCTCCTGAATCCAGGGCCAGCTCTTCATCCAGTGTGCCACCTAGCCGCCCCTTTAACATTTGTTTTTAAAACTTTGAGTTCCAAATTCTCTCCCTTCATCCCTCCCCCATTGAGGAGGCCAGCAATTGGATATAAGTTGTGCACTTTTTTTTTAATCACTAGTGGTTTAGGAGACATGCCTAATATAGTAGTGTCATAGAAAAGGTTCAATCAAACCTTCCAAATGTTCAGTGTTACATGTGATTTTGGTTCACAAAAGGGTAAGACACTTTTCACATATCAGAAACATATTTCAATCACAGTCTTTCAGTTTTTATTTCAATCACTATATTTTTAAAGAGAGCAGTTCATATTCTCAGCTAAAAAGAAGACTGGACTAACACCAGTTAGGGGTCATCACAGTAAAACCCAAGGTGAAACAAACAGTAGGAAAAAAAGTTTTCCTGAGTCCCTTGTCGCCTGGTAAAGACCAGTGTAATTAGTTCCCCACAGTGACCACCTCATTTAAACCTTCACACTGAGCTAAACCCCCTGAAGAGAAATTCATATATAAATGGCAACACTTTACTGCAGAATCCTGCATTTCTTCAAATATTTCTTTTTTAGATTGCACAGCATATTTTTTATTTGATTTCAGGTTATAATATGTACCTCATTAGCTACAAGTCCCTTCTTCTTAATGATCACTCCTGACAGGGGCCTGTACAAGACCACCAATACACTGTTTCATTAATAATAACAATTCAAGTTCCCAAAGTGCTACTGTTACAGTATGTCTATTGGTGTGCCAGGAAAAAAAAACATTCTATATCTAAGCAACTGAGTAATTCTGCTCCACAGTAGTCAAGGGGTATGCTGATAAATACATTTAACAATAGACTTGTGAGGGAAGGGGGGATGTACTCACAACATAAAGGTTCAATCTTCATTATTTGTTTTCATTTTATATTATTTTTAATTTATGAAATAACACAAGCACTTCCATAGAATAGTAGAATAAAAAAGGATGATTGAACATGAAACTGCAAACCTACTATGTAAACCTTGCTATTCCTTTTAAATACAAAATAAAGTCACCATGCAACTTTCTTTGTTTTTATTTTTTCTTCTCTCCCCTCTTGTTAAAATATTCATCATGTTCTGAAGTCTAGATGGTCAACAAAACAACAAATTGAGCCCTGTTTTGTATTGTTTGCTGATTTCCAAGGCTCACACAGAAAACTTAACTATCAACTCTTGTGAACCAGTAGGAACCAGCTCCAGCACAAATACTTTACAATAAATATCTTTATGCATAAGTGATAATGATTTTATTCCTCCACTAAAATTATCATTAAGGAAGGCAAGTGAAATAAGAGCAGAAGGACTATGAGTAGCTCACTTAAACATATATATATATATATAAATGGATTAGCTAAAACTTCTTCCTCAAAGTTAGCCTCTAAAGAGTCTGAAAACAGTTCATTTAACAGTAAATTGAGATTCTGCTGAGTGCAACTGACAGTCAATGGTCAAACCAACTCACTGGCAGACTTTGAGTTGAATGATAAGAAGAATGCAAACATTATTTTATGACAATCATAAACTGGGAATGTGGTGGTTCGTGTTCCTGATATCAGCTGAGTAATCTGGGAACTCACCAGGGAATTGCAGAAAATTAATTTCCACAGCAATCTTGAAAGCAACTGTTTTACATACAGCTTTCTCTCCAAAGCCACTGCTGGGTGGCAAGAAATAGCATTAGTGATTCGAGGCTGGCTGTATTTACTTCTTAGAACTTAAGACTTCAGGAGCTTGTTGGACATAAAATTGCTGTGGAAACTGGTGGTAGGTTTAGAAAAATCCTATTTCCATCTAAGGAGGTTTATAAGCCTTCTTTTGTTGCCACAAAGTCTACACACAGTGGATGTAGACTTAAGCCATCAACTTATTTGTGTAGATCACCTGTTATCCTTAAAGTGTATTTTAATGGCAACCTAACAAGACTTGAAGTGATCTCTTGTGTGGCACATTGACCATGAGAGCTTTTATAAGGCTTCCTATCATCCTCAAACTCTGATTCCACCTCCTTCACTCTCAGAAAATGAGTTTTTCTGTCATGGGTGCTCATAGAGTATGATCAAAGTGGACCTAGAATGAGAAGCCATTCGTTATATTTACTAATTATTGGTAGAGATCAGTAGCCATCTTTGATGGAACAATTGATGATGGAACACCTAGCCCATGCTTTATACATGCCTATGTTGCCTCCAACTTGACTGAGATTGAGGTATTCTAATAAGAACTCAATCAATCTCCCTCCTCTCCACTTCAAAACATGTGACCTCACCTTTCTTCATCTGTCAAAATTTGTTTATATTTTCACTTCTCCCTTCCTTCATCCTTCATGTCTCAGAGAAAGATCTATAGCTTATACTTTTCATGCCCCGCTTTTTTCTTTTTTGTATTTATGATCCCACAATTCCTTAAAACTTCCTCTTCAACTCTGCTCCATTAATTTTCATCTCTCATCTCTGGTATCTTTAATCTTTCCCTCTCCGTGTTCCTTCTCCTTTACTAAAAATTTCACTCAAGTCACCTCTATATAAAAACGCTATCTGACTGCACTCTTTCCCATGATTAAACTTCTCTAAAAAATTGTCCCTTACCATTTTATCAACTTCCTCATCTTGCACATATGGCTAAACATTTTGCTACTAAACTGGTCTTTAGGATTTAAGGTCCCATAACTCTACTAAAACTTCTCACTCAAAGTTAGCCACTGATCATTACTAACAGATGTAAAATCACATCTTTATCTTCAGCAGTTCTAATGCTTTTGACTGCACTGACACTACCCTACTCACTAAAATTCTTCCATTAAACTAATTCCATGGCTCAACCTTCCTAGTTCTCATTGCTCAGCTTCTGGTGCCACTTCCAAGGTCTCCCCCTAAATGTGGGTCCACCAAGGCTCTGTTCCTGCGCCTCTTCTCTCCATCTAGAGTTTCACACTAAATACAGTCTCTTTCAAGTGTTCAAATATCAACTCCAAAGAACACTCAAGGACTATTTGAGTATTCCAAACTTAAATTTTCAAATATTTTGTGGCCTTCAAACGTATAAAACAAAATAATCCATCACTCCCTGACTCTCCACAAAAACAAGAGTAGTTCATCATATCTGACAACAATCTTCTCTGCTTTTTTGTTTTTTGTTCTTGTTGGTTTTGGTGGGGGGGTTTTTGGCAATGAGGGTTAAGTGACTTGCCCAGGGTCACACAGCTAGTGTCAAGTGTCTGAAGCCAGATTTGAACTCAGGTTCTCCTGAATCCAGAGCCAGTTCTTTATCTACTGTACCACCTAGCTGCCCCCTATCTTCCCTACTTTTGTAAGTATTCAAATTACTCATGCTGAATACTGAAGAGATGTATCTTTGCCTTATACTCTGTAATAATACAACACATATACACACATCCCAAATTATCAACTATCATATCAATCTTTCTTCTAGAATATCTTTCATACCCTTCCCTCATTTCCCAAACTCACTGCCACTCATCTACATCTATTTCAGGTTTTCATTACCCTCTGCAGCTAGAGAGCACAGTGGAAAGCAAACAGGGCCTGAAGTCAGGAAGATTCATCTTCCTGAGTCCTAATCTGGCCTCAGTCACTTATTAGCTATGTAAACCTAGGCAAGCCACTCAATCTTGTTTGCCTCAGTTGGTTATCTGTAAAATAATCTGGAGAAGGAAAAGGCAAAGTACATATTTTTGCCAAGAAAATCCCAAATAGGGTCACAAAGAGTCAGAAATTACTGAACAACAGCAACACAAATTCTTATAATAGTTCTTCTCTGATCTCCCCAAGTCCAATTTCTCCCCTCCATTCATAGTATTATAATAATTAGATCTGGAAAGTACTTATGTATCCTCTAATCCAACCCCCTAATTTTACAAAGAAGTCAACTGAAGTCCAAAAAAATTGAATGACTCATCTAATCAAAGTCATGCAGAAACAGGATTTGAACCCAAGTCCTCTGCTTTTAAATCCAATGTTCTACTCTCTCACAAACTGTCTCATATTGTCTCCAAACATGCTGGAGAAAAAGATTAAAACTTTTTATCTGACCTCTTCATAAGCCTCTCCAAACTTAGGCTGGTCTTCAGATAAGAGGCTTACAACCCTTTTCTGAAAACTCATCCAACATGGAATAACTTGCTAAAGTTTGTGATCTACCTGTATGGTCTAGGTTACTTTGATGCCACAATGAGGCCTCAATCTCATTTATGTATAAATCTGATCATATCACCCTTCTACCTAAAGTCCTTCAATGGCTCCATCTTTACCACTGAAGAAGGTCTTAAATCCTTAATCTGAAGTTCATGAACCTTCACAATATGAAACTACCTTACCTTTCTAGTCACAGCCTATAGTATTCCCCCATAAATACTCTATACTCCAAACAAACTGTACTATGGAACCCTACACACTACGGACCAATTGCATATAAATCTATAAGCATTTATTGTGCCAGGGATGTAAAAATAAGACCAAAACACTCCTTGCATTTGAGGAGCTTACATTCTCATGGCCCCTTTGATGTCCTATTTCTATGCCTTTGTTTTTCTCATGTCAGACACCTGAAATATTCTACCCCATCTCTGTTGTGTTGAAATGATCCATCTTTCAAGTGTCTCTTCCATAAAGCCTTGTTTTTGCCATCATAGAAATTATAATCTAGTGAGAAATAAATCACATATATGAATAGCTTAAAATATTTCTGTTCATGAAATCATTGGTCTGGAAAACCAACCTCCAAAATTATATATGAGAAAGAGATAGAGATATGAGAGAGAGAGAGAGATGATAGAGAGATAGATAGATACACTCACATATACACATATATACCAAGCTGCCCCCCAAATATTTCACTGATAAACTCACAGTCTAAATTTCCATCACAAGATCCTAATTTTATATTGGAGCTATTTTTGTAGGAGATTTCTTTCTTGCTAGTTATGAGTTCTATGGTGACAGAGACATCTTTTTTGAAAAAAAAAATTAACTCCTGCCATTCATACTATAGGTTCACAACTCCTGGTGGGGCATTTTCTGCAGTGATTACAAGTATAATACTGAAATAAATATACACCAAATATGCCTTTCCCCTATTCTGGATAGAAAGTGTTCAGTCACTGCTGAGGAGGAAGAGCATGTCCCACACTCTCTGCAAAGGTGTGTCAGTCAACACATTTTGAAACTTTCTGTTTGAATATATTTTATTAATATTTTGTTTTGTACATCACTGGAATTTCTTTCAGTATCACTTCTGTTTCCCCTCCCAATGATCCATAGCATATAACCAAAAAAAATTTTTTTTAAGACTTTAACCTTCATATCTCTTCAAATGCATAGTTCTTTACACATGACACATACTTTTTGCTGTCCAGTGGATTTTTAGTATGTCCAACACTTTAGGACCCCATTTGGGGTTTTCTTGGCAAGGATACTGGGAGTAGTTTGCCATTTCTTTCTCCAACTCATCTTATGTATGAGGAACCTTAGGTAAATAGGGTCAAGTGACTTACTCATGGGTCACACAGCTAGAGTCTAAGGGCAGATTTGAATACTGGAAGAAGTCTTTCTAACTGCAGACCCAATACTCTACCTACTGCATGATCTAAATTACTACTAATTAGAAAAATTCAAATTAAAATAACTCTGAGGTATCACCTCACAACTTTCAGATTAACTAATATGACAAACGTTGTAGAGGATGTGAAAAATGGTTCAAATAATGTACTATTGGTAGAGTTGTGAACTGATCTAACCATTCTGGAAAGCAATTTGGAACTATACTGAAAGGACCATAAAACTATGCACATGCTTTGGTCTAGAAGTACCACTATTATACCTGTATATCAAAAAGATCAGCTAAAAAGTAAAAGGACTTATATGTACAAAATATTTATAGTTGCTATTTTGTGGGGGCAAAGAATTGGATATTGAGGGGATGACCATCAATTGGGGAAATGGTTGAATAAGCTAAACAAGTTGTGGCATATGATTCTGATGCAATGCTACTGTGTGATAAGAAATGACAAGCAGGATGGTTTCATAAAAACCTGGGAAGACATATAAAATTGAATCAAAGTGAAGTGAAGTGAGTGGTTCAAGTGGTTCATCAGACACAGTAACAGCAATACCATACAATGATCAACTGTGAATGACTTAGCTATTCCCAGCAATAAAATTATTTAAGACAATTCTGGGTTTCATTTGTTTGTTTTTGGTCAGGCAATTGGGGTTAAGTGACTTGCCCAGGGTCACACATCTAGTAAGTGTCAAGTGTCTGAGGTCGGATTTGAACTCAGGTCCTCCTGAATCCAGGGTCAGTGCTCTATCCACTGTGCTACCTAGCTGCCCCAATTTAAGACAATTCTGAAGGCCTTATGATGAAAAAGGTTATCCATCTCCAGAGAAAGAACAAAAGATGTCTCAATGCAGATCAGTTCATATTTTCTTTTAGTTTTTTCTTCTCCTTTTTTGATCTGTGTTTTCTTTCAGAACATTGCTAATATGGAAATGTTTTGCATGACTACAAATATATAACCTATATCAAATAACTTGCTTTCTCAAAAAAGGGTTGGGGAGGGAGGGAGAAATCTGAAACTCAAATTTTTCAGAAATGGATGTCAAAAATTTTTATGTATAACTGGAAAATATATTAAAATTAATTTTAAAAGAAATAAATTGAATTAGGATTGGGAATGTAACAAAATTTTCCATACTATTGTGAGATTAAAATTGGATATTAGGTCATAAATCTACCCTACTTAACCTTTCCCTTAATTTATCTCCCAGACTAGTAAATGGAAGAAGCTTCTGGTTTTCTAGATAGAGCTTTTATTGTATGGTAGTCACAAGGTGATGTTGATTAGAAGGATAGGAAAGTAGAAATACAATACAAATCGTCTTAAGTCTAGGCTTAGTCTATATTCCGTATAAAACTCACCAAAAGTGGAAGGCCACCTTTGGGGCGAGAGACCAAGTCAAGCGCATGCTGTTAACCGAGAGCCGGGCCGAGTCAAACTCCAGTCCGTGTCTGTCTGTGCAGCGCAGCCAGGAGACCAGCGGAGCAGGAAAAAAGGCCCCACTTCCGTTCTCTCCTTGCCTTTTAAGCTCGCACCCCGGAAGTCGAGTGCTCAGCAGGCAATCTGGCGTGCGTCGCAGGCGGACTGGTGTGCGTAGCTCATGCTGTTGATCTCCTCCCCAAAAGGGTGGTCCTAAAAAAAAAACTGGCATCTATCCATTATCTAACCGACTGTTAAAACTTTTTACCACACTATCAACCTCTGTTTCTACTCACTCTTTCCACGCTGAACAAACAATATTAAACATGGAGAGTGTGCTTACTATAAATATTTTTAGAAATCTCATTGTTGTGTGTTTCTCAAGTCATTTTCTATTTTTCCTTCATTTTAGAGCTAAAGAAAGAAAATAACTAGGGATCAGGTAGTTAGGCAACACTGTGCATGGAGCTCTGAGTTCAAAGTCAGGAAGAACTGAGTTCAAATCCGGATTCAGAGACTAGCTGTGAAATTCTCAACAAATCACTGAACCCTATTTCTGTCTTGGTTTCCTCATCTGTAAAAGAGAAAGAAAAATAACACACCTTTCAGGGTTATCATGAGAATTAAATCAAATAGTAGTTATAAAACTCTTTACAAAACTTAAAGTGTTACATAAGTGCTAGAAAAAAAAGTATCCATTGGGTGGTTAGGTTTCCTTTATGAAAGCAATATAAGAATATACCACTAACCATATGTTAACTTCTGTTTTAGGAGTGGACCTATACAGAGAATTGGAATAACTATATACAGGGATTTCATATATCACAGGTTTAATATATCAATTAAAATTATCATGTATAAATTTAAATTTGCAAGTTGAAATATGCTGAATAGTTGTATATTTTTTTTAAATGTAAGAAAGGAGGTTGGGTTTTTTAAACTTTTAAAAATATTTTTCTTTGGTAGTTTGCTTTTTCTGTCTTCAATTAAGAGATAGAATTTTTCATTCTTTTTAAAGAATCATATGTCACTACACAAGGTATATAACTGAGGAGGTCTTACTTTGCCAAGCAGATACAATGTAGATGCTTCTCCATTATACTTTTACTTTCTATTTAATTATTTTACCAAGAAGAAGAATGAGATTGTGGAAAGACGAAAGAAATTGGGCCTAGGAAGACTTGAGTTCAAGTGTTTCCTCTGAAACATACATTTACATGTGTGACTATGGCCAAATGACCCAGACAAGTCTCTAAGACTCTAAGTTGCCACTTTGGTGAAGAAAATTTCCACATGAAGAATTTTTTACATTGATGAAATTATAGATCAAGACCTACTCTCACCTCTTGCCCCAAATCATTTCACTAATAAAATCAGTCTAAACTGTTTTACCCCACCCCACAAAAAACCCTAAAAACTATTTCACTAATTTAAAAAAAAAATCCTCACTATTTTTTCTTTAAAAAGCTAGGTAGCACAATGGATAAAGCACAGGCCCTGGATTCAGGAAGATCTGAATTCAAATCTGGCCTCAGACACTTGACACTTACTAGCTGTGTAACCCCAATTGCCTCACCAAAAAAAAAGTTAACAAATTTCAATTTTATGATAAATAATGTATTATTTTTATAGATTTTTCAATATCTTTGACTGGATTAATGTTTGTCCTTCATTATCAAAGAGGATCATGACATCGGGAGGTGATGTCATAACTTGCAGTAATTTGGATTTATGTGAGGGAGAGCTATGCAAAATCACCAGCTTCACTCTCTCCTCCAGAACCCTCTGGATCCAGTAGCAAGATATACATCAGGATGACTGGAGATGACCCCAGTGAAGTGAGATACTGACCTTTTTAAGTTAAGGTCTTTCCCTGGTCTCAGTTTGCTTGAGGCAACACCCATTCAGTGATTAAGGCTAGGTAAGAAGTAAAGCAAAGAATGACTTCTTTTACCTAGTCAAAACATATACATAAATGCCATCCCAGTCGTGTTGGTCAAGACGTAGAAGTCATAACACTAGGTTGTACAATATTTACTTACACACAGCACTTGAAGCTCTAACTTCTATTGACAGTCATACTTGGAACAGATCAATTCTGCCTTGGACATTCTACATGATTATTGAAGTATTATTGACCAAATAACTGTCTACAAACAGTGCTTCTGAGTGGAACTGCTTTACGCCATAAACTCTGGTCAATGAGAAGGTGGCAACTTTCATTTAAGTTACTTACTGTTCCACTTGTGATCTTTAAGTACAGAAATAACATCAATGATTATATTTATTCTTATATTAAACTCATCTGTTGGGTTTATATAAACATATGTGTGTTTATGTGTGCATATGTGTATGCATATATATGAACATAGATAGAGATAGAGATATATGTGTGTTTATAATAGTCACATAATTCCTCCTAATCTTAAACTTCAAGTCATGTACCATGCTGGCAGACAAACCAACTAATGATGGTAAAGAATCACATCTTCTCGAGTCAAATAATCTTTGATTTGCATGAAATCAATGACTGGCTATTATGATTCATGGGGCAATGTGACACATTTTTTACTGCACTCTATAAACATCCCTTATACTATAAAGAACTCAGGAGAAAGCACCTATTTAAAATTCGAAGTTTCTGCATTTGAGGCCTTGAGGTATAAATAATACATTTGTCCACTGATAAAGCACAATATTTACGTAAGGCTGAGCTAATGCCTGCAACGAGACCATCACTTCAGTGCACACAATGATTACACAGCCATATAAATGCCGACATTTATCTCAATTAAAACCCAAGGTTTCATATAGTGGCAAGTTTTATGTGGCTAAATCATTAGTGTCCCTGTGAAGCAGGACATTTTTTCAAATAATATTATGAATGTCAAGGTATAATGCAGTATGCTCTATAAATGCCATTCATTTGTATCTTTAGATCAGGGAAGCCTTATTGGTACTTTTTCCATAAAAAAAATCATAGAAACTCTCATGGGACAGGCATAAATAAGTTAAAATATAGATTTATCCAGTTAGAGAACATTTTAAACATATCTGCTAGAATTGCACAAAAGGACAGGCTTGTGAAAGTCTTCCAACAGGTAAGTCTAACATCAGTGATGATTTTCCTAATTATTCCTCTTTTCCTGAGAACCATTGACAAACCCCCTGCCCACTGCTATGAAGTCTTTACCACTCACACTGATTTGACCTATGATGGACCCATATATGTGAGTGACAAGTGCCACCCTCTAGCCCTGATGCTGGAGGTCATTGAGGTAGGGAAGTATGAGATGGTTGGACCCATATTTTAAAAAATAATAACAACTTTGGCAGTGATGAACTGGAATGGGGAAGAAATTCAAGGCAGGTAGCACAATTAGAAGGCCTTGGAAGTGATCCAGATAAAAGGTGGTGAGGGCCCAAACTAGTGTTGTGGGTGAATGCGTAGAAAGAAGGGGATATAGACAAGAGATGATACAAAGGTGAAAGTGACAAAATTCACAAAGACTGGATATGTGGGGTAGTTGAGAGTGAGGAGTTGAGGATACACTGAGGCTGTGAGCCTTGGTCACTGGAAGATGGTTGTGCCCTTGAGAGTGATGAATAAATCTGGTTTGTATATGATTCAATAAATACTGTATTTGCCTTAGAATGGGAGCAACTAGGGCTCTATTACTCAAAATTCCCAAACCTTACAAGGTGGTATAAATAGAAAGCACAAATTTCAAAAATTAGAGAAATTATTGGGTAATGGTAACCTAGCAATGGTCTGGAAGTAGCATCAGGAATAAGAAGTAGCTTTGTCCTTCCTCCTGGCCTTATAAGTCAGGGAGTGTGGGAGAAAAATTCGTCTCCATTAGCGAATATTTTAAGAGGCATCAGGTCATAATGAGAAAATTACATTTGAGTTTGAAGAGATGGAAGAAGGAATTCAAAGAAAAGTTTGAAAATGCATATGTATATTTACAATGAAATGAAGCAATATGGTGAAATTGAAAGGGTATCAGGTTGGAAGTCATGGGTACTGGATTAATAAATTAACTCTGTCACTACCTATGAGACATTGGGGAAATGACCTAACCTGTCCTGACTTCAGTTTTCTCATTGGTAAAACTGGACTAGATGAACTCAAAGGTACCTTCTAATTCTAAAGCAAAAATCTTACTAAGGGAGAATCTCAAATGGCCCAATGTCAAAGCCTAGTTTAGCAGTAGAAGAAAGTTGATCTGCATTGGAACAAAAGAGATATCAGGGTTAGGATATAGAAATGTGTGTAAAATATGATGATTAAGGAATATGATAGATATGCTTCAAACTGACTTTAAAATCTCCCGGTCCATAAATTGAGTTTCAATACTAAGTTGCAGAAACCAAGCTTGGACACATTATCTACTGTAGAAAGGAGAAAAATGTTTAGCAATCAATAAATTGATGCTCATCTTTTCAGGCTGATATTAGAGAAATAACATCTCTGATAAATGTCAATGACTGTTTTCTCTTGTTTAAATAACTTGTGTTTATTGTTATGCTCACTTTAAAGAGATTTCCACCACCACCAACCCCACTCCCAGGATGCAACAATTTCGAGCCAATTCTATGTGACATATAATACTCTCTCTGTTTCCATTAAATGCTGTAGGTGCCATCACAAATATATGTACTATTAGGCTCAATTGGAATTTTAGCTTGCATTTGGGCCCAGGGAGCCAGTGATTAGGATTTAGTATTTGCAGATAGCATTACTTATTGGACCTCCAAAATATATACCTAATCTATAATTAGGGTAATCAAGAAAGCTACCAAAAATATTTCAACTCTACTATTTTCTGACAGGAAAACAAGATCCTTCATTGTTAATTAGTCAAAATGAAAATGAAAGTGTTTGATATGCAAAACATTGACAGCTCATATACTGATATCAGAATTTCAAAATAAATACGCATAAACAGGGAAAATAACTCAACATTGCTTCTATTCAGATTATAATGGATAGGATGAAAAACTAAGCAGGTACTACTAGTACTAGCAAGTACTACTAGATTGCTAAAATACAGAAATTTCTACAGAGCTGCTAAGACCCTTCCACAAAGAGGAACCAGAGAAGAAATAAGGGACTACTAATCTGAATAAGGTACTTAGTAGGTTAATGTGAGCTAGGACCTATATGGAACAAAAGTAAAGGAAACTAGGAATTCTTGGCACAGTGGATAGAGCACCAGGCCTGGACTCAGGAAGACCTGAGTTCAAATCTGGCCTCAGAGATCCTGTGTGACACCAGGCAAACTTAACCCTGTTTGCCTCAGTTTCCTCATCTGTAAAATGAGCTAGAGAAGGAAATGGCAAACCACTATAGTTTCTTTGCCAAAAAAACCCAAATGGAGTCATGAGTCAGACATGACTGGAAAACAACCAAACAACAGTACCTTAGGAGGCATTCAGTTAGCTTAATGAATGTCTTGGCTTATTTTAAAACCAGTCACCAGTCTGAGAATTTTAGAAATGAAAGACACCTCAGGGATCCTGTGAGTACAACTCTTTTATTTTGCATTTCAGGAAACTGAAGTCCAACAAGATTAAGTCACTTCCCAAAAGTTGTACCACTAGCTGACTCCAGAGCTTGGATCTCTTAGCACTCAGTCCCTTGGTTTTACACCACAATTACTCCAAGTTTTTCCTATTACAGTGGCATAAAAGTGATCATTTGGTCATTGATATGATTTAAATCAGTCCCCAAATCATTCTCATAATCTGAACAGGCCAGAACTTAGACATTCAATTGGCCAACATCCACCAAAGGTTGGAATATGCATAATTTAGGCCCCTAAGCTTTTAAAATTATTTTTGCAATTAACAAGAATTTCTTTCTCCCCTTTCTACTTTCTTTTTTTAATTAATTAATTATTTATTTATTTTAGTGAGGCAATTGGCAGTTAAGTGACTTGCCCTGGGCAGTTAAGTGACTTGCCCAGGGTCACACAGCTAGTAAGTGTTAAGTGTCTGAGGCCAGATTTGAACTCAGGTACTCCTGACTCCAGGGCTGGTGCTCTATCCTCTGCACCACCTAGCTGACCCCCCTTCCTACTTTCTGAAGTAGAAAAATTAAAGAAAAATAAATATGGCCATAAAAATACCCAAACTGGCCATATACAAAAATATGTGTCATTCTGCTTATTTAGTCCAGCACATCTGTTGGGAGATAAACCTAGGAAAAAGAAGATTTGTATGAACTGATACAGATTCAGATGGACAGAATAAGAACTTTTCATATTATAACACTGTAAAGACATTTTTTTTCAAAGTAGCTGACTTTGGGACCTGAACTATTGGGTCTCAGTAGAGATGGGTTCCAAGGCCACTTCGATGGCATAATAAAAGCATTTGACCCTCTGCTCTGATCCCAGGGGTGACCCACCATATCCCTATTGGACAAAATATTTGGGCCTTGCTTCAGGGGGCTTAGCACCAGTTTGAACCTGTCACTATCATCCTATCACCATAGACTGTAGTTATCATATAAAATACTAATCTCCCAAGTGGCAATGGGGGCAAAGGAGTGATGATGTGCTGAAGAGGTGGAAAGAATGATCTGGAAGCTTACATAAGAGTGAGGCAGACAGGGCTCAACCTTTTCTTGGAATGCACTGTCAAATTCACAGTGTGGCAAATGAGGCCTGATTCCAAGAATCTCTGCTGTGCCAAACCTAATTGAGACTCCTCCAATGAGTCCTTTTCACTCTCTGTTAAGAAAAATGCTCTTCTGGATCTATTGGACGACTCTTTATGAAATGACTAGGAGTCATGGGGGTAGCATTTGGTGACAAGATCGGAGGAGCCTATATTTATTCATTTTTATCTCCCTTTGCTTCTCTCTGAGGTGAGCTTCAGCAGACCTAAAGTCCATACAATTTCTACCTCTAACCCCAGAGACATTATCCTCCAGAACATGCAGACAAACGAATTCACAGAATTAAAAGAAAGGGGGAGATAAACATTTGCTGGAGCAGAGACTGGGGAGAAGAAATCCCCTCAAACCCAGCTAACATTTCTCTCACTTTAAGGTTCAAAAATCATTTTTCCTAGAAGCAACCATGGAAGGGAGAAGATAAAGGGATTAGTCTCCCCATTTCATCGATAGAAAAATCTAGAGTCAAAGTCTACCTCTTCCACCTTGTGCTGCTGCCACCGCCACTCCTGCTGCTAAATATTATTACTGCTACATACTACTTACTACTACATTACTACTACTACTACTACATTACTACTTACTACTACATTACTACTGCTACTTATTATTATAATTGTAATAATTAGCATACATACAGCTCTTTAAGGTTTGCAAAGCACTGGGCAAATATTATCTTATTTAATCCTAACAACAATTCTGGAATGTAGGTATTATTATAGCCATCTTAGAGATGATGGTACTAAGGCTAAGTGAGGTTAAGTGACTTACCCAGGGTCATGTTGCTAAGTAAGTGTCTAAAGCAAGATTTGAACTCAAGTCTTCCTGACTCAGCTAGTAATGTCTCTTTGCCTCAGTCCCCCTAAAAAATGAAGATGTTAGACTAGGTGATTTCTAACTTCCCTTCAAGCTCAGTATTTCAATCTATATTTTGTTCAAGCTGGTGCTCAAAATCTAACTGTTTTTAAAAAAACGAACAAAGGTTTCAGTTAATCAAGTTCTATCCTGAGACAAGATGACATATAACCTATGTTGGGCTTATTTATAATCTATTATCCCTAGGGGCAGATAGATGGCGCAGTGATTAAAGCACCGGCCCTGGATTCAGGAGTACCTGAGTTTAAATTCGGCTTCAGATACTTGACACTTACTAGCTGTGTGACTGTGGGCAAGTCACTTAACCCCCATTGTCTAAAAAAAAAACGAAAAACAAGCAAAAAAATAATCTATTATCCCTGAATCACATACAGTAAGTCACAAGTTCTTCCATCTGTGAAATCATAACAGGGGTGTGCTGATATATGTTTAACAATTGACTCTCCCAAAATTTTAAAAGGACATAATTTTAACTTTAATCTGTTTTATTAACACTTCCTCCATCACTTTCATAAGTCTAGAAAATCAACAAAACAATGAACCCCTGATTTGTAACATTTGCTAGTGAACTGAAGTGTTTAAGATTCCCATGGAAAATTCTCTTTTGAACTGGTTTGAGCTGAATCAAACCAAAAACAGAATTTATCAAGCCACCTAGGGGAATTTATGTTGGAATGAGATGACCTGGGTTCAAATCCCACTTCTGATGCTTCCTACCTATATTACTTTGGGCAGGTCATGTAAGCCTCAGTTTCCATGTGTAAATTCTAGGGGGTAGACTAGATGACATCAATGACTGCTTAGAACTCTAAAACTATGATCTCATGACTCCATTCAGAAAATCACAGAAAGCTAATGCCAATGCATTTGGTTGATTGATCTAAAAATGTTTAGTACCCTTGAATGGTATCAAAGACCATACATCTAAGGCCTATCTAACTACTGGGTGACTACAGGTCCATTCATTTTAGCTCCAACAATCTATGAATTCTGATTTTGGTAGATCAAATCAATCAATAATCATGCTTTAAATGTATTAGGCTTTTCTAGGGACTAGGGATAAAAAAGTGCAAAAAATAGTACCTGCTACTAAGGCACTCACAGGCTAATGGGGGAGACAACATGTAAATAAATATTTACATACAGATAAAAGAGTACATGAAATGTAACTAAGACTCTAGTAGTTAAGGGGAAGAGAAAAGCACATAAGTTTCATGCAAAAAAAAGTGGCACTTCAGATCCAAGATACTTTTTCTTTACTTGCTTTATTTTTCTTGGGGTTTTGTGTCTATGTTTTCTTTCACAGAATTACTTGCATGGAAATGTGTTTTCCATGACTACACATTTATAATAAATGTCAAATTTCTTGCCTTCTCAGTAAGGTGAAGGGAGAGGAGGGAGAGAATTTGGAAGTCAAAATTTGGGGGGAAATGTTAAAATTGTTTTTACATGCAGTTGAGGGGTAAGAAAGTATTAAATTTTTAAAAAGTACCATTTGACACAAGTCTTGAAGGACACTGGAGATTCTAATAAATGGAGATGGGGAAAGAGAGCTCTAAGCATGGAGACAGTGCAAAATCATGGAACAGGAAGATGGTATTTAGTGGGCAAGGAAGGGCAAATAGGCCTCAGTCATTGAGTCATAAGGGGTCTGGAGGGGAGCAAATTGTAAGAACATTGAAAAAGTAACAAGGGACCAAGTTGTGAAGGACTTAAAAGTCAAACAAAGGATTTTTATCCTTGATAGACAGACAGACAGATAGATATAGACAGACAGATAGATATAGACAGACAGATATAGATCTATCTAGATCTGATATACATATACATACACATATACATACACAAACATACACATATACATATAACAGAGAACCACTGGAGTTGAGCCAGTAGAGAAACCAGAAGGAATCTCCGAGGATTCCTACTGCACAAGAAGATTTTCAGTCCTGCAAGTGGAGGGGCTACCATTTAAAGAATCATTGCCCACTTGAAACTGCTCATTAGATATCTTTTCAGAAAAGTTGCCCTGTCTGAATGCATTGCCCAAAGTAAAACATACTGTGTCCTTTTGTCTCCACTTCACAAAGAATGTTGCCAAGATAAACATTGCATTCCCTGTGTCTGCCTCTGACACTCAGTAGATACATGACCATGGGCAGGACCTTAATTTCCCTGAGTATTAGTTTCCTAACTTGTAAACATGAGATAATAAATCCTGCAATGCCTATTTTGGAGAGCTCTTTGAATGTTCAAATGAAATAATTTAAGGAAAATGTTTTATAAACTTTAACTACTATATAAATGTTGGTTATAATTTTAGGCCAAATGATAAAATTTTTCTAAAAAGACATCCATTTGGACCTATGTGAACTTGTGTAAAGCAAGCCCTGGATAAGTTTCTAATGTCACTTCTGTCTTTTCCTCATCAAAGAGGATTATTATATGATACCTTTACTAGAAATCCATGACATGGATACACATCAGCTGACAGGCAATAATCATTTATTTGTTATATGCAAAACACTTGAAAGGTAGAACACTTGGAGACAAAACTCTCGAAGATGATATATCATAGAGATAATTATAAACTACATTTGGGTTCAAAAAATAAACTATCTAGTTAATAAAATACAAGAAAAATTACACAAAAGTTCATGTGAAAAGAACCTACAAAATGGTTACAGGATGACAGGAAAAAGAAATCATTATTGGTGGAGTTATGAAATTAGTTCATTCATTTTGGACAGAATTTGGAATTATACATTTTTAAAAAGCCTTAAATATCTATACCCTTTAACTCAGAAATTCCATTAGGAGGCACATATCACAATTGTCAAAGATGAAAATAAATGTGTTTTATATATATATATAAATATATATATATATACATATATATGTGTGTGTGTGTGTATGTGTGTAAATGTTTAAAGCATATGTTTTGTGGTGGTGGTGGTTGTTGTTGTTTGTCCTTTCTTCTCAAAGAAGAACACGATATTGGGGTGATGTCTTGACTTTCAGTGAATTAGATTTAAGTGTGTGCAAAGTCACCAACCTCACTCTTTCCTCCAGAGCCATCTGATTCCAGTAGGAAGATATAGATCAGGATGTCTGGAGATGTCCCAGAATATTTAAGGCAATTGCAGTTAAGTGACTTGCCCAGGTCACATAGCTAGTGAGTGTCTGAGCTAAAAAGTTAGATCCTCCCCACTCCAGGGCCAGTGCTCTATCCACTGCACATCCTAGCTGCCCTTCTTTTGTAATAGCAGAGAACTGGAAACCATATAGGTGCCAAACAACTGAGGATGCCAAAACAAATCGTGGTACATGAATATAACAGGATAGTGTTGTGCAACAACAATGAATGTAAATTATTCATTGAATCATAAATTTAGAGACAGAGGGATTTTTGAGGCATTCATTTTACACTTGAGGAAACTGAGAACCCAGACAGTTAAAGTGACTTCACACCCAAGTAGTAAAAGGCAGAGGTAGCATTTAGGTTCTAGACTCTCTAACTTGGAATCTAATACTCTTTCCACAACACCAATGCTATAGAAAAACATGGAGAGATTTATATGGACGGATGCAGAGTAAAGTAAACAAACCTGGGGAAATTATATAATATACAAAAAACTGCAATTGTCACTGGAAAGAATAAATGGAACCAAACATGGTATAATATTGACCAAACAGCCTGAGAGAGATTTTTTTTAAAGGTCCCTTCTTCATTGATTTGTAGAGATGAGTAACAAAGAACTGCATATCATTTTCTATACTAACAACCTTTTGATGTGGAGGTTGATTTTATAAAACAGTTGGTTTCTTTCTTGTGTTTTATTTGTATCTTTATAAAACTTTGTTCAAAGGATTGATTTTCTGGGTAGCAAAGGAAGGGAAGAGAAATATATTCAAAAATGAAGGTGACATAAGAACAAGAGATATCAGTGAGAAGAGAAAGATACCCAGAATTTTATTGGACTGTGAGCTTAAAATGAATCATTTTTGGACACGTAAAAATTCTAGTATCTATAATGAGAAACTTTTACTCCTGGTCAGACTACATCTAGGAAAACTTATTTTAGTTTTGAGTATCTCATTTAAGAAAGGACATTGACGGGGCGGCTAGGTGGCGCAGTGGATAAAGCACCGGCCCTGGATTCAGGAGGACCTGAGTTCAAATCCGGCCTCAGACACTTAACACTTACTAGCTGCGTGACCCTGGGCAAGTCACTTAACCCCAATTGCCTCACTAAAAAAAAAAAAAAAAAAAGAAAGGACATTGACAAGACAGAGAGTTTCCAGGGAAAGCTAACCATCATGAGGGGACAAGGGTGTCTGGCATCTACATGGTTAGGGGTATTTGGCATAAAGAATAAAAGACATAGGGGCAGCTAGGTGGCACAGTGGATAAAGCACCAGCCCTGGATTCAGGAGGACCTGAGTTCAAATCTGACCTCAGACACTTGACACTTACTAGCTATGTGACCCTGGGCAAGTCACTTAATCACAATTGACTCACCAAAAAAAAAAAAGACATAGTGGAGAAATAATAATTGGCTAAAGTATTTGAAGTGCTATCTTATATAAAAAGAATCAGATCTGTTTTACTCAGACCAATTGGAAGAAATGGGTAAAAGTTTCAGCAAGAAAGGTTTGTCTTAATGTAAGGAAATTTTTGGAACAATTAGAATTACACGAAATTGGAATGGACTATCTATGATGACAGTGTGGATGTTTATAGCTTTATTTAGCACTTTAAAGGGTATATACTTTATTTACTTTAAACAAGGGACTTAGTGCCACATCCCAGGAGGTCTTTAAGCAGAAGCTGAATAACTACACATCTTGGTGTTTTAAAGGAGGTTCTGACAAGGATGTAGAGGATGAATCTCAATGAGGGATGTCTGAAGACATGTAGATCAGCATGGGTCAGAGTCAGAAGTCTCAAATCCATGTCCTAGTGCTGCCCTTTCCTAACTGATAGACCTTGTACAAGCTCCCTAATTTCTCTGGGCTGCCATTTCCTCAACTTTTAATTGAGAGTATAAAACTCATTATTATCCTTATGGTTGCTTTCAGCTTTAATACTCTAGGATTCTTTAATCCTCTTTTTGAGAGGAATTCTTGGAGTGGTAACACAGTAGTCTAAGTGAAAGGTAATAAGGTCAGTGGAAATAGAAAGAGATGGATTTAAGAGACAATCCTCACGTGGTCCACTGTTTACTGGCTTAATCAATTACTATATAAAGGAAAACCCAAATCTCAGAGTTAGAATAGGTAGAGGTAAAGATAAGCCAAAGTGTCAACAATAGTACAAGGGAGATCTGAAAGCAAACACTGTAAAGGATATGAACATAGGATGCCTAAATTGGCATTAACACAATCTTTATCTAAATAAAAATAGAAACAAATATTTCAGATGTCATACACTGAATTAATAGTAGTACCTTGATATTTATATAACTTGTCAGTTCCTAGTTCTGTGTTGTCTGTTAATATATATCATGTGCTAGTTTCCCTGTCCCCATTCAGGCATTAGTAAAGCAGGCAAAGACAAGTGTCCCAGAATCCTCCATGAAACTGGCTAACATCCTATGGATGAATGATGGTTGGGATGTCAGTCAGGGCATTGAAGTCCCAAATAACAAAGATATGTGTGTGTATGTATATGTGTACATGTGTACATGTGTATATGTGTATATGTATATATGTGTATATATATATATATGAGAGAGAAAGATTGATTTAAAAGCAAGATTGGGGTAATATGGAATGAGAAGACCATTTAATAGAGAAACAAACATGAAATTACAAGTTAAACAGGCAGACTGCATATCTGACAAAGTGACAATGTGGGCATTTGAAAGATCAAAGGCACAGACATGATATACATTCTGAGATCAGGTTAAACTATCTAGAAATCCGGTTTCCAATAAATTATGAACTACAGTAAAAAGTTCTTGACAATCTATTGCACTCAGTATGGCAAGCATGCTTGCATACATTTTAGGACAGATATTTGATTCTCTCTCTCTCTGCCCTTATTCCTTCAAAGGAATTTCAGTACTGGACAGCTCCCAGTGACTCTAGGCATTTCCCAAGTGGGAAATAACTATTTCTGACCAAATGACCATGTGGGTTCTTTTTCTTACACCTACAAAAGAACCAAACACATTCAGCCTTTTCCAAAGGAAGCAACATTTTTTTAAAAAATCTTCTGAAGTCACACAGATATTTGAAAAAAAATACATTTTATTAAGAAAATTTAACAATGTAATGGTATTCAAATGTAGTCACCTCAAAATGCAGAAATGTAAACTCAATAGGGATATGTTGGGACTATACTACACCTTTGGAATCCATGAAACTTCACCCTAAAATGTCACCTCCCACTTATTTTTCCCCAGATGCTCTACTCAATGGGTAACTAACAAAGTAAAATCATAGGGCTCATGAGAAGGAATGTAGTATAGTAGATAGCAAGCAGGAAGACTATATAGGGTTAAGTGTCATTTTGGAAACATACTGGTTGTGTGACCTTGGGCAAGTTACTGACCTGGAAAATAGGTCCAGGAGAGATAATTTGAAAATTATTGGTCTACCAGAAAACCATGATCAAGGAAATAGCTTAGACATCATCTTTCAAGAAATTGTCAGGGAAAATTGCCCTGAAGGTAAAATAGACATTGAAAGAATCCACCTATCACCTCCAGAAAGAGATTCCAAAAGGAAAACTCCTATGAATATTATAGCCAAATTCCAGAGCTCCCAGGTCAAGGAGAAAATACTTTTCCAGGTTAGCAGTTTTTCCAAAAAGATATTTCACATTGCCTTCTATTTTTTATTCATTTGGATTTGTCTTGGTTTCTCATAAAGTCACTAGCTTCCATTTGTTCAATCCTAATTCTTAGGCAATTATTTTCATTGGAGAGCTTTTGTACCTCCTTTTCCATTTGGCCAATTTGACTTTTCAAGCTGTTGACTTTTTTCTCATATCTTTCCTGTATCACCCTCATTTCTCTTTCCATTTTTTCCCTATACCTCTCTAACTTTATCTTCAAAGTCCTTTTTGAGCACCTCTATCACCTGAGACCAATTAATATTTTTCTTGGAAGCTTAATATATAGGAGCACTGATGTTGACATCTTCCTCTGAGGATGCACCTCAATCTTCCTTGTCACTGAAGAAACTTTCTATGTTCTTCACCTTTCTCTGTCTGCTCATCTTGCCTTTCTTTTACCTGCCTTTTAGTTCCTTAAAGTGGGGCACTGTTTCCAGGCTGCAGTATCCCAAGCTTCAGAAGTCCCAGGTGGTATGATTTAAGGAGGATCAGGTTCTTCCCTCTCCTGGCCTGTTCCCTGGTTCATAGATGACTCCAGACCAATTTGCTAATCAACCAGCTTTGTGTGTTGTGGTTGTTAGTTCTAATGAGCCTGTGCCCCTCCCCCACCTGGGCCACTGCTACTCAAGCCTCCCTCCTTGTTCCCAGCAGGAGTGAAAAACCCAAGTTCTGTCTCAGTACCAGCATAGGCCCCTGTAATCTCCCCCCTGCCAAAGGCTCAGCCAGACTGTGAGCTTAGTTCCAGATGACACTGGTGCTGTAGCTGATTCAGAGGCTCTGGGGGGTCTCCTTCTCTGGTGAGGCCTTCCTGGGACTGGATCTGTGTCAGGGTGACTGTGGGGTTGGTCTCCACCCCTGTCTAAGCACAGCAGCTCCCTCCTTCTGACCTTCCAAGCCATTCTTGGTTAGAAGATGATTTCAGTACATTCTTCTGTGGGTTTTTGCTGCTCCAGGCATTGTCCTATGGCATTATTTGGAGTTTTTTGAGCAATCATGTCATGAGTTTGAGAGCTCACTGCCTTTCCTCTGCCATTTTGGCTCTGCCCCAGAAGTCCCCTCAAATATAATCCCTGTATTGATTTTTTAAAAAAAGTTTCCTTAGCCACTGGTTCCCTAAATTAATGGAATCACAAGTCTAGTCCCTAAACTTATTCCCCTGGGATCATAGATTTAAATCAAGAACGAACCTTTGAGGTCATTTAGTCCAGTCCTCTGATTTTTCAAATGGGAAAACTGTCTCAGAGAGAGAAATTCACTTGTTTAATGTCTCAAAGGTAGCAAATGACAGGACTGGAATTTGAACTAGGTCCTCTAACTCTGATTTCAATACTTTCTCCACAGTACCACACTGCCTCTCTTTAAATATGCAACAGATTTTTTTTAAAAAGAGCCCCATTTCCATGTACTATAGAAAATTAGCAATAAGCATTTGTTGTTCTTGTTTTTGTTCATCCTTCATTCTCAAAGAGGACATCAGGAGGGTGATGTCTTGACTTGCAAATTAATTGGATTTAAGTGAGGCAGGGCAGTGCAAAGTCATAGGCCTCACTCTCTCCTCCAGAGTCATCAGAGTCCATTTGCAAGACATAAGGCGATGACTGGAAATGGGTCCAGATGCCTTTCAAGCATTTATTAGGTGCCCGAGATATACCAAGTACTGTGCTAAGCAGTGGAGATACAAAGAAAAGTGAAAATCTCGTTTCTGCTCTCAATGACCTCATATGCTAATAGGAAAGACAACATGCAAGCTGCTATGTACAAGTTAAATATATACTGGATAAATTGGAGATTATCTCAGAGGGAAGGACCTGGAGGTTTCTTGCATAAGGTGGGATGGTAACTGAGACTTGAAAGAAGCCAGAAAATAGAGATAAGGAAGTAAATAATTCCAGACACGAGGGAGAGCCAGCTAAAATGTCCAAAGATGGGATATTGAGTAGTGTGTGCCAGGAATAGATTCCAGTATTCCTGGATTATAGAGCATATGGAAGGCAGTAAGGTATAAGTAGACTGGAAAGAAAAATGGTATTATAATGGGCTTTAAAAGTGATAAGTTTCCAATTCAATGAGTAAGCTATCAAAGCTCACTACAACACTGTTCTGTTTGTATTAATTTGCATCCTCTGAAGAATGTAAAGGGAAAAGGGTTGGGGCAAGGGGATGTTTTGCAGCTTCCAAAGCTATGGCACCTGATAGGTACCATCCCACCAAGACGTTTACATGCTCTTTCATTTTTAATCCCTCTATAATGTCACCATTTGTTCTTAACAATAATCAAAACCTCTTTTGTTCAAAGGAGCACAGCATTCGCAGAAAGATCTATGTGTTCTGTGGTTTATTGGGTTGTTCTTTTGTAAAATTGTTTACAAAGTAACTCTCACATCATTCTGGTGGGTGGGAACGGGAGGATTTTGCTTTTATGATGGTGCTTATCACCAAAACGTTTTCATCTCTGTCCACTTAGCGACGTCTAATAATCACTTGCAGAAATCTGTTAAGATTATATTGATATAAATTTAAATATTGGCATTTATGATGGTTTAAGGTCTCATGTATCCCTCCTCAAAGATTGGAACTTGCTGCCACTGAGAGAGACTTTTGCAAATAAATACCATCAATCTGCTTCAGCAGCTTAAGCCTCCAGATTTCCAGCAGTGCCTTTTATATTCCTAAAAATAGACAAGGGACCCTGTGACCATCTCTGATGGAAAATCCTCTAGTAACCATTGGCATCCAGACAACTGGCAAAACACAGAAGCCAAGCTCCAGGGTTAGGCAAAAAATGAAATTACCTATTGTCTGAAATAGATGAAGCAAAGGAGCCTATTGATTCTCTCTGTCCCTATCCTTTCCACCCCAAACCCCCATTTTCAGTGACCCTTCCTGAATGCAATGAAATGCTGAAAACAGTTCTGAACAATATTTTGCCCTGGTGCAGTGCTTTATACATTTCACAGCTCTATTGCTTCTTACTTCTCTGCTGATCTTCACAATAAACCAATGAGATAGATAAGGCAATATTCATTAATACTCCTATTCTGCAGATGGAAGCCTTTGACTGAGAAGCCGCAAAGCTAGTTTTGACAAAGCTGGTCAAAAGTTCAAATCCCTGATTCCTAAAACTTTCTGTTAAAGCACATAACCAGACCCAGTTATGTTTTTAATATACAAACTAACATAAGCCAGTGATTTCATAGATACAAAGAACTCAGAGGAGGGGAGATTTTCTACCACAGCAGATCACCTTCTCTGCAACTTTTATGTCTAAAAGAAATTGCCCCAAGTACTAAAAGGTTAAATAACTTGCCCAAGGTCACACAGCCAATATGTGTCAGACAAAGGACTCAAAAAAAGATCTTGAATCCGAGGCCAGCTTTCTACCCACTTTGCCGTCTGCCTCATCAGACTTTCCTAAGGATAATTTTAAAGTCCAAATGTTCAATAGGAGAAGTATATGTAAATACACAGCGTAGAAATATGTCGGTGTGACTTTCTCCAAAAGGAAAGTTACACAGTTACAACTCTAGCCATAAATTTGAATAATTCATTTATTCCACAAACATTAACTGAGTTGTTCCATCTGTACAATGAATGAGGATACCTAGAAAAGCTTATTAAGTCTGGCTAAGTGATAGCAAACCAGCAGAAGCTCATGAAGTATAGTACTACAAAACAGCAACCTAACCCCTTAAAATTCCCTATAATCCTGATTGGATATAGTAACCATCCAAGAGCTGGGGACCAGAGCTGTCACTTAGAAACCCAATTATGAAGGGCTTGAATGCTAGCCTAAGGAGGTTAGACTAATCAGTAACAAGAGGGGAATGATATAACATTTTTAAGCAAGGGAATGACAAATTAGATGTGAATATTGTAAATACCATGTTCTGAAAGTAGAACTTAGATTATGCATATGCGTATCCTACGTCAAATGTCTAGCTGTTTCAAAAATCCAGATAAATGGTCAGATTTACCTCTCTTTATTCTGAATCTTTACTATTTTTTTTTGGTGAGGCAATTGGGGTTAAGTGACTTGCCCAGGGTCACACAGCTAGTAAGTGTTAAGTGTCTGAGGCCGGATTTGTGGTGCTCCATGCACTGCACCACCTACCTGCCCATCTTTACTATTTTTCATGCAAAGCCAAAATGAAAAATCACATGATACATAATAAAGAGTAGGTACTTTGGAGTCACAGGGGATTGGGGGGAGGTTAGTCTATTATTCATGTCCAATTCTTTGTGACCACTAATGGGGTTTTCTTTTATTTATTTTTTGAGGCAATGAAGGTTAAGTGACTTTCCCAGAGTTACACAGCTAGTGTTTGAGGTCAGACTTTAATCTAGGTATTCCAGGCTATAGGGTCAGCACTCTATCTTCTATGCTGTGTAGCTGCTCTGGGGGGATAGTATCTCGTTTCAAAGCCGCCCTTTAAAATATCACAATCCTTAACCATCAGTGTGACCTTGAGTAAGTGGTCCCCATGTCTTCATATGTGCAATAAGGGAGATGGCCTTTGAAGTCCCTTCCAGGAACTCCACTCTATGATGTAGGGTTTCAATTCAACAAACAAGTATTGCACATTTATGTACAGTTTGAAATGTTATTACAGGGAACCATGCACTTCAAAATGACATACTTGTAATCCTTTTGGGTGCTCTGTAGCAGAGTATGAATTAATGGCAGCCTTTTGGAACTAAATTTGTTGTTTACCCCAAGAAAGCATCAAGTTCCAATCCTACTTCTGACACTTATTAGCTGTGTGATCATGACTAAATCATCTCACCTCTTTCAGGTATACGCAACTCCCTAAGATTATAATTTATGAGGGGCAGCTAGGTGGTGCAGTGGATAAAGCACCGGCCCTGGATTTAGGAGGACCTGAGTTCAAATCCGACCTCAGACACTTGACACTTACTAGCTATGTGACCCTGGACAAGTCACTTAACCCTCATTGCCCAGCCAAAAAAAAAAAAGATTATAACTTATAAACAGTTTGCAATATACATTAATGTTTTTATGTCTATACCTACTCCTAACCAACATAACCCAAATCTAATTTGGTGCTTGAAGCAAATCTAGTTTGGTGCTTCTAGCCACAAGTTAGAAGCAACTTACAATAAAGTAGTTATGTTTCATTTGCTTCTGCCACAAAATACTATCAAAAGACATTTAGGCTCAAAGTTAGTTGATATCACTTAAAATACAGGAGACAGTTGAAGGTGAGAACTTGAAATGTCTTAGTGCACTCTTCAAAAAATTACCAGTGTTATGCCTTATCATGATTTGTAGACTTGGATACCTTGATTATCGAAGTCCATGAAAATGAGGCACAAACTCTGACACATCCAACCAAGAAGGCTTTCAGATGTGAGCCTGATCATGAGTCTTATGTCTGTTTTTCAGTACTATCCTAGATGCATTAAAAGTGATCCATCATTTGGATGATACTTTTTTTTTGGCCATAACAACTTTTGAAGATCATTTGCTAAGTCACAAAGTGGTTATAATTTGTGTCAGTCCAGAAATTACTCATACTAATAAAACCATGGGTCCTTGAAACACTGACAATTTAGGATAATGTCTTCTCTCTTTTGTTTGTTGCACTTCAGAACAGTTTCCATTTGTAGTGTCCCTTCCAGATAACATTGTAAAAGACCAGACAAATTAGAGTAGTCATGAAATACTAAAAAAATTATATAAAATCACCTCATGACACCAATATGACAGCAGAGGGATGAGGAAGCAATATCACAAGTAAGTTCTCTTTGTTCTAAATTGCTTATTTCTTTTGAATACAAAATAATCTATAGAAGCTGTGAATTTTTGAGAGTTTGGATAAAAGGAAGGTTCAAGATTTTCCCCTCTTATTTCCATTACACTATTCTGAAGCACTTTAATGATGATCTTTAAACATACAAAGAAAATTCTAAAATGCCTAAAAGATCATTGGTTACATAACAGATAATATCATAACAGATAATACTTATACAATAGACCAATGGGACTAGACAGCTCTCTATTAAAAAACAAAAATAACCAACAGTATTAAAAACTAGTGGTTATTTCTAAATAGCAGGGGAGCAAAAATATAATCCCCATCCTAAATGGCATTTGGAGAAATCATAAACCATTTTGTAGGAATTAAAGGCCCTTTTCCAGTTCATACCTCTCACAATTAATCACATATTTGATGATGTTGGCAGGTTGTGTAAAAGAGAAGAAGAAAGAGAAAGAGTCCAAGATCAAGAGAGAGATAGGAATGGAGATAATGAGCGATAGATAGGAAGAGAAACAGAACGACAGGAAGATACAAAAACAGAGAAACGACAAAGAGATATAGGCACAGAGAGACACACACAAACTCAGAGAGAAATACAGAAACAGAGATACAGACACACAGAGGGATGGAGAGAGCGCGAGAGCGAGCAAGAGAGAGAGAAAGAGAGAGGGGGGGGAGGTATTGAGACAGTGCAACAGAAATAGAAAGTGAGCAAGAGAGAAACTTAAAAAGAAGAAATGCTGGGTATCTCTTATATGCCTCCAAAAAAAGGCCCATATGTTGTAATCTCATTAAGTTGATTGGAGAGCCTGTCAAATTGATACCAGACTCACCTGATCGCCCATGATGACACATGGAGAGCTGTGACCTTTGTGGTCTCTACTTTATATACCACTAAAGAAATGTGTTACAAACTGACTTCCTAGGTCTGTAAGAGCTGAACCAGTGATCATTTCCCTATCTCTCTGTAAGAGCTGGCAGCTCTGTGAAAAGGGTGTAATGAACCACTGAAAGGGGGCTAGAATTAAGGACTTGCAAGAACCCTAATAACATTATAATACAAATTCACCCCAGTCAAAGAAACTTAAAGCTCAGACTAGAAGCTAATGGCTTTATTTCCATGGGTAGGGAAAAATCCATTTAAAAACTGATGATAAAATGCTGACTTTGGCATACTTGCAAAAATCAATAAAAACATTTTAATTTTCAAGACTGTGGAAACATTTTGATGATATCAGCTTCATTACTTCCACAGACTTAAATGGGCAAGACCTTTAGAAAGAAATGACATTTCATTATGAGAAAGTTTCCTTGTACTCCACCAGTGAATCCTGAATGCCATACTATATAGGCTTGGGCTGTTAATGGAAAGTCACAAACAAACAACTCTTTAAAAGGAAAATCACATTGCCAGGGAAAAAAAAGGGGACACTTCTCATTTAAATACAGGCTTTCCACAAGAGGCTTGTTAGCTGTGTTTTAATCTGCATTAGTCTGGTTAAAATATCCAATTTGCTCTTTTTCTATGAGCTTATCAACATTTCTATGGAGTCATTAGCTGCACTAATAGCAATTAGGGACAACACTTTAAAGCTCATAGCAATTCCAGTTCTAGCCATGTAGGCTTCATGTTTAATGAGTCCAAACATAACTAGGAAGGCGTGAAATAGGAAATATGAAAATGAAAAAGGAATAATAACAACAAAGATCACAATAATGGCCACGTAAAAGTACACAGCCTCATCCATCTACACAATTGTGTATATACACCACACAAGCATATATTTGCAAACAGATTGGCTAGAGCAGGTTATCTTAGAATGGTATGTTGCCTCTCCACAAATGACATTGTGAATGCATTAGGTTCAAGTTCCAAACACAAATGCTAATTACACATTTGCAATTTTTAGTCTATTAATAAGTAGACCATACCTTGTATATTTTGTTAACATTTAGTGTTGATGTCATGACAGCAGAAAAGTACAAAAGGAAGCGATGGCAGAGATGGAAAGGCAAGATCATTAGAAGACATTTTGCATTATTCCTAGGAAAATCAGCATGAATCAATACTAACAATAACTAAAAGTTATATGGTGCTCTAAGGCTTGTGAAGAAATATATGCAAATTTGATAGGTAAAGGTTATTGATAGAACACAAATTTTTAATCTTTCTAAGTTAGGGAGGAAATAGCCTATATTATAGGAGTTCTTATTTGAATTTAATTTTTTATTTTATTTTTTCTCAATTACATATAAACAAAAATATTCCTATTTGGTTTTTATTTATTTTGAGTTCCATATTTTCTCCCTCCCTGTCCTCCCCCTTCCTTGAGAAGGCAATCAATTTGATATTGATTGTATATGTGCAGTCATGCAAAACATTTCCACATTATGTTAAAAAATACACACACACACAAAAAAATACACAGACCAAAAATTAAACAGGAATAATAAAGAAATTTTAAAAAGTATGCTTCAATCTCCATTCAGACTCTATCAGTTCATTCTCTGGAGATAGATAGTATTTTTCATCATAAATTCTTTGGAATTGGCTTAACTATTACCAACAATACAAAGATCTAAGACATCCACAGTTAATTATCTTACAATATTGCTGTTACTGTGTATGATGTTCTCCTGGTTCTTCTCACTTCACTTTCCATCAGTTCATTTAAGTCTTCCCAGGTTTTTCTGAAACCATCCTACTCATCATTTCTTATAGCAAATAGTATTCCAACACAATCATATATCACAACTTGCTCAGCCATTCCCCAATTGATAGGGATCCCCTAATCCTCTCAATTTTCAATTATTTGCCACCACAAATTGCTGCTATAAATATTTTTTGCACATAGGCCCTTTCCCTTTCTTTTATCTTTTTGTTATTAGTAATGGCATTGCTAGATCAAAGGGTGTGAACAGTTTTGATAGCACTTTGAGCATAGTTCCAAGTTGCTCTCCAGAAGGATTGAGTCATTTCACTACTCTACCAGCAGTGCATTAGTGGCTGTTTTCCACATCCCCTCCATTTGTCATTTTCCTTTTGTACTGTAATTATTATAATTTTGTTTAACATAGGATCCATTGAAAGATTTCTAAGAGTACTAATAATAAACTGAGATGGGAAAACAATACATATTTACTTTCACTAAATTTTAATTTAATGTTTATCTCAATTATTTTTTAAAAACATTCATAATGGATATATGAACCTAACTAGACTGTTAAATGGGTCCATAACACAAAAAAAGATCAAGAACGCCTGATCTAAAACACCACTGTAATACCCTCTATTGTGAGTTTCTAAACATATCAAAACCACCTGGATGAGCACCCTCTTTGTTCTTCTCTGTCTCTTTCTTTCATCCTACCTGTCACTGATGAATTTAAAAATGTTCTCCTTTACTTGATAAGCTACAATATCCTTTGTATGTTTTCTGACTTGGACTCAAGTCAAGGAGCTTAGAAATCTACCTTCTAAAGTGCTAGAACATAGAACAGAATCATTGAGGAAAGCTGGGAACATGTTTGAGTTGTGGATTTGGCTCCATACAAAGCATCCCAGGTTTTTACTAAGATAACAGATGGGTTAAGTAAGAGAGCACCATCATTTTCTTACATAATTAAAGGGTTTATCTCCATCTCCAACTGCTTGTCATGACCAGAGGTAGTGATAGCAATTTGAAATGCACACCCAGATAAGTCATTCTATTGTCTTTAGGGTTTCACTCGATCCCAGAAGGGTGATGTAGACATAGACCAGGAGTAGATCGGTGACCACATAGATCTCTGGGCTTTAAGTTCATTAGGGCTTGTTGCTTGGCAGCAAGTTCCAGAAAACTTAGGTAACCATAGTGCCTTCACTACAGATGTACTCTAGAATACTGATCAAGTTTCTTGGACCCCTTCCCCAAAAGGGTGAAGAATGCCTTACATTCTGCAATTTACTGTTGATTATGGGGGAGGCATCTGAGATGTTAATCTTGACTGATAGATAAAGCAAACCAAGAATCATGGACTTTTGATTTCAGCCCAAGTGCACAACACTTCACCTGTTTTGGACCTTTGAGTACAATTTCATCCATTTTATTACCTAGTGCTAATAAGTCCTTCTGCTCTGGACTCTGAATTCAGATTCCAGAGGGTGAACCCATGACTTTCTGCTCCCATAACTGGACCTCCAAGCCCTAAATAAGTCAAGGTTTTCTATGAGGATGGCGTTTTTTGTGAGACAATTGGGGTTAAGTGACTGCCCAGAGTCACACAGCTAGTAAGGGTCAAGTGTCTGAGGCTGGATTTGAACTCAGGTCCTCCTGACTCCAGGGCCAGTGCTCTATCCACTGTGCCACCTAGCTGCCCCAAGGATGGCTTTTAATCAAAGAATTCAGAAGTAAACTACCCAAATACCCCTAATAAAACTCATAAATTCACTGTGCTTCAATGTATGAGAAGTAGACAATTTGGCTGAATATTTTTAACTTTCTACTGTGTACAAGGTGGTGGGGAGGCACTGTGCTAGATGTAAAAGAAAATTGCATTTGCACATAACTTTAAGGTTTACAAAGTTATTTACAAATATATCTTTTGATCCTCACACCAAAATTTTGAGGCTTGTGTTAAAATTATCCCTATTTTCCAGATGAGAAAGCTGGGGCAGATAGGTTAATTGGATTTCCCAGCTAGTAAATGTCTGAGGCTGGACTTTGTGTCAAGATAATGGAATGTGAAAGATGAGATTTAGCAGATACTCAGGGGCCCACCTGGAGATTACTAGATTGTAAACACCTCTGGCTGGTACTTAAGGGTTCTTAAGAAGGCGTGGTACTTAAGAAGCTAAAAACTTAAAACTTTACATTGAGAACACCTGCGGGTCCAGTGAACCAATGAATTTGAATGACACGAGCCAATCAGCTTGAAGAACATGCCATTTCTGGGAGGGAAACATGAAGCAGGAAGTGGATTCTGGAGAGAGGCTTCTTCCTTTTTTCGTGCGAGACATTGGCTTGGTGCTAGAGAATTTCAGAAGTGAGAGGTTTCAGAAGGCAAGGATTTCCAGGCTATAAGAAATCTGTTCTCGATCTTTCTCTGTCTTTTACTTTCTTTCAATAAACCCTTAAAAACCTAAACTTGTTTATCAGTGATTTTAGTCAGTTTCCCCAAAAAACTGGGGGGGACAGATTAGAACCGACAATTAGAATTTTAAATTACACAATTTGAACTTGGGTTCAACAAGTGAAGGAAGGGAAGGAAACAGTAGAAACTGCAAAATACAATTTTAAATGAGAAAATCATTTGAAAAATATTTCTAAAGCATGACAAATGAACCAGGAGACATGATATGCTAATCAATACCAAAGGATTTCATTTTTTTTTCCACTTTCAGGAGAATTTATTTTTTTTCCCATAAAAGTATTTTATTATTTTCCAGTTACATATAGAGACAGTTTGCAACATTTGTTTTTATAAGATTTCTAGTTTCAATTTTTTCTCCCTCCCCCCTTTTCTCCCTCCCCAAGACAGCAAACAATTCGATATAGGTTATATACAATCACATTAAACATATTTCTGCATTATCCATGCTGTGCAAGAAGAATCAGAGCAAAAAGGAAAAGCCTCAAAAAATAAAAAAATAGGGATAGTATGGTCCAATCTGCATCTAGATTCCATAATTATTTTTTTTTCTGTATTTGGAGATCATTTTCCATTGTGTCCTTTGGAACTATCTTGGACAACTGTATTGCTGAGAAGAATTAAGTCTATCACAGTTGATCAACACACAATGTTGTTAATACTGTGTGCAATGTTCTACTGGTTCTCCTCACCTCACTCAGCACCAGTTCATGTAAGTCCTTCCAGTTTTGGAGAAGCTGTGGAAAAATTGGAACACTAATGCATTGTTGGTGGAGTTGTGAACTGATCCAACCATTCTGGAGAGCAATCTGGAATTAGGCCCAAAGGGCTATAAAGCTGTGCACACCCTTTGACCCAGCAATACCACTTTGGGGTCTTTTTCCCAAAGAGATCATAAAAAAGGAAAAGGACCCACATGTACAAAAATATTTATAGCTGCTCTTTTTGTGGTGGCAAGGAATTGGAAATTGAGGGGTTGCCCATCAATTGGGGAATGGCTGGACAAGTTGTGGTATATGAATACAATGGAATACTATTGGGATGTAAGAAATGATGAGCAGGCAGATTTCATTGAAATCTGGAAGGACTTGAATGAACTGATAATGAGTGAGATGAGCAGGGCCAGAAGAACATTGTACACAGTACCATCAACATTGTGTGTTGATCAACTGTGATGGACTAGATTCTTCTTACCAATGCAATGGTACAGAAGAGTTCTAGTGGACTCATGATGGAAGGGGATCTCCAAATCCAGAAAAAAAAAAAAGAACTGTGGAGTATGGATGCTGACTGAACCATACTATTTCTTTTGTTTTTGCTGCTGTTGTTTTTCTATTTGGAGGTTTTTCCTCAGTGCTCTGATTCTTCTCTTATAACATGACTAATGCAGAATTATGTTTAATTTTATATATATATATTTATATATATATATATATATATATATATATATATATATATATATATATATAAACCTATATCAGATTACCTGCTGTCTAGAGGAGGGAGGGGAGGGAAGGAGAAATTGGAAAACTTGTATCAACAAATGTTGAGAACTATCTTTACATGTAACTGGAAAAAAAATAAAATACTTTTACCAAGAAAAAAGAAAACTGTTCATATCCTTTGACCATTTTTGAATTGGGGAATGACTTGGATTCTTATAAATTTGATTTCATTACCAATATACTTTAGAAATGAGGCCTTTGTCAGAAATACTGGCTATAAAAATTGTTTTGCAGCTTTCTGCTTCCCTTTTAATTTTTGGATTCATTGCTTCTGTTGATACAAAAACTTTTTAATTTAATATAATCAAAATCATCCATTTTGCATTTCATAGTATTCTCTATCTCTTGTTTGGTCATAAACTCTTCTCCTTCCCATAAATCTGAGAGGTAAACCTTTCCTTCCTCTCCTAATTTACCTAATTTTAAAAACTGAATGCTCTGTTTTTCTGGGTAATAGATTTTTGGCTGCAATCCAAGATGCTTTGCCTTACAGAATATCTTATTCCAAGCCTTGTAATCCTTTAGTGTTTTTTAGCTTGCTTTTTAAAAGGCATATATATTTTTTTAAATGTTACTTTTTAAATTAATGAAGTATTTTATTTTTTTTCCATTACATGTAAAGATAGTTCTCAACTTTTGTTTATACAAGTTTTCCAACAATCCTTTAATGTTGAAGCTGCCAGGTCCTGTGCAATCCTGACTGTGGCTCCATGATATTTAAATTGTTTCTTTCTGGATGCTTGGAGTATTTTCACCTGATAATTCTGGAATTTGGCTACAATATTCCTTGGAGTTTTCCTTTTGGGGTCTCTTTCAGGAGGTGATTGGTGGATTCTTTCAATGATGATTTTATCCTCTGATTCTATAGTATCAGGGCAGTTCACCTTGATAATTTCCTAGAATATGGTGTCTAGACTCTTTTTCTGATCATAGCTTTCAGGCAGTCCAATAATTCTCAAATTGTCTCTCCTGAATCTATTTTCCAGGTCAGTTGTTTTTCTAATGAGGTATTTCACGTTTTCTTCTCTTTTTTCATTCTTTTGATTCTGTTTGATTCCTGGTGTCTCAGGAGTCATTAGCTTCCAACTGTCCAATAATAATTTTGAAGGCATTGTTTTTTTCAGTCAGATTACACACCTCCCTTTCCATATGGCCAAATGAATTTTTTAAGGAATTGTTTTCTTCAGTCAATCTTTATGCTTTTCCAAGCGGCTGATTCTTTTTTCATAATTTTCTTGTGTTGCTTTCATTTTTCTCCCCATTTTTTCTTCTACCTCTCTCAACTGATTTTTTTTTTGCAGGTCAGTGAGGGCTAAGTGACTTGCCCAGGGTCACACAGCTAGTAAGTGTTAAGTGTCTGAGGCCAGATTTGAACTCAGGTCCTCCTGAATCCAGGGCTGGTGCTTTATCCACTGTGCCACCTAGCTGCCCCACAATTGATTTTGAAAATCTCTTTTGAGCTTTTCCAAGAAGGTCTTTTGGTCTTGAGACCAATTCATCTTCCCTTGAGACTTCACATGTAGGCAATTTGAGAGTATTGCCCTCATTTGAGTATGTGTTTAGCTCTTCTCTCTCAACACAGAAGCTCTCAATGGTAAGACCTCTTTTTTGTTTCTTACTCATATTGCAGCTTATTTTATTTAAAGTTGAGGTCTGCTCCTGGGGCTCCAGGGTGACTGTTTCAAGCTTCTTGTGCTAGGGTGTGGGGTTGTGTCACTGGCTTTCTATTCTGAAGCCTCTGTGGTTTGTGGATTTCTCACCACCCTGGGCTTTCTCCAAGTGCTTGCTCCAGGTGCTGGGAAGGCCAGGCTTGGTCACTCCTGACCTGTGGATGGCCTTCCAGCTGGCAGCCTGCCTTCTGCAACGGTGCTGGTGTGCCTGCTGCACCACCAGCTTGTTGAGCCAGGATCAGGGGGCCTCAGTTGCTTGTCTGTGGCCTAGAGCTTCATTCAGACTTGCCTAGACCTCCTCCATGCTGTTCTGCATTGAGGTGGGCTGCACTCCCCTTTTGCCCAAGTGAGACTGACCTTTCCTGAAGTCTTCTAAATTATCTCAGGTTGGAAGATTGTGTGTCTCCATCTTTTTGTAGTTTTGTAGTTAGGTAGTTTCAGAATCTGTTTAGAGGCTTGATTTAATGTTCTTTTGAGGAAACTGGAGAATTCAGGCAACTTTCTGGCTTCTCTCCGCCACCTTGGCTCTACCCTCTTGATTTTCAACTACATGTAAATTTATTTTGGGGGGCAGCTAGGTGGCACAGTGGATAAAGCACTGGCCCTGGATTCAGGAGTACCTGAGTTCAAATCCGGCCTTAGACACTTGACACTTACTAGCTGTGTGACCCTGCGCAAGTCACTTAACCCCCATTGCCCCACAAAAAAAAATTATTTTTAAAGCAGGTGATCTTAACCTTTTTGTGTGTTATAGACCCCTCTGACAGTCTGATGAGATTTATGGATCACTTACCAGGAGAAAGGTTTTAAATGTTTAAAGTAAAATAGATAAGATTATAAAGGAAATCAGTTCTATTTTGAAGGTCAGTTACCAAGATATTTAAAAACCAAGCTCACATACTCTCAATCAAGAAGTCCTATTTTAAATGAACTCAAATATTTAATTAGACAAAGCTCACAATGTCACTTTGCTTTCTATTTCTCAGGTCAAAAGTATACAATGTTTATTTTATTTTCTTTGTAGCATCTCTACATGAATATAGAAGAATGAGAGGAAAAGGCACATAGAGAGTAGACTGTGCACCATGAAATCAGAAATACCTGGAATTGAATGACTGATCCATATTTTTTATGCACTTAACCTTTTATGAGCCTTCAGCAACTCCCTAGGACTTATTATCTAATAAGTTATGCATGAGTTATGATCTGCACTGGTGGAGGAATATCCCATAGCAGGAGATTCTTATACATTGTTCTTTGGTCAATCAGTCATGTCTGACTCTTCATGATCCTATAGACTATAGCATGCCAATACTGACCACGGGGTTTTCTTGGCCACTAGAGTGGCTTGCCATTTACTTCTCCAGTGGATTAAGACAAACAGAGATTAAGTGACTCACCCAGGGTCAGTGAGTGTCTGAGGCCATATTTGAACTCAAGTCTTCCTGACTCCAGGCCCAGCACCATCTACTGAGCCACCTAGTTGCCTCTGAGGCAACACAGGTTAAGTGATTTGCCCAGGGTCACACAGCTAGTGTCTAAGGTCAAATCTGAACTCAGGCCTGACTGGCTTTAGGCCCAATGCTCTATCCCCTGAGCAATCTAGCTGCCTCTTATACTTTACATCTCCAAACACACACACACACACACACACACACACACACACACACACACACACACACACACACACATACACCACTCCACTTCTTGGTTCCCAGCATTTACTTAATTATCCTTCATGCAAATAATGCTCTTCATTATTTCCACCTACTGTCATCCCTGCCTTCATTCAAGTACCAACTAAAATTCTACCTTCTATATGAAATCCTTCTTAAACTTAGTGCCTTCCATCACTCAATTATTTTCTATTTATCCTATTAATAGTTTGTTTAAACACAGTTGTTTGCACATCCTCTCTCCCATTAGACTGTGAGCCTCTCAAAGGCAGGGATGGTCTTTTCTTTTGCCTTTCTGTGTATCCCCGATGCTTATAACAGTGCCTAGTACAGAGTAGGCCCTTAATAAATGTTTATTGGCCAAATGATGAAATCACAGATCCCTCACCTATTTAAAAACAATTCAATATATTTAACTCATGTAATTCCAATGAGTATTGTTTTCTCCACTCCAAAGTAAACATTGAGAAAAAAAGACCTTCTGATATTAACAAATTTCTTGATTGAGAATTCCTGGATTTTGTCTATTTTAATGATCATCACTAGTCATGAGCATAAATCATCACCTTTGTTAAGAGAGGTACACTACTTGACAAGTTTACAAAAAAAGAGCATGCAGAGGCAGCTAGGTGGCACAGTGGATAAAGCACCAGCCCTGGATTCAGAAGGACCTGAGTTCAAGTCCAGCCTCAGACACTTTACACTTACTAGCTGTGTGACCCTGGGCAAGTCACTTAACCCTCATTGCCTCACCAAAAAAAAAAAAAATAGCATGCCCAAGTTAAGAATTGCCCAGAATAGCTTATAATCAAGAGCTAGAGTCTGATGACTTCCTCTCTCTTTAGAGTTGCTTTTGTAACAAGAAATGTCTCCAAGTAGTAAGAAGGTATCTGAGTATGTAACTTGGGCTCTATATTCATCAGATAGTAAAGAATTGGCATTGCTACTTTTGAGTTAATTTGGTAAGGTGGGAATAAGTTTCTCTAACAACAAAAACAAAAAGTCAACTCAGTGAAATCAGTGAAAAAATGTCTAGAAATTGACAGAATTTTATTTTTGACAGAATGGACAGAATGTTACTTTTCAACACTCTGGTTTTGGGGTAAACAGAACATATAATGATTTTTGTTGGGGTTTCTTGTTTGTTTTATTAGGCCTATGATCCCATTCCCTTAGGGAGCTCTTAGAGAAGAATTTCATCCCACAACCAGTTTTTATGAAAGGATGGGCCCTGGACAAAGGTCTTTTTACTCAGAGGCGAGCTCTATCCAATGTACCAGGCTGCATCTCAAGTTGAGTTTAGGAAAGAACATATGAGGCTTGGTGCCAAGACTGTAAAGCTTGCTCTTTCCTGCACTGATATACCTTGATTTTAATGAATTCAATTTCTTCCTGAATTGCAGGGACTCAGAAGGCTGGAGCTGAAAGTAACATTCATTGCTAAAAGTTTCGATCATCGTTGTCCTTTTCTTTTTCTTGGCATGTGATTAGGCCCATGAAAATGATCATATATTCATGAATCTTAAAGTTGAGAGGGGCTTCAGAGGCCACTTAATCCATCTCCTAGGTAAAGCACTAAATGTTTCTACAGCATGAATTCAACCTGTGATGGAAGTCTTCCAATGAAGAAGAACTCCCTACATTTTTGAGACTGCCCATTCCTATTTGGAGGAATCCAGGTGGCATAGTGGGTAGAGTGCAGGGCCTGGAGTCAGGAAGACTCATCTTCCTGAGTTCATATCTAGCCTCACATGCTTAGTAGCTATGTGATCTTGGGAATGTCACTTAACCCTGCTTGCCTCAGTTTCTTCATCTGTAAAATTATGTGGAGAAAGAAATGGCAAACCATTCCACTATTTCTGTCAACGAAACCCCAAATGGGATGACAAAGAGTCAGACATGACTGAAGAAATACTCAATGACAACAGGATTATTCCGACTGTGGATGTCGTATTGGAATACTTTTTATTTAAATTGATCTGAAATATGCCTCCTTGTAACATTTAATCCTCAGTCAAAATCCTTCATCCTGAGGCCAAACAGAACAAGTAGATTATGTTCTCTCCATGACAACTTTCAAATAGTTGTTCTTCCTTAATTCTTCTCTTCTCCAAACTAAAAATCTCTGCATCTTTCAGAAATTTTAACCTTACATACAACATACAAAGCATATATGGAGGGGCAGCTAAGTGGTGCAGTGGATAAAGCACCAGCCCTGGATTCAGGAGGACCCGAGTTCAAATCTGACCTCAGACACTTAACACTTACTAGCTGTGTGACCCTGGGCAAGTCACTTAACCCTCATTGCCCAGCAAAAAAAAAAACCTATAAAAAATCATATGTGGAATTTTGCAAAATTAAAATGTTATAAGGAGAAGTGAAAAGTGTTTAGGGCATATCCTTAACTTTTTAGTAACACAGAATGAATCATTCTTTCATGTGTCCTTTTGTAGCAATGTTACAAACAAAATATTGGGCTAGACAGACAATTGAAATCATTCAACAAGGAATTTATTTTCTTATATAACTGAATTAATAATTTTAGATCAGATTAGGTTTATTAATATTCATTTTTAAGTTGCAAAGATCATTATTTTTGGAGAAGGACCTTTAGAATTATCTAGTCCAAGCCCATCATTAGTAGTGGTAGGTTTTTCCCCACTCAAAGCATTCCAGACTTCTAATGTCAACAAGGACTCATGCTGTGATTGAGCTATTCAAATAATTCCATGAGCCTCAAAATAAGCAAGGCCTCTGTGTTTAATTCTCTAGGAAATGCAGAGTTCATGCCAAATGAGGACTGTCATCTACATAAACAGACACTAAAATTAGCATTTTGACGATGTATAACACCCCCAAACCCAAGGGCACAGGGATGGACTAGATTGTTTCTCAAAGTCTCTTCCACCTTTTTAAGTCTGTGAGTGGCTTGATAAAGAATCCCTTGCCTCAATTCACCCTCTCAATATTAAGGTATGATCTATCTGTTCATTATTTTCTATGATAAATTTCAAAGAATTTAAATGATTTTAAATAATTTGAGCATACTACTAAAGAGGGTTAAGATAAACTTGAAGTCTATTTTTACTTCACTCTTCAATTTGAAAGCAAAGTGATAGACAATGAGAATTTTCCAGCGGGCTTATTACCTTTATAATTTAAAAGGGGGGTATGAATAGGATAAACACACACTGAAAACTATCCAAATGGTAAAATTTATTAATATTACCAAATAAAAACAAAATCTAAAATTATAAATATCCTCATGAGCCTTATGGGATATGTTTCAAAAATTATTATTTGGGGGCAGCTAGGTGGCGCAGTGGATAGAGCAGTGGCCCTGGATTCAGGAGGACCTAAGTTCAAATCCAGCCTCAGACCCTTGACACTTACTAGCTGTGTGACCCTGGACAAGTCACTTAACCCCAATTGCCTCACCAAAAAAAAAATTGATTATTTGGGGAAGAAGTTTTCCATCCTAGCAGTAATTAGATGGCAAAAGTAAGTTAGTGTCATCATATTATATACCAGTCTTTTAGTTCTAACCATACATAGCTACAATATGACTGATTTCTTCCAAAAATATCTTCTCAGGTAAGATAATTAGAAGTCTTGGATTCACGGAAATTTTTTTTCAAACCTTCAACTGATTTTAGATTATTGCGTCATAATTTAACATTACTTTGATACCTTTAAAAAATGGTGATTTCTTCAACATGAGTAATTCTTCTACCACTGTAGGTAATCCTCCTTTCACTGTATCCAAGTCACTGTGAATCAAACTTTCTCCTGATAAGTATTTTCAAATTTAGCTAGGCTAATTCCAGGCCATAGCCCATTTCCAGATTTCTATTAAAAATCTGGCTTGGAGGATCCTGGGAGAGAAAATGATTACCCTGCATGGCCTTCAAGAATCCAGGGTCACTTTAGTAGAGTAATTATTTAGAGAAGGGCAACAAATAATGTGTTCAATGAATTAAAATTGCAATTCACCTACACAACAATGGAAAGGCTCATGCCAGGTCAGGGTAGTTTGTAACATATTGGTGACAGATTATGCAGGAGAGAGGGAATGTAAAGGATATCAATCACCATAGTGATGCACAATTGGTAAAGGTGGGTGAGTCATATAATGTGGGCAGATAAACTAAATAATAAATAAATGATAAACTAGGCACACAATTGGTATCCACACAATTTTAAGATCTAGCCATGGAGGAATTGTGGAAGAACATGAGAACTATTATAAATGATAATGATGGTTGGTTCTGGGCCCTATAAGGCTTAGAGACTCATCCCTGTCCCTCTGCACTAAAGGACTCTTATCAGCTCTGGACTGACACATAAAATGATATGTCTGCCCTTCTCCCTCCCTCCCTCCTTCTCTCCCTCCCTCTCCCCTCATCTTTGCCTCTTGACTTCCTGGTTTCAGTTAAAGTCCTATGTTTTGCAAGAAGCCTTTCCTAGTCCTCTTTCCCTGTTATCTACAGATCTGTTATCCTGTGTGTATCTTGGATCTGTTATCCTGTGTGTATCTTGATTGTATATAGTTATTTGTATATTGTTTCTCCCAGTGTTTAATAGGATAGAAAACATGCAAATATCTATGAGAAATGCTGCATACATAATAATTTAGAAATAATGGAAGGCACATGCAAGAATTAAGAGGGATTGGGAAAGGCTTCCTGTAGAAGTTGGGATTTTAAGAAAGAAAGGAGCAGACACGAGGAGAGAGAGCATCTCATGCATGAGGGAGAGCCAAAGAAAATGCCTGGAGATGGAAGATGGACTACCTTGAACAGCAAGGAAGCAAGTGTCACTTAAGAGAAGAGTATGCTTTATAGGTGGGAGGGGAAGTATGAGATATAAGGCTAGGATATGAAAGTCTTCAAAGGCCAAACAAAAGATTTTATATTTGATCCTGGAGGTAACAGGGAGCCACTAGAGTATTTTTAGTAAGGGTGGTGATGCTAGAGAGACAAAGTAGAGATGACTCATTTATAAATGATGTTGAGGACGACTGGGTTCCACCTAGGCCACTCAAGACTGCTGAATCTGTTAGTGAGAGGCTTTTTAATTGGCAGTATGCTTTGTCCTGACAAAGAATTATTGCAAATGGTGAAGTTCTTTTTCCTTTTTCCCCATCCCTTTCTATCCAAAAGCAGAAAATATATAATCCATAGTTTCTCTATTGACTTTATTCATAATTTTAGATTTAATTCATTTAACTTACTCTAGATGAAAATATGATTGATCCCAACCTCTTTATTCATGTATTCCATTATTTGGAAAAAGAGTTGCAAAAAAGAGGAAGAGTGACTGGTCTTGTTATATAGGTGAGTCTAAATTAATGAAGAAGTGGACTCAGGAGCAATTTTAGAGTGAAAGATATTTCTTAATTTTTATAAATGTTCCCAAAAGGACAAAATAAAGTCACCCTTTTTATCTTTTGAAAAATATAAACCCAAACACACAAAAAAGTACATTTATACATAAAACTATTTTGTCCATTTGCTTCTGTTTTTATGTATTTTCAAAAATGCTTCAACGGCCCTTATATCTTTCTTTTCATTTTTTTTTCAAAACTAGCTAGTTCTAGGAGGCAGCTAGGTGGTGCAATGGGTAGAGCACCAACCCTGTATTCAGGAGGACCTGAGTTCAAATCTTGCCTCAGACACTTGACACTCACTAGCTGTGTGACCCTGATTAATTAATTGATGATCCTTACAATATTGCTGTTAACATGTGCAAAATTTTCCTGGTTATATTCACTTCACTTTGCATTATTTCATAAAAGTGTTCCTAGGTTTTTTTAAATTTGCATTTCTCTAATCAGTAGTGATCTAGAGCATTTTTCATGTGATTTTGATTGCTTTGATTTCTTCTGAAAACTTCCTGCCCATATTCTTTGACCATTTTTTGTCAATTGGAGAATGGCTCTTATTTTCATAAATTTGGTTCAGTTCCCTCTACATGTGAGAAATAAGATCTTTATTTGAGAAGCTTGTCATAATTATTTTCCATTTCCTGTTTTTCTCCACATTTGGACCACATTAGTTTTATTTGTGCAAAAGCTTTGATTTCATGCAACCAAAATTATATATTATACTTCTCAAAATCTTTTCTATCTCTTGTTTAGTCATACACTTTTCATTACCCATAGATCTGACATTTTCCCACATTCACCTAATTTACTTATGATATCACCTTTTATGTCCATTTATCCATTTTGACATTATTGTGGTATACACTGTGAAATATTGCTCTATGTCTAGTGTCTGCCAAAATATTCCCCAGTTTTCCCATCAATTTTTGCCAAATGTTGTGTTCTTACCCCTTCATTTTTGATATTTGGGTTTATCAAACACTCGAATACTATGTATTGTGGACCTAACCTATTCCACTAATCTATCACTCTACTTCTTAGAAAGTACCAGATTATTTTGATGATTACCACTTTGTAATATGGCTTGAAATTTAGAACTTCTAGGCTGCATTCCTTAACACTTTTTTAATCGATTCCCCTCATATTCTTGACCTTTTGTTCTTCCAGATAATTTTTTTAAATTTCTTCTAGCTTTATAAAATTATTCTTTGGTAGGCTGATCAGTATGGCCATGAATAAATTAACTTTGGTAGAATTGTCATTTTTATTATACTGGCTCAACCTACCCATGAGCAATTATTTTTTCTCCAATTGTTTAAATTTGTCTTTAGTTTTATGAAAAGTATTTCAAAATTGTGCTCATATAATCCCTGAGTTTGTCTTGGCAGGTGTAATCTGAAATATTTTATATCATCTACAGTTACTTTTAAAGGAATTTCTCTTTCAATTTCTTTGGGGGGGGGCAATGAGTGTTGTGACTTGCTCAAGGTCACAGCTAGTAAGTGTCAAGTGTCTGAGGCCATATTTGAATTCAGGTCCTCCTGAATCCAAGGCTGGTGCTTTATCCACTGCACCACCTAGCTGCCCCTTCAATGTCTTCTTTTGGGGTTTTGTTGGTAGTCTGTGGAAATGCTAATGATTTATATCTGTTTATTTTGTTTTGTTTTTTTTTAGTGAGGCAATTGGAGTTAAGTGACTTGCCCAGGGTCACACAGCTAGTAAGTGTCAAGTGTCTGAGGCCGGATTTGAACTCAGGTACTCCTGACTCCAGGGCTGGTGCGCTATCCACTGTGCCACCTAACTGCCCCTATGTCTGTTTATTTTATATCCTGATACACTCAGTTTGGTATAGGAATCTATCTTACCCTAGAGGAAAATAGGAAGAAAGGGAAAAAGATAAGAGATTGGGGGGGCACTCATAAAAAAGGGTGAATAGATTGGGGGAAGTGGTAGTTAAAAGCAAAACACTTTAGAGGAATGGGGGAAGGTTCTACTAATTGTCTATTTCCTCTTCATTTCCTTTTTTTCCCTCCTTTTTCATTTCTCATAGTGGCAATTTTATTTGCTTCTCTTTCTTATGGATAGCATGCATTCATAGTCATTACTGAGCATTGCACTGATAGAATTTCTTAAATAAGTCAAAATTATTTTCATTGACTGTGTAGTTTTTCCTGTATGAATTCTTCTCTTTATTCTGTGTACTTGACTGTGCATCAATTCATGTAATATTTCTCTTAGACCTTCTGATTTACCATCATAGCACAAAAATTTTCTATTGGATTCATATATCAAATATTGTTCAGTCATTCCCCAAATTATGGGTACCTCCTTTTTCTAGTTCTTTGCTATAAGAAAGAGCTGCTATCAATATTTTGGAACATATGGGACTTTTCCCACTTTTTTAATCTCTTTGAGGTATAGGTATAACAGTGGTATTGCTGTTAAAGTGTATACAGTTTAATGACTTCTTGAGCAGAGTTTCAGCTTTATTTTGTATTGGAAGTAGCTTCTTTACATTGTATTCTGAGTACCTTTTTGCTTTCTTCTTCCCATTTGGGGATGGTAGAAATGAGGCAAAATCAAAGCCATAAGTAAGTCTTCCCAGAGGGCTCTGGAATGGGAGTATTAAGAGACCTGAGAGTGCCAGGAAAGAAGTCTGTCCCTTCTCTGTAGTCAGAGTTCCTCAAAACTAAACCCAATCCTCAATGCATCCAGAGCACTGAGAGGTCTCCATTAGCAAAGAAGGTAGAAGTTAGAACGTCCAGTCCCTTGAGACAGCAATAGGTATTTTGGTGATAACTTGCCCAGTGTTTGAGCAGATGATTCCAATCAACCTTGAATGTTAAGTCTCTTTGGGAGGAGGCCTCATAGGATTTTGGTATTCATCAGACATTGTTTTTTCTCTTTTTATACAAATCATGTTTGTCCCAGTACGAGCCCAGATTTCAATTTGGATTATCCTTTACATTAGCAAAAACTTCACTGGAAAAAAGTGAAGTGTTTTATGCTTTTCAGGAACCCCTGGAGAGTTTCTGTCCAAACCTCCATCTGGATGGGATGGCACTTTGTATCATCAGGGGATCCATTTAGGGAAATATATGGGTTACTTTATGTGCTCAAGGGATCCATAAGAATTTGCATATAGGACAATTTGATTTCTCTCCTCATGGTGAGGGAATGACTTACCATTGACCCCAGGTCCCTTCTCCCTTTGGAGAGAGCTTAACATATTATGGGAACACATTTAGGATAAAAATGCTTATCGAGTGCCAGGCACTGTGCTATGGATTAGAGATATGAAAAAAAGTCAAAAATAGATCCTCCCTTCAAGGAGCTTACACATTATCTCCACCTTTAGAAATGTAGTAAATATGTACATTCAAGATGTAAAGTGAATAGATGAAAGGTTACCTTAGAAGGCAAGGTATTAACATCTGAGGAAACCCACCAAAGAGATGTTTTTGAGTTCTATCTTGAAGGAAGCCAAAGATTCCAAGGATAGGTGAGTAATGAGAGAGAGAGAGAGAGAGAGAGAGAGAGAGAGAGAGAGAGAGAGAGAGAGAGAGAGAGAGAGAGAGAGAGAGAGAGAGAATATGAGAATGAATTTTCTAAGTTAGGGGGATAATCAATACAAAAATCACAGGGATGGGAATTACAGGAGTGTCACCAGCAAAGTCCAAGTACCATTGAATCATAGAGTTCATGGAGGGGCATAGGGTATGAGAAGAACAGAAAGGTAGCAAGGGGCCAAAAAAAAAAAATGAAAGCCTCAAAATTTGATCCTGCAGTGAATAGGGAATCAAAAGATTTTAAAATCTCATTTTAAGTTTCTCTCAGAACATATAAAATCAGTCAATTCCTAGATTTTATTTTGTATTACAGATTTATAATTTCCATTAGACTGAAATCAGCGAGAAGGTCATTGGAAAATTACATTGGACATATAAACTACTGCATAAAAAAGAGAAACATGTACAGCAATGTCATGGGGCCATACCCTATGGAAAGGGCTTTGGGTATGCATGTTGGGGTAACAAATCTCTGACGACTTGCAGATTTTACTGGAAAGACCATATTAAATTTATTCTTAAAATGTTTGTGCCATCACAGATATGTCCAGAGTGTTAGAGTACAGTGTCAACTGTCCTGCACAGGTGAATTCAATCTAATAATAACTACAAAAAGTTTCATGTCACTCTTCTAATATGCAATTATTTTCTCTTGGAGTTATTACTGAAAGAATGAGCCACTGAATTGGGAGTGGAGAATTTAATTTCTAGAGTTACAGTGGCTTTATTGGACTAAGAGTAGCAGTGATAGTACTAAATAGATTTAGGGGGGAAAAAACCTTTTCTGGGTAGTATTCACAGTGAGGATACACTGTTACTTTCATACAATTTTAGGGCAATGCTCAGACTGTAATAGCTTTTGGACACCTTCATGTTGTGGTGTAAGATGTACTACGATATTGTTTGTGACACCCCTCAAATGCCAATTTACTGGGCTGCAGATTGCTCCCTGAGCCCAATAAATCTTTACAAGCCCATCTAAAGTAACTCAGCATTGCCCCCCCCCATTTTTTGTTCTTGTTGCTGAAAAGATTCTCTGAATTCAGTTATTATATCACTGTTTCTATGCTATTAATTCAAGCTCTTGTAATTTTTTCTGTTATAGCAAGGAAAGATAGATTCTAGCCAAGTTAACTTTTCCAGTTACAATGGAAATTATAGAAGAAATCTTAGTCATCTCTATTCAATGCGAACTGACTCTTTAGCATAGAGTATGGCAACTTGCTAAGGTTTTCTACCTCCAATCTCTTCTTCTATAAAGTCTATCCCAGAAAGTTTATTTCTATGCCTTCCAAGCTCACAAGGATAGCCTGAAGATGGTGTAATACGTATACGAACACTTCCTGGATGGGCATGGTGAGGCTCTTGAGTTCTTAAGGAAACAGTGCCACAATCCATGTTGTATTACTTGTTAATATGACTCCCACTTTGCTCCTCCTTCTATGATATTTGTTTTACTCTCTTCATACCTTCTCTAATTTATCTCCTTCTAGACTTAGCAAACTTCCTTAGTTTGATACTATAGGCCACATAGGATTTTGTTCAGTGTCGGCTTTCTCATGTTTAAGGTACTACCCTAATCTGAACTATTATTCATTTCCAGTTAAGGGACTGTTCAAGCTATAGGACATAGGCAAAAGCCTTAGGATTCTTCATAAGAAATTATATTCTACATATTATGATATTGGGGGGAAATCTGTGATTTCATCATGGTGGTACGACTCTCTCTATCAAAGAAGATGGACAACTGTTCTTTGTAGTCTTAGAAAGTTTCCTGGGACAGCTAGGTGGCACGGTGGATAAAGCACTGGCCCTGGATTCAGGAGGACGTGAGTTCAAATCTAACCTCAGACACTTGGCACTTACTAGCTGTGTGACTCTGGACAAGTCACTTAACCCTCATTGCCCCACCAAAAAAAAAAAAAAAAGAAAAGAAAGAAAAGAAAGTTGCCTGGGACAGTGTAGGGTTAAGTGTCTTGCCTCTGGTGCAACATACATCCATTATCTGTCACAAGTGAGACTTGAACCTAGATCCTGCCAACTCAGAGGCAAGCACTCAATCAATTTTACCACATTGCCTTTTGTCACTACATCATCATTACTACTATCATTTTATATTAACGATATAGATAAATCTAGTATAATCTCACCATAGGAGGATTGTTAACCAAATAAACTGTAAGATAATTACTTAACTTTTCTATTTCCTCACATGGAAAATAATAGGTTGGACTAAATTATGTCTGAGTTCCTTCAGACTTATGAGTAGTTGAGAAGCATAAGGGAGACATCTGGTAATAGATTAAGTGAGCTGCTTGAGAATGTCCTCTCACTGTCTCCTTTAGATGGATGAGCTTATGTGTTTTAAGCTGTATCTTATATAGTTTTATTTACTACTTAACATGTGATCCACTGTGGTATACATGGTCAAGTGACTGATAAGTATCAGAGTTTCAGGTTACTCTCTAAGTTATAGGACAAATTGCAGTCTGCACTAATGAACAGAATTCCCATAGTGGCATCTCCACACAAACAACAGAAATCACAGATCCTTAGAACATTGCCATATCTGGCTCACTCAGGGAGCAGGTCAATGCATATTGCAAGACAAAGTCAACATTGTTCAACAGTACAGGGACATGTATATCACTACCTACTTTCCAATAGATGGAGGCATTTCCTCTGTCCCATTTCCATTGCCTTAGTTAACTTCCAGTCAGGACCACTTGGGGCACTAGGTGGTGCCATGGAGCACTACACCTGGAATCAGGAAGACTCATCTTCCTGAGTTCAAATCTGGCCTCAGATACTTATCAACTATGTGACCCTCACCAAGTCATTTAACCCTGTTTGCCTCATTTTCCTCATCTATAAAATCAACTAGAGAAGGAAATGGAAAACCATTCCAGTATCTTTGCCAACAAAAACACAAATTGGGATCACAGAGATTCAAACATAACTGAAAAATGACCAAACAACAACAGCCTCACTTTAAGATATTTCAATCATAATGAATATCTATTAGGAAAAGTTACTCCACTCAAAATAGTAAAAACTATTGGGTTCTGAGGTCCTGATCTATATAAATAGATACTCAGTACCTAAAAATAGCTAATGGCTTTAACTGAAATCATCTTAGTTGCCCATAACTGACATTATTTTGATGTCTGTTTTACCATTTCCTTGAATGCTATTTATTTTTATACTTGTTTATTATTCTTATATGAAGATGCCGCTCATTTTTTTTTGAGACCGGGTCTCTATGTCTTTCCCAGGCTGGAAGTGTTGTGGCCACTTTTGTCCTGATACCACTACTGATTGGCATGGTAGCTTCATCTCATTCTTTTAACTCAAAGCTAGCTGGTTCCCCTTCCTTAGGCAGCTGGTAGCCCTCTGCTCATAAGGGCTCATCATATTGTTGCCAGACACTGCAAACACCGGATTACATTAGCCTACTGTCGCTTAGAACTCTAGGCATCAAGCAATGTACGAAACTCAGTCTTCTCAGGAGCAAGCATTCCAGGTCTGGGTCACCACACCCTTTGAGGGTGTGTGTGTGTGTGTGTGTGTGTGTGTGTGTGTGTGTGTGTGTGTGTGTGTGTGTGTGTAATTCCATCACAAATGGCAAGTTGGATGACCACTCTGGGCTAACCTGTTATTATATCTCTGCCCTAATATACCTTGTATTGGTTACTCTTCTATTCATAGGTTCATTATTTTAACAATGTAACAATTTCTTTATTAACCCACATTTAAGAATAAAGTGATTTTCTTAAGGAAGGAATCCCTTGGAAGTTATTTATATGACAAACGCCCTTTTTATTCAGTTTAAAGGAAGATTTAAGTGATAAGACATTGGTTAAAACCAACTCTCACTCTTACAGTATGGAGTACATTCTGAACCTCTGTGTAAAGTGATAAATATGCTTATATCTATCTCAGAAGTATTCTTCAAATTGTCAAACATTCTACCAAGAACACATTTAGAGAAATTGCTTCTGGTCTCCTCCATTCCAAACTATACAGGTGAACCCAAACCAAAACCTTTCCATGAGGGGTCTAAAGATATACCAGTGAAGAGTGACCTTTTCCCTTTCTCCAGAGTTTATCTGAACCTCTGGACCCGACTGTAAAAAAATGTATCAATTTCCAGAATGCCTGTAGATGACCTAGAACTGCCCCAATAACAGAAGACTTTGAACCTTTTCTGGAGTCTGTGGCTAAGAAATGAGGGACCAGAACTACTTAAATATTTCTTCAAGAAGAAAGCAGGAGAGAAGCTAAGTGCTGAAAGTAATAAATACTTGGTTTACTCAACAGTTGATTATTATTGCATTATAATTTTTTAAATTATTATATTAATTTATGTTGGAAGAACAGAGAAATCCTATTTAATTACAGCACACTTTTGGGAAGCAGCATGGCATTGGAGATAGATAGCCTTAGAATCAGGATAAACCCAGGTGGTTTGCAAATCTTGACACAGACTTATACTGGCTATGTGACCCTGGTCAAGTCCCTTAGTTTGTCAGTTTCCCAGGCAACTCTCTAGGATTATAAATTGCAGATTACTAATCTCCCTTGTTATACAGTGTTATTACCTGAGAACTCCCTATACTGATGAAATCATTGGTCCAGTTCTTCCCCCCACCATAAAAATTTGGACTACTAAATTTTATAATTAATGATATCTTATTTATTCTCATCAGTACAATATTCCAAAGTGTGGAGCCAAAATATGTCTAACTGCCCCACCCAATTGATTAAGCATATGTTCTACTTAGTCACCCAGCAAATTTTTTGTATAAGTTGCTATGTCAAGTGATCTAGAGGACACAAAGATGAGAAAGGCACTATTCTTGCCCTCCAGCAGCCTACAATCATATAAAATGATCAAATGATAACTATCCCACATAAAGATTATAAATTAAGTGCTATGAGAATTGGAAGGCAGCTAGGTAGTGCAATGGATAAAGCACTAAGACTAGAATCAGGAAGACCTCAGTTCAAATCCAGCCTCGGACACTTACTAGGTGTGTGACCCTTAACAAGTAAGTTACACCTGTTTGCCTTAGTTTCCACATTTATAAAATGAACTGAAGAAGGAAATAGCAAGCCACTCCAGTGACTCTACCAAGAAAACTCCAGATGAGATCATAAAGCATTGGACACAACTGAAATGACTCAACAATAACAAAATAAGAATTAGGAGTTGCTAGCTAGCACCTCTAACTGAGTGATTGGGAAGGTGTCATGGAGGAAATATAATTTGATATTGGCTATAAAGGATGAATAGGATTGCAATATATAGAAATGGGAGTAGCAGAGACAGCCAATGCGAAGGGAATGCTATGGGGATCAAACAGAGGCAGGGAATTGAGACACTTTTTTGAAGTATAAAGAAATCTTGCTTAATCATAGCATAGGCATCTAGTAAGGAGTAGGGAAGGGGGGAGAGGCTTAGAAAGTTAAATTGGTACTAGATTGTGGAAGATCTTGAATGTGAGTTTGCATTATATATGCTATCATATGTGGATATATAATATATTCATCATATATTAGCATCATATAATGCTAATTGCATCATATAGGCAATAAGGAAACAGTAAAAACTTTTTTAATTTAAAAGAAAATATTAGATTTTTGATCAGAGGAATAGCTAGGAAAAGAATTCATTAGGAAGACTGGTCTTCTAGAGGTGAGTAGAACTGATTGGATGGGTGGGAGGGGGCACAGGGTCTCCAGGAAAGACTATGTTGAAGAACCCAGGAAGAACAGGGAGAACAGGTCAGTGGTCATCACAATCATTTAGTGTGAAGTCACTGGCACCTGACCTAGCAATGGAAAAGAAAGCATTTGAATGAGTCTATGAATGAACAATTTGGACTTGTCAACTCTTTGACAATTAGAAATCAAGAAAGAAGAAGAATAAGGGTCTTAGCTAAAGAACCAGATTGAAAGTTCTACTTGATTTGGAAGTCATTCTTGAAAGTCTAGGACTATGTACAACAAAGATGTTCATAATGCCAAGAGGCCACTATGATGCAGGGTGCTTTGTATGATGCCTCTCTAAGAAAGGTGCCTCCAGGCTGCACTGCTGAAACATTTCCAGAGGACTTTCCCAATGGGCTATAGCAACCTCTTCTGCCCAGAAGCTCACTCCACCCCAGACAACTTCTCCCATTGGAAGTACCCTGGTGAGAAATGAATATATAATTCAGAGGGACAGATTCTGTCCAGACTGTGTGTATCTTCATTCCCCTCCAGGCTACACTGCTGACATCTCCAGGATATTCTCTACCATGCACTTGCTCAGTGTCCTTTCACCAGTGCCCCACTTCCCTCATTTTCAGCTCCTTTTTTATGCACCATTCTCCTTCATTAGAATGTAAGCTCCTTGAGGATGCTAGCTGTTTATTTCTGTTCATTTTCATATTGCTAGCCCTTAGGCCAGAGCCTAGCACATGGTAAGTGCTCAGTGTTCATCGATCTGACAGGCAGAAAGATATGCCCAATTTTTAAAATTATTGTTACTTTGCTTTCTTCTTCCTGCTGAAGTCCCATGCACTAAAGTGAAATTAAACTGGCCCCACTCCAATGGGTTAGTGAAAAGGAGCAATTTCCTTACAATACCCAAGTGATGGAGAAATAGATTCCATTTCCCAAGGCTGTCAGTTTGTTACCTTTAACAAAGCTCAAGACACATAGACATAGAGAAATCATCAAATCAAAAATGCTTAAAGGAAAAGAAAGGGGGGAAAAACCCTGCTAGGTTGCCTGCTGCTCTCAACTCATACCGAGTCTACTTTTCCATTTCTACACTGAGTGACTCAGAACCTATGGGAGACCTTTGAGCCCCTCACTACTGTAGACAAAAGACAGAAGGCATTTCTATACAGAGAACATGATTCTAAATTGGGAAGAATATGGATGAAAAATGATGAGGAACTTTCTCATTGAATATTTTTATAAAAATTGCTTTCTACAAAGGCCATATAAAGGAAGATACTACCTGCATCCAGAGAATGAAGTAATAAATAGAAGTATGTATAGGATGATTTTACAAATATATACGTATTTGTGTCGAATGGTAGGCATCTCTAAAGCAAGGGAAGGGAGGGAAGAAAAAAAAGAAATGTACATGATATTTTTATTATATATTTAAAAGAAGAGCAAATTGTCTGTTTTATTTACGTGTGTATATTTTAGTCCAAAGCAGTCTTTGGGTATATATGCAAAAATTATAGATAGATAGATAGATAGGTAGGTAGATAGATAGATAGATAGATAGATAGATAGATAGATAGATAGATGTGTGTGTGTTTGTTTAATTTTTTTTAAGCAGGGCAATGAGGGTTAAGTGACTTGCCCAGGGTCATACAGCTAGTAAGTGTCAAGTGTCTGAGGCCGAATTTGAACTCAGGTCCTCCTGAATCCAGGGCCAGTGCTTTATCCACTGCACCACCTAGCTGCCCCTAAATATTTTTTATAATGATGGCCAAGAACACTTTGTATAAAGTATATATACATACACATATGTATATTGTGTATCTATATCTATATATTAACATAATGCTGGCCATAGACCACTTTGTATAATGTATATGTATGCACACACATATACACACATTTATATACATATATATATATACATACACACATACATACTGTGTCTCTCTCTCTCTATGTGTGTGTGCATGTGTATGTATATATATATATATATATACACACACATGCATACATACATATATTATACTAAGTGGTCTTTGGCTAGCATTATATTAATATATAGATATAGACAAGATATACCTATCTATGTGTGTATATACACGTATGTGTACACATATGTACACTGATGGGTGTACATATTTATGTATACATATATGTGTATGTACATTTATATCCGTATATTAGTATAATGCTGGCCAAATACCACTTTGGGTTAAAATATGCACCCAATTGAGGCAATACTAGGACTCTCCAATTTATATCACAGGTTCAATGAAGCTGAAAATGTTGCTAATATTGTTAAAGAAACAGATTGAGTCTACTTTGCAACAACTCCCTTAGATGAATTCAAGGAGGCATGTCACCGGAATGTTGGCCATGTTGTCTCCCCAGTTAGAATGTCAACTCCTTGAGGCAGGAACTGTTGAGTTTTTCTCTTTATCCCCTGCATCTGGCATAGTTCCTATGCCTAATAAAATAATAGCCCTCATAAATTATTGTTAATTAATTAGTTTTAAAAGTTTTTTTTAATCTTTTAAACAGATAAAAATACATAAAGGGTCTCAGCCCTATTTGGCCTTCTATAATGGGCCTCTTAGCAAGAGTGGTAGAAAAGAAGGCAAAAGGTGCTAAGAACCACAGAGTTCTTGGACTCTCTGCTTTCCCACTTATAATTTGCAATTGACATCTTCAGTCTAACATTATCTAACCTAACACTAATTTTGTTATTGATACCATAAATGTGCAATCATTTTTAAAAAATGAATAACTGTACCACTAGAAGACCTGAATTATGGGCATATGAAATTCTCACTTTAAAAGAAATCAGACAACATGAAGAGGTTTCAGTGAAATGGAAGGATGCCCAAGGTTCTCACTAGAAAAGTGGCACCAGCAGTGAGGCAGGAGGCAGAGGTGAGTGGGCTAGAGATGAAGAAGTTTCCTGCCTACAATCTCCTAGGTCTCCAATTTCACACAGAAGGCACCAAGACCCCAAAAGGGCGACTGGAACTCTTCTGAAAACCCAGGTCTGGAAAAGTTTTCCCCAGAATTCTCTAGTGGGATGTGGCCGTTCAAAGAGAAAAACAAGTAGAGCTTAAAAGGGTAAGGGAAAAGGAACACACATTTACCAAGTGCCTACTCTCTACCAGGGACTCTACCAAGTAATTTACAGATATGATAAGATTTGAGTCTCACAACAACGGCGCAACAAGGGCATATTGTTACCCCCATTTTATGTTTGAGGAAACTGTGGCAGACAAAGGTTAAACAACTTGTCCAGAGTCACACAGTTTATGAAACCACATTTGAATGCAGGTCTTCCTGACTCCACAACACATACAGTTATCCCTTTCACATTGTGACTTCCCCATTGCAGTTTTAATATATACTGGGTCAGCATGAGAAATTAAATGGGAACTTGGGGGGAGTTTTGTGGAAGCTGCAGATACCACACAAAGTCTAGCAGATGACACAGAAAAAGTTTAGAAATTCAGAAATGCATAAAATGTATTATAGTATTATATAATATTAACATAATTTTCTTTTAATGCCATAATAATTCAGACTTCTCATGTACAAAAAGCAGGCCAAAAATAAATGCAAATTTTCCAGACTACAGGGGAACACAGTCCTAAGCCCCCAAGATGTGAAAGGGCTAACTATATTCTATTCCCAGCTCCACCTAACTTCCTGAACACAAGAGAGGCAGAAGTTTTCTTCAAGATGAGAGTCATCACTGTATGTAGAGCATAATATCATTACAGAAAATGAAACTGTCTAGATCTTAAATACAGAGTAAAGATCTTAAGTGAAATTCAAAATAAATACCTAATTAGAAGCAAAAGAGAAGGCATTGTGCATGTTTGTAGCCACTCCAAACTGGTCTGAACAAATAAGCTGTTTCTTAAAATGGAGAAAAGTGAAGACATTCTCTGATTATCACCATTTGGTAGAGACATATTTAACTGATAGGGAAAAATTGACACACCAAGGAAGCCAAAAAAGGAGCCTTTGGACAAGCTCACACATTTCACCATCTTCTCTCCAGATTGGAGAGTCATGGCAACCAAGGGCATTATCAGATTAGAGTACAAGATCATTCACAAGGCTACATTTATTGTTTGCTGATTACAAGTAAGCATCCAACAACGTAAACAGAATGAAGCCTTAAAAAATAATCTCTCCTCAAATTAATTATCTGCCACAAATCCATCCAGATCATAGATTCCATAAGATGTGACCATGAAATTTTTTAATTAAATGTTTCATTAGAAACCAGACAGTGAATATCAATATCAACAATTGAACATGCTTAATAATATTTAAGTTAATTAATTTCAAGGCCTTAAGAATCATAACTTTTTCTTCAGTCCCTTCTTTGAAATCCCATAGAGATAATTTGGTTCAATAATTCCTTGAAGTTGAAGGAGCAGTAAACTCTACTAGTGGAGGTAATATGTATACCAAGGGAATCACGGGTCCATTGAAATACTAAATTCTCTCACAGTGGAAAGAGCACTGGCTCCTTCAGTCAAAGGCTCTGAGTCCAAATTCTGCTTGTCACTTACTATTCCTTGTGTGACCTTCATAAGGAAAATTATTTACAATAACCCTGCTGGACCTCCATTTCTTTATCAGTTAAATGAGTAGGGACCTCTAAGGCCCCCTTCAACCCTAGTTATATGATTCCATCAAATAGGGACTTAGAGATAGCACAATTTCCCCATCTATGGAACACACACACACAGATTTTGCACACTAGAAAAACTACATATTCCCATAGTATGAGCAATGAGTGGCAGGTGAAAAGGGGCAGCTAGGTGGTGCAGTGGATAAAGCACAAGCCCTGGATTCAGAAGGACCTGAGTTCAAATATGGCCTCAGACACTTGACACTTACTAGCTGTATGACCCTGGGCAAGGCACTTAATCCTCATTGCCCCACCAAAAACAAATGAGTTGCAGGTGAAAAGGGATGATGGGGTGGTAGGGGAGAGTTCTTTTCACTTGTTCCCTCATAAAAGACCTACATGTGTGCCTTTCAAAGGCTAGATGTTCAATACAAAGCGGTATATAATAGAGTAGAAAGGACTCTAGCCCAAAGCTTCTTAAACTGTGGGTCATGACCCCATTTGGGGTGTGAAACTGAATGTTGGGGTCAAAAACAATTTGGCAGCAGTAAAAGTAAAAAAGTAAAAGTAAAAGTATGCCTATTTTAAGGGGCAGCTAGGTGGCGCAGTGGATAGAGCACTGGCCCTGGAGTCAGGAGTACCTGAGTTCAAATCTAGCCTCAGATACTTAACATGTACTAGCTGTGTGACCCTGGGCAAGTCACTTAACCCCAATTGCCTTACTAAAAAAAACAAAACAAAACAAAAAGTATGCCTATTTTATATACCTACACACACACACACACACACACACACACACACACACACAGGGCCACATCAAAATTTCTCAGGCAAAAAGGGTTCATGAGTGGGAAAAATTTAAGAAGCTCTGGACTAGATGAGGAACTTGATGCCTTGGGTGTTAATCCAGACTCCACTACTTTCAACCTGTTCTCCCTGCAGAACATGACATAACCTCCTAAACCTTGTGCAAAGTGCAGATAATAATGCTGCCCCTGCCCCTTCGCACCTCTTAAGGCTGTTGAAAGGATCACAGAATTTGAGTCAGAAGCAACTTCAGTTGTCATCTAATCCCAGCTACACATAAAAGGAATCCCTACCGTAACACATGACAAGTGGCCATCCAGCCTGCTTAGAAACTTCCAAAGGGCATTTGTAAAAACACTTTGTAAATAAGGAGTCATCATACAAATGGATCCTAATTTGTCCATCAATTGATCAGCTACCAAATTCTTTCAAGCCCCGATGATTCCAGCCTGGATCTACTAATTGAACCACTCAATCTGGACATAAAACAGAAAGTCACCAACCAACACCCCCAAATTTGGAAATAACTAGGAATTAAATAGAACAAGACTGCAAGGCTTGCACCAGGCCATGAACCATAGGTTGGGAGTCACTTAAAATAGACGTGAACTATCCATCCCTGTGTTTGTTCGTCTTAGACACCATTTCTTCTTTAAGCTGAAAGTTCTGATTGTCTACTTCCCTTACAAGAAAAGAACCCAAGGGGCAGCTAGATGGCGCAGTGGTTAAAGCACTGGCCCTGGATTCAGGAGGACCTGAGTTCAAATCTGGCTTCAGACACTTGACACTTACTAGCTGTGTCACCCTGGGCAAGTCACTTAACCTCCATTGCCTGCAAAAACCAAAACCAAAAACAAAAACAAAAAAGAACCCAAATCTAATATGTCAAGAGATTTTACCACCAAGGGCCCCAAAGCATTAAGTGGATATATTAAAACTCTATTCCATTTTTGTAACCAGCTCATTTAACTAGAAAAATAATTGGCTTTCTGGGTTCATTTCTAAAATTCCAATATTGTTCCCCAGCTCAAACCCTAAGCATTTCAAAGAGAAGTAAAGGGGAAGGAAGGTCTCTGACAGGAAAAAATATTTCCAAGTAAAGATGTTTCAGATGCTGTTACTACTTGTTAAGCAAAGGGACTTTTCCAGTAACAACTGATGCAATTAGAAAGTGCTTAGAACCACTTTGAAATGTAAATGGAGCTTTAAGAGTGACATTAAATAGTAAGTGCTTAAGCTCCTGCCAGAGACATGAAAGGGGATGGATTCTGGTCCAGGAAGGTAGCAAAATGGAATGATAATAACAGAGCGTCACATGTGTCTAGTGTCTGTACTTTCCAAAGTACTTTCCCTGGCATTAGCTAGTCTGAGTCTCCCAAGAAGCCCATTAGGACAGAGGTGATAACAATAGCTAACATTATATCGAATTTTAAGATCTGCAAAGCGCTTTAGAGAAATGATTTTATGTTATCCTTACCACTTACTCCTAAGTCTGGGCTCTTTCCAGGACTCCAAAATCAGGATCAGTAGAAAAGCTAGACCTAAAACCAGCAACAACCTATTCTACATGGAGTACCAAAATTGGATATTAATTCCTTTGGATTAGGGAATTGCCTCCTTTTAAAATAACAATAATTCTGGATAATAACCAAAAGACAGATAATTCACATTTAAATATGTACTGCTCTATATAGCCCAGCTTCTGGGCATATACTGGGCAGGGTCTCTGATGCAACTGAATACTTCCCATTCCAGTGAGGGGTGAAAGGGAAATTCCAGCACAGATGAAATTGGAATACAGAGAATGTTGGGATACCCAGATGTAAGTGAATAGGATAAGGAGCTGGAAGGTGTCAGAGGTCAAAGTTGGGGTCATTAGACACAAAGACTACAACAATGGCAAAAAAGAACAGAAATAACAAAAACAATGAAAATTGAATGCTATGATATTACAATGAATAACTAAGTCTGACTCCTCCTTCCCTTCTCTGCAGAGATGTTGAACACTACCCATATTAATTGTTATATTGATGAGTTTTGCTTCATTTTCCCTCTTTTTTTTTGTTCTGTATTACAAGCCAAATTGTTTTTTAACTTGGGGATCCAAAACCTTGCTTTTTAAATATTTTAATATCATTGTTTCAATAAAATTGGTTTCCTTTGTAATCCTATGTATTTTATTCATTAAAACGTTATTCTGAGAAGGGGGTCTATCGGCATTACCATACACTGTAAGCATTTGTCTTACAGATTTTGCAGTCTTTTTAAGTTTCCCAAACTTCCTGTGTTTCAGTTTCATCATTAGGAAAGCAAAGTTCCTGGAAGTAATCTCCAACCTCGTGTAAAAAATATGGAGATAAATAAAATGTGTTCTATAAAGAGGGAGATCAGTTTTACATGAGACTTCATTTTTACACTGCCTCTCCTTACATATCTTTTAAATGAATACCCATAATGTCCCTCAGAAAGGATTATAGGTGTCTAACCTGAATTAATGACTACAGCCAGGAGGGCTCGTTAGCAAATTCATAAATTAGAAACCCTGTTTATGCTTCCATTGTTGAGGTTAATCATTTACATTTTAATATTGTATTACTGAAGATCAAAAGGCCTTCTAGACCTTAGAAATAAGAAATATTGGTAAAAATTTACACATATCTTAACAAATATTTTGAAAAAGGAGATATGCCTGGTAGCCCTCAATTTCCCTAACAAGTCAGTTGAGTACCCATTCCACCCAGGCCAGTTAGGTTGTTAGGGTCTAGTGACCACTAATTACCCATCCCTGACCACAGGAAAGAGAATAGCAGAGAGTTCAGAAGGTGTCACTCCCTCCCATCTCCCTGGCCCTTTGTTTTCTTCCATCTGTTTCTAAGATTTCAAGCAGCTTTATAACACTGGCCAACTAATTAGACTTTCTTCAAAGACACACACATGTCAAGGGAATATGCATACAGATATACCAGAAAATGCCCCCTCAGTCACCAAACCACAGAGGGGCACGGCTTTGCCCCAGCAAGACCTCACCTGGTTCTCTTGCCTGTTAACAAGGTCACTCTTCCGGAGACAGTGGCCTCCAAGCACTCCCTCTCTTCCCCTCCCTCCCCCCTTTATAAACTGATTCTGGCTCGTCTCTAAGTGGAAAAGGAGCCTTGTCAGAGCCATTGGCAGCAGCTGTGATAAGCGGCTCTCCCTCCCCCCCACCCCCCGGGCCAACTTGCTTCTCTCCCTATAACATGGGTGCTATAGGTAGTTCCAGGCACTGTACCAAGTGCTATCAACATGGATTCCACAAACAAAGAACAGAACAGGATTGGGGGGGGGGGGAGGTTTAAACATCCCACTAAGACTGTAGTCTGAGGAGAGAGGTGTGGTAGGGCTTTCAATGATAGACAAAAAGGCATGAGAGAGTTTATTATCACTAAGATAATGTTGAAAACGTGCTCCCATTTTAAATCAATGGCACTTGCTAACACTGCCAGCCCCTCCCCCTGCCCCCAACAAGGGGAATGAAGCAAAGGAATCCAATTCAACATTATACTAAATATCTACTATGGCTCTGATTGTTAGTCAATGGGTTTTTTATATTTTGATAACTATATTTCAATATAATTGGTTTCCTTTGCAATCCTATGTATTTTATGCTTTGCATTTATAAGCAATATTCTAAGAAGCGGTCCATTATACTTCACTAGACTGTAAGAGGGGGGTCTGTGACACAAGAACCCTTGGACCAAGGGCAAGATATTGCGCTAGAAAAATAAAATAAAATCATTTCTATCCTCAAAAAAGGGGGGGTACACAACAAGCACACAGCTAGGTAACTACAATTTTTAAAAAATTAATCGTCCTGAAAGAAAGAAACAAGAAAGGTTTAGAGTAGTTGGTGACAAATCAGCTTCCCGAGCACAGTGCCTGGCACTTAACTAATGTCGATTGATTGATTAGCCTGGAAGGAAACTAAGGATCAGATTGTAACATCCAGAAGTAGCTGAGGATGTAAAAATGTGAGGAAGGGTTAGATTCAGGTATGGGGGACAAACCTGTGAGAAGGCACAAGATGGGTAATAGGATGTCAAGTTCAGGGACCCTAATCAGTTTGGTCAGAATGTGGTAAGCGAGAAGTCTAATAGGAAATAAGACTGAAAAGGTGAGTGGAGGGCTTCAGGTCCAAGCCTTTAGAACCAATACTTTATTGGAGCAGCATCAGGGAGCCAATGAAGATCTTTTTTTTTCCAATGAAGATCTTGAACATAACATAGTCAGACCTGTGTTTTAGGAAGATGACTTTATCAGCTTAGTGAAGAATTTATGGGTGAGGGTGAAGAAGGAAATAGAGAGACTAGTTAGGACAAGATGATGGGGTGCTGGTCCTGAATCCAGGATGAGAGACTCATTGGTCTGCCCTACAGTTGTTCCTTTTTTGTTCCTATATCCCTGTCACTTGGGTGGCTCCAGTTAAGGTACATAAACTTCCCTTTGGGGTCTTCCCTTAAACATACGAAATAAAGGCAAGTTAATAAAATAAAATAAATGATGGTACGAATAAAAGGTGATACAGCTGATAGAGTGTTGGACTTGGAGTCAGGACTACCTGAGTTCAAATCATGCCACCCTGGGCAAGTCACCCAGTTTGCCTCAGTTTCTTCATCTGCAAAATGAACTGGAGAAGGAAAGAGCAAACCACTCCAGTATCTTTGACCCCGAGCAAATCATTTAACCTCTGTCAGTTTCAGTTTCTTCATCTGTAAATTGGAGATGACAGTTCCTCCCTCATAGGACTGTTGTGAGGATGAAATGAGGAAACATGTAATATGATTTGCCAACCTTAAAGTGCTATATAAAAATAACTATTATATTCATAGTTATTATTACTATCATCATCGTCATTATAAGGGACCACTGCTCTTTTAATTCTTCTACAGGGCTCTTTCAGTCTCAGCAAATGATATACTGGAAAAAGAAAAAAAAATCAAAAGAGAGCCCAGGACAGAACCTTAGTAGGCAATGGATGGATGAAGCTGTAACAAAGGAGGCTGAAGAGGAATGACCATCACAGTGACCAGTAAAAGCAGCCAAGCAGCCCAATGGAAAGACAGGAAGCAGGTAGATCAAGAGTAGCCAAAGCCCTACCTCCATAACCACCACCTCCTTCCAGATTAAAGTGGAGATACCCAGAACCCAGACCCCCAAATCCCCATGAGCAGCAATACTATCCTGGATATCAGGTCTAACTCCAGTCCACCTTCACCACCATTATCCTGGAAGAGACATTGTTTGGAAGTTTCCTCTGCTGACTCTTTAGCCCCTAATTCCTCAAAAGCGATAGCTATTGAAGACCCAGAAAATAAAGTTCTTATTGCCAAATTCTTTGGCCCCATGGAATGTTTCAGCATCAAATATGTATGTTTTTTCAAACAAAATGGCACTAAAGAAGGTATGTTTATACAATAGTCTTATTCCCCCTTATACACTGAAATGTTTACCATTTGGTTCATATATCTTATCATCTACCACGCCATTGAATCCTAAAGACAATTGGGCCTTTCCATCTCTCCAACAGCTGAACCTTCCCATGGGTCATCTCCTTCTCTTAGAATCTTTAGGAACAAAGACAGTGTTGCTTTTCTATTTGTAACCCCACCATTTAGATTATTCCTTTTGCAAATAGAAAATGCTGAATAAATGATTTTTCATTGACTCAAGTAGGAGAGGGGCATCTAGGTGGTGCAGTGTTGGGTCTGCAGCCAGTTTCAAATCCAGACTCAGACACTTACTAGCTATGTGACCCCAGACAAGTCACTTAACTCTGCCTCAATTTCCTCATCTGTAAAATGAGCTGGAGAAGAAAATGACAAACCACTCCACTATCTTTGCCAAGAAAACCCCAGAAGGAGTCTGGAAGAGTCAAACACGACTGAAAAACAACTAACCAACAACAACAAAGCAAGTAGGAGAACCAGGAATGAGCAGTGACAGGAAAGCCAGGGAAGGAGAAAATATACAGGAATAGGGGATGGTTGACACTTTCAAAAGCTAGAGAGACATCAAGAGGGGTAAAGATTGAGAAAAAGCCATCAGATTTAGTGTTTCAGAGTGATTTGTCATCTTGGAAAGGGGAGCTTCACTCAACTAGTAAGGTCAGAAATCAAATTACAAAGAGTTGAGTGGAGAAGTGAAGAAAGAGAGATAGTTTGTATGGACAGACTGAACTAGGAATCAAGCTGTGAAAAGGAGACATATTGGATGGTTGCTTGAGGGGATTTTGGCATCAAGTGAAGATTTCTTAGGAATGGGAAAGATTAAGGCCTGTCTGTGAGCAATAGGAAATGAGCTGGTATATTAGAAGAGATGGAAAATGAGAGGACAAGAAAGAATGATTAAAGGGGCAAGAAACCAAAGAAGATGGGAGGGAATCAGGTCAAGGTTGTAAGAAATAATGAAGAACATCTTCATTCCACCAAATTAAGCTTTAAGAGGTCTACTAATTGGATTAAGACAGGCTTTTAACTGGAAAATATCTTTTCATTAGCTTCTCATACTGGATATTTTTAAGTTACAGTGGTTTACATTTTTTCTTCTTTTTTCTCCATAATTTCAGAAAAAGGCCTGACTCTAGGACAATGAAAATGAAAGATAGCTGTTGTCTAATAAAGGCTTGCCTACAATGTTTGACTTCCTTCTGACCTCATTTGACAACAACGGCTAAGGCAAGGGAGCTACTATTCATTGGAGAAAGTCAAAGGATTTCGAATTCCATAAGACTGGTGAGGTCAAGTGGATTGTGGGCATAAAGAAGAGAATTATTGTAAGGAAGCATTTATGTAATGCCCCAGGACTGGGTAGGGTTTGGGGAGGGGGTGGGGGAGAGTAGGGTGGGGAGGGAATCAGTCCTTTGATTGTTGTATCACTGATTTACAGGCAGAAAGAACCCAGATGACCTTGTATAAGTCATAAGTATAATCAAATCCCCATGCTTCTTAATGAAACCAAGCTGAGGATAGACTGGGGAATTACTGATCTTTAAGGTATAGTGGAAAGGACCATGGATTTAAAATTTGAGAACTCCAGGTCAAATCCTAGCCCTACACTAGCTACATATGCAACTTTGGGCAAGTCACTTCAACTAAAAAAAAAAATCAAACTATTTAGCCTCTCTGATATCCTTCTTCAGTCTTTAATTCTGTGACCCCAGGATTATAATAATACTTCTACTACCTAACCGATATGTTGTTTTGTTATTGTTTTGTTTTGTTTTTGTTTTGTTTTGTGAGACAATGAGGGTGAAGTAACTTGTCCAGGGTCACACAGCTAGTAAGTGTCAAGTGTCTGAGGCCAGATTTGAAATCATGTCCTCCTGAATCCAGGGCTTGTGCTTTATCCACTGCACCACCTAGTTGCTCCCCTGATATATTGTTTTAAGGAAGACAATTGGGAAAAATGCAAAAATATTTATATAAAAATATAGAATGCATAAATGGAGCATATTTTATGACCAAATAGAAGGATATTTTTGGTACAGGAATCATAGAAAGGATTATATAACTTGCTCTCTTACCATAAGGGCTATCACCACTTTAATCACTAGGCACTAGAGAAAGCTTACTTATTACTATTCTTGGAAGTTAATGGAGTGTTTTCATATACATTGTCTCATAAGACTTAAATCAGGATGGAAAATTAGAGGTCATGAAATCCAAGCTCCTCATTTTTACAAAGGAGGAAACTGAGGAACAAAGAGGTTACTTAGTTTCCCCAAAGTCACAAAGGTAGTGAACATCAGAGAAACTATAGTATATTGAAGTGAGTACTCGACATGGAATCAGAAAGACCTTCTTTAAAATATACCTCAGACACTTGCTAGCTTTGTGATCCTGTGCAAGTCACTTATACTCTTTGGGCCTCAGTTATCTCATTTATAAATTCTAGGAGTTGGGCACAATGGCCTCCCAGCTCCTACCAGTGATCCAAGGAACCCAGATCCCCTAGTTCCAAATTTATCCTTTTTTCTATTTTTTTTGCCTCTCCTCATTTAATCCTCACAACGCTATGACATAAGAAGGTCAGATGCTATTACCACCATTTTGAGGATGAGGAAATGAAGCGTCTAAGTCGTTAAGTGACTGATCTAAAGCTATACAGCTAGTTCATAGCTGAACTGAGAAATGAGCCCAAATCAACTTTAAGCCCACAGTGCAAAAGGCAGCTAGGTGTCACAGTGGATAGAGAACTAGGCCTGAAGTCAGGAAAACTCATCTTCCTGACTTCCAATCTGGCCTCAGACACTCTCACTAGCTGCGTGACCCTAGGCAAGTCACTTAACCCTATTTGCCTTCATTCCTCATCTGTGAAAATCAGCTGGAGAAGAAAAGGGCAAAACATTCCAGTATCTTTGCCAAGAAAATCCCAATGGGCCCAAGAAGAGTCAGACATGACTAACAAATTGACTGACTGAACAGTGGGGAGGGAATAATGACAATCATACAAAATACAATGATGACCTCAGTGTAACAACATCAGAGTCCCTTTAATCATACAGTGACCACTGCAATGACCACAGTGGACCAGATTAAAATGTCTCTCGCCTGTTAGTTCTTAAGGACTGAACTTCCTGACTGTAGAAACTGCTAAAGAATGTGGAGCGGCTGGGGGAGGAAGGTTAATGAGGGGTGGTACAGAATGGTTAAACTCATCAAAAGAATGAAGAAGTGGTAGAATAAGTAAAAAAGGAGAAAGAAAGGCTGTCTTGCTTCTCTCACAACAGTAAACACTTATCAGACATCCCTGTGTGTAGACTTAATAACAGGGATCAAGGTTACCAGATGTGTTTTAAGGACATTTCATGCTAGGCATGAAATAAAATTGTATTTTCTTATCAAAGTGATTGCATGAGATAATGATAATTTAATTTCAGGCCATTTATTTATTAATTGTCTGTAGACTGGGAAATCATGTCTCTAACAAAGAGCTTCACACAACAAAGTCTGTAAGCAGAGAGCTCTTTTGCAGGCACTCTCAGCGGTGCACAGGGGGCTCAAACGAATTACTGGAAACAATGGATGCTGAGAACAAAAGAAAAATGATTGGAGAGAATAGAAGCTGATAGCACTGAAATAAAACCTTCCAGCCAGTCAGGCCTGTTTGTAACTGCATGTCTTTGCATATTTCCCCAAGGAAAGAAGTAACAAATGGTTTTGGCAGCACAGAGACATTTTAAGGCAGAAAAATAAAAGGATCATGTATCAAACCAAATTGTGTTGGCTTGGAGATGTATTAAATCTTTGCATGATCTTGCTTTTCCAGCATGTTTTTTTTTAATTTCTTCATTTATTTTAATAGGCCTTTTGTCCACTTCCATCCCCCAATACTCTTCCAGCCTATCCCCACCACCTTGAAAAATGGGACTTTTTTTTCACTTTACTTGTTCCTTTGATAGACAAATTACTGTACCTTCTGAATGGCACTCAAAGCCAAAATCCTGACCGCTTATAGGCATTAAAGAGCCCCGAGACTGAAATTTACCTTTGTACTAAACTGGGAAAATATTCTTCCTCCCACCATCACTTTTGATGCCTCAGTTTTCATGCCATTTAAATTTCACTGAGTTTTATTCTGGGACCATTCTGTTCTTAGTTTTTATTGCCCAATCATCCCAGTACTCACTAAAGTTCATTTGTTACTGTCAGGGCACAAATGGAAGCACTGTGCAAAAGTGGTCCCAATTCTCCCACCCCAGCTAAAGTAACTGGAGCCTATGTCAGCAGAGAGTTAGCAAGCACCTCAGATCTCAAATTGTATGTGTTATAAATGGAAATCCATACACAGAAACATATATAAACATAGTGAGTAAAGAGAACATTGGCTAATGAAATTTTCTAGTTATACCAAAAATTACATATAGTTTATTACAAAAGGAGAGAACTCATGGAGGAGGATAGGGGTCTACAAGAGAGAAAGGTGACCAAGTACTGAAGGCAGACTTGGATATAGACAAAAGAGTGGGTGTAATATTTCTCTCCCCATCTAACTAGATCTACTTCTATTATATCTATCTCCACTTATCTAGATCTATATAGACAAGAGGAAGGAGAGAGACAGACAGAGAGACAGACAGAGCGGGAGAGAGAAGAAGGGAGGGAGAGAGAGACATAAAGGGAGAGAGGGAGGAAGGGAGAGAGAGGGAGGGAGGGGGAGAGAGAGAGAGAGAGAGAGAGAGAGAGAGAGAGAGAGAGAGAGAGAGAGAGAGAGAGAGATGTTTTCTCCCTTTGAGAGTGAAGAGTGAAGACTTTCATATTTTTGTGTCTTCCCAGCTCCGACCACAATGCTTAGCACATAGTAGGTGCTTAATAAATGCTTATTGACTGGTTGCTTGATTGCTTATCATGTCTTTACCTGGCCAGGCTTCATTAGGAATAGGGCATGATTTTAGGGACTGAAGACTCAATACTAGTATTCATTTTGTTACCATTTGATATGTCATCACCTTGTCCCCTAGCAACCAAATCACTAGGCTGAAGCCAGGTATAATTATCAGAAAGGACCTAATGTTTATTCAGTCATTGAAATACATTATCTTGTTCTAATAAATACTATTTGAATGGGAAAGAAGAACTTTTAATGTTATGTTCAAACTATTTTATGGAAATAAAAGGAAAAGAATAAGAAAATATTCAAACCTAGTTAAATTTGAGATAGGATTCAATCAGTCGATCAATAAACATTTCACAAGTACTCACTATGTGGTAGGCACTGGAAACACAAAAACAAAAAGTAAACATTCCCTTCCCTCAAAAACTTTGCATTCTATCAGGAGGCAAAGAACTCGCTTGCTCTCTCTCTCTCTCTTTTTTTTGCCAGGCAATGGTGGTTAAGTGACTTGCCCAGGGTCACACAGCTAGCAAGTGTCAAGTGTCTGAGGTCAGATTTGAACTCAGGTACTCCTGAATCCAGGGCCAATGCTCCACTGCACCACCTAGCCACCCCGCTTGCTCTCTCTCTCTCTCTCTTTCCACACACACATGAATACACACACACATGCACGCATACACACACTCCACATATGTATATATATGTATATATATGTATATACTCCCTCTCCATATGTATACACGTATATGTGTGTGTGTGTGTATATATATGTGTATATATATATATATATATATGTATATTTGAGTCTGTGAATAGATCTCTCATGCTAAGGAGACAATACATGTTTATATGTGCAAGTATATAAAATAAATGTTATGGGGCAGAGAGTACTGGTATCTTGATATGAGAAACATATGCTTTTTCATTCATTGCTATATGCAACAAACTTGACTCTACTCAAACTATTTTTGCAGTCTCATTATTCATTACTCTCCTTCCTCACCTCAAGAATCTAGTCATACTCCTTCTCCATGTATTTTTACCAGTGATTTCATCATTGGGAGAACTGTTTCCACAGTTACAGACCTGCATATAACAAAATCTTAGGGAGTTGCCAGAAATAAGAGGACTGAGAGATTTGGACAAACCTGTGATCACACTGCTAATCAGAAATAAGATTTGAAGCTCGCCAGTTTTCCTCATTCCAAGGCTGGTCCTCTGTCCATTATGTCAAGCTATAGATACGTAGAATATACAGTATTACATGACAGTCATCAGAGCATTACAAAACAGGGTTCTATGTGAGGTTTGAGGGAAACCACAACTGGCTCCGAGTAATAGGACTTTTCAGAAAAGGCTTCCTGGAAGAGGTGGCATGTAAGGTGTAAGGTGAGCTTTAAAGGATGGGTAAGAATTCACCAGGCAAAGAAGTAGAGAATGGATATTCCAAATGTAGGAGGGAAATAATCAGCAAAGCCATGGAGAAAAGAAGCAAAGAGAATGTAGAGGGACAGGGAATGGAGTAATCCAATTAGCTGGTTCTTGAAATGTGTAGAGAGGAATTATATGAAATGGTACTAAAATAGTAAGGTAGTACAATATCATGGAGGACCTTTAATGAGAGGCAAAGGAGTTTGACCTTTATTCAAAAGGCAATCTGGAGCCTGTGAATGTTTGTGAGCAAAGGAGTAACATAACCAGATTCGTATATGAGATTTTTTTCAAAGCAACAATATGTCCAGTTTCATTTTCCCCCAACAACTATCAAACTCTTCCATTTTACAAACCAGGAATGGAAGAGATCAAGAAATGCAGAATACAATTGTTTAAAAGAGTTCAGATTTCATGCAGGGTATGCTGGCAGAATCCTTGAAATCGTAGAGATGCTCCATTTGAAGATAACAAACGCAGTCCCAAAATATATCATGCCTACCCATCCAGCCCTATCTTTAGGTCACCTGCTATTCAATTAAAGAGAAAGCTTCAAAGAGAAATTCCCCATCAATATCTGCCAGAACAAAGTCAGTGCATTGTAGCTAGATTGAATTCACACCTCCCCAGGAAGGAGGTCAAGCTGATAAGTGGAATGACAAAAGAAAGAAAGGAAAATCCTGGGTTAAATAACACTATTGGAAAGATAAGCCCACAATTATTATCATTTTCCTTGCCCATTTACCTCAAAGGCTCTTGTCTCTCCACCACCCTTTGCTCAGTCTACTTGCTACTATTCACTTTTGCCCTTTTTCCTATTATTCTTTCCCCACCCTCACCCTGTGGATTCAAGGTCCCTATGCTAGAGTTAAGACTACCATACATTACTTTCATTTTGGTTACTTTTTTGAGTGCCTCACTCAAAGATACTTGTCAATATATCTAAATGGAACAGCATTTCCTAACCTCTTTCTGTGCCATGGACCCATTTGGCAAGCTGGTGAAGTCTATAGGATACTACTTAGGATACTATTATTAAATGTACATGAAAGAAGAATAGAAGGAAGAGCTTTTACAATGGAGGAGAAATGGGGGGAAAGCAATACTTGAACCTCACTCCCATCTAAATTGATTCAGAGAGGGAAAAATACATACACTCACTCAACTGGGCATAGAAACCTATCTTATCCAAAAGGGAAGTAGGAAGGGAATGGGATAAGAGAAAGAGGATATGTGGCAGAGGTAATAAAAGGAAAGGCAGATAAAGGAAGGCGGTGATCAGAAGCAATATAGACTTTAGAGGAGGGACAGGATAAAAAGAGAGTGAGAGAAAGATAAATAGAAGAAGATGGGATGGAGGGAAAGGCACAGTTGGTAATAACTGTGACTGTGAATAGGATGAATTCATCCATAAAAATTGAAGCAGATAGAAGAATGGATTAAAAAACGGAATCCAAAAATATTTTATTTAGAAGAAACACGCTTGAAACAGTGACACATACAGAGTTAAAATAAGGGACTAGAATAGAATCTATTATGCCTCAGCTGAAGTAACAAAAGGCAAAAGGCAGGGTAGCAATCATAATTTCAGATAAAGAAAAAGTAGACCTAAAATAATAGAGATAAGCAGTGAAACTACATCTTGCTAAAAGGCACCACAGACAATGAAGTAATGTAAATATTAAAGATTTATGTGCCAAATGGTATAACATCCAAATTTTTAAAGAAAAACTTAAATTAATTACAAAAGGAAATAGTAAAATTATATAAGTGGGGACTTCAACTTTTCCCTCTCAGAGCTAGATAAATTTAACTCTAAAATAAATAAGAAAGAAGTTAAGGAGATGAATGAAATTTTTGAAATCTTAAATATCATAGATATCTGAATAAAATTGAAGGGGACTAGAAAGCAATATATCTTTTTCTCAGCTATGCATGGTACCTTCATAAAAATGACCAAGCATTAGGAAATAAAATCCTCTCACAAAATAAAAACAGAAATATCAAATGTACCCTTTTCAGACCATAATGCAATAAAAATTTCATTCCATAAAGATCCAAGGAACCACAAATTAAAAATTAATTGGAGATTAATCTAATTCCCCAAAAATGAGTTGATGAAAGAACAAATCATGGAAATGACCAAAAATTTGAAGAGAACACCAAAAATGAGACAATATACCAAAATTTGTAGGATACAGGCAAAGGAACACTTAAGGGAAAATTTATATCTTTAAATGTGTACATGAATAAAAGAGCAGGTCAATAAACTAGACATATTTTTTTAATTAGAAAAAGAACAAATTAAAAATCCCTAATTGAACACCAAAACTGAAATCTGGAAAATCAAAGAATAGATTAAGAAAACTAAAAGTAAAAACACCATTGAACTAATAAATAAAACTAGGGACCAATTCTACAAAACAGCAACAACAATAACAACAACAAAATAGATTGTTTTTCAAAAAGAAAGAAGAAAAATAAATTGTTAGTATCAACAATGAAAAGAGTGAATGAAGGGGCGGCTAGGTGGTGCAGTGGATAGAGCACTGGCCCTGTAGTCAGGAGGACCTGAGTTCAAATCCAGCCTCAGACACTTAACACTTACTAGCTGTGTGACCATGGGCAAGTCACTTAACCCCAATTGCCTCACTAAAAAAAAAAAAACAGAGTGAATGAACTACCAAGGAAGATGAAATTAAAGAAATTATTAGGAGTGAATTTGCCCAATTCTATGTCAATACAGCTGATGATCTAAGTGAAATGGATGAATATTCACAAAAATATAAATTGCCCAGATTAACAGAAGAGAAAATAGAATACTTAAATAAGTCTATCTTAGAAAAAAAATTAAAGCCATAAGGGATCTCCTTAAGAAAAAATCAAGACAAGATGGATCTACAGATGAACTCTACTAGACATTTAAGAAAAAAATTAATCCCAATACAACAACAATCTCAATGTTGTATAAATTATTTGGAAACAATAGGTAAAGGAGTCCTACAAATGCCTTTTCTGAAACAAATCTGGTTTTGATACAACAGGAAGACAAAAAACAAAGAAAGAAAACTATAGACCTCTTTCTTTAATGAATATCAATGCAAAAAATTTAAATAACATAATAGTAAGGAGATTACAGCAATATATCACCAGATGAATTTATACCAAGAATTCAAGGCTGGTACAATATTAGGAAAACTATAAGCATAATTGACCATATCAACAACAAAAACAACAAAGATTAGATGGAGAAAAAGCTTCTGACAACACACAACACTCATTCCTCCTAAAATCACTAGAAAGCATAGGAATAAAGGGAGTCTTTCTTAAAATGACAAGTAATATTTATCTAAAACTAAGAATAAGCATTATATATAATGGGTATTAACTTGAAGCCTTCCCAGTAAAATTGAGAGTGAAGCAAGGATGTCTGGTGCCATTACTATTATTCAATATTGTATTAGAAATGCTAGATATAGCGATGATCAGAAAAGAAATTGAATGAATAAAAATAGTCAATAGTCAAACTATCACTTTGCAGATAATGTGATGGTATAGAGAACCCTAGAAGATCAACTAAATATATAGTTGAAATAATTTTAGCAAAGGATATAAAATAAATCCACATTTATCATCAACATTTCTGTATATTGCCAACAAAACCTGGAAGTAAGAGACAGAAAAAGAAATTCCATTTAAAATAACTACAGACAATATGAAATATTTGGGTGTCTACGTGCTAGATAAACCAAGGTTTTATATTGATACAATTACAAATCACTTTTCACACAAATTAAGAGAGATCTAAACAATTGGATAATTGCTCATGGATAGGTGAAGCCAATTTAACAAAAATGATAATTCAGCCTAAATTACTTTATCTAATCTATGCCATACCAAACTACCAATGAAATATTTTATATAGAGTTGAGAAAATAATAAAATTATCTGGAAGAACAAAAGGTATTTCATATTTTTAATCTAAATTTATTTATTTAGAATTTTCCCCAAGTTACATGTAAAAACAAATTTTCATGTTGATTTTTTAAAACTTTGTGTTCCAAATTCTCTCCCTCCCTCCCCAACCCTCCCTAAGAAATCACGCAATTCAATATAAGTTATGCATGTGCAGTCTTGCAGAATATCACCTTGGGTTGTGCAAGAAAACAGACAAAATAACTTTAGAAAATGGAACTAACAAATATATATACTTCAATCTGTATTGGGATACCATCAGTAGTTTCTCTGTAGATGAATTGCATTTTTCATAAGTTCTTCTGATAGCATCCTGCTTATCATTTCTTTCACAGTAACTATTGCTAACTGTATTACCCTCCATCCTATTCCCTGCCCTTACTATTTACTCTATTTTCTATCTTCCGTCACGCTATCCCTCCTCTAAAGTGTTTTGCTTTTTACTGACCTCTCCTTTCTGCCCTCTTTTCCTTTACATCTTCCTCCCTTTTCCCCTTGCCCTCCCACTTTCCCTCAAGGCAAAATATATTATTATACCCACTGAGTGTGTATGCTATTCCCTCTTTGAGCCAATTCTGATGAGAGCAAGGCTCACTCACTTTTCTGCTCCTTCCCCATCTTCCCCTCCACTCCATAAGCTTTTTCTTGTCTCTTTTATGTGAGCTATTTTGCCCCCATTACACCTCTCCCTTACCTTTTCTTTCAGTGCATTCTTCTCACGCCTTAATTTATTTTAAAGATGTCATCATGGTTCAGCTAGGTGACACAGTTGACAAAACACCAGCCCTGGACCCAGGAGGCTCCAAGCCCAAATCCAGCCCCAGACATAAGCCACCCCACCCTGCCTGCCCCACAAAAAAAAATAAATAACAAATAAATGCCTTAAAGGTATCATTCCTTCATATTCGCTTCACAACTGCACTGTCTGCTAAGTATATTCCTTTCAGCTGCCCTAATACTGAGAAATTTCTTATGAGTTAGAAGTATTATCTTCCCATGTAGGAATGTAAGCAGTTTAACCTTTTAACATCCCTCATGATATCTTTTTCCTTTTTACCTTTTTTATGCTTCTCTAGGGTCTTGTATTTGAAAGTCAAATTTTCTATTCAGTTCAGGTGTTTTCATCACAAATGTCTGAAAGTCCTCTTTTTCACTGGAGTCCCATTTTCCTCCCTGAAAGATTATACTCAGTTTTGCTGAGTAGGTGGTTTTTGACTGTAGTCCCAGTTCTTTTGCTTTTTGGAATATCATATTCCATGCTCTTCAATCATTTAATGTAGAAGCTGCTAGATCTTGTGTTATCCTAACTGTAGCTCCATAGTATTTGAATTTGTTTTTTCTAGTTCCTTGCAATATTTCCTCCTTGACCTGGGAGCTCTGGAATTTGTCTATAATATTCCTGGAAGTTTTCATTTTGGAATCTCTTTTAGGAGGTGATAGGTGGATTATTTCAATTTCTATTTTACCTTCTGCTTCTAGAATATCAGCAAATTTCCCTGGCAATTCCCTGGAAGATGATGTCTAAGTTCTTTTTTTGATCATGGTTTTCAGGTAGCCCAATAATTTTCAAATTATCTCTCCTGGATCTATTTTCCAGGTCAGCTGTTTTTCCAAGGAGATATTTCACATTGCCTTCTATTTGTTTATTCATTTGGATATGTTTTATTGTGTCTTGATTTCTCATAAAGTCATTAGCTTCTATTTGCTCAATCCTAATTATTAAGCAATGATTTTTTTCAGAGAACTTTTTATACCTCCTTTTCCATTTGGCCAATTTGGTTTTTCAAGCTGTTGACTTTTTTTTCACGACCCTCCTGCATCACTCTCATTTCTCTTTCTATTTTTCCTCTCTTTATCTTCAGAGTCCTTTTTGAGCACTTCTATGGCCTGAGACCAATAAATATTTTTTTCTTGGAAGCTTTGGATGTAGGAACTTTGACTTTGTTATCTTCTTCTGAGGGTGTATTCTGATCTATCTTGTCACCAAAGAAACTTTTGATGGTCCACAGTTTATTCTGCCTGCTCATTATCCTACCCGATTTCTTGGCTTTTAACTCCTTCTTAAAGAGGCACACTGCTTCCAGGATGCACTGTCTCAAGCTTCAGGGGGTCCCAGGTGGTACAATTTAAGGAGAGGCTCCTTCTCAGTATGCCTGGCCTGTAAGTAACCATGAGCATGCTTACTCTTTAACCAGGAAGCAGAAATCTGATTCTCTGTGGTCACAAGCTTGGTGTGCCAGTGCCCCTACCCCACTGGTCCACTGTTCCTCAAGGCTGCCTCCTGGGCAACACAACAGTGCTCCACTTCAGCTCCAGCAGAGACCCCTGTTATCTCCCCCCACCCCCACCCAGCTAACTGTTGGATCCCTTTACCAGTTGGTGAGGTGAATTCCAGAAGTTGTCACTGATGTTGATAATTCTGAGGCTCTAGAGGTTCAACCTGCCTGGGGCTGGGTCTGCATGGCCCGGCTGTGCTCCCCTCTCACCCCAGTATAGCTGACCTTCCCTGCTGCCCTTTTAAGCTGTCTTTGGCTGGAAAATGTTCTCACTCTGTTCTTTTGTTGGTTCTGCTGCTCCAGTAATTGTCTTATGGCATTTTTGGAGGTATGTGGACAGATAGTGGGAAGCTCCAAAAGTTACAGCCTTTCCTATGCCATCTGGACTATTTTTTAAATTAAGGCAGGCAGTCTAGCATTTCCAGGTTTCAAACTATATTACAAAGTGGTAGTCATTTAAAAAAAAAAGGTTAGGTGGCTAGGTGGTGCCAAAGTGTACAGAGCCCTGGACTTGAAATTGGGAAAATTCATATTCATGAATTTGAATCCAGCCTCAGATACTTACTGACTATATGAACCAGGTCACGTCACTTAGCCCTATTTTCCTCAGTTTCCTCATCAGTAAAATGATCTGGAAAAGGAAATGGCAAACCACTCCAGCTCTGAAAACCTCAAATGGGGTCACAAAAAGTTGGACACAACTGAAATGACTGAACAAAACAAAAATCTTGAAAACAACGAGATACTGGCAAAGAAATGGAGTGGTGGATCAGTGTATAAATTAAGTGTACAATACGCAGTAGTAAGAGAATAGTAATAGTAATCTAGTGTTTGAAAAACCCAAAGATTAAAACTTTTGGAGTAAGAATTCACATTTGACAAAAAAAATTGCAGAGAAAACTGGAAAGCACTTTCGCAGAAATTAGGCATAGACCAACATCTCACACTACATACCAAAATAGGATCAAAATGGGATAAATCATTTAGATATAAAGGTTGATAATAAGTAAATTAGGAAAGCATGGAAATCTTTGCCTACTAGACCTATGGATAAAGGAAGAGTTTATGACCAAATATAAAAATAAAGAGGATCACGGTAAATAAAATGGATTAAATTTGATTACATTAGATTAAAAGGGGTTTTCCCCAACAAAACCATTGCCACCAAAATTAGAAGGAAAACAGAAAACTGGGAGGGGGTATTCTTCTGATTGGTTCCTCTGATAAAGGCCTCATTTTTCAAATATATAGGGAACTGAGGCAAATTTATAAAAATAAGTGCCATTCCTCAATTGATAAATGGTGAAAGGATATGAACAAGCAGTTTTTATAAAAAGAAATCAAAGCTATAAATAGTCACGTGAAAAATGTTCTAAATCATTACTGATTAGAGCAATCCAATTTAAGGCAACCCTCATACCTGTCAGATTAGCTAATATGACAGAAAAGACAAATGATCAATATTGGAGGGTATATAGAAAAATAGAAACATTAATGCACTGTTGGTGGAGTTGTTCAAGCATTCTAGAAAACAATTTGGAACTATGCCCAAAGAGCTTAAAAACTGTTAACATCCTTTGAGTCAGCAATACCACTACTGGATCTGTATTCCAAAGACATAAAAGAAAAGGCAAAAAGAGCTCTTTGTATAAAAATATTTGTAGATTTAAGTTCTTTCTGTGGTGGTAAAGAATTGGAAATTGAGTGAATGCCCATCAATTGGGGTATAACTAAACAAATTGTGGTATATGATCATAATGGAATATCATTGTGCTCTAAGAAGTGACAAACAGGATGCTTTCAAAGGAACCTGGGAAATCTTACACATTTTTCCTCTCAGACTTAGTTGCCTTCCCATTTTTCTTCTAAACTGTCACTATCCAATTAGAAAATCAAAGCACTTCCACTGAGAGGTCTCAAAGACCACATTAACTCAGACTTGCTGAATCTCCCTGCTGTCTTGGCCTCTTTAATATGAGGCACTCATAGTCCTTGGTATACTCATAGAAGATAAACAAAGCAATTACTTTGCCTCCTAAGAGCCTATATTGAAGTTAGTGTGATACACATATGACCATATGATCAGGGACTTTGAGATGAAAGGAAATTTAGAGGCCATCGAGTCTAACATTCATTTTCCCTCCCAAGGAGTTAGATTACTTACCCAGGGTGTCTCTCAGTTTCTGAGATGAAATTGGAACACAGATTTTTCTGAATCCAATTCTAGTACACCATACACTATGCCATTTAATAATGATAGCTAGTATTTATATTGTGCTTGAAGGTTTGGAAAGTGCTTTTTACCTATATTATCTCAGTCTATTCTCACGACAACCCTGAGAAATAGATGTTATTATTATTCCCATTTTACAGATGAAGAAACTAAGGCAGGAAGAGGAAGTCTATCAATAAACATTCATTAGGCACCTGCTATATGCCAGGCACTGTGCTAAGCATTGGGGATACAAATAAAGGTAAAAATAATAGTCCCTGCCCTCAAGGAGCTCACAGTCTAATAGGGGAAACAACATGCAAATGACTATGAACAAACAAGCTATATACAGGATAAACTGGAAATAACCAAGGGAGGGAGGGAATTGGAATTCTAAGGGATTGAGAAAGGCTCCTTATAAAAAGGATTTAACTAGGTCCTAATGGAAGCCAGGAATCAGGAATGAGGACAGAGAAAATTTCAGACATAAAAGACAACCAGTGAAAATTCCTGAAGTCAGGAGATAAAATGTTTTGTGTGAAGAACGGCAAGGAAACCAGTATTAATGGATCAAAGAGTACATGGAAAGATAAGATTTAAGTATACTAGACATAACAGGTTATGAAGAGCTTTGAATGCCAGCAGATTTCATACCTAACCCTGCAGGTTACAGAGAGTCATTGGAGCTTATTAGGTAGGGGTGGGGGTGGGGTAATATGGTCAGATTGTGCCTTTGTAAGACCACTGACAGATGAATGGAGGATGAGGTAAAATGGGGAGAGATTTGTGACAGGCAGACCAACCAGAAGGCTATTTTTTTTTTCATTTTATTTTTTTTTTTTTGGTGGGGCAATGGGGGTTAAGTGACTTGCCCAAGGTCACACAGCTAGTAAGTGTCAAGTGTCTGAGGCTGGATTTGAACTCAGGTACTCCTGAATCCAGGGCCAGTGCTTTATCCACTGCGCCACCTAGCCACCCCCATAAGGCTATTTGGATAAGCCAAGTATAAGGTGTTGAGGGTCTGTGCCAGGTAGTGGCAGTGTCAAAGAGGAGAAAGGGGGACATGCAAGAAATGTTATCAAGCTAAAACTTACAGGCCTTGGCAATGGATTGGGATGTGGGAGGTGAAAAAGATCAAGGATGACACCTAGTTTGGCAACCTGGGGGACTTGGAGGGTGGTGTTGCCCTGAACAGTAATAGAGAAATTTGGAAGGGGAAAGGGTTTGTTTGGTGGGGAAAGATGAGTTCAGTTTTACACTTGTTGACTTTAAGATATCCACAGGATGTCCAGTTCAAGTTATGTTATAAGTAGCTGGAGATGTGAGATAGGAGGTTTAATAGAGAAATTAGGACTAGATAAGTGACTTGCCCAGGATCACACAGACTAGTAAGTATCTAAGGCCAGATTTGAGCCCAAGTCTTCCTGACTCCAAGTCTAGCTTTTTCTATCTTCTGTGCAATAAGGCATCACTTTTGTGATTCAGATTTTGCTTCATGCTTATTTAATGCAATTAGATATGTTCCATAGTATAAAGAATAATGTTAAAAGCTTCATTAGACAACTCTTAAGACCAGTAAGTTTTTCTTAACTTGAAGCCTTCATTTTTCTATTAGCATCTAAAAAGTGGCTTATGATTTAAAGTGTTTTACTTATAACAACCCTGTGAGATAAGAAACCTAAGTACTGTTGTCATCTCCACATTAAAGAAAAGGAAACTTAGGCTCAGCAAGGTTAAAATGATTTTTTCAATGTCACACAGCTAGTAAATTCAAGGGCTAGGTTTAACATTCCAATTCCCTCTCTCCAAATTCAGAACTCTTTCAATTCTACCTGAAAAAGGTATAATATCTCATAACCATGTTTACCCAAGGAATTTTATCTTTTGTCATTTGTATAAAACAAGTTAAATAAACTAAATCTTTAAAATCAAATGAGAATTCTTATGAATCATGCAATAACCCATCTTTTAAAACCAAAATGGGGTCTCTCAGTATCAAATCTAAAGGAATTTTTGAGACAGGAAGGTTTCCTTAGGGACATCTAGTATACCCTATGCAAATCTTGCACACCTCTAAAGTTTCCTCAGAAAGGCAGGGAGATTGTCTTGCATGGCATTAGTTAAAACGATCAGCTTAAATCATCGTCAACCCCCACATCGTCATTATCAACAACAAGAAGCATTAATTGAACATGTACATGTTTAATGCAAATTATTGTCTAACTATGCCTTCACCATCTTGAACTCATGAAGCTGAATTTTTAGCTCTGTGTACATTACACTTACATTTATATTGGGAACTGAATGTTTTTCTTACTAGATCTGACCTCATGTTCTAGCCCATTAAGGTATAATTTGGATATTAACTATTAAACAGTGAGTTAGCTTTACCTCTTCATTTAGTGTCACCGGTGAATCCAATGAGTGTTCTATCCATACCTTTTTCTGTCATTGATAAAAATATTAAACAGCACAGAACAGAACACACATCCCTGGAGCACTCCAACAAAGACCCTTTGCCAGTTTGACACTAAACTATTAACCCCTAATCCTTGAGTTTGGTCATTCAATCATCTAATGCTATTATAGAGTATTCCCTCATATCTCCTCAGATTGAAAAGGTTTCAGCGGATGCTCTCTTCTTACAAATGAGCAATAAAGAGTAGAAAGTTCATTGTTGTTGTTGTTGTTGTTCAGTCATGTCTCACTCTTCATGGCCCCTTTTGGGGTCTTTTTAATAAAGATACAGGAGTGGCTTGCCATTTTCCCCAAAGCTAATTTTACAGGTGTGGAAACTGAGGCAAACACGATTAAATGACATGCCCAGGGTCACACAGCTAGTAGGTGTCTGAGGCCAGATTCTTACACGGGAAAATGTGTCTTCCTGACTACAGGTCCAGCATTCTATCCTGAGCCACCTAGCTGCCCAGAAAATTAGAAGCAAAGTAAAAAAAAAAATCCTACTCCTTAGCACCCAGACAGGTGTGAGAGAAACAGCAATCAAGGTCCAAGATTAAAACTCTTGAACCTATCTTTCCAGAGAACCTATAAGAAAAATGAAAAAGAGGAAGGGAAAACAGACTAGGAAAACCAATTAATATATTTTAAAAGTCTGACATTAAATGCAACATTCTATACCTATCGTCTCACACCCCTGTAAACAAGGAATAAAGGTACTTTCTTATATATTCTCTCTAAGGCCAAGCTTGGTCACTGTAATTTCACACTATTTTTTCCAGTTGTTTTGCTATTGCTTTGTTCTTCCCATTTACATTCTTGTAGTCATTGTATATATTGTTTTCCTGGTTCTGCTAACTTCACTTTGCATTAGTTCATATATGTTTTCCCACACTTCTGTGTATTTATCATTGTTTCTTACAACACAATATTATTCTATTTCATGTATTCACCTCTAACTTAATCTTTTGAAATAAATTTTTATGATGTATTTTGTTTTTATATCACCTACATTTCCCAATTTAAAAAACCTCTTGAACCTTCTCCTATTATTCCTATTAAAACAAGATATCATGTTCAGCCATGTTTTGCCTACTTGGTTCAAAATACATACTTACCTATATGATAAGAAGATGACAGAGTGAAGAAAAAGCCTACCTTAGAGCCTGGAAAACCTAAGGTAAATCCCACTTCAGAAAAATACTGTCCATATGACCCTTGGAAAGTCACTTAACCTCTCAGCATTCTGTCATGGAATACCTAGCAGCCCCAAAATTCAGCTCAAATTCCAACCTCTACAGGAAGTCTTTCCTGACTCTTCCTCTTTATTTCTTAGTGCTCTCCCTCCACTGCATTGTATTCATTATCCATCTATCTACCTATCATCTATTTAGCATCTAATTTTCCTCTACCTAGCTAGCATCCAGCATCTATCTATCATCAATTTGGCATCTGTCTATTAAGCATCTATTTTTCTATCCATCATGCATCTATTTACCTACCTAGAACCTATCTATTGAGCATCTATCACCTATCTTTCTATCATCTAGCCAGCTAGCAACTATCTATTTAGCATCTCTCCATCTATCTACTAGACATATTTACATAAGTACATTTTGCCTCCCTGTTTTATGAGGGCAGGAACTATTCCACATTGATCTTTCTATCCCCAACAGCTATTTATAGTCTCATAGAATTGCCTGGAGCACTGAAATAGCACGTGTCTTGACTAGAGTCATACAACCAGTGTGAATAATCAATTGAACTTGAACCCAGTTCTTCTTGACACTTAGGTCAGAACTCAAGGTCATCTATCCATCCAATCATCCATCCAATCATCCATCCATCCATACTGTTTGTCAGTCTGTCTCTCTATCCTATTTATCTATCTTTCTATCCTGTCAGTCTCTCTATCTATCTATCCATCCATCTATCTATCCATCCATCTATCTATCCATCTATCTATATATCTATCCATCCATCTATCTACTTATCGTCCATACATATTTGAAGATAAAAATAACCTTAGAGGTCATTTATTCCAAGTCCCTCATTTTATACATAAGGAAACTGAGACTAAGTGACCTGCCTGGAGTAATATAGATAGTAACTGGAACTGTTAGGATTTGAATGGAGTTTTACCACACCATATCTAGCACTCATTTTACTACAGATTCTTGAAAGTAATATGCTGTGGCTGATGCATCTTTGGTCTTTGTCTTATACTCACTATTCCTATCCCATAGGTCGCAGCACTGTATCTTATAATCTCTGTCACTCATTAATTGTTTATTGTCTGACTTATGTCCTACATAATTACCTAAATATATTAGTATGTATGAGCTGTAATGAGCAACAGTGAATGAATAATAGAATCTCTCAAAACCTTGTCTTACCCCATAGGCTATGATTATTCTGAAATATTTTTAGGTCCTTTGTGTCAATGTTAATACCAAGACCTGTGATTTCTTCAGTGTGGAAACTCCATCAATCTTAGAGAGTTACCCAAGGCTTGGAGAGATTAAGAGACTTATCCATGGTTACAGATTTATGCAGGATTTGAACTTAGGTCTTCTTGACTCCCATGCCAGTGCCCTTTTCACTATGCCATGCATGCCATGAGTGTTAAGATCCCTTCTGACTCAAAACCCATGATACTATTAGTATAGGACTTGAGGAACTGAGTTTGATAACAACCTCTGATCATTAATTTCTCTGTGATCACAGGAAAATAATTCCTCTTTGAGGCTCAGTTTCTTCATCATTAAAATGAAGTTAATAATAGCACCTACCTCACTGGGTTGATGTGAGAATCAAATGAAATAATGTGTATAAAGCACTATGCGCTCCTTGCAGATCTATATCCATTAGAACTAGTCTTATTACTATAATCGGCACCTTTTCTTTATTCCCAACTCCAAATGCTTTAGCCATGTAATATCATTCCTTTGGTGACCTTCTCTCTGACTTCAGAGGCACTCTTTTCTCGCCCTTCTAATCAATCCAAAATGTCATTAATAAAATAGTGCCATTGGAGAGGACTAGATAATCTAGTCACATGCCTGCATTCCATATAAGCTATTTGAGAAATATTGATTGAACATTGAGACACCTCCATAGAGACATGTCCATTAAATTTCAGTCATGGCAGCACATGCAAAAATGATGGGCACCATCTATTGGTGAAACTTACAAACAAATAAAAATTTATTAACTCCTTTAATTATGTACATAGCCATAGTCAACAAACATTTATAAAGTGCCTACCACATGCCAGACTCTGTGATAAGTACTGGGGATGTAAAGAAAGGCAAAAGACCCTCAATGGTCTTAGAGTCCATTGGGAGAAGGTATCACATAAGAAGATGCTGAAGAGAGAGAGGTGGTGCTAGGCAACTGGGTTGGAAATGATGAAGTGACTTATCTGAATACCTTCATTAAATTGAGGATATGGGAGGAGCTCTGATGTCCACCCTCCATCCTCTCCAGTTATAGGGGAGGAAAGGCCCTCAGATTAAGAGGTATGATGAATTTTGGGAGAACATGAAATTTAGGAGAGCAGGTGGGGCAGGAAATGAAACATCCATTCATTCGCTCACCCATTCAACACATATTTGTTTAGGACTTCTAGTATATAGAGTACCATGGTAGGTCTGAAGGAAGCACAAAGGTGAGATAGGACAAGGCCTTTTTCTTCCAATAGCTTAAAATTTTTAAGGGAAGGGTGGTTAGCGGAGAATAAAATACCAACACAGATAACTATAATTCACAGAATTACATCATCAGGACATCAGAAAGTAAAAAGCTAAGGTGCTATTTGAGATTGGGGAGCGGGGCAGGTAGGTGGTGCAGTAGATAAAGCACTGGCCCTGGATTCAGGAGGACCTGAGTTCAAATCCGGACCTCAGACACTTGACATTTATTAGCTGTGTGACCCTAGGCAAGTCACTTAACCCTCATTGCTGAGAGAGAGAGAAAGAGAGAGAGAGAGAGAGAGAGAGAGAGAGAGAGAGAGAGAGAGAGAGAGAGAGAGATTCATTGATTGGAGAGGGAGGGAGAATCATTATTAATGAGAGGAGGGGAAGAACCAAGGAAAACTTCCTGAAGGAAGTAGAATTTTAGTTATGGCTTAAAATAGAAATATAAAATAACTGCTGTAGGCCTAATCAGACTAAAAGGTAATTGAGAAATGTTTACCAAAAATAAGTAAAAATACAATGCAATATAGATAATGTTGATTTGTGATTTTCTTAGTCAATATGATCTCCTCAGGGATCTCTTTCTATTTGAATTTGAAACCAGTTATTTAAAGGATAGTTAGAAATTAAAGAAGGAATGAGAAGCAAGGAATTTATTTCAAACCTAGGAAATAGTATGAGCAAAGGCAAGGATGTGAGAAAGAACAGGGAATGTTCAGAGGGCCTGTCAGAGTGGCACATTTTGGCTAAAGTGTAGAGAGAATAGAGGCAAATAATATGAAGTGAGCCTAGAAATATGGTACCAGACAACTGAGGGCCTTGAATGCCAGGTCAAGCTGTTGTCTCTAGTGGTGATTTCTTTTCAAGTATAGATGAGAGTAGATGGTTGCTGAGTTACTTTTTAACTTTAAAATACTGAAATTCCACCACTCCACCATCTTTGCTAAGAAAACCCTAAATGGGATCATAACAAGAATGACCAAACAGCTGAAACTTTGCCACTGGCAGGTTTTTGTAAGGATTGCAGTCTTGCCTAAAGTCACAATAGTAAGGTGATAATATTCATAAAGCACTTTGCAAACCTCAAAGTAATGTATAAATTTTAGCTATATTACTATATAGCACATTTTGGGAATAACTTTTTTCATGGGAGATAAAGAAACGTATTAAGGATGATGGTAGCAAAAAACTGTGTAGCACAAATTAAACACATCAATTCCTGTGAATATATTAGTGATGATTTTCTTAATACCTTCTACAGTAGTTAGGGTTTTTGCAGGGGGGTGTGCACATTTATAGAGTCACTTCAACCTCTTTTTCCTTTGAAAAATAAAATATACCTTTCACATTCAAGACTGAACTGGGGGAATCAGGAATCCCATTGGTTATACCAATGAAGTCTCTGGTCTTGGTGAACCCCAACAAGTCTATCCTTTCTCATTCCTTGTCTTAAGGACTAAAGTTCTATAGTTTTACAATCCCTAGTCCCATTTTCCAAAGAGAACATATCTAACTCATAGATGTCTGGGATTGTATTTGAACATATTATTAAGACATGGCTCTTGCTTCTCTCACTCAAAGTGGGCATCACCATAACCATTTAAAATCACACTCCACTGAATGCTAGAAACTAAAAGATGATATTCAGAGCCCAGCTCAGCAGGGAACAAAAGGAAGTGCCTGAAACATCCCCTCTCCCAATTCTCCCCCCTTTTCATTTCTATAATGTATAAGTTGAACCATGATCCCATAGTTCACTGAGGGAATGAAAAAATAAGATACTTAGTTTTTTCCCATCATATTCATGGAATAGTTATTTTTAAAAAGCAATAGACAGAGTAAGGGACCGGATCACTGGTCTCAGCTATGCCATTAACTAGGTCTGACCTTGGAAACAAGCTACACATCTCTGAAACTTAGTGTCTTCATCTATGAAATCAGGAAGCAAGTTGCCATGATTTCTAAAGCCCCCGAGATTCTATGATTGTACTGCAAATTACTGTCAGGGGTGCAGAAAGATGTAGCTCTGTGCACTGAGAGCAATGTGGCAAGATCATTTAAGTATAGCAAGGACTTAGATCTTTCCATGGATGCATGGGAGGGGCAGCTTCTCCTTGCCTAGTAATACCCCTTTAAAATGCTCTGCAACCAGCCCCCCTTTCTGTCCAATCGCACGGGCAAGGAGAGAAAAAGTATAACATTGTTAGAGTGCCCACTAGGCACAGAGCCTCACATCAGGCAGAAGAAGCCAGCCTCTCTTTTCTGTGGGTCCAATAGCATAGTGTCAGGGTCTTGCTTCAGTAAGAATTCTGTCATTTGGGGGCAGCTAGGTGGCACAGTGGATAGAGCACAAGCCCTAGAGTCAGGAACACCTGAGTTCAAATCCGATCTCAGACACTTAACACTTACTAGCTGTGTGACCCTGGGCAAGTCACTTAACCCAATTGCCTCACCAAAAAAAAAAAAAAAAGAATTCTGTAGTTTTTTGGAAGTCTCCTGTAGCACATCTTAATCTCTATATCATTGCTAAGTTCATTTTCATTGCATGTAGCTCTGAATACACATCTTTTCCCTTTCCATTGCCTGCCAAGTAAGGTAATATTGCAGTATTTCAATGATATCATTTCAACCTATCTTTCCACCATATCTTTTCCCATCTCATCTTACATTCCGTTATGAATTCCAACATGACCACCTTGCTTTCAGCAAATACTTCCCACTTTACTGACTGGATCTTGTCATTCCTTCTGCTTAGAATTCCAACCCCAAATTTCTGTTGAAATTCTTCTGATTTTTTTAAGCCCCAACTCAAGAGTAGCCACTTCTTCTGGTAATCTTCCTCTGATCTTTTTCTTCTTTCCAATATCCCTAGCTGCTAGGTGGTGCAATGGATAGAGAAGTCAGGTTTAGGAAAACCTGAGTCCAAATCTTGCATGAAATACTCACCTAGCTGCATGACCCAGGGAAAGCTCTTTAATTTACTCATCTATAAAATGGAGATAATAATGTTGTTGTCCAGTCATGTCTTACTCTTTGTGAATCCATTTGGGGTTTTCTTGGCAAAGATACTAAAATGGTTTGCCATTTCCTACTCCAACTCATTTTTACAGATAAGGAAAGTGAGGAAAACAAGGTCAAGTGATTTGCCCAGAGTTACACAGCTATAAGTTTCTGAGGCTGCATTTGAATTCAGGTCTTCCTGACTCCAGGCCTGGTACTCTATCCACTACACCACTTAGCTGCCCATGAGGATAATAATAGCACCTACCTTATAGGACTGTTATGAAGATCAAATCAAAGTAGTGTAACGATTGGAATGACACCACCTACTGGAGACTTACTGTAGAAGAGTTCCGCCCATGAAGCGAAGGTCTTTGAGGGCAAGACCAGGAGTCTTTTCTTTGGCGTCAGGAAGTGATGCGGGCTAGTGGGAGGAGGAAGGAAGAGACTGGCGCTCAGTCTCGCTCTCTTTCCTGAGGACTCTGGTGGAGAGAGGAGCTAGAAATGTGCTCTCCCTTTAATAGACAGGAATCTAGGCCTCTTTTTCTCTCTCTTTACCAAATTCTTATTCTCCTTAATAAATGCTTAAAAGTCTAACTCTTGCTAAAGCTTATAATTTATTGGTGACCACTCATTAGATATTTTAGACAGTTTAGCTAGAATTTTAGCCCTTAACAGTAGTTAATATATGTAAAGATTTTACACCCAATTATTATAAACCAAGTATTCTTATGATTATCTCTCATATCCTTATCACATTCTACTTTATTTTCCATTTATTCATTTGTAGGACTAATATTCCCAGTGAGACAACAGGGATATAACATTATAGGTGTTATGGGTGACTGACCAATGTGCCCATTTCCTACAAGCCTACACAGTGTGAATCAGAGAGTTCAGCTCTGTTCCCTATATGGAAGGAGCTGGAGAGCCTGCTTCTGAGAGAGGCATGATGATGTGAAATGGAACTGCTTTGGTGAGATTTTGGAGCATGTGTAGACATTTCATAACTGATCCCATGTTGCCAACAATCTGCGGAATCCAAACTAGGGCCCCTTCAAAAGGCCTTAATCAGCTTCAGCCTCTATCCCATTTGGACCTTTGTGCTTGATTTAACTCCTATGACATGAATGTATCTAAACTGATAAAATATCATATCAGGGAGAGCTGTCAAGCCTTCAGGGCTGCCCTATGATCCCATAAATATGGACCTCAATCTGCACAGCCTGCTGTTTGTTCCTTATTTTTAGGTGACGGGGATTAATCTGGAGATATTGCCTTTGTGAGTTTTGAAAGGTCAAGAGGACATACATACAAGAGTCCAAGAGTTTGGGAATCAAGGGAATCTAGAGGTTGAGCGCATACTAAGTTTTGTAGCCAGCCCAGAATCAGTGCTTTAAGGGTCCAGCAACCTTTGGGACACAGTCCAGAGGTAGCTGAAGCTGCATCTGGAAAGAATACTTCCTCTGGACATGAACTTGGTCAAACCAATGCTATGTAATAATTGGGCCAAACTTGAGCCCACTATGTCCAGAGACTGAGGTAGGATTGAGGAGTTTTCATCCCCAAAGTGTTGGGGGAAAATATTTATACGCTTGTTTCCTTTGTAAAATATTAATTCATCTTAAATGGTTCAATGGAACTGAGATGCTAGTCACTAACAACAGTAGGGGAACACACCTCAGATAAATTGCGTAAAAGAAGAGACCTATGACCTCGAGGGCAGAATCTAGTAGACTGTACATATTGGAACTGATTGTGAGAAAGATAAGTATGAGATTAGAACTTGGTAGCAAACATGTGTATACACAAATGCACATGCACACATTTTTATCTATGTATGTATATACATAGATATCATGTATACACACATATACATGTGTGTATACATTATATATGTGTGTATATTTTTATATATATACCACATATAGATTAGTGAGCTGTGATAAAAGGATGTTAGACCAAATTGTCTCATGCATCATATATGAGTCATAGGCTCCTGAATTCTCTTGCTCAAAAGTAGTCAGTGGCTCCCCATTGCTTCTGGGATGAAACGCAATCTTCTCAGTCTTTAAGGTTTTCCACAATCTGCTTCCTCTTCAGCTTCAGGTTTTATTACTCTTCTCAAGCTCTATACCCCAGTCAAACTGTCTACTTCTATTCTCCAAACAAATGAGCCATCTTTTGCACAGACCTTAACTAAATTTTTTCCTCACTTCTTCCATGTGCTGATTTTATAGCTGAAAAATAATCATCATTTTTACAGCATATTTTCTCTGTATTGTTCAAATAGGCTGTAAGCTTTTCTTTGTTAAGTTTTCTAGTGCCTCTGCTACAGATAGAGCTATGATTATGAAATGGGGCAGAAAACTCTAGAACACAGCAATTAAACTACTTGCCCAAGGTCACTGAAATTATTAAATTTCAGGTGCCTTGGCTCTCACTCTTGAGTCGACACACTCTGCAAATGAACCAGGGAAGCTTGGTTTAGTTAAAATATGAATCAAGCAGCTTGACTTACTTATTCAATGGCGACAGCATCTAAGCTTTATGTTTTGGATCTAATCCCATAAATTTGAATCCTAAGAGTTGACTGGCAAAGAAGACTTGGTCTTATGTCAGCTTTTATTTCATGAAGCTAGCTTATTGTACTACATGGTTTTCATGCCCTCCAAGTCTTGGAAGCATTAGCAGTTTGTCTTGGAGTTATGAGGACAGGACATTCTACAGCCCTTTGTCTTTGAAAAGTGAAATGAATGTGACAAAATGCCCAGTTTGCACTGACCCATTCATTTTCAGAGGAGGATCCTGCTCTTCTGCCAAAAGATTCAGTTAGTCTTTCTGGGAAACAAAGGAAGCAATGAGTGTCACTGAACACAAATATTTTTTATAGTTTCATAGCCCTTTTTTCTTGAAGTGAGAAAAGGGAAGATATGACTAAAGTCAAGATAAGGGTATAGCCACCCCAGTGGAGAGAAGTGTCCATTGGTATTCTGATGTTTGCCTTTAAGTCAATGTTTTAGAACATTGAAGATACTGTTCCATAATCCAAATATTCTCTGTAGAGGTTTGGTTTCCAGACTAGTTGAAGAAATTTCACTTAATCCTGAGTGTTCATAAAGAATGACATTCTCCTTTTAGGCCTCAAGAAAGAAGCCTGCATACAATCTTTTGTGCAAAGCATTCTGAGATCTGGAGTACATCATCTCTTACCATATCCCAGGCATTATGGTCAGGGATTTCTTTTCTTTCTTCCCCCACACATCAAGGAAGGGGCTTGGGAACAAAGATTATAATGAGGGCACTAGAGGTAAAGAAGTTAAAAGCTTGTGAGAAATCTGCCTATCCTTCAGTATCAACCCTTGGAGATAATTCTTGATCTGAGCCAACTCCCTGTCAATCCTATTGCACTGTTACATGATAACTGCATTGCAGAGTTATACTCCAAAATCTAGAGATAGAAAATAAATACAAAATGGGGCTGAAGAGGTCAAAGAAAGTTTATTAGTATAGGCATCATCTTAACTGGGATTTAAAACATGGGTAGGAATTCAACTGGCAGAAAGTGAAACCAAGGGAATTCCAGACTTAAGTAACAATGGGAACAAAGGCACAGAGATGTGAGTCCAATAAATGTACAGATGCATAGAGCTGTCCAGTTTGGTTGGACTATATAATGCATAGATGAAAGTCATATGAGAAATCCTGAAAGGTAAGGCAGTCAGGTTGTGGAAGGTGTCTCTCTCTCTCTCTCTCTCTCTCTCTCTCTCTGAAATTATTTGCATGGTTATTGTGGTTTAGAAAATTGATATATATTTTTTCTGACATGATATAAAAATATGTATTGGCATATTTTCAAATGCCATAGGCCCTAAACACAATTCCCACAATAGCAACTATATTGTCTTCTAAATGACACATTCATACTGGACCAAATAGACTTTAGAAGCTGGAAGCTTTCATGGCCTTCCAAACTGGGATTCAGAGATCCCTCGCACAATATAATTTTAATTACTAAATTCCTCTTTCCAGCCATGCTCTACTTTAGCTTCTGGATGACCTCCTGATCCCCCTGCCTTAGACACTGATTTTTTTTTTGCTCACTCTTACTCTCTATCTTTCTACTGTTTCAGGAAGCCCAGTCATAAACATACACTTCAGAGTCATTGGTATTGACTAAGAAACAGTACACCTGAGCAGAGAGAGAGCAGCATTGAACTATTAGCTGCCAAGGATTTCAAATAGAGCATTAGCCTTCAAACACTTGAACTAGTACACAAACCACTTAAAGAAATCCTTGAACAACTTTCCTATTCTCCACTACCCAGCTGATAAAATATATTTCTCTGCTTTAAAAACACATTCTTGGGTCCCTACCACTTTTTGCAGGATTTACCACAGTTTGTTTCCCTAGGGGGTGCTAATGCATGAGGATCTGAGAGGGAAAAGTATGATCTGGTGGGAAGAGTGGTAGCTTCTGAGTCAAAGAACTGGGATTCAAATGCCAACTCTACTACTTATTACCCAAGTGATCTTGGGCAAAACATCCTCTTTGGGCCTCAGTTTCCTCATCTGTAAAATATGGGAATTGGGCTCAATGACCTCTAAGACCATCTCTGGCTCGAGGAGTCATCCACTTCAACAATCATTTATTAAACATCTGTCATGTGCAAGATGCTGTTCTAGGTGCTGAAGATACAAAGCTAAAAATGAATCATTTTTGTCCTCAAGAAGCATTCATTGTACTAGAACTCATTGAGCACCTAATATATACCAGTTTTCATAGTACATATGTTTTACTTTTTATCTATACTAAAAGCAATTCAGTGAAATGCTACTAATGATGAATGGACAAATGAAAGAAAGAAAAAGCATTTATTAAGCACTTCTGATATGTATACCACTAAGGTTACAAATAAAAAAAGTCTCTGCTCCCAAAGGACTCAAAAAGCATGTGTGTAGCTGCTAAATTCTTATTGTGGGAAAGAGATAAATGGCCCAGACCAGGGAATCAGGAAATGGATATTCTAGTCTTGGTTTTGTCACAGATTAACTAGGTGACCTTGGGACAGTTACAACTTCTCTGAGGCTCAGTTTATACAACTGTTAAATAGGGGTAATAATACCTACTCCACCTCTCAATAATGAATGTAGAAATGCTCTGCCAAGAAAAAAAATAACTGCTCAAATTTAAAACAGTAACATTAGTTTTACTAGAATCCTTTGGTTTATAGATGTACAACTAAGTAGAAAGCTAGAAAAATTGTGGTGGGTTCAGTGAATAATAAAAAATAAACACATGTTTGAAAAGCAAAGAAAAATATTTTATATGTATTTATCACTTTGAAGTTCAAAAATTTTCCTCACAGCAATCTATGAATAAGGTAGCAGCAATATCAGCATGTGTATTTTATAGATGAGGAAACAGAGAGGGCTGCAAGAGCTCAGGATATTGTGAATAAGTCAGGATTCTCACTCTTAATATTTCTTCCTATGTTTCTATGCTTGTTCACCTTTAGGAAACCATTCCTGTCTTCTCTTCCATATGAAATGAGGACAGTTATTTTCCTGTCTCCTGACAAATATCAGAAAATACACTTTGAGGCACATTTGGGTGTACCTCTGACACAGAACTGTGCAACCTTGGTTAAGTGGCTTCAAATCTCTGGCCTTCAGATCCTTGTCAAGTGAAGAATATTACTTTTCCTACCAGCTTCATGGATTAGTTGTAAAGAATTTGTTTCATAAAGTTAAAGCAATATGAACATATCAGATATCTAAGGTGTGCTGGAGGTAGGATTCAAACTCAGGTCACCTGACTCCAAGTCCAGGGATTTTTCTACTATACAACAATGGCAGATAAAGAAATTATACATATATCATTAGGGGGAAATGTTGAGTAATATGTTAATAAAAGCATGAAGGTTACAAAGAGTTATTACATGGAAGACTGAGTCATTTAAGTTAGTTTTGGGGGAAATTTCCTGGAAATATATTAATAAACAAAAAGTTTAGTTGTCAAAAGAGGCTAAGGATTTTTATTTCCTAGAATTATTTTAAAGCATTTAATAAGATGTTGATTTGTTCAGAATGTAAAAGAGATAGCTGAACAAATTCTAGAAAGTTCTCTGATATTTGTGATTTTCCCTATCTTCACCAATGGTGTTGGAATGATTTTTTTAAGTTTACTAAACTCAACCTTTCAAGGATTCCAACCTCAATAAAATTTTACTCGATCTCCACACCAGCACAAAGTGTTCTCATTCCACTAGCAAAGAGAGATGAACCACAGAGACCTGGAACATATAAACCAATCTTCTTTGTAAAAATACACCTTCTACTTTCCTATTTCATATGCAAATCCCATGTTATATTTAATTTAGAATGGGATTTCAAGAACATATTGTTTGTAAAGCCCACTTCGAATCTTTGATTAATGTCCATTCATCATAATGGCACTAGCAATTACAGGATCAGAGATGCCAAAACAATTTTATAATGTCAATGTGAGCATTAAAAGTCATATATTTTTCCAACCTACTTCCCCAGAAATGCAAAGTTGGAAAGGAAATCAATCCTATAGGGATATCTAGAATCTATAACTTGAGTGTCTATATATTTTGTCAAAGCATCATGTCTTAAAAATAATATTCTCTGCTAAACTAGCATAAACTTTTGTTGAAACTGAAGATTATGCAGCTTTACCTAGCCTAAACAATAAAATCTAGGGTGATTTTAGACCTGTCAAATTCAGTTTTATAATAAAAAGACAAAGTACAGATTCAAAGAATCACAAAATCTAAGAGTGAAAAGAAACTTCAACAGTTATCAAGTTTAACCTCCAAAAGAAGTATGCCTTCTACAGTATCTCAAACAGCGATTCCTGAAGATTCATTCACACATTCCCTGAGGAATATCCATCCTCCCCCTCCCAAGGAGAAAGAAGCCACTGTCATGGCTTCCATCTGAGGACAGCTTTCATTGGGCTTTTTTCCCTTACCTCAAGCTCACATTGGTTTCTCTGCCATTCCATCACTTCACTCCTATTTCTTCTTTCTGGTGCTAAAAAGAACAAGTCTAATGCCACTTTCATAAGACAATATCTTCAACCCATCCTTTTAGTAGATGTTCATAAATACTCTTAGCATTCTTGTGACCCTGCTCTGCACATATATCACTTTGTTCAATGTGATGCTTCCAACTAAAATAATTCTGGGGTATACTGACCAAAGCAGAAAATAGAGGAACTGGGGGCAGCTAGGTGGTGCAGTGGATAAAGCACTAGCCCTGGATTCAGGAGGACCTGAGTTTAAATCCGGCCTCAGATGCTTGACACTTATTAACTGTGTGACCCTGGGCAAGTCACTTAACCCTCATTGCTCCCCCCCCCCGAAAAAAGAGATACAAAAAAAAAGAAAAGAAAAGAAAGGAACTCCCTGATTATGGCTCCTATGGCGCTTAGGGCAGCATTAGCTTTTGGATTTTCTGTCCCAATCTTGACTCATGTTGAGCTTGTGACTTACTAATGGCTCTAGACGATTTTCACCAAAAATTTCACTGAAATGTTTCTTTCATCTGATACCTATAAAGTCAAGCTTTTGGTGCTCCATGTAGATCTTCATATTTGCCCATATGTATGTAAAGAACTTTGTAAATTTTAAATTGAACCAATCAGTCAGTCCTCAAGCGATTATTTAGTGCATGCTGTGTGTCAGGCACTGTGCTAAGTATTAAAAATACAAATAAAGACAAACAGTCCCTGTTCTCAAGGAATTCACATTCTATTGTGGGAGATAAAACATTTAAATAGCTACATACAGACAACATACTAACACACAATGCAGTGTACATTGGAAGTAATCTCAGAGGAAAAAGAAATGGTGAGGGGAAGGATAGGAAATGCTTCCTGCAGAAGCTGAGATTTGAGCTGAAACTAGAAGAAAACCAGGGAAATTAAAAGACAGAGGTGAGAAAAATAGCATTCAAGCTATGGGGAATAAAACGCATAAAGAAAGGGAAAACAAAATGTTTTCTGTAAGCAACAGCAAGAACAGTAAAGCTAGATTGTAGATTGTGTAGAGGGGAGTAAAGTGTAGCATGATGTTAGCTACAGTTTCATTACTATCTTATTTAATTTAGCTACAGTGTTAAGACTCTAGAGATTTTTTCTTAGCTACTATATCTAAAGGGTTAACCATCTCTCCAAGTTTCATGTCATCTGTAAATTTGCCAAGCATAACTTCTATGTCTTCATCAAAGTAAATGATAAAAATGCTTAATAGCACCAGTCTAAGAAAAGAAGCCAGGGGTAGCCTACTAGTTGACATAAATTCCAAGTTGACATAGACTCAAAAATGACAGCTCTTTGAAATATAAGATCAAAAGCCATTCCTAAGTAGAGAAGTGGTCAAATTACATTAAAAAATAGTTCTCAGGGGTGGCTAGGTGGCGCAGTGGATAAAGCACCAGCCCTGGTTTCAGGAGTACCTGAGTTCAAATCCGGCCTCAGACACTTAACACTTACTAGCTGTGTGACCCTGGGCAAGTCACTTAACCCCCATTGCCCCGCAAAAAAAAATAGGTCTCAAAAGAATTGAAAACTATTAACTACCATATTAATGAATACTCAAAATCAGGGGATGTAGGAAAACTGTGATGCTAATCCACTGTTGGTGGAGTTGTGCACTGATCCAACCATTCTGGAAAGTAATTTGGAACTATGCCTAAAGGGCTATAAAACTGTGCATACCTTTGATCCAGCAATACCACTTCTAGGTTTATATCCTAAAGACATCCCAAAAAGAGAAAAAGACCTATTGTATAAAATATTTATAGCAGTTCTTTTTTGTTGTGGATAAGAATTGGATTTCAAAGGGATGCCCATCAACTGGGAAATGGCTAAACAAGCTGTGGGATATGATTATAATGAAATAGTACTGTGCTATAAGAAATGACAAGCAGGATGATTTCAGAAAGGCCTGGAAAGACTTATATCAAGTAATGTATAATTAAGTGAGCAGGACTAGGAGAATGTTGTGCACAGTGACAGCAATATTGTTTGATAAAGAACTGTGAATGACTTAACTATTCTTGGCAATACAATGATCCAAGACAACCCCAAAGGACTAACAGCAAAGCATACTATTCACTTCCAAAGAAAGAACTGATATTGATTGAACATACTGAAGTATGTTATTTTTCACTTTCTTTCATTTTTTCTTTTATTTGTCTTCTTATATAAAAGAACTAATATGGCAATGTTTAACATAATTGCACATGTATAACCTATATTGGATTTCTTTTCACCTCAGGGAGGGGGGTGGGAAGAAAAGAAGGGATAGAATTTGGAACTCAAAACTTCAAATAAAAATGTTTATGGAAAGAAAAAAGAAAGCTCCAAATCATTAATAATTAGAGAAACACAAATCAAAACAACCCTAAGATTCTGCCTCTTACCCAGTAAAATGGCAATATAACAAAAGATAGAAAGAGTCAATGTTGAAAGGGGTGTGGAATGATAGACATCCTAATGCATTCTTGAGGGAGCTATGAATTGGTACAATCATTCCAGAAAACTATTTAAAATAATGCAAATATAGTAACTAAAATGATCATACTCTTTCACACAAAAATTTCACTACTACATATATAACCTAAGATCATAACATTGACAAAAGACTCCATACAAACAGATACACCAAACATACACCAAAATATTTCAATGGCACTTTTAGTAGTAGTAAAGAACTGTCAACAAAAGTAGGTGAGATAGGGAATAGCTAAACAAAATATAGTATTTGCACATTCTTGAATATTTCTGTGCTATAAAAATTATGAGTATAATGAACAGAGGGAAACACTGAAAGACTTGTATGAACCAATGCATAGTGAAGGGAACAGGGATAGCTAAGCATTATACATAATGACTAAAACAATCTAAGCAGAAAAAATCAACCACCACAAAACAATCAAAAGTGAATGCCATGAAATAAAGAACAAGTCTGGACCCTTTTCCCACCAGGTGCATTCCTTAGATTTGACACAACCATGCCTTCAAGAAACTTCCTCATCAAGAAACCCATCATCCAAGAGATTGCATCAGCTTTGTTATTCATACCACATTACTGCCCTTCTGATTAAAATACCAATGTTGGGGAAAGAACTCTTCCTAAAGCCTCCTTTTAAAGAGGAATCCATGACCAGTAATGTTTTCATTTCCCACCAACTGCTTTCCTTAGACTTGACTCTGCCAGGCTCTCTCAGTTAGTGCCTTCTTCTCCCTCCACCTTTTCAGCTTCCTTTTTGGTGTTATCTTCACCCATTATATTGTAAGCTCTTTGAGGGCAGGGACTATGTTTCTGTTTCCTATTTATATCCCTAGTTCTTAGCACAGTGTCTGGCACACAGTAGGTACTCAATAAATGTTTATTAACTATATAAGGAGATACTTCCTCCTTTGGAAAAGTCAAGATCCACAGGTGTGAATCAAAGCATATGGCATCATACTTTTTCAACATGTTGGTCTGATTTTTTTTAACCTTTTTCCTCCTCATCTTTCTATTTTCCTGTCCTTAAAATATTTTCATAAGGGACAGCTCAATGCAGAGGAGGAGAGAGATACAGGGGTAAATCTAGGCAATGTAAAACAAAATATATCCATTTAAAAGTTATTTTTAAATGTCTCTTCTTTGGATCCAGTAATTCAATAAGTATTGATTTCCTATAATTGTCATCTATCACCTAGTCTACATATACCTTGTCTCACTAGGATAGCATAAAGGATTTTGTCAAAAGGTTTCACTAAAATCAAAGTATGCAATGTCTATAGCATTTCCTTCCTTTCTCAGTTGAGTTAACTTCATCAAACATAAAATGAAATTAGATTATCATGACCTCTTTCTGATGAAGGTATAGAGGTTATTAGGACCATCCCCTTTCCTTTTGAATTACTCACAAATCTTCCCGTTAAAATGTTTAATGATTTTTCCAGAAACAGTAGTCAAAGATTGGCCCATAGTTTGGAAACTCCACTCTTCTACTGTCTTAAAAATCAAAGCATTTGCCCTTCTGCAGTCCTATGACATCTCTCATGTTCTTCCAAGACTTAAGAAAATCACTGGCAATCACTCAGCAGTCATGTCTACAATGTTTCAAGACTGTAAAACATAGTTCTTCCAGATATGTTAAATTGAACTCAGGTGATGTCCAATCATTTTCTCACTTATCATGGGGTTTTATTCCCTTACCAGCCATTTAAAATTTATCCTTTTTCAGAGTAAGCATGTTTTTGTAGACATCCAGGAAGTGCTAGATTTTGGTGACCTACAGTGACATGTTGCATGGTTTCTAATGTTTCCTTGCAAAGTCTGCTTCAAGGGACAAATGAAGGTTCCTTAAAGATGATATTTCTGTAATTTCTAGTGTAAATGATCTGATGAGAATCACTATCCTTGATAGAATGTAAGCTCCCTGAGAACAGGAATGACTTAATTGTATTTGTTTCCTCAACACCTGTCACAGAAAGCATATAGCAAGCACCTAATAAGTATTTTTTCACTGAACTCCTCCATTTCTGTATATCAATCAGCATGGCTTCACCATTACTTTAAATCTTTTTGACCACATATTATTGAGTGCACAAATGGAGAATTTTTTGGTTCTGCTCTTCATCTTAGTCATTTCTTAGTCTCCATTAGAAGGTAAACCCATATTTGCTTACATAAATCCAGTAGCATGTACCTAATGCCAGCCTTTTCTATTGTCATGAGAAATGGTGACTCTTCCAGAAATATTTTGATACGTTTTCATTGATTTATCATGCAACCTAAGAATATGTATCAATCCTCTAACTTTCTTCTCATTTTTATCCTACCATTGCATGTCATGGTTTATAGTTTTCTACATACAGATCAAGAAAGATCACAAACCTCCTTGATAGGCTTCAGTGAGAGAGGCGGGTATGGTGCTGTGAGTTTTTAAATTACCATTCTTTAGCCAACATTCAGGTAATGAGTCTCTCCAGGCTTAGCTACACTAGTCCCCATGTAACAGTCATGGAGTCTTTCATTGGGATGGGACTCAAAACCTGTTTATACTTGGCAGGAGCTGCAGAAACTTTCCTTTTGCTCCTCTGCTGGCACCATCATTACCATTGCCACCATGGCTAACATAATTTTTAAGTAGCTCGTGTTTGTAACAGGAAAGGAAATTAGCAAACTGACTCATCAAGATCCCATTTGCACTTGACTTGACAGCTTTAATCATTTATATATTTGAACTGAGCTCTTCTCTTTTAACTTATACCTTTAATCAAGCAATGTTTTGGAATTTCTACGAGTCTTGAATCTCATAGATTTTTATGTTTTCACATACCAAAGGGTAAGACCTTACCCGAGTGAATAGTTTTCTTTGATAACAGAATCATAAAAACTTCTAATTCACTAATTTTCTAATACCTTGCAGAGGTCATTAGCCTATGGGTATCTTGACTTGTAAATTAAATTAACTTGAAGATACATATACATTCTCATTTAACCCATATATATTATATATATATAATATATATATATATATATATATCCCATACATACACACATATGGGTGTGTGTATATATAGACAGAGATAGAGAGATGATTTAATATCCAAACCATGGCATGAATGAATATCAACATGTGCCTATTCATTTCATTAATTAATGTCCTCCAAATTAATCATATCGATAGCATTTGCTTATAACAAGTCAATCTCTAATGTCACCATTACGACATCATTCTTAGGGGGAAATAATGTTCAAGAACTGTCTGATTCCATTCATTTTGAGCTTATTAATGATGGAAATATTAAAGACATATTTTGTTGGGCCAGAAATCAAACAAACCAAGTTATTCAGACAAAATTATACATATTGATTATGTTATCAAGTAGATATTCCCAAAATAACATACATGTGGATATATCTATGTGTTTGCATATTTAAATATGTATGTATATATGTGTGCATATTCATTTAAGAGAGATTGTTACAGGACTGAGTAAGGCATCGATTAAAGATGTGATATGACATAATACAAAGGATCCTAGACCTGGAGTCACGAAACACCTGGGTTTGCATCCTATTTCTTAACATTCACTAGCTTTGTGTCTATAAGCGAGTCATTTGACCCCTGTGGACCTCAACTTCCTCAACTATAAAATTATAATACTCATAATCATAAGAGCACCTTAAGATTCAAATGAGGTTTTTTTATTTTAAAATTAAAATATATATATATATATTTATTAGCACTGTCTAATATTAAATAATTTCTCTAAAGTGCTTTCCAACTTTAACAATATAAATATCAATTATAATGATGCCATTATGGTATCATTTGTAAACTTATTAATAAACTGCTTTAAAATAACTATCACGAGATTTATTTTTCATAAATTTGCTCCAAATATGAACCAGTCACCAAGGGACATGAGAAATATTCTTTCATCCTTTAACCATAAAGTCATTAACTTATTTGCTCTTCCCTTCCTTTTCAATTCATATTCCTATTCCCCAGGGGCTGAGTCTTTAGCCAAGAATCCATCTGCCCATCACCATGCTAATCCAGCACTTCTTATTTTCCTCCCCTCAATATCATCTTCCAGAAAGTAGCTGGCTTACAAGAAAGCAATATGTCTATTTTCAAAAAATGACCTCGCCATCTCATATGTGTCATTTCCCATCCACTCCTCATTTCTCTCTTGCTTCTCCACTAAAAATATTGGAAATGAAAATATAAGACTGCTTGGAATGTTTATAATGGGACATTGCGTGTCCATCAGAATATCCTCACTTATAGGTTACAGCCTGTATAACGTCTGTTGAAAGAAATGCAATTAGTTTCTGGAGGTCTAAAGTCAAATACATTGTCTTAGAAAGTAGTTTTAGAGCAAGTCACAGAGCTCTCTACTTGGTAATTTAAATGACTGACCATTCAATTTATGAGTATTCCCTGCAATAAAATCCAGCCTGAACTTAATAATAGCACATTTTATGTGACAACGATGACAATTACAATCTATAGTTACTGCAGCCGCCCTTTGGTCCTGGGAAAGACGACAGTATTAATTATACACACTTGCCATTTATCAGACTTAACGTGGCAGGCGATTGAGCTCAGAACCATCTCCAACTTGACTTCTACATTTACCATTTTCTAATCCACTGAAACGAGAATAATTAGAATAGAGAAGAATGAGTGGTTCCCTTTTTTCCCTAGGCTAAGGAATCCACCTCACCAAGGGAATCTATGTACAGTAAAGTATCTTTCATCATATTTGTGCTGGGCCACTCTTTTAAGAGATTGTCAGTATTTACTTTGTGAGCCTTTCCTACCAAAGGAAATAAACCACACATTTCTGATTTTAGCAAAATACAACTGAGTATATTCTGGCTGTACATAATTTTTTTACATGACTAATTAAGACCTTATTTTTATTTTGCATTATCCAGGAGTTTTAAAAACAATAATTGGCACTGCTGGTTCATTTCAATGACAAAGTCTCCATTAAAGTTAGATGTTTCTAGTGGTTTCACATCTTTGAAGGCCTGTGATTCAAGAAAGAAAAAAACAAACATTTTCAAATACAATCTTGTTATTTTCTATTTAATCATATTTCATTTATATTTAGCTTTCTGAGTCATCCAGTCCTTTGTAACATTCTGAAATCATGGTGATTAGTATGGGTTCAAGGCCTAGATCATCCCTAAAATTAGATAAATCCCACCAAAATCTCCAGGGTGGAAAAACTTCCATTATAGCAAGTTACCAGGCAGAGGCAAGGCAAGACAATGAGCATTTATTAAACATTATTTTCTAATCACTATACTAAGTACAGGGGATACAAATGCAAGCAAAAATACAGACAGTTCCTGCCAAAGATCTCACATTCTAATGGAGAAAGGGAGATAAAAAAGGAGGGAATTGAGAAGAAAATAGGTACAATTGCATGATAGCAAAGTCAGAAGCATAGCTGGTAGGGGAATGAAACATATCTGACCTGGGTCCATGCCTAAAGTGGAGGCCTTAAAAGGAAATCATCAATGGGAGCTAGCATGGTAGAGAGATATTGCAGGGGTAGACGGCAGTTGAATCATGGTTAATAAGCATATCTGGGAAGGGAAAAAAATGTCTGGCATATATCAACTTACGTAAACTTTATATTTTGTAGTTTAGAAAACTCCTATATCATGAGAAATGGTTGAAGGAACTAGAGATGCCTAGCCAGCAAAAGAAACAACGTGGTGGGTCAGGAGGTGGGAGCATGAGAGATATGTTCAAATATCTGAGAGATTGTTCTGTTGAAGAAATATTAGACCTGTCATGCTTGGCTCCAGAAGACAGACCTATCAGCAATGACTAGAAGTTGCAATGGCCAATTCAGGCTTGATAGGAGGGAAAACTTCCTAACAATTAGAAATACCCAGAAATGGGACATGCTTTCTTAAAAAGGAGCGGACCTCCCACCATCGGAGGGTTTTAAGATGACCACTTGTTGGGGGCAGCTAAGTGGCGCAGTGGATAAAGCACTGGCCCTGGATTCAGGAGTACCTGAGTTCAAAATCCGGCCTCAGACACTTGACACTTACTAGCTGTGTGACCCTGGGCAAGTCACTTAACACCCATTGCCCCACCAAAAGGAAAAAAAAAAAGATGACCACTTGTTGTGTATGTTGTAGAAAGGATTCTTGGCCTGGGACGGATTGTGTTAGATGGACTCTGGGGCACTCAGAGATTCTGTGATTCTTAGATAATTCCTCAGTTCCTCCCTCCACTTTGACTTTTGCACTGACCTGAGAGCCATTTTCCATCATAAGTGAAGGATAGAAGTAAGCAAGGAGGGGCAGCTAGTGACACAGTGGATAAAGCATGAGCCTAAGTTCAAATCCAGCCTCAGACACTTGATACTAGCTGTGTGACCCCTGGGCAAGTCACTTAACCTTCATTGCCCCACAAAAACAAAAGAAGCAAGGATTTATATTTAATAAGTCATCATCCGCAAAATCATAATACTTTTTTATACATAGTGAATCAATGAAAAGTATTTTGATTTTGGATGACCTAACAAGGGGAATGTTTTCATTTTATTTAGAGGTGCTATTTTTCCTTATGTAAGGCATGATGGCACATAAGCTACATATGCCCATATGGGTAGTCTAAATATATAGATGCAGTTCTTAGGTATTATGGATACATATGATTTGAAATCTGGCCCTCATCTGAGGAGAGAAGAGAACCAAAGTTCAGTAACTTTACTGCCAGCTTCCCAGTGCCCCAAGACTAAGCACTCTTTTCTCCATCCTCCAAAAGGGTCATCAGGCTATATTGATATCTATCTGCTTCCCTCAAATATTTTTGGTCTAGAGGTCAGTAGTGTTCTGGTAAATATTTAATAACTGGAACTCTGGGGGGAAAGTATACACATGACACACTTTTAAGCTTAATCTGCATTATTGACATTCTCTCCAACACTTTCTTAAATTTAGCAATCTGCAACAACAAACATCAAACCCTGATGTAAAACATTAACCGATTTCAAAGGCATCACACTTAAAATTAGCAATCAGTTTCCATGAGCCAGTTTGTGCTGGAAGAAGCATATCCCTGAAAATTTTAGGGGTTCATAATGAAAGTTGCTCCCCTGATCATTCGATTCCTTTTCTATTTGATCTGTTCCTTTATTTTTTAAAAATTCAATTGTCTTTGTTCCAATAACAAGTTAACTATTTCAATTCAATTAACAAAAATTCTTTCTCTTCCTTTAAAAGAAAAAGAAAGCTCCAGTCATAAATATGCATAGTCAAGCAAAACAGAGTCCTACATTGACAATATCCTAAAATATACATGTCTCATTCTGCATCTCTTTTCCCTGGTCACGTGAAAATAAGAGATTAGACGTCAGATTATATGCGCCAGCATAGTTCTTTCCCACCAATACCAGTCACACAAAAGACCATCATAGATGGTGGATAGTGAGTAAACTTATTTATCCAAACAAAATAGAAAATCAAAATTCGAGCTCTGTAAATTATCTAGTAGTTTCCAGAATTTCAAGCAAGTCCAGAGATATGATGAAGAGGAGGATGATAATGATCATTACAAAGAAGGTGGTGGTGGTGGTGGTGGTGGTGGTGGTGGTGGTGGTGGTGGTGGTGATGACAGCAAGTAGCATTTAAGGTTTGCAAAATGCTTCATACATAATTTCTCACTCAATCCCCAAAACTATTCTGGAAGGTAGATGCTATGATTATCCTCATTTTGCAGATGGGGAAATTGAGGCAGATAGAAGTTAAATGACTTGCTCAGGGTTGCATATCTAGTATCTGGGACTGGATATGAATTCAGTGCAGTGCTCTATCCCCTGCACCACCCACAGACCAGCTTTCCATATTTGTTTACTATTTCCAAGTCCTTATTCTTCAGCTCCCTAGAATGTCCTTAGTTCATATGTCTATCCCCATTAGTCTCTGGAGCCAATGCCATAAATCTCCTTCACAGGTTCATGGCATCATTCTTAGTCTTCTCTTTACTGGTGAGGAGTCATGTATCCCTCTGCCTAATTGGCAGTATGCAAAACACCCTAGGTTTGAGTTACACGTGTATGCTGTTAACATGGTTGAAGTGCTTTTGAATAAAAATTCAATAAGATCTGTACCTTCAATGTCTAGAATTGTATGTAGACTGTTGACTGTAAAGATATTTCACTGGGAAAAGAACGCTTTTCTTTATATCTGAAAAAATGTTAGAGGAAGAGAGGCTCCCTATAAGACAAACCTCAGAAAATTTTCCTAAAAACAAGAGACTAACTTCTCCCTCAAGGCTTTTCCTGCCAAACTCCTTAATTTCACTGAATGTTATCAACTTTTGAAACTCACAAACAGCCAAAGTGGTTCTGAAAGAGAATTGGGATCTGACTTTTAAATGCCCAAATTGGTCTGAAACATCTCCCCATTGCAAGGAAGTAAACAGAAAATTAACACCAGTGTTCCATCAAACTTCAAACTTGGAGCTTCCACTGAAGACACAGCTAATTCCCAGTAAAGTATGGCAAGTTACATACATCCAGTTGTACCAGAGTTCTGCAACTGTAAACTGAAGGGACAGCAAAATCAATGTTATCGAGCATTCTGACCAAAACTTTGAAGTATAATATAGCAGAAGCATCTCAACTCAGCCCCCAAAAAAGGTCCATGCTAAGCCCCAGATTCAATTTTTAACCACACTGAAAAAGGAGGGGAATTGGCAGTCATCCACCATTTTATCAGAAAAAAGATCAAAATTAATCTCAGGTACCATTAAGTAGAGTTGTTGGTTTTTTTCCAAACCTGAATTACCATTCCCTGTTGTAGAATATTGTCAATCAAGCCTCACCTTTTCCTGTTCATATCCAACTTAGCTCAATAAGCAACCTACCACCTAATTTTATCAAAATTAATTATACCTGTAGATATTCCCTGTTCACATTTTAAGAAAGAAGAAACTATGTAAATGTAAGAGAATACTTTAATTAAACAGAATGTCTAAAAATGAGGTCTGTTTAATTTTTCATTTAATATGAGGTTGTAATGTATTATGAGCACTGGACCTGGAGGTAGAAGCCATGGGTTCTACTCCGCACAGTGACACTTACTAGCTTTGTAGCCTGGGCAAATCATTTAATTTCCCAGAGCCTTTTAGTCTCTTCATCTGAAAAATAGGATTAATAATACCTATCTCTGAATTATATTTTATGGCTGAAATCTGATATCACAGGTTTTTGCGACTGGTAGAGCACTGGGTGAGTTAAGTAGAAAACTTTCTTTTAACCTTGACTTAAAATCTTTCTAAAATGTATTCATCTACAGACTCGAGTAGCACCTACTGAGAATAATTGAAACTTTGACGGTTCAGAAGGCCCTTGCATAATTTGCAGTGTCTCAATGTCATCATGACTTTCAGTGACCATTGTATGGTCCCAGAGAAATCAGATAATAGATTTAAAGCTGGAAAGAAATTTAGAAACCATTAAATGCATATCCCCTCATTTTACAGATGAGGATACTGAGGCACAGAGTGATGAAAATGGCTTGCCCAGGGTCACAACACTGGTAAGCATCTGAGGCAGAATTTGAACTCTGGCTCTCCTTGTTCCAAGTTCCAAGTTCTGTCTACCATGCCATGATGCATCTCTCACGTAGAGAAAATACATACTTATGTGAATTGTGTATAAGATTGAGTCGAATGTATGAATGCATATATTGAGTTGAATGTGTGTCTGGAATACTCTGAAACTTTTTTGAACAAATCAGGTTTTTTCTGTCATTTGATTCTAACTTTTAAAAAGGAGCAAGGGAAATTTAGTTCTTAGTTTCTTCTTCCATAAAATGAGGATAATAATTCATGAAGTAACTACCGCACAGAGCTGTGAGACTCTAACAAGATAACACATGTCAAGAATTTTGTGTATTTCAAAGCTCTCTCCCTCTCCCTCCCTCTCCCTCTCCCTCTCCCTCTCTCTCTCTCTCTTGCCTTCCCTCTCCCATTCCCCTTCCACTCTACCCCTCTGTCCCTTCCTCTTCCTCCCCTCACAAGATATGTAATTTCATTTCTATAAGCAAATTTCAGTGAAATCTTTCGTGATACAGATAACAATTGTCCTGCACTTAATTGTTCTCAGAGAAAGGAGCCTTAAGAGACTAAGGAACCTGCTCAGGGTTACTCCATCATTATGTATGAGGATCATGACTTGACTCCAGGGCTCCCTGACTCAGAAATCAGGTTTCTATCTACTATCTCACTCCATATCATGTTGTGGTTTGTTGTTATTGTTGGTTTTTCCCTCATGGCTGTGCTGGGAATGAGGTTGGTGAGCAGAGTTTTTCCAATGGCACCTGCACAGCTGTTGTTATGGGTCCTTCAATTGAGACTCTAAGAGTCTCAATTCTGGATCAGAAAGGGGGAAAGGTTGGGAGACTTGCAGAGGGATGAAGTGTGGGAGGCTTAGGCTGTAATGGGTGAAGGCTTAGTGTGTGTTGGCAATAAGTCCAGTTGCTGGCTATCTGAGAGTATGGGATGATAGTCATGCTCTCATTGTCTTCTTGGTTGATCAAACACTCCTTGAGATCAGGCCAAAGAGACCACAGCTGCCTGTAAAGCACTCTATTAATGCCAAATAGTACAAGTAAAAGAATTACCATGTAATCAGAATTGTTTTTAACAGTTCAAAGCTTTGAGTAAAGGATCCATCCTTGAAAAGAATTTCTAAATCTTTAAAAATAATATTCTGACATTCTCCATATTTTAAAAAGTGTACCCTATCAAAGCTGCATTTCAAATCAAGAGGTGCATGGTATTTTGAGTGCTGACATTCTTGGTGGGCAGAATAAATCATCCCTTCCAATGGGCTTCGGACAGATTTTTTAAAGTGCTCAGTCCAGTTTTGCAAAAGTGTTTACTGGTCATGCCAGTGATGAATTAGGAACTATGAGATGTTCCTGGCCAACTGGGACTACTTCTATACAAAGTTCCCTCCACTCACACTCTGCTCTGTGGGAACCTTAAAAAGCTGATTGACTGTGTATTCCACAGCTCTCCTAATCCTAAATCACACTGTAGAAAAATCCCTCTCCCCATTTTCCCAAGAACATGAAATTCATTCCTGTTGAAAATTTCTTTAATCATAAGGGCTAGAAATGCAGGAGGCAATCCTTTAAGAAAGTGAAGAGAGGCTTTAAGAGCAAAGAAATTTTCAAGGACTTTGTTGGAAGAAAAGTTATTGCTTGTTGTGAATTTGTGGGTGAATAACAGTAATGATAATAACTAAAAGTTATTTTGGTTACATAGTTTATAACACAATAAATGTCAGAAAATATACTGGAGCTTGATTTTTGATATGAAAACCCCACGTTATTTGGGTATACTATTGCATTTGCCCAGGGCTGTAAGAAACAGCTGAACCAGGGCTTCTAATTTTTAGCTCCCTAAGAAGGAATAATGTTAGCAAAGCCCCTTATCAAAAAGCAACATGCAGGAGAGAGGGAGCTCGATAGAGTACAGCTGGATTCACTTTGATTCCTTTTAGAACTTAATTGTCTTGCCATTCTTTTGCATGTAGCTGAAGAAAACTGTTCTCATTATAAATATAATTTGTCATTTTTAGCTGCTTAATATTTTATTCTTCAACAAATATAGACTTATCTGAATAATGGATCTGCGGACTAATAATTGCAATGAAGAAGTGCCATAAATACTAATTAAAATCATTGATATTCTGATTGCTGGCAAGCTCTAAAATTGACTGCCCAGCTTTGTGGTTCTCCGTGTTCTACTCATTCATCAACAATTTTGGTGTCTTGAAAGGGAGGGATGTTTGGGGGAATTTCACAGCCAATCTGTCATTGCGCTGTAATTGAAACAAAGAGGATGTGCACCATGTTCGTTCCAGAAATGAAAGTTAAGGATGACTTTTGAGCCTTGGAATGTGCTTTGGTGTGAGTCCAATGTTCTGTACTTTCCCAGAAGCCATTTAACCTTCTAAATGTGTGTTCTTTCTTTAAAAAAAAATGGTCATTTGTGATCTGTCATAGAGTGTTGGGTTTTAGTTGGTTTGGCTTGAAGTAGGCACTTCAAGGACAGGTAATCATAGATAAAATTTTAAGGAGCAATAATTTTCAACCCTGCTATCTTGTATGGAGAGATAATATAGTAATGCAAGTGCCTAAGGCTATGATCCAGAGAAGTACTAATACAAGCACATTGTGGAAAGGGCTTGTGAAGGGAAGAATTCCAGGCACTGTAGAAGTAGCATTCCTTGGACTATGTGAATAAGGATGACTAAAGAATCACACAGTTCCCCTTAAGCATCCCCTCTTCCTTAAGGGGCAGCTAAGTGGTGCAGTGGATAAAGCACCGACCCTGGATTCAGGAGGACCTGAGTTCAAATCCGGCCTCAGACACTTGACACTCACTAGCTGTGTGACCTCGGGGAAGTCACTTAACCCCCATTGCCCTGAAAAAAAAAAAGCATTCCCTGTTCCTGGGTAATCTTGGATTTCTGTATCTTCATAATGGAAGTTACCCCTTGCCTGGAATATACTCTATCCTCCCCTCTCCCTCTCAAAAGCTCCTCTTCCTTCAAGATTCAGCTAAAGTATCCCCTTCTATATGAAGCTTTTCCTAATTGCTATAGCTGCTAGTGTTTTTGTATCCCAAATTACCTTATATTTATTTTAAAATGTCTAATGTCTCACTCATTAGAAGGTAAGCTCTTTGAGGACGGGGATTTTTCACTTTCATCTTTGTACTCTCAGTACAGTATCTGGCACATAATGTATTTGTTGATTTATTTTGTGTCTTCCAGACAGGGGTTGGTGCCTTATGATTTATCACAGACCTAAATCTGCAGCAGTATTGAGATATTAACAGATAGTTATGCTTTTTAAGCCCAGAGCATCTCTTCAATAGAGCTGCCTCTGTGATCAATTGATCAAACCCTGAGCTGCTTATTAGCTGCTTGTGGCTACCAGCCAACACAACCAACAGTGCTGAGTCTCTACAATTGCATTGCCATTAAGCCAGTCTGAAAGTCCTTAACAAAAAATGTTGAATTATAGGTGATCCACATTGTGGTGGCAGCTTAAACCAAGTCAGGTGACATACCTTTCCCAAACAGTGACAAATTAATCCAAGGTATTACACAAAGCCTTCATTCAAAAACCTTTGTAAAAAAATAAAATCCTTTTTTTTTTTTTTTTTTTTTTTTTAGTGAGGCAATTGGGGTTAAGTGACTTGCCCAGGGTCACACAGCTAGTAAGTCTTAAGTGTCTGAGGCTGGATTTGAACTCAGGTACTCCTGACTCCAGGGCCGGTGCTCTATCCACTGCGCCATCTAGCTGCCCCAATAAAATCCCTTTTGATTTGTGATGTTATTTACTATGTTCAGTATGCTTGGACAAGCACACAGATGTCAAATAAAATCAGAAAACAACTGCCAGGGAAGAGTTTTGTCATTATGTCTTACATATTTGTAGGAACTTAATAATTGTTAGTTGTCAGAGTCAATCAGGCAGAAGTGAAATCAAATTGTCTTTTGTACTAGAGGGATTATGGAACACTCTCACTGGACCCCTTCCCTATGTTGAGTTCAAGTGGCATAGAAAAGAAAAGTAAATAGCTGATGCAGCTAGGTTGGTAATGGAGAGAAATGGGGCAAAAAGAGAAATGAAGGTAGAAATCTATGGGAAATGTTTGCATTCAGAAGAATAATGAACCATCACAGGATCTGACAGCTTGAATAGGAACAGTACTTAAGGATTCACTAAGTCCTCATTCTAGAAAGAGGTATTGGTGCTTCATCAGTTAGAAGGCTCCATGGAGTCCAGCTGGAGAGAAGCAAGAGGTGAAGGCCACCGCAGAGATCAGCATAGGGCAACTGAGACCAGACCAAATTGGATCCACTCTCTATGTGTTATTAACTAGGCCAGATGGACAAGTGGTACCAACAGCTAAGGTCACTGCCAAAACCAAAGAGAAACCACATTTACCAACTGTCATTTCTGGGATGTCTGGCCAGCTAGAGGTACAAGCATAACCAAAGATGAGAGCCCTAGACATTCAAACCATAACATGAAACCAGGAAGAGAAGATTAAGATGAGCAGAATAGGAGAAAGAGGAGAGAAGACCTGAAAATGGCATGAAGATCACAGCGAAATTAGGAACTGCAGAGATAGGTCACTGCCAAGGTGACTTGTCCAGTAATGAGACTATAAGAAAAGGAACTATTTCTCAGCAGCCTTGGACAATGAAAGTCATTATAAATCTATAAAATCAAGAGACAAAATGTTTAATCTAGGCAATAACTGCCTTAGTGATGTGACTTTAATTAAGTTGCTTCCTGTTTTTAGAGATGCCAATGTGTTTCAAGCATACCTTTCAGGCTCCTCATTGCTCACCTTTAAGATAAGTTGATTAGTTTAACCTTGTATAAGCTAATGTATGATTTAAGCAGGTTTCTTACCAATCTATAACTTGACACAACCTTGGCAAAGGTATTTATCACTTGCATATCTTCTTGAGAATATGGACAGTATCACCAAGGATAACTGTCTCTGGGACCTTAAATGTTGTTCACAGTTTGACCCAAGGACAATTTTTAAATATATACAGTGTGAAAGAAGCCACATTTCAAGCTTTTCAGGGAAATGCACACTGAGGGAGAAATCAATATCAGCAAAGTCATTTCATCTTCAAGTGGAAGCTTAAGCCATCAACAAATAGCATTCATTATCTCATAAGTGTTAATGTAGAAGCATTGTGGGTATGTTCTTTAGAAATGAAGAATAATGCATATTCAAGTTTCTAATATCCAGAAACATATGACGAATACCTGTCACATCTTAAAATTTGTCATATTTTGATATATTTATCATAGGCTGTTTTTGTTGTTCAGTCGTTTTTCAGTCATATTTGACTCTTTGTGGTCCCATTTGGGGTTTTCTTGGCAAAGATACTGGAGTGGTTGCATTTCCTTCTCCAACTCATTTTACAGATGAGGGACTGAGGCAAACAGAGGTGACTTGCCCTAGGTCACAAAGCTAGTAAGTATCTGAGACTAGATTTGAATTCATAAAGTTGAATCTTCCTGACTCCTGGCCTACCATTCTGCCAGTTATAATAAGGCTGTAAAAATGTTCATCAGAAAGAGATAATGAATGTTTTCATAGAGTGAGAGGTCTTATAATGAAATTAACACTAGAAACTTATTCTGCTCCAACTGAAATCCAAAGAAACAAGTTAAATGTGTGTACTTTTAAGTGTTTTTTCCCATCTGAAGAAACTACAGGTAGAATTCACATGATGTCATCTGTAGGTAATGCCAGTCTAGACTTCACGTAAAAAAAAAAATGCAGCAAGAGTTACGTATGGGGAGCAGCTAGGTGGCTCAGGGGATAAAGCAACAGCCCTGAATTCGGGAGGATCTAAGTTCAAATCTGGCCTCAGACACTTGACACTTACTAGCTGTGTGATCCTGGGCAAGTCACTTAACCCTTATTCCCCCCCTCAAAAAAAAAAGAGTTAAGTATGGCAAGAGAAAATATTTTTGCCTAAGTTACCAATATTTAAAATATGTCATTTAATACTATATAATTACAATGAATCTTGGCCCTGAAAAAGAAATGACAAAATTCTGCAGGATCCCTCTATCACCACCTTTGCAGAGGCATAAGACTATGGCTTTGAAATATTGCCTATATCATGAAAGACAGAAATTTCAGTGGTTGTTTTTGCAAAACTCAACTTTGGTACTATGCGCTTGCGCTCTCTCTCTCTCTCTCTCTCTCTCTCTCTCTCTCTCTCTCTCTCTCTCTCAGCAACGAGGGTTAAATGACTTGCCCAGGGTCACACAGCTAGTAAGTGTCAAGTATCTGAGGCTGGATTTGAACTCAGGTCCTCCTGAATCTAGGGCTGGGGCTTTATCCACTGTGCCTCCTAGCTGCCCCTTATAGTGGGTATCTCAAAAGTCAGTACAGTTTTAACCTATTAAAGCTTGTATTCTTTGTTACAAGGGATGATTATACAGGGGAAAGACAGGGGAGGAATATATTTGGGAAATCAAGATAATAGAAAAACAAAAAAATGTATCATTCCATTTTTTTCATTGTTTATGATTTTAAGAAAAATATTTGTGGTTCTGGAGGGAAAAAACAAACCTCCAAACAGAACTGGTAAACTGAACCAATAACCTAATATGCCCTTCCTCATACTCCCTCCCTCCCACCCCTCCACTCCCAATATCAGGAATCTTCCCACCCTGCCATTTGATCCTGTTCAATTGTGATGGAGATGTACCTACCAAAATGCCTGGCCCCTTTCTGCATTCCTGATTGATGTTGTTATAGGAGATAGCTCCAAGTGGTCTAAACCAAAGGAAAGAACAAGAGCTTCACATAAGCTGGATGCAAGGGCATGAGGATGTTTCTCACATAGATCGGCTTTCCCTCACTTCCTCCTTTTCATCCTGAAGATCCTCTCAGTCAAAGCCTAAATTCTATATATCCTGATCCCTCTAAAGGATTCATTTCTGTTTGGGTGACAACACGGTTCTGAAGTGTTATTTCATTTTCTTCCTTGGCTCCTTTCCCTGCCCCTTGAGTTCTGTCTCCCTTGTCACATGGTGGCTAAAACACACCCATAAAGGCCTGTATACTCTAGTATTATTTATCACCACCATGGAAATCTCTAAGTTTCCCCAAAGCTGCTTTGATGGATTGGCCCAGGTACCTTCAAATTTGAAAATGAACCAGCTTCAAAATAAGCTATAAAATAAATCCAGCCTCAGTCATCACCATCATTTAATCAATTCAGAAAATTCAGTTTTAAAAATATTAAATGTCAAAAAATTAATTAATTAATTTAAATTTAAATTTAAAAAATATTAAATGTCTACTATGTGCTGGGGACAGGAAAAAAAATTTTAATGACCCATTTCCCACTATCTTCTAAACACACACATACACACACAATACTATGTATTTGGTATATAATGCATATAAGTTGATTATATATTGTATCTATCATTTAAATATATAATCTATAATTCAAATAATAAAAACTGGTGTGTATTTCACATTCTAAAAAAAAAAAATAGAAAGAAATTATTATTCCCTAAGCTTCTTTCAGAGCTTTAGAATGTCCAGAGGAGAATGATCACAATATTGAAAGGCCTTGAGGCCACGTCGCATAAACATCAATTGAACAAATTTGGAATGATTAACCTAAATAAGAAACGACTTCAGGGCAGATGTTAGCATTTTTCCACTATAGACAGATGCCTGTATCCATGTATCTCTATTGCGCCTGGATACTTTGGTTATGTGACTTTATCAAAGGGGAGATTACCCTCATTTTGGTACACCTTCCATAAAGGGCATTTCTCCCATGAGATGGAGTAATTGATAAGAAAATGCCCTTTTGACTCCCGGTCCTAAATGAAAGGCTGGTAGCAGCAGAATAAGAAATCAATGACCTCTGTGGAAACCTTACTTTGTTACATGGCCATTATGAAGGCTGCCATAGAATGAAAGTGCTGACAGACTGAATTTTTACTAGAAATACCATTTTCCAATGAAGCTAAGTAATCATTTTTCCTCATGAGAAATACTTGGCCTTTTATTACAATCAAGAAGACTACTGGCTATGTGCAATGTTTGCTACTAAAAAGGGTCAGCCAGGGAAGATAGGGATCTGACTCTGCCCTGCTCCAATTTCAGCCAAGACAACATGTATAAAGTGTATTTGGGTGGGTCCCTAAATAAGAATAGACAGGAAAGAAAGCAAAAACAGAACTAATAACAATTAACTGGTATGATCACTAATTTACCACTTTAAGGAATACCAAGCATTTGGGGTTTGGGGGGTTGGTATCTTTTTATCTTAACCACAACTATTAGAGGTCAGTGCTATTATTATTCCCATTTTAGAGATGAGGAAACCAAAGCTGACAGACGTTAAGTAATCTGATCAGGGTCATGCAATTAGTAGAGACCTAAAGCAGGATTTAAACTCAGGTCTTCCTGACTCCAAGTCCAACACTCTGTCTATACGCCATAAGTTTGTATAAGTCATGCATTGACTTCTCTGTGTACATGTCACATTGTCCCAGTAGAACGTAAGCTCCTTGAAAGTAGATACTGTTTTGTTGGAAGCAAAACTTTTACTAAAATCATACAAGATATCTTTGGAACTACAGTGACAAAAATAATCTCATTTGGCCATGGATTATTAATATCAAGTAAAACATAAACAGAGAAATGTTTGCTGATGAAAGTTTTTATGGAATCTATCTACAACCCCATCCCCCCCCCTCCCTTCCCCTCCTCTCTCTCCCTCTCCCTCTCTCCATGAGGGTTAAGTGACTTGCCCAAGGTCACACAACTAGTAAGTGTCAAGTGTCTGAGGCAGGACTTGAATTCAAGGCCTCCTGAATCCAGGGCCAATGCTTTATCCACTGTGCCACCTAGCTGCCCCAGTCCTTTCTAATAGACAGTTTTTCAGTCATTTCACTCCTGTTTGTCTCTCCATGATCTCATTTGGGGTTTTCTTGGCAAAGATACTGGAGTGGTTTGACATTTCCTTCTCCAGAAATAGATAGTAAGAAGCCTAAATGATGATATGCCACTGACTGGAAGAGAAACCCTCGCCTTGATTTACCAGTCTTACTGATGACTAACAATTAAAAGTTAATCCCCAGGGCATCGTGAATTAAAGGGGAAATAAATGACATCCTACTGCCCTTAGAGCTTAAGAACCCAATTGCAAAGTGACAAATCATTGGCAGTAATCTGCAGATTAATGTTCAATCATACTGTTTCAGGGATTCAGTAGTTATGGAATCCAGCTAGAAGTGCCCCAATCCTATTTTCTGTCACCTGAAAATATAACTAAATACCCAAATTTTTCTAGATTCTAAAAGTAAAAGTGTAAAGCAAAAGAACAGGTAGTAATTAGTCAAAATACATTTTAATATTCCTTCCATGAGGAATAGAAGAAAGGCTGCTTAAGCATCTTTTGGGGAAATGCCAAGTAGAAGAGATTTTCATTTTTCAGACTCCCCTAAATTGAACACCAAAATATCAGTTTGCCTCCATTGCAGCTTTACTACAGTGAGAACTTCTCTGCTACCCTCAACACATCTATCCCACACTAATTTTTATACCTTTAATGGGAGGGCTGGGCACTGTGATCAGCCCAGTCTCGTCTTTTTTTTTTTTTTAATTTATAATTTGATTTTTTTTTTTGGTGGGGCAATGAGGGTTAAGTGACTTGCCCAGTGTCACACAGCTAGTAAGTGGCTGAGGACTGATTTGAACTCGGGTCCTCCTGAATCCAGCGCCAGTGCTTTATCCATTGTGCCATCTAGCTGCCCCCAATTTTTCTACCTTTCAAAAACAGTATGTAATTTCCAGATCCTTTCCCAAAAACTGTTCTCTGAAAGGTTAAAAAGTGGGATGGGGCAGGGAAACTCAAAATTGGGGGAGTAAATGAGAGTTGGACAACACCAACTGAGAATCAAGCTATGATAAATTCATTACAGGACTATAATATGGGTTCTGTCAGTTTCTGATACATCTCCCAGAAGATCATAGGGTGATAAATTTGGAACTAGAAGGGGAGGCCATCTAGTTTGACTCCATCATTTTGCAGATGAGGTCAAGCTACTTGTCTAATTTCAAACAGTTCATAAGCATCAGAGATGGAATGTAAACCAAGTTAGCGTGCTGCCTTATATCACACTGTCTCTAATATTTCCCAGTGCAATCACATCCCACCAATATCCTTGAGATGTTGAAAGAATATAGGGAAGCTCTGCCACTGGGTAATGGGGGGGAGGAGGGAGTTGGAGGGAAGAAGAAACTTGTGAGAGGACATGAAAAAGAATCAAAATGGAAAAGCAGGCATAAAGGGGTTGTAGCCTGCCTTGCTGGAGGGAATGCCCATCTGAGTGAAATCTTAAATTCATAGAATATTGGGCCATCTGTAAAAAAGTTTAATGATGTGATATGATTGAACTTCATAGAAACATCCCTTAATTTTTGAGAACATATAGGTGATATATTATATACCATTTGACCACAAAGCCCAAACTTCATAGCACTTGTGATCAATTAGCCGTGGGCACCAGATATCATGGTGTTGGTAGTTTTATTCCAACAATCAAAAAGGTGAGATGTATTCATTAGGACACTATGCCCTGATGAGGAGACAACAATAGATTCAGAACTGGAAGCAGGTTTAGAGATTATCCAATTTAATCTCCTTACTTTTAGAGAAAAGAGAATAGAGACCCAGGAAAGCAACTCAATTTGCTCAAAGTTACACATCTAGTAACAGAGCCAGGATTCAAATTCAGGTCCTGTCACTAAAAACTATTGTTCTGCATTTGCCTCAGCAGCAGGTAGGTAATACAATGGATAAAGCACTGGTTCTAGAGTCAGGAAGACTACAGTTCAAATCCTACTTCCAACACTTAGTAGCAGTGTGACTTTGGACAGGTCAATTAATTAACCTCTGTCTGCCTCAGTTTCCTCATGTGTAAAGTAGTGATGATAATCGCATCTACCCCATGAGATTGTTAGAATACAATGAGATCACTTGTTAAATGATTTGCAAGCCTTAAAGTGCTATGTGAATGAGTACTGCTGTTGGTGGGACTTTACTTGTGATCCAATTTCCTTAAGTGGTGTTGCTCTGCATGTAGCAACAGAGTACTGGTAGGATAGTTTACTGAAATAATATTTGTTTCATCTCATCTAGGTTTCTGTATCTCATTGATCAACTTTTGTCCTGCCTCATGAGACTGGAGGGTAATGACATCTGATGGGAACAGGATCATACATTTAAAAAAAAATACAAACCAGGAAGAGACCTAAGCATGACATAATCCAGATAAATTGTTGGGACTGTAAAATGTCACAGAATTAAATTGACAGATTATAATAAGAATAATGATAGGTGACATTTATGTCATACTTATTACATATAAAGTCCTTTACAAAAAAGTATCTCATTTAATCCTCACAAAAAAAAAAATCTGTGAAATGGATGTCATTGTCCCATTTTATAGATAAGAGAAAGGAATCCCAGAGAGGTTAATTTTCCAAAGGTTACACAGCTGGTGTCTGAGATAGGATTGGAAGCAGGTCCACCACTTTACTACCCAATACTGCTTCTGGAGTAAAGTCATTAATGATAAACAGATCCTTCTGCTCCTATGGAAACCTCAAATTAATTTCCTAGATCTTTTTCAATACTTCCAAATTTCCTTCCTCCAGGGGGAATAAATTAGCTGTCATAATTTCAGGTGGAATCTTTCTGGACATGACCGAGCTGTCTTACTTAGTTTTGAGGATCAAATGAGATATTTATAAAATGTTTAGCACAGTGCCTGCTACACACTTAGTGCTTAATAGATGCATGTTTACTGACTGCCTTAATGACTAAATTTTTTTTCTCCTTTGAAAAATTCAACTTCTCTAGGATGCTGTTGATTCATACCACTGAATAAGGTAGACAAGGAAGGAAGTCTACCAGCGTTTATTATGCACCTACTACATGCCAGGCACTGTGCTAAGCACTAGGTCTGCAAAGAAAGGCAAAAACAGTTCCTGCTCTTAAAGAGTAACATTTGAAATAAGAATGACTGACTTGGAAAAGGAAAATGAACAAAAGATAGGAGTGGAGAACATAAGTAGAAAAATGGGGAGGGGGGTGAAAGACAAAGTAGATCTGATGACAAGTTGCTTCAAGACAGAAGCCATCTGTAATCTAGCTACTGCCAAGTCCATGGTCGATAGAGTTATGCTTTGTGTTCCATTAGACACTCTAAAAAGCCATCAGTGATGGCGACGATGAAATACTATAGGTCTCCAATGCAAAGCCTGACCAGCAAACCATTGATATCACTCCTATAATTGGTCTCTGATTCAGAATCCCTTTGATTCAGCTGGCCTTCCCTCATGGCTTTAGGGGTATCATTTTTCTTAGAATCAAGAACCTGGCTGGTTCATTGATTTCTATGGGAGTTTTGAGTCTAAAATGAGGACTAAATTGAATTCTATAAATATAAGATCATGATGGGTGCTTTAATTGGATTTTTCAGACTGTCAACATCCTATGGTTCTGTTTTCTTTGGAATTATTTGGATGATTTTACTGGTGGCGTGTGGTTTCTTTTAACCCAATTAATTGTTTCAACTACTTAATCACGATATTAAATGGTGAGGTGTTTGTTTTTTTCCTGAATGTACCTTTTTAAAGTTGTATTCAGTATCTAGCCATTATTAACCTAAACTTTTTAAGCATCAGTACAAGAATCTCCAAAAAGTATTTAGTTGAGAGAGGATTTTTTTGTACCTTTAAATAAATATAATTTGCCCTGCAAGGCACCATCATTATAAAGCACTTACAAGTTCTCTAGGCAGTCAGGTGGATCACAGTGCTGGCAAAACAGCCCAAACCCTACAATTTTGTAAATAATGGGTGCTTCAACCTGTGGAGATAAATGCTCTGGTATTACTCAGCTTCAGCTTTGGGCATGTTCAATTCCTTTTCCAAACATGTTTTATTAACCCTCGGACTCTCGAACCTGCTTGTTCCCTAATTCCAGAAAAATTTTCTTTCCTGTACAAACAGGTCAGGACTAAGTTTGATATTCCTCTGTTCATGGTTAGAATACACTGACTGATATTGCAAACCAGTCTGGGTCCTGTCTAAATGACTGTTATACAATCCAAGGTAGAACTAACTCCAAGTTGGAGCTCATCGCTATGGCCTTCATGGTAGCTGCTGAAATCAACAGCAAGTAGAAAATCAGATAGCAGGTTTTTTTGTTTGTTTGGATTTTTGTTTTGTTTTGTTTTGTTTAATGAGACTACCCCTGAACTTGATGCTCATTGATGCAAGGAGTCAGATTAGCAAAACTGTTAAAATGACATTCATATGAATTTCTATCTCTACGAGTTGTTTCCTTCTCCATCTTTTAACTGCAACATCATTCATCTACGGCACGTTGAGTGGGGGTGTCCCCCATAGCTCTGGGCTGGACCCTCTTCTTATTTTTCCTTTTCTCCCTCTTCTTTCTCCTCCTCCTCCTTCCTCTCTGGTCTCTCTTTTTCTCTCTTTCTCTCTCTTTCCCTCTTGCTCTATCTCTCTCTCTTCCCCATGATGGTCTTAGTAGTGCCCATAGGTTTAATTATGTTTTCTATGTATATAACTCCTAAACCTATGTCTCCAGTCCTAACATCTCCCAAGTTCCAATATCACTTGACAACTTTATGACCCCTAGGCATCTCAAGTTCAACAATTCCAAAACAACTCATTATATTTCCCAAGTAAAGTCTCCTTTTTCCTAATGGCCTTACTCATTTGGGGGACTCTTCCTTGCTGTCAAGCACCCAGACTCCCAAGTCTAGAATCATGGTTGCCTCTTGCCTCTTCCTCACTCCCCAAATACAATCATCTGAAAACTTTTGCCTATGTCTACCCCCATAGCATGCCTCAAACCCATATCCTTTTCCTTATGCACCTCCCTATTTCAGACCCTCATTGCCTCTCACCCCAATTCTTGGAATCCCTTCTTTATTGGCCTTGTCCCTTCTAGTCTCCCTCTCTCTCAGATACATATTCTGCTCAGGCACCAAATAATGGTGCTAAGCCATAGATCTGACCACATCTCTTTCCTGCTCAATAACCATAACTAACTCCCTGATGACTTTAGAATAAACTATAAATTCAGAGAAAGAGAGAGAGAGGAGAGAGAGAGAGAGAGAGAGAGAGAGAGAGAGAGAGAGAGAGAGAGAGAGAGAGAGAGAGGAGCCTTAGCAACCATCTGGTACAATCCATAAACAAAAGGAAATCTGCCTGTGGCATATGCATAAGTATGGTATCTCAGGCCTTTAATAACCTGCCACCTACCTTTCTAGTCTTTAACATTGGTCCTCCATATGCACTCTACATAACAGTCAAAATAAACTCCTACCTCTCTCCAATATCTGAAGTCCTACCTCTAGCCACAGTACATTTTTCACAGGCTCTCTCCCCTGTTTGGAATCCACTCTTCCCTCATCTTCACTTCCCACTATCACACACCTTTAGGACTCAGGTCCTTCATGAATCCTTTTCTGGCCCACTTGCTCCTACCTGTTATTGAACCCTCGCTCCACACATTGTCCCATATTTGTTCATCTGACTGCACATTATAATTACTTCCCCTCTACATCCCAGCATCTTGAAGGAAGGGATGGTGTCTTTTATTCAGTAGGAAATTTATAAAAATTAGTTTAACAGAATTAAATTGACTTTAAATACCAAATCTCCTATGAAACTTGGTAACAAATGTCATTCTCTGTTGAGAAAAGTACAATCCTGTAGTCAAGGTTGTTTGCTTCTTGTTTAGGGATGAGTGTCATCTGTTTTAGCTATGTCCATCAAAGAAGGTCACCATTTTCAAGTAAACTGCATGATAGTAAAATTTTCATGGAAGAATTCTCACAATCAAATTCATTTTCAAATCCTAAATTTTTGAGATTTGGGTATTATTTGGGGGCTTTGTTTAGATGCTATTTTTTATTAACTAGACATGCATTTCTTTTTCTTTTATGTCCAATGTCACTATCTCTATTGGCTTGTGTGGGGAAGGTGTCATTAAAGAACAAGAATCCTATTTTACCCTTATTTTTAAAACCACATTTTCTTACAAAGAGGATGTTAGAATCTACACAATTTGAAAACAACTATAAGTATGCCTCAGGGGACCAGCCAGGCTGGGTTTAGGACTAGACTGTGGAGAAGGAAACATTATTCAAATGCACACGATAGCAAACAACTTATTGTATGTTTTATACAACCAAAATGCAGAGTAGACCTAAGCTGGATTTTTTCCCCTCAATCTCCCACAGATAAACTTCAAGGAGAATCATACTTAAGAAGTAAGACTTCAGGTCTTAGAGCCCTGTAGTTCATGTCTAGCTGTGCCCTGCCAAACCTACAAAGCTGTCCTCAATACTGGGCACCATTACACAACCAAACAGTCCTTTTATTTGAGAGGAGCATAAACTTCTCTCCTCAGCTATCAAGTGACTCACTACCTAAATGTATCTCTGGAGCAAGTTCAGCCTTTCTTGGAAATTAAAGAAAAGGTTTCAAAATAGAGTGTGCAGCCAAGGATATCTTCTGAATCACCTTTCCTGCTGAGATGCCTCAAAATCCCAGTGCCCTGCTGCCACAATAGCAAAGTGGGGCTTGACTTGGTGGGTCTTTGCTGGACTCTGTCAAACTCTCTGTTCCTCACTTTCCTTACTTGTAAAATGAGTCCTGTGAGGTCATCCATATTACTACTTTTAAATATATAAACCTAGTTAGAAACTCCTTTTGGTGTGAAGAAATCATTCAATCAATAATCATTTATTAAGTACTTACTGTGTACCAAGGACTTTGCTTAGTGCAAGACACATGCAGACAAACATGAAACTGTCCCTTCCCTTTAAGAAGTTTACATTTTAAAGTAAGTATTCCAAGAGGTAGGGTCTGTGGTTTGAATAATGGAAATGATATGTACAGCAGAAGAATAATAAAGTAAGTGTGATTATAGGCCATGTACCTTGTGTACCTGGTGATCATAAGCAATTCCAATGATATGGAGATTAAGGGTACCATGTGCATCATCTCTAACTTTGTCTTCCTCATCTGAATCATCATAAAGTGGCTACTTAAGGCAACCAGTGACAATATTAGTTCCCAGATATGTGCTAAATATAACACCGTTTAATGTCTCCTACTCTTCAAGACTTTGATATTAAGAATATTGAGCCTGTAAAGCTGTGTCTCTAATGGAACTTAGAATTGACATTTCTCAACACTCCATCGCTGATGAAATTGCATCAAATGTCAAGGAAAATACACAGATTTCCAAGATGAAGAACTATGTCAATCATGAAAATATGATAAGAACATATGAAACATGGTTAAGGTCCCACATGAGAAACTTGATCTCCTAAAGGCATTTCTAATGGCTGGCATTTACATAATGTTTCAAGGTTTACAAAGCTCTTTACATGTTATCCCACTGAATCCTAACAACAACCCTGTGGAGTAGATACTGTTATTAACCCCATTTTACAGATAAGGAAACTAATGGTAAGAGAAATTAAAAGACTTGCCCAGGGTCACAGAGCTAGGCAGTGTCTGAAGCTGAATTCAAACTCAAATTTTGCTGACTCTAGGTCTAAGCAACTCCATTATACCACCTTGCTGTTTAATCAAATGGTTAAAAAAAAATACCTAGCCCAGCACTTTTAAAAATCTGATGAACAATTTTACCATTCTCACATGAGATAAAAGCAGCCACTTTTGTCTTCTTAGAAATTTTTTTCTTTCCCTCCTCTATGTATACATATATACATGTATATACACACATGGACATTTGTATGTGCCATACTCTTAATAAATGTTTGTTGCCAAAAAGAATATATCATTCTCCACCTGCAACAATGAAGCTCTCCAAACTTATCTAGCTTGCTCTTCTGGCAAAAAGCAATCATCCCATCCACTGTCAGGTCTACCAGCCTAGACTATACAACTACGTAGGATCTTCTGGCCTCTGTAGTCTACTCAGCTTTTGAAATTCTAGGGTCACCTCCCTATCATAGGGAAGCATTGGAGTAAGAGGATATATATATATATATGAACTCTTACCTTTCCTTTTTCAAGATAATCAGAGTGACCCAAATGAACCTAAACATTGATTAGACTCAAATAGGTTGAAAAGGAGCTGAAATATCTATTTTATTTCACTAGTCAGCTACTTAATACATATTTATTAAGTGCCTACTATATGCAAGGCTAAGTGCTAACAAAACGCAAAAGATGATTCCTGCTCTCAAGGAACATATAGTCTATTGTGTAAATGTAATACAAGTGTGTTTATTGGGTTAGGGAGCATTTTTAATTTAAGGCGGAAAAATAACAGGCTCCATTTAAAGGACATGACTCAGGGTCTGACTCACAGTGTTTGAAAAAAATATTCCAATGGATATTAAGAGTTATAATGGAGAAACATTATGTTTTAGAGACAGTTTCACCCTTAAGTAATTACAGCCACTATCCACGGTCCCCAGATAACTTGTGTGACTTGGAATAAGAGGAGAGAATTAGAAGTAGCATTTTATTGATTTCATATTGCCAGTTTTGTGTGTGTTAAATATTACAAGGAGGAATTATTTTAATAGACTTACCCCTGGCAATTACAGTATTCCTTTTCAAGGCCATAATGCAAAACTCATCAGAAGCTGACATTATAAGTGCTCTTAGCAAGGAAGAGCTCCCATGAAGATAAGCTCCTAAGTGACTAAAAGTAAGAGTTCTGCCCTTGCCTCTGAATTTTTTTTTAAATAAAAACAGTAATGGGACAGCTAGGTGGTACAGTGGATAAAGCACTGGCCCTGGATTCAGGAGGACTTGAGTTCAGATCCAGCCTCAGATACTTGACACTTAATAGCTGTGTGACCCTGGGCAAGTCACTTAACCCTCATTTCCCTGCAAAAAAAAAAATTTTTAATTAATTAATTTTTTTAAAAAAAATAGCAAAATAGGGGGCAGCTAGATGGCGCAGTGGATAGAGCACCGGCCCTGGATTCAGGAGGACCTGAGTTCAAATCCAGCCTCAGACACTTAACACTTACTAGCTGTGTGACCCTGGGCAAGTCACTTAACCCCAATTGCCTCACTAAAAACAAAACAAAAAAAATAGCAAAATATAAAGCAAACCTCGGAAGTGAGCTAAAGATTTCTTTGAAGATAGGATATAAAATAGATGGGGAAAGGGAAAAAAACCACAATAGAAGAAAGAATTCATCCATAATCATGGCCTGAGGTACAAAGGAAAGGCAATATGATGTTAAGACTTCACACAGGTAAGATCAGCCAAGATGGTGAAAAGGAAGAAGCTCTAGAATACATCTCTCTCCCACGACTGCTCCAACCAAGACCTAGGAGAATCACTAGTCAGAATAATGATTAGGAAATCCAAGGGGAAATTACATTGTGTCATTTTTTCCAAGCCTTTGCTGCATAGAGATACAGTCTGAGTTTGTAGATACTGGAAACAGGGAGTAAGCAAGAAGACCTAGAACAGAACCTTCCATCTTGGATGCACGACTGGAGCCTGTGGTTGTGTACTAGGGCAAAAAGAGGTCTTATACCACAAAAAGGGTCTTAGATCCAGTGTGAAGGGTCCTGATACTATACAGGGAACAGGAAACAAGAGAAAAATTGCCACTCTATTGCTCATGCCCCAAAGCTGGGTCTCAGAACCAGTTAGGATGAGGAAATCTAAGCCTAAGAGTGGCTGTCCAGGACTGGACACTGGGAAAGAAGCAGAAATAGAAATGAAAGAGCCTCTTCAGCCAAGGTATAAAGCTGAGAAACCAGAGGAGGGGGCTCAAATCAAGAGAGATCCTGCATTTCCTTTGCTCTGAACATACAGCTACTGCCAGCTTACTAACAGGGGCTGAAGCCAGCAGTAGAACTCTCTTAAAATTCTTTTAGAACTCTCACAAATCTTATAGTTCTCTTAGAACTCCAACAAGGGGCACTTACAAAACTAAGATCAGGAAGGTGGTAATCAGTTCTCACCCTAGATAAAAATAATTTAGGACACATGGAAAATTGGCATGGCCCTTGATTTAGCTACCCTTGAGATCTTTGAAGCAAACAGTACTCAATGGCAGAAAAAACTAACAATGAAACATAAGAGAATACAAAACTGCACACCAAAGCAAGGTTCAGAAATTTACTCCAGAAGTATTCAGTGTCTGTATTTAACACAAAGTCCCAATTCTAAAAGTAAAACTAGGAAATGAGCAAAGACTCCTATTTAAAAAGAGAAACATTTCCAAAACACAATTAGACACATGGAGAATGATTCCACAACATCTACAAACAAAACATCAAATAAAAACATGGCTTGGTCACAAGTTCAACAAGAATTTCTCCATGAATTTAAGATTTAAAAAATTACTTTATAAATGAAATGAGAGCTCAAGAGGAAAAAAATAGAAAAGAAATGATAACTGTGGAGTAATGACTTGGATGGCTTGATGCTTAAAAAAATCTAACTGTGATGTCTAAAAATCTAATGAGTGGTCACCTTAAATTAGAAGCTCATAGCACCAGTCTTTGTGCATTAAGTATTTATTAAAGTATATTAGGGGTTCTCTTTACTAGAGAACAAGTGGAGAAAGAAAATTGCCTACTCTGCCTGCCCCTGCCACCAACAGCCGACTGATTGGTCCTCCTTCTATTCCAGTGTGGGACCAGAAGAGGGGCATTCTCCACACACAGCTCCAAGCTAATCAGCTGGTCCATTGATTGACCTGACTTACAGGTGGACTATGAATAAACGTAACTTCTGGACACCAGGCAGTCACATGCTTTCTCTTCAGGGCAGAGCTGCCCTGGTTCTCACAATGTCTTTCTCAGCAGGGTGGTGGCGCTCTGATTCTCAAAATGGAAAATAAAAACAACACAGAAGAATGAAAATTAGCCTACTAAAAGACTTCTTAAAAATTATAGTGGAAGATACAGAAGTTAATGTTCTATTAAACAACAAGAAAGGTAAAAACAAAGACAACATACTAGAAAAAATAGAAGAAAATGTAACTTTTCATATCATAAACAACTGACCTGGAAAACAGGAATAAACTTGCCCCCAAAATGGAAGAGGATAGCAGAATGATTTAGGAACCATATTGTTTACAAGAAACACACTTGAAACAGAAAGATTCACATAGAGTTAAAATAAGCACTGGAGAATCACCTTTTGTGCTTCAAATTAAGGGGGAAGGGGTAATGGTCCTGTTAGCAATTATGATCTCATATAAGGAAAAAGAAAAAAATACATTTGATTATATGAGATAAATAGGAAAGCTATACTATGCTTAAAGGGTCCATATACAATGACTTAATGTAATTATATATATTGGAATGACTGGAATGATGCCACCTGCTGGAGAATTACTGTAAGAAAGCTCTGCCATGAGGAGAAGGCATCCGAGGGCAAGCCATGCAGTCAGGTCCTTGGTGTTAGGAAGTGACGTTTGCTCATGGGTGCTGTCTATCAAGACTACCAGCCAATTAGCTTGGAGATGTGTGTGCACGTGGATGGGATGTTGCCAATTTCACAGGAGGCTTGTGGGATGAAGGAGGTGTGGCTCTTGCTCTTTCATCTAGACTCTCGTGGAGAGTGGAGCTAAAATGCACTCTCCCTTTGATAGATAGATGAATCTAGGCCTCTTTCTCTCTTCACCAAATTCTTATTCTCCTTAATAAATGCTTAAAAGTCTAAACTCTTGCTAAAGCTTCTAATTTATTGGCAACCACTCAGATTTTAGATAGTATAGCTAGAATTTTAGCCCCTTACATACATATATATGGCCACCTACCCACCGAGGCTACCTAGCTGCCCTCATAATCATGCAATCTTAAAGGAGAAATTTATATCTCTAAACATATCAACCAGAGAAAGAAAAAAAAGATCATGGGGGCAGCTAGGTGGCGCAGTGGATAGAGCACTGGCCCTGGAGTCAGGAGTACCTGAGTTCAAATCCGGCCTCAGACACTTAACACTTACTAGCTGTGTGACCCTGGGCAAGTCACTTAACCCCAATTGCCTCACTTAAAAAAAAAAAAAGATCATGGACATGAAAACAAAAACAACTAGAAAACCAACAAATTTTAATACACAAATTAAACATGAAAACCAAAATTCTGAAACTCAAAGATGAATTTTTTTAATTGAAAGCAAAAAACCCCAAACTTAAAAAAACTAAAACCAAGAACTGTTGAATCAATAATATAAACTATTAGCTAATTAAATTTAAAAAGAAAAAAAAGAGGAACACCAAGTGACCAATATCAAAATGAAAAAGTATTCACAGGAAATATAAAGAAAGACAACGTCACTATAAAGCAACAATCATCAAAATAATTTGATGCTGTTTAAGAAATAGAGAAGCCAGGGGCAGCTAGGTGGTCCAGTGGATAGAGCACCGACCCTGGATTCAGTAGGACCTGAGTTCAAATTCGGTTTCAGACACTTAACACTTATTAGCTGTGTGACCCTGGGCAAGTCACTTAACCCCAACTGCCTCACCAAAAAAAAAAAAAAAGAAAAGAAAGAAAAAGAAATAGAGAAGCAGGGGGCAGCTAAGTGGCACAGTGGATACAGCACCAGCCCTGGATTCAGGAGGACCTGAATTCAAACCCGACCTCAGACACATGATACTTACTAGCAGTGTAACCCTGGGCCCTCATTGTAACACTTAGCCCTCATTGCCCCATAAAAAAGAGAAGCCAACAAACACAGAAGTCTATTGTTTGATAAAATCAAAGAATATAACTACTAGGTTAAAAAACATTATTTGATAAAAAGAACAGTAGATGGACTGCTGGGCTTGGAATCAGGAAAACTTATCTTCATCAGTTTAAATTTAGCCTCAGATGCTTACTAGTTATGTGATCCTGGGTAAGTCACTTAACCTTATTTGCCTCTGTTTTTCAACTGTAAAATTAGTTGAAGAATAAAATGGCAAATCACTCCAGTATCTTTATCAAGAAAACCACAAATAGGGTCGAAAAGAGTTGAATATGTCTAAAATGACAACAACAACATTTGAGAAAAACTAATGGGAAAATGGAAAAAAGTCTGGCAGAAGCTAGTTACATACCAATCTCTCACTCTGTATACCTAGCTCTAAATAAATACATAGACATGAAGGGTGAAATCAGAAACAAATTAGAACAAGAAAAAAAATACCTTTCATAACTTTGGATATGGGAAGAATTCGTAACAAAATAAAAGATGGAGAGGATCATAGAAGACAAAATAGTTTTGAATAAATAAGATTTTAGAGGTTTTATACAAATAAAATCAATGCAACATAAATTAGAGGGAACAATTGATTTTTTTAAAATCCTTGCATCAATTTCTTTGACATTTATTTCATTTCCAAACATACAAAGAACTGATAATTTCTAAAAATGAAAAACATTCCCCAATTGATATGTGATCAAAGTGTATTAATAGGCAATTTTCTAAAAGAGAAATTTAAGCAATTGGTAGTCATGTGAAAAAATATTTAAAAACACATAGAAGAGATTTAGAATTAAGGCACCTATAATATTCTGCCTCAAAACCATCAGATTAAATGCAAAAAAGTAAAATGATAAATATTGTAGAGACTCTGGAAAAAAGTACATTAATGCACTGATAAAGGAAATTTGAATTAGTCCAGCCGTTCTGTAAAGTAACTTAGAACTATACTCAAAAAGCTAGTAAATTATGTAGATCCTTTGATCCAGAAATACTATTACCAGGTATAAATTCCAAAGAGGAAAAGAATGCAGGTCTTTTTGTGGTGGCAAAGAACTGGACATTAATGAAGTGCCCATCAATTGGGCATAATGAAGAAATTATGTTGTATGGATATAAGGTGAAACTATTGCACTGTAAGAAATTGTAAAAGGGATAGTTTTAGAGAATCTTGGGAAGATGTATATGAAATGAGAGAGAGAGAGAGAGGGAGAGGCTAGAGAGATACAGATACAGATGATATAGATACAGATACACATAGACACACATACAAATGTAAATGTAGATACAGATGTAGATATACAGATATGTATATCTATATCTATCTATATATCTATATATATATATATATATGAAAAAATCACAGAACCAGGAAAATAATTTATACTATTACTGTACCTCATATAAAGAAACAACTGTGAAATATTTAAGAACTCTGACCAATTTAATGACCAACCATCATTCCTGAAGATTGATAATGAAACATACAACCTATTTGTTAACAAAAAAATTAATAAATTCAAAACTCAGAATGAGACATATATTTTCAATACCTGGCCAATGTAGAAATATATTTTTGACTAAACACATTTATTGCATGGGTTTTGCTTTTCTTTTTTTTCTGATGAGGAAAGGGTGGGAGGGAAAGAAAAAGTGTTAATTGAAAAAAAAAACTAAATTAAATTTTTAAAAATCACCAAAGCCAAATCACTCCAGCTAACAAATATCTATGCTATAGGTACATTTGATCAGTAGTTTCCCAACTTAGGGAGAATTAAAAATGAATCCTAAGCAGTAGAGGTCAGAACCCACTAGCAAATCTTATGTTATTTTTCTAGACCATTTTAAATTTGACACATCTTGTCCATTATAATGCTACATTATAAAATATACTTAGTTTGAGGCTTTCATGAGGCAGATGAAATTTCCCATTAAGTAAAATGTGTAGCTTCTCATAATTGTTCCCCATTAAACAATGAAAAGTTATTTTTTACCTAAGTTTTTTTTTTTTAATTTTGATTCAGAAGGGGCTACATAAATGTGGACAGTGATGGATAAGTAATGATTACCAAAGAAGGAGCAAGAGCAGATGGAATGTGGACAGCTAGATGTTGCTACTTTCTCAAGCCAGATACACTCCATGTCATTCTTAGAGCACAAGGATGATAGATACAGTTCATCCCAGTTCCCAAATATGACTTCATTAATGACAAAGCCCATAAGTTAATAACAGAACCATCACATCCCATGTTTTCAACATCACCACCATAGAGGAGCATACAAGGGAGGGAGGAAGAAATAGGGACATGGGGGAAAAATTAAGTACATGAGAAAAAGGGAATTCTAGAGTGAATCAAAGAATAATAAAGTTGTAAATGACCTTAGAAATCATCTATTTCAATTCCTCCAGCATTCTATAGATAAGAAAAATGAGGATCAAAGAGAGTAAGTAAGTTGTCCACAGTGTCAAATTTAGCATTTCCAAAATGAGACTCATTATATCCTCCTTCTCTCCTCCCAAATTCTCAATCCTCCAGACTTCCCACTTTATTTAAGGATGCCACTATTCAATGTAACCTCAGTATCATACTTTTCTTTTTCCTCTCCCTCAATTCCATGTCACTTAGTTGCCAAGTTTTTGTTTAAGTCTTTCTTCCTTTCTTTCTTTCTTCCTTCCTTCCTTCCTTCCTTCCTTCCTTCCTTCCTTCCTTCCTTCCTTCCTTCCTTCCTTCCTTCCTTCCTTTCTTTCTTTCTTTTTTGGTGAGTCAATTGGGGTTAAGTGACTTGCCCAGGGTCACACAGCTAGTAAGTGTTAAGTGTCTGAGGTTGGATTTGAACTCAGGTCCTCCTGAATCCAGGGCCAGTGCTCTATCCACTGTGCCACCTAGCTGCCCCTTAAGTTTATTTCTATTATATCTCTTGCCTGTGACCCCACTCACAGGTCTCACACGGCACTGCCCTAATTCATGCCCTTATCAACTCTTCCTTCCCTGCTCTCATTTATTCCCTTCTTGAATCCATCCTTCACAAAGCTAGCAAATTAAACATTTCTAAATCATAAGGCTGACCATTCCCCAGAAAGCCCAGTGATGACATATCATCTCTAAGATAAAATACAAGGGGCAGCTAGGTGGTACAGTGGATAGAGCATCGGCCCTGGATTCAGGAGGACCTGAGTTCAAATCCAGCCTCAGACACTTAACAATTACTAGCTGTGTGACCCTGGGCAAGTCACTTAACCCCAATTGCCTCACACACACACACAAAAATTTTTAATTAAAAAAAAAAGATAAAATACAAACTCTTCAACCTGCATTAAGCCTATCACAGTCTATTTCTCATCCACCTTTCCAGACCTCATATTACTCTTCTTGATGTTCTCTGCCTCCAAGCCTAACTGACCTGTTATATATTGCCATTTCTAATCTCCAAGTATTTGTACTGGTTCCTTCGTGTCTCAATGTACTCCTTCCTCATGTCCATCTCCTAGAATTCATATCTTCTTTCAAGGATCAGATCAGTTGCCACATCTCACCCAAAGCCTTTCTTTATCCTCCAGTTGATGCTATTCTTTCCTTCATCAAATTATTTTGCATTTCTGAATGCAGATCGAAGCATCCTATTTTTTGTTTGTTTGTTTGTTTTTTCTTTCTTGTGGTTTTTCCCTTTTGTTCTGATTCTTCTTTCACAACATGACTAATGTGGAAATTTGTTTAACATGATTGTACATGTATAACCTATATCAGATTGGTTGCTGTTTTGGGAAGGGGAGAAGGAAGAGAGAGAGGGAGAAAAAAATTGGAAATCAAGATCTCATAAAATGAATGTTGAAAACTATCTTTACATGCAATTAGAAAAAATAAAATACTATTAAGTTTAAAAAAAACTCTCTTGCATTTACTTATCTATTAATGTGTTCCCTCTCTTTTTTCTTTGTATCAGAGGGCTTCGTATAAAGTAAGTCACTTAATAACTGAATTAACTTGTATTGTATCATCATAGTAGACAAAGGCAGGAACACAAAAGCCACCCATTTTGGCTATGGGTGGATCACTGAATCTAGCCTCACAAATAAACCTGAAATTTGAAGACAATAGAAGGAGACCTTTACTTGTAGAGGAGCCACTCATTTCATTTTTTCACCTCCCCTGTGTCACACTAAGCAGGTGAGTATCTATACCTCCATGCACTGGCCTCACATTTTATAATAAAGACCTGTAGGACACGAATGGAAGAACCATTTCAATATTTAATAGACTTCTGTTATCACAACCAATGGCAGTCCTTTGGTAATTTAGTGAACAAAGATGACAATAGAACAGAAATGCTCATAAGCCAAGTTTGCATGCATGTGAAAAGAAGAGCTATTTTAAACTTGGAAATGAATATGATTTGCTCAGGAAGTCGCAACAATTGTAAAGCACTGAAAAGTATCTGAGCCAGCTAGTGGAACAGATCAGTAGAATGGCTAAACACCCCTCACCCTATAATTTGGAAAATAGTTCTACTTTAGGATAGAATTGCCTACTCTTGGCTTGTTCTGCCTGAAGAGCTAGACTGTTCCTTTTTAAACTTTCCCCCCTATGTTTAAAGTGTATTCTAGAGGCTACCAGCCAACTTGCTTTGGCAGAGATATGCACGACTAAATTTTCTTTCCTTCTTTCCAATACTATGTATTCAGCAGTTTCTTGATAGGTTTGCTCACTCATCAGTCTCAGAAAAAACCCTTCAAATATACAGTGAATTACTCTGTGAATGAAACATTTTACCTACCATAGAGCACTCAAACAGAGCATTGACTTATCAACTCCAAAACAGCTGACTATCCAGAGTTCAACATCAGTGGGCTTTCGATATGGCCTTGCCCTTTAATGATATATCAAACCTTCAGCTACCCCTATTATAAATGACCATGAAAATTACCAAAGGTCTGTTAAAAAGAATATGTAAAAATACTGCAGAGCCCTAGAGAGACAGTTCTCAGCAAACCAATTCCATAGCAATTACCAGACTTTTAAAATATTACACTCACACAATTAAAATTATTATAAATTACTACATTGAAACTAGATAACTAGGGGCAGCTAGATAGCACAGTGGTAAAGCACCGGCCCTGGATTCAGGAGTACCTGAATTCAAATCCAGCCTCAGACACTTGACACTTACTAGCTGTGTGACCCTGGGCAAGTCACTTAACCCTCATTGCCCTCCAAAAAAAACAAAACAAAAAAACAAACAAACAAAAAAAGAAACTAGATAACTATATATAGTTATAATTATAAAACTACATAGTTTTAATTTTGTATATATGCATGTGTATATTTTATATATGTATGTGTGTATATATGTGTGTTTATAGACATATATACACATGTGTGTTTATATATACACATGTGTGAATATATTTCCAGGGTATGTATATATATATTTGTATATGTGTGTGTATGTATATATATTTTTTCTGCCCCAAGCTATCTCTCTCAATTATTTAATGAGAACCTATATTCCAGTATCCAAAGTATGGTAGGACGTACCTCAGAAGGACACTCTCTAGTAAGCAGCAGACATTTCTTTGGTACAGTGAAGGAAGAATGGATCACAGAGTAAATTCAGAATCCCAAAAGACAGAGTATAAGGATTAACTATATGGAAGAATCTCCAATTATCAAAAGAGCATAGATCTAAAACTGGAACAAACCCTTAAGACCGTCTAGTTCAACTCATTCATTTTACAGGTGAGAGTATTGAAAGCCATCAAAATTAAGTGGCTAACCCAAAGGCACACCAAATAGCAGACATGAGAGATGGAATTTGAACTCTGATCACTTAAATCCAAGTTGAATAGCTCCAACAAGCTGACAACTCATCCATATATTGGAAAGAAGAGTTGCAATGGAATTTGGGACAGTTTAGAAAGGAAGTTTCATACAAATGGAAAATGTTGACTTTGAATAAATATGACATTGAAAGTAATTACCTTTGTCCCTCATGACAAAGTCAATGGAAATCAATATGGCAGTATTTCCCAGGGAATCAAAAATAGATAATAACCTCCAAACAAACCTTCAGTCTTACTGACTCAGCAAAGATTTCTATACCACCAAACTTTATATCCTACAATAGAGGGGACCAAGCACGCACCTGATTTTATCTGAATTGTTTGCTATAGGATCTGATTGTCTCACAAGTTTTAAACAATTTGTGGTCCCTGCTTTACTTTGCATACTCTATGCTCAGAAAGTACAGGTGTTATAGTATTTGGTCCCTCTACTGCTTTTTTTTTTTTTTCAGTGCAACAAACATTTATTTTATTTTTTCCAGTTACATATAAGGGTAGTTTTCAACATTCATTTTCATAAGATTTAGAGTTCCAATTTTTTTTCCTTCTCTCCCTTTCCTCCCCCCTCCACAAGACATCAACCAATCTGATATAGGTCATATGTGTACAATCCACGTGCTCTTTTTATCAGTTCTTTCTATGGGGGTGGATAGTATACTTCATGATTAGTCCCTTGAGATTGTCTTAGAGTATTGTATTGCTGCAAGTAGTTAACTTTTTCACAATTGCTCATTGCACAATACTGCTGTCACTATGCACAATGTCCTCCCAGTTCTGCTCACTTCACTATACATCAGTTCATATGAGTCTTTCCAATTTTTTCTGGGATAATCCTGTTTGTCATTTTCTATAGCACAATACCATTCCACTACAAATGTATACCACCACAGCTTCTTTAGTCATTCCTCAATTGATAGACATTCCCTTAATTCTCAATTCTTAGCCACCACAAAGAGTTTCTGTAAATATTTTTTGTACAATTTTCCCCCTTTTCTCTTTTTCATGATTACTATTGTTAACTGTTTCCCTCCATCCTATTCCCTTCCCCATGATATTTATTCTATTATCAATATTCTTTCACCCTATCCCTCTTCAAAAGGGATTTGCTTTTGTCTGTCCCCTCTCCCAATCTGCCCTTCCTTCTTTTGCCCCTCTCTCTTTATCCCCTTCCCCTCCTATTTTTCTGCAGGGTTAGAGAGATTACTCCACCCAATTGAATGTGTATGTTATTCCCTCCTTGAGCCAATTCTGATGAGTATTAGGCTCATTTACTGCCCAGATTAAATAGATTACTCCACCTATTTGTGTTTGTGTGTGTGTGTGTGTTAATCCTTCCTTGAGGCAACTCTGATGAGTTTAAGGTCTTTGAGACTTTTCTGATGAGTGTAATTCATTTACTGCCCTGGTCCTGTCCCATCTCTTCCCCACCCCCACCCCCCTCCATAAGCCTTTTCCTGTTTCTTTCACATAGGATTTCACTTCTGCTCTTCCCCCTCCCCCAGTGCATTCCACTCACCCCTCAATTTAACCCTAAAGATGTCATCATGGGGCAGCAAGGTGACACAGTGGACAAAGCATCCACCCTGGACCCAGGGGGATGTCAACCAAAACCCACACAAGACAGTCACCCACTGCACAACCCCAGATATGTCCCCCAACTCCAATTTTTTATGGTTCTCTAGGGTCTTGTATTTGAAAATCAAATTTGCCATTCAGTTCAGGTCTTTTTATCACAAATACTTGAAAGTCTTCTTTTTCATTAAAGTCCCATTTTTTCCTCTGAAATATTATGTAGGTTTTTCTGGGTAGGTGATTCTTGGTTGTAATCCCAATTCCTTTGCCCCCTGGAATATCATATTCCATGCCCTTCAGTCCTTTAATGTAGAAGCTGCTAGATCTTGTGCTATCCTGACTGGGGCTCCACAGTAATTGAATTCATTCTTTTTGGCAGCTTGCAATATTTTCTCCTTGACTGGAGAGCTCTGGAATTTGGCTATAATATTCCTAGGAGTTTTCCTTTTGGAATCTCTTTCTGGAGGTGATAGGTGGATTCTTTCAATTTCTATTTTACCTTCTGCTTCTAGAATATCAAGGCAATTTTCCCTGACAATTTCTTGGAAGATGATGTCTAAGCTCATTCCTTGATCATGGTTTTCAGGTAGACCAATAATTTTCAAATTATCTCTCCTGGACCTATTTTCCAGGTCAGCAGTTTTTCCTAGAAGATATTTCACATTACCCTCTATTTTTTTTTTTACTCATTCGGATTTGCTTTATTGTATCTTGCTTTCTCATAAAGTCACTAACTTCCATTTGTTCAATCCTAATTCTTAGGCAATTATTTTAATCAGAGAGCTTCTGTACCTCCGATCCATTTGACCAATTTGACTTTTCAAGCTGTTGACTTTTTTCTCATGTCTTTCCTGCATCACCTTCATTTCTCTTTCCATTTTTTCCTATACCTCTCTAACTTTATCTTCAAAGTCCTTTTTGAATACCTCTATGGCCTGAGGTCAATTCATATTTTTCTTGGAAGCTTAATAAATAGAGGCACTGATGTTGACATCTTCCTCTGAGGGTGCACCTCGGTCTTCCTTGTCACTGAAGAAACTTTCTATGGTCCTCACCTTTCTCTGCCTGCTCATCTTGCCTTTCTTTTACTTGACTTTTAGCTCCTTAAAATGGGACACTGTTCCCAGGCTGCATTATCCCAAGCTTCAGAAGTCCCAGGTAGTATGATTTAAGGAGGATCAGGTTCTTCACTCACCTGGCCTGTTCCCTGGTTCGTAGATGACCCGAGACCAATTTGCTAATCAACCAGCTTTGTGTGTTGTGGTTGTCAGCTTTGACGAGCCTGTGCCCCTCCCCAACCTGGGCCACTGCTACTCAAGCCTACCTCCTGGTTCTCAGCAGGGGTGTAAAATCCAAGTTCTGCCTCAGCACTAGCATAGGCCCCTGTAGTCTCCCCCCTGCCAAGGCCTCAGCCCTCTCACCCAACTGTGAGCTTAGTTCCAGATGACACTGTTGCTGTAGCTGATTCAGAGTCTCTGGGGGGGGGGGGGGTCTCTTTCTCTGTTGAGGCCTTCCTGGGACTGGATCTGTGTCAGGGTGACTGTGGGGTTTGGCTCCATTCCTGTCACAGCACAGCAGCTCCCTCCTTGTGACTTTCCAAGCCATCCTTGGTTGGAAGATGATTTCAGCACATTCTTCTGTGGATTTTGCTGCTTCAGGAATTGTCCTCTGGCATTATTTGGATGTTTTTTAGAGCGATTGTGTCATGAGTTTAAGAGCTCACTGCCTTTCCTCCACCATCTTCCCTCTACTGCTCTTCTTTTTGTTGTTCAATCATGTCTGATTTTCCATGACCCTATTTGGGGTTTTCTTGGCAAAGATTCTAGAATGGTTTGCCATTTCCTTCTCCAGCTCATTTTACAGATGAAGAAACTGAGGCAAATAGGGTTAAGTTACTTGCCCAGGGTCACACAGATAATGTCTAAGTAAGTAGTTTTAAACTCAGAAAGATGAATCTTCCTGACTCCAGGCCCAGTACTCTATCTACTGTACCTCCTAGATGCCTATTACTCTTAGTCAAGCTCTAATGTTTACCTACGCAGCAAAGAGCCATTCTTCAGTACATTGTACCAAATCATGTGTTTTCCCAGTAGGGTATAACTTGATTGAAGGCAAGAAGGGCTTCATTTTGCCTTTGTATTCTCCATAAATGGCACAGAGCTTAGGGTATTCAATAAATGCTTGCTGAATTGACTTAAATTGAATCTGAGTTGTTATGCTATTTATTTCAGAAATAAAAACTCAACAAGTTCCCTCCCAAAATTGATCAGGAATAGCTCCTGCCAAGACTGTCACTCTGAATTGCACCTGGGCAATTCTAACTTAGTGGAAGCTCTAGTGACAAGTATCCTAGCTCAAAACCAATTTCAGTAGCTCTGGAACCCAAAGGTGACTGTGCCACAGAAGTGCCTGCATGCCTTGATAGTGCATGGTCCATATTCCTTGCCCAATAAACAAACCTCTGATTCATCCCATCAAAGAAAGAGGTGGGATTACACAGAAGAACAAACACTAAGGTTGGCACTTGAGTTAAAATCATGGCTCAGCTACTTAACTACCAGTGATCCGGAGCAAAGCCCAAGCCTTTCTGTGTATGTATCTTTTTCTATGAGATGAGGAGTTTGGGTTAGATGACTTTGGAGGGGTTCCTTCCAGCTGTAAGTTAATGATCCTGTGATCATATGTTCCTAGGCTCACCTCCCAACTCAACTGATACATGGATTATACAGGGAAAACACATGCTCTTTTCCCAGAGAAAAAATATTTGGCTATTTTCATTGAATTCTAGAATCTCACTATCAATCCTAACTTGAATTATAACTCTTGACCAAATCCTTAACAAGTTGTCATCTAGAAGATCTCCCTCCAGTGATGAGAGACTCACTACTTTTCCAAGCCAGGAAATTCTTCCTTAGATTTACCCCAAATCTGCTCTTTGTAAATTCTCTGAATTAACACTAGTTTTATCCTCTGGAGATAAGCAGATAAGTCTAAGCAGTCTTACACAGGAAAACCTTTGAAATATTGGAAGACTTCTGTCATCTGAGTCACCTTTTCCTAGCCTCAGCATTCCCAGTTCTTTTCAACAATACTTGGAATGAAGAAGTCACTTAATCTTCTTGGTCACTCCTTCTAGACCTATTAGAGGTTTTCATTGTCCTTCCTAAAATGTGGCTCCCTGAACAATTTTCCATTGTAATCTGAACTGGGCACACTCCCCAAACCCCCACCCTACAGAGTCCTCCAACTCACTTATACCTATTCTAGATGCTTCCATTAACACAGCTTAAGATTATATTAGTGGGGGCAGCTAGGGGGTGCGGTGGATAAAGCACCAACCCTGGATTCAGGAGGACATGAGTTCAAATCCGACCTCAGACACTTGACACTTACTAGGGGTGTGACCTTGGGCAAGTCACTTAACCCTCATTGCCCCCCCACCCCGAAAAAAAAAAGATTATATTAGCTTTCAGGACTATCATGTCATACCAAATTGACTCAAATTCTGAAATGCTTTGCAAAATATCTCCCCAGAACATGGCTCAGAGAAAATGCATGGTTCCAGGAATTTTAAAAGATAGGGTAGACTTTTCAGAGGCCCTTGATTTCATGTAACAGTCAGGCAATTCAGCACAAGCATGGCCAGGATAATTACTCTGCTAGCATTCAATGCCAGCAACCATTTTACAAATACACTTGCACTCGCCTCCTTCTCCTTGGGGATGCACAAGGGGCAGCAATTATTTCTCCTTATCTTATTTTCAAGGTTGGCTATTATGATGATGAGTGAGAGCTGCACCTTACACAGATCAGCTATCACACCATTATGCAAATGAAAAATGTGTGGACAGCGGGAATATTAAAAATGTATATCTGTATTTACAATCCAATTTCCTATGAATAATCCCTCCTATTTGGCTGAAAATCCCAACACAAAAAGTACCACATCTGGTGGATATAACACATCAAGTTAAAATCGCTTTTAGCATAGGTATTTGGCTGCCAAAACCTGGTCCTACTTCCTGCAGCAGAACACAATGGGAAGCATGTTAGATTGCTTTATACCCTCATTGCATGGGAAAAAAATTACAATGAAGAAGCTCTGGGAATATTCTCATCATCTTGGATGGCACAGGGCAGGTAATTCAAAGATAATGTTACCTTTGAAATGAGCCTTTATGGTGACTGAGAGATTATCATTTTTAATAGAAAATCACAATGATGTTAGCAAGCCATTTTTTCTCCTGGTATTTTTCATCCCTCATCTTCTAATTTAAAGTCAATGCATTGAAGATAACTATAGAATGTTTCTTTACTATTATCATCACGTCCAATGAAGCAAAAATGAGTTGAATCAGCTTTCTGTTGGGGGAAGCTCTACACTAATTCAATTCACCAAACATGTACTAGAAGCCCCCGCTAGTTCTAAAGCACAGTGCTCAACCCCAAGAACCCAAATCTGTTGACCAGTTAACATTTGTTTATTTATTTATGTTTGTTTGTTTGTGTTTATTTGTTTATTTATTCATTCATTCATTTATTTTAGGGCAATGAGGGTTAAGTGACTTGCCCAGGATCACACAGCTAGTAAGTGTCAAGTGTCTGAAGATGGATTTGAACTAAGGTCCTCCTGAATCCAGGGCCAGTGCTTTATCCACCTCACCACCTAGCTGCCCCCAGTAAGCATTTATTAACCACTGTTCTATGTTCCAGGCACTGTGCTATATGCTGAGGATACAAAAGGAAATATGAAACCATCTCTGCCCCCAAGAAGCTTAAACTCTATTTAAAAAAGAAAATTTCTCTCATGAAATCCATAATTAATGGGGGTAGGGAATTTGATTCAACAGTGTAGAGAGGAATATTTTTTATACATCCAATGACATGAAATATTCCTGAACAAGTATTTATTCACATTTAACTATCCACATTGCACAGAAATCATTCTGCTAAATCTAATGGTGTCTTATTCTCCAATGTCCAGTGGTAAATGATTGTGATGGGAGCCCATACAAGACCTCAACTACAAGACTTCAAGTTTCTAGAGTGCCATTATATTTTCTCATTTCCACCCTTTTAATAAACTCAACATAAAAACGCCTGAGGCTTACATTTAAATGCACGTTTTTAGAGCCTGGCTAAAAGGGAAACTTATATGAGTCATGTGAATGGGATGTGATTTTTGAACAAAATATAGAAGTCTGATCACTATGGGTTAGTCAGAATAGTCCTATTCCTGGTTTCTAGAGAAGAATTATGAGCTGCATTTTTTGATCCCTGAGTGGCCATCTACAAGTGTGAAATGTCAACCTGATGCAGCATCCATTTTCTTGACTTGTATAAACAAATGGCCTATTAATTTTCAAGGCAAATAGAAAATTCTGTCTTTATTTGAACAGATTAATGTTCCAGATATTGTTATGGCTAAAAGTCTTGGAACACTACATTCCCTAAAGAATTATCGTTGAGGATCAGACAAAGAGCAATAGAGAACCACAAAGTGGGCACCAACTGGCTATAATACATTACAAATAAAGAATTAGAAAGAAGTAACTGAAAGAATATATTCAGAAGAATGTATGAAGGGGAAAGGGACAGGGAGACATGGATAACTCCCCCAGTCACAAAGTGAGAATGAAAGAAAACTGATAGCCCATTCCTCAATTGGCATGGTGGTGGGCCCCATGCTATTATACAAACCTAGGGCAATCTTATTGATCCCTCTCCTTTTTGTGGTCCCACATGAAATAGAGAAATAGACCCAGTACAGTATAAGTCAACTACTTCATCTCCAGGTGAATTGACCAGATGTGTTCACATTGGGTAAGGAGTCTATACGAACATGACAGCAATCATCCTGTGGAGTGACTAAGAGACTTAACCTACTGGAATTTGTAAGCTTTCTTTTCTTTCTTGACTGCTGCTTTTACCTCAGTCAGAGAATACAGTTTTAGTAAAAGTAATTGTATTTTCTGCCCTCTCACCCTCCATTTGGTCCATTACACTGACTGTGGAACCCTCTCCAGAACATATATCTACACAATGTCAAAAAAAATAGCTGGAAGGACCCCAGCATTTTCAATAAATGGTCAACATGACTACATCTAAAAGAGTGTGGACCAATTTTGTTTAACAAAATTACTAAACTAGTAAAGAAGGAGATGCTGTGGATGTAATTTACCAGCATTTTGGCAAAGAATAGCTGTTAATGGTTCAGTGTCAAAATGGCTAGAGATTTGCAAGGGAAAAAATATGCCAGGGATTTGTGCTTGGTCCTATACTATTTAAAAATATAGCAGAAGATGGAGGATTACTCATCAAGTATATCATGGTGAAGATTCCTTTTCAGCATGAATCTACTACTTAATAAAGTTATCTGGCACATAGTAGGCATTTAACGTTGTCTGTCCTTCATTTTGAAGAGGACTGAGTGACGTCTTGACTCGTGCATAAATTGGGTTTAAGTGATGCAGAGATGCACAAAGTTATCAGCCTCACTCTCTCTTTGAGAACCATCAAAGTCAAATGGCAAGGCAAAAGTCAGGATAACTGGCAGTGACCTGGGATGCAGGGGATGACTTTGGTATCTTTAATATATGACAAAGCTCTAAATACTCCACAGTACCTGCTTCAGCTGACTTCATGGCTGTTGAAACAAATGGTTCTCACTACCCATTCTTCTGGGGAAGTCTTCACATGTCTGGGGTAGACATCCCCCTAATTCACAGATGGGTTTAAGGTCTGTTAGTCACCCTCAACCTGGTTTAGCCCATCTGCCATGATAGTTTTACTGTGCTGTGCCCACTGCACATGCTATACAGCTCCGTGTAGCCACAGATAATCATTGGATAAAGGTGGACACCAATGGTGCATGAGGAGCCCCGGAAAGGGCTCAACAAGCCCTTATACTAGATGCTAGTCCTAAATCTCTAGGCACTTAATGAATGTTTAGTGATTGATTAATTGATTGAGTTGGACTAGATAATCACTAAAGTCCCTTCCAATTATCAAATTCTGTGATTCAGTGGTTCTATATATTTCTGAGAGGATTTAGATAAAAGTCAAGCAGGACAGGCAGACATCAATGGGTTGTGATCCTCATCTTTGGTGGGAATACTATATCAGTTATTTTACAGATCCTTTGGGGTCTCAGAGTACTTGACTATTAGGCTGGTAAAATATTGAGTATTTACTGAATTTTCCAAACAGAGACAATTTAGCTCAGGACTATTTTATTAATACATGAAGAGTAAAACCACTAGCCTAACTCACTTGTTCTATTTGTGAGTTAAACTTATTTGCTGACCTATATTTGAACATCTCTAATCTAAATTTAGAGAAGGATGAGAAGACATAAAATGATGCAGAGGGAAGTGAACAGTACCTGGGGAAAAACACACATACACATATACATACATACAAACATACATGCATACACATACATATATACACATATACATATATATATAATATGTAAAATGACTACAATGAGATCAAATGAGATAATATTTTTAAAACAGCACAGTTCTTCGTGCATAGTAGGTGCTATGTAAATGTTTATTCCTTTCTTTTCCCCCTGCAATGTAAATAGAAAGAATCAAAACAAACAAACAAACGAAAACATGAAAAACTTAGTGCTTTATAAGTATATTGACTGGGGTGGCTAGGTGGCGCAGTGGATAAAGTACCAGCCCTGGATTCAGGAGGACCTGAGTTCAAATCCGACCTCAGACACTTGACACTTACTAGCTGTGTGACCCTGGGCAAGTTACTTAACCCCAATTGCCTCACCAAAAAAAAAAAAAAAGTATATTGACCATGAAGCTTGGCTCTGGGCTGAAACAATATTTCTTCCTCTTTTCTTGGCAGAGATGGAAAACAATGGGTTTGAAATATAATACATAACTTCAGAATCAGTTAACATTTTGATTGTTTGTGCTGCTGATCTGCTTTTTCCTCTTTCCTTTTATTCTTTGTTACAAAGGATAGTTCACTGGCGAGGGGGAATATATTTGGAAATGGTGGCGATATAAAAAGATATCAATATTTATTAAGAATTAAACATGTTTAAAATAAATTGATCTTATTTTATTTGGTATTAAACTTGAAAACACAAAAGAAAAATATTTTCAACACCTACCATATGGGTTGAGGGTAACAAAACATTTAGTTGTTCGAGGTCAGAGAACTCAGTGCAACATGATGCTTAAAACTACAGGGGGAGGAGCAGCTAGGTGGCACAGCTGATAAAGCACTGGCCCTGGATTCAAAAGCATCTGAGTTAAAATCCGGCCTCAAACACTTGACACTTACTAACTGTGTGACCCTGAGCAAGTCACTTAACCCTCATTGTTCCACAAAAAAGGGAGGAAAAAACTACATAGGGAATAAAATCCTGTGTTGACCACAAATACTTATAAAGAAGATTCTGTTATCAAGGATTCACTAATTAGTCTTTCAAGAAAACCAAGCTAATGGTCTGCTGTTTGAACTTCCCACTGGCTCTCAGAAAGGATGGGATTTCAAATGAAAAACATAAAATTGTACAGAGAGTAGGAGTCCTGCAAAGTCTCAGCTATGTGAGCTGGGTCCTGTGGTATATTTCTGAGTTTCTAATAAATGATGGTATTTCTATAGGGGTCTGCTGAAGATTAGGCATCTTTATGGATCTCAAATCATAAACTTAAGGATGAATTTAGTTTGAGATTTGGTAACCGGTATCAAAGAAGAAATTAGGTGATTCAAGGCTAACTACCATCTCACCTCTGGAGACCTATGTCTAAAATGGAGCTCAGGCCATCAGTAAAAATAATCTGCTTCTATTCCCCATCATGTCTCTGACACTGAAATTAACACAGTCTGATCTTTCCAATTAAAGGAGTCCAAAGCCTCAGAAAATGTGAAGTAAAAGTCCAGAAAACAATCAGAGCCTGAAATAGTAAGTTTAATTACCACAAACCCCACTTCTCCCTCTTCTTTTCTTTCCTCTTTCCACCCACCTTTATTCCATATAAACATTATTTCAAAATAGCAAGGGCTAAATTTGGGTTGGAGCTGTGTGCTCTCTAAGTTCTATGCTGGCAGTAATAATACAAACATTAGGAAATGAAGGTTATTTTTATAAACAAAATCAAACTTCTCTCTTTCCCCCTTCTCTCCCTCTCTCTCCATCTTTCTCTTCTCTTCTCTCTTCCTCCTTTCTTCTCCCCTTCTCCCTCTTTTTCCCTTCTCATATGATCTCTCCCTTGATCCCCTCCCTCCTCTTTTATTTATTCTCCTTCCCTCCTCTCCTTTCTCATTTCTTTCTATTCCTGTCCTTCCCTCCTTTTCCTTTCTGTCACACCTCTCTCTTCTCTCTCTTCTTTCTTTTCTTCCTCCCTTCTGTCATATATGTATAATTTCAAATTAGCAAGGGCTAAATTTGGATCAGGGGCTATGCTCTCTGAATTCTGATTGACTTTATATTTTTATCAGTGATTTGGATCAATTAATAGAAGATGGACTTATCCAATTTGCAAATGACACAAAAAAGGAAAGCCAACATGTTGACAAAAAAGGCCATCATAATTTAGTAATATGAACCTTAGGAGAAGAACTGCAATAGGGATAAGAGGCAGTCCTAAAATCGAGGGTTTTTTTTAATCAACCACACAAGTATAACATGAGACACATATATAGAAAACAAGTTATGGTTTTACAAAACCCTGTCTGAAAGTTCTTGTGAACTTAAAACTCATCATCAGTAAACACTGTAACATGACGATCCAAAAATATGAAATTAAACTTTATTTATGCAATAAAGCAACAAGCACTTAAGTGCCAGGAATTATGTTAGGTGATGAAGGAACAAAAACAAAAATAAAAGCACTTTCTGTCCTCAAGAAATTTACATTCTATAGAGGGAGACAACACATATAAAGGTGTACAAGTTATTTGGAACAAGCAATAATTTTGATATGGTTTCATTTTGTGATAGCAATGATTGTATGTGTCTACTGAGGCTAAACTGTTACAGAATGTCTGACCTTGACAAGATGAAACCATACTGAACTGGTTTCTTCACTCATAGTTAGCTCTCTGTCAGTTAAATGCTAGATTTCATTCCATAAACATGCATTTAATTGCTCATGCATTTAATTGTGTTTTTAATTCTGTGGTTTTCAAGAATGGATTTTACTCCAAGGAAATATACAGAAATTGTAGATGCTGGAGAGCTCATTTCAATGACTCTTATAGACACTGCAGTGGACACTTGTATAGGAAAGTCAAGGGTTTCATGAATCAATTAGAAAAAAAAAGCAAAAAATGAAAGAGTGGTTAAAAAAAAAGTCACAAACGGATATGGTATTATTGCAAAGCAATATACTTAGGCCATAGACAAAATAAACAAAGACTTTCAGAGGGACCTAGAACCTGGAAGCTTGTTGTTGACCCCTCTTTTGTATGGTGTAGGCTTATTGAAGCTGAAAGAAGATCAAGAGTAGTTTTATAAAAACAGTTGCTAACCATAACTATGAAGAATAAATACTTACGTTGGCGAAACAATATAAATAAAGGAGCAGTGAAGATTGTACATAGGCACCTTTAAGATTGTGTAAAGTTGGGGCGGCTAGGTGGCGCAGTGGATAAAGCACTGGCCCTGGATTCAGGAGGACCTGAGTTCAAATCCGGCCTCAGACACTTGACACTTACTAGCTGTGTGACCCTGGGCAAGTCACTTAACCCCCATTGCCCCACCAAAAAAAAAAAAAAAAAAGATTGTGTAAAGTTTGGGGCAGCTAGATGATGCAGTGGATAGAGCACCGGCCCTGGATTCAGGAGAACCTGAGTTCAAATCCGGCCTCAGACACTTAACACTTACTAGCTGTGTGACCCTGGGCAAGTCACTTAACCCCAATTGCCTCACTAAAAAAAAAAAAAAAAGATTGTGTAAAGGCAACTTTTATTGCTAAAATACACTTTTTCAACTCAGGCCATACCAAAACTGTTATCAGAAGTTCAGGTGAAGCTATAAGATCATCTTCATACAGCAACCCACCAACTTTTGTTTTACTTCCACTGGTCCCAGAAGTCTTGTCCCCATTGAGTGAATGATGGACTTTGATAAAGGTGCTGATATACTTAAAAGAAGAGTTGTTCCATAAATGACCTTATAGCATGCCATGGAAAAATAAAATATTTTTACAAAAATAGACATGCTTTAATAATCTGAGGTATAATCAAGACCATAAATGGATAAATGAGCTATTTAATTATCTCATGTGATTAAAATATAAATTAATAATGAATTAAAGAATGTATGTCAAAATCTTATATATTCAAGGCCAAATCAGGTAAAACAAGTTATCAGAGTGATATAAAGATGTATTTCTTATTACAAGATTTTTTAAAGATGTAAAATGGTTTAAGGTACACTATATATTAGTAAATTTTATTTGTACTGATTAATTTGCATACCATAGTATATTTATATGTAGATATATATTTCTAAATAAGTATATGTAGCATAAGTATATTCTGTATGTATTCTGTATATAATAATATGCAAAATAGAAATATACAAAAGAAATTTAGTAGCAGCTGATGAGTGATACAGTCATTGGGAAAGGCTTCAGCAGAACTTGGCATTTAAGTTCAACTTTGAAGGGCACTAGTGATTCTAAGTTGCTGAGGTGAGAAGAACTGAATGTACTCATGGTAAGAAGAACAGTAATAAGGTCAATGTGACTGGCCCAAAGGGTGTATGAAGGGGAGTGAGCCAGAACACCCAGGATGGTGAGAATTCTGGAAATGATGACACATAAAGGTCACCCAAAGCAACTGGGGATATTTATCTTACAGAAGAGAAGACTTACTGGGGAAAGGATGCTTTTGCCCAAGTATTTGAAGAACCGCCATACGGAAGAAGATCAGATTAATTCTCCTTGGCCTCAAAGGACAAAATAAGGAGGAGTAAAAGTTTCTTGCTTTGATCTGAGAAAGACTTTCTAACAAGTACAACTATACATAATTAGGCCAGGATGTTTCAGAAGACATCACAAGAAAACTTAAAGCAGAGATTCAAATAATCACTTTATCAGAGGCAGCCAGTGGTGCAGTAGATAGAGAGCACTGGGCGTAGAGTCAGAAAGACCTAAACTCAACTTTGACCTCAGAGGCTTACTAGCTATATAACCCTGGACAAATCACCTAACCTCTTTCTGCCTCAGTTTTGTCCACTATAAAATGAGGAAAAGAATAGTCTCTACTTCTCAGTATCATTGTGAGGATCAAATGAGATAATATTATAAAATACTTAGCACAGTGCCTGACACATAGAAGATGCTTGTTAAATGCTTGTTTTCTTCCTTTCCTCCCTCCCTAACACACAGAGAACAAAAGTGCAGTTGACATGGTTGCAGGGCTAGAAATGGACAGGGGTGGGAAGCATCAGAAATACTTTATAGGTGCTCATTAGAACATATTGAATGGAGCACTGGGATTCAGGCATGGGACTCCTCTTTCCTAGGAGGACTGTGGCCTGCATCAAACATCCAGAAGAAAATGAAAATGTCAGTCATACTTGGTGGCCTGCCAACTATCCAGATGTTCAGAAATAGTTGGATTTGGGGCTTATACATTTTATATTCCATTTTGCATTTATTTTTACTTCTTTCCAGGGTCATTAGCAGCAGAGAATCAGGTATAACTCCATCTCTGTCCAAGGAATTTCAAATAATAATTGTGAATTGCTATTTCTTCTTTAGTATGTAAGGCAAGTGTTTCTTATATCGTTACATACTTATACCCTCATCTCAGTTTCTAGGGCCTGTCTCTTTGGGTTAAGCTTCCCTCTATGGGCATCTTGTATTTTTCTATCTCTTTATTAGTTTTCTCCCACAATAAAATGTCAAATTAACAAGCACTTATTACACATTTATAATGTGCCAGGCACTGTTGTAAGTGATGAGAATACAAATACAAGCAAAAAGGTAGTTGGCAAATGGGAAGAAGAGGGAAGGAGTGGGAGAAGGTACCCACACAAGATCATAGGACAGAAGTCTGGGTAGTCAGAAGCAGAGTCAGGAGAGAAATGAAGCAGTGGCTGGACTAGGCACTTCGTCAATGGAGAGGCCAGTAGGAGCTCACGAGGAGAGGAAGGGGCTGAAGGGCCAGAGGAATCTTGCATGTAGAGAAGGCTGAAGGCATTTTCCATGGTGAGGGGTCTAGAGAATGGAAGAAAAGTCTTGAGAGTCAGGAGCAGGGTTGGGAGAGGATAATATAAGTTAAGTCAGGGCTTTCTTCATAACCCAAGAACTTAGTATAGACCCTGATACATAATTAGTCCTTAATAAATGTATATTGGTTGACTATGTGCCAGGTGCTGTAGTGAGGATATAATAAGGGCTAAGACACCACCATTGCCCTGCAATTTAGAATCTTCTTAAGGAGTCAATATTTACATACCTGACACACCATTAAAGAACATTTAAATATTTCAACAATCTGTTGTTTCAGTAGTATTGGATACTCCATTTCCCAATGAAGACTGCAGCTCCTCAATAACTTCCTATATAAATTTTGAGAGTTGTCAGGACCAAAACACCCATTTTCTAACAGCCAATGTACTCATGAGCCTCTCAGCCCACAAAATGGGGTCATAGTCCATCAGCAGGTCCATTCTTAAAGTCTTTCTAGTTGGGCAGAACCTGGCAGAAGTTATGCTAATGACATACTCTACAAGGCACATAGGTTACCTCCATGTCACAAGGATGCATCAAAGGAGGATTTTAGAGCACAATACATTCCAATAAATTGTCAATTTCCAAATTGCTTAATTTAGCTTATAAATATAGGCTATATTATATAAATAGCCTAAATATAGAAGGGGAAAGAAGAAGAAGGGAAGGGAGGGGAGGAAAGAGAAGGGTGAGGAGAAAATAAGGAAGGGAAAAAAAAGGAGAAAGGAAGGAAAGGAGAAGAGAGGAAAGAAGAGAAAAGAGTAGGAAAGGGAGAGGGAAAGACAGGGAAAAGAGGAAAAGAGATGAATGAGGAAGGGGAGGGAAGAGGAGAGAAAGAGAAGAAAGGGGAGAAATGGTGAAGGGAGGAGAAGGAAAGAAAGGGGAGGGGAGGGAAAGGGAGAAAAGGGGAGAGGAAAATGTGGGGTAGACAACAACAATAATAGCATTGATATTGTGCTCAAAGGTTTGCCAAGTACTTTACCTATGTTATCCCATGTGATCCCTACAACAACCTCATGGGGGAAGTGCTACTGTTACCCCATTTTACAGGGATCTGAAGGAAACTGAAGCTAACTATGGTCAACTGATGTGTCCAGGATCAGACAGCTAATAAATCTCTGAGGCAGGATTGTGACTTGGGTATTCCCGATTTTAAATCCATCACTCTTTCCACTATCCCACCTACCTTATCCAGGAAAGGGAACTAGTAATTAGAAAGGGGAGATCTTGTAGAAGAAAACATTTCAAGTGGAAACTAAAAATAGGGATAAAGACACCAAATACCATTTCTCTTTTTTTAATTAATAAAGTATTTTATTTTTTTCCCGTTACATGTAAAGATAGTTCTCAACTTTTGTTTATACAAGCTTTACAATTTCAGATTTTTCTCCCTCCCTCCCCCGTCCCCTAGACAGCAGGTAATCTGATATACGTTACATATATATATATATATATATATATATATATATATATATATACATAATAACATTAATCCTATTTCTGCATTAGTCATGCCAAATACCATTTCTTATTGCAATGTAGGGTCCTCTGGAGATTTGGCAAGGTGAAAACATTAATAATAGGCAGAGATTGAGTCTATCCCATAGACAATAAACTGTTAGAGGGTCTCCTTGGGAGACAATAAATTACCCCAAGTCACTGTATTTCCTTGCTTCCATGTATTTTAGAGTCCTATACTATGCATTCTCCATTAGATTAATGAGGCTTTGGTATCAGGGACTAGTTTTTCTAGTAGCAGAAGAGACCAATATCTAAACAGTACAGACAGTAATATTGAGACACAATTCAATTTTGATTCAACAAACATTTACTAAGGATTTTCTTCTACACATATCTCTTCCCTCTGTAGATTAATCCATGGATATTAAGAATCAACTTCTTATTGAATCAAATACCTGAACATTTTTCAGAGATCATCATATGAGATGTTAAACCACTGATAGTGGAGTAAGGTAAATGAAATCCAAAAGTAAAGGACTTACCCACTAGAAGTGGACAATACTCTCCATGCTCACATGCAATCTAAAATCTATTTCCCCCACACCCTCTGCAGACTTGGCTTCTCTATATGTAGCATGTTTTGTGGAGAGTCTGTCCAACAGAAGTATTATAAAAGTATAAGAGAACTATGTATGAGTACTCACTCCACCAATACTGATCACAACCCTTATCTCACTAGAGAGTTTAAGAAATGGTTTCAGTCAAAAACAAATTCATCCCTAGGGTACCAGTTTTCTTTTAAAAAATTTGAACTTAAATGGGCCATGCTGGAGTGGCAGACACATGACTTCAATGTGAAGTCTGTGCTTTGGGGAATGTAGCACTACATACTCAAAGCCTTTCCGTTTTGAAAGGAATTGTCAGAGGCTTTGCATTCTGTTGAATGTCTTCTGTGCCTACAATCTATTGCCCCCTCACCTCTGCCTCTTGGAAGCTCAAAACTGAGCTCAAATCCTGCTTTCTACACAAGGCTTTTTCGGGTCCTCCTGATTTCTCCTACCCTCTGTCTCCAAACTATCTTGTATTTATTTTGTATATATGGTCTTAACTTTGGCTACACCGACAAAAGGCATAGAGACTTTGGTAGGAAACTGCTGGACTGGCAGTTTCCACCAAATTAAAGTTCTACCCTTGACCATGACATGATGGATTCTGACAAGTTCAATAACTCCTCATCCAGCAAGTCATTCTCAAGTCTCTCTGCATCTTTTTGGTGTGTTCAGTGCCAGGACAACATATATATTCTGTATATATTTATTTATACATGTACATGTTATTTCCCTCAATTTAATGTAAGCCCATTGAGGGCAGAGATGGTTTCATTTTTTGTCTTCATATCTCTAGGAACTACTATGATACTGATCACATGTTGTTGCTCAGTCATTCAGTTGTGTCAGTCTCTTCATGACCCTATGGACCATAGGATACTATCTATGGAGTTTTCTTGGCAAACATACTAGAGTGGTTTGCCATTTCCTTCTTTATTGGATCACCTTCTGTCAGAATTCCCCACTATGGCCTGACCAGCTTGAGGAATTCTGCTTGGCATAGCTCATAGTCTCATTGAGTTACACAAGCCACCCCCCTCCACCATGACAAGGCAGTGATCCAGAAAGGGATACATCATATACTAGGCACTTAATAAATGCTCATTGATTGATACAGTACTTTATAGTTACAAAACATATTTCATAGATGATCTCATTTGACCCATACCACTCGACTAGGAAATAGGAAGACAAATAGAGAAAAATATCCCCATTTTACAATAATTGACTATTGTTTAGAGGAGTACAAAAAGATAATACATGTGTTAAGGGTTAAAATTCTAGCTAGTCTGTCTAAAATATCTAATGAGTGGTCGCCAATAAATTATAAGCTTTAGCAAGAGTTGGACTTTTAAGCATTTATTAAGGAAAAGAAGAATTTGGTAAAGAGAGAGAAAGGCCTAGATTCCTATCTATTAAAGGGAGAGCACATTTCTAGCTCCCTTCTCCGCCAGAGTCCAGAGGAAAGAGCGCGAGACTGAGCGCCAGTCTCTTCCTTCCTCCTCCCACTAGCCCGTGTCACTTCCTGACTCCTGGTCTTGCCCTCAAAGACCTTCCCTTCATGGGCAGAACTCTTCTACAGTAAGTATCCAGCAGGTGGCGTTATTCCAATCGTTACACATGTGAAGTTTCATATAAATATCGCATTATTGCAATTTTCTCTAAATATCATTGAAAGCTACCATGGTATAGTGGGTAAAGTTGAGAAGACCTTGTTTCATTTCTCACCTCTGACATAAAGTGTCCTGGGGTAAGTCCCTAAGACCACAACTTGCAGAACAGATATTGGTCTGCATTAGTATCAGAAGTTTCTTCATTGTGAATTCCCTATACCAAGGAAATCACACATCCAATCCAAAAAAAATCTAATTATAAATTTAGCTTCAAATCCATTTTTAGTTTTTGCTATAAGTTGACATTATGTTAAATCACAATGCCAAACTCTATGAACTTGCCTTCCCCTATTCTATGTTATGCTTAATGAGCATAGGTTAAATTCACAGAGTCTGCATTACATAATGCTTAACATCCATGCATACACTACATGCTTGACAGAATGAATAAATACCAAGTCATCTGGATGAAAAATTAAACATTGGCCAGATGATCCAGATATTGGAAAACAACCACATGTGGGCCATTGTGTATACAAAGCACAGGATGATCAATTGTCTTTTCTACTTCTTTATATTTTGGTGCCATGCAGAAAGAGTTTTCAGTAAGACAGCAAACATGGTATGGCATGCCGATTTTCGTGTTTAAAACAAACACTACAGGGAATTTAACATGGTCTTCCAGCATTTTTATCCAGAACCCACTTATGCTCTCTGTTGACTTCTCCCACCTCATTTTTCTTTTCTCTTATGTTATCTGTAATCTTTCTAACTGATTTGGCCAATATCTCTACTTGACTTAACTTCCATATCTCTTATTTGCTTGAAGAAAGATAATTTGATTTATTATAAGAACTTTGAAGCAAGTGATGCTCTGCTCTTCGTGAATAACCAGTCATGGATGGCAGATCGATGATCATAAATCGTCAATGAAAGTCATTATTTAAGAGGTGCCCCAAAGGACTGATGAGGTGTCTTTTTCTTTCGAATTTCCCCCTTCGGGTATAAAAATCAAAATCGAGGTACAGGCTTGAACTCAATTCAAATGTAAAGCAAAATCTTCTACTGTGATGATCACTTAAAAAAAAAACACCAAGAAACCTTTCAGACTACTCTTACCTAAGTAATGCATCTGTTACAACCTGGCAATACTAGGTCTCTTTTAGTCACTTTATAACACTGACAGAGGCATTAGTTAAAATTAGATTTCTCATTTTCATATCAAGGGAGACATCAACATTCATTTCTATATTAAACATAAAAGTTATTCATACATTCTGGGACTGCAGAAAGCTTTTAAAATGGTTTTAAGGTGATGGATGCAGGATCATTGGAACATTTGTTTAATACAAGTTATGATTATCAACTAAATTATACTTTGGAAAGACAATCATTCCTGCACTGCAATGCAGCAATCCATTTTTTTAGCCTGAACACCAAAAAAACTATATATGATAATGGATTTCACAGAACTTTTTTTAGTCTGGTGAAAGACCCCATTACCACTCATCACTTCCACTGCTATAATGATAATTCTTGGCTTGATTAAGGGGAAAAAACTGAGTGAATGAAGTTATGTGTGTATATAGGTAGGAAATCTTGGTGTGTATGTCCTCCTATGTTAGAATGTAAGTTCCTTGAAAACAAGGATGGTTTTCCCTGCCTTTTGTATCTCCAGCACTTAACTAAGTGCTTCATACTTAATAAGAGCTTATTAAATGCTTGTTTATTGATTCTTTGCACTAGGACTCACACAAAAATAGGAGAAGAATGTGGCCAGGACACTGAGTTGATCTTCTGTGGAAGATTTATAGAAATATATTGATCACTATCATAGAATATGGAAAGACAAGTGAGTTGCAAACTGTACTAGTAGCAGGAAGTCTACACCAATAAAATCAAAGATCACTAAAAGTTTATATATATATATATATACATATATATATATACACACACACACACACACACACACACACACACACACACATACATGTACACATTGTTTTGGTTTTGGATCTGTCATGCCATCCATGAAAGAGGCTCCACAATTATAGATCACTTCCACTAATGCAAATCATAAATTGTTCTGCCACTTACAATCTTAGCGAATTGCCTGGGGGACTAAGATGAAATAGCTTGCCCTGGGTGACTCAACTAATATGCATCAGAGGAAGGACTCTAACCTAGGTGACCTGACACCAAGTCCTTCTCTACATCCATTATGATGCACTGACATTTTTGTTGTCATTGTTATTCGGTTGTTTCAGTCCTGTTCAACTCTTTGTGACCCCATTTGGGGATTTCTTGGCAGAGATACTGGAGTAGCATGTCATTTACTTCTCCAACTCATTTTACAGATGAGGAAACTGAGGCAAACAGAGTTAAGTGACTTGCCCAGGGTCACATGGCTATTAAGTATCTGATTCTTCCTGACTTCAGTCCCAGAACTCTATGCACTATGGCAACATCTGATTTTCATACTCCACTAAAGTTCTAGTCCAGTGATTCCATGAGGACTGACAAGTACCAAGATGAGATAATCTCTCAGTAAACCTAGCCAGGTAATGGATTAGATGTTCCACAGTGGCTAATTTAGGCTTCACATAAGGAAAAAAAATCCTAACAATTGGAGTCCATCAAAAACTTTAAGAAGATGCTCTGAGAAGTGGTAGATTGAACTTCTTCAAGTAGGAGCTGGACAAGCACTTTGGAGAAACTTTATATTGGAGATTCTTTCAAGTAAAGGTTGGTTTCAATGGCCACGGAGGTCTTTTTATACTTGCAGATTCTATAATTACATTATCCAAAAGTATGACTATAATCAGAGATTCTGATGACCCAAAACTGGGTAGCTCTAGGTCTGCTTAATGTACTTATAACAGTGCCTGGCATATAGTAGGCAATTAATAAATATTTACTGACTAGGGAAAACTATGTGAGCAGTCTATTGTTTTATCCTTCCAATTGACTCACCAAAGTCCATTTCAGATAGGAGCCCAGCCATTCAGCTCTGAACTTGGGACCAGGCATGCCCATCTTTACCCAAGTCATTTTCTTGCCCTTGTGTCTTGTCAGTCACACACACACACACACACACACACACACACACACACACACACTTTACCCCATACTCTGACAACTGAAATCAAATGAACCCTATCATTGCCTCTAGAAAGGGTGTGTTAGTCAATCACCCTACTAATGCATCAAACAACTCTCTGACTTCCCAACTTAAAACACTCTTTTCTGGGCATTACTCCTTTATATGTGAGTGTTCCCCCTGCTAGAATGAAGTTTTTTATTTATATCCGCAGAGAAAGATGAAGGGGGAAATGAATGCTTGATAACTTTTTTTTTAATTAAGAATTTATAAATGATACTTATTACACAGAAAATGAAGTAATCCATTGCTTAGTAAATAAATAGGAATTAGATTTCTAAGAAACACATTAATAATATTTCTCTTCCCATCTGCTTATGGTTTGGGGCATTTAATTTCACTGAAACAGGAAAACTGGTGAACAGTGACAAAATGTATTTAATTATTCAGTTATTAAAATAAACTTTATTCATGCAAAAAATAGGGTTTTGTTTTAGACCTGTGATTTCATCAATATGGTGAACTCTCAAGGTGGAAATTCCTTCCATCCATTCAGATCAGTAAGTCATCAGTGACAGAGTCTGAGAGAGTTATTTGAGGCATCGATAAGTGATCTGTCTAGGGACAAATGGTCAATATGCTCAGATGTAGGATTTGAATTCAGGTCTTTGTAAATCCAAAGTCAGCTTTCTCTCCATGACGCCATGTCACATCTTTTAATACTATTATATAGAATCATTTCATCTCTAGTACTCAAGGAATGCCAAAAGGCTTAGAGGAAAACCCCACAATGCTTTAGGTAGGTTCTCTATGAAGGAACAGTGAGAAAAAATGCCTAAGAATGGATGGGGTAAGGAAATGTGAGTGGCTTGCCATCACCGTCACTATAATAGCTTGCATTTCTATAGTGCATTCACATTTGCAAAACTCGTTACAAATGTTAGCACTTTTGATCCTCACAACAACCCTGGTAGATATAATCTCCATTTTACAGATAAGGAAACTGAGGCAAACACAATTGAGTGATTTTCCCAGGTTTGCACCGATAGTCAATATCTTAGGCTGAATTTGAACTCAGGTTTTCCTGATTCTAGGCCCACTCTTCCACCTAAGTGAGACCCAGTACACAGAAGTATAAAAGTAAGGGTACTGATACAATCTTCATTACTAGAATTCACATTCTCAGTCATGAGAAGCAAGAGATAGAAGAGAGTTGGTACTGCCCTTCTCTGCAATGAATTAATAAGCAGAAAGAAATGTTTTGAATGCCATTGGTTAAAAGATTAGGTAGTGGTATGCACATACCATCCCCACCCCATGTCTATAATTTAGCTTCCTTTAGGGTGGCGTTTTATTTAGGTGGGTGGCACAGGAAGATTTTAAGGCTGTATCTATTCTGTCAAAGCATTTAGAATATTGGAAGTGGAGAAACGTGGGGAATTTTTTTTAAACTTGCTACTTTATAGTAGCATGAGAAAAAGAATTCAGAGTTCAAGTATAAGCTATAGGGCCTTCATCCTTCCCACCCCTCCTAAAAGGTATAAACACTCCATCTGGGCTTAGTTCTGAACAGTGACTGCCACGTGGGCAGACACACAGGAGAGCACTTATTGTAGTGGAATATTTGTTGTAGAAATTTGTAACCAAAACAGCAAAGCCAGGTTCCTACAGGTCATCTGCCAGGACATGGGGATAACTTTGTTCTGCAGGATGCCTCTTTGTAATGGTGCTTGTTATAAAAATGAATATGCTAACCAATTCCATGATATCCAAGATACTTCCTCTCTTTCCTTAGCATTATCATTCCAAATACACAAGTCTAGACCCAAAGGTATTAACTACATTATTGAATCCTTTGCCTTAAAAAGAAAAAAAAATTAAGCAGATTCTGTTCCTGCAACAGATGGCTTATGTGTTTGGCTAAGAGGTGATTTTATTTCGTTTTTGTTTTCTTCTATTTTTTTCTAACTAGGTCTTGATGTTCTTGACAAATACAAGTAATAATCCTGATGTTTTTTCTCTCTAGTTCTCTTTGAGAAAATAAAGGCTTCCCTCATTTTAAAGTAGACAATTTATAATATTGATAAAGCAGAACATTAAAATGTTTTTCCCCTAGCACCTGAAGGTTAAAAATCCAGGGATTTCTCAAGCTGGAGTAAATCATGGGAGAGCAAGACTTGGTAAATTGTGTTCACCAAGCCCAGTTCTGTTTCTTTGAAAAGCCATAATTTGTTGCTATTCCCTCCACAGACAACTGTTAGTTACCCCTATCAGAGCAGTGAATTGAAAAGTACATGGGATTGGGGTTCAGAGGACTTCCACTTAGATCCCAGTTCTCCTATTTGCTAACTATATGACCTTGGGCAAATCAGTCAAGCCATAAGCTTTGATTAAGCACCTACTGTATGCCAGGGACTATGCTAAACACTGTGGATGCAAAGAAAAAATGAAATACTCTTTGCCCTCAAGAAATTTACATTCTACTGAGGAATACTACATCTGCATAAATGAACATACGTAAACTATGTACAAAATAAGTACAATGTAAATTGAGGCAAAGTTACCCCCTTCTCTAGGCCTAAGGCAGCAGTAGATAGAGTGCTGAATCTGGAATCAGGAAGACCTGAGTTCAAAATCTGCCTCTGGCACTTCCTAGCTAGGTGACCCTGAGTAAATCACTTAGCCTCTATGTGCCTCAGTTTCCTCATCTGTAAATTGAGGATAATAATAGTACTTATCACCCAGAGTTTTTGTGAGGATCAAATTAGATAATCTTCATAAAGCACTTTGCATAATTTTTAAATAATAGTAATAATGTTGCTGATGATGATTAAATGGGAAAGATTGACCTAGATGATCTTTGAGTCACTTTGAGCTCTCCAGCACTTAAAATCACGAACTCAGTTAACCTAACAGACGGTCTTCATGAAGTACTATGGTCAAATAATTCAGTACCTAATGGCCAAACTGGTGCTGATGTAGCTGGGTTGGTTCAATGTATGGCAGCTATCCCTTTTCAGTCAACACTCATTTTGGTAGGTCTTAGCTGAGAAGAAGTGGCTTTCTGGAACACTGACTGCCCCTTGGGCATAGTCCTTGTTCTGAATGACAGGTCCACCACAAGAATTTGACTGTTGAGTCACCATCTTAGGAAGATGGGAGCCACAGGCTTCCAAACTCACTGCTTCAATACTGGGCACTTTTCATAAACAAGAATTACTGGAGCAATAGGAACCCTTCCTATATATCCCATGTCATAAGAGAGAGACAGGATTAGTCACCTGTAGTCGTGTGTTCAAGAATTTCCTGGTAATTTTATTTTGACTGTATAACAACAAACAGTCATGCTTTCTAGATGCTTAACCATGCATGAGTCGGAATGATCACAGTCTCTCCTGGTCTGCTTGCAGCTGGAAAAGAGAGTCAAGCACCTGGAACAGCGGCTGAGTTTAGAAATGTTTAAAAAGTTTAAAATGGGAATCTACCCATTCCACTTTGACATTGCTCTAAAAATTCCAAATTCATCTAATTATGTTACTATGGTGTCTACCTCCCAGCATCTTTTTGACAATATTATGAGTTAAAACCTAGGAAAATGAGATCTGCAATATTCCCTAGTCTACTCACCCAGTGGTCAAAAAACAAAAACAACAAAAAAAAAGCAGGTTAAGCTGGCATAGCTTGTCCTGAATAACATCAGAGTGATTCTCCCTGATCTCTACTTTCTTGTCTATATGTTCACTATCTATCTCTTTGACATGATCTGTTTCTCATTCTTATTATTAAGCTTAAGAAACCATTTTTAAAGTATCACTCATTTGTTGTTAAAGGCAGCAAAGAATAGTGAATGATGGAGCTGACCTCAGAACCAGAAAAACCAGGATTCAAGTCTGACCTCTGATACATACAGAAATGGCCTCACTCAAAGGTAAAAGGATCTATATATACAAAAATATTTATCACAGTACTTTTTTTGTGGTGGCAAAGAATTGGAAATCAAAGGAATGCCCATCAATTGGGGAATGGATGAACACTATGGAATCTGACTATGATGGAATGCTATTGTACTATAAGAAATAAGCAGGATGAGGGGCACCTAGGTGGTGCAGTGGATAAAGCACTGGCCTTAGATTCAGAAGGACCTGAGTTAAAATCCGACCTCAGATACTTGACACTAGCTGTGTGACCCTGGGCAAGTCACTTAACCCTCATTGCCCTGCAAAAAGAAAGGAAGGAAGGAAGGAAGGAAGGAAGGAAGGAAGGAAGGAAGGAAGGAAGGAAGGAAGGAAGGAAGGAAGGAAGGAAGGAAGGAAGGAAGGAAGGAGCAGGATGATTTCAGAAAAACCTGGGAAGACTTACATAAACTGATACAAAGTGAAGTGAGCAGAACCAAGAGAACAATGTACATAGTAACAGCAATATCCTAACAATGATTAACTGTGAAAGGTTTAGTTTCAATATGATGATCCAAGACAATTCCAAAGGACTCATGAAAAAAAAATGCTATCTACCTCCAGAGAAAGAGCTACTGAACTCTGAGTCCAGATTGAAAGATTATTTTTTCACTTTCTTTATTTTTCTTGCTTTTTTACAACATGGCTAATAAGGTAATATGTTTTACATGACTTCATATGTATATATAATGAGTATCACATTGTTTGCCTTCTCAAGTGGGTGGAGGAAGGTCTAGATGGAGGGAGAGAATTTGGAATTCATTTTTTAATGGATGTTTAAAAAAATAAATCTTTTTAATTCTTTTAAAAAAGAAAAGAAATGGCCCCTTTCCAATAGGAAAGCTGGCCTCCTATCCAGAAGAGAGATACGGCAGAAAGTGTAAAACAAATACTGTCCTGTAATGGGTTTAGAACCCAACCACCGGGGAGCAGCTAGATGGTGCAGTGGATAAAGCACTGGCCTTGAATTCAAGAGGACCTGAGTTCAAATCCAGCCTTAGACACTTGACACTTAACTAGCTGTGTGACCCTGGGCAAGTCACTTAACCCTCATTGCCCTGGGGGGAAAAAAAGATTAAAAAAAAAAAAAGAACCCAACCACCCTCTCACCCTGTTGTCAGATTCTTAGATAAGCTGTATCTGCGAATGAGCTGGCACTAAGAGCTTGTGTTTGGCACCATTCCCCCACCCCTGCAGCATCCTGAGGCAAAGCCCCCTTACTATCTGTGTGACCTCTAAAAAGCCAATTCACCTTGCTGGACCTCAGTTTCCTCATCTATAAAATAAAGTGTTTGAATAAAATGGCCTCAAAGGCCCCTTCCAGTACTCTATGATCCTGGGACACACACATCCCCTTTCCCAATGTGTAGATTTAGATATTTGTTTCTGAGCCTGAACCCTGGGACCATTGGATCATCAATCCAAAGCTGGATAGGATCTCAGAGTTCATCTAATCCTACCCCTACATTTTACAGATAAGGAAACTGAGGCCAAGCAGGTTAAGTGCTTTGCCCAAAGTCACAGAGGTAATAAAATGCAAGAGGTGGGATTTGAACCCTGTGACTTCACCCTCTGAGGTCCTCTGACTTCAAAGCCAGCAGCATTTCCACCATACCACTAGTACAATGTAAATGTTGTCTATGTGTATACCTAAGAGAACGCCACTCCCTAAAAGGTTTTTGTCTGTGTTAAACTGGAGGATTTGGAGGTGGCTAATGAGCTGATGAAGCTATTGAGGTCACTGACCTCAAACTTACCTTCAAACTAATTCACAGATCTGTGCTTTAAAATGTGTTTTCGAGGCCAATCCGTGTTGAACAATTGAGGGAACAATGAAGTAAGACATGGTAATGGCATAGTAATTCCAGGCCTGGGCAGCTGGAAGATTCAGTGTAACTTATGGCCACTCACTGCAGGCAATGTGACATTCCTCAGATTCCTCCTTTCTACCTGAGTGGTAGAAACCTCTGATCATTTCTTGGCCATGCATGGCAGCAACATGTTCCTTCAGAAGGGTGCTAAGGAGTAAAAGGTGGGGGCCCAGACCCTGGAAAGAGAAAGCTTTGGGGGGTCAGAAATGCTGACTTATTTAGCCAGTCTTTGCTTTTGGGATGGTGCGGGCCTTTTGTTTTTATCACTTGATATGGATTCTGGGATTCTGGTATTTCCCCTCTGAATGGCATTTCATAACTGACATCTCCAGCTGTCCACCCTTCTTCCCTCCACTGAATCATGTCCGGCAGATGGTGCGAATAACTTGGCATGGATTTGATGGGGGTGTGTGTGTGTGTGTGTGTGTGTGTGTGTGTGTGTGTGTGTGTGTGTGTGTATAGCAGAGGAAGGGGAGAGAAACTGTGCCAGGTTGCTTGATGACATTTTTGCTGTTGTGCATTCTGGTGATAAGGGTAGGCTAACAGCATCATATCGCCTTATAAGAAAGAAATGAGACTCAAGTTTTCAGAGAAACTGGAATATGGAGCTTTGTGTCCCTAGCAGTATCTCCATGCCTCCCCCCTCCCAAGGTAATTGGAGTTAAGTGACTTGCCCAAGGTCATCCAGCTAGGAAGTGTTTGAGGCCAGATTTGAACTCAGGTCCTCCTGAATTCAGAGATAGTGATCAATCTACTGTGACACCTAGCTGCCTCTCATGTGTCTTTTTTCTTTCTTTCTTTCTTTTTTTTTTTTTTTGCAAGTCAATTGAGATTAAGTGACTTGCACAGGGTCACACAGCTAGTAACTGTCAAGTGTCTGAGTTTGAATTTTGAACTCAGGTCCTGCTGACTCCAGGGCCAGTGCTTTATCCACTGTACCACCTAGCTGTGCCCCACCCCCCATGTTTCTTTTAATGGTACCTCCTCATCAAGAGACCCATACATAGACTAAATCATAGACTTAGTTCAAAATAAATAAATGAGTTTGGCTGAGAATTGAATGAAATGCCACAACTGGAAATATTTTTGAAAGAAAAAAAGACAATACAGATTTCCAGTATAATAATGTGTTGCCCTTCATATACAAAAATAATTTGAATTTCTTAAACATGGCTTATAATATGAGAATCATGGTCGCCTACACAAGGATGGAATACACCTAACAAGACCTAATAAGAATGTGTTTCCCAAGAGTCTTACAAATTTAATCAAAACAGCTTTGAACTAAGAAGGAGAATAGAGGAAGAAAACCACCTTATAACCACAAAGGTAGATACCACAGAAAGTAACTATGTTCTGTAGAAACAATAGCAGAAGCAATACTGAGGAATGCACAGGAGACACAATCCAAAATAGGAGCCAAAAATAAAACCTTTGGCAATGGGTTTCTAGGAATAGATGCATGACACATAGGTAAATTAGTAAGATGATCTAGAAATCCCGATGCAAATAGGCAAATCTGACATCATGGTTATTGCCAAAACTGTATGTTCACACTCATGAGTGTCTTATGGCTGTAAAAATGCTCATTTTATTTAAAAGGATTAAGTGAGGGGAGATGTACCATGATATTCTAGCCCCTTGGTCCTGATGCTCTAAAGGTTTAAGTAGGAGGTAGACAGAGGGGGATGACATCAGATACATAGACATTACTGGGCATATTGACTTGAAAGGTGAAAGGCAGAGACTAAAAGAGACACAATAGTAGTGAAGGTACTTCTGTCCTCCTGACTCAGTTGGCATTATATCAATGATGGTCAGGTGCCACTACATAGGTGTTAATGTCTGGGGAATACAAAAATGAGTGCCTCATTTCACTCCCGGGTGCTCATGGACACACAGAATCAAAATCAGACCCTTCACTAGATTAATGTTTCTTGAGGGCAGGGAATGTGTTTTTGCTCTTTTTTGTATCCCTGGTGCTTAGCATAGTGCCTGGTAGACAGTAGATGCTTATGTTTCCTATATGTTTACTGATTAATTGATAATGCAATTCTGGGGCCCTTACAGCACAGAGATCCTGGTACACTGTCTTCTGATTTTGTCTATCATAAATATCAACATTCATGATTCTCTCTTTTCCCCACATCATAAGAGGGCTATGATACCCATTGACATGAGATTTCATTTTGTCTATTGTCCCCATGTTGTGGCTAGGATACTGAAGAGAGGGGGCCTTGACTCCAGCCTAAAAGAGCTGTCTTTCTTGGGAGGGGCTAGATCTAAGGACTTAATAGAATATGTAGCCTATGTCCTAGGCAATTAAAGTTTTTGCCTTACTATGCATTTTAAACTAATTAAACAGTGTATGTAAATTATGGCCTTGAGCGAAGATGGATAACTGCAGTAATTGGAAGGAATGCAGACAAATAGGTGATGGTAGAGGACCAAGCCAGAGTCTGAATGAATTATAATCCTACACAGGAAGTGGGGACATGACAGTGATGGAGCAGTCAGTCAGCAAATACTCACTGAGTGCCTACTGTGTGTCAGGTTCTCTGCTAAACTCTGGGAATACAAAGACAGTCACCTAGCTGAAGGAATAGTCAGGGGACAGCGCTGGCTGATTAATAACCAGATGCCCCCAGATTCTTGACTGTTAGAAGATATAGAACTGATATATTTGGTACATCTGTGACATATATTAAAAAGATATGCTAATGTGAGCAAATCTCAGCAAGGGGGAGCAGGGGGAGAGGAACATTAGGTGAAGATCAATGGAGACAGAAACAGGAGTGATATTGTCAGTGGTAAATCCTACGAACCACCTTCTCAGAAAGAAAATAAGAGACTAGGAGTTTAAGAAAGTAAAGGCAAAAAGCATTTTTCCAGTGTTTACTAGATGCCAGGCACTGTGTTAAGCATGGGTCACACGCCTGGTATGGGGTGGGGTAGAGTAATGATGGGCCACTGTAATCGTCAGGACATCTGCTAGTAGCCTCTCTCTGACAAAAGCAGATGGGGATCAGGACTGAAGCTGTGATTTCATCAGCATCGGTTAACTCCCAGGTGAGAAAGTTTCTTCTCCCAAATCAAGTCACTGTCTCCTGTGTACTGTATAGTCTTAGAGCTGTCAAACATACGGTGACCTCCTGTGGCCCACATCACTCCCAAGTACAGTCTAAGACAGATTGCAATGGAATTGGGAAATATTTAACAAAATAACTAAAAACACAATAAAACCAATAACATTACATTTAAAGTGAAGTCAATACGCGGCCCACTGGGATCCTTATGGATCCCCTATAGTGACCCCTATTTCTATTTGAGTTTGACGCCACTGGCCCAGAGGATCTGAAAGGTTTAATGACTCATCTAGAATCACGCAGCAGGACTTTAGTTCTTCCTGGCTCCAAGGCCAGATTTCTATCCATTAGATCAGGGATTACCAAACTCTGACCTCGGAACTATACAAAAACAGGTGGTGGGCCAGATGTGGCCCATGGGCCGTCACTTGCCACCCCTTGAACAATGCCATACTGCCTCTCTTTCCAAAGACAAATTAATTTCTTAATTTGCCTTAACAGATCACAGATCTATCAGAATATTCACCCTGATTACATAACCAAATCTATGCAGACTGAAACTAAAAACCTCTAGGAAGGATATTCTCATGTTCCAATGTTCTGATGTTCTAATGAATTTCTGGTCTTTTTCCTTGTGGTTATTCCATCCAGTGGTGTAGATCACAACCTACCCATGTGTTCCCCACCCTTTATGATTCCTGACTATGTCTTCCCTTATGCCTTCCCTAGAGGTCCTTCCAACACGCCTTCACTCTTTTGACATGAGGAAGCTGCCAATGCGGTATGCCTCCCCCTCTCTCTCACCATGACAAGTCTGTTTTCTTTTTGAATCACTCATCTCTTTGATGATATGCTTATGCCACCTTCCAATCAATCAACAAGCATTTATTAAGTACCTACTACATGCCAGAAACCGTGGTAGCTTCTGAGAAGACAAAGTCACAAATGTAACCATCCTTACCTTCAAGGACTTTACATCCTATCACATGAGACAACATGTACATATGTAGATATGTATTAAGCACATATATAGATATGTATTAAATGCAAATTAAACACAAAGTAATTTTGCAGTTGAGGGTGGGGAAATAGAACAGAGTATATAGAAGGTAGTGTTTGGGAATGTGTTATAGCCTACTCACCCTTGCCATCACTCATCATGCTTTGGTGGTTCTCAACTTTTGGTTATTTGTTAGACTCAAATATAGAATGACCTATTCCAATAAAATGAAAAATGAAAAATAGAGAATTTCAGAGTTTCTGAAATCACTATACTTTTTCCCTTTAGAATTATTCAATGTGTATCTTTTAAAATCTTTTCATTTCTCTCACTAGTTAACAGTGACCTGCCCTTTTGCACTCAAAGATTTAAACTTGAGTTAAAACATTGCTTTGGAACTTCAATTAACCAGTATGGATGGGCTGTCCTTAGATCTGACCCTCAGAGAAAAATAATAAATCTCAGAAACGGGGACGGGGGGAGTCACCACTGGAGAAGTTGACCTATTTCTTTGCCTGATGCCATCTAGAAACATATGGGTTCAATTCTTTCTGCCCTGAGATTAATGGAGCAACGCAAGTATTATAAGAAGGACTTTAATTCTCTCTGATGTTTTCATTATATATTCCTTTGTGGTAGACCTCATTTGTGATAATGCATATGTAATTTGAGAAACCAAAAGGAAATCCTGCACTCTTAGGGACATCATGAACCTGGCAAAATGCCGAGGTCTTCATCAAATTCAAAGGCAAGAGTATTCTAGTCAATGCCACAACATTTTTTTTATTTTAAGGAAAAGGAGGAAAAGCAGTCACTGAGATGTCAGTTGGTAGCTTGGATAAGAGGAATGGATTAATGAATATGAAGCTGATGAACATCAAGTTCAATATTACGACCACCGGCAATGTCTTGTCACTCTCCCAAAGGATTCTTCACTGAACAATAAGGGTTATAAAATGTTTCCTGAGTGCTTCATAAAAATGGAGCATGATTTCACAGCTGTAAGGTGCCTTAGAGATTGTTTAGTTTAACTCCCTCATTTTATACAGGAAAAACTTGAAGCCCAGAGAGAACTTGTCCAAAATCCTGTAAGGACCCAGACTCTGAACTCCAGTCTTTTCACTCCAAGTCCAAGGTTCTTTCCACCATGCTGGTGCCTCTGAGACACAGACTTGTGGAACCATAAAGTTACTGCACAGGATCCATGGATCATTATGACCAAAAAAATCATCAATTTATCCTTATGTCCTTTTTTCTCGATGAATGCTAGTAGTACTACTTTGATAATCTGGAGAACTGTGAAACTTTTTAACCCTTAAGAGCAATCCTCATACTTAAAAATGTTGGGAAACATTATAATACATGACTTTGGGCACACCCTCTTTTGAAATTTATTATACCAACTATTTCCCTCCTTACTGGAATTTTCCACACATTTCTATTACTTAGATGTCCTTTGTTGTCCACGAATTACAGACTAATGTGTTGGGGTCTGAATGAGGCAAACTCATTGGCAGGACTATGTTGAAACGTCCATATGCCTTGAAACTGGATAAAGCTTCATAGGATTAGGAGCTGCAAAGGATCTTACAGGGTATCTAGCCCAACATATTTACTTTATGGAAAAGGAAATAAAAGCTAGACAAATAGAAGAGAAGATTCCCAATGTGACATGAGTAGTGAATGACACAAACCCATGACCTTTTACTCCAAATCCAGTGTTCTTTCAACTTCTTAGATATTTTCACATATCTTTGATTTTTTGATGTGATTCCTTGCCCCACCAGTAAAAAATCATAGTCTATCTCCACCTTCTCAATCTGCAACAACTGTTATCCATGTCTAACTACAAATCCTCTACCAAAGGTCCTATTTAAGATGATGGAACCTTTCTTCTAGATCTCTTTATGTAGCTTTGATGCCATTGCTACACATACCTCCTTTTGCAGTCTTACATCTCTTTGATAATGCCATGCCTCCTATACAACTCCCCATTGGTCCTTAGAATCCCTAACTTCCTTAAAGACTCAGCTCAAATGCCACTCTCTGCAAGAAGCCTTTCCCACCCCACTCAGCTGCTACGGCCTTCTCCTCAAAGGTTACCTTTCATCTATTCTGCATGTATGTTGTATAAGCCTATTGATTTCTGTGTCTCCCTCCACTAGAATATAAGTTCCTTGAGGACAAGGACTGTTTTTGCCTTTGCTTGTTATCCCGAGCAATTAACATAGTGTCTGGCATATAGTAGGGGCTTGATAAATGCTTATTCAATTACTAATAGAATAATATGTCAAAGCCTGCTCAAACCTTGCTATCACTGCTCTTTCTACTCCATATGATAAAAGCTAAATAATTTCCTTTGAAGTAATAACTCACTAGATCTATATCTGATTGGTGAAATAAAGCTACTAAAGATGAGTCCCCAGTTTAAATATGTTTTAAATATGTGGAAAGATTGCATCCATGTTCTCAATTTACTCTGTGCCAGGCTACACAGTAATTGCTGGGACAACATAGAAAAGCAAAAATAGAGACTGCCCTGATGGAACTTATATTCTAAATGGAGAGACATCAATAAATAGGTACATAAAAAACACATACAAATTAGGCAACTAGGTGGCACAATGGATCGAGTGCTGGACCTACAGTCAGGAAGACCTAAGTTCAAATTTGGCCTCAGACAATTACTAGGCATATGACTGACAAATCACTTAACCTCTGCCTCCATTTCCTAATATGTAAAATATGGATAATAAAGCACCTACCTTCCAGAAATGTCATGAAGATAAAATGAGACCATATTGGTAAAGCACTTTGCAAACCTCAAAGTGCTATAGAAATGCCATATATTATTATTGTTATTGACATCATTTTAGATACAAAACAGTATGTGTGTATGTGTATATGTATGTGTGTATGCGTGTGTTTATACATGTGTGTATGTATGTATGTATGTATACATATGGAGAGAGAAAGAGAGTGGAACACATAAATACACTAAGTATTGCAGAGTGATCAGAAAGTAGTCTTGGAACCAAGAAGACCTGGGTTTAAGTCTCACCTAAAACACATGCTTGCTGTGTGACATTGGGCAAGTCACATAATCTCTCAGTCTCTAGACAACTACCTAACCCTATCCATTGCTGCTTTGGTATAAAGAATTTCCACACCTAGAATGTGATATGTGTCTATACACATAGACACATATATACATATATATGTGTGTGTGTGTTTGTATATGTGTATATATGTGTATGTATATATAAAATTCCCTTCTGATATGTACATGCATATACATCAGTGTATATACATGTGTATATATGTACATGTGCACGCACGTGTGTGCTTCATGCATGTGTGTACGTGTGTGTGCATATGTTTGTCTATATAAACACCCCCACACTTTAGAGATTTACCTCTGTTTCCCGCAGTGGACCTTCTGTTCATAAACATAATTCCTAGGGGAGGACTACATACATTATTGGCCTTGGACAAGTTATTTCATTTGCTACTCTCTATAAAAACATGTAAATGTCCATGATTGAATGCTTAGAAAATCCTAAAACTAATTTTAAATGGTCATTATTGTGATGGGGAGCAAGGGAAAAGAATTCCTCTTTCTTAACTAGTCTCTTACAAGTTTCAGCAAATTAAAATGAAAAATGAATCATCAACCCTCCTTAATCATGCCCAAAGTGTTTTAAAATATGCAAACCAACATTTTAAATGATTATTCAGTGGCATAAAATATTCAGCATATAATCACTATTTAACCATTGTTCACAGTTGCCTAATCCATCGCAATTCAAATTGATGTGGGGAGGTTGATCCTAAGCGGGAGGATAAGGTATTACACTCCTGAATGACCACAAGTCATTCTGCTATGCAAGGTAGGGTCACAGGTCAAAGAGGGAAAAAAAACTACTCCATACTGTGGCTTTTTTCCATTCTGCTTTCCTCTCCATCTTTTTTTTTTTTTAATGGTGGTAAATCTTTCTCTGTCTTCCTTGATACCTGGTACTCCACTAAATCAGAATCTTTTTGGGTGGCAGATAAACTAGCCTTGAGATGTGGAGGGTCCGTCGGTAGGAAGGCTCATTTTTTAAAAATCAAAGTAATTCTAGTTCTGGCCAGAACCATTAACTGATCTGCAATGCCAGATTCCTTTTGATCTTCAGTCTTATCTGCATAGTCTGGCTTTCTAAGAAGAGACCACGCATGTTCAAGGGTACAAGATCATTCATGTCTTCCCAAAGAGAGGTACCAGCTCCTGGAAGCATTCACTCAAAAGACCAAAACTTACATCAAAATATATGACAATGAGGAATGCCAAGGGAGAAACCAGTTCTGGAGGAAATTCAGGGGAAGAAAAACTTTGGAGAAACATTTCTGCCTCCCCATCTCATCCATAAAAGTGAAAAATATGAGTCTATATGTAAAAGAGCAGACCAAAGAGCATCCATGATGGCACCCTTATTTGAAAATGACAAAAAGAACACTTTTCAGTTTGAAATGCATTGAGAAAAGCAGCACTGCAAGCAATCACATGTGAGATGTAATAAACTGAAAATTCCATTTAGGAACCCTAACCAATGAAAATATGAATACTCCCCCTTACTGCCTCACCCCAAACTACTTGGATGAGTGAGAGAGAAGCCCAAAGACCTTTTCCTTTATCTTTCCTCCCTTATTAACATCATTTCCATCTTGTCACCAATGCATTTGTATGTTCAATCTCTCCACCAAACCCTTAATTTATCCCTTTTCTCTTTTCTTCTATAACATAGATCCTCCTAACTTGTCTTCGTCCATGTATCTATTTTGGTGCTGACTGCAGAAGTGAGAACAACAAATGAGGAACAGTATAATTTCCTTATTCTGCCAATTTCAACTAGATCAAAGAATTCATGCACTCTCATATGTCATCTCTAAATTAATTGAAATAACAAAAGATAAATAAAAATAGAAGTTGGTTGTGCATGATGCTTACATAAAGGTCACCTGAGAGGATGTATGGTGTACCAAAAATGTAGCTGGGGTCAGGGGAGCTTTGAGTTCAAATCCTATCTCTGACTCTTAAATATCTGATCATGGAAGAATTACTTAACTTCTTTAATATGTAGTTTGAGTATATTAATGACCATAGTATCTACTTCTCAGCACTGTGGTAGAGATAAAATAAGATAATATATGTAAGGCACTATCAATTCAATTAAACTTTTGTTAAGAATAGGGGGCAGCTAGCTGTGTGACCTTGGGCAAGTCATTTAACCCTCATTACCCTGTAATAATAATAATAATAATAATAATAATAATAATAATAATAATAATAATAATATAGCAAGGTAGTCAGTAAGACTTCTAATACTGTGTAAGTATAAGCTATGCTTCTTACTGTATATTCTAATATAACCCTGCTCTTACTTCTTCTGAGCCCTATTTGCTCATTCATATAGGAAATCCCTCAGTACTAATGGCTCACTACCAGTGTACAGGAAGACAAGAATGAAATAAAACTACTAGCATTTCTCCTTCAACCAACTTTTCCCTTTTTTAATAAATATCATAGGGTATCTTTTTGAGTACCTAGATGGATGCCAACTTGGCCAGATCTAGTCAATGACTATAGTTTTTCTTTTTTTCTTTTCTTTTTTTTTGTGATACAATTGGGGTTAAGTGACTCGCCTAGGGTCACACAGCTATTAAGTTGGCAAGCGTCTGAGGTCAGATTTGAGCTCAGTTCCTCCTGACTCCAGGGCCAGTGCTCTATCCACTGTACCACCTAGCTGTCCCAACTATAGCTTTTCACCAACACTACAATGGACAATGGTTGAAAACAGACACAAATGGCTCTGATTCCCATTACTGCCATGAGCAATGAGACTTCCAAACACATGCCTAATATATTCCTCTTAGTAACATCCAATGTAATTATGAAAACAAGACTGATTGGTTTTGAAACTGAAAAGCAAAACAAATTGTGTTTAGATATCATTCAGAGAACTCAATTTCAAAAACCAAGGAAGTATTTTCTGCCATGGAAACCACCTCCCAAAACAAATACATTCTCTTGAGAGGCAGGGTGTTTTGGAGGATAGAGTGCTAGACTCAGACCCCAGTTCAAATCCCATTTCACACACATTCTAGCTGTATGACCCTGAATGAGTCACCTAAGCTATTTTTTTTTTTTTGGTGAGGCAACTGGGGTGAAGTGACTTGCCCAGGATCACACAGCCAGTAAGTGTTAAGTGTCTGAAGCCAGATTTCCTCCTGACTCTAGGGCCAGTGCTCTATCCACTGCACCATCTTGCTGCCCTACCTAAGCTCTTTAAGTGTCCAGTTCCTATATTTGTAAAATGGGGAAATGGAATTTAGTGACCTTTATGATCCCTCACAACTTTAATTCTATGATCAAGTTGAGCCCACCAACCATGATTTGGGATTTAGCAGGAAATTTCTTGTCATTTTTAGATGGATGTTGGATGCTACCTACCCATTTTGGATAGATATGTTATTCCCTCTAGAAGGACTTTGTTGATATCACACCTACCACAGCAGTGAAAAATTCCCAGCAAATTATCAGCAGTCCTAGCTGTGCTGCTCACTTCCCTTCCATCTTAGATAATCTCAGCCTCCTGTTTTTTATTTGCCTTTATGCAGCATCACCCCTCATTAGAATGTAAGTTCATTGAGGGTACAGACTATCATGTTTTCTTGATACAGTACCTGGAACATAATAAGCACTTAATAAATGCATTCCCACTCATTCTCTCTGGCTCTCTCTAGCTCTCTCTTGCTCTCTCTCACTCTGCATGTGTATGTGTCTACATATATGTATAGATGTGCATAGATGCATGTGTATGTGGTTATATATTCCCACATATCTACATGCATATACATATACACGCACATGTGCATGCATACATAAACATAAATGTCAGGCCATTGAATGATTTGACTTGAAAGAAATGGAACAATGGAGATCATGTGTTTCATAGGCTTGCATTTGCCTATAATTCTCCTATAAAGCATGTAATAACCGCACTTACAAGATGGGAAACATGAGCTATAATTGAAAGCAACAGATTTTAGGATAATTCTAACTCAAGGCTGAAAAGATCTTACTATCTCTGCCTGTTCCATTTACAGTGGAAACAGTCTCTTTTCTCTCCATTCTCTTCACTGAAAATAAGGACAAGTCCATTTTATCTCTGAGCTCTTCTGAGAAAAGCACATTAATATACAACCTATCCTTCCTTCCAAACAGCAGGAAAGTACAAAGGGTTTATCACTCAAAGGTGAGAGTACATGCATGTAATGAAATTAATTTGGAGAGACTATTCTACATAAATGACACTTAAATTGCCTGGATGGTAACCTTCAAAATGCTGACTTCACTGGCAACTCCCAAGTTCCCTAATGATTAAATTATAACTGATAAATGACTAAACTTGGCAAAACAAAATTATGACATAGGAATGAAATGATCCAAGACTGCATTTGAAACCCAAATTGAAATTCTAAGACATGAAAAAAGGCCCTCCTAGATGCTAAGCAAGAGCAAAAATGTAAACAGCTGGGAGTCTTGCAAAAGTAAGGAAAACACTTGAAAACAAACATGAATGTTTGTTCATTGCTGCAGAAAAATTCTACAGGTAGGGAGATGAGAGTAGAGAAACCAAATGATCAAATGGGATAAATGTGCAGTGCTTTGCAAACAGAAAAAGTGCTATATAAATGCTAGCTAAAGAAGGCTTATTAGATGAATCCTAGGACGGATCTAGGTAGCACACAATAACGTGCACTTGTGAGTCACCAATTTGTATTCACAGATGGCCATAGGTGGCAAAAAAGTATTGTCACTAGATAACTGCCCTTCCCTTCTTAAGGGCAGCTAGGTAGGACAGTGGATAGATCACTGGGCCTGAAGTCAGGAAGACCCGAGTTCAAATATGGCCTCAGACACTTACTAGCCATATGACTCTGGGCAAAATGCTTAACCTCTGTTTGTCTCAGTCTCCTTGCCTGTAAAATGGGGATAATAATAACACCGACTTCCAAGGGTTGTTGAGAGGATCAAATAAAATAATATTTGTAAAGCACTTAGTACCATGTCTGTCACATAATAGGCACTATTTAAATGTTTGCTATGGTGGTGATGCAATTCAGATTATTATTATGTAAATCAGAAAATACAGTGATTTTTGAATAAACAACATAAAGCTAAATATAAATATAAAATATAAAAAGTTAAATATAAACATAGTAAAGAGATAAAGCAGGATCAAATAAAATAATTGTAAAGCACTCATTACAGTATCTGACACAAACTAGGTACTCTAATAAATGTTTGCTATTATTTGTAATTTGGATTATTCTTATGTAAATCAAAAAATAAGAAAGTGTTTTTTTTTCTTTTGAATAAACAAAACTAAGTAGAAATATAGAAAGAAAAATATCATCATAATAGATAAATAAAACTAAATCTTTAAAATATTTTCTTAGAGAGTTGTACCTTCAATCATCCATCAATACCAAGGGCCCAGGCCATTGTTTATTGAGGGGGAAAAACAAACCTTTTCTCTCCTACCTCTCCTCATGTTCCCACCCTTATTGGGCTCAGTCCTACTTCATCCCAGCCAGTCTTCCTCTTATCTCCCCTTGTATTATGCCTTCTGGTGCCCTAGGACTTTCATTAATCAACTTCTCTTCATCCTAGATCTTTTCCTCTTGTGTTTCTTCTATCTTCTTGAGCTCATTGAAATCTGGCCTTCACTAAATGACACTCCAGTTTTGATGGCCCTTTCCATGTCTAGTTGTTCCTTCTTTTCACACACACACACACACACACACACACACACACACACACACACACACACACTCAACCGTTTAGATTCAATGACCCTGTGGGGGATGGAAGAGGAGAGCATAGGCTACTCTGTCAATCCCTCTACTCAGTTTGCTCTCAGTGGCCAGACTGGAGAGCTGCTAACCTCTTGGGGTTGACTGGAATCTGCTGCTGCTTCTTAACTTAGAGCTCCTGAAACATTCTGAAATACCATGGCAGAAACACTTCAGAATTTAATATAACCACAACTACTCAAAAATTCTTTTGAGTTCTTAGGGTCATTTTAACTTCTTTGAATAAAATTGATTCTGCCATCCTGTTCAAAGGACCATAATTTTTAGAAGGAAATTATATAGAGGGCAGCTAGGTGGCACAGTGGATAAAGCACCGGCCCTGGATTCAGGAGGACCTGAGTTCAAATCCGGATTCAAACACTTGACACTTACTAGCTGTGTAACCCTGGGGAAGTCACTTAACCCTCATTGTCCCATTTTAAAAAATAAAAAAGAAGAAAAAGGAAATTATATTAGAGATTTCCATAGTAAGAGTATAAGGGGTCTTTTAGTCATCTATTCAATAAATGTTAAGAAACTATGTGCCAGACACTAGTGATATGAGTATAATGAATTTCCCAAGGACTTAACATTTTTTTTTTGTGGGGCAGTGGCAGTTAAGTGACTTGCCCAGGGTCACACAGCTAGTAAGTGTCAAGTGTCTGAGGCCAGATTTGAACTCAGGTACTCCTGAATCCAAGGCCGGTGCTTTATCCACTGTGCCACCTAGCTGCCCCCAGGACAGGAAGAAAACAAATACTTATATAAATGTGTGCAAAAAAATATCAAGAGACTTTTAAAAAGTATATTCAAGATAGTTTGAAAGAGAAGACACTAGCCATAATGTGGATCAGGAAAAAGCTTCATGTGGAAGGTGGTGTTTGAGTTTCATATTGAAGAAAGAAGGGGAGTCTTAGCTGAGGTGAGGATGAAGTGGATTCCAGGCTTGGGAGATGGTCAATGTAAGGCAAAAGCAGGAAATGGGAAGTCATGTATAAGGAATAGAGGAAATGTTAATTTGGCTGATTGTACACTGTCAAAGGGGGAATAATATCAAATGAGGTTGGAAAGTTGGATTAGAGCCAAATTATGATGTTTTGAACACTAAATAGTTTCTATTTTTGAGCATAGAGGCAATAGGGAGTCACTGTAATTTATTAAGTAGGACAGTGCTATGGTTAAACCTGCACTTAAGGAAAATTATTTTGGTAACAGTGTATTGGGTAACTAAAATTGGGAGACAGGGAGACCTACTAGGAGTCTATTACAATTATCTAGACTAAAAGTGATGAGGGCCTGAACTGGGGTGGCAGTTGTATGAGTGGAGGAGTGTTGGAGATGGGAAAAGAAAAACTTCAAGATTTAGAAGCTGTATTTACGGAGGGAGAGAGATTAAGTTGTCAAGGATAATGCCAAGGTTATGAACCTGGGTTGCTAGATGAATGGAGATGCCTTGGACAGAAATAGGAAAGTTTGGACAAAAGGAGGTTTGGGGAAGAAGAGGGGAAGAGAATGAGTTCAATGTTTTACATGTTGAATATGAAATGTATTCAGCTCATTCAGTTTTAAAATGTCCAGTCAGTAACTGATAACTTGGGTTTGGATGGATGGATGGATGGATGAGAGATAGGAGAGAGAGAAAGGGAAAGAGAGAGGAAGGGAGGAAGAGATCTGGGAGTCATCAGCAAGGGAAATAGGAATGTAGATTTACTAGAACAGAGCCTTAGTGAACATTTTCATTTGTAGGGTATGATATGGATTATGAACTAGAAAAGGAAACTAAGAGTGATCAAACAGGTAAAGTAACTGAAGAATCAAGACCAAAAAATAGTATCACAAAAACTCAGAGAAGAGAGAGTATCCAGAAGCTTAGGAGGTTGAACAGCATCAAATTAAGCAAATAAACTGAGAAGGTTGATGATTTTTAAAAGATTTGGCAGTTAAGAGAATATTGGTGACTTTGAAGAGAACAATTTCAGTTAAATGCTGAGTTCAGAATCCAGATTGCAAAGGGCAGAATAGGGAATGAAAGAGATGGAATGGAGACAATTTTTTTTCAAGAAATTTGACAGAGAGGAGAAATGTATTATGGTAGCTTGAGGGGATGGAAGGGTCTAGTAAAAGTTAGTTTTATTAAGGATGGGGAGACTTGGGCATGTTTAAAACAGAAAAGAACCAGTAGATAAAGCCTGAAAATTCTAAAAAGAAAGGTATTATTGAGGAAATTATCTGCTGGAGAAGATGAATAGGATGTGTGGAAGGTTTGTCCTTGATAAAGAGATGTGTCCCCTCTCTGTCAGAGTGAAGGAATGAATAGACATGATTTCAAGGAATTTTGAGATGAAGAAAGGAAGAAAAAATGAGCTCAAATCAATAAGCATCCATTTTTTCCAAAAAAAAAAAATTAGAGACAAGGTCTTCAGCTAAGGGGTGTGTGAAGTGTTGAGGAAGAAAAAAAGTTTGTAAAAGCCTTTATGCAGAGTGATATTGGGAGTCAATTAGGAATGGAGAAAGTGTTGTCTCTGACTTGCTTCAGGGAGGGCCTGAACTGGGCCCAGTTGAAATATATATATAATATATATATAACATTTTTAACATGGTTGTGTGACTTCCTCAGGTCCATTCAGCAGCACATGAGTAGGAGTGGAGGAGGTAGATGGTGGAAATAATACAGGGTTAATGTGTAGCAAGGTCTAAGTATTAATTGAATGAGCAAGGATGGTATCCAGGGCATAGCTGAATTGACTAATGAGAAAGTCAAGATTGCACCAGAAGGAAAATCAAGTCAAACCAGGCCTAGTGATTTGAGAAAGTTCTGAGTGGTAGGTGGAGTTACCAAAGGTTTTGATGAGGGTAAAGAATGATTTTGAATGGTGAGGAAAAGGGAGAGATGGAGAAAATAGGAAAGTAAAGGCAGATAGAGGAATGTTAGAATTTTCAACTAAAGAAATAGAACACATGACCTTGGGCAAGTCACTTAACCCTCATTGCCCCACAAAAACAAACAAATAAATGAAGAAATAGAATGTATGGGTAATTGTGAGATCCAATATGTGACCATGCCTATGTTCAGCTGAAGTGGAATGAAAGAATAAAATATGGGATTTAAGATACCATCTATCATCATCATTATAACATTAAAAAGCCATTTAGACATGTTAACACATTTGAGCCTCACAACAACCCAGTGAGATAGGTGCTTTTATTATTACATCCACTTTACAGTTGAGGAAACTGAGGCCAAAGAGATTAAATAATATTCACAGGGTTACTCAGCCAGGGAGTATCTGAGGCAGAATTTATTAAACGTGTGCCTTCCAAACTCCAAGTCTTATTCTCCATACATTGCACCTCCTAACTCCCTCTACCCACTGTTCTCAGTGATGTGACCTGATGGTATCAGAGTCAGGAAGACCTGAATTCAAAGCTAGACTCAGTCACTCCCTAGCTTTGTGACCCTGGGCCAGTCACTTAACTTGCTTTGACCTCAGTTTCCTCATTTGTAAAATGAGGAGAATAATAGTACCTACTTCTCAGGATTATTATAAGGATAAAATGAGTTAATATTTGTAATTCACTCTATAAACCAATAAAATGCTATAAAGTAGCTGTTGTTGCTATTAACATGGATGTTACAGTCCCTTACTATAAGCTCAGGGGTTGGGGAAGAGAGGGCATTGATGACCCAAGTGCTGAGCTCCCTGAAGAAAGGAAGGAGAATGACCTGGGAGCCAGATAAGAACAGGCACCAAAATCTTGATTGGGTGGAAAATGTTGATATTCTGAACTTCAAAGGAAGAAAGCTTACTAAGTGAAGGTGGTCAAGGGAGAGTCTGGAAATGGCAATGAAACGCATAAGGATTAATTTAATCAATCAATAACCTTCCCATTAATGTAACCAACAAGCTGATATATGTCCTGATATCTTTATCAGATGAAAGCACCTTTGATTGGGTTCCATAATCAATCAGCCAAAGATAAAATATGTGTGGAAAAAATCCTAGACACCTCTATTGAATCAATCAATCAAAGGAATAAACTAGATTGGGGGGGGGGAGTCCTTAATCAATTTGAATGGAGCAAAATGTTTCAAGTTGGACAAAATGAAATGAGGCTGGCTGCACAGGAAATCTATTGGGTTTGGTTGCAGTAAATTGGTCACCACCTATTGGGGTTGGTTAAAACAGTAAGTACATCAGTTTAGGATTCCAATACCAAGTCGGCCTAGTAGTTAAGTGATCTCACAACACACACACACACACACACACACACACACACACACACACACACACACACACACACACACCCTAGGGGAAGACAAGGCAAGTCCTGAAAGGTCAGAACATCTGGGACTTCCCATCTGCCACTATAAGTGTCCCTGAAACAATAGTGACAGCAGCACCTCCCTCAAGAGGCAAGGGCAAAGTAGACATGCTGAGCAAAAGCAGCTTCAGAATTTCACAAGGGCTTACCCTTAGATCCTAGGACAGAGTTCCACATACCTCATGGACATTCTATAACAAGAGAGAGAGGGAAAAGGAAGTACTTACAACCAGGAGCTGCCATATGTGCTTTGTGAGTGGGAATCCACTCTCCCCTGGACTTAACCTATCCTTGTGGGAGAGTATACCCCAGACATTTGAGGCAGATGTTGTATTTTGGTCCTTCATATGTCTTCTCAGTAAATATCCCTTTGTAAATGCTAATCAATGTTAATGGGTTCATTGATACAGAGAAGATACCAATCGGTTATAGTGGGAAATGTAACAATGTGGCATCATGACAGACTGTATTAGAAACTCCCCATATTTCCTCATGGAACCTGGAGGGGAAAACTAACAGTTCCCCTCTTGGGACTCAACTTGCAAATGGGATTTTGGAGAGTGTGCCCAGAGCCTGTGATATGGTTGAAAAGAAATTTAAGAAAGGAGGAAATGCCCCTTTATTAGAACTCTGAAAAATCTATTCGTTGATTCCCTATGAGGAAAGTGGATTAACAATAGGAGTGGCTTCCAACCAAATTTCTAATCATTCTTGTTCTTTATGTTGTCTTTGAGTAGGAATCATATAAACCCAGCCTTGTGTGAACTGACAAATTCAGAAACTGAGTGTTTGAGAGTGAGACTCTTACAACATAAAGAGACTCATAACATGAGATTCTTAACCCAAAGTTCCCAATTACATTTGGAGTTGTTTTTCTCACTTCTTATGGTTCAGAGCTCCCACTCAAGAATGCTTCCCCTTCTATCCACACCCCCCATAATTCAGATTTCCGCTGACTTAGAAGTGACACAGTTCACAATATTATAAGGTTTCATTAAAGGAAGAAAAACAAAACAGAGACCCTTGAATTAGTAAGAACCCAGTAGATCTGACTATATCTTTTTTTTTTTTTTTAGTGAGGCAATTGGGGTTAAGTGACTTGCCTAGGGTCACACAGCTAGTAAGTGTTAAGTGTCTGAGGCCAGATTTGAACCCAGGTACTCCTGACTCCAGGGCCAGTGCTCTATCCACTGCACCACCTAGCTGCCCCTGACTATATCATTTTGTTGTTGTTAGTCATTTTAGTCACGTCCAACTCTTTGAGACTCCATTTGGGGTTTTCTTGGGAAAGACACTAGAGTGGTTTGCCATTTCTGTCTCCAGCTCATTGTACAGATGAGGAAACTGAGGCAAACAGGGTTAAGATACTTACCCATCATCACACAGCTAGTAAGTGTCTGAGGCCAGATTTGAACTCAGAAAAATGAGTCTTCCTGACTGCAGACCCAACACTCTATCCACTGCACCACCTAGTTGCCCATGATTCCTGCTCAAAAAGCATCAGGGGCTTCCTACTGCTTCTGGGATAAAACACAAATTCCTCTATTTAGTATTGAAAACCTTTCATTCTCTGGCTCCACTATGTTTTTTCAGAACTAACAAATTACTTCCTTATCCATTTTATGTGTAAGAAATCCTACCTACACCCCCACCCCCTGAACAAAATGCTCTATACCCTGAGACCTTTATTAGGTGAGAATATCTCTGATTGAGATACAGAACCAATCAGTGGATCAATCAACATGACAGGTAAAGGAAATTGTCTACATCTTGAGATGAGAACCTTTTTGATTAGGCCAAGAATGGAAAAAGCATAATTGGCCAACCAGACTAACTATGCTTCTGGGAGATTTTAATAGCAGAGGGATTTCAACAGCACACTGGTCCAAAAGGAATGCTTAATAAATGTCTTTTGGATTGGACTAGATTAAATTTCAAGTTCAACTTTTGACATCTTTTTAACATTTGAAATTTTCATTGGATATTTTTTTAAAAGTCACTAGAATCATGACTAAAAGAGAAATCCATCATCCTTATGTCTGTGCTACTCCATTATGCTTCCTAAAATGGATGTTATGCTTGGTGGAATAGGGTTATGCACAGAGTTAGTCAGCCAGTAAGCATTTATCATGCACTTCCTGTGTACAGGCACTGTGCTAGAGTTATAGAATAGGGGAAAGAAAAAATATCACAATATATAGGTTAAGATAGGGGGGAAGCATGGAGAAATGACTCTACTAATGTCAAAATGTCAGTGGTGAAACTGGAGGCAGCCAATTAAATGTTGAACTAAATTGTCCTGGGTTGCAATGACAGAAAACCAGACAAATTCAATCCCTGTGCAAAAGAAAAATTCTGGTTATATTAAGCTTGAGAAATTCATTTTTTTTACTTTTCATGAATTTAAATATATTTCTGAATAAACAATCAGTGCATAGAAGCTCATGCTACATCAGTGATACCTAAATCTGTCCTTTGGGTGTGGAACAGCTAATAAGGCAAGTTGAAATAACAAGGAGAGCAAATAGAAGAACAGCATTTAAAAAAAAAAAAAAGGCTTATTAACCACAACATAAACCCATATTCCAAGCTCTGAATTACAAAGATTTTCCTTTTCCTTTCAGGGTGAAAATGTTAACACTGACTGTGCAAGAGTGATAAGGTAGTGATTTATGTAGAAGCCAAGGAAGACAACAATTATTTTGGTGAGACTATTCTATCACACATCACAGGATGGCTGTCTCTTTTCACTGTTGGAGTTCAATAAATCCCCACATCTACAAACCTATAAGTAGCTGGTTTTAGCTACTGACCAGGAAGTTCTCTGAAATAAAGGCTTCAGGAAAGGCCTCTAACCTTTGTAAGCCATGCCCATTGTCCTAATTCTGCAAGCCCACCAATATGCAGATTCCATTGCCATGCTTCTTTGAATGCAGCAGACAACTTGTAATCAATATTTACAACATTTATAGTCGTCATGACAACTATTTATTGTGTAGGAAAAATATACCAGATTGCGGGTTGTTAACCTGCCCTTCCTTAACTTGTTTTTTTTTAATATTTTGATAATAGTATTTCAATGCTAATTAGCTTCTTTTATAATATTGTGTATTTTATTTTATACATTTAAAAACATTCTGAAATAGAATTATCCATAGGCTTTCATTAACTGCCAAAGAAGTCCATGACACAAAGTAACATGAGAACTTCTTTCCTTGCTGCTTTAGAAACACAAATAGAATAATGGCAATGATAACTATGATAATAATGATGGCATATATATGTAGGTATGATTGATAGATAGATAGATAGATAGATAGATAGATAGATAGATAGATAGATAGATAGATAGATAGATAGATAGATAGATAGATGGATGGATGGATGGATGGATGGATGGATGGATGGAGGAGAGGAGAGGAGAGAGGAGGAGGGAGGGGAGGGGAGGGGAGGGGAGGGGAGGGGAGGGGAGGGGAGGGGAGGGGAGGGGAGGGGAGGGGAGGGGAGGGGAGGGGAGGGGAGGGGAGGGGAGGGGAGGGGAGGGGAGGGGAGGGGAGGGGAGGGGAGGGGAGGGGAGGGGAGGGGAGGGGAGGGGAGGGGAGGGGAGGGGAGGGGAGGGGAGGGGAGGGGAGGGGAGGGGAGGGGAGGGGAGGGGAGGGGAGGGGAGGGGAGGGGAGGGGAGGGGAGGGGAGGGGAGGGGAGGGGAGGGGAGGGGAGGGGAGGGGAGGGGAGGGGAGGGGAGGGGAGGGGAGGGGAGGGGAGGGGAGGGGAGGGGAGGGGAGGGGAGGGGAGGGGAGGGGAGGGGAGGGGAGGGGAGGGGAGAGGAGGGGAGGGGAGAGGAGAGGAGGGGAGGGGAGGGGAGGGGAGAGGAGAGGAGAGGAGAGGAGAGGAGAGGAGAGGAGAGGAGAGGAGAGGAGAGGAGAGGAGAGGAGAGGAGAGGAGAGGAGAGGAGAGGAGAGGAGAGGAGAGGAGAGGAGAGGAGAGGAGAGGAGAGGAGAGGAGAGGAGAGGAGAGGAGAGGAGAGGAGAGGAGAGGAGAGGAGAGGAGAGGAGAGGAGAGGAGAGGAGAGGAGAGGAGAGGAGAGGAGAGGAGAGGAGAGGAGAGGAGAGGAGAGGAGAGGAGAGGAGAGGAGAGGAGAGGAGAGGAGAGGAGAGGAGAGGAGAGGAGAGGAGAGGAGAGGAGAGGAGAGGAGAGGAGAGGAGAGGAGAGGAGAGGAGAGGAGAGGAGAGGAGAGGAGAGGAGAGGAGAGGAGAGGAGAGGAGAGGAGAGGAGAGGAGAGGAGAGGAGAGGAGAGGAGAGGAGAGGAGAGGAGAGGAGAGGAGAGGAGAGGAGAGGAGAGGAGAGGAGAGGAGAGGAGAGGAGAGGAGAGGAGAGGAGAGGAGAGGAGAGGAGAGGAGAGGAGAGGAGAGGAGAGGAGAGGAGAGGAGAGGAGAGGAGAGGAGAGGAGAGGAGAGGAAAGAACGAACTTGTAAATTTTGTAAATTTTGTTCTGAACCTGTGATTTCTAAGTATGGCAATCCACTCTATCAATGTAGTTCAACCTCTCACAACCTTCCAGACTTATCTATTATTCTAATGAATTAGGTAGCTTGCCTATGGTCAAAGAGCTCATACAGACTTTTCTTTCTGGCATCTATGTTGGTCTCTGTCCACTTTATGACACTACCTCTGAGTATAGCATTTTAATGTTTACCAAACAATCTGTGTAGTAGAGGAAAGTCCTAAACTGAAGGGACTTGGGTTTGAATCCCCCTTTCTACACATACAAGGTATGTGCCCATTGGGAAGTATTTTGACCTGTCTGATTTTTTATTTCTTTATAAGCAAAAAGAAAATGTTGATACCTCCAGGACTCGCCTCCCAGGGTTGGTGCATGACTCCAATGAAATAAAAATATAGAGTACTTTACAATCTTTAAACTTTATATGTGTTAACCATTACTGTTATATGCAAGGGATATTGGAAAGTAGTATATTATGGTGAAAGGGGGACTTTCCCAGATAAATGGTCATTTAGCCTTTTCTTGAAAACTTCAATTGAGGGAAAATCCTAAAAGCATTATTCTAGCTCTACCTTTCTAAGATTTTATATGTCTTCCACATATAGACAAGACATGGCTAGACATGAGCTAACCATTGGACAAAGCAAGACAAACAGTGACAAAAGTTGGATCCTTGGCCAAATGTAGCCCACATCAATTATCTTTGTAGCAGGTTGGGATAGGGTTTTGACTGAAAGACCACATTGAGGCAAAGGAGGTATTTAGAAGGGCAGCTAATGGCACAGTGGATAGAACACCAGGCTTGGAATAAGAAAGACTCATCTTCATGAGATTTAAACTCTTAGTATCTGTGTGAACACTGGGCAAGTTCCTCTTTTGTAAAATGAACTAAGGAAGTTAAGACAAACCACTTTAGTATTTTTTTGCCAAGAAAACCCTAAATGGGGTCACAAAGAGTTGGATACGACTGAAAAACAACTGAACAACAACAAAAGATGGTTAACTGGAAATGATAAGAAAGGAGTCATCAAAAAAATGGAGTAAATGAGTCAAAGAAAATGTGTTTTAAAAACTATAGCACAGAGGGAAAAGCCAAAGGGCAAATAGCTAGAGAGAGGCCCTCAGAGGTAAGAGAGAAAAGCTCCATATTGAAACTCAACCAATATTCATCAACCAACACCAACTCTGCACCAGGCACCATATTAAGTGCTTTAGGATATGAAGACATAAGCAAAATGGTGCCTGCCCTCAAAGAGTTTTGTTTTTTTTTTACATTCAGGTGAGACAATATGGACTTAGGTAAGAGCAGTCACAAGTTTATCTTGGGAAGGCATACTTTTATTCTATACCCCCAATCTTTATTTAGACCACTAATACACTACAGTCAATAATAAGGATAATTTATTACATAGCAACTAAAACAATTACTAGACATATAACCCTAGATAAGTTAATTAATCTCTGTCTGCCTCAGTTTCCTCATATGTAAAATGGAGACAATAATAGTACCTATGTTACAGAGTTTTTGTGAGGATCAAATTTTGTAATATATTTTGAAAAACAAATATTGAAAAAATGGTCATTTTTATTATTGTTATCATCTTATACTTTTCTATCTGTGGCTTTATAATAATGCCATTGTTGTTGTTTTTGTTGTCACTGTTATTGCTGTTGTGGTTGTGTGTGTTGTCTCTCCCAAGGATGCTATTAGCTACTGAACAGTAGAAACCATGTTTTGGAGGTTATATAAAAAATAAACAGGATTTGAACTCAGGTCTTCCTAACTTCAAGTTTAGTGCATTATCCAGTATAGTAACTAATCTCCAGTAACGGTTCAAAACACATGAGCGAACACACACACACACACACACACACACACTTCTACTTTCTCTAGTCCTATACATTCTTCCCAAGGTCACTACTGATGTCAATATTGTGAAATCTAATGGATTTTTTTCAGCTTTCATCCTTCTTGATCACTCTGCAACATCTGATACTGCTTACCATCCCCTCCTACTATCTAGTCTCTCTTCCCTAGGTTTTCAGGACACTTGGTTCTCATCCTACCTGCCTATCCATTCCTTCTCAGACTCTTTTGGTGAACTATCATATATGTTTAGCCCTTGACATGTGGGTACTCCCCAGGTCTCTATCCTAGGTTCTTTCTTTCTCAAGTATCTCTCCCTTGTAGATCTCATCACCTCCCATGAGTTTAACTATATCTTTATGTAGATAATCCTTCAATCCACATACCCAGCCTTCATCTCTCTTCTGAGTTTTAATCACAAATGAACAAATTATCTATTAATTATCCCCACCTGAATGTCCCATTAGCATCTCAAATTCAACATGTTCAAAACCAAACTCATTATCTTTTCTTTCAACCCATACATCTTCCTAACTTATTTCTGTCAAGGATGGCATTAACCTTCCAGTCAGCCATGTTCACAACTCCAGAATCATCCTTAACCTTCTCATTCTCCCTTCCCTTACTCTAATTGGTGGTCAAGTCTTTTCAATTCCACCATCACAACAGCTCTTACATTCATTCCCTTTTATCCACTACATTCATTCCCTTTTATCCACTTACATGGTCATAACTCAAAATCAAGGTCTTTAACATCTCTCCCCTGAACTACTTCAATAGCCTCCTAATTGACCTTTCTTCATCCAAATTGTCCCCCTCTCCAATCTGTCCTTCATATACCAGCCAAAATGAGAATTCCAAGAACAGGTCTGACCATCTCACTTCTTGACTTACAAAGCTTTAGAAGCTGATTATTATCCCTACAATAAAATATAATGTCTTCTAGTGTTTAAAAAAAAAGTTCTTCACAATATGGTTCCAAACCATTTTTGAAGGGTAATTACATGTTCCTCTCTCTCACAACCCAACATTCCAACCAAACTGCCTTAATTTCCTATACAATGTTCCATAGAATCCATGCTTTGATCCTAAGCTTCCCCTAATACCAGAAATGTTCTTTCTCCTCAAATCAATTTCTTAGAATAATTATCTCTTTCCAAGACTTGGCTAAACTGACACCTCCTCTAGTGGCACCAATGAAATTATTTTGTAATATGTTGCTTCTTTTCTCCTCCCCTAGTAAAATACTTAATTTCCTTTCTTTATCTTTGTATTTCTAGCACAATGGCTGACACATAGTAGGCATGTAGCTATCTCTGAATGTATTTACATTCAAGCACGTATACAAAGACATAATATACATAAAGAGAGAGACATATGTATTACATGTGTGTGTCTCTCTCTATATATAATATGTATCATATATTCCATTGAATATATATTTGGATAGATACACATACATAATACCTGTGTAAATGAATACAGATTTATTAGGTCAAGACAGTACATCTCATTGAAAATGTTGATAGATTCATATTTTCCTTATTTGTGTGATGATTGATACATACTGTGATTAACTAGCTCATCTCCTCTAATAAGGTGGGTAATTATATGGTCCTGATAAGATAATAGCAATAATAACATAGCTATTATTCAGATTAGTTTAGAAATGGAAACAAAACCAAACATGCCTCATAGACACAAGATCCTGGCCTCTTAAAGGGCACTACTTCAGCTAAAATAGCTGTGTGGGGTTTGATGTGGCTATCAGTCAGCTGGTCTGGGAAGCACAGCCACAGCCTTTGATCAGTATATCAAAGAGAAGTGGTAACAAAGATGCTCATAGAGAATTGTCCCGTGGCTTATGTCATCAGATATTTTGTGCTTCTGAAAGGTGAAGTATGTGAACAAAACTACAGCAGTGTTTCTCATTCAATGAAATGCTAGGCCTTAGAATCAGCATCTTTCACAGAATCTAGAGCAATGTTCTTATTGTTCTTGTTGTTCAGTCATTTTCAGTTATGTCTGACTTCTCTGTGACCCATTTGGAGTTTTCTTGGCAGAGACACTGGAGTGGTTTGCCATTTCCTTCTCCAGCTCATTTTATAGATGAGGAAACTGAGGCAAACAGGGTTGAGTGATTTACCCAGGGTCATAAAGCTAGTAAGTGTCTGAAGCCAGATTTGAACTCAGGAAGTTGAGTCTTTGTAAATCCAGGACCCATACTCTATCCACTATGCTACCTTAACATCTCAGTTTCTATGCTCCTTTTGCATCAGCTGGTCTACCAGAGTCACAGCAATGGGGTGAATATCATAGAAGGGAGGAACATGGAGTTAAGACATTTCCTCAGGCCCTCCCTTCAAAGGCCCACAAAAGCAGCAATTCCATTGTAATTCCTTTGAGTTTATGGGCTCAAGATAAATCCAAATGCCTTTCCAAATCAGCCTGATGGTACACATGGGAGATAAGATTCAGGAAGACTCAAGATAAACCTGAAGAAATTTTGCTTGTACCATGGATTCCAAATTGTTAACCTCAGCTGTAGAAGGCCAGGACTGACTAAGTCTACTCCTGTACCTCAGATTAGAGACTAGAACAAAATGAGATACTTGCAGTAAGTCTAATAGTTAATAAAAGGTGGTTTGCTTAGCCATCACTGGGGAAGAATATTCCATGAAGATATACAATGATTTAGCTCACCATAGTTTTCCTATGCCAGTGTTAACCATGTTGCTTTACTGATAGTCAGAAACCTCAAGAAGGAATTGGAAATCTTCCTGCCCTGGCCCCTTTGTAATCTAGCAACCAGGAAACCATTCTAATATCCTCAACCTATACTGCCCTAATCTAATTAATTCTTAAGGGAATTTTCAATACTTCTCAAGGAAAATAATTATCCTATCTTATATAGCAAGGAACCCTGGGAAATATTTCTCCTACCTCTCCTCTAACATCTTCCCTTAGCATTTTCTGTGAATCTCATTATCTCCCAAGACTTCTTCCAAGAAAACAAAACCTCAACATTATCTATACTAGTAAATAATGCCCCTTTAAATTATTTCTCTCTAGCTTTTTCCACTTTATCTTCCAGAATCCCAAGAAAATCTAATTTATTGTCTTAATCCAATTTTATTCTGCTCAGTTCCAGGTATTTAGGCTCATGGGATGCAAGAAAAATTACATAGTTCCTTCCTTCATGAAGCTTACATTCTATTGGGGGGAACCAATATATTAAGAAAGAAGTAAATCCAAAAGAAACAGAATGTTTTTCTTGGGACATTAACAACTGGGAAAATTAGAAAAGGTCTCTTATAAGTAGTTCTGCTAAGCTTTTAAAAGGAAAATAGCAAGATGACATTTATGTAACATTCTCAGATTTAGAACATTTTTCTCCTATAAAATGTAAGCTCTTTGAATTCAAGGACTGTCACATTTCTTATCTTTGTGATTCCAGAGCCTATATACATAGTAGGCACTTTATGAGTTTATTAGTTAATTCTATATGTTATCATATCTATGCTAAATATCATCCCTCTCTATTACCCCTCCAGGTCATATCTAAACATATGTGTCTTTGAAGTACTACTCTTCTGTGGGTCCATCCTATTTGTCCCATCTTATTTCCCAAGCTATACCTCCAGTCAGTCCAGTCACCTCACTGCCCTCCACATATACCAGGTCTATTCTTACCTTTTGTTCAGGGTAATTACCTCACAAAGATTGTGTTTCTCTGTCCCCTCTCCTTTACCTCTGCTTAAATTCTACCTCCTTCTGAAGGTTCAGGCCAGATTTTATCTCTCCCATGAAACCTTTCCCACCTATTCCAGCCAACATTGATTCCTGCTTGCCCTGAAAACTATGAGAAGTAGCCTCATGGCGTGAAAAATCACATTGGATCTTATTTCAAAGACTGGGTTGAAGAGCTGGTTCTGGCTACATAATCTTGTGCAAGCATTCTCACTTCTTTGTACCTCAGTTTCCTTGCCTGTCAAATTAAAAGATTGGACTATGGGATTTCTAAAATTCTTTCTAATTCTAACATGTCTGAGATCATCCTCCTCTAAGCCCTAAAATAATTTTCCTAAAGCTCAGATTTGACCATCTCATACCCCCTCCCATACAGACATACACAGACACACACACACACAACACACACTCTCAATAACTCCAGTGGCTCTTTATTACCTCTAGAATAAAATATAAATGTCTCTTTTGGACAACATAGGTTCTTCACAGTCTGGACCTTTCTAACTCTCCAGAGGTTCTAGGCAGTTTTATTGTGTCATCTCTTTCATTATATTGTGTGTGTGTGTGTGTGTGTGTGTGTGTGTATTTTACTTGTGATGTTCTTCTGGGAGACCTATAATCCTGTCTTCAAGATGAGGGTGTTTTGGTTGTTTGGAAAACATGCTTTTTAAAATGTTATTACTGGGGCAGCTAGGTGGCGCAGTGGATAAAGCACTGGCCCTGGATTCAGTAGGGCCTGAGTTCAAATCCAGCCTCAGACACTTGACACCACCTGTGTGACTCTGGGCAAGTCACTCATTGCCCTCATTGCCCCCTAGAATAAAATAAAATTAAAATAAAATAAAATAATTAAAGTTATTGCTTTTTGCTTCTCTTCTTCCAAGTTGTCCTTCACTTCCATATATTTAAATTCCCAATTATTTATCCTCTCTTTAGTTTCTCTGGTTAGACTTGCCATCATAGATCCAAGTTTTTCTATTATGGCAATTATTTCTACTGTGAAGGACAAAAATTCTGCTCTCACCACAATTTTTATATTCAATATATTCAAGAATATATTGCAGGGGCAGCTAGGTGGCACAGTGTATAGAGCACCAGCCCTGCATTCAGGAGGACCTGAGTTCAAATCCAGCCTCAGACACTTAACAATTACTAGCTGTGTGACCCTGGGCAAGTCACTTAACCCCAATTGCCTCACACACACAAAAATTTTTTTTAAAGAATATATTGCTATGATATCATGCTCTCTTGAGAATGCACAGGGTCCTCTGCTTCATCCAATTTTGATTCGTTTTCCTTTCACTTGCAATATTTATTCACAGAAGCCTGTATGCTTTTACTTGTATATCTGGAGGCCACATTTCCTTCTGTTATTAATATCTTCCCTATTCGTTTTTATTTGCTTATGCTCCTGCTCTTTAATTGGATGTTCTTCCTCCTGAGATCATTGGTAATTATAGTCTTTTTTCCTTATTTTGCCCTATTGTTCACTTTCGGACTCCCTCTCATTTGATGGTAGTTTCCCTGAGGACTGGAGAGCAAAGATTCTCGGCCTCCTCCCATACTAAGTAATTAAAGGATCATCAGTCTATGCCTCTGCCCCAATGACTTTGAGGGGCACAAAGCTGGCCCGAAGTGGACGCTGACACTTTCTCAGTGGCTCAGCGGGATGGCGTATAGTCCCTGAGCATAATTCCTATTTTGGAGAGGGGGTATGAAGATCAGAGAAAATGTCTAGTCCTTATCTTGTTGGTCACGTGGCATGATTCTATGCTGCTTACTGTCTTGAGTGAGTAATCCAAACACTCAGTGACTCAGTTTCCTCATCATTAAAATGTGGATAATATTCATAAAAGATAGTGTGAAGAACAAATGAGATGATAACTAGAAAGCATTTTCATACCTAAATAGCTATACAAAGGTAAGCTATTGCATCTGAAGCATTATTTTAGGAACCTGAAATAAACTTTATTTCATTTATCTTTTTTTGCAGAGCAATCTTTTCCACTAATCAAGGTCATTTTCACCTCTCTATTCCAGAGTATTGGTAAGCCTACATAATATATTGTCATTCAAGCTTTAATGAGTATTGTTTCAATTCTTTCATCTGGATCATCAAAAAGTTATTGATTTGTCTGACATCTAGGATTGACACCCAAGGGACATTATTCCCTCTCAACCTAACACTGAGACGTGCAGACATGAAATCTGGCTCGTCTCCTATAACCAGCTGACCCTGTTCCTTTCACTATTAAATGAGAATGCTATGCAGGCTGGAATCAAAATCCTCACTGAATCAATACTGATTCCATCCACTGTAACTCCCTTGTCTATACATCTTGTCACTCTATCATAGGGGAGATTAAACTGACCTCCCAGGATTCACTCCTCAACATAATTTTCCCCTTAACACAGCTCCAAAAATCCAATTGATCAGGCCCCAGCCAATACAGTAGCTTCATACAATGACAAGAGAAAGCCTCTGCATAAATTTTCTCCAAAGTGTTACCAGGGAAAAAAATTGCTGGAAGCCATATGTAACATGCATTCCAAGGTGATCTGATTAAAATGAGCACAGCACCACAAATTATGTATTTAGAGGCTCTTCAACATGGCCGGGGGACGCAGAAAATCTTTTTCCCCCCTTCTCCTCAGGCTCAGAGATGAACAGGATTGACAGCAACATAAAAAAGCTATATGAACAGCCTCAAGAGCTGTCACTCCTGACTTTAGCACTCAGCATAATTATTACAAGGGAGCAATAAAAATCCATCCCCAAGTCTTTGAGCTATCCCATGCTCTCTAAAATGAGCTGACAACTGGAGATGCATAGATTTGGAAGGCAGCAGAACTTAGAGCTTTTAAAAGTGCAGGCGGAAGTGCATCTCTAAGTGAGGGGAGTACATTAAAATTATTGGCCAGCCTATTATGGGAAATTTACAAGCTCAGAGAATTTATAGCATTCTGTTCTATCCTATTCTTTCCTATTGTATGCTAACCCTCTTTTTTTCTAATAAAGCTTTGCCTTTAAAAAAGTGACCCAAATATCCTTCATACAACTTCACCGATGTTTCACATAAAATCAGCATCTATGAAATGTTCTCACAATTAATTCCTCATTGAATGTTTAGCAAACAGCACACTCAGTGCCTAATAATAAAGATGTAACATTTTATGCTTCAAGGGATATTTTGTTGATGGAAATCTAAGATGCATAAAAATCTGGGTCGTTGCAGGATGGGTCTTATTTACAACAAAGATAGCAGAAATGTTGGTCTATTTAGACATACAAAACTTGCTGTACTAATGATGAGAACACCCTGGATATTAGAGGCACAGTTCAGGATGGCTGCATTTAGGCAATACAATATATTCCTGCACAAAAGAATTCCATACTGGGGAATGAGTACTGTGCCAACAAACAAATGGAGCAAATGATTATTTTTATACTGTTTGCAGCTTTCTCTTTGTATACCCATTCTGCCATTCATAGATCAGAAGTACTTCTGGCTTTCGCAATGATTTTTTAATCATCACACAAAGACACAAATGGCATTTGCTTAATGTGTTTCTTCTACAAGGTACTCAATGTAGCTCAAAGAAAATTAAACTATACATGGTCTCTCTTCAGGGAATGGTGTGTCATTGGTTCAGAATGAAGGGTTCGTTGTGAAATATAGACAATATATCGATTAATTTTGCTTAACTATACTTCATTGTTGCAAGTCTAGCCTTCAGGCACTAACCGGCTGGGCACATAGTAGTTCAGAATACCATACTATCTTTTGTGCCTAAGCATAGAGTTTGACCAGGTTCATTCCTGGGGAGTCTGGCCTCCTGTAAAAGGAGAGTTTCTTTTCTAACATTCTTCATTTGAAGTCCTCAAACCAGCAGCCTGGGGGGTGGCATATGGCTTAAGTTATGGCGTATGTAGAGGTCTCCCCTCAAAGTGGAGGAGAACAAAAGAGGTGGTAGTGGTTGCTTTTCAGTCATGTCTGACTCTTTGTCATCTCATTTTGAGTTTTCTTGGCAAAGATCCTAGAGTGATTTGCCATTTTCTCCTCTAGCTCATCTTGCAGAGGAGAAAACTCAGGCAAACAGGTCTAAATGACTTGCCTAAGGTCACACAGGTAGTGTGAGCCCAGATTTGAATTCAGACCTTCCTGACTCCAGGCCTAGTGCCCTATCCACTATACCACCTTCCTGCCCAGCAAAAGAGGTACTCAGTGTGAATTAGGTGTGAGACAGGTCATTTGTTCTTGCAAACAAAACGAATACTAAATAGAGAACGTACAACAAAGGCAAACTTTAAAAAAGGTTAGATCATAACTTATGACTTTTATTACAATCTGCTCAGAGACTAATATCAACATACTCACATATCTTGTTTGTGCCTAGGTATTTTCATCTTGTCTCTCCCATCATAAAGGTAAGTTCCCTGAGAGCAGGAATTGTTTTTGCCTTTCTTCTTATTCCTGGTGCTTAACCCAGCCCTTAAACAAATAGTAATTGCTTACTAAATTGAAATGGCTATTGGCTCCCACAAAATCTTAGCAAAATCAATAGGCTGCCCTCTCTTCCCTTCAAGCTACCCTTTTGTGGTTTATTCTGCCCTTCATTCCTGCCAGTGTTATTCATTTGAACCGGATTCCACCAGTAGAAAAATAGAAGGCTACAGCTAGGTGGCACAGTGGATAAAGCAGTGGCCCTGGATTCAGGAGGACCTGAGTTCAAATTCAACCTCAGACACTTGACACTAGCTGTGTGACACTGGGCAAGTCACTTAATGTTCACTGCCCCGCAAAAAAAAAAAGAAAAGAAAAGAAAAAAGAAAAATGGAAGGGGAAAGAGGAAAGAGAAAAGAGTTCCCAAGCCCCTAGATGCCTTGGAATCGACCAGGGCCCACACAAAGGGATACACTACCAGCATCCACAGTGTCCTAGTCAATAGAATCTTCTGCCTCTAGAATTCTGTGATCTTAAGTGCCAATAAGAAGACAAAGACCTACATTATCATAGTTATTTCCTGAACAATTTATATCAATGAAGAATAACTCAGTGATGGGAGAATGCAATTAGGTAGACTGTCACCTTATCTCATTATTTTCAACCTATTTTAGCCCCTGTGGTTAAAACCTGAAGTCCATTTTAAACAATTCTTAAAGCTAGTGATATTTTGTAAAGATTCACAAATACAGAAAGAGCCAAAACTTCCAAACACCCCTCAGCACAGAGATGATTCAGAGGGAGCTACAGACCTTGCCCCACACGTATGCCTTCTTTTACAAACATTCTCACTCCTATGGTCTATGTACTTCTACCAAAATCATAAGATCTTGAAATGAAGAATCACATAAAAAAGATGACTGGGAAAACAATTTGCTACTACCCATGCAATTATTTTTCTTTCATATTTGAAAATTTGTGTATATAGGTAAATTATATCTGCCTTTGATCCATGAGATACAATAATCCGTTCATTTTAGATCTTTATGTTTGGAATGCTTCTCCATAACAGACAATTAAGGATGTATCAATCAATGGACCTTATCAATAATTCCTTGGGGGAATTCTGCTATCAGTGTGTAAGCCATTTCAGAGTAACTCCTATGACATTATCCAATCAGATTGCAGTTAGGTGGTAGTGTTATCGTTGTTCATCCTTCATATCCAAAGAGACCAAAATGACATCCCAATGTTGGGGTCAAGTGACAGCTTGGTCAGCTGTGGCTGATCAGTCCAATACAAGCTCAGAAGAAGGCTCTACCATATGTCAGGCACAAGGAGTCAACTTGAACATTTCATATGACCATATCTCTATATTTATGCTTCTCACATTTCCTAGTACCTATTAAACCACTAGATCAGAACTAGGAATGCCTGATTGCTTCCGCAGAAGACATTCCTCAGACACTTACTAGGTGTGTGCCCCTGGGCAAATCATTTATAACTCTGCCTTCCTAAGTTTTCTCATCTCTAAAATGGGTATAATAATAGCACCTGTCTTCCATGGTGGTTGTAAATATCAAATGAGATAATCTATGTAAAGTTCTTTGCAAGACTTTAAGCATTGTATATATTAGTTATTTTATTATTACAAAATGTTGCTTAAAAATCAGGAGTAGGGGCAGTTAGATGGTGCAGTGGATAAAGCACTGGCCCTGGATTCAGGAGTACCTGAGTTCAAATCCGGCCTCAGACACTTGACACTTATTAGCTCTGTGACCCTGGGCAAGTCACTTAACCCCCATTGCCTGGCCCCCCCCAAAAAAAATCAGGAGTAATAACAAGTAATAGGGCTTGTGGGCCACATTTCTGCCATCAACTGTTATAGTAAAGGACAAATATTCCATGTATCTGTCAAATATAATAATACATGCTAATATTTAATTGCCTTAGAAATAGCCTCTATTTCAATGAGTCTTATGAACAAATTTCCTTTCTGTTTATAAAAATTGTTAACATCATCCTTTGATTCACAGGAGCAAGTCCTTTTGACCTTTGGCAGAGCTCAGCTTTAGAGCTGAATTTTTCCCCAATAATAATAGTATCTGGAATCTGTATTCCATTTAACAGATCGATGGTATTGCTTATTCATTCCAGTCATGTCCAATTCTTTATGACCCCATTTGGTGTCTTCTTGGCAAAGATAACTAGAGCTGTTTGCCAGCTCATTTTACAGAGGAGGATCTTGAGGCCAATAGGGTTGTGACTTGCCCAGGGTCACACAACTAGTAAGTGTCTGAGGCTGGATTTGAACTCAGGAAGATGAGTCTTCCTAACTCCAGGTCTGGTACTCTATCCTCTGTGCCACCTAGCTACTCCACTTAACAGAATATAAAGATGTTATTTCAACTAATCTTGGCAACTATGCAAGTCCAAAGGGCAGGTGTCATAAACCTAATTTTACAGAAAAGCAAACTACAGCTTAGAGAGGTTAATTGACTTAGAGAAACACAGTCATAAGATCAAAGATTTGCAAGAGACCTCAGAGGTCATTGAGTTCTACTTCTCCATTTTACAGATGAGTAACCTGAGGCTCAGAGAGGGCAAGAGGCTGGCCCAAAGTCATAAACAACCAGTTCATGGCAGAGTTGAGACCTGTACAATCATTACTCCTATATATATATATATGATGCTGCCTCCTCTGGGGTTAAGCAACTAGAAGAAGAGAAGCTCAATTAAGAACCCAGGGTTTACTGCTCCAGTTCTAGTACTCATTCTGTGACTGAGCTCAGAGAAAGCACAGATCTTATCCATACCTTGTCTAATATGTATTCATCACTTTAAACCTGGCTACAATGTAGCTTTCCCAGCTTTATTTTTCATTATTCCACTTCATATACATGATCTTTTTTCTAGCCAAATCACTTGTTACTTATGAACTCAAATGTTCATCTCCTACCTCCATGACTTTACATTAATGGTCCCTGGAATGCACTCCATTTTTATGTCTGCTTCTTAGACTCCTTAACTCCTTTCCAGGCTCAGATCCAGGGATGTCTCCCATAAGAAGTGTTCTCCTGATCTCCCTAGCTATCAGGGCTCCCTCCCTCCACATGGATAAGTACATAGATGTACTTATGTGCTTTCATATTGTATCCTTTGGAGGAATGTGAACACCTTAAAAGTTGAGAACTTTTTTTGTCTTTTCATGCCCAAGATCCAATACAATAGCTACATAGTGGTTACTTACAAAATTACTTAAGTAATTACTTAAGAAATATTTGTTACCTAAGAAATATTTATTGAATTAAATTCAACTGAATCATTTTACGTAAAAGATATTAGGAGAGGAATGGATGATTGGAAAATGAGGTGGGCTAATGATATAGAGGCTGTTAGGGAGCAGTAGAGTACTACACCCATGCTCAAATCCCACTTCAGACAGTTAGTAGCTTGCATGACCCTGGGAAAGTCATTTAACCTCTGTCATCTTCAGTTTCTTCATCTATTATATGGAGATAATAACAGTACCTATGCCCCAGGTTTTTGTGAAGACCAAATGAGATAATATTTGTAAATTACTGTGCAAACCTTAAAGCATTATACAAGGGCTAGCTATTATGCTGTTGTTCTCCTCACCATCCTCATCCTCATTATCATCATCACTGGGTAAAGGATAACAGACAGATACCCTTGAGGAAGCAAGATGATACATCAGATAAAGCTCTAAACCTGGAATCAGGAAGATCCAAATTCAAATTTAGTATTGACACTTATTAGCTGTGGGAACCTGGGTGAGTCATTTCTCTGCCTCAGCAGGGTTATTGTGAAGATAAAATGAGAAAATATTTGTGAAATGCTTAGCACAGTGCCTATTATGTCGTAGGCATTTAGTAAATGTTTGTTCCCTTCCTTTCAGAATGTTGGACTGGTATCCATAAAATATTAAAATAATCAGAAGGTAAGGTTTACCTGTGAAGGACTTAGAGAAACACATGGAGAAGAATGACACACAAAGGCAGACCCAACATGGCAGAATAAAGGATGCTTTACAGCCAAACTCCCAACATTCACCTCCAAAAAAAAGTTTAAAATAACACCTCAAGTTGAACTCTGGAGCAGCATAGCCAACAAAACATTGAGATGGGACATTTTTTCCAGCCCAAAACAGTTTAGGAGGTCAGCAAAGAGAGGTCTATGACAATACGGTTGGGATTGGCCCAAAGTGTGGTGGCAACACCAGTTGTGAGCCTTGGACAGCTTCAGCAGCAGCAGCAGCTTCAGGAACTCTCAACCCAGAGAAAGAAAGGTGATTGGAAAACTAGTCAGAAAGAGATTACAGGAGAATCATGTGCAAGCATTGTTCAAGGGTAATTGGCAGCTCCATTGCCCATACCCAGTTCCAGGTCTAAGTTTCAGGGTGAAGAGAAGTATTTGCTGTCACAAGGGAGAAGGAGCCCTGGTCACAGTTCCAAGGCAGAAAGGAGCTATAGCACTTATGGATGTAAGGACCAAAGTACAGACACGGAGACGAGTGACCACACCTCCTCCTGGATCGAACCTTCTTGAAAGCACTGCAGACTTAAAAGACTCCCAGAACTAGCTATGAGAACACCAGCTGATAAAAGCCTGAAATGGTCCTCTGGGGGTGGAGCCAAGATGACAGAGAAGAGAAAGCACTCAATTGAATTCTCCCAACATTCCTCCCCAAACATTACTAAATACCTCAAAATGAATTCTGGAGTGGCAGAGTCAACAAAAGGTTGGAATGAGATATTCTTATAGCCTAAGACAACAGAGGAAATTGAAAAGAGAGATCTGGGACATAGGAGAGGAAGCTAGCTCAGAGTCCACATAGATGAAAAACTGGCGGTAAGACCAGGTAGTGGTGACTGAAGCAGTAGAAGCTTCAGAAGCTCTCAAGCCAGAGATAGTAAGGGGACCCCTTGCTAGCACTGAAAAAAGAACAGACACTGTTTGGCCACTCAATTGCCTATACCTACTCCTGAATCATATTTCAAGGGCAAGAGAGAAGCACTTTCCATCAAGAGAGAGTGGACACCTCCAGGGGGATATTCACTTCTGACCCCAACGGATCAAGGACCTTGAGGAACAGTATCTTTTTCTGGTCCCAAGGGAGGAATAGTCTTGGTTAGCAGTATTGACTGAAATCCAAAGGGATCAGAGGTTCTTCCTGGGTACAAAAGAGCACATCACACTAGAAGCACAGAAAGCTTCAAATCGTTCAGAACTCTGGTTAAACAGTGGTTAAAAGCCTGAAACCTGGGATAGAGACCCTTTTCCTACCCCACCAGGAACAGATGCCAACATTTAAATAAAGTTCCAAATGAACACAAAAAGTTACCAAAGAACACAAAAAGGACCTGACCATAAAAATCTACTATAGTGACAGGGAAGATCAAGACACAAACTCAGAGGAATATAATAAAGTCAAAACAGCTACCCAAAAATCCTCAAGGAAAAATGTGAATTGGATACAAGCCCAATAAGAATTCCTTTAAAAAGCTAAAAATTATTTTCAGAAACAAAATGGTAGAGGAAAAATTAGGTAAAGAAATGAAAGCAAAGGAAGAAAATTATGAAAAGGTAAAAGCCTGGTAAAAGAGGCACAAAATAGTGAAAAAAATAACATCTTTAAAAACCGAATTAGCCAAATGGAAATAAATCTTAAAAATTAGAATCAGTCAAATGGAAGACAATAACTTCATGAGACATCAAGACATGATAAAGAAAAACCAAAAGAATGAAAAAATAGAAGAAAATGTGAAATACTTTAGAAAAACAACTGACCTAGGAAATAGAAGAAATTAGGATGGAAGGAAATACACAGTTAATAATCACAAGTATGAATGAGAACGGGATGAACTCACCCATAAAATGGAAGTGGAGGGCAAAATGGATTAGAAACTAGAATCCAATAATGTGTTGTTTACAAGAAACACACTTGAAATAGAGAAATACAGAGTTAACATAAGGGACTGAAATAGAATCTGTTCTGCTTCAGCTGAAATAAATAAGGCAGGGATAACAATCATGATTTCAGACAAAGGAAAAGTGAAAATAGAAGTAATTAAAAGAGATAAGCAAGAAACTATATTTTGTTAAAGGTACAATAGACAATAACATAATATCATAATATGCACCAAATGGCATAGCATTCAAATTCTTAAAGGAAAAGCTAAAGGAATTGTAGAAGGAAATAGACAAAAAAAACTTTGCTATTGGGGGACCTCAAGTTTCCCCTTTAAGTACTAGATAAATCTAACCACAAAATAAATAAGAAAGAAGTTAAAGAGAAGAATAGAATCTTAGGAAAGCAGAGGAAAATGAATGGGAATAGAAAAGAATATACCTTTTTCTCACCTCTAAATGGCACCTTCACAAATATTGACCATATATCAGGGTAGAAATATCTCACAATTAAATGCAGAAAAGCAGAAATATTTTTTCAGACCATAATTCCATGAAAATTACATTCTATAAAGGGCTTTGGAAGCATAGGCTAAAATTATTTGGAAACTAAATAATCTAATCCTAAAGAATAAGTGGGTCAAAGAATAAATCATAGAAAGAATAATTTCATTAAAAATAATGAAAACAGGGGCAGCTGGGTGGCACAGTAGATAGAGCACCAGCCTTGGAGTCAGGAGGACCTGAGTTCGGATCTGGCTTCAGACAGTTAACACTTACTAGCTGTGTGACTCTGGGCAAGTCACTTGACCCCAATTGCCTCACTAAAAAATAATAATAATAATAAAATAATGAAAACAATGAGGAAACATCACAAAATTTGTGGGATGCAGCAAAGCAGTACTTATTTCTGTCTCTAAATACATCATTTAAAAAAAAGAGTAGATTAATGAATTGAGCATACAACTAAAAACCACAAAAGTAATAAATTTTTAAATCCCCAATTAAACATTTTTTCTTTTCTTTTTTTTTTTTTTTTGGTGAGGCAATTGGGGTTAAGTGACTTGTCCAGGGTCACACAGCTAGTGTTAAGTGTCTGAAGCCAGATTTGAAATCAGGTTCTCCTGAATCCCAGGCCAGTACTCTATCCACTGCGCCACCTAGCTCCCTCCCTCCCCCCAATTAAACATTAAAGTAGAAATATTGAAAATGAAATGTTAATAAAATTGAAAGTAAAAAATTGAACTAATAAATAAAAGGAGATAATGTTATGGAACAAAATAAAATAAATCATTGGTTAATTTGATTTTTAAAAAAAGAAAAAGAAACAATTACCAGTATAAAAATTAAAAGAGTAAATGCACCACCAATGAAGATAAAATTAAAGCAATTATTAGGAGTTATTTTGCCCAATTATATGTCAATAAAACTGACTATATAAATGAAACTGATGAATATTTACAAAAATAAAAATTTCCCAGATTAACAGAAGAGTAAGCAGAATTTTTAAATAACCCTATCTTAGAAAAAAGAAACTGAAAAAGCAATCAATGAGCTCTCTAGGAAAAAAATCCTCAGGAGAAGAAAGATTTATAAGTGAATTCTACAAAACATTTAAAGAACAATTAATTCCAATAGTGTGTGAACTATTTGGGGAAAAAATAGGTAAAGGAGTCCTATAAATTTCCTTCTATGACATAAATATGGTTTTGATGATTAAACCAGGGAGAGCAAAAGCAGAGAAAGAAAACTATAGACCAATTTCCCCAGTGAATATTGAGGCAAAAATTTTAACATGGAAATTACGGCAATATATCGCAAAGATCATACACTAGGACCTGGTGATATTTATACCAAGAATGTGGAGCTGGTTCAATGTTTGGAAAACTATAAGCACAACTGACCATATTAATAATAAAAACAACAAGAACCATGTAGTTATATCAATAGGTACAGGGGGAAAAGCTTTTGACAAAATATAATACCTATTTTTATTTTTAAAATATTCTTACCTAAACTATTTAAATGCCACATAAATTAATTTATTTACTCAGTACCTGATGAATCAAATTGCCAAGGAATTCTTATAGAGATAGAAAAAAATAATAAAATCCATCTAGAAGAACAAAAGGTCAAGAATATAAAGGGAATCAATGGAAAAAATGTGAAGGAAAGTGGCCTAGCAGTAACATATTTCAAACTGTACTACAAACCAGAAGTCATCAAAACAATTTGATACTGGTTAAGAAATAGGAAGATTAATGGGATAGATTAGATGCAAAATAGTTATTCCTTCCACAACATGACTTTCCCCATCACAATTTTGATATATCACAGGTCAGCATAAGAAATTAAGTGGGAATTTGGGGGAAGTTTTGTAGAAGCCACAGATAAAATGTGAAGGCCAACAGATGACACAGAAAAAGGTTAGAAACTCAGAAATGCATAAAATGTATGTATAGTATTATGGAATATAAACCCAAATTTTACAAGATATTGTAAACACCCCATAAAAGGAAAAAAAAACTCAAGACTTCTTCTCTAGTATGAAGGGAAGGCCAAAAAATTTTACTCAGATTTTCCAGATCCTGGGAGCATCATGCCCCTAATACCCATGATGTGGAAGAGATTATTATCTATAGTAATAAGGAACAGCTAGGTGGTTCAGTGGATAGAGCACTGGGTTTGAAATCAGAACAACTCATCTTCCTGAGTTCAAATCTGGCCTCAAATTCTTATTAGCAGTGTGACCCCAAGCAAATCACTTAACCCTGTTTGCCTCAGTTTTTTCATCTGTAAATTGAGCTGGAGAAGAAAATGGCAAACCACTCCAGCATCTCTGCCAATAAAATGGGTTCATGAAGTGTTAGACATGATTGAAACAACTAAAGAATAACCACAAACGTAAGAGCAATAAATGACCAAAATAATCTAGAATTTGCTGAAGACAGAGATCCATACTGTGGGGGCAACAACTCGGTATTTGACAGAAGTTGCTGGAAAACTGGGAAGTTGTTTGGCAGAAACCATAATATATACTAAGATAAGGTTAAAAGAATACTCAATTTAGTCATAAAAAGTGGTGTCATAAAATTAGGGATCTAAGACACATGTCGAAGCATTGGCCTTGGCAAAGAGAAGGGCCCCCTCATTGTCAGAGACTAGGAGAAAGGAAGAGATGAAGAGAAGTGGAAATGAGAGAGCTCAGCCAAAATGAACTTAATGTTCTCAGTAAAGTAAGAGGCCCTCAGCAAAAATGTTGGGGGGAAGGGGATGTATGAGAAGCTTACGGAAAGGGGAGAAGAATTGGAATAGCTCCTCTGGGGAGTGAGACACTCAATTGGAGATGAATAAAAGGATTGCTTTGCTGCAGAGAGGACCCAGTTGAAGTTGTGTCACATGAATTTATGAGGTGCAAAGTCAGAAAAGTTGCATGATCCCCTCTGGCTTTTCTTTAGCAGCTGTTTGTTAAGTGGTAGGGGAAAGTGGTAGAGAACATTAGGGTTGTAAGTAGTAAGGTATGGGGGCAGGCACTTGGCTGTGGCACTAGGGTTTCCAGACAAGCCTAATTGGTAGAAAGAATGATATGAGAGGTAGAGTTGGTGCACAAAGTTTTGAAGAGAGGCATTCTTCACTTCCTTCTTTAAGAGATGACAATCTTGGTTCCAGACTCTTTTCGGGACTGGAGAAATAGAAAGACTCTCTTTAGACATGTAGGGGAAGCTGCTGGCTTCTCAAAATGTGCTTCATTCCTAGCTTGCTTTCTTAGAGACGTTAGGGACAAGGGAATTTAATTTCTCTTTGGGTTAGGTTGAAGCTATTCACTTAGTTAAACAAGATCTCACCTCACCCCTGCCTAAAAAGCAAAACTGCCTATCTAAAGAACTCATTTACTCATGTGTATCTTCTGATATATTCTAATCTGTAGAACTCCTCCAATATCTCTTTGTTGTCTGTTTATATAAAAGAATTTACTCACTCTTTAAAAATAAAAGTGCTGTAGGGGCAGCTAGGTGGTGCAGTGGCTAAAGCACCGGCCCTGAATTCAGGAGGACCTGAGTTCAAATCCGGCCTCAGACACTTGACACTTACTAGCTGTGTGATCCTGGGCAAGTCACTTAACCCTCATTGCCCTCCCCCTCCCCCCAAAAAAGTGCAGTAAATCACCACTGATTAAAGAAAGTCAAATTTCAAAAACTCTGAAATATAACCTTATACCTACAGATTGGATAACATGACCAGAAAAGGGTAAATGACAAATGCTGGTAGGGAAGTGAAAAAATTGGAACACCAATGCATTGTTGATGGAGTTGTGAACTGATTGAACCATTCTGGAGAACAAATAACCTTTGACCCAGCTATATGACTACCAGGTCTGTATCTGAAAGAGAACAAAGAAAAGGGGAAAGGACCTGTATGCACAAAAATATTTATAGTAGCTCTTTTCATGGTAGCAAAAAATTGGAAATCGAGGGGATGCCCAGAAATTGAGGAATGGCTGAATAAGTTGTGGCTTATGATTGTGATGGAATACCATTGTGCTATAAGAAAAATGAGCAGGATGGTTTCAGAAAACCAGAGAAGACTTATATAAATTGATGTAAAATAAAGCGAGAACTAGAAGAACAACAGATACAGTAACAATATTGTAACAATGACCCTCAGTGAACAACTTAACTACTCTGATCAGACAATAATGCAAGATAATTATTCCAAAGGACCCATGATGGAAAATGCTATCATCCTCCAGAGAGAGAAATTATGCACTCTGAATGTAGATCGAAGCATCCTTTTTTTTTTCACTTTCTTTAGTCTTTTTGCTTTTCCCCCAATATGAATAATGAGGAAATGTGTTTTGCATGGCTTCACTTAAATAATTGATAGCATATTGCTTTCATTCTCAATAGGAAGGAGAGGAATTGGAGGGGAAAAGTGAATTTGGAACTCAAAATTTTTAAAAACAAATGTTAGGGGCAGCTAGATGGCGCAGTGGGTAGAGCACCGGCCCTGGAGTCAGGAGTACCTGAGTTCAAATCCGGCCTCAGACACTTAACACTTACTAGCTGTGTGACCCTGGGCAAGTCACTTAACCCCAATTGCTTCACTAAAAAACAAAAACAAAAACAAATGTTAAAAGTAAATAATAATAAATAGATAAATTTAAAATAAAAAGAAAAGAATCACACATGAAAATAAAGCATAGCTTGCTTATGAACTGCACCATTAGAAGTATTCACATCGATGAAAGAATGAACTAATGCAATAAACTCCATTTACTATTCAACTAAGCAAATGTTTTTTAATAACTGTACTCAATAAAGTAGGGGAAAGGGACATACCATTTTGAAATTAGATGATCATTTAGACATTATCTATTTTGATCCCTGCTTTTATAGGTGAGGAAACTGAGAGCCAGAGAAGTCAGTTTGCTCCAAGAGATACAATCAGCTACTATCAGAATAGGTTTCCCAACTCTCAGTCCAGGACATATAGCATTTCACTAAACTGCTTGATTCTCTACCATTTAGAAGCTCTGGCCCTACCGTTTACTAGTTATACATTGCTAAGCGATTTCCTTAATGTCTCCAAGCACAGATCTCCTCATCTATCAAATGGGTATTTGCCTTCCCTGCCTCATGGAGTTATTATGACCATAGGATCAGAGATCAAGGAGGAACCTCAAAGGTCATCTAATCCAACCCCCTCATTTTACAGATAGGGAAACCGAGGCCTAAGGAAGTTAAATGACTTGCACAAGTACAATAGCACCAGTGACAGGATTTGCACCCAGGTCATCTGACTATAGAACCAGTATTCTTTTTACTAAATCTACATATATCTGTGGGTATATGTATTACAGTATGTGTACATATGTGTATTAGAAGTATTCATATCAATGAAGTAATGAACTAAAAATGAATATTATTTTAGTATACAGTAGTAGTATATCAGGATGAGGATTTTTTTTATTATTTTGGAATAAAATATAGACTATTATATTCAGACTGACATTGCTCTCCACCCAAAATTAGGAAAAACAGGAGGAGTAATATATTCTGGAAGACAAAATAGACTGCTCAACTCTGAAATCACAGTTTATCCAAATTCACTGTGAGATAGCAATTCGGCTGAAGGCCCCATCCATAGTGTAGGCATTATTAACCAGAGATCACATATTAAAATAAGTAACTGAAACATAATAGCAAAATACATTATGGAGGGAAAGCATATAGGATGATTTCCACCACGTATAAATGTGGACTATTTCCCACAGCTTACCCAAAGGTAGGTAAGGTAGTAAACACCCAGGAAATTCATGTTCTGAAGAAGAGTATTAGCTTAAGTGTCAATCAGCTGTGCCATGCCTAGAAAACCCTCCTGCATGGATCCTGCCATAACTTGGTCTCCCAGTTGTCCTTCTGAGTTGTAAACCTTACTTCCTTGAGTTTCTTGGCATGGTCCTAGAGTTCTCTTGCCACTCCACTTAAGCCCTGCTGCTGTCATCTGCTGGTGCTCTGTCCTTTCCATTACTCTCTGTACCTTCAAAGCTACTGCTGTCTGTTTCTCCACTGGGTTGTCACCATTCTCTAGCTAAATGCACCTCTAGTTCCTACAGTCACCGATGCTGTCATTGCTTCTTTTTTTGGAAGGGTGGAGGTGTGAGGAGTGCAAGAGTTCCAACATCCCTCAGGACTAGTCAGCTTTGTTGTTAATTTCACCACTCCATCCTTAATGGAAAAAAGGACAACTCAGGGTGGCTGTAAGAAGTTTTTCTTTGTCCTTGTCATTATTAATGGAAAGAATAGGGCAGCTAGGTGGTGCAGTGGATAAAGCACTGGCCCTGGATTCAGGAGGACCTGAGTTCAAACCTGGACTCAGAAATTTGACACTTACTAGCTGTGTGATCCTGGGCAAGTCACTTAACCCTCATTGCCCCACAAAAAGGAAGGAAGGAAGGAAGAGAAAGAAAAAGAATGAAAGAAAGAGAGAAAAAGAGAAAGAGGAAGGAAGAAAGAAAGAGAAGGAAGAAAAAGAAGAAAGAAAAGGAAGGAAGGGAAAGAAAGAAAGAAAAAAGAAAAGAAATGATGAGCTCGATGATTTAGGGGCAGCTAGGTGGTGAAGGGAATAAAGCACTGGCCCTGGATTCAGGAGGACCTGGGTTCAAACCTGGACTCAGAAATTTGACACTTACTAGCTGTGTGACCCTGGGCAAGTCACTTAACCCTCATTGCCTGCCCAAAAATAAATAAAGGAAAGAATATTTGTAAAGACGCAGCACAGTGCCTGGCACATAGTAGATGCTTAATAAACATGTTCTCTCCCCTTCCTCCACCCCCACCCCCAATAATGGAAGGTTTCCAAGTTTAGGATCATAGACATAGAACAGGAAGGTGCTTTAGAGATGGTTTAGACCAATTCCCTTATACCACAAACAAGGAAATGGATTCCCAGAGAAGAAAAGTAACTGGCCAATGTCCCATCAGGCCAAGATTTGAAGATAACTTCCTCTGATTCTGAATCTAGCACTCTCTCCACTGTACCAAAGGCCATGTGACTTTAGTGCAGACACCCAAGGAAGCACCAAGGGGGAAGCAGGAGCAACAAGGTCATAAACCAACTTGACCATAACTCCTAGCTGAGTTAGGAGGAGTGAACTCCTTTCATCTCTTCTCTGAAGGTTCAAGCCATGTGTCTCTCACATAGTCAGCATCTCTTAATGAATCTTTTTGAAACTGGGAATAAACAGACCCACCCTTTTCTTTTGTCTTTTCAATGTCATCCTCCACAGTAACAAAACACAGAAAGAGCCTTTCGGTTCTGATAAGCCACCGGAAATCATTAGAAACCCTAAAAGGAGGGGGGGAAAGCTGGCAGCCATTACAGAATTTCCATTGTCATGTCAAAGCCCATGTCCTGCTTATTTATGTAAGGAAAATATATATCCATTCCCCAGGGTGTCATCACAGGCTGCGTATTGGAATATCAGTTACTTTTCTTTTTCTAGAGTTAATGTGCAAAGAGGGACTGGTTTCACTACTTTTCTTTTAATGTTTTTCACTGTCTAGATTCAAGACACAAGTAAATCAATTATCTCATTGAATCTACTTGGCTCTATAGAGCCAATGAATCCTGCTTGTCATTTATTTTGCAATTGTCATCTGTACTTTGTACTGAAGGGCATAGTCTGGACAAATGAACACCCAACCCACCACAACAAATTAAACATTTGATAAGCTTAAGAAATATGTATCCTCTGTGCACAGAACAATCATACATCTCATGAAAAGTGCACTTGCATAATGATTTACAAACATACCCAAAAAATTCATCAAACTATGGAATTTCCATTTTCAAAGCAGATCTACACTTAGCACAAAGTAACTATGAAGTATACTGGTCTTTATAATAGGAATTGTAAAAGTTCTCTTAAATACCATTGTTTTTTGTCTTTGTTTCTTTTTGGTTTTGGTTTTGTTTGGGGGGCTTGGGGGGGAGGGGCAATGAGGGTTAAGTGACTTGCTCAGGGTCACACAGCTAGTGTCAAGTGTCTGAGGTCAGATTTGAACTCAGGTCCTCCTGAATCCAGGGCTGGTGTTTTATCCACTGCACCACCTAGCTGCCCCCCCCCAACCGATGCCATTATTATTTTTTTCTTAATAAATCTTCGCATCACTCAATTTTAAGTAATGTATTCCTATGGTTCTTTAACTAAGGTACCCTTCTAATCCCAAATAATCCAACCCTATCCCAAAAAGCATTAAATACCTCCTATGTGCAATCCATGCAGGTAGGTGATACAGTGGAATGAGTGCTAGACCTAGAGTCAGGAAGAGCTGAGTTCAAATGCAACCTCGAAACCTTACTAAATTTGTGTCCCTAGGAAAATTCATTTAATCCTATTTGCTACACTGGAAAATGAGCTGGAGAAGGAAATGGCAAACCACCCCTGTATCTTTGCCAAGAAAAACCCAACTTGTTCACAGAAAATCATACACAACTGAAAAATGACCAAACAACCAACAACAACAATGTGCAAGACACCTTGCTAGGTGCTGGAGATGGAAAAACAAAAAGAAAAAAAAAGTCCCTTTCTCTCCAGGAATTACATTCTTCTGGGCAGAATAAAACCTCAACTGATAAGCATATGCATGTTTATCATCTGAGGAGGAGGAAGAGGAAAAGCTTCCTGTAGGAAAGAGAACCTGAACCTTAGCTCAGAGGAACCCAGGGACTCTAAAATGCAGGTGAAGAAGAGAGGGAATTACAAGCAAGGGGTATAAGTAATGAAAAAGCAAGGAGACACACATTGCTCCTGCTTCTAATCTTGATTTAAAACAACAACAGACATGTAAACAGAATGGAAAGGAAGGGTTTCCATTTCAGATTTTCTTTGTTAAAGCCCCCAGCCACAAAGGACTCCTCCTACTTAGAAGGGGGAAAAGAAAATCTCTACCCATTTTCTGCTTGCGAAGTTTGCTTGATTAGTTTATAGGATATTAAAAGAATAAATGTAGCTACCTGCCATGCATTATCCATTGGGAGAGCCACAAGATGCATGTCGAATGGGTAAACATGTGGTGTACAGATATTATCAGAGAAACTCAAGGAAGGAAGGAAGGCACAGAAATGTATTATTCATGCCACCAAATGCAGTGATTAATGTCCCTCCACATCCCTACTGCTTTCCACCTGTGGACATAAAGAGATTAATTTGTTTAAGTATGTGAAGTGTGACTTCACAAGCTTTGCTAAATAATTTTAAATATCTTAACAGACCTCACAGAGTACAAGAGCTTAGATACTACTCAGAGTCGGGTTGTTTCATTTTGTGGAGAAGGGAAATTTTTCCAACTACATTTTGTTCTCTCATTAAAAATTTATAAACTTCATAAACACTTGTAGAAGATAATGAAACATGGGATTATTGCTCTCACTGATCAGAAATTACAAAATATTTCAAGGGGTTTTTTTTTTCTGTATTAAAATCATTACAGAGACCTTACCATAGTGTAGCTGCTTCTCAAAGCATTTAAGTCACAGTACTGATATAGATCAAGTTGGCACAGGGTGATCCTACCGGAATATGAACTAAGACAATGTCTTTCTGCACAGGTGTTTGGAATGAATGGGAGCCTCACCTGAAACTACTACAGCCTTTTTACATGGGGTTTGAGACTTGCAGCAAACTGGTGCTTATCAGAAATTGAGTATTCTGGTCACTGTAATACTGCCTTGACTAATTACTCACATTTTGAGCATTTTGATGTTTGTAGGACACTCTCTTTTAAAGCAAAAAAACACATCTGCAAGGATAGGCTGGAGGCAGCTTATATGGGATTGTGAGAGCAGAACGTTAGAAATTTCAGTGTATTTACACCACAGAAACTAATAAACAGTACAAATCAGGGCTTGATGTATTGTTTTGTTGATTGTCTAAACTTTTTTTTAAATTTTAATAAACATTTTTATTTAAAGTTTTGAGTTTAAATTCTATACTTCCTTCCCTCCCTCCCCACTCCCCTCCTTGAAGCAATAAGCCATCAGATATAGGTTATAATATGCAATTATGTAAAACATTACCACATTAGTCATTTTGTATAAGAAAACTCAAAGAAAAACGAAAAAAATCAATGGTGGGGATCATGTTAATAATGCAGGTTAAGCTTAAAAGTTTTTTTTTTCTTGCTGAAGAGCCAGTTATTAAACATTTGCCAGAATATCTCCGCCCCTCTGATAGGTGGTATAAGTATTATTAAGCCCATTTTATAAATTGGGGAATTGAGGATCAAAGTGGGAACACAAGACTTATCTGCAATCACAAACAACAAGTAATGTCTGGGGATACTTTGTTGCAGCCCTCCAGGGCAGGACCTCCAAAAGACTCAAGCCCATGTCATAGAACAAAAACAGTAACAACAGTAATTAGAGTTTGCAGTTAGATAACAATTCAATGGCCACAAAGTGCTTTGCATATATTACTCTCAGAACAACCCTGTGAGGTAGGTAATATTATTGTCTCCATTTTACAGATGAGTAAACAGATTGAGAGAGGTCAAGTGCTTTCTCTAGAGTCACACATCATATCAGAGGCAGGATTTGAACTCTTCTTGATTTCAAATCTAGCGCTCCATCCGTTGTGCCACCTAGCTGCTTCATATGAAAACTGGTTGAAGGAACTGGACATGTTTAATGTGGCGAACATTAGGGGTCAGGAGTGACTGTGGAGGAATGAAGGACATGAGAGATGAATTTAAGAACTTGAAAGGTTATCATATGAAAGATCAAGTGAAAATAATTTTAAAGTGCTTAGCACAGTGACTTAGAGAAACTGAAAGAAGGTATATAATAAGTGCCATATAAATGTGTGTGGGGTGGGTGAAGTAAGAGGAGGAAGAAGAGGAGGAGGAGGAAGAAGAAGAGGAGGAGGAGAAGGAGGAGGAAGAGGAAGGCTTACACTACTTCCAATATGGTCCCAGAGATCAGAACCAGTAGTAATGGGTGAAAATTGCCAAGACACCCATTTATCTTAATGTCAGAAAAAAACACAAAGAAAAAAACTAACAATTTGAGCTGTCCAAAAGCAAAACAAGGCACTTTAAGAGGCAATGGATTGGGGCAGCTAGGTGGTGCAGTGGATAGAGTACCGGCCCTGGAGTCAGGAGTACCTGAGTTCAAATCCAGCCTCAGACACTTAACACTTACTAGCTGTGTGACCCTGGGCAAGTCACTTAACCCCAATTGCCTCACTAAAAAAGAAAAAAAAAAGAGGCAATGGATTAGGGGCATCTAGGTGTCACAGTGGATAGAGCACCAGCCCTGGATTCAGGAGGATTTGAGTTCAAATCCAGCCTCAGACACCTGACACTTACTACCTGTGTGACTCTGGGCAAGTCACTTAACCTTCACTGCCCTGCAAAAAAAAAAAAAAAAGTAATGGGTTACCCTTCCTTGAAAGTCAGTGACTACTTGCTAAGTATGTTATAATGGGAAAACATTTTATATATGGTTGGGACTAGATGGACCCTTAGGTCCCTTCGAATTCTCTAAGACCTGGAGGACCACAGTGGAGTTGATACACTCAGCTATAGTATTCCACACCGGGACCACAACTGCCCTGATTGTCGGATGAGTGATGGAAAGCTCACTTCTACCCTCTCTACCGCAGACCATATAATGTCATAGACCATGATTTATACTGGGAAAAATAATTATTAATAATTTCTTGGGGAACTCAGGAATCAGTCCTTTCTCCCTTCCCCCCTCCCCATTCCACTCCAGAGAGAGAGTCCTAGAGAAACTTCATCAAATCTCATCTGGGACAAATGCAAGGGAACAAAAAGAATGGAGATAGATTCTTTTGTCTCAATTGTTGAAGGGCTGATGGGATTAAATCACACCTAGATAATGGACTTTGCCTTGAGCAACTTGAGTAAGGGGTTTTTTTGCATTCTTTTCCCTGATGTCATCCCTAGAGTTCATCTTAATGTAGACCACCATCAAGTCATATCAACCAATAGAACTGAATGATGCTAACAAATTTAATTTGTTTGATGTATATTGACCCACTTAGCTTTGATCAATGTATAGTGACCCATCTTTCAAAAAAGGATAAAACCCTTGGAAAACATCACACTGAGGGCTCCTGGGACATCTTGGTCTCGCTTAACTCTCTGAGACCAATAGGTCTCTGTCTCACACTCGCTCTCACTCTAACTCTGGCTCTGGTGGTTGCTCACTCTTGGCTTTCTGGGACCACATGGTCTCTGTCTCTCTCACTCTCAGGTCTCCTTGAGATCACATGCTGTCTCTCTGTGAGGCCACATGGGGATTTGGGGCTTTTCTCCTGCTTGCACTAACTGGCATGCTGAAGCTCTCTCCCTACCTCCACTATCATGTGGCCTGGGACCATGAGAAATTAGGGAGACATATGGTCAATCCTTTACTGGTATAATATTGATAAATTAATATATGCTTACCCCAAACTCGTGTATATAGTAATTCTTTTTTGATGCAAGAATATCCTAGGGGCAGCTAGGTGGCACAGTGTATAGAGCACTGGCCCTGGATTGAGGAGGACTTGAGTTCAAATCCGGCCTCTGACACTTAACAATTACTAGCTGTGTGACCCTGGGCAAGTCACTTAACCCCAATTGCCTCACCAAAAAAAAAAAAAAAAAAAAAGAATTTCCTAACTAAATGGAACAGCTAGGTGGGGCAGTGGATAAAGCACCAACACTGGAGTCAGAAGGACCTGAGTTCAAATCCACCTCAGACACTTGACACAACCCCAATTGTCTCACCAAAAACAGAATATCTTAACTAATCAAGAAACCGTCGAGAAGCAAGAGCCTATAACATCTAACCTGCTGACATGCATCCCTTTCCCCTGCTTTCTACCTCTTTTTCTTGCTCTCAGAATAATAATTAAATCTGTTATTTGTTTTGGATTCCTACCATTGCTTCTTGAAAGGACATGGCAAGCTATTGCCATATAGTTCCTCTCACAATCTCAGTGACTGCCCAAACAACACTTCCTTCCCTGGCCTCAATCCCCTAATGTGTGTCCTGTCCTTCTGTTAAAATGTAAACTCCTTGAGGGCAAAGATTGACTCACATTGAATTTATATCCCATGTCTGGCCCATAGTAGACAATAATTTCTTGATTGCTGATTTAGTCTGGATTTAAACCCAGATTTCTTGACTCCAAGTCAAGGTTTCATTATATTCTATCACCTCTCATAACATACATGGTAGCTAAGAATCACCACTGGCACTGATTACTAATTTTCAGGAAATTATAATGTAATAAAATATAGCACCCCTCATAGACAAATTACAATAAGAATAACTTACTTTTTGATCATTCAAATGCACTTAGAATTTTGCAGTGCCTCAGGGTCATTATCAAGAACATCAATTATCATATGATACTATGAAAAATATTCTTCTGATATTACTATCTGGCTTCAAGTCATGAAACACTATAATGTCTAAATAATTGAAATTGAGCATCTCCCAAAGGGCAATGGTGAGAGGCAGAAGAATCAATGTAAAGGATATTTTTAAACTGTATGAATTTTTTAAAAAAGAAGATGGGCTGGTCCCATGACAAACGTGAGGGATAGTCAGAAGAAAGCCTGCCTGCTACATAGGTATCCTAAGACAAGATGATCAACAAGCTGTGGCAAATATATTGGAAGACATGGATATAAGTTGCATAGGATAGACAGAGATGAGTGGGTTTTAACCTCATCACCGAGTGGAAGAGTCATATCTGGAGCTTACAGATCCATTGTAGTATTATTTACTATCAAAAAAAATCTGTTTACTTGGATTCTAGATTAGTGGGGTATTTTACCTACTTAAATCTTGTAAACAGCTTAACATCTTATGCAACATTCACACAAACTGCCCCCCACCAAGTATTATGCTTTACAGACAATGCATGATACATTGTCTCTGCCACTCACAGAGCTTAAAATTTAGGGGAATAAAGTAGTCAACTACATGAATAAATATGATACAATGGATAGACAATTATAGCAAGTGGTGTGGTGTGGTGTGGTGTGGTGTGGTGTGGTGTGGTGTGGTGTGGTGTGGTGTGGTGTGGTGTGGTGTGGTGTGGTGTGGTGTGGTGTGGTGCAACATGGTGCAGTGTGGTGTAGTGTGATGTGATGTTATATTGTGACTAGGAGTCAGGAAAACATGGATTCAAATCCTCTGAATTTAGTATCTGTGTGGCCTTGGGCAAATCACCTCAGATTATATCAGAGCCTCAGTTTCCTCATCTACAAAATGAGGGAAATGAAATGTGTTTTAAGGTCATTTTGAGTCCAAAATCTATGATCTTATGATTTTAGGAAATCACTTCTGACTTGGTGAATAAGTAAGGTGTTATGAATGGTTCCTCCATTATTTCCTCCTAAAATCTCCCCAAAGGCCTATGAATATTAAGAGAGTCTGTACAAGCTCACTCAGTATATGGGAATTGAAAGGTGAAGGAGAGGTCAGTCAACCACAATGGGATATGGGTGCTGGCCATCAAGTGTTGACAAGATACTAGAAACTCATGCATCTCTACTGAGTTCCTTGAAGTTATGCCCAAATAAGAACAAGGAGATAAGGCCCTGATCAGGCTGTCTGGTTCCTATCACATTTGATGAGCTCGAGTAGGACTGGTTGATTTACCTTCTTTGTTCTGAGACCTATAACTTCCCTTTCAAGAAGGTAGATTTTGGGGGGAATCTCACCCATGGAAAGGGCATTGTTCCTGGGAGCTTCCCAAACTGGACCCTGACAAGCTGAACCTGGGATTCCCCAGATTTGTGATCAGGAGTTGGTACTCTCCCATTTTTGGTGATGGTTGTCTTTATTTTCTGTTTCTTTAATTGTTGTTGGTTTATTAGTTAGTGTTATCTGTCTATTGTTTATATGTTCTATATATTATTGCTTATTTCCTTTTTTATAATAATAAAATAAATGTATACGTGTATATGTGTGTATATATATGTGTATGTGTGTGTGTATATATATATATATATATATATATATCTTAACTTGCCAAAGTGAAAGTGTTATTATTGTGATTCTTGAATCTGAATCGAAATCCTATCTACTGCAGCACATAACAGCCTTTTCCCTTACACTTGGTGGGGTAGAGGGGAGGTAAAAAGTGGTGGGAAAGGATTGGGAAAAGCATCATGGATGAGAGCTGACCTTTGAATAAAGTTTTGCTTTCAACACATGAATGGGGAGAAGAAAGCATTCTAGTCATAAGGAGAAGTATGGCCAAAGGCACAGAGATGAAACAGATATGATGGTTTAGACTACAGAGTGTACAAAAAAGACTGCTTGAGAACTATACCTGAAAAGGTAGATTGGAATAAGACTATGTGGGGCTTTGAGTAATAATAACTAATATATGTGTGTATGTGTATGTGTATGTGTATGTGTATGTGTGTGCATGCACACATATACATGTGCATGCATACACAACACACATGTACATATACACATACATATGTGCAATAGAATACGTGCATACACATTGTATATACCCCAAGCCATCTAGCTATCTCTGGTGGATGCTGGAGAGCTTTGAAAATTTTTGAACAGGAAGATTTAGGATTAGGAAGATTTTTTTCTGAAAATTTTTCATAGGATAATAGTAGAGAGGACTGATGATAGAATCAAAAAAATTGGTTAAAAGGCCATTCCAATAATCCACATAATCTTGTACTTTTCACAAAAATGGTCATTCGTAGGACAGAGTCTGCACCATTTCCAGGTGGAACTATTGAATTCTCTATTGGGTCCTTAAATCCATTAACACTAGGACTCCCCACTGTCTTTCCTGGGTAATTACACTTTACTCCCCTCTCATGTACTCTTACATGCTGCTCTCCATACCCAATATTCCATCTCTTGCCTCTTTGCTTTTGTACAAATTAATATCCCCAGTTTCTGACCCATATTGGACACTTCCTCTTCACTTATGCCTCTTAGGGCCCCTACCTCCCTTCAAGACTCAATTAAAATGTCATCTCCTTGAAAGAGCATCTTCTTATTCCAGCAATTATTAGTCTACCCTCAATATCCCAATGAAATAACTTTGTATTTTTTTGCATAAATCTTGTATTTACTTCTCTGAGAAAGTGCTATGTTCCTAATATCACAACCCACCCCACAAGTAAAACAGAAACTCTTTGAAGAAAGTTACTATGCCTAGCACATAATAGGTACTTACTCAATGATTGATGATTGATGACTTTTATGTTGTGGTCCCCCAGGATTACAGAGTAACATAGAACAAGCCTGTTTTCCTGTAAGTTCTTCAGTGAACTACTAAAGGAATAAAAACTTGATATGGATGCATAGCTTGTGTCCAGCTTCCCCTCTAGTTCATAGTCCAAAAGTGACATTCCATTGTTCTCCTGTCCCTATGAATCAAACAGGCATAATTTCTCCCAAACCTTTCCCCAGTAGTAACTCAAATTCTCATCCACAGACGTGCATACAGTCCACCCACTATGCCAGCAGCTCATTCCCCATAGCGAGGCTGCCTAGGATTTAGAACCTAGTCAGGGTGAAGTAGGCTTTCCAGGTTCTGGGAATACCTAGTTCCTCCAGATGCTACCAGTTTTAGTTGTTTTCTCAGCTTCCCACTTTCTCCCCCTTTTCCCCTTTCAAGATGCTCTTAAGCAAAAGGAACCAGGAGACTTTCCTAGTGAGGTATAGAACTATATAAATTCTTGTTTTATGGTCCAGCAGTTTATGTTCCATACATTCTCCATGTTGCTGTTTCACCAGTCAATTTGTACTTCCATTTGGTGGACCCAAAACAGAAGGATTGAAAGTTCCAGCTGGAGGCAATCAAGTCAGGAAAAATCAACTTGACCTTTTTTTTTTTTTTAACTTCCTTCTCCTTTAATTCTCTGGCCACTTAGATTTCTGCTTCTGGAGCCCAAAGTTTTGAACCCTGGGGCTCTGGTTGGTACAGTCAAGGAAATAAATACAGTTAAAATTTTAAAAGATTAGTCATCAATCCTTAAATTTCATTGTTGGCCCTTAGTAATGAAGTATAGGGCTAAAGGGAACAGAGCCCAGTCGGAAGTACGCCAAAATATATTTTGGCCAAAATATAAGGTTAAAAAGATGCCTCTATATTTTAGAAGAAATGAAAGCATTGATTCATAGGAGCCCTTTGCAAAATTTGCACTTTTAAGTAAGGTTAGTTGTTAATTTTTTTAATACTAAGTGTTAGCTGGATCAATAAGACTGACGTACATTATGATGGAGTACTCAATTAATGATGCCCTTTTAAAAATAATAAACAAAATTCCCTGGAAACACAACCCAATGAAATGTGCTGTGCTTTGGACTTCAGTTTCAGATGTCTTGCCTCTGTTGTTGATTGCCCTCATTAGTTCAGTGGCATACATTAGCATAGTCTTGCCCATTCTCCAGTCTAGCTCCAGCTGGGGGATTTCTCTTATTACCTAGGAAATAGAACTACTGCATTTGCATTTTGAGAGACTCCATTTATCTTTCTGTTTTCTTGATCAGATATGCATTTGTTCTGCATTCTGGGGGGCTTGTGACTATCTCTTCTTCCTGTTGTCTTCTGCTGAGTCTCACGGGTCACCCTCATTCATTATCCTCCATTCTGTCTCATCACCACATATATCCATAAGGTAAAATGCTTAAAACACCTAAGCATACTTTCTGACTTATGGCAAGTGCTTCCTAAATTTGTTTACTAATTTAATATTGACTGACATTATATTCTTTTTTTTTTTATTTTTTTTAGTAAGGCAATTGGGGTTAAGTGACTTGCCCAGGGTCACACAGCTAGTAAGTGTTAAGTGTCTGAGGTCGGATTTGAACTCAGGTCCTCCTGAATCCAGGGCCGGTGCTCTATCCACTGTGCCATCTAGCTGCCCCGACATTATATTCTTAAAGCAACGTTGAGATTGTATCACCATCATTTTTATCAATAAGGATTTACTGAATTCCTACTATATGTCAGGCATTGTGCTAAGTATCAGGGAAACAATAAAAAAGTAAAATATTGTCACTACCCTCAATGAGATCACATGCTCATGGAGAAGGCCACAGGTGAGCAACTATGTACATAAAAGATATGTGTGTGTATATATATGTGTGTATCTATAAGTATACAGTGTAAATGAGAAGTAAACTCAGAAGGAAGGCACATATGACAATGGAGCTAGAGTTGTTGGGGGCGGGGCGTGGCTGTCATACATGCTTGGAGGCTGGACCAGCCTTTCACTCAGGCTTCCTTAATCTTAGTCCTTAATACCAGTCTAATCCCTTGGCTACCATAACATCAGGAAGGGCATTAAATTCAGGTGTTTGCCAATCCCACTTGAAAATGAGTTTACACCTTTTCCTCTTTTTCAGCTTTCTTTAGTGGGGAGCTGAAGCGGGGAAAGAAAATCCTTCCTTCAAAGGCTGAAATGATATTGTGTCAGAGAACAGCAAAAAAGCAAGCAAAAAACAAACAGGCCTTTAACGAAGCAATCCTTTACTGTTGTGAAACTTATCTAGGTTAACTCCAACCTAAATCACTGTGGCATGCAAATTACGTGAACTCAAAAGGACCAAAGAACACTCACATTGATCCACAGCACCTCCTGATATACAAAATCATTATTCCTTAGTTAAAGTTTGCCCATCCATGCATCATATTCTATTGGATACACGTAACCACATCAAGTAGAAAGAGACTTAAAGAAAAGGTGAAAGAGATGAAAGAAAAAAGGCCACATTAATAATGGCATTATTTATTTAGGATCATTTATCAATGCCCATGAAGAGTCAAATAAAGTAGGGTCTAAATTTGATTTTCTTGTTTTATAAAGAAAAGAACTAATAAATTCCATACAGAACAGAGTAACAACCATAATTAAGAAAACATGAGTACACTGTCCCTTTTTTAAATTTTTTGTTTTTTTATTTTGAATATAAATATCAACAAGCATGAATATATCAGTATACAAAAGGCAGAAAGTCAGATTGGATATAAAAGGATGACCATGTGTGATGTATGGTTTTTTAATTAGCACGATAGTATCAGCATTGCCCTACTTGCCTCTCTCTTTTTGAACTGACTTCTGGTCTCTTCTGCATGTTATTTACTGTTTCATGAATGCTAATTTCTTCTTTTTAACCACTGTCATTACCTACCAACACCCCACACAAAATAGAAGCCGTCTCTTGTAATCAATACAATCTAAACAAATCATTGGCTGTTTCTGAAAATGTATGTCTTATTTGGTACCTACAGTTGGTCATATCTCTGCCAGGAGATGGAAGACATGCTTTATCATCAGTCTCCTGAAGCTACAATTGACAAGTGTATTTATCAAGGATCTAAAGTCTTTCAAAATTGCTTTCCTTTACATTATTGTTTTCACTGTGTTAATCGTTTTCCAAGTGATCACTCTGCTCCATATCAGTTCATACAAACTTTCCCAGCTTTCTCTGAACCCATCCCTTTAATCACTATGTGACATAATATTCCAATACATCAATATGCCCTAATTTGTTCAGCCATTCCACAATGGGTGGGCATCCATATTGTTTCCATTTCTTTTGTACTTTGAAAGAGGAATTAACTTCATTGGTCTTTTTTTTTTTTTAGTGAGGCAATTGGGATTAAGTGACTTGCCCAGGGTCACACAGCTAGTAAGTGTTAAGTGTCTGAGGCCAGATTTGAACTCGGGTATTCCTGACTCCAGGGCCGGTGCTCTATCCACTGCGCCATCTAGCTGCCCTTCATTGGTCTTAAATATATGAAATACTACCAATGGTCATACATTAATAATTCAAATTTTTTAAATCCTGCTTCATTTCTTCATCAGATATGTATTTTTGGATAATTGTGGCAATCTTGAAATATGTAGTTTATAAGTTTTTGCATTCAGTTAAAAAAAACACCAGTATACTTTTGTAGGTTGCAAAAATATATACATACTTTCCCTTTCTATATATAATTTTTAAATGTCAGAATATATTTTGTTCAGAACAAAAAATCATTCAGTATGAATCCAAAGCTCCAAATGTCAAGATGATATTGACTTTTATTTTCTATTCACCAGGTCTAAAGTGTTTTCCAGGGTTACCCTGGAATTTAGGATAAAGACAAGTGTAGAGGCAGAAGGAGTTGGCAACTAAAATTGTCAATTTATGATCAAAGTAATCTTATTCAATGAAAAAAAAAAGACAAAATAAAATTTTCCAAAAAAAAAGTATGAGTAGATCACTAAGCATTAAGCAAACAGCTGCTATGTGTAGGTGATCTAAAAGAAGAATGTAAGTCCTTGAGAAACTTATAATCTATCCAGGGAGGGAAGCCAACATACATCACCAGTGTGTAACTGTGTCATACTAACCATAAGAATAACAAGAATGCCAACAGATGAAACCACAGTGCAAGCCATGGAAGAATCCATAGACAAGATGGATCTTGTGTTGACCTTTAAAGCATGAGCAAGATTTATAGAAAGAGAAAACGGAAAAAGGGTAAAGAATATGGACAAAAGGAACAGCTAGGTGGCACAGTGAATAGAGCACCGGCTCTGGAGTCAGGAGTACCTGAGTTCAAATCTGGCCTCAGACACTTGACACTTACTAGCTGTGTGACCCTGGGCAAGTCACTTAATCCCAATAGCCTCACCAAAAAAAAAATATATATATATATATATATATATATATATATATATATATATATATATAGACAAAAGGTCCAAGGCAGAAATCAGCCTAACATCTATGGAGAGGAACAATGAACAAATCTGCCTGCACAGAATAGAAAATGTTTGTTGGAGGTTTGTGAAGATGTTGGTCTACATCTATGATTTCATCAGTAGTAGGGGACTCCCAGTGTGAAAATTCCCTCCACTGATCAGTACAGACAACTCAGTTGTAACTTAGTCTTGTTGCTTAGAAGAGTTGCTGACAGCCTGACAGTTGAAGTGTTTGAGGCTACACAGTGTCTTTGTAGAAGAAACAAGATTTAACCCACATTATCTCTTACACTTTGACTAGTTCCTGCGTTGTATTGCTTTTCATTCTTGAGGAATAGAAGGATATAAAGTCAGATAGTTACAAAGGGAATAGATTACTTAAAGGTTCAAAAGCCAGACAGGAAGATTTGTACTTGATCTTCAAAACAACACTATAAGGTAATATTATTTTTATTATTCCCATTTTACAGATGAGAAAACAGAAGCCAAGAAAGGTTAAGTGACTTGCCCAGAGTCCTGGTAATAGTTGAGTGCCTAATGCAAGATTTTTAACTCAGTCCTTCCTGACTTTAAGCACAGTACTCTTCTCTGCCACTTTGCTGCCTTGAGAAGTGACAGAGAGCTAAATCATGGTAGTGTCCATAAGAAGATGAAGAGGAAAGAATTCATTCAAAAGGCAGGAATTAGTGACAAATCTCATAGTTGAGACGGAGGAGAAGAGTCAAGGATGACCAGAAAGTTTCTAGCCTGGAAATGTCTTTAGGTATTTGGAAATACAGGGTTGGATACAGCTAATGTTTGGGGCAGAAGATAAAGATTTTGGCATCATGTTTCTAGAGGTAGTAGGTGAAATCAAAGAAGTGAATGTGTTCACCAGGGAAATGAGTTTAGAGAGGATTCATCCAAGGAAACTGAAAAGGAGCAGTCAGATCCATTAAAGGAGAACCAACAGAATATAGTGTCGAGGGAAACCAGAGGAGAACTTCTCAGGGCTTACTGATCAATAGTGTAAGATGCAGCAGAAAAGCTGAAAACAATGCGAAGTAAGAAAAATCCACCGGATTTAGCAAGAAGCAAGCTATGGGTAGAAAGAAAAGAAAAAAAGAAAGCTTTGTTCTCATAGAATGAAATCCAATATCTGTTCTTAGTATAGATTTCGATTTTTTTTTTATTCTATTGGAAAAGGATACTCACTGTCACAGTGCAGGGAGAAGATAATTGATGCTCACCTAAATTTGACCTCTCATGTTGATATCTGTGAGTGTTTCTACATGAAACAGTGGAGTACAGTTGATCCCGAAATATTTCTCAGAATAAAGTCACAGCTTTTATCTCAAGAAACCACACTGGCATCAAATGTGCAGGCTAATGCAGTCATACACAGCGCTGGGAGGAGGAGGGGAGGATTTCTGCAGTCAATGTGAGTTCCTCACTGGCATCTTTTTCAATGAGACTGCCGGTCTTGCCAGAGCCTAAGCAGCAAGGTTCTCTCTCTGTGTCTCCATCCCCATCTCTGTCTCTATATATCTTGTATTATTTTGTGTATACCTAGTTATTTACATGTTGTTTTCCTCAGAACCTTCCACAGGAAGTCAGGGACTGCCATCGTCTCCCTTTGTATCTCTAGTGTTTAGCAGGCTGCCTGGCACATAGTAAGCACTTAATCAGTGCTGAGGAGAGAGAGACACTAGAACTTAGGGGATGGAGAAGAGACTAGAGTCACACAGCCCACATGGAACAAAGGTTAAATCTCTTCATTACTTATTGAATGAAATATAATCATTGTGGGGTTTTTTGGTAGGGCAAGTGGGGTTAAGTAACTTGCCCAGGGTCACACAGCTAGTAAGTGTCAAGTGTCTGAGGTCAGATTTGAACTCAGCATCTCCTGAATCCAGGGCCAGTGCCCTATCCACTGTGCCACCTAGCTGCCCCAAAATATAATAATTCTAACCTAACATTCAGTGGCCTTCCCAAATCAAGATCCAATCTAATCTTTCAGACTTGGGTACAATTATCTTTTGTACAAAATCGATTTCAGCAAAGCCAGACAAACCTGGTCTCGTCTCATCTTCATGTATTATCCACAGTATCTCCTGTTCTTAGAATGATGACCCTATCTCCCCATTACTACCCCAAGTCTCCCCCATCTTGAAGTATCCTTAAAGTCATTCTTTTCTTTCAAGATGACATCTCCCTTCTCAGATATCTCATGATATATGTTTGGATTTCTCCTGTGACTTTATATGATTTTATTACAGCACTTTGGGGTTCATCCCCAAAGTCCTTTACTCAGATTGTTAGCTCCCTGAGGGAAAGACCTTATTATTTCATCCCTGGATCTCCAGCTGATGTGCATTTCATAGAGTAAGCATTTAATTTGTTTGTTGAATTGAATTGGACTCATGTAAAAATGATCGCCCTGTTAATTAGCAGAACTTTATCTGTTGTGCTTCCTTTGATCTTGCCTCAAAATTGCTGCCTGTGCAGAGTCACCCAAAAGTAATTGAAAGAATCTAAAAAACCAATCAAAGTTTTAATTAAAAATAAAACCATCTCACCTTTGTTTTTGCTCTCACATTATCTGGCTAGTTATGTGATCATAACAAAATACATGGATGTAAAGTTTTTGAGCTTTTTTTCAAGAATACTCAACCCTTCCTATTTCAATAATCCATGATTTAGCCAAAGTAGGTACTCCCACTACTAATACAGACAACAGCAAAAACAATAATCATAATCATAAGGTAATAAGACTTTGCCTTGTGCATGACCAGATTACCTAACATGGAGGGCCCCTCCCCCTAAGAAGATGCCCCTAAGAGGCCTGCTTTGGGGAGAAGACATTGCATATTTCCCTACTACATGTGTGGGGATTGCTTCTTTCCATTGTTTGTAAAGCTAGATCCCAGATTGGGAAAAGTATCTCTCTCTCTCTCTTTCCGGTGACATGAAGAGGGGTGAAAGTTCTGTTTGCCCACAGCAGAGCACCATGAATTAAGCTGTTGTCCCAAGGAATAAGCTTGGGGTTTGCTCTGTTTTGTTTGTCCTTTTAAGTTCCACATGTGGGCAGTGGCATCCCTGGACCCAGATTTGAGACATGGTGACCTTGCAGGCAGGTTTCTAGGCGAGATTGTTGCTGCTAGAGTACCTAGGATTCCAGGAGGTCTTCGGACTTGGTACATGGTGGGACTAAGCTATATAGGAACTGGTTAAACCTGTGAACCTAATCCCCTCCTCTCCTCCAGAGACTGTGGCAATATAAAGGGGGATTGTCCTCTCCAACTTGTTAGAGGAGATGTTTTTCTGCTTATTTTTGCTATAACATTGAAGTCAATATTACTTTGTAAAAGTTAATCTGACAGTTAAGTGATAAATGGAACTAGGGTATAAGGACCCCCTAAATTGGGGAAACACATTTGGCAGGGGCTGGAGCCAATGGTAGATATACTAGATACCCCACAAAATTCCTTAGGGGTATCTGAGAACTCTGAGGGAAGGGTAAAATATAACACACTTGACCTTAAGACAGTAGGAGCCAAAGTTATCATTATAACAACAACAAGAAGAAGAATTTATATAGTTAAATCTGAAAGGTTGGCAGAGCACCATAAAAAAAAAATTATCTCATTTTATCCTCACAATGACCCTAGAAAGTAGGTGCTGTTATTATCTCCATTTTACATATGAGGAAACTGAAGCAGAAAATGGCTAAGTGAAGCAACCTACCCAAGGTAACAGCTAGGAAGTATCCAAGGTTGCATTTGAACTCCAGTTTGTGGCACCTAGATACCTCTTCAACAGTCTTCAAGAGTTAGAGCTGAGAAATTCATCCTGGTTTTAAGCCTCTCCAAACTTAGTGAAGTTGATCCTCAGGGAAAAAAACCAGCATGCCCTACCCCCAAAAGAAGGCATCTCAAACAAAGTCTTTCCAGCTTTATAAACCTGCCAGAGTTTAAACTCAAGTGACAAGGACTTCAAAATCCCAGGGCCACCTCTATGGCCCAGTGAAGCATTAGAAGAAGACTAGACTGGACTTCATTCTGTAAAGAATTCATAAAAGCCCAGACATCTTTCTTATTTCCTAAGGGAGCTGGATTCTTAAAGGAAATCTCATAAGAATCATTTTGTAAAAGGAATAGCTTCCCTTTTATAAACCTAGGTTTTGCAGTCCTTAGATTTGCAACAGTACCAGCACCAGCATCATCACTAACATTTATATAGCACCTACTGTGTGCCATGTTCTCTTCTAGGTTCTTTACAAATGTGATCACATTTGATCCTCATAACAACACTGGAAAGTGGGTACTATTATAATCATCATTTTACAGATGAGGAAACTGAGGCAAAGAGAGGAATTCATATCTTCCTAACTCCAGATGTGGCACTCTATCTACTGTATCACCTAGCTGCCTCTAGGTACAAATATATAGTGCAATAACTAAACTATTTAGTTTTAAGTTAATGTTATTTGTCAATGAACAAGCATGTTTAAGTGTTTACTATCTTCCAGGCACTGTGCTTGCTAAGGGTTTGAAATACAAAGAAAGAGTAAGAAAAAAGGTCTTCAATCTCTGGGAGAATACATTCCAATGGGAATAACAATATGTAAACAACTAGGTATTTATAAGATAGAAAGTTTAGTTTTTCCAAATGTTCTGATACAGATAACACTGCAAACAGGTCCAAAGTGTTTGGAAGCCAAATGGGGAGAATAGGCTTTGACTACCAAATTCATCCATAAAATGAGGCTATTGAACAGCTAGATGAGCCCCAAAGCTCCTTCCAGTTCTAAATCCTGTGGTTTTCCTTCATACAGTTGTGTCTAGGAAAGCTCTCTAAACCTCAAAGCCTTCTAGAAGGTCAGGATTTGTTCTCTCAAGCTCTGCTTCAAGGAGTTATAACTGGACTTTGTTTTGTTTTACTATGGAAAGGTATTGTCAATGCCTGGAGAACCCTAGGCTTGGATTCTGAAGATCTGGGTTCAGATATTGCATCTGTATTTACTTCAGCTCAAATACCAAAGCCACTAGCTGCATGACCCTGAGCAAGGAACAATTTCAGTCTCACTTTTTGAAAGATATAAAATAGCAATAACAGCAGGAGTTACTTACCTGGCCATTGTGAGCATCCAATGGGACCACATTTGTAACATACTTTGCAAATTGTAAAGGACTATATCAATAAATGCCTACTATTACTGTTATTTTTCTGCTTTTCTTTGCAAGATTCTCCCATTCCCTTTGAGTGTTGAATTAAGCTCACCTTCCCAGAATTATTTCAACCCAGGTAAGAATGCAATCACATGCCTTGGTTTACATTTCAAGATCATTACTAGGGAACGAGTGATACCTAGAGTTTGCTTATAATTCCTTTTTGAAGAAAATACAAGTCAATGATATAAGAAAGATGATCAGGGGTGAACTAATGAGTGTCTGAATGGATGAAGTGTTAATGATAACAACCTCACGGGGAAAAAAAAACAGAAAATCACATGTTGGAATGTTAGATGGGGCAGAGGAGGGGGGATGGTATATGTTAGGATATCTGGAACTGGGACCCCAACTCACTTCATCACTCCAAGAATCTGATCGTATCTAGGCCAAGAATTCAGGCTTCCACAGGCACAATGGCCAGGACATGAAGGAAAGATGATTAGATTTCCCTTTCTGTTTGTTGTTCACACAAACCCAGCACCTCTATCAAAGCAGTGCTTGATGTATGTACACATAGAAGGATAAATAGATAAGACTCTTTTTTTCTTCACCTGCTGGTCTCTATAACATTCCAAAAATAAATGTATCACACAGGAAAAGAACCAACGTCTCTTTGTAAAAAAAAAAAATTATAAACGAGTCAGTTCAAAAAAGAAGATCAGCTTGGTGGAAGGATTCTAACCATAAAGAAAACATTAACTAGCTCATTGCTTAATAGCATGACATTTTAGCGATTATGAAATCAGCAAATTTCCTACTTTTGAAATGTTCCTCTTTGGGGGGAAATGGACTTTTTATATAAACTTGGTTTGTCTTTCTAAGTTATAAGGCTTCATACTTTATACTACATACTGTTATTGCTTGGAAGTTTTGAGGCCATATACTATATATTATTCACATAGGTCAGTTAATCATGTTGGTAATTTACTAGAGAGCAGCCTCATCTAATGTTTTTAATCCTTTTACTTTTATGTTATGTTCATTTCTTGCTATACCCCTACTCCCAAGCCCCTCCAGGTAACCAGGAAACAGCCCAAATGCAAACTGTCAGAGTGACCATGTCTGACAATGTGTGCACCATAGAGTGACCACTCGACTACAAGATACATTTTATCATCTGCTCACTGGGACCAAGATTGGTTATTAAAATTGTTTGGAGTTAAGCTTTTTTTGTTCTGTTTTAAAAAAAACTTGCTTTATTCTGAATTTTAAAACACTAAATAAAATGGGTATTTCCAAAAAATAGCATAAGTATCCCAAAGGGCTATAAAACTGTGCATACTCTTTGATCCAGCAATACCACTGCTAAGTTTACATCCCAAAGACATCCCCCCCCAAAAAATAGAAAAAGACCTATTTGTACAAAAATATTTGTAGCAGTTATTTTTGTGCTGGCTAAGAATTGTAAATCAAAGGAATGCCCATTAATTGGGGAATGGCTAAACAAGCTGTGGTATATGATAGTTATGGAATATTATTGTGCTATAAGAAATGACAAGCAGGATGATTTCAGAAAGGCCTGGAAAGACTTATATGAACTGATATATAGTGAAGTGAGCAGAAACAAGAAAACGTTGTGCACAGTGACAGCAATATTGTTCGATGAACTGTGAATGACTTCACTATTCTCAGCAATGCGATGATCCAAAATAATCCCAAAGGACTGATGATGCATACTATCCACCTCCAAAGAAAGAAGTGATATTGACTGAGAACAGACTGAAGTGTGTGTGCTATTTCTCACTTCATTTTTTTCCATTTTTTTCTTTTATTCGAATTTTCTTATAGGAAAGTACTAATATGGTAATGTTTTCTATAATTGCACATGGATAACCTATATCTGATTGCTTACCAACCCCGGGAGAGAGAAAGGGAGGGAGGAAAGGAGGGATTTAATTTAAAACTTAAAATTTTAAACAAAAATGTTTATTATAAAAAAAGAATCACATAATTTAGATTTAGAACAGGTAGGAACCCTGGAGATCATCTAGCTAATCCCATTCATTTTCCAATGAGGAAGCCAAGGTCTGAAGATGTGAAGCAGTTTGTTCAATTTCACACAGTTTGTAAGCAGCAGAACTAGGATTCATCTGACTCTAAACTTGGTCCTTTTCCTATCATGCCACATCCCTTGTCAGTAATCATGAATTTATCTGTTAAGCCAGGAGATAGTGCCCTGCAAGCAACCAATATATCTCTGGACATTAATTATACTACACCTGGGGCACCTAGGTAGTACAGTGGATAAAGCACAGGCCCTGGATTCGGGAGGACCTGAGTTCAAATCTGGCCTCAAACACTTGACCCATACTATCTGTGTGACCCTGGGCAAGTCACTTAACCCGCATTGCTCCACCAAAAAAAAAAAATTATACTACACCTAATTGGTTTCTTTTCAGTCACACTGAAATTTTCATCTATAACTGAGTAGAGATATGATGCCAACAAACATTTTTTGAGTACCTACTATGTGCAAAGCAATGTGATAAGCACTAGGGATACAAAAAGAGGCAAAAGATAGTCCCTGCCCTAAAGAAGCCCACAATTTAATATGGGAGAGAACAAGCAAACAAATATGTACAAAGAAACAGGATAGTGAGAAAATAATTAAAAGATATATGATACTAGAATTAAGAGGGGTTCTGAAAAGTTCACAGTAGAAGATCGGATTCTAGTTGGGACTTGAAGCCAGGGCAGCCAGTAGGAAGAGATGCTATATGTGAATAACCAGTTCATCATCTCTTTGTTGTCCTCTGAGATGGTGTGATAATACTAATATTTCCCTGCCTCAACTTTTTCCTCCTCCTTTTCTCCCCCCTCCTTGTCTTCTGCCCTGGGAATTTGTTTTTCCTAAAAGAAGATGAAACTGTCCTTGGGACCTGATTACCCCGTGCTTCCATGACAATTCCTTGGACACTGACCAGAATGAAAAATCCCTTAAAGGTACAGTCTACCTTGGACTTGGTGGATGTCTGGACACCACTTGAGTAATCCTGTTATTCACCATGATGATCAGACATATTTACATATGGGATGAGGAAGTACTGCATCCAGAAACACTTCGTGCCATTATATCTTCGCTCCATAAGGACAAAGTAAACCTTTCTTTTTTTAAAAACTATCCAATGACTCTCTTGCATCTCATTCAACACTGAACTTGACCCAAGAGAAAGCTAGCATTAGAGTTGCCTCCACCACATGGGAGTGGGCTTCTATCACATCACTGTCATGTGCCTATATTCTTTGTTCTTTGTGACCAAGGATCAATGCCCATATAAAACAAGGTGTAAGATGTTATGTACCAGTGAATAGTACAAATACTCTCTAGAATGAACCCTCTAAGTACTTGTACAAACTTCTATAGCAAACAGGAGTCCCACAGTCTTTTCTAAATCTGGATTATGTCCCAGAATCGCAATTTCTACCTGAATAGTCCCCTTAATGTTATCCCTGAGAAACTGTCAGATTGTGTCCATTCGAAACTTTCTAGTTATGGGTCTCATTGGCTCACTAGGAAGCCCATTTCACTTAAGTTCAACTCTAATTTTTCAGTTTTTCCTTACATTAGGCAAAAAATCTGCTCTCTGTAACTTCTACCCATTGAGAGAATGCAAACTCTCTGACAAGGCTTTTCTTACTTCTATATTTGTATTTTCAGCCCCTGGTACATAGATAGGGCTTAATAAATGCTTATTGATTGACTGATGAATGGATGGATTGATGGATGGATTGCTCCCAGTTCTAGACCCAAACAAAGTGAGGCTGTCTTCTACATACCAGCCCTTCAAGTACGTGAGACACCTAGGCAGGATAGACTGCTGGTCTTGGAAACGTGAAGACTTACATTTGAGACCTCTGTCAGACATTAACTCTGTGACACTGGGAAAGTGACTTAACCTGCCTGTCCCCTATGTAAAATGGGGGTGATAACAGGACTTACCTTCCAGGCTTACTGTGATGATAAAACAAGATATGTAAAGTCTTTGTGAACTTATATAAATGTTAGCTAATGCTATTATTGGCTTTTATTGTGAAAGATCTCTGGACTTAGAGAAAAATTAAATATTTTTAAATGATTAAATTTCAAAATAAATTCAACATGTAGATTTCAAAACTGACCTGCTTGTCTGTGATTTTTCTGGTGTTCCTTCTGTTCTATTCTATGCTTTTTAAAAATGTTTTAGTGAATCTATTTTCTTCATTCTTTTTGGAGGGATTTCCTCATCCCTAAGCCCCATCTCCTACCTTACCAACCACCCCCAACGTGAAAAAATTAAAAGATAAATAAAATCCTATGCACAGTGAAGTAAAACAAATTCCCACATGGACATGAGCCAATGTATGCCTTACTGTGCAAGATTCTACCCAAGAAATACACAATATGCAAAATACATTCTTCTAATGTTTACTTCAGAGACTGAAGTAAATCTATGGCAAGTCAACCTTTCCTTTATTAAATGAATAAAACTTTGATGGAGGATCTCCGCTATGCCACCAAATAAAGACTCAGACAGCCTTAGATTTGTGGAATCCATGTGGCTCAATCTTTTAAAGTCAGTGCTCCATTATCCAGATTTTGCATTTTGTGGTAATCACCTTTGGGGGTATATTTAACAACCATATCACCACAATGCATTTTTCCACTTATTCTTGCCTAGAACCAAAAGTCAAGCAGATTTAATATTCCCCCTCCACACTAAGGCTCAGCCACCAGGAAATGCTTTTTTAAAACTATTTTTTAGTTGTCTGCTCTGCACAAGGGGAGATAATTTAAGCATTCACTCATCCAATAGCCATTTAATAAGTGCCTACTATGTGTACCAAATGGTGATAGATGCTAACAGAGCTACAAAGAGCATTAAGATATGGTCCTTTTTCTGAACTCACAGGATTTAGAGATAGAAGTAACTTCAGCAGTCACCTGATCTAATTCTTTCATTTTATAGATGAGGAAACTGAGATGCATAAAGGCTAAACAAAGGCCACATAAGCAGTAAGTATAAGCCAAGATTCAAACCCAAACCCTTTGCCTACAATCCCAGTTCTATTTATGTGGTACTAGGTTTAGACCTCATGTATCCTGTAATCTAGTTATGTGGGTAAAATGTATATGAGGAGGGGCAGCTAGGTGATGCAGTGGATAGAGCACCGGCCTTGGATTCAGGAGGACCTGAGTTCAAATCCAATCTCAGACACTTAACACTAGCTGTGTGACCCTGGGCAAGTCACTTAACCCCAATTGTCTCACCAAAAAAAAAAGTTTAAAAAATGTATATGAGGAGGTAAAATACTATGGAATAAGATAAAACTATACTATAATTATAATTAAGAATAAAGTCTAAGAACCTAAGAGTTATAAGGTGCTCTCCTAGGTCTAAGGAAGAAAGGATCATTTTTAACGTAAATTGATCAATGATCCTGCAAAGTCATTTTGAAGGTTAACTATTTTTTCACCATTTAATATTTTTTCATTTACTAAAATAAAACTAAGAAGTTTTTTTTTATAATTCAAGACTTCCTGGAATGTGTATCTTTAAGATAGATGTTGAAGCATGAGTAGGACTTTCAGATTGTGGGTAGCCTGCTTCTTCAATGGTCATCTGGAATCATGGTTGGTCTTAAGTCTTTCCAGGGACAACAGACACCTGATTCCTCAATCCAGTTGCATGACTTCTTGCTATCTCCATTGTAAGTGCATAATAAATAGTAATTTAATAACTCAATCTTTAATGATTGGTACAAGGTCCTCCAAGCATGAAGCATATGTAAATAAAGGCACAAAGACAAGAAAGTATTGGATGTGAAAAAGGAACAGTGTGTAATCCAATTGGGTAATGTGGGGGGGCAGCTAGGTTACGGGGACAGCTAGGTGGCGCAGTAGATAAAACACTGGCCCTGGATTCAGGAGGACCTGAGTTCAAATCCAACCTCAGACACTTGACACTTACTAGCTGTGTGACCCTGGGCAAGTCACTTAACCCTCATTGCCCCACAAAAAAAAAAAAAGTCACATGTGGAGGGGAGTAGCACAATCAAGATGTGACTAGTAAGGTGGCAGGATACCAAAATGCAGATTATAGATTTAGAACTAGAAGGAACCTTAAGACACCATCAAATTCAAACCATTTTATGGATAAGGAAACAGAAGCTCAGAGAAGTTCAACGATGCCCAGGCTCTCATAACTAATCAGCATCTGGGGTGGCATTCAAACCCAGATCTCCCTGACTCCAAACAAAGAAATCACAAGTTTGGAGGAATAATGGTGTGTGTGTGTGTGTGTGTGTTTGTGTGTGTGTGTGTGTGTCTAAGTACAGCCTAAGTATGGCTATTTTCTTGGTCCAATACTTTAGTCTAGCCTTGGATTGATGTCATCAATCTTCAATCAAGAGGAAAAAAGAAGCAGCTAGGAACTAAATGTGGTGGGAGGGTCCTCAGTGGAAATGCTAGACTGGTTTTCAGCTCCTCCTGTGTCAGGTGTTCATGATATCTTTTCATTATTTTGTTTGAAGTGTTTTGATTTTACAGAATATCAGTCACACACACATATTCAAATGAAAGAATAAAAATGCCTTCCACAGCAAACCCCACTGGTTCTTGATTGATCTGCTGTGCCCTTTAATCATAGGAATAGTTGAAAAATGACAGTGGCAGTTTTCATACCTTCCAACTTCTTCCTCTTCTTCCCCTTGGCTCATTGCCTGGCTTGTCACAGGAAGAAATATGCCCATCTTTTCACAGTTGGTTACCTGATGGCTCAATGACAGTCAAAACAAGAAGGGAGGACAGGCACAAAGCTAGAGCATCAAGGGAACAGAAAACTTCTCAAAACTTCAGTCAAGCTCTTTGAGACTATCAGTCAGTCCTTCCTCTGTCTCTGAAGCAGATTCCATCAGCAAGAACCATAGAGAGAAACAGCAGGGTGGGCTCATAGGTTGAATGTGGCCACAATGGAATATTAACTTCTTTATCATAAGTGTGAACTCATTTCCTTCTTTGGGGACTTGGAAGGACCTATCACCTCATTATTGTCATCCTTATTCTAAGCAATCTTTTAGCTCTACTTAGGAAAGTTGGGATTATCAGCAGAACAGTCTACCCCACCCATTCACCTCTAGCCAGAATGGTACGTCTTTAAAAGCAGAGCAAGAAGTCCTATGTCCTTGGAAAGACTTAATTAAGACTTCTGTTCAATGCAATGACCGACCATCATTCCATCAAAACCAATGATGAAGCAGCCTACCCACCGACTTGGACATTGTCCGTGGAAAAATTTGTTTTGCTTAACATATTTGTTGCAAGGGTTTTATTTTTCTTTTCAGGAATGCTTGTGTATACCTATCTTTAAAGAAAGTGATAAGAATCATATCCTTTTGGAGTATGGCCACCACTTGCCTGTAATCCTTGCCTCAAGGAGGCTGAAGGTGGTGTATCTCTTGAGTTCTAATCCTCAGTGAACAGAGATAATCAGATATCCATACTAAGTTTATCACCAATATGGAAACTCCTGGGAGTCGAAGGAAGGGAAGGAGGAGATGAGACACCAAGTTGCCTAAGGAGAGCTGAACCAACCCAAATCAGAAACAGAGCAGGTCAAAGTTTCCAAGCTGATGAGTAGTAAAATTGGTCTCGTAAGTAGCTCCTACACTTCTAGTCTCGTCAAGATAGGGGGACCCAGTCTTTTTTTTTAATTAAACTCTCAAATTATGGAGGTTATTTTTGATAGACTTGCATATTGGTAGCAAGCTACACTTTTTTTCCCCCAAATATACATATACATGCACTTTCTCTGCCTTCAGCAAGGTTGTCTGGGTATTTTTATGAGATTCATAAAAAAGTTAGATAAACATCTTATTGTCCGTTGCTTAAGGATATCAGAAGTTATCCACTAGGAAGGGATGTGGTTGAGGTAGAAAGTATTCAGTAGGTTTGCGATGTGGTCAACAGTATTTGATAGACAACTGCATAATTAAAATAATAATGATGATACCATATATATAGCAAGTCACAGGAAGTCTTGGAATTGATGGAAGAGCAATAATATTCCATAATTTTCATATACCATATGATATATGTATAGCAGGTGCTGGAATAGTTTCTTCTTCCTCCTCCTCTCTCCTTAATAATAATAAATAAGGTGTGCATACAGATAGCAACTGAGAAGTAGGAACTGGGGCACAGAGCCTATCACATAGTAAGAGCTTAATGCATGTTTCCATTTATTAACTCATTTATAATTATACAGCATTGCAAGGGCAGCTAGGTGGCTGAGTGGATAAAGCACTGGCCCGGGATCTAAGAGGACCTAGGTTCAAATCCTGCCTCAGACATTTGACACTTGCTAGCTGTGTGACTCTGGGCAAGTCACTTAACCCTCATTGCCCTGCACACACACACACACACACACACACACACACACACACACACACACACACACACACAAAATTATACAGCATTGCAGGGAGAAAATGATAGCTAAACCCTCTCGTTTTATGCCCCCAAGTTTGCCGATCTTTACAGCCCTGATTTTGCGTTGGTGATGAGTGGACAAATAATGTCTGATAGTTGCTATTTGACTTTTACAGAAAACACTTCAAACCATCAGCTTTATCTATTTCTTCAATAACATTGATGGACAAATGGCCTGTTGAATAATCTACTGAGCATGATAAAAAGTCTTCCTCCAAGTCTTTTCAGCTTTCTCAGACACCGGTGAAACACACAGAGTCCTCTGTTGTTCTTCCTTCACTCTCCCTACATGACTGGCCCAGTTCCTTGTTCAGACACACATATCCCTGCTGATGTATTTTATGTAACTGCTTTCACATGTATGCAACAAGGCAGAAGAAGGAGCACTCTTTCTGTGAAAGAAGAGAGCATTCATATTCTCACAATAATCATGACAATGAAAGCAGTTACTAGTTATATAGTATTTACTATTTGTGTTAAGTACTTTGCAATTATCATCTCATCTGATGATCCTCACAACAATTCTGAGAGGCAGATGCTATTACTATCTTCGTTTTACAATTGAGGAAACTGACACAAATAAATTGAGTGCCTTGTCCAGGGTCAGTATCCTCAGCCTGATTTGAATTCAGGTCTTACTAACTTCAGTCCCAGAACTCTAACCACTGAGCCCCCTGGACATCACAAAAACAGAATGGGACAGGGATGGCTAAGTAGAGCTCCCTTTAATCCGGTTAGCCCCTTCCTCCTGACAATCTTCTCAAGATCTGCTAAATTCTCTCCTATAAACCAAGTTCCATCCACAAGGACAAAGTTCTCATTCAGAAAGAACATAGCTGCAAGGCAAGCAGCCTGAGCTATTTTCATTGAATTTTTTAAAATCAGGGCAAATGAAACTTTAACATAATTCTGCATGATTGCTCATTTTCCAATAAAAAATTACGGCCTTAGATCATTATATTTTGTTTTGGTTTTGTTTTTGGTGGGGCAATGAGGGTTAAGTGACTTGCCCAAGGTCACACAGCTAATAAGTGTCACGTGTCTGAGGCCAGATTTGAACTGTGGTCCTCCTGAATCCAGGGCTGGTGCTTTATCCACTTCACCACCTAGCTGATCATTCTATTAAGAGCAAAAGTCTATATAAACATTTGGGAGGATTTTGCTTCATTTACCCTTTCTAAAATGCAATTGTTCATCTTCTGCCCCACCATTTCTTTGAACCTGGCTGAATTTGAAATAGAGTCAATAACGTTTTGAGTTTGTAATAGATGGTCAACAAATAAACACAGTAGCTGAAGCCCATTTCTTTAGCCAATTTTAAGGATTTCATTTGCATTCCCCTCTTTTCCTCCAGTTTTTCTCCACTTTTCTTCACCAGCATAGCCAAAAGATTTTACAGAACAGGAACAATAAATATCCTAAACGTATCTATTTTCCTTTTAAACCCAACCACTTAGTTTACTTCAGAAGGACACATGCGCACAAGTTGGTGGGAAGTCATAATATCTTTAATGAAGTGGGTTTTTTTAACTAAATAGTCTTTTAACATTTTCAGGTCTCCCCCATCAACCAGAAAACCTTCAGGTGGCTGTGATGAAGATAGTCAATGATAAATAGGTACAAATATAGCAGTGGGATTCTTCCAGAGTGTGATGCTATTTCCCAAATGACCAGGCTTTTATTATACAAACTCTGAGTCTGCATTTCAACAGCCCTTGTATAAGCATTTCAATATTGTCCATAATCAACACCAAGTAAGACTCTCAGTATGTACATCAATATAAAGAAGACTAGAGACAGGAGGATGGGATATTTGCAATGAAATGAAATGCAGCTGACTTTCTGAAAAACTACCTAAGACACAATAGTGTGCATACAATGTTTGGTGTCCTAGAGAGAATCAGGAGTCACCATGACTTTAGTTAGCACAGTTTCAGGCAACACAATCAGACTGATGCCCTCTTTCCTTCAAACTGTACTACTTACTATTCCACAAATGTGACATTTCAAATCCCACCTCCCTGCCTTTGTCTAGGCTGTCCCCGATGCCCAGATTGCCCTCCCTCCTCACCTCTGCTTCTCCTCGTCTCTAGGTCCCATCAAGACTCAGCTCAGATGCCACCTCCTATGAGAGGTCTTTCCTGATTCCTATATCTGTGTTCCCCAAACAACTGAAATTGCTTTGCATATACATTATTTTTACTTACATCTATAATATTTTATCTTCTGCAAAAGAAATATAAACCCATTTTTGTTTTGATATCACAGCACCCAGGGGGCAGCTAGATGGTGCAGTGGATAAAGCACTGGCCCTGGATTCAGGAAGACCTGAGTTCAAATTCGGCCTCAAACACTTGACACTTACTAGCTGTGTGACCCTAGGCAAGTCACTTAACCCTCACTGTCCCACACACACAAAAAAAAAAAAAAAGGAAAGAAAGAAAGAAAGAAAGAAAAAAGATATCACAGCACCCAGCAAAACCTTTGCACAAAACAGGCACTTAATAAATGATTGCAGCATTGAATTGAGACCCCACCAAATTCTAAACAACTCGAAAACAAGACAGGGAAGTATAGGGCTGCAGAGGGTGTGTGTACCAATAGGAAAATAGAATCTCTGAGTTTTAATCCTGGCTCTGCCACTTCCTATCCTTTATGCAGCCACTTAATCTGGAAAATAAAATGGTTGGATTAAATGCACTATAAACTCCCGTTGAGATGGAAATCCATTACATAAAACAATTTTATTCTCTCAGTTTCCACTAAGACTTTCCCACCAACATATGCTAAAAGTCAGTACGCTTTAGGGTAGGACTTCTTAACATTTTTTTGTAGCGCGGATACCATTGGCAATCTGGTGAAGCTTCTGGATCCTTTCTCTGAATAGTTGCTTGCCACTTTTTGTTTTGCTTTAACAAATTCATAATTGAAAGAAATGCTAAATTTCAGTTAGAGGTCTGTGAGAATTAAGATATATTTTCCCATCATAGCTTATGGTTCCCCCCGAAATCTATCCATGGACCCTAGAACCCCAGGTTAAAAATTCCTAAATCAGGAGTAAACACCCTCCTCTCTGTCTTTGGCCTAGCAGCAAGAATTACATCTAACTCCATGTTCCTTATCACCCAACCTCTATGATCAGTAGTTCCTGGGGACTCCCCTGAAGTATTCCCTACTTCCATGTTTCTTTCAAATATCCAAAAACAGAGAAGTAATATAAATTTTCGTACCAGAAAAGAGGTGGGGGAACAGAGCAAAGTGGGGGAGGAATTCACCTCAGCCTACCATTTGGTAGATTTCTATTTTCACTAATTATTCTTGTTAGCTTGGTACAAATCTCTGTGGCTTCTAGGTGATGGAGACCTGCAAGTGCTGTCAATGCCCTTTAAATCTGACATCCTAGAGAGAAGCCCCAGTCACCCTGCCCTACTTCCAACACTGATCAAGATTTGGGACATAAACACTAATTCAAAGGTTTCAGTCTTGCATCCCATAAAAAGAATAAGTAGAACCTGGCCTGAGTTACTGAGTAACGTTGTGTTATACAATGGAAAGGCTAGGGATTCTGGAGTCAGAGGACCCAGGTTCAAATTCTACCACTCTTGTGCATTACCTGTGTGATTTGGGGCAATTCACTTAACCTCTATGGGCCTCAGCTTCCTCACTTGTAAAATGGGAGGTGGGGGTTAGAGTAGATGGCCTCTGAGGTCCCTTCCAGATCTGGATCTCCAAATATATCCAGAGACACTTTCTGTGAGCTTTCATAATCTAAGCTTGTACAGTGGTGTCTAGCCCTCCAAGATTGTCGGATCTGTCACAGTCAATCGCTTTAAAAATTATGAAGAGAAAAGAAAAATGTGTTCTCTTCTAACAGTGGGAAATTCAACTTTAAAACCATTGGTACCACTGTTAAACACACTTTTACCAAAAATGCAAGGCTTCTTACAACTTGCATAGGCCCAAAGCTGTATCGGTCCACTTAGAATTAGGACTAGACTGGCAGGAATGATTAAAAAGAATCCATTCAGAGAGCAGACCAGGGCTCAGCACCATCTGGTCAAATCTGATTATTATACAGTCTCGGAATGTCCTGCTGGCAACACCACAGGGAGAATCCTTAAGAAGCTGCCATTTACCATTTGTAACTGCAGCAGGGAATAAGTGTGATATATGACTAGCTGGATATGCCAAGCTTGCTAGCATCCCCAGACATTTTAGCTGTGTTCATTTCATCCAGGCCAGAGAGAAGCATGTGGTTAGATTAAAACTCTTCCTGGATGAAAGCAACAGAGAGGAGCATACGTTTCCGACTCCAGGAAAAACACCTGAGCCCAGAACAGCCATCCAAGCCCCCACTCCCCCCAACCTTCCTGTCTCCAGCTTGTACCTTACACGCGGGCTTTCCAAAACCCCAGATGCTTCACTGCTTGGAAGACTTTCGATAGCAACTTTTCAAGTTCATGGCTAAGCAAGACTAAGAGTCTGACTGTTTTACCCCAGCCACTCTGGAAGAACATCAGCATTTCCAAGTTTTGCTGCATTTCTACGATCAACCTCACTTAGCTTTCTGTGACTTTGCTCAGTGAGAATCTAACAGGTAACAGAAAGAAGAAGGAGCATTCTGTCAAGGTACGGATTCTTTCCCACATCCGTGTTAGGGGTCAAGGCTCCTGCTAAGATGAGACATTGAATTTCCAATTAAAAAAAAGGGGGGCAGCAAAAAGTTCACCTGGTGATCTTGCCTCAGGTGCAGCTCTGATAAAACACTTTTCTACATCTAATAACAATTAAATTTGCATTGATGAGCTTGAACATTAAGGGGGGCACAGCCTGGGCAAAGGTTCCCCAGCCTTTACCAATCCTCAGGGGTTTGGTTCAACATAGTTAGCAAGCCCCAACCAGAATGTTGTGTGTGGCTGGCCAATATGAAAGTGCTTGGTCATTAGCTGGTTCCCACTGAGACTGCTCTGGAAACCATCTTATTGAAATGTCTTGAACAGGAACCTCTGGGCAGAAGGTGAGAAGAAACTGATCATTTGTTATTTATGGCCAAGAAAAAAAAAAAGCTTCCTGCATTTATTTGGAAGCCTCCATGGCCACAGCTATAACAGAGAAGGGCTGCCCGTCAGCCCTGAGCTGGCTAACTCCAAAACCATTCTCTTTATCTGATGTGATCACTCCCCTCTAATACATTTTTTTCCAGGTGCAAGTCTTGAGTCACATTTAAGACTTGCTAAGTAGCATGAGTAGAGGACAGGTGGTGGATTCCAGTGAACCAATCAACAAGCATTTATTTAGCACCTACATATGGCCAACACTATGAATTTAAATGAAATGATCATTCTCTCCCTACTGCAGATGGCAGGAAGCTATAACTTTTCATTTGGTGCTAGCCTATCTACACTCTAGGTAGGTATTAGACAATACCTCATTTCTTGGTGTGTGGTTTATTACCATTTTTGTTTATTTATTTTTATATTTCCTTGCTTCAGATGAGGGGTTCTTAACTTTTTTGTGTATGTTAGTGAAGTCCATGTGCTTCTTTATAGAATAATGCTTTAAATAGGAAACCAATTATATTGAAATACAATTAACAAAATACTTCTTTTTAAACCAAGTTAACAGATTTCCAAATTAAGAATCCCTGCCTAAAATGGACTGATTTCACTCAATAAGTATTTTTAAGTCTCTACTATGGATCAATGCACTAGTGTTTCAAAGAATGAAATAATCCCCACTCTCAAGAAAGTTTGACTGGCAGGGCTCTGATTGGCTGCCTTTGCATTACAATGCCTGTCATCCAAGTGGGAACTATGTAACTTCAGTAGGGCCTCAGTTTTCTTATCTGTAAAATGAGTAGAGTGAACCAAATGACCTCCAGGATTCCTAGCAGCTCCAAATCCATAATCCCTCTACGGACCACGTAAGACCTACAAATGACAGTGAGAATTTGAACCCAGCCCTACAAACACAGTCATGTGGTAGAACAAAATACAAAAGAATGGTATGTACTTTGTCCTGCAGGAACAACCTTGTGCAAAGTGTCCAGACCAATGGCCTCCATTTGGGACACAGCAGGACATTGCAGATAGAGAGCTGACATGGTTTACCAGGAATAGATAGGTTCAAATCCTTCTTCTCCCCTATATTGGTTGTCTGGCTCTGGGCAAGCCAATAAATCCATCAGTGCTCCCAGGCTGCTATCTAAGACTATAAGCTAGAGAGAAAGATCTAACAAGAATTTGTGGAGGGGAATTTCTTCATGGGGGAGTTCCCTTTAATCGGTGAAAACACTAGTGCTTATCCCCTCTGCCTTCATTTGCTAACAACCTTGATAGATTCATTCAATAAACAGGTGTTAAGCACCTGCTGTGTGCAGAGCATCATTCTGGGCATTGGGGAAGGAATAAACTTTATATAAGGCACAGTCCCTGCCTTTCAGGAGGCTATAATGAGAAGCAAAAGACAAAATCAAGGGAGGTTGGGGGGCGGGGGGATGATAAAACGGACACCATCACCATCATCATCCCTGACTTTTATATAGCCCATTAATATGTGTGTATATATATGAATAACTAATGTCATTTTTAAAAGAGTATTCCTAGGGAGACACACAATACTAACTAATTTATCTAAAATGTATTTAAAATTAATTTACGGAAAACCTATCAATCCCCACCCAGGCAGGTGAATTGCCTGGGGCTGACCAGTCTTTGTCAATTCTAGACTTATGGACCTTCCCCTACCTTACCCCCCCACACACACACACTTTATGTCATTATGTAAAAGTATCCACCTACATAGTTTCCATTTAGGGTTAAGTATCATCTATTCTTTTGTTTGTTTGTTTGTTTGTGCTTTGTTTTGTTGTTTTTTTTTTTAGTGAGGCAATTGGGGTTAAGTGACTTGCCCAGGGTCACACAGCTAGTAAGTGTTAGGTGTCTGAGGCCAGATTTGAACTCAGGTACTTCTGACTCCAAGGCCAGTGCTCTATCCACTGCGCCATCTAGCTGCCCCAAGTATCATCTATTCTTAACTCCAGAACAATTCTATACTTTCTTTTGTCAGAGGTTCATTTACATTAAGTAGTTAAGTGGTTCGAGCTGTCTTTTGGTTCCCTTTGTTCTGTTGGCTTTGGGTATTCCTAGCTGCTTGCTTTGTAATACCCAGAGCTATACTTCCTCTGCCCCATTGGTTAATAATATGTATGTGTGTATGTATGTATGTGTATATATTCATCATAATCCCGTGCAGCAGGTCATATTATTATCCCCACTCTACAGATGAGGACAACAGGCTGAGAGAAAAAGAATGTGGATTAGTCAATAAGCATTTATTAAGCTCTACCAGGTGCCACTGTGCTAAGCACTAATTCCAGAGGTGTTTTTCTTAAGAGAATGCTTTATCACTAAGTATTTATGTGGATACCAAGGGACTAGAGAAAGGTCATCAGACTGCATTTACTTTTTCTTCTTGCTCAGAATCATATCATGTTTGAAGTAGGATTCGAATTCAGGCTTTCTAACTCCAAATCCAGCACTTTATTCACTACACTTTGCAGGGTTGCTGCAAGGATCAAATGAGATAATAATTATAAAGCACTTAGCATAGTGCCTGGCAAATAGTAAGTCTCTATAAATGTGAGCTGTTATTATTTATTTATTGCTGAATTATTTTTCCTTGTATCAAGGGAAGACAGACATGAGGAAATAACTATAATCTAAAAATAGAAGGTATCAATACAACTTTTAAATAAATTAATTTTAGATAAATTAGTTATAGTATTGTGTGTCTCCCTAGGAATATTCTTTTAAAAATGAAAAAGAAAATATGTCTACTGACAATGGAACCGTGAAATCCAACATTATCATAAGATTGTAGATTAGAACTAAAAAGGATCTTTAAAACCACTGAATCCCTCATTTTACAGATGAGGAAACTGAGGCACATAAAGATTAAATACCTTTCCCAGAGTCACATAACTAAAAAGTATCTGAAAAGGGATTTGAAAAAATGTTTTCCTGACTTGAAGTTCATTACTTGAGCCTCTACTCTGCCTTTGAGGGTATATAGGAATGACCATCTCTCACCTGGGTTGAGGACTCTTCAACCGAAGAAAATGAGAGTGATTCATGAGTAAAACTTCCTTCCCCTATAGAATTTGTGTCTATGGAATCCTGTCCATCCTTTCTCTGAGCTCTTTGAAATCTTCTACCCCAAAAGCTAGGGTCCATGTCAGACTATGATAAGCTTCCCTTTGCCTATCACCAATTCTGTAAGGGAGTGGTCACTTCCCTCTAAGGGCTTCACCATTTCCATCCCAGCAAGCAGTCCCTCCTTATTTGTTAGCATCAGATCCTTAATAGACACCATCTTGTTCATGATTTGGCCACTAAATTATCATTATTATGGCAAGTCAAGAAATTATTAGCTTCTCTACTTCAGGGAAATAAGAGCTCTAACAGATTATGGATAATTGAAGTCCCTGTTCCTACTAAAGCACACCTCCCTATGAGGCCAAAAATGAGTTTGTCTTCCTCATATACAATGCTATTCTCCCTCTACACACACACACACACACACACACACACACACACACACACACACACACACTTTTAAAATTTTTATTCATCTTAAATTCAAAACAAGAAAAAAGAACACTGTCATGTACACAGCAGAAAATGAGAGGATTTAATATAAAACAAGAAATCTCCATCTCAAGAAAACCTATATAATAAATACTACACATTGTTTTCAAAGCTACCCAACTTTTCTTTGCTTCCTTGTAGGTTTTCTTTGGTTCTCTGGTCTGTACTTCTTACTTTTTTTTCTCCTCCCTCTCCACCCCTGCCCTAAAGAAGGCCACAATTAAATGCAGATACATATATACATATCTATAAACATTTTATCTATAAGCATATACATATATACACATATACATTCATACAAATACATGTAAGACAGGACTATGCTTATTTCCACTTGTCATCTGTTTCTCTGAAGGTGGATAGCATCTTCCTTCTTAAGTCCAAGTCTTTCCATGTTGTTCTAAATCAACCAGCTCATCATTTCCTATACCACAGCAATATTTCAACACAATCATATCCTATGAGAGATTGTCTATGAAAGTTTTTCCCCCAATTTTCTGCATTCCTTCCTTCTATTCTTGGTGACATTTGGTGTTTATATATATATATATATATATATATAGTCTAAGGATGTACTGTCCTATTCATTTTAAATAAGGTAGATCCTTCTAGAATCATGTAATATTCAAGGGTCTTATCAAATCCAGTCTCCATTGTAGCAATGATGTCAAACCGATCTTCCAGACCTGGGGTCTTTAGCATCTTTCCTTTACTCACTAAGCAATAGGGAGCCACTAAACATTTTGGAGCAGAGGAGTGGTATGACTAGATCAGAATAAATAGCAAATAATACTATCAGATATTTGAAAGGGTATTTTTTCCCCTTTTCAAACCTCTTACATTTCTTTCAATTAAAACTAGAAATAATATTGGTCACATGATGTTTCCGGTTGGTTAAATAGTTAGTTATGGGTTATTTCTTTTAAGCACATTTGAATAGGTATATCACCATCCCTGAGAAGGAAGGGATAACTGGACTTTCCATGTCATTAATAATGACCCCAAGCTGGTGGCAGTAACAAGCCAAGAGGCAGCACATGGAGACAGGCAATAAAAGCTCCTTGGGGCTTTTCTCAAATTTTGTAATAATTAAAGTGGCACTATAAGTGGTTATGTACACACAAATTTAACCCAACGTGTAATTGCCTCCTTTTCTTCATTTGGGCATTGAGTCTAAAAATATTGGTGGTTCAACTGAGGTCTTAGGATCACCTATTGCTTTCCTCACCTGAGCCATTATTAGATGAAAATCTGAAGCAACATCACTTGAAGAAATGCCCTAATCCAAGATAATCCCTTTTCAGTTGTCCCAGAAGAAGCCACAAATTTCCCAGGCCTGGGTCTCACTCCAACAGGCATTAGAGGGAAAAGCAAGACTAGGGTTGGGAGTGGGGAGGGAACAGACAGGCAGCATTGCTCTCCAGCCTGAACCAGGAGGCAACATAGGGGGATGAGAGTTGTCACAGAGAAGAAATGTTTCTTTGGACAAAGCCATGTGTTCTCCCTGCTTCAGTTCTGTTCCACAGAACGCAAACCCAGCTTTCTGTTTTCTGCTGTCCCTCCACTCTCATGCCTTTCCTAGCACATACAGTCTAATGATTTCCAAATCTATATTTCTCATCCCATCTTTTATGCAGGCCTCACTCGGGTGTCCCACCATCACATATTCAGACTTGAAATAATCAATGTTGTAAAATCATAGGACTGTATTTTCTTCTCAATCCTCTCCCTTGCCTACCTTTCTTAGATAATATAGGGTCCCCTATCTGCATAGGAACCCTGGGATTTGGGGTGGGGAGAAGAACTTCTCTGTAATCCTATTCATTATACTGAAGTTTTGGGAGGAACTGGAGTTAATGTTCTATATTAAAGAGAATGAGGAACCTTAGAAATCCCTAGGAGAAAAAAAAAGACTTTCAAGCGTGTCCTAGCCTGAGGAGGTATTATTCAAACAGAAAGTCACTGAAAGCTTGCACAGATTTACAGGTTTTGAGAACTGCTAGCAATCAATACATTAAAATGACTTATTCCTCAAAGGTAGGAGAAGAAAACAAAATGCAGCCTGACCTTTATCCAATCTTTTGCCATCCACATAAATACTGAGCCATAAAAATAAGCATTCTCTTAAGAAAAACAACTCTGGACTTCTAATTTACATTTCATCTCCAAGCTCAGTCTCTCCAAGTCAACATTGTGCTGAAACACGTGGGCAGAAACCAAGACCCAAGTGTAGGTTAAGGAGCTTTCCCCCAGTGAAAAAAGAAAGAGATTGAAAGATCCCTCTGAACTCTGGTATGACCCTCTAATATACCCACCATCCTTTGGAGACCACTGGCTCCCCTTCCTCCGTGCCAGGGTTATCACAACCCTCAAAAACAGCCCAGTCTAGTTTGTACTTGTGAAAATGAAATATTTATGGTCTCCACTACATGTTACACAAACATTCTGGCAGTAAGAAGAGAAAGGGCATGAATACCAAAGAAGGCAAAAATAAAAATAAAAACCCATTTTGATGTACTACACTGTGCATTAACAGCCATACCAGAGGGTCACACCACTACCCAGCCAGGGTTGAAAGTGCCAGTGGGGACCCTCTGTGCCTGACAGAAGAATCAATCTTTAGAATATTCAAAAGTGTGTGTTCTGTTTTAAGTAGACTTAGTGGGAAGAGAAGGGTTTTGTCCTGGACCTCTAGGTGCAGTTGGTCTGCCAGAGCAGCAGAATAAATGAGAGTCTGGACTGCTAGCTCTCTTTGCTCTCTGTACACTGGGCAGGCATTTTTCAGCAGATAAATTATTTACAGTGTTCTCCAGTGACTCTAGAAAGTCAGCATATATCCTCCCCACCCTACCAAAAAAAAAAAAGAACCACACAGAAAAAAAGGAAAGAAGGAAGGAAGGAAGGAAGGAAGGAAGAAAGGAAGGAAGGAAGGAAGGAAGGAAGGAAGGAAGGAAGGAAGGAAGGAAGGAAGGAAGGAAGGAAGGAAGGAAGGAAGGAAGGAAGGAAGGAAGGGAGGGAGGGAGGGAGGGAGGGAGAGAGGGAGGGAAAGAAGAAAGGAAGGCAGAGACAAACAGAAAGACAAACAGGAAAAGAAAGGAAGGAGAGAGAGAGAGAGAGAGAGAGAGAGAGAGAGAGAGAGAGAGAGAGAGAGAGAGAGAGAGAGGAAGAAAAAAAAAAGAAAAAATACAATTCAAATGTTCCGTGAAACAGAGACTGAAAAAGCCTGGCATTATCAGTCAAATGTTGCCCAGAACTTGAAAGAAAAGAAAAGATTGTACTCTTTGTAAATACAAGGTGAAATACCAGAATGTAATTAGCCAAGTCTGTATGCCTACCTTGTCACGTTCGCCTCTGAGGACGGAAGAGTCATTTCGAAATTGTTCTACACAGACAATGGCTCAAAACCTCATCAGGCTAATACATCTTTTTCAAGTGACAATATACACCAAAGAAAAGTATAATTAGATGATCATTATTTCAACTTGACCACATCCTCTAAGGAACTTCAAATGCATTACAAGCCTTAAAAGTTCAAATTGGCAAAGATTCTGACCCTCTAGAGAAGCTCAACTCCTACTCAAAAGAGGCAGAAGTCTCTGCAAATCAAAAATTAAACACATACACACTCACACTTGCCCACATCATCCATGTTATTTGTTCTGGAGGTCAAACCATTTGTCTTTATTTGGCCTAGCAAAAGTAAAGATATTTCCCTTCCCCAAGAATAATGATACCAGTAAGTACCAACACCAGAATTTTAAGATTCCACTCCCCAGATTATTTTAGTAGCTGGCATAATAAAATAATGGGCAAGAAGTGCTCATGGGTTTTTCCAGGTATTTAAAGGTAGCTCGGTAGCCCAATAGACAACTAGGTGGCACAGTGAATAGAGTGCTAGACCTGGAGTCAAGAAGACTCTGAGTTCAGATCTAATATGTCACTTACTAGCTATATGACCCTGGGCAAATCACTTAACATCTGTCCTCCTCAGTTCCTTCAACTGTGATATGGGGATAATTAGAGCCCCTATCTCCCAGTGTTGTTCTGAAGATCAAATGAGAATATTTGCAAAGCTTAAAATACATATAAATGCTAGGTATTGTTGTCGCTGCTGTTAAAGTACTTACTGAACACTCCCACCCAAAAAGAACTCTCTGTATTATCACATAGGTGAGCAAGACAGTGTGGTACATAGGACAGAGTGCTGGATTTCCAGTCTGGGGATCTAGCTTCAAATTGTGACTCTGCCCCTTGAAACTTTTGTGATATTGGACAAGTCACCTGACCTCTCACTTTCCATATCTATTAGATGAGGAGGTTAGAATAGATGGTTTTGTGAGCTATGATCCCCAAAATCTAATCTAATCATTTTCCCCACAAGGAAATGGGCAATTATTGGCAATTTTTTGAAACCAAGATTTAGGTGGCACACATGAAAAAAAATCCCATCAAACAAAATAACCATAAAATAGCTACATATCCCTTTAAGGTTTACAAATCACTTTACATATATAAAATCATTTTATCTTCACAACAGCTCAGTGGGGTTGGTGCCAATGTTATCCCCATTTTTCAGTTGACAAATCTATCTGATGCCAGATACAAACTCAGGTCTTCCTGACTCCAAGTCTTCTACTCTATCCACTATACCACCTAAGCTGCCTATTTATAGTATAGGTCATGATTTCTGAGCCATCATGTAGATCTATATAATTAATAACTAATAATCATTGTTGTTAGCATTGATATAGCATTTTAAGGTTTGCAAAGCTCTTTTATAAATATCTCATTTGATCCTCACAACAATTCTGGTAGGGGCTATTATTATCTCCATTTTACAAATGTGGAAATTAAGGAAAACAGAGATTAAGTGACTACACTACCTTATGCCACCTAAGCTGCCTATCTATATAGTGTAGGTCACAATTTCTGAGCCATCACCTAGGATCATATAATTAGTAATAATAACAACAGCTAGCATTTACATAGCATTTTAAAGTTTGCCAAATACTTTTATAAATAATGATCTTATTCAATCCTTGCAACAACCCTGGGAGATAGGGGCTATTATTATCCTCACTTTACAGATGAAGAAACTAAAGGTGGCAGAGGTTAAATGACTTTCTAGGGTTATAAAGCTATATTAAATATCTTAGGCCATATTTGGATACATCTTCTTGACTCCAAGTCCAGTGCTCTATGCACTTAGGCACCTAGCTATCTATAGGTCAGGCCGTTATTCTGAGTCACTGTCCAGGTTCATATGCAGTATACCATAATGAAACTGTTATACCCTAAGGCAAAGGTAAACACGAAAAAGGATTTAAACACTGACTATTCTGAAAACTGGATGGACTAGCTCAGGTGTTCACCAAAGACAGATAGACACTATCCCTTTAGAACTTGAAACAGACCTAAAAATAAACCCCATTGACATTTGAACAATTTCCTTTGACTTTTGTTCTTTTGATTCATTTTTTGTCATCCTCCTTTCATATTTCTCAGATAGTCTTTTATACATGTGGTTATGAGAACACAGTGACAGCATTTTGAGTGAGCACATCAGCTATAAATATCAGAAACTGTAAGTTCATTCCAACTCTACTCTCTTGTTAGACTACTTTAGATTTAAAGCATTAAGACAGCATCATAACTTAAAGGATATTATGATAGAAATGCCGGATTTCAAAGGTACTTCAGCCACCATCCAGTATACTACAGATCAAAAATATAGTTGGATGCATAGATGGATGGATGGATGGATGGATCTATATAGGTAGAAATAGATACAGATAAAAATAGAGGAAATATCTCTCTCTATATAGTTATAGTTATTGTTATAGATGGTCCTTCAGAATATAAACTCCATATATGAACATAATGAAATACTATTGTACTATAATAAATGATAAACAGGAAAATTTCAGAAAAAACCTGGAAAGACTTACATAAACTGATTCAGAGTGAAGTGAACAGAACCAGAACATTGTGCACAGTAACAGACATACTGTACAATAATCAACTATGAATGACTTAGCTATTCTCAGCAATGCAATGATCCAAGACAATTCCAAAGACTCATGATTTAAAAAAATGTTATCCACATCCAAAGAAATAAATGGAGTCTGAATGCAGCTCAAAGCATATTATTTTCATTTTCTTTATTTTTTTTCATGCTCTTTTATTTTGGTCCATTTCTTTTTTCACAACATGACTAAAATGGAAATATGTTTTACATGATTACACATAATACACCCTATATGTAATTGCTTACAGTCTCATGGAGGTGGAGAGAAGAGGGAGAGAGAAAATTCACAACAAAAAATAATTTAAGTAAATGTTAAAAATTGTCTTTACATGTAATTATGGAAAAATAGAATACTATAAAATAAAGTAAAAACCCAGACCCTACCTGCCATTCCAACACTCCTTCATACAAAGCCTTTGCTGCAGCCAGGCTGGTCTGCACATAATTCTCCAAATATATCATGAATAATACTGCTCACCCAGTTCCCTACAACTTGTCACTTCTCTTTATTTGGAGAAATCTTATCCAGTCTTTGAGACTTAGTTTGTGATCATCCAGTATTTGTTGGAAGAACTGGAATGAGGTGGAAGTCACTGCCTTCAAAGACAGCCTGTTCCAATCTCAGATCATTGTAAGTTAGTGGTTGATCATTTTTCTCTTACAACTAGCCTAAATTTAATTCCTTGCAATTTCTACCCATTGTTGCTAGTTCTGTTCTCTTTGGCAATATGGAATAAATCTGATCCCTCTGCACAGGACTGTAGAATTTAGATCTTTAAAGAGCCTCACAACCCCTTCATTTAACAAATGATGAAGCTGAGGCTCAGAGAGGGCAAGATTCCAAGGTCCTACAAGTAGTAAGTGGCAGGATTAGGGATCTCAGCCCAGATCTTCTAACTCCAAAGGCTCTTTCCAAGCAGGGTACCTATGTATACCAGCTACTTTACTACCTAGCTGCCCCTCATTTTCACATCCAAATATCTAAAATCAAACTATAATCTCCCCACTGTTTTTATTCTTCTCCTCTGTCCTCTCCTGATTTTCTCATTTTTATCAATTTCATAAACACTGTCACATTCATCCTCCCTCAAAAACTCATCTTTTATTCTGTTCTCGCTCTCTCTTGGTTTCTACTTTCAGTTATAGGGAACTATCGATTGTTCCTTTGCAATGTCTCCACAGTCATCCTTTCCATGGGTGTGAATAGAGTATGGGCTGAATGTGCCCACTTGACACACCCAGTCCACATTCTATCCATGCCTATCACCCTTTCCTTTTCATTCCCTCTGTAATCATCCTAGATGAAATTCTCATCATTTCTCACTGAGGCTATTGTAATAGCTTCCCTAAATCATTCCCCAACTTTCATTCTTTCTCCCTTCTAATTTTTCCTGGACACTAAACTGCAAACAGAACAAGGACTGTATTTTATCTAAACTTTCTATCTCCCCAGATCCTATTTCACTTAGTAATTGTCCAGTGAATGAATTCTACTGTCAGCTTAATCTTTCTAATGCTGCTTTTATCATTTAAGTCTCCTGTTGAAAAATATTCAATGGCTCTCTAGTACCTATAGGACAAAGTCCAGACTTCTTCCCCTGAAATTCATGGTCCTTCAAAATATGGACCCATTTTTAAAATTAATGTTAAAAATTATCTTTACATGTCATTGGTGGGGATACTACAAAACCAAATAAAATAAAAATATGGGCCCTACCTGCCATTCCAACTTGAGTTTCTACTATTCCTTCATACAAACCCTCTGCTGTAGCCAGGCTGGTCTACTCACAATGCCCCAAGTACATTATGAGCAATACTGCTCACACAGTTCCCTACAATTGAAATGCCCTCATCACTTCTCTCCACTTATAGAAATCTTATCCAGCCTTTGAGACTTAATTTAATTCCCTTTTCCCCAATAGGTCTTCCCCAGCTACCATGACTCAGAAAGGTTTCTCCCCTCCTGTGAAATGCTATTTAATTGAATCATCTCTTCCCCACTTCTTTGGTCCATCTCCTGCTTTGTGTACTTGTTTACCAAAAAAAAAAAATGCATGCGTGTCTTATCCTCCTGCCTCAATCCACCCCCCCACCCCCCCGCCCCAGCTACATCATAAATTCCTGGGAATCAGGACCAAAAGAACAAAAGTAACCGGCATTTGCATGGCCCTTTAAGGTATAAAAAGAAACACATGTATGCATTCCCTAATTTGGTACTCATGGCAACCCCATGAGAAAAGTATTGTAGACATCATTAACCTCCTTTTACAGATGAGGGAGTTGAGACTTGGATCATATAGATGACTTGCTCTAGATCACAAGCATCTACTATACCATTTTGTATCTCTGTGGAAAGGAAATGAATCATTTTGCTTTCACTCTATCTTCCAGCATCATTGTCCCACCAAGGACAGGAAACCAAGTCTCAGTAAGGTCAACAGGGATCAGTCTTGGCTTTTCTTGCCTCCAAGTCCAGCACTCAATCCAGGCTGCCTCTCTGAGTTTCACAATCCTGCATCATATTTCTCTGTTATCACTAAACACTGACCAAGCCATTGCCTTGCTTATAATAGACATTCAATAAACACTTATGTATTATTGATCAATACATTGGTATAATGAAGATGATGTTGTCTGTGCATCTTGAAAATACCCACCAAAACAAAAAAGAAAAGAAAAGAAAAGAAAATACCCAGGAACAGCATTCTGGTCAAACTCTTAAAACAGAGAAAGCTGGGTTTGGTTCCATATACTTTCTACTTGAACATTTCCATTCAGGCTATTTGGGAGGAGCCATAGGCTTCTCAAAAGGAACATAATAAGGACACATATTTAGAGACTTCTCTCTAGCTATTTTTGTTTTTAATGACCCTAGACACTTTGACCCATTTGATCTGTGACTGAAGGTGCAAGACAGTCACTAATGCAGTATAACTCCTCCAGGGTGCTGCTACTACACTCAAATTGAGCAAGAGGTAAGAGGATGGACCTACAGATGGGATTCTGAAAATAGAAGCCAGCATTAGCCAACACAGCTTTTATAGTACCAGGCTACATGGAAATGGAACTGACTCTAATATCATTGAAAGTAGCCAGGTTTTTCTAAGTGGTTGGGTAAATATCAGGAGTACTGATCAGGAAATCTCCATCTGTCCTATCCCTGAAATTAAAAAAAAAAAAAGTTTAGGAAGAACTCAACAATTCTGCCCATGGAAAAGCAGATCTACCCCCTCTGATTTTCCCATAGCAGCTGCTATGAAATGGACCCACACTGGCCAGATGGGAAGAAGGCTCTGATCAGAAGTTTCCAATGAGGAAGCATATTTAACACCATATGAGAAGCAATAGCCAACAGAGAGACCAATCTGACACACACCCAACAGAGACAAGTAATGACAGTTCCTAAAAGCAAGAACTCCAGTTAATGCTCTAAAGAAATTGATGGGCATGAGATAATGGATGGATAGATGGATGGATAAACACATACACACACATATATATACACATACATACATACATATACATAAATAGATCCAGATAGGTAGATAGACATACAGAAAGACAGAAGGATGGATGGACAGACAGACAGATGATGAATGGATGGATGGATGGATGGATTAATGGATGGATGGGTGGATAGGTGGACACACACACATATATATATACACACACACACACACATACATACATGCATACATACCAACACACACAAATAGATATAAACAGACAGACAGATAACCATAATTGAAAGGACCATGAGTTTTATGTTAGTTTTAAGAGGCACCATAACACCATAATTACCCTGTTCTTCAGATTCAGAATAGATAGCTCTTGATGATCGCCCAAGCCAAGACACACATTTTATAGGTGATAAAAATGTGGAAATGGCAGATATGCCTCATGTTATACAGCAAGTGTCAGAGTTAAGAAGGGAGCACAGACCTCGTGGCACACTTTCTACTAATGACCTACCCAGAGTTAATAGTGCTGAGCTCTTTTCATTCTACCATCACTATCTCTATCTGAAAGGCTACTCTCTATGGCCTCTTTTTGTTGGTTTTAGCAATCACCTTAGAGTGACCTCTGCAAACAAATAATCCAATTGTAAGGATGCTAAGTCCTTTGAAGGCAGGAATCATGTTTTTTAGTCTGATTAGTCTGGATTTCAGTACTGCCTCTTAGGCAATACTGGCTCTATGAGGCTGGTCTAGTCAATGCCCCCAAGCAACTCTCTAAGGTATATTAAATACTTCTATACCAGATACTGTGCTATGTATTATTGATACAACCTCAAATAAATAGGACTTTCAAGGAGCTGACATTTTAAAAATTTTATTTATTTAAGTTTTCAACCTTTGTTTAGATCAAATTTCAAATTTTTCTCCCTCCCCCCTCCCCTAGACAGCAGGCAATCTGATATATAACATTAAACATATTTCTGCATTAGTCATGTTATACAAGAAGAATCAGAGCAAAAAGGGAAAACCTCAGAAAAGAACAACAACAGCACCAAAAACAAAAGAAACAGTATGGTCCAATCAGCGTCCGTATTCCACGGTTACTTTTTTTTTTCCTGGATTTGGAGAGCCTTTTCCATCATGAGTCCTTTGGAACTTTCTTGTACTGTTGGATTGGTGAGAAGAATCTAGTCTACCACAGTTGATCAACACACAATGTTGATGATATTGTGCACAATGTTCTCCTGGTTCTGCTCATCTCACTCATCATCAGCCCATGCAAGACCCTCCAGGTTTCTCTGAACTCCTCCTGCTCATCGTTTCTTACAACACAATAGTATTCCATTACATTCATATACCACAACTTGTCCAGCCATTCCTCAATTGATGGGCATACCCTCAACTTCCAATAAGGAGCTAACATTTTAATAGGAGAAGAAAATACATGAAAGGGAACTGGAAGGGGCTGGGGACTGGGCAGGAGCCTGGCAAGATGTGGAGATGGCCAAGAAGTCAATCAGGCCATAAAGAAACATTTATTAAGCACTTGCTGTGTTCCAGGGATTGTGCTAGGGGCTGGGGGTTTTAAGAGAGGCTCTCAAAGAACTCACAGTCTCATGAAAAGTGCCTTGGAAGCCCACTTCTTGGCAAAAGCTAATTTATCAACATAACTCAGGGAGATCCGAGATTGCTTTAGAGAGAAGGTGAGATGATTGTTAAAGTGAAGATATCATGGTATGGAGATGGATGGGAATTGCTGACCTCTAAAGGAAGAAGGATTTTCTCACAGGAAATCACAGGTCAAAACAAAACAAAATCTCTTCCAGTGCCTAACAAGTGCTTACAGAAGTACTTCATAAATGATTTTTTTTTTGTTGTTTTTGGTTTTGGGGGGGGGAGGTTTGCAGGGAAATGGGGGTTAAGTAACTTGCCCGGGGTCACACAGCTAGTAAGTGTTAAGTGTCTGAGGCTGGATTTGAACTCAGGTCCTCCTGAATCCAGAGCTGGTGCTTTATCCACTGTGCCACCTACCTTCCCCCTCCATAAATGTTTAACACTTAATACATAGTACTTAATAAATGTTTATGGAAGGTCTTGTTGTTGTTGTTCGGTCGTTTCAGCCACATCCAACTCTTTGTGACCCCATTTGGGGTTTTCTTGGCAAAGATCCTGGAGAGGTTTGCCATTTCCTTCTCCAGCTCATTTTACAGATGAGGAGACTGAGGCAAACAGGGTTAAGTGACTTGCCCAGGGTCATACAGCTAGTAAGAATCTGAGGTCAGATTTGAACTCAGAAAGATGAATCTTCCTGACTCTGGCACCAGCACTCTGTGCCACCTAGCTGCCTTATAGAAGGTAGGAAACTATTAAAATAAATTTAAATTTAGAATAGTAACTGCTATACATACATAAGAAATCTCTCAATAGCAAATTTTGATACTGAGCAGTCTCTCCTGATAGAGAGTTCTTACATAAAAGGGAACCAGAAGAGGCTGGGGACAGAGCAGGACACTGGCAAGATGTCTTCCTTAAGGTCAGGGGCTGTAGTATTTATCTTCATAGCCCCAACACCAAGCTCAGGGCTTAGTACAGAGTAATCACTTTACAAATGCCTGTTGACTGAGTAACACAGGTACCCAGAAGCGATAGAAATTAGATAAATAGTAGTCTTCGATAGTATATTTATTCTTTGCTATTTTGTTATGAATGTATTGGGGGGGGTCAGCTAGGTGATGCAGTGGATAATGCACTGGCCCTGGATTCAGGACCTGAGTTCAAATCTGGCCTCAGACACTTGACACTTATTAGCTGTGTGACCCTGGACAAGTCACTTAAACTTCATTGCCCCCCCCCAAATGCATTGGGATGAGGTTTAAGACATAGTTTTATAGCATGTTCTAACTCATCTCTCTGCATATCAGAAGTCAGGAGTGCCCAAATGGCTCACAATAGCTTCTGACCTTGACTACATAGTTTATTATATCACAGGATTTAGAGTTGGATAGAACCTTAGAGGTTATCTAATCTTATTTTAAAGAGAAGTCAACTGAGACCTACTAGACCTCTCTGGGACTCAGTTTCCTCATGGTTGTGTTGCTTTTGCTTTATTGAGCCTTTGAAAAGATATTCCTTTAGATTTAAAACTAAACACTCCCAAATCTAATTCAATAGACAAAACAACACTAAGTTTAAACATAATATGCAGGCGTAGCATTAAAACAATTGATATAAATGCACAAATCTAATGAACCTGACCCTAATTCCATCAGAAAAATCTTCAGTAGGGGGCAGCTAGGTGGCGCAGTGGATAAAGCACTGGCCCTGGATTTCAGCAGGACCTGAGGAAAAAAAAAGAAAAAGAAAAAGAAAAAGAAAAATTTTCTGTGACCAGGTACTGGAGGAGATTTACTGACTTCAGTGAGGAGGCTTCTGGCCTTCTCTGAAGCACTTCAATATTTTGTTTGTTTTTGTGGGGCAATGAGGGTTAAGTGACTTGCCCAGGGTCACACAGCTAGTTAAGTGTCAAGTATCTGAGGCCAGACTTGAACTCAGGTCCTCCTGAATCCAGGGCCAGTGCGTTATCCACTGTGCTACCTAGATGCCCCATATGTGTGTGTGTGTGTGTATGTATGTATGTATGTATTTAGAAGTCTCCTCTTTTCTTTCTTTTTTTTTTTTTTGATGTAGGACAATGAGGGTTAAGTGACTTGCCCAGGGTCACACAGCTAGTGAATTTCAAGTGTCTGGGGCTGGATTTAAACTCAGGTCCTCCTGAATCCAGAGCCAGTGCTTTATCCACTATGCCACCTAGCTGCTCCCTGCACCTCAATATTTTTAAAGCTAGGTCTGATAGTGGAGTCAAATAGCAACATTATTGTCTCAAGGAACCAAACAGAGAGCAGACCCTATTCAACCAACATAAACTTGTGTTTAGGTTTTCAAGGGCTCTCTTTGGAAGCTTAGGTTCTTTTAAAAGCAGAAAAGGGAGAGGGATAGGAAAATGAAAGGGAGAGGAAGAGGGAGGGAAAGAGGTAGAGAGAGATGGGAAGAGAGAGGGAAGGCAGGAAGGAAGGGGGGAGAGAAAAAGAGAGAGAGAGAGAGAGAGAGAGAGAGAGAAACATGGATAAGGAACTTATTAATATATTGTGCATCCCTTACTGCATCAGTGTGGGCAATCAATCAATAAGCTCTTTATTAAGTATTTACTATGTGCCAGGCATTGTGCTAGATGGAAATACAAAGACAAAAATGGAACAATCTCTACCCTCAAGGACCTTAGATTCTGTTGGGAGTAAACACGTTCTCACACACAACAATAACGTCAATAACAACCCCTTCAAGTGCCTTTTCACCCTGTCTATTTTTGCCTGTTTTTCTAAGTCTTCTTCACTAGAAGATTGACTGAATATGCCAGAGGCCTTCCTGTCCTTCTTTCAACATCCACATGGACTGTCCATCTGTCATCTTTTTATGAAATTGTCAAAATACCAAGAGACAAATACCTGGCACAAAAATTATTTTTAACAAAATGTTATAGAAAAACAGATTTGCAGCCAGATTTTCATCTTCTTCTTAGTGTCCTGAGAGGCAGTGGGGCATGGTAGAAAACACTACATCAGTAGCCAAAAGACCTGGCTGTAACAATGGCTAGCATAATAAATAACATTTATATATCAATTTAGGTTTTTGTAAGTTATATATATATATATATATATACACACACACACATGATATATGCATATGTATATGTATACTTGGAAAACCTAAATTTATATATATAATAATCACTTTGAAAACCTAAATTGATATGTAAATATGTGTATAATTATACGTGTGTGTGTATAAAATTTCATTTGCTCCTTAAAACCCTTGTTAGGTAGGTGGTATCATTATGCCTATTTTATAGATGCAGAAAGTGATGCACAAAGAGGTTAAATGACTTGTGATACAACTAGTGAATGTCTGAAGCAGTACAAACTGAAATTTTCCTGTCTCCAAGTCCAACATTTTCCATCATATCAGCTAGCTTCCTCTTAGTCATGTCATTTTTAAAATCATAGCTATCTTTTGTTTTTACATCACCTACACTTCCTCTCTTGCTCCAAGAAAGCCATCCTTTATTCAAAAGAGAGAGAGAGAAGCAATTTAAGAAAACCAACCAAATGCATAAGCCCAACATTATAAGTAGTATTTCTCCCACTTCCCAAGAAAAGGGTGGAGAGGCAGTCTTATCTCTTTTTAGGAAGCTACTTAATCTTGGGCAAGTTATTTCACTCTATGAACCTCCATTTCTTATCTGTAAAATGGTGAGGGGGACAGGGAGGGTGGACTAGATGATGCCCATTGTGTTATATTGAAGAATGGCCTCTTCCACAGTTCACGCGAGGGGTAAAAGAGTAAAGAGGAAGGTTAGAGAATAACCACCCAGTCATCTACCTTTGCAAGAGAGGGAACTTGGCAAAGTCCCGAAACTCTCTGCTAACCCTCACTTTTCTCCGCCATTATGGAGATGAGAAGCAGCATCTGTAACTCTTCAGTATGACTGGGTCGCCTTTAGGAAATATGTTTCAGGGCTTGAGAAAATGCTCCTTTAGATACTTCCCGGAACTCATCCCGAATCTGTCCCATAAAGCTCTCATTCCTGCAGAATGACTGCCCTCCAGCTGAAAGGACATGGAGAACTGGCTGACTGATTACACTCGGGAATATTTATGTAACTTCCTCTTGGGGTGGGGGTGGGGGAATTGAAAAGAGGTTACAAGAGATAAAGTGATCCAGTCCAGCCTGTCTTAAACCCTGTGTAATCCCTATTATCTCTTAAATCACAGGGTAAGATTATTCCATGATAAAAATTCCTTAACAGCTGGCAGCCCACATTTTCCCTCTGAGTGAACAGTCAAATTTACAGAATTTATAGCCTGACCTCCCCTAGATATTACTTTTAAGTCCTTGGCCAATTTAATAAACATCATAGACAACCATTATTACAACTTTTCTTTTCTTTTATTGTTCCGTGGCTGAGATATGGCCAGGCCAAATCCATGTTGTGAATGCTCAGCTGAAAGCTGTGTTAAGTGGAGGAGAGTTATAAGGAAGAGATGCAAAACTCAAACAATGCTTTCCTTTTTTCCTTCTTTCTCACAAAGGAATGAATTCCATTCCTGGAATTAAATACCCAATGACATTCTTATTTCCCATGGCATAGCTGAGAAAATGCAAATCTTGAACTCTTCAGGAACTTGCTCCTTCTAGGTAAAAGGTATCCTCATCATAGCCTCTTATAGACAATTTGCCATAAAGAAAAGCCACCTTTTCAGTCACAAAGCTCATTAGTACAAATAGTAAGGGCAGATCTGTAACTAAGCTGAAGCAATCAGTGCTTTGTCCCAGAGTGCTGAAAATTTAAAAGGATGTTGATAGTTTTTTTTTTTTCAGTTCTTCTGTAGCATAGGAACAAATGACCTTGACACCTAGTTAATAATTATTTAAATTAGAAGCTACTAGATAGCCTCTTTGGAATAGCCCAGCCCCACCCTTGTGATCTTCCCTCAGAAGTACCATCCTGATATTGGTCTCTTAATATCCCAGCACACTCACTGTGTACCACTTCTCTTGGGCAGAAAAATGGATTTTTTTTCAGCTCTGAGTGAGGATACAGTGGTATGCAGCAACTACAGAACTCAGTGGCCTTAAGCAAATGTTTTTTTAAAGGAACAAATTTCATATGGTGCATCTTCCATTACCATTAGTATCTGTGGGTCAGAACACCTATTGTAAAGTCCCATACTTTTTATTCCCAGGGAGCATAGATAAGGAGCAGGCATTAGAAATAATTACATCAAGACTCTTAGGTCATCAATTTTGGTTCCTCTCTCCCTAACTCAAATGGCTGTATTTATTGGGTTGCTTTCCAGTTCTAACAAACAAGGAAGGAAAGTAGAGCTAGCTGGTAGATTTAAGAAGTTGCTCCCATAACATATCAAGCCCCTAGTGGATAGAAACATGGGAGAATTCTGCCTCAACAATTCTTTTTCGAACATATTTTATTCATACCCTGCAAAATCTGCTATAGGCACAGTGAAAAGGCACACCAATAATATGATTACCAACATTTACATTTGTTATTTGTAACAATTCATTCATGGAAATCTATAGTAGAACATCTTTTACCACCTCCACATTATCCTCTGCTGTTTGGGGTCTCTTATGGGGAGGTTCATTTAGAAGCCAACAACAAATACACAAAAGCAAACAAAGATGATGAACAGGACTCCCAGATGGCACTGGCGAACAAACAAGCTAGAAGTAAAGGGGAAAAGCATGTTTCCTGTTTGAATTTTCTTCAGTATAGTGTGTTTTGAGTCCACAGGGAAACAAAAAACAGAAGCAAAAGTTTAATTGAACCTTCATACAATATAAAAAAGAGACGATCTGGAATGGGGAGATACCAAGCCAGTCCTGGAGTCAGAAATGCCTGTTGGAGTCCCACCTCTGACACATGGTATGTGTCATACTATGGCTGTGAGACCATGAACCTCTCCGGTTCTCCAGGCAACTCTCTGCCTAGAATTCCAGAGAATATAATCTGCTTCAATGGAGGGAGTTTCCTATCACCCATCACCATCAGCATCATCAGCATCGCCATCACCACCACCACCATCATCATTCTATACCACTAGTTTTTAAAATTGCTTTACAAATATTACCTCTTTTGGGGTAGCTAGGTGGTGCAGTGGATAAAGCACCAGCCCTGGATTCAGGAGGACCTGAGTTCAAATCTTGTCTCAGATACTTGACACGTATTAGCTGTGTGACCCTGAGCAAGTCACTTAACCCTAATTACCCTGGAAAAAAAAAATATGTGTGTATATATATGTGTGTGTGTGTGTGTGTGTATACATGTGTGTGTATATATATATATATATACACATATATATGTGTGTATATATGTATGTGTGTATATATGTATATATGTGTGTGTGTATATATATATATATATATATATATATATATATATATATCTCCTCTTTTGATCCTCACAGCAATTCTGTGAGGTAGATATTATTATTATCTCCATTTTACAGAAGAGGGAACTGAGGCTTTGAGAGGTTAGGTGACTTGCCCAGGGTCATAGACCTACCTGCACTGGATTTGAACCCAGAACTTTCTGACTCCTAGTTCAATTCTGTACAATAACACCACAGCAAATAATAATAATATATGCATATATGTCTAATATTGTGTTAAAACTCACAAAAAAAAAACTAATAAAATGAGGACAGCTAAAACTTTTACATTTTCTGCTTTTAATCTGAAAAGACATTGGTAACACCCATAGCATTGGTAGGCCCAATGTTAATATTAGGAATGCTTGGCTAATTTGGGGAGAAAAATATTGGAGGTGCCTAGACCATATTTACCCAGGAAAGCAATTTCCCCAAGGGCAGTGCACTTGAGTTAGCAGAACATATGGTTGGGATGGCAATTAATATGAGCCCGGTGCTGTAATTTTTCCTTTTCTGTGGGCGGCAAAACATCTTTTCTCACATCATCCTATTACAGTAAAATACATTTGCAGCAGCAGTGAGGGCACTGTCAGCCAAGGAAAAACCGATGATTGGTACCTCTATGTGTTGTTCCAAGTTGGGGGGGGAGGGGCGGAATATCTCCTTTGCTTTCTCCAGAGCCTTTAGAGGAAAAATAACAGAGTTGGGAGAAAGGAAGAAGAGTCCTCTTCATTTTAGGTTACTCATAGGCTGATTAGCTAGCACTTAATGAGTATAGGCTGCTTTGCCGAACTGCAAATAGGCAGACATATAGGGAGAATTTCAGATATTTTTAAAAACCACTACTTTCAAGGAAAACCATTTAACTATTTGAATGGAGAACAGATGTAGGCAGGTATATCAGCTAGCATCCTTTTGAACCCCCTTCTGTTCCTTGGGGTGATGCTAATCACCAGCTTCAAACTTGTAACTTCATGTGCCTCTCCCGAGATGCCAAGTGATGGTTGCCAAACAGCCAGCCCTCTTTCGAGGTATATAGATCCATAAAAGGCTGCCAGTGTATTTATGGGACTTGGCTCTTTCCAAATGTTCCCTTGCTATGCTTTGTAGTTTCTAGTAAATGGAAGTTCCAATGAATTGTAGCTGGGTTTTTTAAGATTTTTTTTTCCAGAAGATAAAGCACTCCCTCCTCTTTTTTCTTTCTTTTTTTTGGGGGGTGGTGGTGGTTTATAAATATAAACTTTGCCACCATTCATCTGAAAACTACAGAAGTATTAGTGGTCCATGATCCACTGCAATGGTGGCCTTGGAAAGCCCATGATCATATAGCAAGTTAGGAATAGAGCTAGAAATGACCAGCCTATCAAGCTTTAGGCCTTTCTTCTCTCTCCCACTAGGCAAAAGCACAAGTTTAGTATCAGTGCATCCATCTCACATGTCAAATACTAATGAGCAGAAAATGACCCCATCTAGCTAACCACAACACAAGAGAACCTATATGTGGCAAGCTGATCATTGGTGGGGGCTTCCAAAATATTTTTGTCAATGAAATTGAAAACAAAAGTCATAGGTCATTCACAGATTAGAAAGCTAAGCAATAGGAGTCTACTATTAGTGAACATGCAAAGCATTAGTTAATACTTATCTATATATAAACACAACTGACATGTTTAGGATACTTTAATGCTGGCAAAGACCATTGAAAATACTTGTAAGGAACAGTGACCTCCCATTGGTATTTGTACTTCTATTTTTCACACACTGGGGACCACAATGCGGAACAGTAGGGTTTGTGAATCCTGGTTTGTGGACCTGGGGCAAGGCATTTAAATTCTCTAATTCTCAGCCTACTCACCCACAAAATGGGGTAGGGGTTAGAATTAGATGGCATCTAAGATCTCTTCCAATTCCTGATCTATGAGCCTCTGAAGTATTTGTTTACATGATGATATCTAGATTGCCAAAATGACAACCTGAAATTCTCAAAGCTGACAAACGTGTTGTCCTAAGCAAACAACATCAACAACAAACTTCAGGACAATTCCTCAGTAGCTTGCTTCCTTAAACCAAAAACGCCATGGGCACCATAATCCAACATCTCAAAAAGACTAAATAAAAACAAGCCAGAGATTCTTACATCCCATAGTAGACACAGACCTGGAATGAACCACTGTGGTCATCTGGTCCAAGTGACTCATTTTACAAATGGGGAAAAAGAAGTCAAGAGATACAAAGTCACATGCCTACAGGCACAAAGGTATTAAATGGCAAGATGTGATATTCTAACCAAAATCTCTTCCCCAAATCCAGAATTCTTTCCTGTACATGCTGTCTCCCTACTGGATACCAGGCACTGAGACTACAAAGAATAAAATAAAAACAGCTCTTGACCCAAAGAGTTTATACTATACTAAGGAGAAACATGTGCACCTTGTAAATCAGTGCAAATTATTGGGAGAGGTAGAGAAGAAGGTAATATTTGGGTGGATTAGGAAAGACTTCATGTCAATCATGGTCCCTGAGTGAAACTGATGATTTCAAGAGGCAGACAATAGGAGGGAGAGCATTCCAGACCTCTGCAAACGCACAAAGATGGGAGATATGCCAGGAAGAGCAGAGGGCACTGTTCCCAAGGCTGATCAGAAGACCTATGTCCTATAAGCCTTCAACAATTGATAAACATTACTTATAGTGAAGTAAATGTCCTCTTTAGAAGGAATCATTTGGCCAAAACAAATGAGGTACAATTAGTACGCCTCAGGGTTCAGACAAAAGAAGGCTCTAGAGGAAAAGCCTGTACTGTGAGCTCTAAAATCCTCATGATAGGGCAGCTAAGTGATGAGTTAGTCGACAGAGTGATGGACCTGGACACAGGAAGCCCTGAGTTCAAATCTAGCCTCAGACATTGTGTGACCCTGAGCAAGTCACTTAACCTCTGTCTGCCTCAGTTTTTTATCTATAAAATAGGAATAATAATAGTACCCATTTCGCAGGATTGTTGTGACGATCAAATAAGGTAATATTAGTGTAGTGCTTTGAAATATGTCATATAAATATTAACTGTTATTATTATTCTATGAGGGCAAGCAAAAAGACAAAAGGGATATAGGGCCCTGAGGACTTCCAGCCAACTAAAGGCTGCTGGAAATATAATCACAAGGAAACACTAAATAGAATATTTTTATTCAATCTCTACTTTATGAGTATTAAATTCATTTTTAATATTATCTTTGCAATTTGCTTAACTTGCTTTTTCAGTGCAGAGTAATTTGAAGCTGATTTCCATATCATTATGGAGATGTAATCATTCCCAATGATTGCTCTCTAAAGCCCAGGACTAAGAAGGGGCACCCTCCTCCCTCCTCCCACTCCCCTAGCCTGCTGACAAAAGAACTTGGCACTCAGGGATTCTCCTATGGGACCAGAGCACCTCAATTTGTTGGTTCTTTTTGCATGTAAGAAGTAAAAAATGCAGTCCAAACTTTTCAACTCCCACCCATCACATTCAGCCAAAAGACTTTCTAAAGTGCCACGTTAGTCTTTTCAAAGAAAAAAAAAACTGAAAAAAGAAAACCCATTAGTATAGTAGAGAAAGAGTAGGGCAGGGAATGAGGGGCTATTTCCAATTGTTCCTCTAAATCATTCTTTGATCACTGCTAAGTCACAATTCTTCAGGGCCTGAGCTTGGCCCTTTTTTTGAATGAAGATAACGCACTCCTCATTCCCTATCCACCTTGCAGATAGTGTGAAGATTGTCTTGCTCATGTTTGAGAAATGGTTTGAGTCCCCCAGTGCAGAGCTGTTTTTATTGTTATCAGAGTTAGTAATGAAAAGCAAACGGAATCTTTGTAGCTCTGATACAACCACTATCTTACTGTTCTGTAAAACTCCTGCTATGTTCCAGGAATATCTGATAACCATTAATGACCCCCTCACAGAATAGGATCCTTTTCTAACTCATTCGCTGTTCATCATTGGAAGCCAAATCTTCAATGTATTAAGCCACAAAACGTTTATGCCTTGAGTTTACTATGTGCCAGGCACGGACCTAGGTGCTAGGGATGCAGAAAGGAAATATGAATCATATACTCTGCCTTTAAGAAGTATACATTATTCTACTGGGTAAATAAGCAAGCATTCAGGTTAGTGAATACAAACTCTATACAAAGTAGCACAGTCATTTCAATAGATAGAGATTACTAACTTAGACATGGGAGAGGTGTCCTATAAGAAGTGACACATAAATGCTTCGGGCTTTTTCAGCTTTTTAAAAAAATTAACAAGCATTTATTTTCTCTTCTGACCACCTCTACTGCCAAATTGTTGGCAGTAAAGGGGGGGACCCTTGTAATGAATATTTATAATCAAACAAACAAATTCTTGCACTGGCCCTGCCCACAAAAGTATGAGACATATGCTTTTCTTTGAAAAAAAAAGCTAGGGATTTTCAGAGGAGAGAGGAGAGAGTACATTCCCATCAGGGGGACAGCCTTTATATAGGCATATAGTGGTATATGATTTTCTTGTCCTAGGAACAACTCAAAGGCCAGTTTTACTGAAATGGAAAATGTGTGAAAGGGAGTAATTTCAAATAAACCAGAAAATGTAGATATGAACCAGACTGCAGAAGGCTTTTGTTGTTATTATGATCTTATTCTCATATTTTGAGATGAAGTTCAGATAGAAAGATCCTGTATCAAATCACTATACTGATATTATTCTCCTCAATGGCAGTCGCACAAACAGATAAAATAACTGTTTTATCAGAAAGAATAATAGTGATTAAGACTAATATGATATTCATGGTAATGATTTTTAAAGCACACATTTCATTCCCTTCATTTCTGTGGAGTCATGGATAGGATGCTGGACCTGAGGTCAGGGAGACCTGAATTCAAATCCTTCCTCAGACATTTAGTATCTGAGTGAGCCTGGGAAAATCATGTCAGTTATGTGGGCCTCAGTTTCCCCCCTCCATAAGGTGAGGTTGAAGGACTCTAAGATCCCTTCAAGCTGTAAATTTATCATGCTATGATTTATTCCACTGACTTTCATTCTCATTTCAACCCTGTGAGAGCAGTGAGATGAAATCAGCTAAAGCATAAATTGAGTGAATTTTCTGCAAAGTCACTGAGGGTTAACATGGAAAACTCTTTTGCCAGGCACTCCTCCTCCCCAGATCCTACTCTTCAATGCTCTCACCTTTGTACAACTATGACACGACCATTTAAAAATGATAAACCATAGAAAACATAAAGACCTGCCATTCTGTCAACTAGAAAGTTTTCTTAACTGGTACAACCATATATCACCTGTATAATGAGGATTGATTTTCAGAGAGATTAATTTTAAAATCCTGAAAGATAATGAATGACCTTCTGTATCATCACAGCTTATAGTCAATGAAGTTTCAGTGTTCATAATATATTCTTATAGCTCTGAAAAATCCTAATAAAAAGTCCTTTACCTTAGGAGGAACTTCTAACTCTGACCCTCTTTTATAAAGGCCATCTCCATCTGTTTGTCTGCTGGTGGGTCCCTCTGTCCTTTAAATGCTAAATTTTGCAAGGGAACATAGGAGTGTTTGTATTCTATCATCCACTGGTGATAACTGAGTGACCTTTAATGTCATTTGCCAAGAACAAAGGCTGCATCAGTGGTCCAAAGAGAAAAATACAAATTTTGTCCAGGCGAGTCAACTTTGTTCAATAGGGGTTAAAGGGGTTCATCCCACTCCTTTGGATGGATGTCTACAATATTATAGATGCCACATGCCTTCTACAATGGAGACCTCAGCATTGCATTTCTATAGATTAGGGTCAGTCACAGGGGAAGCCTGAACTCTAAAAGAATGGGGCAGGCTTTTTCCTTACAACCCTGCCTCACCCTCAAGCATTGGACAGGGGGGAAATCTCTTGAATTAAGTTTAAGTCTATCTTATGTCTAGTACCCCTCCCTTGCAAAAGGAATTAGCAAGTTCCTTTCCAGATAAATTATTCTGTGGGTCAAGTAGTAAGTATCAGATATAGGACAACTATCTATTTCCTGTAGAATAAAGTAAATGCTAAAAAGAGTATGAATTGATGGATGCTTAAAATATAAACTAATTCATGGGACCTCTGAACAGACATTTCACCTTTATCTCTGACCTGCTTTGGCTGGATGTACCTCAGACGTTCAGATCTCTTGGCAAGCCAGACCATGACTTGAGCTTTAGCCATTTGGCCTCAGAATCCTTGTAATGCTTTCCCCCAGTGGTGGTGCATCTTTTCTAAAAAGACATGCAGCTACAGGAATCAACTCAATGCTGGTCAATACCCATGAACTCCTGCCATCTTAGGCTTACAAGGTTACCACAAGGGCTGGAAAGATCTATCTCTCAAGACTACTGTTTGGTCACCTACACTTTGGTTAAGAAATATAAAGCTGAAGAGGCAACCAGGAATTTGAAAGCTAGGCACTGACTGTGTCCCTCAAAAAAGTTTCCTTGAGAAGAGACTGGAAGCCATGTTTTCTCTCTTTATGGCCCACAGTGTGGATGACTCTTCCTGGCTTATTCACCAATATTCTTTGGTACAGTCTTTCCTCTCCTCCCACCCACCCACCCCCATTCACTTCAACCCCTCTACCCGATTCCCTGGTCATTGGAACTAACCAGGAACCTCTAGCCATACATGCTCCTTAGAAAGCAAGCCAGAGTCAAACACTCTCCTAAATTCATAGATGAAAATTTTCATAGAATCACATTATTATAGAATTTTAGCTCTCAATCATCTAGATAAGAAGTTAACCTTCTTGATGTCATGGATTCTTTTGTCAATCTGGTAAAGTCTATGGACCTCTTCTCAGAATAACATGCAGAAATAATTGAATAAAATATTAAATTTCCATTAGAGAGTTGTAAAAATAAAGGTGTCACTTTTTCCCTGTCCAAGTTCACAAATCTAGCCATGAATCCCTTAAGGGACTGTGGACCCCAGGTTAAAAACTTCTAATTTAGACCAACCTATTTTACAGGTGAGGATTACAAGGTCTGATGAGATTAACTACTACGTACCCAATGTTATATAGCTACATGGCAGCTAAGCTAGGTGGCCAATTGGCTAGAGTGCCAGGCCTGCAGTCACAAAGACTCATCTTCCTGAGGTCGAATCTTACTTCAGACACTTACTAGCTAAGTGATCCAGGGCAAGTCACTTTACCCTATTTGCCTCAGTTTCCTCACCTGTAAAATGAACTGGAGAAGGAAATGGCAAACCATGCCAGAATCCCTGCCAAGAAAACTCCAAATGGGGTCACAAAGGATCAGACATGGCTGAACAACAACAAAGCTGGAATTGGAAAGTAGATCTAGGGTGCAGCTAGGTGGCACAGTGGATAAAGCACTGGCCCTGGATTCAGGAGGACCTGAGTTCAAATCCGCCCTCAGATACTTGACACTTACTAGCCGTGTAACCCCAGGCAAGTCACTTAATCCTCATTGCCCTGCAAAAAAACAAAAACAAAAATAAAAAACAAAATAAAATAAAATAAAATACTTTTTAAAAAGAAAGTAGATTTAACGCACCTAAAGTTAGAAGAGATCTTATAGGTTATTTAGTCTATGCCATCATTTTGCAGGTGAGTAATAGAGATCCAGGGAGCTTACTTACCTTAAATTCCACAGGAAGTTTAGTGTCAAATATGGGAGTTAAAACCGGGTCTTCTGATTCTAGAAAAAGTGTTCTTTTTACTGTACCAAGACTCTCTTGCTCCAGCAACTAGAGTATTTGATTAATAAGAATATTTCATACTACAACCCTTTGGGATAAAAGAGAGTTTATTCATTTTTGATTTACAGACCTTTCCTTAGTACCGTCCTCTTGAGGGTCAGTCACTCATAGTTTATAAGCTTCCTTTAGAATTGACACTGTTCAAAAGCTTCTTTTCCCATAGCCTGAAACTTTTCTTCTATGGGGATGGAAGTAAGGAAATGGTGATGGCTTTTTTTTTTTTTAAAAAGGTCTCTCATCTTTTTTTGTAAATACAGCTCTCCGTATTCAATTAAATTACAGCCCGGGAATTTGGGAGTTCTGAGAGTATCAACTACAAAATGATCATATCTAGCTTCCATTTCACCAAGCAGTTGGGGAAATGTCAATGGAGATTACAGATATTAGATCACTTTAAATGCATTGCAGGCCACTGAAGATGAAATTATAAATTCCCCCTTGTGGCATATTCACTTCCTGTAGTCTAAGAAACTTGAAATGTAAGTCATTAAAGTTTGCTTGGTGACTTGCTGGTGATTTACATGTGGAAGCAGGAATTTAACATTGACAAAAAATTGGGAAATTAGATCCCAAAATGGCATGCAATGTCCTCCCCTCCTGGTTGTTTTTATTATTATTATGGGGTTTATTTACACAATAGTCTGATAAACCAAGAGTGCTTTGTAATGACATTCTTTAAATAAGAGGATATGTCATGTCCTAAGGCAAGATGGTGATGAGTAAATTACTTCTACTTGGCTTTTTTAAAAAGTAGGATTTCCTAAAACAAACAAGTACCAACAGCAAAGTCAAAGCATCCAGATGGGAGAAATCAGTGCTGATTCCAATTAAGTTGGAAGTAAGGGGGAAGGGTATCTTGTTTGTTGGGAACAAAAGAGAAGGCAACCCAAGGGTTGATAAAAGCTATAGAAGAATTAGAAACATAATATAGGAGAACAGACCTTTCATTTTCGTCTTGGAGGATCCAATTCTATATACCAGTTTTCTTACATAGGCTCAGAGCTCAGCAGAACCTTAGAAGCAATCTAGTCCCACCAGAAGAGGCAACTGAGACCTAGAAATGTTGAGTCTTTTGCCCAAGGTCACATGGGTGGTAATCATCACAGGGAGAATTTGTACCCTTCCTGACTCCCTGTGTGATATTGGTCAAGTCATGTGTCCTGTTTCTTCACTCAAAAATTGACAAGGTTGGATTAACTGACCCCTTCATTCCAGTGCTAAATCTATTAGTCCAAGATTTCTTACCCTTTAAGTACCATAGACCCCTATGACAGTCCAGTGAATGAAATCTTTGAGCCCCCTCTCAGCATAAAATTTTTAAGAGCATAAAATAAAATTAGTAAAAGTATAAAGGAAACTAATAATAATAACAATAATGAATAACAATTAATATTTAGATAGCACTGTGGCGAAGCACTGTGCTAAGTGCTTTACAATTACTTGGTCCTTACTAAAACTCTGGAAGATAGGTGCTATTTTTAAAAATCACTTCATTTTACAGATGAAGAAATTGAGGCAAACAAAGCTTAATGACTTGCCCAGGATCACCCAACTGGCATGTGTCTGAGGACAATTTGAACCAAGGTCTTTCTGACTCCAGACTCAGTACTCTATCTACTGTACCATCTAGCTGCCCTATTTTGATTATAAGGAAATAATAAAGTAGGATTTTAAAAAGAGAGTTCATGGACCCTAATTTCAAAACCTTTGTTCTAGAACACTTTTTTCCTCTACCATAAACTTTTTCTAAGTTAGATTTGAAAAATGAATTACATTCCAGCATGCTATGAATTTTTTTGTTTATTGTTTGTGTGGAGCAGTGAGGGTTAAGTGACTTGCCCAGGGTCACACAGCTAGTGAGTGTTAAGTGCCAGAGGCCGGATTTGAACTCAGGTCCTCCTGAATCCAGGGCTGGTGGTTTATCCATTGTGGCACCTAGCTGCCCCTTTATGTTTATTTTTTAAGTCAGTCTCCATGGGGCATGTATCTAGCAAGACCTTTATGCTTCTCACAGATGACTTGTCTAACAAAACTAGTGGGGTCCCATCAGTAGTGTGTTGGCCACATCTTGTTCATAGAAATTTTAGAACCTTAAAAATATCTATATTAAAGAGTTGTTTGGGGGAAGAGGGACAGGAGGAAGGAAATACTTTAACAGTTACAAAGGTGCTCCAAGAAGTAAGCACACCTCCTAGAACAAAAACAAGTATTTCCTTTTGAATTCTAGAATTGGTGGTTGTAAACAAACAAAGAAAAACCCAACATTAATATCAGTCAAGCATATTTCTTGGGAGCTGCATAAACTCCTTCAGGCTATCCAGGTTAAAAAGAATTCTGGTACCTTGCAAACAGAAGAGGCAGCTCAATGCATGAGATTGATTTAATAATTGAATAAAGGCACCATCAACCCCACAAGGACCCTTTTTAGAAGAGTTAACCTCAGATATATTGTTATTGGACAAAGACTTTCTGAAGAGCAGCCAAATGTCCCTGTTTCCCACTAGATGAAATGAGTTGTGGAATTTTAGAACTAGACAGAATTTAGAGAAAGATCATCTAAATAAAACTTAGAGAGGGAAAGTAACCTGTACAAGATTGTTGGTCCCCAGATCCCTCCTTGGTAACCTTCTTTCCATATCCTCAGAAAGTAAAATCCTTATTGTAATCATTTTGAGGGGTTGAAAACTCAACAAGTCAACAAGTTTTTATTGAGTACCTACGATGTCTCAGGCACTATGCTTAGTACTAGAGATTCAAAGGATAGCAAAAGCAGCCCTTGCCCTCAAGGAACTCACAGTCTAACAGAGGAGACAACATGCAAATGATATACAAATAATGCACATATATAATACATATCTATGTGATATGCATGTATCATATATCATATGCTATATATAATATAGATAAATATATATTATATGCAAGATAAATCCGAGGTAATCTCAGAAAAAAAATATACTAATATTAAGGAGGACCGGAAAAGGCTTCTTGAAGAAGGTGGGATTCTAGATGAAACATGAAGGAAACTGGGGATCCAAAAGGCAGAAATGAGGAGGGAGAGACTCAAACATAGGAGATGGACAGAGTGCACAGAGTTGGGAGATGAAGAGGTAAGCAAAGGGTTAAAAACTTCTCTCTAAAGCTATAGTAGGGCCATGGACATCCCACCAAAAAAGCAATGGGGCATTTTTAATCGAATATTGAATCTGGGATTTGGTGTGTTTCTAGGAAAAAAACATAACTGTATAATAAATTAGAAGAGGGGAAATGATGCTTTTTATTTAAATAGTTTTCTCCAAATCATTAATCTGAAGTCAGCGTTAGAGATAATGAGGTGTTTGAAATTGTTCAGCCTTTGGCAGAGTAAGAAAGCTTTTGGACTTAAAAGATAGTTATTTCTGCATTGTGAAGTAAATGAGTCAATGGCCCAAAATAAAAAAGTGAGAATCAACTATGAAATACCATATTGGGGAGCACAATTAAAAAAAAAGCATATGGTTATACCTGGGTTCAGAGGTACCTAAAATAGCACCTATAAATATAGACCATATTTACACTGACTCCCAAAAGGTCTAATTTATAAAAATGTGCCCTATTTTCTTCTGATATCTTACAATGTCCTATAAATAATGGGACATTGCTATTTGTTTTGGCATAATACAAACTCTACCTTAAAACTAAGCCATTGAAGTAACTGGGGTGCAGCAGTGTGGGCTTTCTATCAGGATGCTAAATTTTAAGCCCCTTGAAACTGTCTACCATTCTTTGTCATCCCAGAAATAAGGGGATATAATGACTAGGTAGCAAGAAATAATATTCAAAATGGGAAGGTACCAAATGGTATGGTTCTTTCTGCCATCCCCACCACCAGCTAGGTGGTGCAGTGGAGAGGGGCAGCTAGGTGGTGCAGTGGATAGAGCACCGGCTCTGGAGTCAGGAGGACCTGAGTTCAAATCCGGCCTCAGACACTTAACACTTACTAGCTGTGTGACCCTGGGCAAGTCACTTAACCCCAATTGCCTCACTAAAAATAAAAAAATTAAAAAAAAAAAAAACCATTTGGGTTAAAAAAGGTTGCTTAATTTTATGCCACTTGCCCTAGGTCCCATACTCCAAAACTGCCAATTATAGCTATGGGAAAATGGCTGGTCCTGATTTTCTGCCAGGGGTTTTTAATTTGTTATCCATGCATAGATTTCAGAAGGTTCAGTGAACTTGGGGGAAAATTACATTTTTATTTCTGCTAGCCTCTAACTGAAATTCAGCAGTTCCTTCAATTATGTATGTAGGCAATAAAGTGTTATTCTAAGAAAGGGTCCATGGGCTTCACCTGACAGCTAAAGGGTTCCATGACACACAAGTTAAGAACTCCTGTTCTATGGTAAAACCCAGCTTCACCTGACAGCTAAAGGGTTCCATGACACACAAGTTAAGAACTCCTGTTCTATGGTAAAACCCAAAGGACATTTGTCTGATTATCAGAAACAGAAAAAATGACCAACTCCTGAACTCAGGGAACCTTGAGACAATAAAAGTAGAATTTTTAAATCTTGCATCAAGCACTAAGTTTATTTCGGTAGTAAATTTCTTGGTGGAACAGTGTCTATCTTAAAGAATAAAACAAACAGCCCTCTTGTACTTCTTGGTCTGTGAGGAATCAAGGCCATGAGCAGTGACCTTTCAAAAATAGAAGTGTAAATAATACAGCTAAAAACACAGCTGCTTTCTGAACAGTATATCTAAGGAATAAAAGGAGCAGGGCTCTTCTTTAAAGTCTGTAATGACATGAAAAAAATGAAATCAATACATTTTATCTATACAATATTAAGATAGCTGGGTCTCAATTACTGCAAATGATGAACCCCATGGCATGGTTGCATGAATTCAGATTTGTACTATTTGGAAATCATGCTTATGCAAAACATGGTAATTGGCTCTAGTCCAGTAGAAATATGCAGTTCAGATTCAAATAAGGCAGCTACTTCATGGGGTTTATTATTCGTGTTAATTCATGTTAATTTTAAACCTTCTTATTTACATTTCAGCAGAACTCATCTCACAGTTTAAAGAACCAAGTCACCAGAACACTCCCTTAAATCTCAGTCAGTACAACATCATATGCTGCTACTGGAGTGGGGGGGGGGAGTGGAGAAAGAGAGAGACAGAGAGATGGGGGAAAGACAGAGAACAGAATTTTCTGTGAAAATAAATAGGTATGAATTATCATCTTGAAAGAGTAACACTATTTGCTGATGGGGAAAAAAACTATACCCCACTTCACAAAAATCCTAGAAAGTCAAAATGGGAAGGCACCTTGGAGAGCAATCCATAGATGAGGAATCAGACTCAACAAGGTTGACTTGTCCAACGTCACAATAGTCTGAATCTAGTAAATTAAAAGCTTTGAACTCAGGATTCTTGACTCCTAGTATACTTTTCATCATGATACTCTGCCTTTCTTTTACCTTCATTCCTGAATGATTGCTCTTCATTCTCCTTCCAGTGTGTGTATGTTTATGTGTATATACATACAAATATTTATACATGTATGTATATGTATAATCACATAAATGTAAATGTATATGTATATTGTTGTTCAATTGTGTCAGACCCTTCATGACTCTATATGGGATCTTCCTGGCAAAGATACTGAAGTAGATAGCCATTTCCTTCTCCGGTGAAGGTAAAAAGAGGTTAAACAACTTGCCCATCAAGTATCTGAGGCTGAATTTGAACTTGGCACAGTGTATAGAGTGCTTGGCCTGAAGTCAAGGATACCTGAATTCAAATACAGCCTCAGA